>NC_081300.1:86890224-88090224 GCF_030435805.1 Mustela lutreola | reverse complement strand
ACCTTTTGTCTGTACTGTCATTTGCAAATATCTTCTCCCATTCCGTGGGTTGCCTCTTTGTTTTCTTGACTGTTTCCTTTGCTGTGCAGAAGGTTTTGATTTTGATGAAATCCCAGAAGTTTATTTTGGCTTTTTTTTCCTTTGCCTTTGGAGACATATCTTGAAAGAAGTTGTTGTGGCTGATATCGAAGAGATTACTGCCTATATTCTCCTTTAGGATTCTGATGGATTCCTTTCTCACGTTGAGGTCTTTTATCCATTTTGAGTTCATCTTTGTGTACGGTGTAAGAGAATGGACTTTATAACTACATCCTTCTGGATAAAGAACAAAATTATAGGGGCACCTGGGTGGCTCAGTGGGTTAAGGCCTCTGCCTTCGGCTCAGGTCATGATCCCAGGGTCCTGGGATCGAGCCCCACGTCGGGCTCTCTGCTCTGCGGGGAGCCCGCTTCCTCCTCTCTCTCTCTCTGCCTGCCTCTCTGCCAGTTGTGATCTCTGTCAAATAAATAAATAAAATATTAAAAAAAGAACAAAATTATAGTGCTATAGTAGGTATTTTTCTCTTGCTATATTTCAACATAGAGATTAAGCATTTACCATAGTCAAGGTGCTGTCCTAGGTACTGGCAGTGAAGCTGGGAAAACAAATCTTTGGCCTCTTGGAGCTTTATACTTTGTGGGGGAGACATAATCTTATGGCAGCACAAAGGAGAAAGTGATTATTAGTGTCTGAGAGAGGAGGGGACAGCAAACCTTTCCACCTGGTAAACATTTTAGCTAGAACTTGGAGGATGAGGAAGGCCTTGCCATGGGAGAAGGTGGCAGAAGACACGGTGAGGGCAATGGCTTAAAGAGGTGTTGTCAGGTGTGTTTGGAGACTCTGGTGGTTGAGCATGGGCAGACCTGAAGAGACCGATAATTGGTCACACATGGGCCAAATTGGTCCACCAGTCATGGTTGGTTGGGTGAGCACATATTTTTCAAAATCTGTATTTAAATGTCTTTAGAGGAGCTTGACTACCTCCTCATTCAGTCCCTACCTCTTGTTGTCCTCATACCTGGCCCTCTGTCCCATGTCGCTCACATACATTAAATACACAGGAATTTGGGTTTGCAAGTCATTGGCTAAAATTATTTTTTTAAATTAAAATTTAAAAATTAAGTATAACCTAAATGTAGCAAAAAGCACAAATCATAAGCACATGCAGCATAATGAGTTTGTGATCGGAACATACCCATGTGACCCGGATGAAGAGATGGATCATTGCAAATGTTTGTTCAATATCAGCCATCACCCGTTTTGGTTACTACCATCCCCAAGGTTATCTGTCTACTCCATGTCTTCTAACTAAATAGATTATTTTGCTTGTTTTTGAACTTTATGTATATTGAATCCTACGAGATAGTCTTGTTGTGTCTGGGTTATTTCACTCAACATTTGTCATATTCGTCCACATTGCTGCCTGTAGTTTCTTCATTCTCGTTACCCCAACATACTTATCCATTCTATCCATTCTAGCATTGGTGGGCACCTCAATAGTTTCCAGTTTGGGGCCATTGTGAATAGTGATGCGATGAACCTTTCTATACATGTCTTTTAGTGAATATATGAGTGTAGTTCTCCCAAACATATACGTAGGAATGGCATTTCTAGGTTGTCGTGTATGTATATATTTAATATTAGTAGACACCACCAGATAGATTTTCAGAGTACTTGTACAAATTTACATTTCCACCATCAGTGGATGAGAGCTTCGGCTCCTCCACATTTTTGCCTTGGCTAGAGGCTCAGTTGCATTGTGGAGAATGGAGAGACACAAAACTGGAGAAATTGGCAGCAATAAGATGTTGCAAGATTTTAAGAGAAAGGATTAGAGCGTTCAGTATTTATTCAGTCACACTTTCAGCAATTTGATGAATATTTGCTACATATCTGATGCTTTAGTAGACTCAGGCTACTAAAGGGAGGGGCAGAATTCCTGTCCTCATGGAGTTTATCGTCTATTGGGAAAAGAAGCGTCCACTGTCAGAATTGTAGTACCAATTCCAAGCCCTTATTTTTTAGTTTCCATTCCATGTCTGGCCTGTGGATGGACTTTCTTTAGGCTCTGTACAATTTCAGGCCATGTCTGCTGGGCCCCAGTTAACTCGATTAGCTTCCCTGGGGATTATCGATTGCTTGGACATCTAGATGCATTCAGATTCTAAAATTCCAATGTCACTTCTGGAGGTCAGTTAGTGTGGAGACTGGATCTTCACAGCTTGGGAATGATCCGGGCTTTCTGATTCATTGTCTGCTTTTTTCTTGCTGCGAGTGGTTGTAAAAGATGAGGTCTGCACCTCGGCCACGGCAGAGTCCTCATTAAATCTGCACTTCTCCTTGATTAACCAAACCGTTCTCTTCCGTAGGAACTTCTATTCCTTCATACACCTCACTTCCATAATTGGAAGTTGTAAAAGCCTCTCCTTACTTGAATCACTGTGTCCTCCCTCTTCTGAGGCCAAATGTCAGTTTTCTCATAATACCCAGGCATGAAAAAGAATGATCCCATTGGCAGAAGGGTAGATCAGACAGCAAAGACTTCCCTGGTGAAGAGGTTGTCTGTATTGCTTCAGAGTGATTACCAGGGTGGGGGGGGGCACCTTGGTGGCTCAGTTGGCTAAGCATTCAACTCTTAATTGTGGTTCAGCTCATAATCTCAGGGTTGTGAGATCGAGCCCTGTGTTGTGCTCCGTGTTGAGCACAGAGCCTGCTTAAGATGGTCTCTCTCTCTCCCCCTTCCTCTGCCCCTCCCCTGCTCATGCTCTCTTTCCCTCTCTCAAAGATAAACAAACAAACAAAAAAACAAGAAAGTGATTGTTGGAACGGGACCAAACTGGGAAGCTACAGGGCATCATGCATTGTGGGTTTGGGGCAAATTTGGCTCCACAGTTATTCCCCTACAATTTATTGAGTAACAACCTTGTGGCAAGCATTTGTGCTGTGCACTGACAACATACTGGTGAACAAGTCATGGTCTCTGCCCTTGCAAAGCTCTGTCCAGTGAGGAAGACAGATATGTCAACCCCCAAAATACAATGCAGTGGATAAATACTACCAATGGAGGAGTTCAGCATGCTGGGATTGCAAGGAGGGGGCTGTAAGGAGGAGGCATCTCCCTACCCTGTGGTAGAAGGAAGGCTTCCTGGAAGAAGCGTCACTAGACTGAGACCTGAGGAAGCTATGGGAGTGGGGAAAAGTGAAGAAGAATATTTTAAGGACGGCAAACACTCTGTGCAAAGACCGGACAGGAAGAGGACGTGATGAATTTGAGGGACAGAAATGAGTGCAGCCTAACTGGGCAGGTCGCAGAAGGTAGAGTGAGGCAAGGTCATGCTTTAGAGGTGGGCCATTTTAAGCCAGAGGGAGAAATTTGGACTTTTTCTTATGACAGAGAGGGCAGTGGGATGGGCTTTCAAGCAGAGGGAGTGACATGTTTAATTTTGTACTTTAGGGAGATCACGCTCATTGGAGTTTGGCAAAAGGATGGTTCTGTGACACTTGGGTGGTTGAGAAGAGGGGTCAGAGCTGTCTTGTATGGCAGAAAAAACCCTTTTCGGATCATTCTTGGGTAACAGTTTGGTGCTTTAGCAGATACTCTGGGTGCCCCTCCATATGCTAGTGATACCGTTTTATGCTTACTCTGCCCAAGGATCCCAAAGGGCAGCACAATGACTCTGCACATTGGCTTTCTCTGGTAGCTGGAGCCCCATGAGCTGGTGTCCAGGCTCCATAGTCTTAGCTCTCAACCAGTGACTGATGGGAGCTGGTAGAGAAATACCCCAGCTCTCTTGCTGTCCTGGGTGGAATGATCTGATTGCCCACAGTGGTAACCTCTTCAATAATGTACTGTTTATTGACTTCTTCCCTTTCATTATCTCATTTACTCCACTCCCCCTCCTGCATTGGACACTGATACAACATGCACATGTCCCTTCATTGAAGGACTTGTTCCCCCAGCTGCCAGGAGTGCTGTTGGCAGATGACCTTCAACTGTCAGTCCCTTTAGAGATCATTTGGCTGCAGACAGCTGCCTTGTGTAGGGACACACCTGGTTCTGGGAAAGCCCACAATCAATGACTGATTCGTTTGAGGTTATAAAGGCTTAGTCATCCTAGCCAAGTTTTGGACCACTCATAAAGATCATTTGAGCCTCAGAGCTCTCTGTAGGGTTGGCTCAGGTGGTGCTGGGCCTGCCTGCTGGCTCGTCTCTTCCTGCTTCTCGTCCCTGCTTCCTTCCCCTTCCTGTTATAGGTGCAGATTCCAAGGGCATTCTCTAATAAACACCCTGCCTGCTAACTCCATCTCAGAGTCCACTTTCTAGGGAACTCAGCCAGTGATGCCTGCTTTCCTGGGATTACCCCTCAGACTCCTTGAATCATTGCCTTTCTGCCTTTTTTCCTAGTAGAACCAAACCCAAGACAATACTAGATCTTGCTAATAAACTGAGTAACAAATTTGGCTTGGTCTGAGTTCCAGGGTAGAAGGGAAAAGACAAGAAAGCCCAGCAGCTTTGGAAGATAATGATTCAGGACAAGGGGTATTTCTTTGGACAGTAACACAAACCCTGTGTCAACTATTTTCCCCTAGACTTGGTTGTTGGAATCTCTAACCATTCATACTTAAATAAATCTCTCTCCGCATTTTCTCTAAAGTACACTAAAGTATGTAGAGTTGCTTCTGCGGGAAGCTATCATGCTTTATTTTGTAGTGTCTACCCTTATAACTCTCATTTAGGGGCTTGTCTTTGAATCCACTGTGTGTTTTCTCTGTCCACAGCTTTGTAATCTAGCATATCTGGAGAGTCACCAACTTCTTGGACCCCAGTGTCGCCTACTCTGGGACAAGGCTACCGCGGCAACTGTTAATGGCCCACCGTGTATCCCCCTCGGTCCGTCTGGACTCACCTTCAGCTGGCCACAGTTTCCACCTGCATCTCCCTTTTTTTTTGCCCAAGGGCTTCCTCTGCTATCAGAGAGAACAGTGTCAGATCGAACAGCCTCGGCGAAACCCTCAGCTACTGAGGCAGGAAAATCATCGAATAGATGGCCTAGCCTCCTCATCCTCCAGTGAGACCATTTACAGGTGTGTTTCATATAATTTCTCCTAAGACTTCTTTTTTTCTTCTTTTAAAGATTTTATTTACTTATCTGAAAGAGAGAAAGAGCATGAACTGGAGAAGGGCAAAGGAGAGGGACAAGCAGACACCCCGTTAAGCAGGGATCCTGAGGCAGAGCTTGATCTCAGGACCCCAAGATCATGACCTTAGCTAAAGTCAGACGCTTAACCAACTCAGCCATCCAGGTGCCCCTCATCTCTATATTTTAATGTATTTTAATGTACCTAAATGTACCTTCCAAATTTAGTGAAAACTTACCCTGCTTCCTTTTCTGTGGTAGAATGTGGTAAGTAAACAGGAAAAAAAAAAAAAAAAAGTCTTAATCTATTTACATAGGAAAAAAGGAAGAAGGCTGTTTATCTAAGTCCTTCTCTGAGTCAGAAGTCCAGTCTTTGGACTGGACATGTGGGCCCATGAAAACCTGCCCACAGACCCACTTTCCAGTCCAGGGGAGGAGAATCGGGTTTTGGAGTTTATGCCTTGTCTTGCTCCTATTGACGAGGACGTGTCTGGCCATGACTGAGTTTGGAAAGAAGTTCGTGCAGAAAATCATCGGCTTTTCTTCTCCTGTGCACTTTGTGGGGCTGCTTTTTCATTCCACGTCACAAATTGGGGAAGGCCCATCTGCCTGTGTGATTAATGAGCCCTCTCTGCAGAAGCAGCAGAGATAAATGTCCTCTAGGAACCCGGCAAAGAGAAATGAAGAAATAGGATGGCTAATTTTCAGCCATTATTTTCGAGTCTGAACTCCTTCCCCGCATCAATTTAGCTATTATTTCAAAAACTAATTAATCTTCACTCAGGCAGCTCCAAGGGACCCATGTTTAGATAATTAACAACCCGTGGATTATGAAAAGTCTCACTTGCAAATTTGGCTACAGCATTTGGGTAGAAGAACACTTTTCGTATTATTCCATTTAAACCGTATTCCATCCGTCCTTCATTTCCTGACAATTAAGAGCAAATAATTAACCATGATGGATTTTGCTTGCCTACTTGCTACTCAAATAATGTTCTCCCTTCCTTTTGTGCTTAAACCACCTCCATCTGAGCCTTTTTGACCAGCTTTGTAGATAATTGCGTTGAACCAGGTAACGGTGGGCTTCATTCGCAATTAACACGCATCAAGAATGTTCGGATTTCGCCTTGGTGGGGAGTGGGAGGAAATTCCCAGGGCCCCATCAGAGAGGAAGCTTGTAATTTCTCCTTGGCCCCCACAAAGACTACAGCTTTCAGGTATAACTCTTTTTGTAGAATGTTTTCTCTGCCAAGGGAGGAGGAATTTAAGGCTAGACATTAGGGATGATTTTGGAACTGAAAAGGTTGAGACACCCTAGAACAAGTTACCAAAAGAGATGTTAGTTTCTATGAAATTTCAAAATCAATCCCCTCCCAGAAGTGTTGTTCATTCAATAAACCAGGTGCCTACCTTGTGCCAGGCACTACAGAAATTTCTGGGAACAGTGGCAAGGAAATCAAATCCTGTTTTATGAAACGTATAGTCTAGGGAAGAGGTCAGACATTAATGAAATGATCCTCCAAATTTAAATAAGATTACATCTGGAGAAACAAAATAATATGAAAGCATTTAATTGGAGGGTGTAATCTACAGTGGGAATGGTGGTAATAGGTTGGAAAGGCTTCCCTGAGCAAGGTGCATTTGAGCTGAGATATGAACCATGAGTAGATGCGAATTCTTGCAGGAAGAGCGTTGTTTCCAGAGAGAACAGCATGTACAAAACCTCTGAAGTTCTGAAAGCACTTGATGGACAGAAATTTGAAGAAACAAATATCAAATGGATTGGGAATATATTTTATTTTCATAAGTAATAGATATATGTTTTTAATAACACATAAAGTATTATTTGCTTTAGGGGTACAGGTCTGTGAATCATCAGACTTACACAATTCCCAGCACTCACCACACCATACCACATACCTCACCCAGTGTCCATAGCCCAGCCACCCTATCCTTCCCTTGCCCTCCATCCCCCAGCAACCCCAGTTTGTTTCCTGAGATTAAGAGGCTCTTATGGTTTGTCTCCCTCCTCGGTCCCATCTTGTTTCATTTTTTCCCTCCCTAACCCCCACAACTCCCTGCCCAGCCTCTCAAATGCCTCATATCAGAGAGATCATATGATAATTGTCTTTCTTTGGTTGGCTTATTTCACTAAGCATAACACCCTCTATGACCCTTGCATTTCATTGCAAATGTCAGAATTTCACTTTTTAATGGCTGCATAGTATTCCATTGTGTGTAGGTATATGTGTATATTATATGTCTCACATCTTCTTTATCCATTCATTTGTTGTTGGATATCTAGGCTCTTTCCGTAGTTTGGCTATTGTGGACAGTGCTGCTATAAACATTGGGGTGCACGTGCCCCTTTGGATCACTACATTTGTATCTTTAGGGTAAATACCCAGTAGTGCCATTGCTGGGTCACAGGGTAGCTCTATTTTCAACTTTTTGAGGACCCACTATGCTCTTTTCCAGAGTGGCTGCACCAGCTTGCATTCCCACCAACAGTGTAGGAGGGTTCCCCATTCTCTGCATCCTTGCCAACATCTGTCATTTCCTGACTGGTTAATTTTAGCCATTCTGACTGGTGTGAGGTGGTATCTCATTGTGGTTTTGATTCGTATTTCCCTGGTGCCAAGTGATGTTGAAGACTTTTTCATGTGTCTGTTGGCCATTTGGATGTCTTCTTTGCAGAAATGTCTGTTCATGTCTTCTGCCCATTTCTTGATTGGATTCTTTGTTCTTTGGGTGTTGAGTTTGATAAATTCTTTATAGATACGGGATACTAGTCCTTTATCTGATAGGTCGTTTGCATATATCTTCTCCCATTCTGTTCGTTGTTGTTTGGTTTTGTTGACCATTTCCTTTGCTGTGCAAAAGCTTTTGATCTTGATGAAGTCCTTATAGTTCATTTTTGCCCTTGCTTCCCTTGCCTTTGGCGATGTTTCTAGGAAGAAGTTGCTGCAGCTGAGGTCAAAGAGGTTGCTGCCTGTGTTCTCCTCAAGGATTTTGATGGATTCCTGTCTCACATTGAGGTCTTTTACCCATTTCGAGTCTATTTTTGTATGTGGTGTAAGGAAATGGTCCAGTTTCATTCTTCTGCATTCTTCTGCATGTGGCTGTCCAATTTTTGCAACACCATTTGTTGAAGAGACTTTTTTTCCACTGTACATTCTTTCCTGGTTTGTCAAAAACTAGTTGACTGCAGAGTTGAGGGTCCATTTCTGGGCTCCCTATTCTGTTCCATTGATCTATGTGTCTGTTTTTGTGCCAGTACCATAATGTCTTGATGATTACATGTTTGTAATGGAGCTTGAATTCTGGAATTGTGATGCCGCCAACTTTGGTTTTCTTTTTCAACATTCCTCTGGCTATTTGTGGTCTTTTCTGTTTCCATATAAATTTTAGGATTATTTGTTCCATTTCTTTGAAAAAAGTTGATGGTATTTTCATAGGGATTGCATTAAATGTATAGATTGCTTTAGGTAGCATAGACATTTTTACAATATTTGTTCTGCCAATCCATGAGCATGGAACGTTTTTCCATTTCTTTGTGTCTTTCTCAATTTTTTTCATGAGTGCTTTATAGTTTTCTGAGTACAGATTCTTTGTGTCTTTGGTTAGGTTTATTCCTAGGTATCTTGTGGCTTTGGGTGCAATCATAAATGGGATTGACTCCTTAATTCCTCTCCCATCTTGCTATTGGTGTATAGAAATGCAACTGATTTCTGTGCATTGATGTTTATATCTTGACACCTTACTGAATTCCTGTATGAGCTGTAGCAGTTTTGGAGTGGAGTCTTTTGGGTTTTCTACATAAAGTATCCTATAATATGCAGAAACTGAGAGTTTGGGTTCTTCTTTGCTGATTCAGATGCCTTTTATTTCTTTTTGTTGTCTGATTGCTGAGGCTAGGACTTCTAGTACTATGTTGAATAGCAGTGGTGATAGTGGACAGCCCTGCTGTGTTCCTGAACTTAGGGGACAAACTCTCAGCTTTTCCCCTTTGAGAATGATATTCACTGTGAATTTTTCATAGATGATTTGATGATTTTGAGGTATATACCCTCTATCCTTACCCTGTGAAGAGTTTTGATCAAGAACAAATGCTGTACTTTGTCAAATGCTTTTTCTTAGTCTACTGAAAGGATTGTATAGTTCTTCTTTCTTTTATTAATATATCACATTGATTAATTTGTGGATGTTGAACCATTCTTGTAGCACAGGAATAAATCCTACTTGGTCGTGGTGAATAATCTTTTTAATGTACTGTTGGGTCCTATTGGCTAGTATTTTGGAGAGAATTTTTGCATCCATGTTCATCAGGGATATTGGTCTGTAATTTTCCTTTTTGATCGGGTCTTTGTCTGGTTTTGGGATCAAGGTAATGCTGGCCTCATAAAATGAGTTTGGAAGTTTTCCTTCAATTTCTATTTTTTGGAGCTGTTTCACGGGAATAGGTATTAGTTCTTCTTTAAATATTTGATAGAATTCCCCCGGGAAGCTGTCTGGCCCTGGGCTCTTGTTTCTTGGGAATTTTTGATGACTGCTTCAATCTCCTTACTGATTATGGGTCTGTTCAGGTTTTCTATTTCTTCCTGGTTCAGTTGTGGTAGTTTATATGTCTCTAGAAATGCATCCATTTCTTCCAGATTGTCAAATTTGTTGGCGTAGAGTTGCTCATAATATGTTCTTAAAATTGTTTATATTTCTTTGATGTTGGTTGTAATCTGATCTCTTTCATTCATGATTTTATTAATTTGGGTTCTTTCTCTTTTCTTTTTGATAAGTCTGGCCAGGGGTTTATCAATCTTATTAAATCTCTCAAAGAATTAGTTCCTAGTTTTGTTTATCTGTTCCACTGTTCTTTTGGCTTCTATTTCATTGATTTCTGCTCTGATCTTTATGATTTCTCTTCTCCTACTGGGTTTAGGCTTTTTTTGCTATTCTTTCTCTGGCTCCTTTAGGTGTAGGGTTAGGTTGTATACTTGAGACCTTTCTTGTTTCTATATATAGAAACAAGATATATATATCTAGATATACATATATCTAGATATAATTATAATTATTATAAGTTTATTATAAATATGTTATTTATGTATAAATATATGTCATATAATTATATTATTATTATATTATGGTATATAGTTAATTATATGATTATATGGTTATGTATTTTATATAATATTATATATATATAGATATGTTAGCCTGGTGAATAGAACAGAACCACACACTTGATTTTGGGTGTATTTTGGTCTGTTAGAAGAAACTGCTTCCCAAGATTTTAAAGAAAGAAAAACATATATATACAAAAATAAGGGTAAACATAATGAAAAGATGGAATATGACTGTAAATATGAAAATTAAAAAAGGAATTGATAAGAAGTTGGTTGAAAAAAGAAAAAAAAGGAGGAAAGGATGTGATCAGGCTGGAGACTAGAAAAAGCCATGTACTAGATTTAAGGTATATTCTGGTCTATTAGAGGAAACTGTATCCCAAAATTAAAAAAAAAAGAAAAACCTATATGTATACAAGAAATAAGGTTAAACAGAATGAAGGGATAGAATATGATTATAACAGTGAAAATTTAAAATGATTTTTTAAAAAGTTATTGATAAAATAGGTAATAAACTTTAAAATAGGAAAGAGGAAAAATTTAAAAATAGAGTAAGAAAAAAATAAAAAATTTAACTTTGAAAGACTGAAGAATCATGGGCAAAAACCCACAAATTCTATGTGCTGTATTCCTGTAGCTCTGAAGTTTTACAGTTCTCATTGATCAGTGAACTTGGTCTTGGCTGGTGTTCTTGCTGATCTGTGGGAGGAGCCTGTTGGCAATGATTCTCAGTTGTCTTTGCTGGAGGTGGAATTACACTGCCCTTGTCAGGGGCCAGGCTAAGTAATCTACTCAGGTTCTTGGGAGCTTTCGTTCCCTGAAAGCTTTCCGTAGAGCTTTGGAGGAGAATGAAAATGGTGACCTCTCAGGCCCCATAGGAGCTGAGAGATTGGGGCCCACTCCGCAGTGCACCCTCAGAGGAAAGCAGTCAATCCCTCTGATCTCCCTGGTCTCCAGCTGTACTCCGAGCTCACCCGGCCTGTGACTGAGCATTTCTATCTCTGGCACATGGCCCTGTTTGGACTCTCCAAACCTAGCAGATTCCTGCAGCAGGCTCCTGTGCTGCTCCTTCTGCAGGAGGAAGGAGGGGCTTCCCTGGATCTGCCACTTATGGGGTCCCTGCTCGAAGATCAGTGGCCCAGCTGTGACTTAGATCACGGTTTACGGTAACCCCGAACTGAGAGCCCTGTCCTCAGCTCCATCTCTGTAGCTGGCTTCCCCGCTCCAATACCTGGGGCCTCTGCCACACTCAGGCACCCCCGGTCTTTCTGAGACCCCGTGGGTCTTCAGACCACACTGCCCCTGCAAGGTCTCCACTTCCCCCCTACAACTTAACCTCTGGAGTGACGTCCCTCCGTGGAGGAGACCTCTAAAAGTTCTGATTTTGTTCTCTGCTGCTCTATCACTTTCTAGGAGCCAGACCCCCTGCCCGGGGTCTCCCTTCCCATCAACTCGGATTCACTTCTCCAAATGTTCTGTGGGTCTAGGAGCAGACTTTTCTGCTCCTAGAATTGCTGCTTTTCTTCTCTTTGATCTCCTGTTCAGTTTGTAGGTGTTCAGAATGCTTTGATTACTCTGTAGCTGAACTCCTGGGCCCCAGTGGTATTTAGGTCTCCTACTGCTCCACCATCTTGCTCCACTCTCCTAAGTGAGATATGTTTTATTTTCTACGATTATATAGGTTTTTTCCTCATTTTAAGATTAATAGTAAAAAAAATTAAAATCTAGTAAAGGTGGGGGTGGGGAAGGAATGGAACACAATCATGCAAAATTCAGCTTCCTAAACCCCTCTCTGGAATTGCAGAATCATAGACCTCTAGAGGTCAGCTGGGCCGGGAAACTGATGATCAGAGTGGGTAAGTGATTTATGGGTTTTTTTCTTTTTTCTTTCTTTTTAAGATTTTATTTATTTATTTGAGAGAATGAGCGAGCAAGAGCACAAGCAATGGGAGAAGGAGAAGCAGACTCCCTGCTGAGCAGGGAGCCCGACATGGGGCTCAATCCTGGAACTCCAACATCACACCCCAGGCGGAGGGCAGACGCTTAACTGACTGAAACACCAGGTGCCCCGGTAAGTGACTTGTTAAAGGCTAATTAAGGACAGGTATCCTACCAGGCATATACATGTCATTGGGGGTACTCATGAAGGTCTTAGGAGGTACATCTATAAGTATTTTTTTATTTGAATGGTCAATATTTAATGAAATGTATCAGGAGCAATATAATTGGTTCATCAAACTTTTGGTCTCTAAGATGGTATTGTTCACAATGAAGTTATGTGGGGAAAAATGAGTTGGTTTAAAGAAAAGCTTAACCATATTACAGCTGATACACAAATATGGCAAAACCCATGAGCATTAAGCAAGAGGGGGATGCATGCACCACATCATGCTGCTCAGAATACTTTAGGGTAAATTAATTAGGGGCAGAGATATTCCAGCAACCTCAGAAAATCCCTTCCAGGACTTCTGATTCCAGATCACTTAGGATTTTTCTACCTTTTTCCATTCTTTGGTTTCCTTTCCATGAAAATATCCTCTTGGTTCATCTCTCTTCAGACTTTGGGGGAAGAAAGTAAAAGGTCACTGACTTCATGTAATCCTAACAGTAATAGCCATGAGTATAACAATGTCAGTTATGGCAAGTGAGAGATTTGTGAAGGGAGCTGTCCGCCCCTTTCTGAGACCGCGCAGTTAATGAAGGTGAACTTTGGAAGCAGATTAAGGCACTGTGGCAGATAAACCTTTTAGCGGGAAGATTATACTGATGAGGAAGCCCATCATTTCCTTGGCTCCCCTTTTCTCCAGGTTGGTTTTTCAGTAAAATTGGCTGCCTCTCCTCACGAGCTCAGGTTGAGCTTGGAGGATGGTGTGAAAGGCAGACACAGGATGAAAGCTTGCTCATCCATGGGCACAAGTTTCTGCTGAAACGGGTTTCTTCTGAGAGCAGGTGTGGTCAGGGCTGATTCGTCCATTGACACAGTAGGTGCAGTACCGAGCGCCCACAAAAATGTTTTAATTTACTTTAAAGTCAGACAAAAAACACGAGTATCATCCAGCCAGGGTTATATCTGTCGTTATGCCAACACAGTCATAAAATATGGTTTCAAATCTCTATATATATTTTTTTGAGGAAGGAATTCATGAACACAAAAGTGCCTAAGACCTTTAAAAGTCATAATGTAGCCCTGTGTATGGGGGACCTCTTTTTTTTTTTTTTTTTTTTTTTTTTTTTAATTTCTGCTCATCACTTATTCCCCTTGTCTTCTGGTTGCAGAACCTGTGGGAAACTCCTCCTTCTTTATTCTAGGTCCTGTGAAATTCAGATGGGTTTTGTCAGTCTTGGCTCCAGAAGTGTAGTGGCCTACGTGGGGCCAATTAGGGCCAACAAGACTCAAATTAATTGTGGGAAGGGAGGAGTAGAATGCAGGCTGGAGATGCTGGTCATCATACCTACGACTCTAAGGGGTGAGTGGGGAAAGAAGCTATTAGAATAGCTGCTGGTTCTCTAGCAGTAGGAGTTGGGGGTCTTTAACTTTCCTGACATGAGACTCTCTCTGGAGAGGATCTGATTGGTTCCTCCTCAGTCAGGTGTCCACCTCTGGTCCAGTCACCTGTGGCTAAAGGATGGCTTAGCAAGGTTCTATAAACATCATTGTCAAGACTCAGTGCCCTGAGGGAGTCTTAGACTTACGAGAAATTGTCTAGTACAGGTTATTTGCTAGAAAGTTGGTTTTTCTTCTTCTTCTTTCTTTCTTTATTTTTTGGGGGGTTTAATTTTGGTTTTGTTTTGAGCTAGGAAGCTATGGAATGTCAGGTGTTATGGCTTGGGCTTCTGATTTTGAGTGGGAGACTTTAAGAAACTTTTGGGGCAGGAGAGGGCGCCTGGGTGGCTCAGTGGGTTAAGCCTCTGTCTTTGATCAGGTGATGATCTCAGGGTCCTGGGATCAAGTCCCACATCCGGCTCTCTGCTCAGCGGAGAGCCTGCTTCCCTCTCTTTCTCTCTGCCTGCCTCTCTGGGATCTCTGTCTGTCAAATTAAAAAAAAAATTATAAAAAAAGAAACTTTTTAAAAGTTTTTATTTTCTTCCTTATTTTTTTTAAAAGATTTTATTTATTTATTTGACAGAGATCACGAGTAGGCAGAGAGGCAGGCACAGACAGAAAGAGGGGGAAGGAGGCTCCACACTGAGCAGAGAGCCCAATGTGGGGCTCGATCCCAGGACCCTGGGATCATGACCTGAGCCACCCAGGAGCCCCAAGAAGCTTTGATCTAATTCAGAATTTTGCAATTCCTGAAGAATTTGTGTGATAGCAAGTGTTAGTGGGGATATTCGGAAGGATTTTATGATCAAGTACATTTGGGAAATAATAGTTTAAATAAAATCATTTGAACTTCTTTCCTTCAGGACTTCTTAGATCTTTCATATGTTCATATGCATTATGAATCTCCAGGGGAGGAGGAAACCGAAGGTCCAGTATTTCTTAAACTTATATGACTACCAAACTAGGAATTTTGCGGAATTCCTAGCTTTGAAGAAAACTACTCTTTTGAGGAATACAGTTTAAGAAATACTGGTTAAGGGGCGCCTAGGTGGCTCAGTTGGTTAAGCATCCCATTCTTGGTTTTGGCACAGGTCATGATCATGGGGTCCTGGGATGGAGCCTCCAATCCAGCTCAGTGGGGAGTCTGTTTCTCCCTCTCCATCTGCCCCTTCCTCTGCTTACATGCGCTGTCCCTAAAATAAATAAATAAATCTTAGAAAAAAGAAATACCGGTCAAGTTTATTAACCTTGAGAACATTAAATGCTATAAAGGAGAAACACTAAAAAATATAAAACCTTCAAAGTTCCTTTTTTATGAGGATGCACCCAGATTCTAACAAGTTCAGTTTTTTTGTTGTTGTTGTTCTTGTTTTGTTTTTTTTACTAAGAGATGTGGAATTCTATACCAGCTCCATCAATATTAAAAATAATAAAAAGCAACCATATCTAATGTGAATTCTAAGCCCTAGGAAACTGTGCTAGGGGATTTATGTGCACTGTCTCATTTAATACTCACCCCAGTAAAGGAGGTAAGTGCTGTGATCAGTCCCATTTTATAGCTCAGAAAACTGAGGTACGGAGAGTCAAAGTAACTTGAATGTGGTGGAAGTAACAGCTGAAGCCAGGTAATCGGACTCTAGCATCCTGCCCCCAACCCATTTTAATGCTAGAATACTTTGCATATTACATTGGGCAAGTCTCTTCTCTTACTGAATCTCAATTTCTTGATCTGTAAATTGAGTGCGTCAGACTTTTATAGTTTTTTTTTTTAAATTTATTTATTTGAGAGAGAGTGAGAAAGAGGGCACTAGGGGTGAAAAGAGAGAGAGAGAGAAGTAGACTCCGCACTGAGCAGGGAGCCCCACATGGGGCTCAGTCCCAGGACTCTGGGATCATGACCTGAGCTGAAGGCAGGCGCTTAACCCACTGAGCCAACCAGGCACCCACTGCATCAGACTTTTAAAGCGATCTGGTTCTATGTAGATTTTCCATCTTTGTGTGATTTGATATCTGTGACCCCACCTTGGGGAAAGTGGCCATCAATAAAATGGTTTCCTCGCTACAGGTGATTAAAGACTGAGGAGGGGGCAGTAGAGGTAGAACTGGGGAACTTCAGACAATTGCTTAGGAACAGGGACAGCAGTCCTGAATGTAGGTTTCACCACTGCAAAGTGACATGCTGGCGAGGTAAGTAAGAACCTGTGAAAATGAGGCCTTCGGAGAGGTCTCTATTGATTGCCAGTCTAAATTTAGCTGAGATATCAGATGCCCGGACAGACATCAATGGCTGCGCTAGAAGCCCCAACTTCTTTCCCGGCACGTGGCAGATGGGTGTATGAGCCAGTCTCAGCAGTTCACTGGTTTGCCATCCATCAACCCGTGGCGGGTGGGCCTTGAGTCCTCTCACGTTCTTCTGGCTCTGCATTGCTCACATGGGACAGATGTCATGTGTCAGAATTGATGTTTCCTTCCAAAGGAAGAGAACAGGATGGAAGAGACCTGTTAAGCGAACCCTCGATGATACTGTGTATCTCTAGGCCACTTTATGCCTTCCATCCCAGAAGAAGCTGTATCCCAAGATTAAGATAATAGCCCTCACCATTCACTGAACCCCAGATAGGTGCTTAAAATGTAGGATGTCGTTGCCATTTTACAGATGGAAAAACAGAGGTAAGAAGCTACCACATTATAGAACACTTGCTTCAGGTCGTTAGTCTACTTAGCTTATATGGACCTTAAATATCTATGTCTCCCCATCCCCTCACACAATCCTATGAATTCCCACTGATATATTTTACTATGTGGTATGTTTTTGAATTTGGATTAAAATAATTTAGATAGTGAGAAATACTTCTATTCTGAATCTCATTTTATGTGATGAAACTGAGCCACGTACTACAAAACTCTTAATGGAAGTACTGGAATTTAACCCAGGTGGTCTGATCCTACCTAAGATGACCATGTAATTTGACATCTAAAAAGGCATTTTTTTTGAGGTATAATTGACATACCATGTTCTATCAGTTTCATGTGTACAACATAGTGATTTGACATTTGCTGTATGTTGAGAACTAATTATGCTATACATTATATGTGGTATGTTTTTGAATTTGGATTAAAATAATTTAAATAGTGAGATACTTCTTTTTTTTAAGATTTTATTTATTTATTTGACAGAGATCACAAGTAGGCAGAGAGGAAGGGAAGCAGGCTCCCTACTGAGCAGAGAGCCTGATGTGGGGCTTGATTCCAGGACCCTGGGACCATGACCTGAGCTGAAGGCAGAGGCTTTAACCCACTGAGCCACCCAGGCACCCCTAGGGAGAGATACTTCTATTATGAGTCTCATTTTATGCGATGAAACTGAGCCAAGTAGTGCAAAGCTCTTAATGGAAGTACTTGAATTTAACCCAGGTGGTCTGACCCTACCTAAGATGACTGAGTAATTTTTTTTTTAAAGATTTTATTTATTTATTTGTCAGAGAGAGAGAGAGCACAGGCAGAGTGGCAGGCAGAGTCAGAGGGAGAGGCAGGCTCCCTTCGGGGCAAGGAGCCCGATGTGGGACTCGATCCCAGGACGCTGGGATCATGACCTGAGCTGAAGGCAGCTGCTTAACCAACTGAGCCACCCAGGTGTCCCATGACTGTGTAATTTTACATCTAAAAAGGCATTTTTTTAAGGTAAAATCGACATATCATGTTCTATCAGTTTTGTATGTACAACATAGTGATTTGACATTTACTATACATTGTGAACTAAACACTGTGATGTCTAGTTACTGTCTGTCATGATACAAAGTGAATACAATACTATTGACTGTATTCCCCAAGCTGTACATGGCATCCCCGTGACTTCTGTATTTTATAACTGTAAAATAGCATTCTTCTGTGGGTAAAAAGGGAATGAAGCCATAATCACAAGTGTGAATCAGGATGGTCCCATGTAAGCCAGAATATATGGTCACTTTAGCTATATGGATCTCCATGAAATAATAAAAATAAATAGTGTATCTAAGGCACTTACCCCAGTACCTGAAACATAGTATCTACTCCAAATATTTTAGCCGCATTTCTTCTTACCCATCGTAAGGGTCATTGTCCGGAGGATGGCCATATTTTGGGTTAAAGAAATGGCTGTCTTACTCTATCCAGTGTTTTGTTTTGTGTTTGTTTTTCCTGGTTAATGATGCCAAGAAGAGGCAGTGTCTTCCTTGGATTGTGGAGGGTGTCCTGGAGAAATTCACCTTACGTTGACCTGGAAGGTTGCTGGAAGGGTGCTGTCTGAGGTCCTGAAGAGTATTTTGTAACTATCTCATTTGTAACCAGAAGGGCATTTTGAGACACTTGGGTGTGTTTTGTAGTAGATGAATAGATGGTCTGCGTTCAATGAGTATCATGGCCCTGCAATTGAAAAATGAACTGAAATATTAATAGGTCTTACCAACTGCTGGGTGATTGCAGAGTTGAAAAGCCACCGGAAGCCTTTGGGACAGAATTGCTGTGTGCTAGAAGAGAAATGATGGGAAAGGAGAAGTGCTGTGGGCTGGGGAGGGTGACTTCCCAAATTGAGCAGAGCTGTTATTGGAGGGCAAGGATCATATATTCTGTAGGCTGTAAGGTGAGTTGTGCCCGTTTAGGATTATCAATAACTTGCTTGTATCTGTGCTTGGGAAATGCACCAAAGACTGGGTTGAATTAGATGATTGTCACAGGTAAAATAATGAAGTAGGAATGGTTTCGTTTTAACATCCTCTTCACATCCTTGGTATCATCCCTGCAACTTGGATACAAGAACATGGCTCCATGACTTGGAAACTGCTATCTGGACCTGCCCGCCACTGCGCCATATTCTGGGGAGGGACCGTCTAGTGAGGAATTATTTAGCAGCAAGTGAAACTCATCTCTTGTCGCTTTAAACAAGGGGTCAGGAAGTCAATGGTTACGGGTGTTGGTCCAGTGAGTGGCTTAGGAATGTCAGGACCACTGTATGTAGTCTTTCTTCAGCCTTTCCTTTATGTTAGTTATCTTAAGATCGTGCGGTAGCTGCTTTAGTTTCAGACATCACATGTATGTTCAAGACAGGAAGAAGGTGGGCAGGGGAAAAGGCAGAGTCACCACACCAGCTGCTTCTGTCTCCTCCAAATGAGAAAGCAGATGCCTTCTCGGGACTTCTCCTTCAATAGCTTTTGCTTCCCTTTGTTCCCTGTACCTGGGTCAGATTACCATCCTTAGTTGCCAGAGATATAGGAAGAGGGAACAAGATTGTCATGATCAACTTAGACCAATGGCGACCCATTGCCTGGAGTTGGCACTTGATTTTTCCAAATGTAATTTGGTTTCGTTATCAAGATAGAGAGAAATAAATAATTGCTGAGGCAATGAATGGTGTCTTCCATTATCTTTTTTACTTACAATTGGAGACAGTTTCTGGGGAAACTGATTTCTATTATGTTTTTATACCTTAAGAGTCTTAAACTGTGCTTATAGCTTTTTAGAAAACGTTTAAGTGGATAAATGACCAGTGTATTTCTGCTGAATTATAAAACAAGCCAAGTAGTCTCATTTTCTGTTAATATATTTTGGTTTGGGGCTACGAATTTTATGAAAACACACCACAATTTGAAGATGTGGTTCTAATAATGAGAATTTCAGCTAGCAGTAGGTCAGCAAGGGCAAATCTCATCTTCATAGAGCATTGGAGTGTTCAGTATCCTTTTGTGAAGACTTTCATTGCTTTTTAGTTTTTTGAGGAGAGTCCTAATATATCAGCCCTGGAAGAAGTCTTTGATAATGGTAATCAATAGGTAGAATTCTTGAACTTTCACTGCCTGCTAGGCATTCTACTTGGACTTTTTTTTTTTTTTTTTAAGATTTATTTGAGAGAGAGAGAGAGAGAGAGAGCGTGTGCATGCATGGGCAGTGGGGAGGGGCATTGAGGGAGGGAGAAGCAGACTCCCCACCGAGCAGGGAGCCTGACGTGGGACTCGTTCCCAGGATCCAGAATCATGACTTGAGCTGAAGGCAGACGTTTAACAGAATGAGCCACCCAGGTGCCTCTCTACTAGGACTTAAAATTATCAATTTATTTCATCCTTGTGATGAGCCTATGAGGTAGATAATATTATAATCCCTAGTTCATAGAAGTGCAAATTAAGACCCAGAGAGATTTTGTAACCCACCTAAGTTTATAAATATTGCAAGTGGGGGAGCTTGCATTCAGATCCAGACTGCCTGGTTGCAGAGCACACGCTCATCTTCCCTGGGCAAAGTGGCCTCTCGGGTAATAATAGCTGTCCTTGGTTGAAAGTCTATATTTGCATCTACGGTATAGCATACATTTATGTAAGCGTGTTACATATGCTTTCTCATTTGACTTTCACAACTACCCTGCAAGGCAACTACGATTCTTATCCTCCTTTTCCTGTAAAAGAAACAAAGCACAGCAAGGATAAAGGGCCTTGGTCCTATGTTAGTTTGTGGGGTGAACTCCGGCTTGTCTGGGCCCTGAACGCAGGATCTTTGCTTGTGCTGTTCTGTGTTTCTTAAGATCAGTCTTTTAGAAATTCATTTATTTATTTGAGAAAGAGAGAGGCAGTGGGGAGCAGCAGAGGGAGAGGAAGAGAGTCCCAAGGCAACCCTGCACCAAGCATGGAGCCCAAAGCAGGGCTTGATCTCAAGACCCTGAGATAGCGACCTGAGCTGAAACCCAAGAGTCAGATACTTAACCAACTATGCCATCCAGGTGCCTGGAGATCAGTCTTTTGAAAGCCCTCATTCTAGAGATGAGATTCAACAGAAACAGGATGAGGAAAGCTCATTGAGGGTGGCTAGATGTTCGGAAGCCTGTGAGAGAAGAGTTATTACCTTCATTTCACGTGTATTCGTTATGTTACATGCTAAAATGCTGTATCTAAGAGGCCCCCATGTGGGGTGGCCTAAGTGAGACAGAAGCTTATCTCTCCCTTATGTACTGATGGAATTTGGTGGTTTAAAGCTGGCTTCTGTTACTGGATTCAACGCAGCTGTTCACTTATAACTTCTTAGCAGAAAAGAGAAAAAGAATGTAGAGGGAAAATTGCTTGCTTTTAGGGGTGCAACGTGGAGCTTCCACATACCATGCAGTCTCTCTACTTATATTTCATTGATCAGAATGTGGTCACATGTCATTAGCTGCAAGGCAGGCTGGGAAGCATCTAGGTGGGTGGCATATCCTCTGGGAAGGGGTGGAGGGAACGATGGATATTGATTGGGGGCCAGTCAGCAGTCTGTGCCACATCAACAGTGAGCAAGTGGAGGCTCAGAAGGGTAGATTTTGCCTATACCACATA
The DNA here is from genome assembly GCF_030435805.1 of Mustela lutreola. Taxonomy (NCBI): domain Eukaryota; kingdom Metazoa; phylum Chordata; class Mammalia; order Carnivora; family Mustelidae; genus Mustela; species Mustela lutreola. The sequence continues at coordinate 88,069,052 of NC_081300.1, read as the reverse complement.
GCAGCAAACATGGGCCGTGCACATTTTGAGGAAAGCTAGGTGAGGGAGAAGTGTCAGGTTGGGCAGGTCAGGGAGTGGTGCAGAGAAAGGACATTGCAAAGCTCCGAGTGGCAGACACAGGCCACAGTGAAAGACTCAGATACCTACAAGAGCCGGTCGTAGAAGCTGGGTGAGTGGCTAGCTGGGTGCAGGTGAATTCATGCTTGTGATGAGGTGACATGATTTGAGACACTGACAGGAAGCTGGGCCGTAGGATTGCTGAACTCTAGGGAATACCCTTTCCAAATGGTACGACTGGAAACGTGGTACCCCAGAGCTATGTGACATGTGAGCTCTGCCAGGAAGGCCCTTCTCCTGCTGCACTGTCATTGGTCGGGTTCCTTGGGCAAGCGGACTTTGAGATGGAGACTGGCATCTGGAAGGTTTGTTCCAGAGAACTCTTGGGATCAGTACCTTGGAGGGAAGAGAAGGAAGCAGAATTGAAAAGAAGAGGAAGTCGAGCTACAATTAGCTCTCAATGGAAACCTCAGCCAACCTTAGAGAGTTCTGGAGAGCAGATGATCTTCCCAACTTGTCTCTGAAGTTGTCTGAGCAAGAAGGCTGGGTCTGCATGCCTGCTATTAGTAATTGGGTGCCGGCCGCCTGGGAAAGGCGGCATGACCTTGGGGCTGACCTCAGATGAGGTAGCTCTCCCCGGCTGAGGCAATCCCTGAAAGGGGCTGATGGCACAGTGCTCTCCTAAAAGCATTTCAGGAGTTGAGCTATTACATCCTTCATTTCTGAAGGGGGATCTTGGCACCTCGTGGCATTCACCACATTCCCCGGTCAACACACTGCCCACTATTCCTTTATCACAGAGTGTTTCGTGAAGAAATCCCTTTTTCAAATCTCAGCTATCCCTGGATTGGCAGGGAGGGGGTATCTACAATTTAGATTTCATCATGAGCTAACTAACAGTTGGTTTAACCACCAGCCCCTCCTTGGGGCCCGTAACCAGCACTAGAGAACATTGAAGGGACAGGTCATGCCTGGAGTGGATGGGACACGTGACAGGAGGTCTACAGGAAGCAGAAGGGGAAGCTGAGAGGGAGGCAAAACCAAGTTCCTCCTCTCCTCACCTAGCTCAAAGTAGATTCTGCCTGAGGTGGAGATCACAGGGAGAAGGTAGGCCCTGCGTGGTTCTGTGATCAGACTTTTCCCAATTTCACCCAAAGCCAAGCCTGCCCCAGACATTCCTTCTTTCTTTTGTTTGAATTTCTAATTTGCTCTTTACCAAGATGGCTACCTGTTCAGGAGAATGAAAGATCACAGTTTGATCTGGTTCAGAGTTTGATTTTTTTTTTTTCCTCTCTCCCTCTCAGCATAACAGCTCACACATCTATGGGCTACAGCTAAAAAGTGATTTTTAAAGACTTCTCATTGACAAAGAAATCAATGGAAAGAAATCTCTGCCTCCCCCTTCCATTCTGCTTTTAATTATTTTTCCTTTCCAATCCTCTGCTAGGAATGTTTTGTCTGAGACCATCTATCATACTTTGTCAGAAAGTTGCATTGTTAAGGACGGGGGTCCTGCTGGCTGAACTGAGGAGCTGGTGATTCCCCCCACAGTCTTAGCAATGAACTCAGCTCGAGCAAGGAGTGGAATCAACGAATTCCATCAGGAAGATGGAATCCCAAGGCAAAGTCATCTTTCAAGGGCAGGGTTATTGCAGAAATATCTTCATGACAGCCTCCAAGGAACAAGTGTCGGAGAGGGTAGGGCTAATGAGAGGGAAAGGTTGGAGGGATGACGTTTCAAAAAGATATGGAAGGAAAGGACTTGGGTGTCCCAGAAGCTGTCACTCCAAGCTCCTCTGTTCAGAGGTCGTGTCACCTCAGGTAAGTTGACTACCTCTCTGAGCCTCAGTTTCCTTATCTCTGAAATGGGTGAAAACTTCCTACATGTATTAGTGAGATTAGGCAGTGGGAGAACGGGAGGGAACATAGGCCAGTGTAAATAAAGACTTTAACAAAATTGTGGTAAGAACTCTTGACATGAGAGATCTTCTCTCCAGGTGTTACGCGCACACTACAGCATTGTTCCCTGTAGGCACAGGGCTGTATAGTGGATTTCTAGAGCCCGTTCCCATCTTGCATTACTGAAACTTTATCCTCACTGAACAGCAACTCCTCATTTTCTTCTCTCCCCCGGGCCCTGGCAACCACTGTTCAATTCTTTGTTTCTATTAGTTTGACTATTTTCATACTTCATGGAAGTGAAATCATGCAGTATTTGTCCTTCTGTGACTTACTTATTTCACATAGCGTAATGTCCTTTGGGTTTTCCATGTTCTTGCATATGGCAAGATTTCCTTCTTTTAAAAGGCTGAGTAATATATATATATATATATATATATATATATATATATATATATAACATTTTCTTTATCCATAGCAACCCCCACCAAAAAACAAAACAAAAAAAACCCCACAATACCAAAAAAAGAAAAAACCAAAACAAAAACCTTGACTGAAAGACGGGCAAAGGATTTAAATAGACATTTCTCCAAGGAAGACAGATAAATGACCAACCAGAATATTAAAAGATTCTCAGCATCACAAATCGCCAGGAGATGCAAAACAAAATCACAATGACATAACACCTCACGCCCATCAGGATGGCTACTTTCAAAAAGACAAAAGGTACCAGGTGTTCATGAGAATGTGGAGAAAAGGGAACCCTTGTGGGTTGATGGGAGTGTAAAATGGTACAGCTATCATGGGAAACAGTATGGAGGGTCCTCAAAAAATTAAAAAAAAAATAGAATTCTCATATTATTCGGCATTCCCACTCTGAGAATAAAAGTGGTTTGATCATAAAGTGAATGGAGCTAGAATGGAAAGTTACCAGAGTCTAAAACAGCTCTAATGACCTCTTTTCCTTTGCTAACTCATGGTCTTTATCTTTACTCCGAGACTGTTCTACTCTCATTTCCGCAGACCTGCCTCATCTGTAACTCAGTTTCTGCTTACCAAAATACCAGCTGGTACAGGACTTCTAAGGCGGCTTCCCTCCCCACTCTGCCTTATGAACTTTCACCTTCCATTCCCATGAACAGATGGGTCCTCCTGTTTCTTAGTTCATGTTCCTGTGAGAGAGAATCTGTTTGGTTCAGCTCCTCCTCATGCACTAGGACTTGGGATGGTTGCTTTGAGGCCATGTGATTAAACCAAAGCCAGTCAGCTATCCATGAAGGTGTGGGCTCACATTGATCACATCACATAGAAGCTTATTGCCTAAGGAATTTTTTTTTAAAGATTTTATTTATTTATTTGAGAGAGAATGAGTGAGAGAGAGCATGAGAGAGGAGAAGGTCAGAGGGAGAAGCAGACTCCCCAAGGAGCTGGGAGCCCGAGGCAGGACTCGATCCTGGAAATCTGGGATCATGACCTGAGCCGAAGGCAGCCGCTCAACCAACTGAGCCACCCAGGTGCCCTGCCTAAGGAATTTTTACAGTTGTGAGTGAGTGGTTGAACTTGACTACAGTATTTGTGGTATCCTCTGGTGTTGACCGCACCTACCTTTCTCAGAACCACCTCCAGTGAGTGGCCACCTGAAGAAAACAAAACTCCCCAAACCAGTAGATTCACACAGAAAATCCAAATGAGTCCAAAGTGGATATGAAGACAGTTCAGTGTCTTAATATGGGGTTCATGGCTTGGGTTTGTTTAGGTCTTATCTCATTAAGGTCGAAAGTTTTCCTTCAAGGGTAGAGGCTGGGATGGGGGTGGGGCATATAACGTAGCTAAGTATGACAGCTCGTATTTTCCAAATTTGGCCACAGTCATATCTCCAATCCCACGTGCATTTTTAGAGCCTTGCTAATCCCTATCAAGAGTTCATGACCCTTTCCCTCCAACCCTGTGAACACCTTGAGCAGTAGAATATCATGGAAATGGTGTTCTATGATGTTATGGGCTAGTTCACAAAAATGCTGTGCCCCTCCCTGTTCCTTTAGGATGTGCACTTCTGGGACTACAGCCACCATGTTGTGAGGAAGCCCAAGCAGCCTGTGGAAGGAAACCAAGCTCTTTAGCCCATAGCTTTGGCTGGATTCCCAGCTTAAACCAGCACCGAGAAGCTGGCAAGTGAATGAGCTGTCTTGAAAACAGATTTTCCAGCTCCCCGTTCAGCTGCCTCCCCCAATGCTGCTTGGAGCAGAGAAGAGTCCTCTCTGCCAAGCCCTATCCAAATTGAAGATCTGTGAGCAGAAGAAATGACTGTGGTTGGTTTTGGCCACTCAGGTTTGGGATGTTTTGTCAGGCAGCAACAAATGGCAGATACAGCATCGGATAGACGCTCTTAGGAACTTTTCTAGTTTTGTGCGTGAATGGGGAGTGAAGAGGGTTGAAAATGGGTAACGGGAGGCCCTTGGCTACAGAGGGAAGGGAGATGCCCCCACGCTTAACAATCACTCCTTACAGAGCACATGCTCTGCACCAGACTCTGAGCTCAGGGCTTTAAACTGATTCCTGTAGCTCTCTGAGAGGTGGGGAGTATTACTCTTGTCATCTGACAGCTGACAGAGTTGATATCTCGAGAGTTTCAGTCTCTCCTGTACTCATGAAGCTGGTATGTTGTAGAGCTCACATTTGAACCTGGTTTGATATCAGACTGATTTATTCTTGACCGAAGAACAAGAATCAGGGCTACCATCAGAGATAAGCCTGTTCTTAACAGATGAGTAACTATTCAGTGGGGAAATTTTTCTCATCCCCTCAGAGATTCATCATGAATTTCCTAGGTCCTTCTGATATGTATTTAGTGCTTACCCTGTTCTAAGCCCCATACTTACACATTGCATTGAATCCTTGCTGTCACCCTCATTTTTCAGATGAAGAACCTGAGGTTCTCGGGGGTTCAACAGTTGTTCAAGGTCACATAGGTAGCAAATGGCGCGGCTGAATTTAACATCAATTTCCTGCCTGTTAACGACTTCTGCTCCTTAATTTTATGAGCGAGGATGGGGGGATGAAGAAAGGAACAGCAGGAGGAGGGACAGAATTGGAAACAGCAGGGAAAGGGAAAATCCCAAGGTGAGACACAGAAGAGAGAGAAGGAGACAGAGATGCGGCAGGTAGGTCTTGCCGATGACAGAGCCGGTCATTTCCAGATGAAGACATCTCGATCCGGGAGGGGGGACAAAGCTGTCAAGCCATTGTGAGGAAGACACCAAGTCTGGGGGAGGTGGCGGGGGACACTGGCAGGCTGACTGGAGAACCTGTCTCTCACAGAGCTATTCTTCTTCCAATGATGTCATAGAAATATATAGAGGGAAGGAGGAGAGTGCGTTGGAATGAAATACTGTATAATTCATTTGTCTTCTTTACTGAGGAAATCTCCCTATAATTTATCAGTAGGAAAGGTTTAAGTGATTTTTGTAGTTGCTTTTATATGCCCTTAAGAGACAGGCTCCACTTGGCCAATGGAGGTTTTTTCATCATTCCCTGGACCACAAATGGGGATCACTCTTGAGAAGAAGGAGAGAAGTTCTAGGGAAAACAAACAAGGAAGAATTTTTGCAACCAAAAGCTTCGTGCCCATATGCAAAGAGAATGCAAATTGGGATCCAGAGTGTAAATTTCTTTCCCTCTACCCTATACAATGTGAGCATAGGCACATACACATGTACTCACAGGCTAACATATGTGTATAGTCATACATACAACCCCACAGTCATACACATTATACATGCATAATCACATGCACAGACACACAAAGACACAGACACACACATACCACAATGATTCCCTGAGAACGGGGTTTAGGTGGCTCCTAAAATTCTATTGAGTGCCTGAGGCTAGGGGACCTGAGTTCAAATTCTGTTTCTGCCCCTTGCTGGCTTTGTATCTTGGATCAAGTCACTTCACCTCTCTGCACTTCTGTTTCTTCATATGTTAAGTGGACATAATGATGTGTCTGGTTCATAGAGTTGTTGTGATAATTCAATGATTGACTGCATATGTAGTACTTAGCAAAGTGTCCAGCACATAGTGGCTCTCTGTAAATGTTGGTGGTTATTGTTGCTGTGAATTGGGTAGATTTCCCTTTTCACATTGTTGTCATCATTCTTCATCATCAAAATCTCCCTTTTCTCAAACCCTGCTGTGCTAGGCCCTGTGTCAAGAGGATTCCTTGTATTATCTCAATGCTCAAGATAGCTGCATGAGGCAGATACTATTTTTTAAGATTTTATTTATTTATTTGACACAGAGAAAGGGAGAGAGCATGCCTAAGCAGCGGGAGCAGGAGAGGGATGGGGCTTCATCCCAGGACTCCGGGATCATGACCTGAGCCAAATGCAGAGGCTTAATGGACTGGAGTGTCCTGGGTGCCCCGAAGTAGATACTATTTTGACAGAGAACGAAATCGAAGCCTGGAAAGGCTCACTAACTTGCCTGAGGTCACACATGTGGGAAATGGCCAAACTAGAGCTTAAACCTAGGTCTGCATAATTCGAAGCCCTAGTTGTTAATCATAGGCAATGTATGGTCTCCCTCATGGGAGAGGGCGTAGAGAGGAAGGGAGAGAGGGAGAGGGAGAAAGGACAAACCAGTGGGATGCTGGGGCCCAGAAGAAATCAGACCAGACCGTGGAGGAGAGAGGGAAGTCCATGAGTCGTATTATATTCAACAGATAGATCTGGACTGAGAAATGTGGGTCCATAGGGTAGCCCCATAATTTTGCACCCTTCAAACTGCTGTTCTTTAAATATTTGCTTGGCATTAATTTGGAGGAGATCTTGAGCCTGGCGCGGGGGCAAAGGCCTCTGCTCTGGTGACCCGAGCCGTTAGCTCCAGGCCCGGGCTTGCATTTCATATTCAGGAAAACAAAAGCTCTGCTTTTGTTAAAGACATCAACCCTCAGAGGAGGGCAGTTAGAAAGCATTTGTTGTTGCTCAAGCATGCCTCGTGAGGCGGACCTCACGGTCTTCCCCAGTAACTTATCAAAGTTTACTTTCCAACCGCACACAGTACTGTCCCTAAGAGGAGTTCTGGTAAACACTGTTCTCTTCATCTTGTTACCTTTGCAGTGATGTTTTAGAGTCCCGTACAGACTGGAGCCCTGGGCTGCTGCCGGCTGCCCTACTAATTAATCAGGTCTAGGAGGAGGGAAGAGGGGGAAGCCGTTCGATCGGTTATCGCAGGTAACCTTGGGCAGAGCGTGTCCGTGGGGAGACGGGGGAGGATGCTAGATGAAGCCAAGAGTAAATGTGTGCTGAGGATGTGAAATCAGTAAGTGTGAAGAGGCGCGTTTGAGAAGTTTGATAGATGGAGGAGACAGCAGTGTGAAGGGAAATGGCTCTCATCTGTCTTCAGTTCTAGGGAAGATCGGAACGTGTTGCTGGGCAGAGGGAAAGGGTCGGTTCGCTGGGGAGACCTCTGTGGAAAAGAGAAGGAGCCGTCGAGGTGAAGGAATGTCAAGGGGGGACTGTCAGGGCCTGTTTAGCCAGAGCATTCCGGCCGGTTCAACAGTGATTTGGTTGTTTATGCAGGAAATCTTAAACTCACGCTGCCCCATCCCCCCACAGGGGAACTTACTTAAAAGCAAGTTCAGGAAACCAGTAGAATGTGGTCAACCAGTCCCTGATAACAGAGCCTGAATACAAGGGCGGGTCAGGTCAGGTGGAGGTAACAGAGCCCGAATGCGGGGATGAGTCAGGTCGGTGGAGACCATCAATCAGTAAAGCGTGCATATTGTCTCCCTAGCTACCAAGGAGTGTGGGCCCCACCTTTTGGGTGCCTTTTGGGTGCCAGTTTTGACCAAGGTGATAGGCTGGTTCAAATAGCTACTATGGGTTGAATTGTAATTCAGTTGGCCACCTAGCATGACTGTGCAGCTTTCTCTGTGTGTTGCAATGTCATTGGCCACCTGTGTGTGGCCAGGCTCAACCACATGGCCTTTGCTCTATAAAAAGTTAGTCTGTGAGGCTGGGAGGGGTCACTGTCTCTTTAAGAGGCACCCCGAACGGTACATTTGATTCTCGATGCTTGGCGCAAAATAAAGCTTTGTTTGACCTTAGCTTTGTATCAGTCTCGCTCCTTTGATCACGAACCTAACAGGGACGGGAGGGAGAAGGATCCAGAAGGTTTGGAAGCTCGGGCTTTGGAGTTGGACATCGGGAGGGAGAAGGATCCAGAAGGTTTGGAAGCTCGGGCTTTGGAGTTGGACATGCTCAGATTTGAATCCTAACTCTACCTCTGTAGCTGTGTATCCTCAAGCAAACTGCTTAACCTTTGTGGACCTTGGTTTTCTCAACTTCAGAATGGGGATAGTAATGCTTACTTCACAGAGTTGTTCTAAGGGATGCATAAGATAATGTTTGTAGAGTACTTAGCCGAGGGCCTAGCACTTAGTAATGCTCAGTGAATGCTGCTACAATGTAAAACAAAATCAGAGGTGAGGCTAGGGGAAGATTTGGTGACATTTGGGAATGGAACAGATGGTAAACGTTTGATAAGTTTTACTCCTGGGAAGTTTAAGAACTTTGCTGGCCAGTGAAGTTTGAGGGAAATTTTTCTGGGTGCAAGGGCTTCTGGGAAAGGTTTTTCTCCTTCTTGAAAAGAGAGCTGAGAAGATAAAGTCCTCTTTTGAATACCTTTGGATGCTATTGTGTGAGTAGCGGTGCCTGGAGCTGTGGCAGCCATTTTGGCACCCGAGGGGAGGTGAGGGAGTGTTAAGCCTGAGACTAAAAGTCAACAGGAAGATGGTGGAGTAGAAAGGTGGAAAGAATGTCCATGACAGAGGGTCACCCTGTCTTGGGGAGTAGGGAGGAAAAGAAGGAACGGGGGAGAATGAGTGAGGAAAGAGAAAGAATGTTCTTGACATTGTTGAGCTGTTGAACAAAGTAGTTTAAGTTCCTTATTGTTTAAGCTTTTTTTAGTTGGGTATTTTGTTAATGGTAACAAATGTATTGTAAATGATCACGTGTCCCTGGAAGAGAGCATGGCATTTGCAAATCTAGGGAGGATGGAGGCACTTGCTCAGGGAACGGCAAACAGTTTGGCTGCATGATAGGGTGGAAGGCGGGAAGAGAATTCTGAGAAGAAAAGAAGAAATACAGTCATGGAAGTGAGAAACAGTGCAGTGTAAATGGAATGTTCCCAAACACTTAAAATATTAAATGTCTTGATGCTGAAGTACAAAGTAAGACCCGTGCACTAGTGAGTGACCAGGGCGGAAGTACTTGCCGGGGACAGCTCACAGATGGTTTGGAACACCTTGCTGGATGGATGTGTTGGTTCGGTGGGGAGCCATTGAACAACTTCCCTCATTAGGGGCTTTTGTGAACATCAAGAAGTAGCGGAGTAAGGGGGAAAGACTGACGACCGACCTCTTACCACTTTTTATTGTCTATTCCAATGGCACCTGTGCTCCTTGTTCTTCCTCTTGGATGACATTTTTACTACTATTTCATGAACGAGCTGCTTATTTCTCTCGTTCAGTCAAGGTCACAGATTCCAGGATACATAGGGGCTCTGGTTTTATTCCAAGGATAGATCAGAACATGTGTTAATCTCCACCAATGTGATATTTCTCATGTACTTTCATTTAGCAGCCTTGTCTCTTATTAAATCTAATTAGTTTCTCTGCTGCTTAGAGATCCAGGACCTCCTCAAAAAGAAAATGTGTAGCCTGAGTCAGACTGAGCAAAGGACCTCGTACAGGGTTTTCAGTCACCTTTTGCAGAGGTCCTCAGCTTTCCGACTCAAGCTTGCTGCCCCCTCCCTACCCATTGTCAGTTGTTTCAAGGATGATGGACATTTTGGAAGTTGAAGGATCTTGGAATGTATACAGTCCTGCCATTTTACCATAGAGGAAATGGAGTCTCCGTGGGGACAAATGACTTGCCCAGTGTTACTCAGTGAATCTGGACAGAGGTGGAACTAGAGCACAGGTCTTCTGACTCCCAATCTATTGCCTTTATGACTGTATCAACGTGAACATTAGCTGTAGACGTTTGAATGCCATCAGGGCATGAAAGTATTCACCAATGGATTGTCTACTTAAAACATCCATCCCCAATCAGAAATTTTCACTCATCGCTTAGTCTTGTCCCCACTCTCTAGTCAGTGTCTCAGTCAGCCTTTTCCCCAGTGATCTGATGTTGTAAACATCCAATAGTGTTAAGAAAATATAATGCAGGGGCGCCTGGGTGGATCAGTGGGTTAAAGCCTCTGCCAAATCTTTTTTTTTTTTTTTGTAGTTATTTTTTTTAAGATTTTATTTATTTATTTGACAGACAGAGGTCACAAGTAGGCAGAGAGGCTGGGGGGGGGGGGTGAAGTAGGCTCCCTGCTGAGCAGAGAGCCCAGTGTGAGGCTCAATCCCAGGACCTTGGGATCATGACCTGAGCTGAAGGCAGAGGCTTTAACCCACTGAGACACCCAGGTGCCCCTTTTTGTGGTTTTTTGTTTTTTGTTTTTTTTTTTTTTTTATAAAAGACTGTATTATGTTATGTTAGTCACCATCCAGTACATCGTTAGTTTCTGATGTAGCGTTCCGTGATTCAGTGTTTGCATCTAACACCCAGTGCTCCCTGCAATCCGTGCCCTCCTTAATACCCATCACCGAGCTGACCCATCCCCCCACCTCCCTCCCCTCTGAAACTCCCAGTTTGTTTCCTGGAGTCCATAGTCTTTCATGGTTGGTCTCCCCCTCTGATTTCTGCCCCCTTCATTTCCCCCTTCCTCCTCCTAATGTCCTTTATACTATTCCTTATTTTAAAACTGCGTATCTTGCATGTAATGTGAGACTTCATGAAGCTGATGCCCGTGATGCCTGGTGAGCTGCTCACATCTTATGCCGAGCCCTTGACAGCTGAGCTTAGGCTGAGTTAGGCAGTGAAAAAAGACTAAAGCCTGCAAGGAGGACCCCAGAATGGGAGCTGCAAAGGGGAGAGAGGGGAAGAGCAGAGGATGAAGAGATTTCTGGGAAAATTGATGTAGCTCATCTTCACCAACTTGCTGTGAAAATCCAATATGGGGTAAAGCATCTCTAGGTTAAGCCAGGAGGTAATGTGGCTCGAAGAATTATGCTGTGTACCAAATAACTCAATAATATATACTTGGTTTTAAGAACGAGTACATGGGGGCACCTGGGTGGCTCAGTGGGTTAAGCCTCTGCTTTTAGCTCGGGTCATGATCTCAAGGTCCTGGGATCGAGCCCTGCATGGGGCTCTCTGCTCAGTGGGAAGCCTGCTTCCCCCTCTCACTCTGCTTGCTTCTTTGCCTACTTGTGATCTCTCTCTGTCAAATAAATAAATAAAATCTTAAAAAAAAAATGAGTACATGGAAGAAAGCAACTTAATTCCAACTTCAGTTTGTCTTAATACGAGATAAAAACATATTTTCATAACGTTAAGTTTGATTTTAAAGACAAAGTCCCAATCAAACCCTTTCCCCCCACTATTTTTATCAGGATTTTATTCAGCTGCCAAGTAGCATAAACCTGAGTACAGTGATTTAATTTTTTTTTAATAACATGAAGTTGAGGAAAGGTGGTTTTTGGCTCTGGTGCATTGGCTCAATAATTTTAGAATTTTAGAAGGATGCCTACAGAATTTTCTTGTATTTTCCCTCAAGGTTATAAGATGGCTGTTGGTGTTCCAGCCTTCACATCTGCACTCAATTCAGGAAGGGACTGGGGAGATAAGTATGCTAGTCTTCTCTGACTCTGTATTAAATCAGAAAATCAAAGCCTTTCCCAGAAGCCTCATTAAATATTTCTGCCCCCCCCCCCCCCCCCCCCCCCCCCCCCCACCCCCCCCCCCCCCCCCCCCCCCCCCCCCCCCCCCCCCCCCCCCCCCCCCCCCCCCCCCCCCCCCCCCCCCCCCCCCCCCCCCCCCCCCCCCCCCCCCCCCCCCCCCCCCCCCCCCCCCCCCCCCCCCCCCCCCCCCCCCCATCCCCCCCCCCCCCCCCCCCCTATATTTCATAGGCCATATCTTTCCTAGCTTCAAGGGCACCTGGAAATTTAGTATTTGGTTTTCCAACCTTCAAGTAGTGGGAGGTGGAAAGGGATAAAGATACTGTGGATGACCAGAGTCTACTACAATGTTTCAAGTGGCCTTTAAGAAATTCTAATATTAATTTTCTAAGATCGTAAAATTCACCTGTATGTAGAAACTTATCTTCAAATCCCAAGAAGCTTCCAGAGATCAGACTTGGCACATTTTTTAGCAAAATGTGAAACTACATGGAAATTGGTTTGGGCAATGTCAGCTTGACATGATTCTTGCTTTTAGAAACAGCAACAACCATGATGTACAAGCAGTTTACTCTCCATGTGTAGTATCTCAATTTGACTCTTACAATAACCCCATGAGATGCATAAAGGGGATGCTGTGATACTTCACATTTCACAAATGAAGACACCGAGGCTCAGAGAGATAAAGCAGCTCGTCGTCCAAGGCAACCTAGCTGGAGAGAGTGGTAAAGTGGAGATTTGAACCTTGATTTGGGCTGACTCCAGATTTCATGCTCTTCCTGTTACACTGAAATACCACATACCAGCATGTTCCAAAGCGTGCCCCATAGACATAGAGTAAAGGACTTTCAAAAAGCTGGGATGTAACATATGTTCACATAAATTTGAAAGCTTCTGTGACAGAGTTAGACAGAGTCTTCGTGGATATTACATTGTAATTCTTTAAGGACAGGCTAGGATCTGCATCCTTCCCTCAATTACTCAACTGTGGAAACTTCTATGTACAACATCCCATAGGACTGTCCATTCATTTGTTGATCTAACAAAAATTACTGAACTCCGACCATATTGCAGCACTTTTCTAGGTCTTGGGGAATGTTGGTGATCAAGATAGACCTGGTCCCTGCCCTCACAGAGCTACCAGGTCAGCTTTCAGACCATGTCTCTGATCCAAAGTTTTCACTTTGGAGAACACTATGATCCTTAGTAGGATTCACCTTCCAGAGAGGAGGTATCCCAAGAGCAGCCAATGACTAATTTGGGTCTTATTCTTGACCCAACTTGATTTTCTGCCTACAGTCTGCCTGTTGGCCTTCCAGGTATGAAAGGGGGTATTTCCTTCCTTTCTTATCCCACATGGGAGGAGAAATAAGTTAGATAACTAAGAGAGGCAGAATATTCTAGGAAATGATAAACGGGGAACAATGGTTGACTAGATGTTCTGGCTTGGAGCCTATGATGGCAGGTGCTCCGAGCTCCTCAACTCTCACGGGGGAACTGTCCGTTCCCCCTCTCTCTACTCATTGCCCCACCCCCTCCCCATCGGTTCCCTTTCTCCTCGTTGCTTTGAGTTGTTTGTTTTCCCTGATGACAGCTGACCTCTCTGTTTTTAATCCATTTCTAGAGTGAGAGAATGGCTATAAAATATTAAATCCTAGTAAATATTAATGCCCCATCACTGTCACATTAATTCAGCCTTGTGAATTGAGAGGTCAGGATTGGGTTGATAAGTAAGTTTTACCATGTTTACCCATTACCACCAATGCTGTCACCCCCACCACCCATACTACCACCACTGCCACAATTGCCACTACCAGCGACTTTACAAAGTCTTCTAGTAGCCAAGAAACCATCCCTTCGGGAGCCGTAGGAACTTTTCACTCTGCTTATTCTCTTCACCAACTACTTCTTAAGGCTCAGAAGGCACACCCATACCCAGTAGCGCCACTAAATTTTAAAGATCTGTTGCAAAAAAGGGGCATCTTGAAGACCCCAAGGCAAATTCTAATCAGGGTGGTGAAACCTGTCACATCTCTCTACTTCATCCTTTTTTCTCATCACTGCCCACATGGTCAACATAATTCCTGATAATAATGGTGTGATGAATTGGTGAAATTAAAAACTCTTTTCCTGGGGCACCTGAGTGGCTCAGTGGGTTAAAACCTCTGCCTTCGGCTCAGGTTGCAATCCCAGGGTCCTGGGTTCGAGCCCCGACTCAGGGTCCCTGCTTGGTGGGGAGCCTGCTTCCCTCCTGCCTGCCTCTCTGCCTACCTGTGATCTCTGTCTGTCAAATAAATAAATAAAATCTTTAAAAAAAAAATAGAAAAATAAAAAGCCTTTTCCTCAGTGTTGAGAGAAGTATCTACATTCCAGCTGCTTTTATCTGTAGAGGTGGAGCCTTTGCTTGAGTGTGTGATGTAGATGGAAAGCAAGTAAGGACCCATTGCTCCAGAGGAAGAACACATAGCAGGTATGTTTTAGGATAGATGAAGACTCTTCTCTCTGTATTCCTTGTTTTGTGGACCATGATGGCTTACGTGGAGGAATTAGATAAATTCCTCATGGGAATCTTGAGAAACTCGTGGAAATCTAGTGGACCCTCATGGGTTGTTGGGAGAAAACTGAGGTTCATATTATTAGAACATCTTTGATGGACTAGGGAAACCTTAATGAAGTCAGTGGACTGAGTGGGGCTCTGATGGGAAACTTGTGAGGAAGGGAGGGAAGAAGCTGGAAAGGTGACCTGGTTCTACTTCAGGGCCCAGGTCTTCTTAGGAAATATTGTAGTGTATGGATGATGTTGCCATGCCTTCTGACCTAGTTGTGTTGGCGCTGGGGGTGTGTTGTAGGACTTCTGTGTATTTTGTTTGTGTGTATTTAAAGCAGTTTTGTGATTACCACCCTTACTGTGTATCTATGTTTACAAAATATCCTCCAATGTATATATATCTACATGTGCAAGTGCTTATGTTCCTTATAATTCAAGAGAGGAGCATGCGAGGTCAAAGGAGGTGTCAGCATAGTTAGGATATGCAGAATAACAAGCTCTAAAAATCTTTTTTTTTTTAAGTTTTTATTTATTTATTTGACAGACAGAGATCACAAGTAGGCAGAGAGGCAGGCAGAGAGAGAGGGGGAAAGCAGGCTCCCCACCGAGCAGACAGCCTGATGTGGAGCTCGATCCCAGGACCCTGAGATCATGACCTGAGCCAAAGGCAGAGGCTTTGCCCACTGAGCCACCCAGGTGCCCCTAAACTCTAAAAATCTTACAATAAAGGCCTGTTTCCCTCTCATCCTGTGTGTCTAGCTGAGTTCTACTTATGTTTTCTCACTCCAGGGCCAATTTCAGACACTGATGGTCACCAGGGAAGAAGAGTTTCCTGGGTGTTACACTGACAGGTCAGTGCTCTGGCCCAGTAGGTGGTACTCCTCACATTTTTGTTTTTACATTTCATTAACCAGAACCAGTCACATGGATCGCGACTCAGCGGATGATAACTAGATGACCGTGAAGTTCAGTTCTACGTCATGTCTGGAAGGTAGAAGGCCAGAAGCGTTGTGCACAGCATTAGTGACTCTCTAAAGTGCTGTGAACATCTTTAAGGCTTCTGATGCACATTGCCAGGTTATCCTCCGGAATGGTGTGTCCGTTTATCCTCTTACCTGTGAAACTGACTAGGACTTGTTGGAATAATGTGCCGTGTTCCGCCACATGGGTATCAGAAGTTATGTCATCAATCCCCTGCCAACGAGCACTTATCATTTCTATCACAATGATGTGATGTACATTGTTTTACACACATGATTTTGTCCCCTTATGTCTGTAGAATAAATTTACAGAAATTGGACCATTGAATCGAAGCGTATAAACACTCTTAAGACTTTTGATACAAACACTCATACTGCCCTCTCAAAATGTTGTGCCTTTTTATATTCCTGCTGTCAGAATAGAGAAGAACCTGTTTCATTGATTTGGAGAGAGTGATAGCAACAGCTGTGGGTTTCTTCCAAGTTTCTGGATTCTAAATCTCCAAGTCCAGATGCTTCTGACCTAGGATGGTTAGAGGCTGAGTTCAGATACTTGGATTTGCATCAGGTGAGGAAGAGAGAGAGAGAGAGAGAGATAGTTATCTGCAAGAGCCATTTCCAGGCTGGGCAGGCACTGAGTGTTCTAACTTGCCTTTGTCTTAAGGTAGAGTGTCTGCCTGCCAGGTTTCCTGAAACCTCGTGTCAGATCAGCCAGACTAATGGGTAAGGCACACTGGATGATAGAAAAACTAATGGAGCACTTGTTTGACGCACCACATCGGCAGACCACTCCGATTTCTCTGTGACAGTGGCCAGGTCATCCCCACCCTGCTGATCACAGCAGAAGGGGAGAAGGCCACTTGGCAAATTGAAGCCCATTAATGGAGTAACTGGGGAAGGACACGTGAAGGGGAGAGAGAGAACAGGACTGGTAGATGCATTATCTGACAATGGATTTATCACTTTGGGGAAAGTTAAAGAGCTACATGCATCGGGATGGATCTGAGTTTGCTATTTGAGACATTAATAAAAATATAGAGTGTGGGGAGAAGGGGTGCCCACATCGCTCTCCCTTAAAGATTCACGGCACATTTGGGAGAAGGTGAATTCTCAAGATTATAATGTTACTGTTTCTCTTTCATGTTCTGTTTGTTTCCATAATAATGATGTTTACTAAGGGGGGAAGAAGAGAAAGCATGAAAATTTTAAGTAGAGATTACTATAAAGCCTGCATTCTGAGCTTTAGTATAGTTCTGCTTGGGCTTATGTGCCTGCATAAATGTGCACACATAGGTGCACACTCAGCCTCTGTACCTCTCTCCGGCCCTGTATTAATTAGGATGTTTTGACTGAATAGAATAAACCTAGCTCAAAGTGAGGTAAGTAATAAGGATATTTATTATGAGTAGGGAGACCGTATCATTTATCATTCAAGCCAGGAAACTATTGTTCCGTACAAATGCTGAAGCAGGCAGTCCTCTGGCACAAATGCAAAGTGGAATAGTTCCAGGAAAACCAGGATTGTTATTAATGGAATGTTTGTGCCCCCCCACCTGCACCCAACCAATTGATAGGTTGAAATTTAATCCCCGGTGTGATGCGATGGTGTTTGGAGGTAGGGCTTTGGGGAAGTCATGCGGTCTGGATGGTGGAGCCTTTATGAGTGGGATTAGTGCCTCTGTAAGGAGAGGCCAAAGAGCTAGCTAGCCCAGGTGAGGATACAAGGAGAAGTCAGTCTTCCTGGAAGAAGATGTTTCTCCGCAGAACCTGACCATGTTGGCGTGCTGATCTCAGACTTCCACCCTCCAGAACTGTGATAAATGAATTTTTGCTGTTTAAGACGCTCTATCTGTGGCAATTTATGATATCAGCCCAGGCTGATGAAGACAAGGTTGTATGATCACCAGAATTATCCTATATATCATGAAATCTCTAGACAGGACAGCTCTAAAATCAATTTCAAGGATCAAAGACATCGAGGCTCTTTATGTCAGCGGCTAGCACTTGCCCTTATACTTTTCCCTCAGAGCTCAGAGATGGCTGCCACAGCTCCAAGCATCAAAACATCAACATTCTCAAAGGCATTGACTTTGTAAGAGCAAGAAGTACATTTCCCAGAGCCCCCAGCAGACTTCACATTATGTCCACTGGTAGGAATTGCGTCACGTGTCACTGAAGGGGCAATGGATTACTGTGGTTGGCTTTGACCAGTCAAGACTCAACCCTCCCTTGCATCCAAGAGGAGTTCAGTCCAACTTCAAGCACTTAGCTCTCAGGAGAGTGAATAAAATCAGAGTTCTCCAGGGAAAGGGAAAAAGGATGGGTGGTTGTTGGATAGGCAGTCAAGAGGGCCTGCCATTCACCTGCTCTGGCCAGATCTCCTGGGTGGGGTCTGTTGAGAAGCGGAGCAGGGAGGCAGACATAGGTAATCAATGGAATGCACAAGCCATTTGCAAATAACCAAGGCCCTAGAGTGTCTGTGCATGCAATGATTTAATGTTTCAAAGAACCTTTGTTGCTTTCATCTCCCTCGCTTCCCACAATAGTCCTGTGAGTTTGGCAGCTCGGGTAGGAGGGGCCTCATTTCTCCACAGCATCCAGCGTCCAGAGGCCGATATGTCAATGTTCGTATCCAATGGGGAGGATAAGTGGGGCTCAGAGTAGTTAGTAACTTGCTGCTGATCTCAAAACTACAGTCCTGTCCAGGAAAGGATTAGAACTCAGTTCTCTCTGACTCCACTGTCCATTATCATACTATGCTATGCTGAGCTCAAAAGTCAAGACATTTTGAGGTGCCTGGGAGGCTCAGTGGGTTAAAGCCTCTGCCTTCAGCTCAGGTCATGATCCCAGGGTCTTGGGTTCGAGCCCCACATCGGGCTCTCTGCTCAGCGGGGAGCCTGCCTCCCTCCCCTCTGCCTGCTTCTCTGCCTACTTGTGATCTCTGTCTGTCAAATAAATAAATAAATAAATAAATAAATAAAAAGTCAAGACTCTTTTTTGGTGGGGGTGGGGTGTGAAGGATCCATGAAGTAAATTGGAACAGATAGCATTTATAATTGGGTTGGAAAGATGAGACTGGCTGGGGTTGTGTGTTGTACCTGCAACTCTGTATTTTTTTGCTCCCACGTGAGACAGGACATTGGAATACATGTTGTTATTAGAGAGACAACTCGAATCTACTTTAATTATTTTTTTTTCAAGGATTAAAGAAAGGAAGAGAAGAGGGAAGAAAATCATGAGACTTTCATATTTTTTAAACTGTTAATAGTTTTCAATCGTAGTTGAAAATTAATCTTATTCTCAGTTTCTATACATTAGAGTGTGCCAACCTACCTTGTTGGGAACTGGTGCTCTGCGAGTCACCAGTGGGTGGAACAGAAGGGAAGGGGTGGGAAGAAGAGAAGGAAATCTCAAATCCTTCAAAAATACCCCAATTTGGACAGCACTGGGTATGTGGGCGACCCACAGTCAGCTGCCACCCACCATCTCTCTCTTCTCCCATGCCCTACCTCTACCCCATTTTTCTGCTTCTAATTAAGCCTACTCAGGACCCATTTCTAACAAGGGGCTGATGTGAGTGCTTCTTGATGAATTCATTTTCAACATGTCTCGAGTCAGCAGGCAGCTGGGCGCAGAGCAGCTCAGATATGAGCAGTCCTGGCTAATTAGGTTCCCGGCTGCCTTTTTCCTTGTACCCACAACCCTTACCAGTCTGCCGCCCTGTCACGCCCTCTGTTGGATTTCATTCTGTTGCTTGTCTTGGTTAATTTGCAGATCTCGTGCAGAACTACACCATCTTCCACATTTATTAAAGCTTTCTCCATTGGGGCTGATAATGTCAGAAATAATTAGCAAATCCGTCATCCCCTGGGGGTTTCTCCTCAGTGGGTGACCTTGTAGTGGGCATGGTGAGTGGACACTGCAAAAGGTACATTTATTAGTGTGTGGGGGCACTTTTGACAGACCATGACTGGAGGAGGGGTGTTAGCATCTAGTTGAGGGGGCCAAAAATGCTGAACTTCTTGCAAAGTCAGTCCTGCACAATGAAGAATTCTCCCCAATATGCCAATAGAGACCCACTGGAAAGCATTGCAAGGTATAGAGCAAGGGAGATTTTTAGCTTCAGCTGCTCCCCTTAAAGAGGCTTCTGAAGGAGGTGTGGGGGTGGGAGAAAGGGAGTTCTAACTCTGGCCAAACGTGCTTTGGGCACTTTTGTTTCATTCTGTTTCTGTTTCATCTCTGAGCCTCCAGGACCCCACACAGTAGCAGGTGCATAGTAAATGCTCAATCATGCAGTGTCCATCTGATCTGTTCGTGACATTTTCTAACCACGGAATGGTCCCTGGCTTCAGTGAATTTTAATTGAATGTCTACTATATCATTAGGAAAATGGAAATCCCATTAGGTGTTTTAATAGAGGGGGTTTAATATAGGGAATTGGACAGACAGCTTGGGAAGGATGAAAAAGCAGCAGCAGACCTATGAGATAGTCCAGGTGTAATGACGAGGGAAGCGGCCACTGCCCCTCCAGTGGGGGAAATAAAGGGAAGTGTATGTGCTTGTCAAAACCTAGAAGCTAGGGGCGGTGGCTCAGTTGGTTAAGCGTCCGACTCTCAGCTTAGGTCATGGTCTCAGGGTCATGTGATCAAGCCCTATGTCAGGCTCCATGCTCAGCTTGGCGCCTGCTTGAGGTTCTGTCTCTGCTCACCACCCCCGCCCTGGCCTGCTTGCTCACTTGCTTTCTTTCTCTCTCTCTTTCTCACTCACTCAATCAATCTTAAAAAGAAAAAAAAAAAAATCCTAGGGGCGCCTGGGTGGCTCAGTGGGTTAAAGCCTCTGCCTTCTGCTCAGGTCATGATCCCAGGGTCCTGGGATCGAGCCCCGCATCCGGCTCTCTGCTCAGTAGGGAGCCTGCTTCCCCCTCTCTCTCTGCCTGCCTCTCTGTCTACTTGTGATCTCTGTCTGTCAAATAAATAAATAAAATCTTTAAGAAATATCCTAGAAGCTGGAAGAGCCCCGGTGTTATATGTAAGTATTGGATCACTAAACTGTACACCTGAAACCAATATTACACTGTATGTGAACTAACTGGAATTAAAAAGAAATTTAAAAACCCAACAAAACAAAACAAAACAAGCCTAGAAGCGGAGAGGAGAAGCCCATGCATCTGGGGCTTAGACCTCTGGGCTAAGACCTCTGCTAAGGGGTCCTTCCTGGTTGCAGGCTGGTACTTGTGAAAGGCCACCTGTAGGCTGATGTGGGAGTGCTGAAAGCAGCAGAACCCTTGCCCAGGTAGGGGTAGGGGTGAGGTGAAGGGGTTGGGAGATGTTGCTGTGCTTGGAAGGTGCTTAAGTGGATAGGACACCAAGAGGAGGGAGCCAGTCCTTTCCCGCTCCTCCAGCCTTCATGTCTCCCCCTCACTGACAGAACTGATAAAGAAGTCCAGCTGGCAAAGGAGAAAAGTTTCCAGCCACAGCAGCAGCAGAGGGTAGAATACTGAAGCCTGCAGAGCTGAGGGACAAGAGCTGAAGAGAAGCAGACCTGTTATGTGCCAGATTACATGGTCTTGGGAACCCAGAGAGGAGCAAGACGGACAGTCAGGACTCAGTGCTTCCTGTCCAGCATTTACAGTCCTGGGAACTTACATGAATAATTACACACACAGTTAGTTACCATGACAATAGATATATTTTTTAAAAGATTTTATTTATTTATTTATTTGAGAGAGAGTCCGCAAGCGTGAGTGGGAGTGGGGAGGACCGGCAGAGGGAGAGGGAGAAGCAGACTCTCCACTGAGCAGGGACCCCCCCCCCAAATTGGGGCTCTACCCCAGGACCCCAGGATCATGACCTGAACTGAAGGCAGACGCTTCACTGGCTGAGCCACCCAGGGGCCCCACCATTACAATACCTGTTTTTGAAGAACAAGCCCAGGGCACGGGGAGGGCATGTAATAGGAGACAGGAGCTTGCTTGGGGCTGAGATGCTCCTCCTGAGGAAGAGTCATTTAAGGTGTTACCTGAGAGGTGAGGAGGAGCCCTCAGCATGGTGAAAGGCAGGAGGAGAGGAACCAGCCTGAGCAAAGGCTGGGGGGTCAGAGGATTTGGAGCGTTTGGGGAATTGAATGGGACAGAGCGTGTGAGGGGTACCTGGGTTGGTCAGGGCTCCAGTCCCTCCCCCTTTCCCTCCCTCCCCTGCTCTCTCTCCTCATCTCTTCCTCCCCTTCCCTTCCCTTGGTCCTCCTCCTCCTCCTCAAGGTCTCCCTTCCAGCTCCAGGACAGACACTGAGCTCTTCCCCCATGAACTCAACCTTGACCTCTTCTAGCACTTAGTTCTGCATCCACGCATGCCGCCTCTTGGCTTGCTGTCTCCTACTGTAGGGTCCCTGTATTGACAAATGACTTCCTGGGTGTCACTCACCACATCTCCCAACTCCCCTTCTCTTTGCTGATCTCAGAGCAGTTACTCAATAGGTGATTGATTTAACCTCACTTATAATACAAATTGCAAATTAAACTATCCTTGAAACATCATCTCTCTTCTCTCAAATTGAAAGATATGTAAAAAATGACAGCACCCAGGAAAGGTACAAATGTGAAGGAGTGGGCAGGGCAAATTCACACTAATTTTATAGAAAGGAAATTGATAAAATGCATCAAATGCCATATATATATATATACACACACAAAGCTCCCAACAATGAAATTTCACTTATGGTAATCTATTCTAAGGAAATGATCACAAATGCACTTGAAGATACAGCTCTGAAGATGTTCACAGCAGCATTTTTTATAGTACCGAATTAGCTAAATGTTTAACAATTAAGAGTTAGGACTGGGTAAATAAAATGTGGCATGCATATACAATGGCTTTTCTTGGAGCCTTCAAGATAATGTTCTAGAAGAATAGTTAATGTTCAGAAAATACTTTCATGGTGTATTTTTGAGTGAAATGAGGAAATTGCAGAACAGCAAGATCATAATTAAGAAATTACTGAAAAAGTATGTATACATGTATGATAGATATGTGTGTGATATATAGACTATGTACATGTCTATGATATGCACACATGTGTGCATGAGGTATATTCAACATATGCATATGGCATGTATATGACATGTACACGCAAGAAGATATACATGTATATGAATGTTAGCATATGTATATGAACACACGTTCGTGTTACACATGTATATAATGTGTGCACGTGACACCTGTGTGCCATGCATCACACATATATGTATATGTTATTGTATGTGTAACTCTGTGTGTGTGTGTATGTATATGTGTGTGTGTAGCACCTGGGAAGTCAATGCCAGAGTAGGGAGGGTGAATATTTCTTAATGATGGGATTAAGGGGAGGTGAATCACGAGAGACTATGGACTCTGAAAAACAATCTGAGGGGTTTGAAGTGGCGGGGGTGTGGGAGGTTGGGGTACCAGGTGGTGGGTATTATAGGGGGCACGGATTGTATGGAGCACTGGGTGTGGTGCAAAAATAATGAATACTGTTTTTCTGAAAATAAATAAATTGAAAAAATTAAAAAAAAAAGGGTGGCGTGCTTGTCTCTTCTGTGTCTTGCTTATTTGCATTTTTTTCAGTTTCACACCATGTATGTGCATTGACTAAGATGAAAGAAAGGTGCATATTATTTGAACAACACATACTTGAGAAAAGGAAAAGAACAAAACACCCAACCATGTGCCTCCTGCACTTGGGGCCACCTTCCCTGGGTGCAGTTTGGCTCGGGATCCTACCCTCGTTTGATTTGTGAAGATTAATTCAGCACCCAGGGGAGGGGGATACGCCTTGTCCACAGGACACAGCAGTAACAGAGCCCTCTTTTCTAGATGGGAAATGGTTTGCAGTGTTGGCAAGAGTGCCCATCCCACGGTCTCTTGAGACTCAAAACTGAAGTTAAGTGCCTAGGCCAGGGCCTGGCACAGAGTAGGCTCTCAGAACACAGGAGGTCCTTTCTCCTTCCCTAGCAGTGGCTCAGGTCTGGGTTCCCGTCCGAGTCTGGGTGACTCCTCATTGACTTTGTCTCCTTTGACATCAGCCTTCCCTGAAGCTCGTTCATGCCCACTCTTGATGTCTCTGTACTGCTGGGAGTCTGGGGTGCACAGAACTGCCCAAATCTTTGAGACACCTACGTTGTATAGTTGATGGGAACTGAAAACCCTTCATCAGCTTATGGATAAATTACTCTGTGCCAAGGCCTGTGGGGACCCTGGTGTGCAAACATAGACCTTGCCTTCTGGGAACTAACAGGCTTCACCTTGGTGATGTTGAGGCACTAAGATTTTGAGGGGGATGGTGGTCTGGTTTGCTTCTTGCTCTCTCCACAGTCTCTAGAATGGAGCCTAATACATAGTAGGAGCTCACACTATTTTGAATAAAACAACAGGGGCCAGAAAAGGTGGAGAGGCAAAAGAGGAAAGCTAAGAGACATCGGAGGAGTGGATCTTCTCAATTGCTCTTCAACAGAAGGTGCCTGGCAGGGTGCACAGCCAAGCATTGTCTGTTACATGCGTCCTCATGCATGGCCTAGCCCCTGGGAGACAGTCTCAAACTCCGGACAGGTCTCCACTGAGCCAGGTTTGCCCCTATTTGGATAGACAGGAAACACACACACACACCCCCCAAACAAAAACAGAAGACCTAGTTTCTGCTCCCAGAAGAGAGTGATCTCCTGGAAACTCAGACTTGAATCCAAACTCTCATTCTGCAACTGCTCAGTTTCACTTTTTTTCTGGAGAAGCTATTGCATTGAGTTTTCTGGACCCTTTGTTCCCTCATACAAAGGGAAGGACTGTGTCTCCAGCGGGGCTGCTGTGAGGTTGAATGTGATGATACGGGTGTGGGTGAGGAGTGAAGAAGCTTCCACCTTTGTGGGGCTTTTTGGTCCCTGAAATATTAGAGCTCACCGTTTCTCCTTGACTCTCTTTAGATCAGGCCTTAGCCTCCACTATCCTAACGGGAAACAAGGAATACAGTGACATCTGTAGCTTTGGAAGTCCAGAAGGCTGAGGTCTTGACAGAAACAGAAGTTTGGGAAGATTTCCTAGGGGCCCATTTATCCCCAAACTCCCCAAACCCCAGGCTGGAGGAAAAGAGGAGAGGTAAACACGGACATGCATGTGGGACTCAGAGCAGGGCCTCCTCCAGGGTGAAGCTCTGGAGGGGCGTTGGGGAGCAGGACCCCACTTTTAGTTTTGGATTCTGCGGGTGTCTCATTACCCTGGTAGCCTGGCTGTCTTGGTTGAAATACCAGCTCTACTTCTTGATGGCTGCGTGATCGGACACAGGGGACTTACACTTTTGGACTTCAGTTTCTATGTCTATGATGGGGGGTAATAGTGGATCCTAACTTGCATAGCTGTTGACGGGAGTGGTGAAGCAGATCCTGAAGAGTGCTTAGAACAGTGCCTGAGAAAGGCTCAATGTGTCATAAAAGGAAGGAGGGAGGGAGGAAAGGTGGAAGGCAGGATAGGGGGCATCGTGGCGTACTAGCTGGAGAGCGCGTAGACGTGGTGGGCGGTAGGGCCAGGCATATGAAGTCAAGAGAGAGTGTCTTGGCAGGGGCCTTGGAGAGTCATGATCCCTGGCCCCCCTAAGTGGGACTTGGAGATGAGGAAGGAGGGAGGGAGAGAATGAGACAGGCCAACTGTGCAAGGCTGTCCTGGCCTGGACGCAGGTACCTGCAGCAAAGGATGTGAGAACCAGATGAGGCGTGTCCCATCTCAGGAGTCAGCCAGTGTGGAAGGTGACACTGAGGCATGGCTTACATCTCAAGAGATGCCCTAGAGGACATGGATAGATGACAATACAGACCTGGTCACCCCTGCCCTCTGATGGCTTGGCGACATTTCACAAGACCCTGAAACCTGGCATCTTCCCCAGCGAGAAGAACGGAGTGAGAAAATCTAAAATCTGACTTGGTTTAACCTGAAATTGATAAGAAAAATGAAAATATTTCACTGGAAGTGACAAGAGTAAATGTTTTGTCTTGGAGAGTTTGGGGGCTCAAGATAGAACTTCAGTTCAGTGCGAGAACGCATCCGCATTGACAAGCACAGAAGCTGAGATGTTTTCACTCCTGAGAAGATGCTCGGGGATACACAGCCACTACGTTTGCAAAGGGCTTGGCGCATTCTCAGTGCTCCACAAATGGGCCATAAATACGTAAGTAAGAACGTAGAACAGGCTGCCTGTGGCAAGGGCTGGCAGGTCCAGGTGCCAGAAGGGATGGAGGCTGAGGGTCAGACTCTGTTCTCTCCCTCCTTCCTCCCGACCAGTCCCATTACCGGGCCACACCTCCTCCTTGTCGAGCCTTGAGAGCGGAGTGTGGAAATGGCAGTGGACTCTCCGTGCATGCCATCCCATAAATACTTCCAGTGGGAAGAGAGATTTATGGTGTTATAAATGCCAGCGGCGGGCTCAGTTTGTGTTAATAGCCTTATTAGTTACATTGCTGTAAAATCCAGATCTCCACACAGTTTAACAGCTACAGTTCTGCTCAGCAGCATTAATTCAATAAATCGAGGCTTCTTGACATAAATCTTAAAGCCCCTGGAACCTGATTAGAAAATCCCTCCTGATGGGTTGGAGAGGGACAGGTGGAGTGAGGCCAATGAGCTTCTAGCAGGAACGGTGAGTCTCATGGCGCCAGCTGTCTCCCGAAGGCTGTCACAGGGGGTCATTTCCTGTCCCTGATCTCCGTGTGCTCGAACTTGACCTTGAACATGGAGTGGCTGAGGGAGATTGCTGAGCATCTAAGGAGAGTGAACTCAGAGCCCCAGTTAGCCCCAATAGTGCCTTTGTTCAAATTAGAGAACAGGCTGGCTGCGTCCTCACGTGTGCATGGCTTGCAAGGGGAATGCCACCTTCGTGCTGGTCAGAAAAGGGCCAGAGGGGCCACAGACTGCATTCCAGCCCCCACCTACACCCTCAGTGGGAGCCCCTGTGCACTAAAGAGCCCACGCAACAAGGTGGCCTGGATGTACTTATAAAATTCAACTATATCCAAAGAAGGGAGAACCTAAAACTGAAAGACTTGGAAATTAGGAAGCTCAAGACCAGCAAAGCTAAATAATTATATGTACGAAAAAATGAAAGAAACAAATCAGTCGGGTGATTAATCCAACATTTTGTATGATGGTTATCTTTAAGAGAAAGGCAGGAAATGGGTTGGGATAGGAAGGAGCATATGGTTAGATGAAATGATTGCTAACATTTAGGTTCTTGATTTGGGTGATGAGTTCACAGATGTTCATTATATTATTTAACAAATAATAAATAAAGGGGTAGGCGTTAGCTGGCGATTAATCTGATTCTGTGTACCTGGGGAGGGGAGGCAAGCACGAGAAGGAAACTAGAGAAGCCGGAGACTAGATCTGATGTTGCACCCATCTCCCCTTGTTCCCTTTCTTACCCTACTGACGACCCACAAAAACTGGCACCTTCACACATCACCCTGTCCGCGCTCACGGAGTACTGGGGCTGAATCCTGACTCCATGCTTACAAGCTGTGTGATCCTGGACGAGTTATCTAATTACTTTGTGCTTTCGTTTCCTAAGCTGTGAATTTTTTGAGAGCCAGAGAGAGCAAGCAGGAAGGGGCAGAGGGAGAGAATCTTAAGCGGGCTCCATGTCCCCCACGACTCTCAGGAGTCATGATCTCATGACCTTAGCCGAGATCAAGAATCAGATTCTCAACTGAATGATCCACGCAGTTGCCCTGAAAAGTATGTTTTTTTTATAATCTGAACTTCTCGGTTTTCTCTTTAGAGTCTTAAGAGTAATTGGCGTAGATAGATTGGCACAGATATTTGAAGCAATTTGAATGGATGAGGACTCCAAAGCAAACACCTCAAGGTATCACAGGACTAAAGTTATAGCCGTCTAGAGTTAAAGGAAAGAGGAAGAGAAGGAGTAAATGGAAAAAGCTGTTAGTTTAAATATAGAGCATGGATATGTCAATCATTATTTTTCAAAAATTTCTTTGCTCAAACACTGACAACTCTGTATAAATATGTTCTTACTATATTTCTTTGATTATAAGAAGGATGTTTTCACATATTAATATATTTTGTTTAAGGTTTATTTATCTGAGAAAGAAAGTGTATGGAACATGCCAGCGCCGGAAGGGGTAGGGGTTGGGGTTTGTGCAGAGGGAGAGAAACTCAAACAGATCCATGCTGAACGCCCAGCCCTTGGGGCTCCATCCCAGGACCCTGAGATCATGACCTGAGCCAAAATCAAAAGTTGGGTGCTTATCCGATAGAACCAGCCAGGTGCCTCTTATCTGTGCATTTTATTTTATTTTTTAAATAACCGAACTGCAAAGATCAAAACAAAATTAGGGTGAGTTTTGGGTGTAAATGTAGGCAACAAAAACAAAGTACAGGTAGATATCTGGGAGTAGCTATCTACTTTGTCGGCTGTAAGAATTAAATGAGATACTATGTTTGGACCTGTGTTTGACACATAGTAAGTATTCATTATGTGGTAGCGATCAGAATGTCATTATGCCCATTTTACAGATGAGGAAGAAATATGCTTTGAAAGGTTAAGTAACTTGCCCAAGACTGCACAGTGGACACCAAATGGCCATTTCTACCCCCCGCCCAAATCTAGTCTATTCTTTCTTTCTTTCTTCCTTCCTTCCTTCCTTTTTCTCTAGGTTATATACAAATTTCTAGGTTATATACAAATTACTTAATTACTGAATATGAGCCAAGAGATGTGCTGGGTTTTGAGGTGCAGAAATGAAAGGGTAATGTGTGTAATCCTTACCCTTAAGGAGCCTCCAGGCTTTGAGGTTTGGGGGTTGGTGAGGGTCTGAGGGGCGCTTCCGAGGGTGTAGGATTCCTCAAGAGGTAGGAGAGGAGTAGCCTGTCCTGTAGGCACTGGCTGCCTTGAACTCTTCACCATCAGATTCCCTTGTGCTGGGGCAAATCTGGCCTTGCTTTCCCTCATGACTAAGCTGCAGGCCTGGATGAAAAACAGGTCCTTAGGAAGACAAGAACTAATTCTTCTGCCATATATGCATGGTTTTAGGCATAAGAGTGGAGACCTGGCTTTCCAGATGTTTCAAGCCATCCCAGTTGTACCAGAGCTCAGCTCACCTCCCACTCAGCATATCCCAGATGGCAGCCTTTCCCATTAGTTTCCTTAATGAAACACCACCCAAGTCCTCCATGGTGACCCCAAAGAAAATCAGCAAATCTTTTATGTAGAGAGAAGAGTAGCTAGACCTTGTAGGCTGAGTTCCCTGCATTTCACCTTCTTCTAAAGGATCTGTCCCGAAATACTGCTGTCCACCCATGTAATCAGCCATGATGCAGGGACAGCCCAGCAGAGTGGTCAGGAGTCAAACAGAACTTGATCCCAGTGGGGCCTGCCCATTCTTTTTAGCTGTGTGACGTAGAGCAATCGCTTTACCGTTCTGAGTCTGCTTCCTCATCTGTAAAGTAGAGATACCAAAAGAACTGCCTCATGGTGTTGTTCAGAACTGTGAGTGAGTTAATGCCATGGGATGCTGAATAAGGACCTCCTGAGACACTCACACCCGAATCCCCAGAACCTGTGATTATCACTTTATATGGCAAAAGGGACCCTGCAGGTGTGATTGAGTTCAGGATCTTGAGGTGGGGAGATTATCTTACATTATCCAGGTGAATCTATCTCATCGTAATCACAGGTGGCTTTCAGAAGGGGAGGCAGAGGGAGCTCTGAGTACAGAGGAGGAAGTCAGGATGTTATGGTGGAAGAAAGAGGTTGTGAGGATATAAGGATGGGCCAAGAGCCAAGGATGCAGCTGCCTCTAGGAGCTACGGAAGACAAGGAAGAAGACTTGCCTAGAGCCTGCAGACGGAGCCAGAATTGCTGACCCCTTGAGTCGAGCACCGTGAGACTGGTTTGGATTTCCGGCCTCCAGAACTGTAAAAAGACACACGTGCATTGTTCTAAGCCACCAAATCTGTGGTCCTTTGTTATGATAGCCCTGGGAAACTCATACAGGTGGTTGGCACACTTCCAGACATGTATTTAATACTGAATGAATGGTCATAAGTTCATCATAATTTTTGAAAGATAAGGGCACCCAAAGCTCCCTTCATAGAAAAAAACATTATCCAAAGGAGCCAGTGATTGGGTAAATACGGGAGAAGGAAGGAGAGAAAGCCTGGTATGGATGTCTAGTCACCTCTTGCCAGGTGGAAATTCACCCTTCCCTGGCCAGCTTGAGAAATCACGTGGCTTTATTAAGGGAAGTGGTGGGTTTGCCTAGAGTATTCCTATCTTGCTTGTGTTATCAACAAATACTTGACCAGCATCGGCCATCGGCCAGGCCCTGGAGAGGTGGTGCCAAACAGCACACAGTTTAGCTCTTTTCCTCCTACTGCTAACATCTGTGTGGACGGTGGAGGGGATAAGCAAGCAGCCATGAAGATAATAATATAGATGCCATGACAGAAGAAATTGGGAGGTGCCATGGGAACTAAGAGGAGGGGCATCTTAGCAGTTATTGCTGCATAACAAAGCATCCTAAAACACAGTGGCTTCAAACAGTGGGATTCACAACTATATGGGTTAGGAATTCAGGCAGGCTTGTCGCTCTTTCACGTGGCCTCGACTGGGGCATCTGGACTGGGACAGGGGGATCCTCGAGGGCCTGTCACATGTGTGGTAGGACTGTCGGAGACGTGCTGGGGTAGCTGAGCCATTTTTCTCGTGGTATTCGTTCTCACTCATAGTCTGGGACCTTGGTTCCCGTGGTGTCTCATTCTCTCTTTCTCTCCTGGACTTTCTGAGTGAAAGCAGAAGAGGCTTTGTTGCCTCTTAAGGTCTGGAATCTGAAGCCCTAGAAGGTCACTTCTGATGTACTCTGTTGGTTAAAGCAAGTCAACAGGCAGACTGACTTAAAGAGGGGGAGACATTATGCCTCATGTTGTGGGGGAAAACGCTGTGGGCGCGTATGGAGATGGGGGAAGTTGTTGGGGCCATTTTTGCACAATCTGCCACAGGCATCTCATTCATTCTTGACGGGTGGTTGTCAGGGAAGGATTCTTGGAATAGGGCAACATGTAACTGGACACCTGCAGTTTAATTAGGAGTAGGCTAGAGACCATGGAGTATGGAGCCCAGAGGAACGACATGTGTGAAGACCCAGAGGCAAAAGGGAACTTGGAACTTGGACGGAATGAAGTTTCCCAAGGAAGGGAATGAGAGGGGTAGGACATGAAGCTGGGTGGTTGAGCAGGCACAGCTAATGAAAGGCCATGTCGACATAGTATTTCATCCCCAGGACAGTGAGGTGCAGCTGGAGGAAATTGAATGTGGGGGCGACAGGACCTGAATTAAGTCTTAAGAAGGTCCCTCTGGCTGCTGAAAGGACACTAGCTCACAGAAAGCCAGAATAGATGTTCTGAGGTCAGTAAGAAGGCTGTAGGGTTGTCTAAGCAAGAGGTGCTGGTGGTGATCGTGGGGACGGAGGGATGTGTAGGTGGTTGGGGGAAGTTTTTAGAAGGTTAGCATCATGGCAGGATAGGGCCAGGACATCCAGTCAATGCCCCTTGGCTTGAGCTAAAAAGAGTTGCCTTCTCCTTTATACTCTGTTCTAATCAGTTCCCACAGGTGCTAAGACTTCATCCTTCTGTTCCTTCCTTTCCTTTCTATGGCAAGCACCCACCTTCCCCACTCCATGGCGGGGTGGTCCCAACACTCCATCTCCCTAGCTTCTGGGTCTCCCCCTTCCAATCCATCTTGTATACAGTCACTAATGTGAGTATCCTAAAATACAGCTTTCCATCATGTCAGCTCTCTTTGGAAAACAACAGAACCTCACCGGGTCTCCTGATCCTTCCAGGAGAAGATAACAAGTCTTCCGTGTGGCCTTCTAGAATGTATCCCCTACTGTTGTTCAGTGGGGTTCCACCCGCCGGATAAAAAACTCTTGCCAGTGGTTAGGGAATTCTTCCACACCAATGATAATAGTGATAATGGCGAGGTCTGGCCATAGCTGTCAAAACTCATCGCTTGCCTTCTGACTTGGTGAGTTGCATGTGGAGATGTGCTTTTAGGATCCCCCTTCAAGGGAGGACATGCTGCCCCGCTGTGGGGAGTGTGGTCAGCAGATGGCTTCCAGCTGTCAGCTCCTTTGACAGCTGCAGAGAGCTCCCTCGCCCAAGGTCACGGCCAGCCTTCCTGAGCAGTCAGCATCCTGTAACAGAGCAAGACAGGGTAGAAGACTTGGCTCTTTGGGCTCCGCCATTCTCTGCCTGGTTGACTGGCTTCACTGGGCTGCCTGGCAGTTTAGATGGCATCTTCTTCCTTCCCTTCAATAGTTCTTTGGATTCCTTTATTGGAATATCACGTGCAAGCCACATAATTTACTGATTTAAAGTATCCAGTTCATTTTCAGCACATTCACAGAATTGTGAATCACAACTTTAGAATGTTTTCATCACCGCGAAGGAAGCTCATACCCCGGACCTCCCACCCCAGGCAAGCACGAGTCTACCTTTCATTTCTAAAGCTGCTGATTCTGGACACTTCAGATGCATAGAATCATTCAGCCTCTCATGTGGGACTCACTTTATCTAGCATGTGGTTTCCAGTGCTCATTCCTCCTACAGCACGTGTCGGGAGCTCATTCCTTTTCATTGTCATTACGGGTCTGTTGGCTGATTGTGCCCCATCTGACCCACTGGTTCCTCAGCTGATGCACATTTGGGTTGTTTCTACGTTTTCGGCTATTATAAATAAGGCTGCTGTGAACAGTCATATACAAGTTAGTATGTGGACGTATGTTCCTAACAAACACTTTGCAACCCAGACTCTATCTTAGAGTGTCTCTTCCAAAAACTCAGACCTGTGACACCTGCCAGTCTCCCCTTCAGGAGTTTATCCTCCAGATACACGTACCCAGTGCAGAGTGACCCATGTACCACATGAGTTACAGTGGCCTTCTTTGTATTGGCAAAATGTTGCAGAAACAGGATTAAAAGATAAGTAGCTGAGAGTGATCAGAGAGGTGAAGCGACCAGTTAAGTAACACAGCAAGTGGGTGTTGGACGTTGGGTTTGAACCCAGGCCCTGTCTCTCCATTGCATGTCCTCATTCTGTGCACTCCCTCTCTCCCAGCTGGATTCTATGAGGACTTTGTACACAGCCCACAAACGGGCCGCCTTCAGTCTAGAAATAGCTTGCCTCCACGCTTGTGTTTCGATTGGACAGTACCAGTGTGCAATATTTAAATATCTGGAGATTGCACGTGAAAATGCAGGTCATGAGTTTCTTTTTTGGAAACAACAGGGCGCAGGCTGCCAACATTGGCCTTGACATCTCCATGGTAAGGCTGTCTGATGCTGAGAATTGTCCATGTCTTTTGTGTGGGGCTTGCAGTTCCCACCTCTGCCTTGCGTGCACAGCCAGCCTGTTTCACTCACTTTGATTCCCTGCCTGGCTGCTCCGTGCATTTAGGTTTGAGACCTTTGCAACTTTAGGGTTTCACTCATGTCCTGTTCTGAGGGGCCAACGCTGGCTGGTGACCTAACATTCATTCTAGGAACCCAGCTCCTAAGGTTTCCCTTTGCTGATTTTCTTTCGCTATTTCTTTCTTTCTCTTTCTTTCTCTCTTTCTTTCTGTCTCTCTGTGTGTCTGTCTTTGCTGGGAGGAGAGCGGGGAAGAGGGAAAGAAAGAGAGAGAGGGAGATGGTGTCTTATTTAGTCAGGTTGGGCTTTCATAAACAAAATACTATAGACTAGGTGGCTTAAACAACGGAAGTTTATTTTCTTATTGTTTTGGAGGCTGGAAGTCCAAGATCAAGGTCCTGGCAGGGGTGTGTTTTTTGTTTTGTTTTGTTTTTCGCCCCCCCCCCCCCACCCCACTGTGAGAGCTCTCTTCTTGCCTAGCAGACAGATGCTTTCTCTCTCTCTCTCTTTTTTTAAAAGATTTTATTTATTTATTTATTTGACAGGCAGAGATCACAAGGAGTCAGAGAGAGAGAGAGGGAAGCAGGCTCCCTGCTGAGCAAAGAACCCGATGCGGGACTCGATCCCAGGACCCCGAGATCATGACCTGAGCCGAAGGCAGTGGATTAACCCACTGAGCCACCCAGGCTCCCCACCTTCTCTTCTTATAAGGACATCAGCCCTATCAAATTAGGGTCTGACCCTTATGATCTCCCTTAACATTCATCATCTTCTTACTGGTCCTAGCTCCAAATACAGTCATGTTGGGGATTAGGGCTTCATCATATAATTTTTGGGGAGGACACAAACAATGAATCCATAATCAACAGATGATCCTTTTGGTTCCTGTGGCAAACCAACGTCTAGTTGCTGGTGATTCCTGCAGTCCAGCTAATTCCTTGCCTGTGGATTCTGTGACACCCTGATATCCTTCCTTGTAACAAAACCCCTGTGTTCTTAAGCTAGTGTCAGTGGGCTCCT
Source organism: Mustela lutreola (assembly GCF_030435805.1). Taxonomy (NCBI): domain Eukaryota; kingdom Metazoa; phylum Chordata; class Mammalia; order Carnivora; family Mustelidae; genus Mustela; species Mustela lutreola. The sequence goes on along the minus strand of NC_081300.1, from coordinate 88,035,319 downwards.
GTTTCATGGTACTGAGGCTGACTAGTATTATGGATCAAGGGTGCTGATGCCCGGTGGTTATAAGCACAGACCCGGGAGTCCATTGACTTCTGCCACCCAGTTCTTCCCTACCCACAGCCAGTGACTTGGACTCCAGGACCTTCAGTTGCCTTTTCTGTAAAGTAGGGATGAGATAGTACCCAATAGGCTGGGTTATTGTGAGGATTTAATGATACGAGGTATGCAAGGTCTGACCAGAGGAGCTAGTACCCAGTAAGTCCTAAATAGATGACTGCTCTTATACTCATGATAATTATTGTTACTCTTGTGCAGTGGGCCACCTGGGTCAGGTGATTTCCAAGATTTCTCTCAGTCCTGACGTTCTCATCCTTGGGTTTTAACTTCGCCTCAGAAGGGGGTTTTTGGAGTGTCTACTCTGCTCCCCAAATTGTATCTAACATTTGGTGCAAAAGTATTTTCTCCCAGCTAGAGGGGTCCAGGGCTTTCCTGCAGATTCTTTTTTTTTTTTTTTTTTTTTTTAAAGATTTTATTTATTTATTTGACAGAAATCACAAGTGGGCAGAGAGAGAGAGGAGGAAGCAGGCTCCCTGCTGAGCAGAGAGAGCCCGATGCGGGACTCGATCCCGGGACCCCGGGATCATGACCTGAGTCGAAGGCAGCGGCTTAACCCACTGAGCCACCCAGGCGCCCCTTTCCTGCAGATTCTTAAAAGGGTCCATGACCACCCCTCTCCTACAGAGTTATGGGTCACACCTCTAGAATGTAAGGAGTCACATATGTCAGGGTGACCCTGAGAAAGCAGAGATGGAGCCTCCTGAAGATTAGGTTGATACTAAGACGGATTTTAGTTCAAAGGCTTAATGTAACTTCCAAAACCTCAGCAATCTATGGCCCATAATCAACTTTATCAAAGCAATTTAGCAAGGATGTAGCTATCTCCTCATAGCATGTGGTCCCATGGGGAAATAAAAATTTGATGGGAGCGGCGAGGGCTCTGGTATCCTTGGGGAAGGTCGACTCGGTATGTGAGCCAGCCTTGGGTGTGAGCAAATGAGTGAGGTGCCTGGAACATTCCAGAATGAGGTCACAGGTTGAACCTCTTGTCAAGGTTCACATGGGATTGCAGGGATGTTTGCTATCATCCTAAGCCTAGAAGTTGTGGACAAAGACTTGTGTTCTAAACATACAGTTAAAATCAGGTTACACCACTCCACAAAAATCTTCCTGGCTGCCTCTTTTTAAAGCTGTGTTTCTCAAACTGGGGCACTGATACCCTGAAGATGGGTGACAGTGAGCCAGAAGAGGCAAAAAGCCACATAGACACACACACACTTAAATATTTGTGTTTGTTTTTGTATGAACAGATAATTAAAATACATGTGCATGGGGGCACCTGGGTTGCTCATTTGGTTAAGTGTCTGTCTCTTGATTTTGGCTCAGGTCATGACCTCAGGGTCATGGGATCAAGCCCCGTGTTGGGCTCTGCGCTCAGTGTGGAGTCTGCTAGAGATTCTCTCCCTCTCCCTCTGCCCTTCCCTGCCCCCACTCACATGTTCTCTTTCTCTCTCTCTCTCTAAAAGTAAATAAATTCTTTTAAAAAATACCACATGTAGGTGCACAAGCCAAGATGAGTATTTCTGGGGAAATCTTATAGTTAAGTTCATGAACTCAGGACTTCTGAGTAGACAACCACTGAATTTGTTCTCTGCTGTTTATAGATACTTTGGTGAAGAAATTGGAGATGCCATCAACTTCATAGCAGAGCACAAAAAGCTCTTCACGATTCACCCCAAATTGCAAGAAGCATGATGCCCTCAAGCTGCTATAGGCTTCTAGTCTACTGGCTGAGTGGAACAGTGAAGGGGAACGTGGTTCCCTAGTGGTTCCAGTCAAAGCCCCGGGGTTGCTGTGCGTTGACATTAGTCAGGTCATGTGCACATCCTAAAATGAATTCTGTGATTTTGATTGGCCAAGTGTGGATCTGGGAGATGGGTCATCGGCTCCATCTGAACATCAAGGGCTGAGAATACCTGTGTGTGTGTGTGTGTGTGTGTGTGTGTGTGTGTGTGTGTAGGGGTGTTTCCTTAAAGCACATCAGGCTATTGCTCTTTTTTTTTTTTTTTTAAGATTTTACTGATTTATTTGACAGAGATATAAGTAAGCAGAGAGGCAGGCAGAGAGAGGAGGAAGCAGGCTCCCTGCTGAGCAGAGAGCCTGATTCGGGGCATGATCCCAGGACCCAGGGATCACGACCCAAGCCGAAGGCAGAGGCTTTAACCCACTGAGCCACCCAGGTGCCCCTAGGGTATTGTTCTTGAAGAGGCTGTGATGGCTAGGTAGGCCAAAGCACAAATGAGACCAAACCATATTAATTACTCTATGAAATCTGCTTGACCCCAAAGCTCATACTAACTTAAAAAAAAAAAAAAAGATTTTGTTTATTTGAGAGAGAGGGACAGAGAGAGAGAGAGAGGGAGGGCACAAGCAGGGGCACAGGAAGGGGAAGAGAGAGAAGCAGACCCCCTGCTGAGCAGAGAACCTTGATCCCAGGAGCCCCCAAGATCATGACCTGAGCCGAAGGCAGATGCTTAACTGACTGAGCCACCCAGGAACCCCTCATACTTTCTCTACACTCTTCTTGTCCCTTTCATAGAGGCAAGAGCTGAGGTCAGAGAAGGGCAGGACCTTCCTCAAAGTGACTTTAGCAGCAGAGATGGATTTGGAGTTCGGGTGTCCTGATACTTGGTCAAGGCTACACTCTGGGCTGGGGGGAAGCCCAAGGAGCTGATTAATTCAGAGAGCAAGGGGAAAGGTCATGGCACATGCCGTCATAATCCTGTTGACCACCTTGTCGATGTTAGCAATAACAAGGAGATAAACAGAAGGGAAGACTGATTGGATGACTAATGCTGGGCAGCAGCCTTAACCCAACAAGTGGGGCTGTTAATGTGCCTTTGCAGGTAGGTGTAGGATGTCTGCTTCAATAGTGGATGAGAAGCACCCGGAAAACTTGTGAGTCTGGCGCAGTACTTTTTCTGAAGACATCCTCTTTCCCTCTTTGCTCTACCGTGGCTTTGCCCTGGGGACACAGCTTCCCCCCAAATCCTCTGGTTTCCTTGGCCATGCCTCCTACGCCTAGAGTCTTCCCAGAGGGGAGGTAGGCCTCCTCCTCGCTCATGCGTGCTACTTCCAAACCCTTCTCCCACTCGTCCCTGCCAAAGCTCTGGGTCTCCTGTCCTTTCTCCACTGCCTGCTACGCACCTTATTGTAATTGTCAGCCTCACTGGCCCTCCCCCTCATTGCTCGAGCTTAATGGCCTCCTCACCATCAACCCGTGCATGTCTATAAGCAATTCAGCTTTACCAGGTTCGAACCCGAGCTCCCAATCTTCATCTTCCGCCCACTTCATAGCCCCTCTTCCTCCAGTGTAATATATCTCAGGTGAACGGCAGCTCCATCCCAGATCCTCTACTCTCGTGCCCTATCAGCAGATCCCATGAGTTCCGGGACGACACAGTGATATACTACACAGCAATAGAAGAACGAAGTATGAATACGTGTAACATTGTGTGGATGGACCTCACAGAGTGACAGGTGAGAGCAGCCCAGTGTGAATGACTTCTGTGTGTTTGAGGTTCAAGAGCCTCTAAACCCTATAGAAGTCAAAATCTAAAAGCGTTTTTAAGAATCTAAGAACAGCTAAATGCACAGAAGTCGAAATGGTTGCCTTTGTGTGGGCATCGTCTTCGAGTGGGTACAACGAACCCTTCTGGGATGCGGAACCTGTTCTAGAAGTTTCTCTGCATGGTCTGCAGGTGGTGAATACAAATGTAAAATGCATTAAGCTGCATGCTGGGTGTTTGCGTATTTTACAGTACGTATGTTATATTGCAATAAGAAATTTAAAAAATACGTATGTATTCAGAATCTGGGCTTAGCCCTTAAATCCTGTATGACCTTCAGGGTCTCTTTTTCCTGTTGCAGTGACTTGAAGGAGGCTTCTTCTCTTACATTCATCCTCCATTCGAAACATAAGGAAGTCTTATCAGCTCTCCTGTCAGAAACATCTAGAATGTGTTCCCTTTGTTCAGTCTTCACTGCTCTTCTAGTGCAAGTCATCATCTGTCACTGAACAATGAAATCACTTTGTTCCTTTTGATGACTGCCTTGTAGTCCTCATACACTAGATGTCGTGAGCTGAATGGTGGCCCAAAGATACATACATGTCCTAATCCCTGGAACCTTATCTTGGTCTCCTTGGGCTGCCATAATGAAACACCAGAGAGAGGGGGCTTAAAGCACAGAGATTTCTTTTTCAAAGCTGGGACGTCCAGAATCAAGGTGCCAGCAAGGTCGGTCTCATTCTGCTGTCTCTTCTCTTGGTTACAGGTGGCTGTTTAGTTACTGTGTGCTCAAGTGACTTGCAGTGGGGAGAGACTGAGCGAGCTTTCCAGTGTCTCTCCTCATAAAGGCACTACTCCATCATGAGGGCTCTACCTTCATCTAACCCTAATTAACCTCCCAAAGGCCCTGTTTGCAAATACCATCACATGCTGACGGGTGGAGGGGGGCATGCGTCTAGGGTTTCGGCATGGATTTGTAGGGGTTGGGGGTATGCCATTCAGTCCACAACAAACCTGTAAATGTTACCTGAGTTGGAAAAAGGGGTCTTGTAGATGTGATTAAATAAAAGATCTTGCGATGTGGAGATCATCCTGAATTAGCCTTGTAATCACATGTGTCCTTGTAAGAGGCTGAAGGAGGTTTGATCTACAGACGGATAACAGGGAAGGCATGTGGGAGATGAAGCAGAGAGAGATGTGGCCCCCTGCCAAGGAATGCGGATGGCCACCAGAAGCTGGAGGAGGCAAGGAATGGATTCTCCTTGGAGCCTGTGGAAGGGAGCCTGGCCCTGCTCACACCTCTATCTGAGCATCTGGCCTCCAGCTGTGAGAGAATGCATTTCCGTTGTTTCTAGGCCCCCAGTTTGTGGTCATTTGTTACAGCAGCCCTGGGGCCTGAAGGCACTGACCTGTAATTCATGTGACCATCCCTGCATGATGGACATTTAGGTTACCGTAAGGTTTCTCTTTCAAACCACATTGCAGCAAACATTCTTGTACGTTGTCCTCTTACAGGTGCGCAAACTTCTCTGTTGGAGAAACTCCTGGAAATGCAATTACTGGGAATTGATTGCCATGAGAAGTTAAAATTTTGATAAGTGCAGGGGGCCTATGCTCCTTAAAAAAAAAAAAATCACCCCTTGGGGCACCTGGGTGGCTCAGTGGCTTAAAGCATCTGCCTTTAGCTCAGGTCGTGATTTCAGGGTCCTGGGATCAAGCCCCATATGGGGCTCTCTGCTCAGCAGGGAGCCTCCCCCTCTCTCTTCCTGCCTGCCTCTCTGCCTGCTTGTGATCTCTGTTTGTCAAATAAATAAATAAAATCTTTAAAAAAAAATCACTCCTATGCTAAGCACTTCACATACATACTGGTTATTGTTACTGTGTCCTCCTCTTACTGATCAGGAAACTGAGGCCCAGACAGGTTAAATCTTTGCCCAAAGGTATGCATTTGGGAAATGGCTATGTTAGGGTATAAATCCTGTCTTTCTGACCTTTTTATTGAAGATGAATATAAATCACTTGGCACCCTGTTTGGTACTGATTCAATATTGGCTGGTTTTCTTCAAGGTATGTTATCAAAGTAATATCATGTATGGTGAAATCAATAGAATTTATTGAGCACTTACTATGGGCAACACATAGGGCATGATGCTGGAGGCATATCTGTGATTAAACCCAGTATGATCGCTGCCCTTCCATCAGAGGAGGCAGATTTTGGTCTAACATTCCAAATGTGATGAGTATATGGGGGAGAAGTGCCAAGCTGAGAAGGCACTTTGGGGGTGGGGAAACTTGTCACCCCTTGTCCCTCGGAGGTGAGATGGTTTGGCTCTCCCCACTGGCTTCTAGCAATCTTCAAACATCCACATTAAGGAGACTAGTACTGAGAAATGGTGATTTGTCACTATCAGGCCTTGGGGGCCTTTCCTGGGGTCTAAATCAAATTCAGAAGCTGAAGAGCCAGCCCTGAGTTTAGCGTGGATTTTACAGGTCAGTGAGGCTGAACAGCAGCTCCCCAGCTGGTGATAAATGTGTTGAGATCTCTCTCTGGCTCTGCCAAGGCCACTGTCAACTCAGTGTCTTCATTTCCCCGGACCGTTACAGAGAGGCTGCAAATAGTCGTCAAGCTACATTCCTATCATCCGCCGGGGGACTTCAGGAGAACTCTGGTGGCCTGGGCACCCACTTCTGGTCCGGGTCCAGGGTCAGCTGGAGCATCCTCTATCCTGGGAAGTGGCGGAGGAGGGGTGGGGGAGCTGCTGGGAGTCGGGACCGCATATTACCTCGTGCCAAGTTTTGTGCCCGATGCAAATAAATATCTGTTAAGTGACCTAATTAGCAAAGGGAAGATGCCTTCTGTAACGAAGCAGAGACGGCATTTGTGAATGTAGGGCTGTTTTATTCTCGCCATCCCTCATTCCTTTGGGATGATTTCTGGCCTTGGTTTCATTCTGTCTCCCTCCCCTAGCTCCAATGCCGGCTGTGCTCATGCGTGGATGAAGAACTGGAGAAGGGATGGTGGGATTGTCTTCAGAAAGGATGGGCTTGTCAGGGCGAACACAGGGCAGAGTTCTGTAAGAGGAGAGAGGATGGGGCCGGTAGGGAATTTTGGAGGTCTGGAGGAATCCTTGCTAGTGAGAAGTAGGCCGACGAGGTATAGAGGAGAGCTGGCGGGTCAGACGCCAAGGGTCCTTTCGAGAGTGTTTCAGTAGATCATGCACTGGATCCTCATTACTTCTGACCACCAGTTCCAAGAGGACTGGCCTGGCATACTTGTGTTTGCTGGGCTGAGTGGCTTTAAACTCCGTGCTCTAGGGGTGGTCATGTGGGAACCTGTTCGATTGGGGTTAGGAGAGCGCGCTCAGGTCAGATCTAGTAACAGCTGGTCTTGACCACTCTGAACCCACGCCCTCCCCCATAATAGTTGGTGGTGTTGAGTCTCTTGCCCAGTAACACCAGTTGCTAGCAAACAGCAAGAGACTTATTAGTGCTCATGACAATATTTCAAGGTAAATATTAATATTATTGTTTTCAGAGGACAAAACTGAGGAGAGGCTAAGCGTCTTGCCCAGGGCCACAGGGGTAGTAGATGATTCCAGAACCGGAGCTCTCAACCTCTTCTTTGTCGCTGTCTGGGCTCTTGATTCACACGCTGCCGGGGTAGCTTAGCGTTCTGTCATGAACTAGGAAAACAAACTCCCCATCCTTTCCACACTTGAGTTGAGATTTTACATCACTATTTCTTAAAGCTCCTTTTCTCCCCGGGGTGCGCGCAGGCACATAGGCATACACATGTATCCTGTCATTTGGTTTATGCTTAGTTCCAGCTGTTGCGTTTTCCCTAGACCTCCTGCTCTCTCTGCCTGTCAGTCTCGGTTCTGGAATTTCCGTCACCTGGGCCAGTCTCCGTCACCCTTTATGATGCAATTTCTCTGGGGACCTGAGCCATCCCTCCGCAGTATCGGGTTTCTGATGCCTGCTCCCCTTTGTCTCTTTCTCTGCCAGACAGTGTTTGAACACATGTAAATCCCAACTACGGAGAGGATCCAAGGTTTTCTTTACCCATCTTGTGTTTTGGTTGGAGGTAAATCAATACTTGGGGGGAACAAGCATTACTCATTTCCACAGGCAGAAGTCTGTAAATCCCAGTCCTGACCCTGCTGAGTTCCCCATGAGATTTTTAAATAAGTTATATGTCACACTGTAAGCAGCCTATAAGCGGCGTTATTAACAATGCATGTTTTTTTGTAAATAACAACTAGGATCAATGTGGGGGCTGGAGGGAGAGATTGGGCTTTACAAACGGAAGCTGTGACAGACACTTGGGCACCCAATATCTAAACCCCCTTCCTCCTGGATCGGGGAACATTTTGTTTTTGAGCAGGCAAGGGTATAGCTGGTTCTAGGTTCTGAGCCAGGATGAGTCGAAGCCAATTAGGACACACTTGTTCTTACTTTGCCAGCGTCCCTTGCAGGTAGAAGTGATACAGACCAGGTCCACGGGATTGAGATGGAAATCTGCTGTGCGTACTCTTTGGAACAAGGGCATCTCCCTATAAAAGGGAAGACACATAGTTGGCACTGTCTCTTTTCCCTTTTCCTGCTTGGATGTAGCGTCTGCAGATGTAGTCGTCACACTGAAACCATGAGGAGAAAGGCACAGGGATAAACACTGATGTGCAGAGAATGGCCAGTGGCCCAGGATCTCTGATGAGTAAACTAATTGCTGCCACCTACTTCGATACCTTGTTCAGAGACACTCCCTCCCCTTTCTTTTGGTCCAAGCCACTGTTAAGATTTTCTGTTACTTGCAGCCAAATGCATTCTGAGCCAACACAGAAGTGATTTCTTCATCTTTCTTGTTGACAAATAATAAACATTCATTTTAGAAAAAAATTTAAAAATAGGTAAGCCAAAAAAAAAACATGTAATCATCAATGATATCTTTTTGAAACTTTTCTATGGCGAAAAAATGTGTAGCGAACATTTACTGAGTGTGCCTAGAATGATAGGCACGTGTTAAGTATTTTACTTCCTTCCTTTCATTTTATTTTCGAAACAGTCTATTAGGTATGAATCATTACAATTCAGAAAAAAAAAAAAACGCACTTGTCCCTCTATATATCCCTCTCCTTATTAAAGTTAACCGTTGTTATTGATTTGTTCTGATGATACCAGATATTTTTCCTATGCAATTTCATACACATTGAGAAGGTTTTGTATTTTGCATAATAATTAGATCATACCAGGCATGTAGTCCTTTCTCTTGCTTTTTGTGCTTAATAACTCATCTTGGAGATTTTTTCCGGTAGCAGTTCAAGCAGATCTAGCTCAAAATTCTCCACAGCTGTGTAGTAGGTAAGGCAGCTCTTCCTAAGCATCAGAAGTGTCCAGAGGGGCGCCTGGGTGGCTCAGTGGGTTAAAGCCTCTGCCTTTGGCTCAGGTCATGATCCCAGAGTCCTGGGATCGAGCCCCACATCGGGCTCTCTGCTTGGCGGTGAACCTGCTTCCTCCTCTCTCTGCCCGCTTCTCTGCCTACTTGTGATTTCTGTCTGTCAAATGAATAAATAAAATCTTCACAAAAAAAAAAAAAGAAGTGTTGAAAGATGGAAGGGGCTGTAATGATCTCCCCATTCCTGGAGGAATCAAGTAGAACCATGCCGGACACTTGGAGTGTGAGTTTATATCAGGGAGGTTGGACTGTGGTGTCCTTTAAGGGACATCCTTACCTAAGGTCTTATGACTCTCTGGCTTAACAGTCTGTATTTAGGGGCAAGGAAAGAGGTTTATTAGTTTTTGGATATCAGAGAATACCTTGAGTAAGTCACTTTACCTCTGCGAGCCTCAGTTCCTTCTCAAGCAAAATAGGGCTTTAGGGCTGGTTGGTTCAGTGGTTCTGGCCCTTGACTGCATATTAGAATCTCCTGGGAGCCTTTTTCATCTGCACCCAACAAATGGATCAGATGAAAACAAATCTTTGCATATGGGGCCTGGGCATCCGTAACCAGGAGCGAAAACTTCCAGATGATTCTAGTGCAAAGCTAGAGTTGAAAGCCATTGACCTAGTGTGTAGGTCACCTGGAGGTCATACTTAATGTCATCAGAAACCTCTAAGATAAGCAGTATCCATGTCACAGTCAAGAAACGTGAGGCATGGAGACATGAATTGACTCGACTCAAGAGGTAAAGTCAAGATTCCCACCTACCAGGATTTGTTATTGATTATGAGAATTATGAGCCGTTCTTGGAATCACCTGGAGGAACTTTTACAAATCCTGATGCTCAGGCCGTATCTCAGACCAATGGAGTGAGACCCATTCATGAATACTTTCTAAAATGTCCAAGCGATGCTTAATGTGTAATCAAGTTTAACAGTCTCTGGCATAGACACAGTGAATGAAGCACTTGTCCTATTCCTTCAATAAGCGACACTAATCTTTTAGAGAGGAAACCCAGCCGTTGTGGTTGATTGTATGAGCTTTGGAATCAACCAGACTTGGCTGGGATTGCTCTGGGATTATTCTGGTGCCTTCGAGCAGAAAGGCCTGCCTGGGCAAGGGCCGGTCTCTGAGCCTCGGCTGCATGGTCTATAAAGTGGGGCTAAAAAAATATATGCCTGCAAACATAGTGATTGCAGCGATTAAACAAAAGAATATTTGAAATGCACTGTGAGCAGGGTCAGGCAAACAATGGGCACTAAAATGCCTCTGGCAGTAATTACCGTAATTAATAAGAGTTGAGCCAATCGATTCGTTTTTCCAAGCCTCAGTTGTTTTCATCTGTGACATGGACACTGTCTGAGAGACTTACTGTGAAATGAAGTGTGTAATGTATAGGAAATTGCATGAAGTATATGTTTAATAAATGACCACTTGAATGGTTGCACACACTGTAGAGGCTCACGCAGGCATCCCCCTGCTTGGCCCATCAAACACATCTGGTTTTAAAGCTGAGATCGTAGTCAGGGTACAATGTAACCAAAAGATGTGATTATTTGCCCTGTGTAGTGTTTATAGAAATATATATATATTTAACGAACTTCATTTGCGGAGGAGTTTTAGGATCACCAACAAACTTGGGTAGAAAGTAAAGAGAATTCCCGCAGACCCCCTGGCCCCATTCTTACGGAGCCTCCCGCCACTTCATCAACATCCCCACAGGGGTACACTTCTTACAATCGATGAAGCTGCACTAACACGTTGTTGTCACCCAAAGACTAGAGTTTACTTTCAGGTTCACTTGCTGTAGTACATTCTCTGGGTTTGGACTAATGTGTGATGACAGGTACGTACCGTTACGGCATCATACAGAATAGTTTTCCTGCCCTAGAAATCCTCTGTGCTCTGGCTCTTCCTCCCTTCTTCATCCAAATCTCTGACACCGCTGATCTTTTCACTTGATTTGGTGCCATTTCTCTAAAAATCAGGAGCTGGCATTGTGTATTTCTGGATGCCCAGTTTCTCTTGAAATATGGAGAGATTGGATAGTCATTGTACCCAAATCCACAGGGCATACTTTCTAAAGCTCAATGGTAGCATTTAGATGACATCAGTCCTCAGTCAGACTCAATGCCCCTTTTCATAAAAGAAAAAAAAAAAAAGATTTTATAACATGCTCTTCACTATCTAGAAATGAATTTCACAGATAATAGAATCTATATATACACATAACTTCAAGAAATCAATATAATGTCCTAACAATATTATAACTGAGAATAAAGTGAAAGGAGTCTGTTACAAGATATTATATATTTCAATATGTAAATGCTTAGCTATGACTCTACTATAAAACATAATGATATAGCCAGATAATTGCCTCTATATATAATCACTGTGACAGTCACAGCTACGAAGGCACACTTGCACAGATGTGTGGTGTCACCTACAAAAAAATGCCGTGCACAGAGCTGCTGCCCATGACCCAGTTTCCCCGGAAACAGTGCACTTTGGTAAAGTTCTGAGTAAAAGCAAAGAGGCAGCCTTTGCTCAGTTTCCCCGGTAGATCCATTCCTATTCCTTTTAAATTCAATGTCTGCTTGAACCACGCAGGAAATAATTTTTTGTTTCCATGTGCAAAGAAGTTAATGGTGTTTCTTTTTCATGGAGTAAGTATCTGGCAGGAAGGACATTGATGTGAACTCGTTGTATACCAACAACCTAGTGGCAAACTAAAACACAGGCCCCTCCCACCACCACATTTCCAGATCTCTCTCTAGGGGGCAGCACCACTCCCACTGGGAACTTGTGCTTCAAGACAAAAGCTGGCTTTGGGCTTTGGGCTCTGGGCTGTTTAACCAGACCCTACATTTTCACTTACCAAGTGCTTGCGGCGGGAGGGCTGTTCTTTTGTTTGCTTTTGTTTTTAACCATGAAAGGCATTTCTCTGGGTGGGAAGAACTTTTGTCCTCTGGAATTTACTGAGGGAGCAGGGGTTTATTATCCCGAGCAAGGAAAGCCATAAAAATAAAAGATCTGTCAAAAAGAGCAATTATTTACATAACCAGTATTTAATCATGATGGCTGCGATGGCTCTTTCTCTTAATTTTTAGTGATATGTAGTTGACATAATGACATTGTATAAGTTTAAGGTGTTGATTTGATACATTTGTGTATGTCTCTTCCGGGTCCTACTCTGCTCTACCTGGTTCTCCCATAGCATTTCTCACTTTCTAAAATACTAGATAATTACTCCTTATGAGAAGTAATTGTGTCTCCTTCCTGATGTGTAAGCGCCTCAGGGACAGGACTCTTTTGCTCCACGTGCCTAGGATGGTGCCCGGCATGTGTGGGAGCCTCTTCATAAGTGTTTACTGGATGAATGAGTGAATTTCCTGTGATTCTCCCATCGCCCTCCCGGTGAAGCTGTTATAACTTCCGCTGTACAATTGAGGGAACTGAGGGTCAGACGTGGTCTGTCTGAATCACATGGTGAGTGGCCGCGCAGCATTTGGGTCTGGTCTCCTGACTCTCCTACACTCCTCGTGTAGTTGTGGAAGCTTGCAGGGGTGGTTTCGAGTGCAGGAGCTGGGGCTCGAGGCCTGGGTCGGACTGGTCCAAGCTGAGTGGCTATTGACTCTGCATGACTTAGATGAGTGCTTTAGGCCTGTTACCACACTTGTAAAAATAAAACAAAATAAAAAGACCAACTCATTAAACATGGCCTGATCATAACTCAGGAGTCCCATTAACTCCTTCCTCTCCCTCAGCTCAGCATCAAATATGAGGCCAGGTCTTGACCATCCCACCTTCAGAGTATGCCAGAACACCTCTGCGTCTTTACCTTGAACAGTCCAGTCTAAGTTATGAGCATCTCTTGCCTGGACTATTATAGTAGCTTTCCTGCTGGCCTCTGCTTCCACTTCTTGCCTATGAATTATCCTCTACAGACCAGCCAGAGTCATCATTTTTTATATATATCAGATCATGTTATTCCCATGCTTAACACCTCTCATTACCTTTCTGTGAGCCTTAGGATAAAATCTGGCCTTACTTGCCCTACACAGCACTGCATGTCCTGGGGACTGCTGTTCGCCCTGACCTCACTGCTTCTCTTCCCTTCTCAATGCACACCGGTTCCTCTAGCCTCTGTCACTGTCTACGACCCACCAGAATTTTATGCCACAGGGCCTTTGCACTTGCTGCTCCCTCTATCCGGAAAACCCTTTCCTTGTCATTTATAGCTCAGCTCAAACGCAACCTCCTCAGAAGACTTGGGCAACACAATAAGGCTTGGTGATGGTGGTGGGCATGGGGGCAGGTGATGGGATTGCCCCCTTTACCTTCTTCTGCTACTTTTTAAGCATCTCAGATCTACCCAGTGTCTCTTTACCATGTGTAGATGCCCATTCAACTGGGGCATCAGACCTTGGCCGGGTGAGAGATTTAGCTCTGCATCTGCCTACAGATGAAACTACTCCCTCTCTTCCATCCCAGAGAGTTTGTCTTGTTTCGCTGATGTTCCGCTCAGCAGTTGTCCTTTCATACCTGTTTAATCAGAAGGCAGTTGAGCATGGCATTTCCCTTTTCAGTGAGTCCAGTGTAGGGTAGTAAGGTGGAGCTTGGTGCCCCTCACAGGGGGCTCTGGCGCAGATTCAAGTGAAGGGGGTTGTCTGGGGTTAGGAACACCAAAGACCCGATGGAGCCCAGCAATGAACTCGGGTCAGGTCATCTGAGGACATTTAATTTTTTTAAAAGATTTTATTTATTTATTTGACAGACAGAGATCACAAGCAGGCAGAGAGAAAAGGGGAAGCAGGCTCCCCGTTGAGCAGATAGCCTGATGCAGGGCTCAATCCCAGGACCCTGAGATCAGGACTGGAGCCGAAGGCAGAGGCTTTAACCCACTGAGCCACTTAGGCGCCCTGGTCAGGTCATCTGGACAGAGAAAGCCTCCCTGCTGCATCATTTCCAGTGGCTCCCCCAGATGTGTCCTTGTCCTCAGCGGCTCTGCATTCAATGTTGTATATTCTGTCTGGAAGGCTTCCCCTTTTACCCACCTGGAAAATGTCACAGGCTCCAAGGTTCAGCTCAGAAGTCACCTCCTCCTGGAAGCCTTCCAGGACCTGCAATTGCATTCTGTTATGCACTTCCTTAGTTCTTTCTACGTGCCTTTGCTATTCTAATATTCCATTTTATAATATAGGTTGCTTTCATCCAGTTGTTCAGTGCTCCCATTTATTCATTTTTTCATTCATCACACTTACACTGAACATGTGTTAGGTACCAGGCAGTGATCAAGAATAATGTTTCTTTTTTTAAAATTTATTTATTTATTTATTTATATTTATTTGACAGAGAGAGACCACAAGTAGGCAGAGAGGCAGGCAGAGTGAGAGGGGGAGAAGCAGGCTCGCCACCGAGCAGAGAACATGATGCGGGGCTCGATCCCAGGACCCTGGGATCACGACCCGAGCCGAAGGCAGAGGCTTTAATCCACTGAACCATCCAGGCGCCCCTAGAATAATGTTTCTTGACAGTGTTTTTGAAGAACTGCCTTACTTCAGAATCAGCTGTATGCCATAACATACTCTTCCTTGCTCTATCTGTACATGTGACACGCTCCTTGCTCCTGCTTCAGCTGCCCAAGTCACCCTTCAGTCTCTGCTACTTCTGTGCTCCCTCCTGCCACAGAGCCTTTACATATGCTGTTCCGTCTACTTGAAATGGCTTTCCCTCCATTCTTTATGTTGGTATTCACTATTATTAGTCATACCCTAGCTTGGTCATTACCTTCTCAGAGAAGCGTCCCCTGACCTCCTTCCTGGGTCACATCCTTCTGTGTAGGCCCTCTGAGCACCAGCATCACCCCCACTGAGCACATACATGGCCACAATTACACATGTGCATGACTCGTAGATTCATATCTGTATCCCTTGCTAAACCAAGCTCCGTGAGGTCAGAGGCCAAGTCTGTCTTGCCTGTCACTGTGTTCTCAGCACCTTAGTGCATGGCACAATAAATACATGGTGAAAGAAAAAATGAGCAATAGAAACCCTCTTGACTTCTCTGTGCCTACAGCACACCTGCGTATGTGTATATGACAAAACTAAGCCATTGGAAGAGTGATGGAGGGTCTACAGAAGATAAAGGCCTTGACCTTTCCCCTCTCCCCAAGGCTGAGGGTACCATGACGCCTGGTAATATGACAGTACGAATGGTACAGGGCCCAGGACTGGATGGCAAACAACCTAGATTCTAATCTGGTCTCTGCACTTGTTAGCTGTGTGGTGTTGGGCAAGTCATTTCACGCCTGAGAGCCTTAGTCAGTACCTTCATCTGCAGAATGAGTTGATGATACTTTCTTCACATTGGATTAATTAATACATGCTAATGCTTGTGAAGCATTAACCACATGCTCATTTCACCCTTATGATAACCTTTCAAAAAAGGTACTATTAATACTATCATTCCTATTTCACAGATGAGGAAACTGAGGCCCAAGTTCATACAAGCAGTGAGTGGTAGAGCCAGGGTTTAAGGCAGTCTGGTTCTAGAACCTGTGTGTTTAATCACTGAGCTGACCTATCAGGAGGCCTCACGCTGTCTCATTTTGTCCAGCGAAGCACTTTGCACCACACATGGCACATATAAGCACTCACTAATGTGGTTTTCCCCTCTTCTCATTGTCTCCTTGGCTTGAATTGGGGGTGAGAGAGGACTGCCCTGGCATTGATTTATGGCCTGGCCCAGTCCAGGAGAGAAGGTAAAGGACTGAGTAGTGAACCTCAGCCTTTGAGATGCTTGGCACGCTGCTGTCAGTCTCTCGGCCCCACATCGAAAGGCATTTTGACAAGCATCTTTATTAGCAGCATGAAAGAGACCCTTTTGTGCCTGGAGATTGGCGTTCAGAGCCTGGCTTTCCAGCTGTCTTTAGTGGTGACCTGGAGTGGAGCGTTTAACCCTTGCTCTTTCAACACTTCTGTAACCCTTCTCCCATTTTCCGTCAACTTAGCAGATACTTATTTAGCAACTCCTGTATGCACAGCACAAGGCTAGGCATGTCGAAGAGTGGGAGGTGCAGCCCCTGCCCACCAGGAGAGTACAGTCTCTCAGGGTGGGCTCTGGATTCAGGTAGGCCTGGTGACTTCAGATGCGTGGCTTAGCCTTACAGAACCTCAGCTTCTTCCTCCGTAAAAATAAAGATGGTAACATTGCCTCCTTCAGAGTCTTCTTAGGGGTTATCATGCATGCAGTGCTCAGTGTGAAGAGTGACTGCATATTATGGTAATGATAGTGATGATGACGATGGTGGTGATGGAGGTGATGAGGATGATGAGGATGGTGGTGATTGTGATAGCAGTGACGATGATGGAGATGACGGTGGTGACTGTGATGATGAGGAAGGTGGTGGTGATGAGGACGACGAAGGCAATGGCAATCATTATGATAGTGATAGTGATATAGTGGTGATGGAGACAGTGATGCTGATGCCAATGGTGGTGATGACCAGGATGGTGATGCTGATGATGGGGACAGTAGTAATGAGGGTGGCAGTGATGGTGAGGATGGTGGTGATGGAATGGGCATGATGGGGATGTGGATGGGTGATTTGGTGGTGGTGGTGGAGATGATTATTGATGGTGTAGCAAAGACTCTGAGTTAATCCCCAATTTGATAATAACAGATTTCTGAAAAATCTTGCATGAATTCAGACAGACCTGGGTTTGAATGAGATCTCCACCATTTTTGCAGCTGTGTGACCTTGCTAACCTTTCTGAGCTTTAAGTTCTCCCCTTATAAAATTGTGATGGTCGTTCCTACCTCATTGAGATGTCTTACATCTAGATGGTAATGTGAGAAAGCACCAACCAGAGGGGCTAGTACCCAATAAGTGCTTATTAAATAGTATTTTTTCCATCCCCTTCCTTTCATTCTTCATCGAATCTCTCATGAAGTCCTAGGGAATAACATATTCCCAAGGAAAGAGTTTTGAACCTGAACTCTCTGCTTTCATCTCAAAGCTCTTTTCTCCAAATAAGAGAGATTTCAGACTGGCTTAAAGAAAAAGTGGGGTTTGTTGAAAGTGACAGGGCTCAGGAGTCCATGAGGGAACAGGTGCAGCCAGGCCTTCCACAACCCTGGAATCATGAACCAGAAAAGGTCTAAAACTAAAGCCAATTCTCTCATTCTCTTCCCCCAGACCTAGACCTAGAGCTACACACTCTTTCCCTGCTTTCTTGGTCACATGGTTGGAAGATGGCATTCTCTTGGCTCCTGAACTTATGTCTTCAGTTGAAACAGCCCTCAGAGTCTGACCAGCTCCTTTCAGTCTACTCTAGGTTCCTGGGAGGGACAATCTGATTGGTCCAGTATGGGCAAGTTTTCCTTCATGGTCCAACCACCACCATTGGCTGGGAACTCCGGAGGGGGCTTGGCTCCAGATGGTAAAAATGTGACTTCTAAGGATTAACCACAATGTGGAATGAAGGATATTTTAGAGAAGAGGGATGAACACCAGACAAGTTGCCTGCTACAGCCTGGCTAAGATTTACCGCACATTTCCCATGAGGCAAGCACTGTGCCAAGTGCTTCCCATGAGTTGATATCCTTCTACTAGTCCTCTGACTTAGGTCCTGCTTTTATCCCCGTTTCAAAAATGGGAAGACTGAATGAAGTTCAGAGCCACCCGCAAGTACAGCCAAAGTCACAGGAGGAAGTGGCAGAGCCTTCGCCCAGCCTGCCCTTGTGCTCCTGTGTTCCTTAGGAGCTGCTTCCAGATCGATGTGCTCTTGCTCTTTGAATCTTGGAGGACAAGAGGCTCCATCCCTTGGTGAAATGCTGACTGCCTGATGATGCTTCTTATAAAGCTAGAGCACCTGAGTTTTGATCACTCAGTATTAGTTATGCTGGTCATATCCCGTATTCCAGGACTGTGTTGAGAAATGCAATTTGTAGCATCCCAGGTGGAAAATTTCTGATTCTCTCTGACGGAGGATGCCAAGGAGAATTGGTCTCTATCCTGGTGGAAACATAAACATCAATTCTGAAAATGAAGGGGGGAAAATGAGGTTCTGGAAATTGATGGAAAGCTGGCTGTTTGGCATCTTGAAATTAACCAGGACTCTCCCTGTGGCTGGTTGCTTGGGCTCTGTCTATGGGTTTCTGAAACACATTTTTTTAAAATCCTCTTGTCATTTCATTTGACCTGGAAAAGAATATTGATTGTTAGGTGCTCGGGCTGTAGAGTTTACACAGAGGGAGAATTGACCTGGTGGGAGCTGATGAGGCTGTTCACTCACTGACCTCACAGTTTCATGTGCGGGTGATGGACATGTCCAGGACATTGGCTAGCGTACAGCATGGACACAGTACATGTACTTTTTTTCCTTTGCTTTCCTTCAGAGCACATCTCATGCTGGCTTGGGGAGGTTATTTGTTGCCACCGCCACAACAGAGGGTGCTGTGAATGCAGTTGGTGCCAACTGAAGAGAGGTCACTCTAGGAAGGAGGAAGTTGTATAATAAAATGAAATATTGCACTGCATGGTCAATATACTGATAGCTAATGTCTCCTAGGGCACATTCTTCCGGATTCTCAGCAACCAGGTATTAAACACCTACTATGTACTTGACCCAGGGCTAATAATGCTAGTAAGGGTGTAATAAACCAAATTCTTTTCTCCCTGCACCATGTATAGTGAAGTAGAATCTTCTGTTTATAAGGTTAAAGGAGACAAGGTTAATAAAAGCTGTAACATAATAGCTATTGTTTATCAGGCACTCACCATGTGCCCAGCATTGTGCTAAATTATTTTGTATATTATCTCACTTAAGCCATTCTCCAACCCCAGAAAGTTGGCATTTTTCAGAAGAGGAAACGAAGATTTAGAAAAAGAGATTAAAGAAATACATTTTTGAATGGCAGTATGGGAATTTAAACACAGGTTTGTATGGCTTCAAAGACCATGTGTCAAGTGGCTTGGACAAATATTTTAAGCAGTAGAGAGCTGTGAGTAGAGGGAATGAAGAGAGTTTCTGTTCTTTCATGTTCATGCTTTAAGTACCTGGATATTTAAGGTTAAACTATGTGCCTCTGGGCAAGCTGACTTGGGTTGCTGTAAGGAAATAAGAGCACATGCAAAACACAGAAGCAAGGGAATACACATGCATGTGCACGCACGCACACACACACACACACACAAACACACACATCCCCTTCTTAGGTCCCTCAGAGTAAGAGGAACAAGGGTGGGTGTTTGAAAAGGAATACGATCTTACACACTCCCATCCCCCAATCCACATGGTCTGGTGTACCTCCATCCTCAACATTTGCATGTGGATTAGATATTAAAGAGCCTTAACAATGCTTCACATTCATCTGGATATTAGTTACCTATCTGTTGACTTATACCAAGCTTATTCTCCAAAATATTCAAGGAGGCTTACAAGGATGCACAAAGAGTGGCAGAATAAAATAAAGGAAAATTAAGATAAATAAGACAAAGGAGGGAAACAACCCAGAAAAACTAGATGGATTGAGGGAAGAGACTAGCACGTGAATTACAAGGCAAGTTGTGCTTTCCTGGTCTGAAAACTTCCTGCAGCCATTGCAAAGAGGGAAATATGTCAGTTACAGAATGCACAACTGTCATTAGGCAGAAGAAAATCTGGTGGCTCAAGAGAGACACATATGTTACTGTTTCAAAGATCAGGGAGGCATTCTTCCGCCCTCCCAGAGCCTCATAGAGAAGACACCATGTAACAGAATGAACAATGTCCTCAACAATGTTCTTACAGTAAATACAGTTTCATTTGACTGCTTCAGTATTATGTCCCACCAAAGGGCAATTCAGAAAAGTAAGAGGGTCCTAGAGAGAGGAGGCAGTATGATAAGATGCAGGCTGTCTGCTCCAGGATGACACAGGATGCTATTAAGATCGTGTTGTTAGTGACATAAGGAGGCACTAGCTAAGGAGATTAATATAATCATGAAGACTATGCGGGTAGTGTGAACATCTAGGTCAGGGTTGGAAAGTGGGTTTAGTCTTGCATGGAACCCCTAATCAATTAGTAGTGCCTTGATTCAGTCAATGGGATGAGAAGCTGTGTCTGGGGTGAAAGTGTGCTGTAATTGATTAGTGATGCATGCTCTGAGTGAGGTGCATTGTTTATGCTGGGAGTTGGTTGTTGGCATTTATGCTAGGACTGTCATGATTGCTTGTTACAGAGCCTAGCTCTGAAGGAGGTCACAGGTCACTCTAGGCACCATTGCCCATTGCTTCATGAAGAGTTTTGTTCCTAATTGACCCCATGCAGATGGGTATCCTTACTTTGATATTCTTCCTAAATTAGCCAAATGTGCTATTCTCTGAAGCACTGGAGGAGAGTCAATAAATCCATTCTTTTGTGTACATCCCATTTTGTCTTCAATTGTCTGGGACCACAAGAGAAATCTCAAGCCACTGAACTTTATCCCGTCTCAAAACAGAGCTGGGTGAACAGTAGTTGGCAGAGAGCTTTGTGCAAAGGAAGTACTTGAAGAGAGCTGGGTTTCTGGAGCTCTGACATCTCCAAACTTGGAGGAACCCTACATTCCCCAGGGTTTTCTTCCTAACCACGGCAACTTCCTGTTGTAGGGACTGCCTCTGGAATGTTCACCATCACAGATGATCAGAATTGTGCAGTCATCGTGACTGACAAGAAGGACCCTTGGCTTTCTCAAATCATCTCCCACAGCAACAGCCAGGAAAGTACCAAAAGCCAGCAGAAAGGACTATGGAATCATGGGTATTCATTCATTCATTCATTCATTCATTCAACACTTTCTGTGCATCTGCCATATGCCAGGGTACTGATGTTTATTGAAGATACAAATAAAACTAAGATATCTTCCCCATGCTCTGAGCTTAACAGGGTAGACGGGCATAATTCCAGGGGAGAATAATGAAAAATAATAATGGTAGGCAGTTAGTGAACACTGATTGCTACTCTAGGCTCTATGTGGAGTGAATACATAGGTATCACAGTAATATCACTGACTATTCATAGCCTGTGATTTAGATAGGCACTATAATTGTCCCTATACCACAGATGAAGAAATCGAGGCTTATGGTTAGAGGTGGCCATGGTACCAAGCAGCAGAGCCAGTATTTGATGGTAAACTATCTTTAGATACAGTGATGGGACAGGCATAGACTAATCACTATAGACGTCCTTATCTACAAAGGAGAAAATGTGAGGGACAGAGGAGTCACTGGCCCATAGAAATTCTGAAGTCCTGCTGACAAATTAACAGTTCCTTGATTCAGACACAAGGCTTGAGAGTAATTCTCCATGTTCTTGGCTCTACCTTCTAGGCTCTTGGTTCTACCCTCTGAGTCCTCCTTTATTTTATGTAAGGGATGGTGTGTTTTTGCGTGGAAGAGTTTTCTCAGCTTGCCACCTTCTTGTAGAAATTTGGTGATCTGGATGTTTCTTTTCACTTTGTACTCTCTCTGTCCCTTTCATTTCAAGATTAAAGTGTTTCTTCAAATACAATTCTCTTAAAACTTCATATGTCTCCAAAGAATCTTGTCTAGTTTAACCCCTTAGTACATGTGCACAAAGGACTGTGCTACACTGCAAAGTGAGCAACTTTGCCTGGCAGGGCAAAGGTTTCAGGGGAGAAGCCATAGAGAAAGATGAAACTTTTATTCTTTCCTTTTGTGATGTCTGGAGCAATGGCAGCCATATTACAACTCTGAGGGGAGGACCAAGAGATTGCAGACAAGTTGATCCAAGAACTTTGTGTGGTTGATTCACTGGAACAACTGGATCATCTAGTCCCATGCTTCTTTTCTATGAGAGGGGGAAAAAGAAACCCACAGAAAACCCAGCAACAACCCCGTGTACAGGGGTTGGTGAAAGCATTTGGGTGCAGGTGAAAGCATTTGAATTCTTCGTGCACCTATTTGAATTTCTTTTGCTCAGCTCATTTCTCTTTTCCTTACAAGACTGTGATCCATCCCTTCCCAGACCCCTCTTGACCTTCTTCACCCCCAGGGAGAAAAGAATCCCTTTCTCTGGGATTTCACAGCCCCTATGCTCACTTCTGTTATACCTATCACAGTACATTAGCACCTCAGATCTTTTCTGTAGAAATGCAGGGTTGAAGTGAATAACAGCCATTATTACATGGTATCATAATCAGGAGATTAGTCATCTGTGTAATCTTATCTGTCCTATAGAATGGGTCCTGTCTTTTTCATCTTTCTCCCAAAGCCCACTGGCTGGCACATGGAAGGATCTTATAGAGTCTTTCAAATCAAAGGGGGGATGAAAACGGTGCTTACACTAATTTCTCCCACAACCAAGATGCACACTTTCTCTGTTATTGTCCATGCCATCTGTAAGGAAAGAAAGGGCCAGGGTTCCTGATGACTGAACTAAAGTTACTATCTACCTACCTCTGGACTTCTTGTAATATGATTAGAACACATATTTTCTGCGGTTGTTTGTAGCCAGATACATTCTGAGCTAAAATAGAAGTGGGCTCTTTTCCTTTCGTATATGTGATTAATAAATGTTCACCATAGGAATATTAAAAAAAAAAAAACAAATCCAACCCACAGCTGTGTAAAAGAGTATATAGACTAAAAATGATCCCAGTTGAGACAGTTGCCGGTCGTCACTAAATCTGGCCTCTCAGCCATTACGTAAGGCAGGAAGATCCCTGGGCCCACGTTGAGAGGTCAAGTGAAGAAGTGAGGAGGAGCCTGGAGGGAGACAAATGGGGTCTAGTTCCCGACTCTACCACAGGCATTTGGACAAATGGCTTACCTTCTCTTACCTTCTCTTTCCTCCTCTCAGATGGGGATCCCAACAGTGTGTACTTCATAGAGGTCAGTGGAATAATTAAATAAGGCAGTACATGTGAAACTCTGGGCCCACCGTCAGGAGAAATAAATATTTGCTCTTGTTATTAATGACTGCTGCGCATCTGATAATGAGGTGAATACTGTGGCATAGTTTCTTTCTTTCTTTCTTTCTTTTTTTAAAGATCTTTTTTTATTTATTTGACAGAGATCACAAGTAAGCAAGAGGCAGGCAGAGAGAGGAGGAAGCAGGCTCCCCGCTGAGCAGAGAGCCCGACACAGGTCTCAATCTCGGGACCCTGGGACCATGACCCGAGCCGAAGGCAGAGGCTTTAACCCACTGAGCCACCCAGGCGCCCCTGTGGGATAGTTTCTTGAACAAAGAAGTTTCCCTTGGGAGACGCTCGCTGCACATCGTATTCATCTCTTGGAGATTCACAGGGCCCCTTTGAAGGATCTGATTGCTCCTGGAGTAAACTTCTTTCTCTAGCTGTTAAAGTATGTATCACAGTAAAAGTTTGGAGAGTCAGTGTTGTGGACGATGGTCTAGATCGTGGCTACCTCAAACGGCATTAGCATCCCTTGAGAGCTTGTTAGACATGCAGAATCTCAGGCCCTACCAAGACCTACAGAATCAGAATCACCTTTTCACAAGATCTCTAGGGGGCTACATGAGGCAGGTGAGGCAAAGTGTCAGCTCTCAAGGGGGCTCCGAGATCTCTCATAGACCTGAAACCAGTAAAGTGTAACATTGAAAGAGGAGGCCAGATTGTTTGCTACAGACTGTGTCATGGGGATATAGAGACGAGAGAAAGAATATGTAGCTTGCAAAGGCCTAGGAAGGCTTCCTGGAGGAGGTTGGCCTACAGCTGAAAAGGAGAGGACAGTGATGGTGAGAATGGGTGCAGGGGAGGGCCCTGTGAGTTTGAAGAGAAATGCAAAGAAAGGCTGGTCCAGGGTAGACTGCCAGGCTTGGAGAGGGTCATCCTGACCTCCGCTCTGGCCTGTCAGCCACATAACTAACTTATGGACCGTCCTATGTTGGCCCTTTTGATCTAAGAAGTCCTCCCAGGGGTGTCCAGGGCTGCAAAGTTTGTCGCTCCAAAACCTCTATTTTGGCTGAGAGCAGAAACCCCTTTGGTGCCAAGATACTCCTGGTCCTGGACTGCGAAGCCGCTTTCTCCAGGTCTCTGCTGATACAGGCACCAGTGTGCAGTCTGCATCATAACAACATTTCCCACTATTGAGCATCTGCTATGTGCTGGCACTTGTCACGTATGCTCTCTGATCTGCACAATGACTCTCTAAGTCTTACTTATTCCTAAGTGCAGCTCACTGGAAACTTAGCCTTTAAGCTTCCCAGACCCTCTGAGCAACGCTTAGGAAGATGTGACAAAGTCCCTTCATTTGCGGCGCCCCCGGTCGTGTCTCTTGGTAATGCTGAAGTCCCAGTTGTTCAGATCTCTCCAGGGCACTGCCCCCTTCTAACATTTGTCTGAGGCTCAGCAGTGGTGACACTTGGGACTGATTTGTCTTGGTGCTTTCTTTCTTTTCTTTTTTTTTTTTTTTTTAAGATTTTATTTATTTATTTGACAGAGAGAGATCACAAGTAGGCAGAGAGAAAGGAAGGGAAGCAGGCCCCCTGCTGAGCAGAGAGCCCGACGCGGGACTCGATCCCAGGACCCTGAGATCATGACCTGAGCCGAAGGCAGCGGCTTAACCCACTGAGCCACCCAGGCGCCCCTGTCTTGGTGCTTTCTATTACTCTCATCCCTACTTTATTCTGGGTAAAAGAATAGCGAAACCAGGGACATTGTGGGTTTTTAGTGGCCTCCTAAAGATCATTAATTTGCATCTGTTTATTAGGAACTGGGTACGAAGAATCCCTTTCAAGGATTATTTGCAAGAGCTGTTTTTATTAGCATGCTGGTTTTAGGCTTCTGTTAAATAATGCCCTGGTGAGTGAGTTGGAGGGAAACATCACTGTGTACCGGAAAACACGTTAATCAAGGGTACTGGTGCAGACAGAGTTGGATTAAGAAGCAGGTAATCAGGGCGGTGGTCCAGTTTCAAGAGGGGCTGAAACATCACTGGACAGAGAATAAGATGGAGAAAATTATGTTGGCCAGAACATCTCTCAGAAGGATTCTAGCACCTGGTTGGAAGGAATACATGGCCAAGTTGCTTTGATGGGAATTGGGAGCATACTGCCAGAGCAGTGGAAACTCATTCAGTTGCCTTCAGGGTAACAGGGATCTCATTACCTGGTGGAGCTTTGCCTAGTGGAGCTGAGTTCCCGGAACGGCAGGCAAGAGGCTTCAGTGACATAGACAGGGCTCTTCATAAACTTGTTCATTCCTTTATTCATTACATTAGTTATTCACTCAGTCATGTATTCAGTAAGTCTTAATTTGGCTCCTACTTGGAGCCATGTACTATTATAGGTGCTGAGGATAAAAAATGACCATAACAGATAGCTTCTGGTCTCTCAGGAACATTCCAGTGGGGATGGAGACAGACAATAAGCAAATAAATGAACAATTTGGTAATTTCAGGTTTCACTAAGGGGTGGGCTGGCCAGTGGCCAATGGCCTGTGAGCTGGCTTTTCATGGAGACTGTTCAGACAAATAAAGATGAGTCCCTGCACCAATTAAGTCATTTCTCTTGGGAAGTTGGTCAGCAGGGAACTGCAGAAAAACAAAGAAAGAAGAAAATAAATAAAGAAAGAAAGAAGAAAAGGAAAGGAAAGAAAAAAGAAAAGAAAAAAGAATCCCATCGCTCTCTTGTCTAGTCTACCATGGTCCATTAAAATAACAACTCCCACCATTTTGGAAGTAGCAGGGAGCGCTTCAACCATCTTCCCCCTCCCTTTCTCACTCTACCATGGTGGGGAATGAGTAGTAGATAGGTCTCAGTGTGGCCTGGTCGGCAGCTGCTTCATGTTCTGGTTTCAGAGTTGCCGTGCTGGAAGGTTCTTGTTTGGCATAGTGCAATGACCCATCCTCCATCTTGCCTGGGTCTCTTCTTGCTCAGCTAGTGTGGGGTGGGTTGACAGGGGAGCCCAGGCTCTGCTCTAGGAAGCTCCACTGTCTAGACTTGTCAGGGAAGGAGTAGAATTCCTGCCCCTCGTTATAATTCTATGCTGTGCTCTCCAGCCCAGCTTTACCATCTCTGAGGCTGGTACCTTCATTGATTCCTGTGACTCTTTCTCATTTGGATCAAAGCCTGCAGGGGGAAGAGATGTGACTTGAAAGAAACAAGAGACCTCAATGGAACTAGAAAGTTGGACAAAGAGAGGCCAGATGGAGAGAGAGAGAGAGAGAGAGAGAGAGAGAGAGATAGAGAGATGAGTTATGGTAGTGATAAATCTCTAGAGAGAAGATACTAGAACATTCTGCAGTTCAGGGAGGTGACAAGTAACCCAAATGCTAGGACTGTTCTTGGAATGGAACCACCTCCACATTCCCCAGTTCTGCTCCTGCCTTGGTACAGTGTGCCTGACTGGTTGCTCTATAGTTCCCAGGAGATGCTGGTCTCTGTTCCTGCAGGCGTCTCCTTGAAACAAGCTTCCTTACTTGTGTTAGCTTGAGTGAGTTTTTGGCAACCAGAGGAACCTAACGTGGAATGAAAAGGCTTAATACAGAGCCCTCCTTCATCCCTAGAGATTCAATGTGCTTCAACCAGCAAACGTTTTTTGAAGCCCTCTCATATGCCAGGTCCTCTGCTAGACCTTGAGAAGAAAAGACGTAATATTTATAGTGTTCTCTGTGTATTAGGCACTCTTCCAAGCACAGTGTTTCTCATCTCACCCTCAATCCCATAAATAAAATGATTCCTTTTTACAGATGAAGAAACTGAGGCACAGAGAGTTTAAGGTACATGCTCAAGCTCTTGCCGCTAGCAGGGGTAATGCGTCTTCATTTGGATTGCCCCAGAGAAGCCCGCAGGACAAAGATGTAAGTGCAAGTAGGGAACAAAGGTGAGGCGGTGGGAAAGGCTACCGAAGATGTGTCATCAAGTACAGTTGTTGATTTTATGCGCAACGAGGCTGGGCGAAGGGATGCCGGATAGAGGCGCAAACATTAGGTCTGGGTGTGTCTATGAGGGTGTTTCCAGAAAAACATTAGCATTCAAATGGATAGACCAAGTAAAGATGTGCCCACCAATGTGTGTGGGCGTCATCCTATCCTTTGAGGACATGCGTAGTACAAAGAAGGGGAGGCAGGGTGAATTTGCAGTCTTTGTGCTTGAGTTGGAACATCCCACTTCTCCTGCCCTTGGACATTGGACTCCTGGTTCTTGGACTTTGGGACTCAAACTGAATTACACCATTGGCTCTCCTGGGTCTCCAGATTGTAGACGGCAGATGGTGGGACTTTCCAGCCTCCGTAATCACAGGAGCTGATTCCTATAATAAATATCCTCATATAGATCAAGACAGAGATTGATGAAGATCTATATCTGTATCTATAGACTATTTCTATCTTTATCTATGTATAGACATGGAGACATAGATCTATCTGTCCTATTGTCTTGGTTTCTCTGGGGAACCCCTGTACAGTAAGCCCACAACCCCCGGTGGGCAAGTAGGGCTTGATCCCTCTGAGGAAGCTCTGGAAGCTGGTAGAACATGCGTTAGAAATCCCCCACCCCAGGGATGAGAGAATTAGGGATCTCTGGACTCTTTACTCACTTCTGGTGGGCACTGGTTGAGTGCTGGAAGCCCCTGGGCAGGGGTCCCCTCCTATTCGTTCACTGGCACTTCTTGCCAGCCCTACAGGTAGCAAAGCAGACTCCATGATGAGGCAAAGGTCCTCAAGGAAGACATGTGAGTGTTGGCAGGAGGAAATCATAAAGGCAGGAACAGGTGGGTAGGAGAGCAGTAGACCTAGAATTTGAACCCAGGTGGCCTGGCACGAGATCTGCACCCTTGACCACTCTGTGGTGTGAATAAGATTCTGTCCTTGTCTTGATGAACTCACTGTTGGGGAGCCAGGTAGGAACCCAGCTCCTTTCTTGCAAGACGGTTGGTTCGGACTTTGACGGAGTGGGAAGGAACACTGGACCGGAGGAGGTAGAAGCTACTGGAATCAGAGTAGGGGCTCCAGAAGGGGATCCCCTTTCTCCTCTGAGGAAGTGACCACAGGGGATAAACAGGATGAGCTAGGAAGTGAGAAAGGTGCAGAGAAACCCCCCCTGGCTGCAGCAGAAGGGTGAGAAGGCATGGCAGTGTTTGGGGGGTGGGGTATGGCTGGAGTTGGGAAGAACGGAGAGGGGAGGGTGAAATGCAGGTTAGCGCCGGAGTGGACAGAATAACAGCAGTAGCCACAGCAGCAGTTCTGAGCATATTCACTGAGGACTCACTCTGTGCCAGGATTTTTAGGTAGATAATTTCACTTAATTCTCCCCATCTCCCATTGCAGGTCTTTCGCTCATTCCCATTCTGCAGAAGTGGAAGGTGAGGCTCAGCGGGAGACTGCGTGACTGCTGAGCTCCTGCAGCAGACAGGTGCACTGTTATGGCTTGAGCCCAGATGGGCGGACCTGTGGGCTCACTTTTTTACTCTTAACCATAGTGATGCTCCCTTGAAGGGCCTTGTAATTCACAAAAGAGACTTGAACCTCACTTTTTAGAGCCGGGAACTGATTAAAGAGCCTTTTCTTCAGAGGTGGAGGCAACAAGACATTATGACCCACTAAATGTGGGGGAGAGAATGGGTGACCCCCAAGGTGTCGAGGCATTTTTCAGCACAGAGAGGGGAAGAGCATGTCAGGTATAGAATTAGATCCACCTGTAATATTGGTGTTTGTTTTTCAGTTCTGTCTTGACCCAGTTTTGAGGCTCTGGCTAGAGGCTGACCAGTTTTTCTTCTCGAGCAGATAATTAAGTTCACACTCCAACTAGTTCCCTTATCGGGCTTCACACCCCGGGGTCTCCGTGCACCTGCCCTGATCTAGCCAGGGCCAGGTACCAGACAACTTGGGACAGTCTTTTTTTTTTTTTTTTTTTAATTTTATTTATTTATTTTGATAGAGAGAGATCACAAGTAGACAGAGAAGCAGGCAGAGAGAAAAGGGGAAGCAGGCTCCCCACTGAGCAGAGAGCCCAATGTGGGGCCCGATCCCAGGACCTCGAGACCATGACCTGAGCTGAAGGCAGAGGCTTTAACCCGCTGAGCCACCCAGGCCCCCTGGGACAGTCTTGATGCCCCAGAGCCACCCACAGATTATTCAAATTAGCCAACCAACGGGGAGCCCAACAAACCAAGATAGCTCCATTCTGCTTGCCATACGGAAGCTATCCCTACAGCAGCTCCCTGGGCACAGTGCTTCTGTGGCCCTAAATGGCGGCCTCCTCCCATTTCTAGCAGTAGCAAAGACCTCTGCCTGTCAGCTCTCTAAGCATCAGCATGTTGTGTCCTGCCAATGAGAGAATGGTGATATCTTCTGCAGCTCTCCTTGGGCTTGAATCTCCGGTTCTGCCCCTTAATCACTGAGTGATCCTGGGGAAATTGCCTCACCTCGCGGAGCCTCAGTGTTCTCATCCATGAAATGGGGTCAGTTATCTATGTCGTGAGGAGGCTGAGGAGAGGAGGAGATGCAGACTCTCTGGCATCTATTAATTCCCTTCACGGGACCCTTTGGGCATGAGAGAGCAGGTCTGAGGAAGTGTTTGGGGGCTGGGAGTTGGTGTGGGCAGGAAGACTTCCCAAGGACCTGGAGATCCAGGAATAAAAAGATCATCTATTTCAGCTACCAGGAAGGCGCTGGCCACTTCCTGCCTTGCAAATACCAGCAAGTGAGATTCTCTGGAGGGTGGGGGATTGTCTTGGAGGCTCGGGAGAGACGCTTAGATAAACAAATAAGCTATTTGTGCTGCTTGTGTCCACTGCTTTCTTGGCACTTAACCATACCACCCAGCCTACAAACTCCAAAGCACAATTAAGTGTGCCTGTTCAATTTCAGAGATGCTTATGCTACAGGACAGGAAGCGTGACACCTCCAAATGGCTGTCGGGTGTGGGGGAGGAAACTACAAATAAGAGCCTGGGGCCCCCTTCGCCTCCATCCCACTGTCTCCTGCCCCCACGCAAGCTGTAGCAGGAGGGCCCCGTGAGACCATCAAAGTGAAAAACACCAGCCTGTTTTCCACGCATGGGGGGCCGTCGATGCGTCCGGAATCACCAATTTCGCAACCTGTTTGTCCGGGATCTTATATCTAAATTATGTTCCTCAAAATTTAATAAATGAGGTTTAATAGAATGCACTCAGGCGGCACTGATGAAATCTGTCACGGAAAATATTGCGATTTCATTGTTTTTATAGAACCTCCTTGGAACCTGCTTCTTATGTCTGCGCCTCCCCCTTTCTTTCCCATTTTCAAGTTTTTAAGTTTTCAACTTAGTTGTAGACGCTGGGGAGGGCCCTGGAGAGCGATTCCCTCTCTCTCTTTCTCTCTCTCTCTCTCTCTCTCCTCCATTACCCACAGCAAGGAGGGGCTGGATGCCTTGGTCTAACCCTCGCCAGGAGTAAATGAAGTTGTAAACAGTTGTTTTTAAAAATAGTTGGTTTCAGTGAAAAATGTCTGTATTCAATTTCTCCTGTGCCTAGAAAACCACAGGAGCGCATTTCCTCCAGGGAAACACATTGGGTATTTCGGTGTTGGTAAGCAGCCGTTCACCAGTGTCTTGGCCATCCTGTGATGGAAGGGAGGGGTGAGATGATCTCCCTCAGCCACAGAGAGCCACCTGCTCTGTGCTGGGCACAGTGCTGACAGTGTTACCTGATGCTGAATCCTTATGCCAACCCTATGAAGTAGGTCCTCTCACAGTCATCAGTTACTGAAGAAGAAATTGGGGCTCAGAGAGGTTTAGTTACTTGCTGAAATCACACAGCACCAAGGGGTGGAGGCAGGATTTTAACTGAACTCGGTCTGAATTATTCGCAGCCTTAGCTCCCTTACCACACTGCCTTCCACTGTCTCCTTTTACGGAGAGGGAAACCCAGGTTCAGGAAGGTGAAGCACCGGTTGTGATTAAGAGCTTAGGTTCTAGAGGTCAAGTTCACCCTGCATCTATCACTTTGAGCACATTGCCCTCTCTGATCCTCAGTGTTTACATTTGTGAAATGGGTTGTTGGGAGGAATTGGTGAAAGTCGATGTAATGTTGCTTCCATGCATGGCATGGAGAAGATGCTCAGTAAATGTTTATTTTGAAAAGCGATGACTGGCTCAAGGTCAGTGAGCACGGCTTGTGGCCACGACTAACTGAAGACCCAACAGGTCTGTCAGGGGTTTGATTCGGTCCATGAGGCTTGCTGTCAGGCCCTCAAGATTTTATCTGGAAATGCATCTTCCGGGACCCAGGCTCCCTCCATCTTCCTGCTCGGCCATTTGCCATCTCATGGTGTGTCTTTCTTCCTCCTGGTTGCACGGGGGCTGCTCCGTGACCCCGGCAATAGGGGAAACCAAGGCCCCGGGAGGAGAGCTGATAAACTCATCCTCACAGGGACAAAGTGAGAGCAGGAGCCAGTTTCCTGACTTCCAGTCCGGCCTTTCTGTGGTGCCAAACAATCTTGCCAATGAGGATTTTATGTTTACATAAATTGAAAGCCTCTGGTTTTAAACTCCAGACCCTATCTTCAAAGAAATAGGCCAGAGGATGTGACAGAGGCTGGAGGACAAAGTCATCTCAGAGCCCGTGCCGGCCTCAGGCAGGATCGTTAGATTACCCTTTTCTGTCTTCCTGGTTTTTATACGCAGAGCCCTGTGGGGCGCCCTCAATGCCCCAGACCATCCTCCGCCCCCACCCCCACGCTAAGTCCCTAGGACCCGATCAAGTGTCTTCCATTTCCATCCTGACTCCTCACCCCGTGGAACTCTGCCTGCTGCTCTCCAAGGAGATGCTCTTGTCACAGGGTACACCCCGTGGGCATCAGTGACATTGAATGAATCGGTAAATGAGCTCATTTGATAAGTGAACTTTGCAAATCCCTATGCGGGGCTCTCTTCTGAAAGAGCATTTTCACAGGGGCCCCCTGCAGACCATCCCTTCATTCCAGGACTGAGTCTTCTAAGGAAGGTTCTGATTTGGTGACAGGTACCTGGGGTGGGGGAGGTATTTGAGGAAGCTTCTCGGGATTTTCAGAGTCTCCCGTCTCCTGGTGAGCTGTGACTTGTTGCCCTCTTCTGGCTGGGAGGTTGGGACAGGAGGTGTTGAGTCTTGCTCCCCAAGGGGTACCTGATCTGAAAAGGGGCCTCAGGGATAGGGTGGAGCTAGAGGTTTTGCCTCAAATGGTCTCCAGGGCAGTGTGGGACCAAGGTGGGATGGTGCCGGGTAAGTGCGAAGCTGGGGACCTTGAACGGAGGCTGCAGCCACACCAAGCACCAGGCAGATGGAGGGGTTGAGGTGGGAACTGTTGTGTGCCTCCCAGGATGGTAGTGTGTCTTCCCTTCAGTGCCCCCGCCCCTACCATGTGGGAAGATTGTTACCTACACACCCCTGCCCCCCTGCCACATGCTAGTGGGAGGCCTACCAGGAGCATCTGGGACACTTGGTGGAGTAGGATCTTTAAAATATTCTGCTGTATGTTTCTTAGTGTAGCAGTTACCAGCATGGGCTCCAGATTCTCTTCCCTTGGCTCAAAGCCCCTTTATACCCACTTACTACCTGGCCTGGGGGACAGTTATTAAGATAATTTCATCTGGTTATTGTAGGTTTTGAAGAAGATAATATACAAGTTCTAGCACTCAATACCTACTGTTTGTACTAGGTTGGTTTGTAATAGCAGTTAGCAATGCCTTCCTACCTGACACAAGGTACGTCATGCCAGAAACTGCTTTCCCCTCTATTCGCACCTACTAGTTTGCAATGGAGGCTTCTAGAAAAAAAAAAAAATTCCACCAACACCAATGTCTGGTGTTCAGACACAGCAGGAGTGCACACACGGTAGCATGGAGAGGGGGAGAGGAAGCTCAATGAGAAGAGACTGTAAAGAGACAAAGAGGTCTCTGAAAGAAAATTCAGTTGCCTAGTGACCCAGTCCCAAGCCAAAGTCCTGGGAGTTGGAGGAAAGATTAGTTCGCGAGGGGGGGGGGGGTTCACAAAAAAACCCCAAGTGTGCCCTTCTTTTGTCACCCTGAACTTGGCACTATTGAGAGAAAAAGGCTATGTACTAATGCAAAGTGAGGCAGTGCTGTGGTCCCAAGCGTGGTGCCCCCACGTGGCAGGGTTTGGAGTAAGTTCTGCTCAGCAATTCCTGCCAGGCAAGGGAGCCCCGAGTCCTGCAGCTGGAAACAGTGCCATGGCGGCGGTGGGGACGGACTGCCGCTGCCAGGAGCACCCAGTATGAATGAGCTGTCACCCCTTGGGGACTCTCCAGCTTCTGGATTGGGGCAGGAGCCAAGGAGAAGGTTGAGGGTCATCCCCTTGCCAGGAGAAGGGGCTACGGCGGAGCTGGAGAATCTCAGGTCCACTCTCCCATGTGACACACCAGCTGGGGAGGCTTGGTGATGCTCAGGTTACCCCCGTACCACGCAGCACATCATTACACGCAAAGTTAACACGGAACAGCCTGAGTAGAGACATCCCAGGGGGATTTACAGCGAAGGAATCACGGGGACAGTGGCGGGCTCAGCCTTGCTGCCTGACGACACTGGGAGATAGATTTTGGCTCTAAAACATTGCAACAACACCCGGCTGCTGCGGTCCCTTTACTTCTCTTTCTTCCTTGCTTGAAACTGCCTTTTCAGTTTCAGCTGTCAAGTCCCTTCCCCTGCCATCTCGCTCCAGGAAATCATAGCCCTCATCCAGCACGGGTGTTCCGTCTCTCACCAATTCTTAGCTGCTTAGAATGTGAACAGAGAGGGAAAATGCAATTTAAAAAAAATATATACGTGGCTGTAAATGATTTATTAATAGCCCATAATACTGGTAATAGGCAATCTATAAGTCTGTTCTTAAGAATTTATAGGGCAAATATTCTAGAACCATATTAAAGACACCATTCATAAAATGCCTGCAAGCCTCGATCTATTAACTTAGGTGGTGGGAGAATACCATCATCTGTAGGAAAACAGAGATCCAGCCTGCAGCTTTGATTTCCTCCGATGCTCCAAAAAGCGCACAGTAAGTAAGCAAATTGTGTGACAGGCCGGAGGCAAAAGTATCCTGTGCATAGAAATCAGATGTTGACTTTCTTAATATGTATGTGTGTGCTTTTCAGAGAGAGCCTGGGCTTGGGGGAGTGCAGCCGGAAGTAGGGGGCGCTGGAGAGAAGCAGGGGCTGGGAATCAGGGGAGGCACTGGGGCCTTCTCCTTTTTTCTTTACTCACTGAGACTTCACATAATTCCGAGTATAAAAGTAGAACATGTTCACTGTTGAATATTCGACGATATTATTGTCAAGTGGTAAAAAAATGGGGAGAAAATGACCCAATCATTTAGCCATAGGTGACGCCCTTATAAATCACTGTTCTTTACAGAATGGTGGGGATGTCACTTGCATCCCAATTCCTAGGGGTGGGAGGCAGGGGCCTCATTAAAAGTTATTTCCAGGCCCCGCCCAAATCTACTGACTCACAAACGTGTGGGGGTCTGGGGGAGCGTGCTTTGGCCTCTGTACTGTTAGTGGGCTCTCCGGATGATTGTGAGTGAGGCACGCTGAAGCCTGGGACCCTGGGTCTTCTTAAGTGATTATAATCTGACTACGGTTACCAAATGATAACTCTTGAATTAATGACATCAGAATACCCCGGGGACAGCTCTGTTGGCCATCCCCAGGAGGTGAGAACAATTTGAATGTCCTCCAGTTGATGAAGGGATAAACAAAATGTGGTCTGTCCACGAAATGCAGTATTATTCAGTCATGAAGACAAATGAAGCACTGATTCATGCTTCCACGTGGATGAACCTGGAAAACATCATGTGGGGTGAAAGGAGACAGACACAGAAGGGGGCGTGTCATAATTTCCACTTATACAAAGTAACCAGAGCTGGCAGATTCATAGACTCAGAAAGCCAGTGTGTGTGTGTGGGGGGGGGGGGGGGGTGGCGGAGAATAATGGGATGGGAGTTTTTTTGGGGGGTGATGACTATTCCTTTGGCACTACATAGAGGTGGTGCCAAATATTGTGGGTACCACCGAATTGGACACTTGAAAATGGTCCATTTCATGTTATTTTTACTTCCATAAAAAACAATCACTTGAAGAAATGAAAAAAAAGAAAAATCAGATTTCCTGGCTCTGTCACTGGAGATTCCGCTTTAGTGTATCTAGGGCAGAGCCCAGGCTTCTGGATTGTGAAAGGAGATGATGGCAGCAGGTCCTTCTAAGGCGAGACCAGTTTTGGATGCACCTGGCCGAGCCAGGAATGAAGACATCTCCTATCCAGAATGGGGCTGGGAGACCAGTTTTGGGTGCACCACAGCACAAGCCCGGAATGAAGACAGCCCCTATCTAGAATGGCAGCCAGCTGCAAAACCATAGGCTCCCTTCTGGGCTCCCTTGCCTGTTTTGTAGTTCTCTGGTATGGACTAAATGTGTGCATCCCTCCCCGCCCCAAATTAAGATATGGAACATTGGAGGTGTGGCCCTAGGTAGGTAATTAGGTTTAGATGAGATCTTGAGGGTGGGGCCTCCGTAAAGGGATCTCTGTATCCTTAGAAGTAGAAGAGACAGGAGTTCATTCTCTGGGTGCCATAGGAGGACCCAGTAAGAACACAGGCCATGGCCAGAAAGAGAGTCGTCACTGGGGACGAACCTACTGATGCCTTGGTCTCAGATATTGAAGCCACACAGCCTATGGTATTTGGTAAAGCAGCCCAAGGAGGCTAAGGGCCTTTTTTTGTTTGTTTGTTTTTTTAAATATTTTTTAAGATTTTGAAATTTTTAAGATTTTATTCATTTATTTTAGAGAAAGACGGTGCATGCACGCATGAGCAGGGAGTGCAGGGGGTGGGCGTGTGGAGCAGAGAGGGAGAGGGAGGGGGAGAGAATCTCAAGGAGACTTGAGTTGAGCGCAGAGCCCCAGGCAGGGCTCCATCTCATGACCCTGAGATCATGACCTGAGCTGAAACCAAGACTCAGATGCTTAACTGACTAAGCTATGCAGATGCCCCAAGTTAAGAGTCTTTTAAGGCTTGACATTCCACACCTCCTGCCTGGAGTGCCCTCCTTCTCGACCTGCTCAGATTTGCCCTAACCCTAACCTTGGAAGGACTTCTGGAGCCGGCTCCTCCCTTGCCCAGGGCTTGGACATCTCCTTACCATCCTAGGAATTTAGCAAATTCTGTCAGTCTTACCTATATTTGCTTTTGCTTCTTCCTGATCTGGTTCTGTCTGCATGCGTTTTTCATCCTATGCGAATTTCACTTTTGATCGTTTTTAAAAAATTAATACTTTCACACTTTATTTGGGTGAGAATTCATCTGTTTCCCTCACTCAATTCTGAGTTTCTCTAAGGCAGGGTCCCCTGCCTTGTTCATCTGGGGGGTCCCCCACGGAAGCCCTACATATCCCAGTGACCCCCTTCTCCATAAGGCTGTCACACCCAGTTGACTGATTTGCTGATTACATCCCTCCTCCTCACCTCCTGCGGTAATAACAGTGATGATAAGCAAGGCTATTAACAGTGTGGTTTATTGAGCACGCATGTCCCAGGCTTTGTGTCAGTTCTACACACAAAACTTCTCAGATCCTCAAGACAAACTAACAAAGATATTCTTAGAGTAAAGAAACTGAAGTCTAGGAGACAGTTTGCTTAAAGTCAAAGATAGCAAAATCAGAAGCGAGCAGATCTCGCACTTGAACTCAACTTTGACTCTTGAGTCTGTTTCTAACTGCTATCCCCTTTTTGCCTCTCATGGTCATTCCTTCTGTCTCAGTTGGGGACCTTAGCACTACTTGCCTTGAAGGCTGTGGTCCATCCATCCATCCATCCATCCATCCATCCAGAAAATTTTCAAGGCACTGAGTAAAGTGTTAGACCCAGAGGAGAATGACTGAGATGAAATCCCTCCCTATATTTGAGATTTATTTCTGTTGTTAGTTCCTACACCTGTCGTTCATGACCCGCACCCACTTTACTTCACCCTTCACTTCTGTTATTAGGGTAACCTTTCCCCGCTGGAGACAGTAGAGGGGCCCATAAATGGAGGCCCTTCTCTACCCTGGCCAGGAGTGGACCTGTGCCCTTAGGAAGGCCAGTCCATCACCTGCTCCCTGGAATTTGATTCTGAGCAGAGGGACAAGGCACCTGAAAGGTCAAGGCTCTATTTCCACCTCAGTAGTGGATTCACACCCAGATTCTACTCCTTGGCTCCCTGGAGCATCTTCAGTTCATTCTCCAGGCCCAGTCCAACCTCACGTTGATGTCTTGAGTTCTGACATCATTCCAATAAACTCCCTTGTTGCTTAAGTTAGCCAGAGGCTGTCTCTGTCACTCATGACCAATGAGCCCTGACCTAAACAGAGAAGGAGTGTGTAAACTGGGTGCCCATGGCAGAGGCACCCAATTCAGTTTGGATGGGTCGGGGAGCATCTTGGGAGTGGTAACCTCTGCACTGAATCTTGGCGGATGAACAGGAAGGAGTGAGCTACTGAAGGGGCTGGAGCCGGGGTGCACAGCCAGAGGAAAAAGTATGCTCGTGAATACCGACGATCAGCAGCTCTTATCAAGCTCTTTCTCACTTAGCTCCCACAGTGACCCCTTGAGCTAGCTCTGCTCCCATTTTATAGTTGAGGCTCAGAGAGGCAGTGGGCTTTGCTCGCAGCCAGCCAGCTAGTGAATGGTAGAGATGGGATTTGAACCTAGAACTTTCTAAGAGGTCTGATTTCACAGTAGGGGGTTAACGGTTGGTCCCCAGAGAGCCTGTCAAGAGGCCAGTTTTTCCTGGTCTGTTGGCTTCATCCCTCCTGGGACACTGGCCTTCTGGTCATGTGATTCCCATCTCTGGCAATTTCTGGGTCTTCCTAGGGGAGACCTGTTCTGCAGGCACGTGGTTCTAATGGCTGAGATGTTTCTCTTATCCCCTGGAAGAGTCATCACTTACTTCTTTTCAGGAGTGTGGGCAATTGGAGGAGCTAGGCATGAGCCCTTTCTAGTTGCCTTTGTCTGTGCATCTGAGGCAGCCTCCCCTGTGGCTGGGGTTGCAGGGCACTGGCCTCTGGGAGGATATGAAGTTCCTGCCAAGAGCAGAGAGAGTGTAGAATATGCTGCACAGGGCCAAGAAAGAGAAGGAGGGCTTGTGTGTGTGTGTGTGTGTGTGTGTGTGTGTGAGAGAGAGAGAGAGAGAGAGAGAGGATGAATGTGGGGGATCCCACAGTCTGAATTAATCTCTCTTCTTCCCAGCTCCTTCTTTTCTTCCTTCCCAATCCTTACCCAATTTCTTCATTTATTTTTCTCCTTTCTTATACAAATAATACAAGTTCTTTTTTTTTGGGGGGGGGGAGAAATACTCAGTTAGGAAAACAGGGGAAAAATGGGGCCCAGATTCACTACCCCAGACAAACCATGTGAACACTTTCTGATCACATAGTTTATGTACTCTTTTGTCATCTGCCTTTTAAAAAGCAAAGCAACTACCTAAGCAATACATCATAATATTTCTATGGCAGGAATTTTTGTTGGTCACATAGTATTTATTTATTTTTAGAAATGTTTATTGGGTGCCTAAGTGGTTTATATGTTGATTATGCATCAGTATACAAAAGGGCAGAAATCTATCCCCTCAACTAAAAGCCAACATTGTCACTGGGACCCGCCAGACCCTCCACAATCTGTGCCTGATGTTTATCCAGTAGTGATTTTCTCCCTCAGTTCTGCTTGAGAGCCATTGGAGGAAGAATGACATCACCTGTTTGGATTGGCCAATAAGCCAGGGGCCAGGGACCACTTGAATCCTTCTCTTTCCTTTCCTTATCTAGCTTGACTCTGACTCAAATAAAGAAACTCGGGACCCAACATGAGGATTGAAAAATGGACGTGGCTCTTGTCCTCAGGGAGCTCACAGACATTTAGACATCTTTAAAAATCTTCCCGTTATTAATGTGCTGCAGGGAACGCTAGAGGGTCATATTGGTGGGAGATGCTGTTGGCCTGGGGAGATGTGGGGAGGTGGCCGACTGTGACTCTAGGCTAGGGAAACGACCCAGGGACATTTCTCCCAGAAGAAGGAAAGCTGAACTTGGCTGATTATTCAGACCCTAATCCTGAAGCATAGGGAGTGCCTTGAGCAAAACATTGTACCTTCCTGAGTGCCTCCCAAGCCGCCTCTGTAAAGCGGGGATGCTGACATGAAGTGTACTTATCAGGATAATTTCCTCCAAGTGGGATGGACTTCCCCTCTGGATGACTGCTTCCCATTTAGGATGCCTTTTCCGCATCATCTGGTTTGTTCGAGTTACCATTTATCGAGCACCTACTAAGCACCTGGCGTTGTCCCAGACACTTGACGTCAGCTATCTCATTCAGTCCTGTGAGGTAGGAATGATTACATGTCTTCCTTGAAAGATAGGAAATTCAGACCTCAGAGAGTTTGAATAACACACCCAAGGTCACACAGCCAAGAAAGGGCAAAGCCAGAATACCTACACAGGTCTGCTGAGTGCAGAGCAGGTGTGCTTTCTTTTTTGCTAGATCTACTGAAATAACCAGTTCCTTTTATTCAACAACTCTCTCAGGATGAAGTATAAAACTCTCCAGAAAGAGCTTAGCATTGCAAAACCAAGCATCCTGGAATGAAACAGTAAAAAAGAAAACACATTTCAAAAGAACATAACAAGGTTTTTAAAAAATGTGTCTCTTTTCATTGTTTTTCTTTTTTCCTCATTATGAAAGCAATTCATATTCACTGTGGAAATTTGGAAAATACAGAAAAGTATAAAGAAGAAAATAAAAATCACCCTAATCTTATTACAGGAAGAAAATTGCTGTTAACATTTGTTTTACGTCCTCCCAGTATTTTTTCATATGCCTAAATGTACATATATATATTTTAACATAATTGGGATTGTCCTGCGAAATTGCTTTCCAGAAAGGTTGAGCTAATTTACAGTCCCACCAACAGTGTTTGAGAGTGCTTTCTTCACTCTGGCTAGCATAGAGGTTTTTCTTTTTTGTCTTCTTTTTGTGTTAAACCTAATTTAATAGGTTTAAAAGGCAGTATCTTTTTCTTGCGTTTCTTTGATTAATGAAATGGCTGAGTTAAAAAAAAAAAAAAACGAAAACCCATGAGCTTATTAGACACATGTATTTATTCTCCTGAGAATTGTTTTTCACATTTTTTTTTCACTTTCTTTCATTGGAGCTTCAGTTTTATATTTCTTATTGATTTGTAAGAACTCTTTATATATGACAGTTTTAAGACTTGTCTGGGGGTAAGTGGAAGCAGGCATAATTTCCTTGGGGGCTTCTACATTTATTATAGTTTTTTCCCAAGATGTTGGCTATTTGGCTTCTTAATTTGGCTTGTGATTTTGCAGGAAGCAAAAAACATTTAAGTTTTTTTTTTTTTTTTTTTTTTTTTTAGAAATAATGGTCAAATACATCATTATTTTCCCTATGGTATATTTAAAAAGATGGGTTTAAAACATTACCATAGATCATTCACTACCTTTAGCTTCTCTAGCATAGTGGTCATCAAACATAACTGTAAATCAGGATTGCTTGGGGTTCTCTGTTTTTGTCTTTGTTTTTAATTCTCAATGCCTAAGCCACACCCTAAACCAATTAAATCAGAATCTTAGGGCAAGTATTGAACCTGGGCATCAACTCTTAAAAATCCTTCCAGTTGAGTACAAAGGGCAGCCCATACCTAAGAGCCACTGCTTTATCCTCTTTTTTCCCCCACAATGGAAAGGGTCATTGTAGACAGTGATGTAACCAGTACAAATCAGTCATAATGCGAAGTCTAACCACTACCCCCATGTACTGAACACACAATACCAAAATGGACCTCTTCCTTCTTGGAGCAGAAAACCGGGTGTGATGAAGTCAGGCAGCTCTTGCGGAATGAGAAGAGGACTCTGTGTTCTTGGGGGGAGGTGGATATGCCCTTCAGAAGGGGTGAGGAGAGAGCCTCTCCTCTATATCATTTGGAGAAGAAAAGGATGCAGAGGGAGGAAAAAGCAGTTCGGAGGACGGGTTTTATTATCGCCATTTTACTCACGAAGAAACTGAGCACCAGAGAGGGTAAGCCAGTTGCCCAAGGTCACCCAGCAATGTGTAGGCCAAGTCACATGTTCTCATTTTTGATGAATGAGGAGGCACATTCACTGGGTATTGTGCCACCCATCCATTCTTGGGAGAGGACTTGATGGGAGTCCTTCCTTCTTGGGTCTTGTCTGCATTTTGAACACTGAGGATGCTGGATAAGTCAGATCTCCCTTCTCATTTTTCACATAGGGTCGGGAAGTTCATGAAAAGAGCTAAAATCAGTTTGTTATTTTTGGTTACTTTTGTCTAGGATTGCCCAAGCCACCAATCCCTTCTGATGACCCAGGTAGTTGGAAATTGGGGATGGACTATCACGTTTCTTTTTTTTTTTTTTTAAGGGTGTGGATGTCTACAGCCAGGTTGGCAGAGATGAAGGTGACCTTCCTGAGGTCTTACAGAATCTCAAGCACAATGTCTTGTCCTTTGGAGGCGCAATCGGAGCTTCTTTGGAAGCGTGCACGGTAATAAGATTTGTCTCAATCTTCCCAGCAGCTGAAGTAGCAGAAGTAAAATGTTTTCCCACTTTATCCTTCAGATAAGGAAACAGAAGCACACAGTGTAAGCCACACAAAGGTCAAGGTCACACGTGCTGGCAAAGAATGAAATAATCTGCCTGCCTTCCCCCCAACAGCAGCAGACCCCCCAACTGCATATTGATCATCACCTTTTTCCCCTTTTCATCACCTTCCTGCCACCCTCTGCCTGGGAGACCTGCCTCTCAAAGCCTGTTCCTCATCAGAGGGTGACAGTGTTCCTCTCCAGAACGGCTCTTGGCTTGTAATTACTAATCAGATGTAGGCAATCAAGCTGCATTTCCATCCCCCCATTTTCCTCCCCACCTCCCCTCAAGGGACACCTTTCTGGGGGGAAGGTGACTCCTTCAGGAATTCAGATTAACATCAACAACAGGGGTGGGGAGTGGGGAGAGAACGAAGAAAGGCATCAAACTCGTTTGCAAATTGCAAATGACAAGGCATCTTCTTCGATGGTTTGCTCTCTGCTATTTTAAGGGGCCTCATTTAGCATAATATTTGCATCGTTTGTGTCTTACCCGATAATTAGGAGTGGAGACAAATTCTTCTTGTTCTCAGACTAAGGGCATTGGGGTGGAGAATTAAGGAAGCTCTGGAGACGGCGTGAGGCAGTAAAGCCTTTAAAAGTTATTCCCAACAGCTCCCCCATCCCCACCCACTGTCTTACTAAAATTCCCTGAACACTGGACTTCTGAGCTAGGGT
The DNA here is from genome assembly GCF_030435805.1 of Mustela lutreola. Classification (NCBI taxonomy): domain Eukaryota; kingdom Metazoa; phylum Chordata; class Mammalia; order Carnivora; family Mustelidae; genus Mustela; species Mustela lutreola. The sequence goes on along the minus strand of NC_081300.1, from coordinate 87,992,956 downwards.
CATTGTTCATTGTTTGGCTTCAGGGAGCCTATGAGTTCCCTGAAACTCTAAGCAGAATTCAGTGTTTATGTAATTGTTTGCAATTTTTTGCCCTTTATGGCGGGGAGGCCCCTAGCTTCTTTCAGTCCTGGTTATCTGTAACTTTCAAATTAGGAATGACTTACAGTGGGCACCAGTTTTGCTTCCCTAGCATCCGTCCACCCTTCTCTGGGTCCCAGAGTCTTGATTTCCCTCTGGGAAACCAACTCTCCTTTATCCACATTCCATGTTCCTGTGATGATGCCAATGTACCATAGAGTCCATTTCTCTACTCAAGAGAGCTAAGGACCTGTATGCTGGCTGAGCCGTCCTGAGGGTCCCTGGTGGTCCACATCTTGGCCTGATTTCTCTCCAAGCCTGACAAATGCTTCCTCCCCTTCTGATTTACTTGTCTTTCTGATGGCTACTGCAGTAATGAGTCAGTGGCTGAGTATATTTAAATGCAAAATGCCATTATCCTTCATTAAAAGGCCTGTCACCACTGGCCTTCCTGGGAGAGAGTGATTGTGCTATTAAGGGCCCCTTGACATATGGCCCAGGAATGACCAACCCATCCCCGGGCTCCTGCCTCCCTTCTTAGGATGATCGTCTTCTGACTCAGCTGCTTATCCTGGTGAGGGCAAGGCAAAGCCCTCTGATGCCAAACAATGATAGGGGGAGCATACCAAGGACTGGGATATTGCTGCATCATTTCACCAGCCTGCCAGGTGCTTGGGAAGCATCCTGTTGCCTTGTAGAGGAGACCCATTTCTCATCCTTGGATCCTCAAGCCTGACTTAAAATTTTTGTTCTCTTTTAATATCCTCTTGGAAAATGTGACTCCCTTTAATTTGCTCAACATTTGACTTTTAAAGGTCTAACTGGTGCCTAGGTTGGGAATTGACAGTGGTTGAGAGCACAGGCTTTGGAGTTGGGCATAACCTTGCTTATGATTCCGCCACTTACTCGCTGTGTGAGAGTGGACAAGTTGCTTAACCTCTCTAAGCCCCAGTTTTGTTAATTTCACATGGGGTAAGTAGTGTGGCAGTGTTGCTTCCCTAGCCAATAGCATGCTTCAGTTTTTTCTTATGCCCATCTCCCAACTCTAGAGGTTGAAAAAGCCAGATACTCTCATAGTCTTCTTTGTAGTCAAGGTTAATCATGTGACTTGAGTTTTAGCCAATGAGATAAAAGGGAAGTCAGTAGAGAGGATTCTGGGAGTGATTTTTCTCCAGTGAAAAAGAGAGCAGTAGCTAAGAATAGATTCCTGCTCCCTTTCCTCCTTTCTGCTTTGAATGTTGTTGCATGGGGTTATGATGTCTGGAGTCACAGTCACCATCTTGTGACCATGAGGCAACAAATCTGTGAATGAAAAGCCAGCACTCTGAGGATGATGGAGGAGAAGGGTGTAGGAGCCTACATTCTTGGTAATATCCTTGACATGCTGAATCAACAGTGGGATGTCCAATTTCCTTGTTAAGAATGTCCTTATTGCTTAAGCTGTTGGTAGTCATTTCCTGGCAGCCGAAAGGATTTATAAATGATACATCAAGCCCCAGGCTCACAGGTTGTTGTGAGGAATAAATAAGATAGTGTATGGAGTGTTCCCTGCATAGTCCCAGGAACATGATGAGCATACAACAAAATAGCATTTATGATTGGCAGGAATAACTATACCCAGAGATCCACAGGTGAGATTTGAGAAAGCATTGGAAAATCTGTGATGTGTAAACTTTGGTGCTTCCTTCTTATATGGATGGATATTGGAATCATAAAAGGTTAGCACCAGAAGGGAATTATTGATCTTAAATTCAGCTTAACCTCTTTCATTTTAAAGACAAGGACATTGGTTCTCAGAAGGGGGAAGAAAGGATTCCTAGGTCGCATAACAAGTTAGTGACAAATCATGGCAAAATCAGAGCTAGACCTTAACATTTCTTGGAATTAAAGGCTGAAGTTTTTTCCTTCACACTCAGTTGCTGTCCATTCTTATTTCAGTAAGCTCAGAGGTGGTTACAGGGAAGGGGAGAATGAAAGGAGATATAGGGAATAAAATGAGACATAGGGAATAAAATTCACATAGGGAATGGTATTGAAAATTTTGGGAAGCATGCCACACAAAGAGTCATAATTCTTTGGTGCATATGATTGCGCATTTTGCTACTTTGTCAAATGGTCAGGAGATATCCTGTGAGTGGGGTGCTCTATGCCCAGCTGGGTGGTATACCTATATTCATTAGCATTGGTTCACTGATCCATTGATTGATTTCTTTATTCAAGAACTAGTTACTGAGTGCCTCTTATCATCTAGACACTGGGTAGATTGTGTTTAACATTAGTGGTGATAAGTTGGAACGGAGGGTGCTAAGTGAAACTCCTTACGCCACTCCCAGAGCAAAGCCTTATAGTTTGCTGAATTAAATTAACACACGTCATGATTGACTCAGGATCCATTTGTTATAGTAGATTCTTTTCTGTTTGGACACTCAAAGAAGTGCTTAAAACCTGATGATATCCCTCATTGCTGGGATCACATTTTTGGGAACGTGTCCTGAGGTTATGTTACTTAGTAGTAGTTCGTACTGATTTACTGGCCTCTTACTTTGCAGGGCGGGGAGCTACATTGGGAGGGGGCCTCGGGTCTAGAATTTTCTTGCTCAGAGGGAAAAGGTCTGAGGATGGAGATGGGTAGCTTTAGACTGAGGACAGATGGCAGTGGGTGAAGTGTGGATAGAGTTATAAGAACTTAGTTTTTCAGGTCAGAGAGGGTTACATTCAAACCCTGCTCTGCTCATTCCTAGTTGCGTAACCTTTGGTAAGTCATTCACCTTCCCTGTGCCTCAGGTGTCTAAAAATTGAGACTATCCATTGCAGAGATTAAATGAGATACAATATGATATATATTTATTGAGAGAGAGAGAGAGTGCTCTTTGCACAGTGGCTGGTACACAGTATCCCAGGACAAGGATTTAAATGCCAGTAGTTTATTTGACAAATGGTTTTAAGAACTACTAGCAGGGAAGTGAGGAAATGACATAGGGAAGGGGGAAAAGGCTTGTTATTGAGCATGTAAACACTGTGGACAATTGGAACTCAACTCATTGCGGACTCCTGGGAAATGTGTAGAGCATACATCAGAGCTATCCCACTGAAGAAGTTAAGAAGCTGCGGTTTTTATCTTCCAGTTCCCACCCATCACTGAGAAAGTACCGTTTTAAGGGCATTAACTCCCAGAACTCTTAGTACATCCTGAGTGGGCAGGGAGAAAGCCCTTGGGTGGAGACTTGCATGAGAAACTTTCAAACATATGTTGGAACAGTGAATGCCAAGGGGATGTGGACAGGTCAGTCTAAGTCCAGAGTCATGTTCTACCACTTAGGACTAGCTTGTATTCTTGAGCAAATCATCTAATCACGGGGTGCCTGGGTGGCTCAGTGGGTTAAAGCCTCTGCCTTCGGCTCAGGTCATGATCTCAAGGTCCTGGGATCGAGCCCCACATCAGGCTCTCTGCTCAGTGGGGAGCCTGCTTCCCTTCCTTTCTCTCTGCCTGCCTCTCTGCCTATTTGTGATCTCTCTCTGTCAACTAAATAAATAAATAAAATCTTTTTTTAAAAAAATCATCTAATCGCCTGGCTATTCAGAGTGTAGTCCATGCGAGCATGGCATCACCTGGGAGCTTTTAGAAATGCAGATTTCAGTTCCCATCCCAGATGTAGTCATTACCTATAACTGCATAACAAATAATCCAGGAACTTAGCAGTTTCCACAACATACATAAAATGTCTTGACTAGAGTCTGCGTGTTTTTGTGACACGGATGGGGAATACTGCTTTGTGGTTAAGGAGAAGGGAAATTTGTGGCCAGCAAAAGTTGGGGAGGGAAGAATAGAGTAGTAAGTGCAGTCAAGTGTCTGTCTCTCCCCTTCCCCACACCCACCTCCACACCTACTTAATGGTCTCGTTTTGAGCTCCAAGGAAGTTAGCAGATGAAAAGTCAGAGCTGTCAGGTTCAAGACATACGTGCGATTCTGGACCTAAGCAGGGCTTCTTAGGGATGAGGTAGGAACCCAGCTAAGGAAAAGTCCATCTCCACAACTCTGTCTGAGTTGTTTCTCTGTCAGTGCTTCTGGCCCTTGGGGTTTCACGGTGGGCTCTAGTGGATGTATCCAGGGGCAGGAGCTTTGAGCAATTGTGAGACCCAGCTTTCTGCTCTCTGCCCCTCCTCCAGTCAATGGCTCAGGGCCTATATCAACACATGCGGCCTCTGAGTTGTAACTGCTTACTAATTTATAGCACTATTTCAAGCCCCTTAGGTGTATTAAGACATTCAATTCTACAATAACATCATGGTACAGGCTTGTATTAATATCTTCTATAAGGAAAGCAAAGTTCAGAGTGGTTAAGTAACTTGCGTGAAGTCACACAGCAAGGGGGTGGCAGAGCCATGCTGTTAATGTGACTTCAGGTTTACTTATAAGCTGCAGTTTTGACACAGGTTGCACACCTGTAGACTGTGAAGCATTTGATGATTGTACCTCAGGGTTGATGTTGGTTTTTATGTTTTTGCCACCGTTACCTTTGTTCCTTCTAGCCATTTTTCATAGCGAATTTTTATACTTCTGTTGACTCACTCAGTAAATGTTTATTGAGTGCTTAGTATGTGCCAGGCATTATACAAAGGACTAGGGAAACAGAAGGAAATGAAACACACTAAATCTCTGTCTCTGTGGTGTTCATGTGCTTGTTGTCCAATAGTGGACAGATGAGTTATCCAGTATATTAGAAAGTGGTGAATGCTGTAGAAAAAATAGATCAGGGTAAGAGTGATCAGTAGTATGTGTTGCAATTTTGTCTAAGGTGGTAGAAGGTGAGGGAATGAGCCAGACAGCTACCTGGAGGAAGAGCATTCCAGTCATAGGGAACAGCCCATGCAAAGCAGATGGCCGGAGTACGCTGGGAGCATTTTAGGAGCAACAAGGAGACATTTAATTGGAACAGGGTAAGCAAGGGGAAAGTTGAAATAGACATGCTCATGGAGTAGCTGGGCCCAACAGGAAAGGCCATGTAGAGACTCTGGATGTTACTCTGAGTGATTTGAAGAACCATTGGAGGGTTGTGAAAACAGGAATGATTCGAGTCAATTTGATTCTAAAGGAACATAACAATATGACCAGGTTATTGTATTGAGAATGGACTGTAGGGGGATGAGTATGGAATCAGGGGAGACCAATGAGAAGGCTACTGCAGTAATCCAGTAAGACACAGTCGGGGGTCTTGAGCCAGGTGGAGGTGGTGAGGAGTGGTCAGATTCTGGATAGAGACACTAAGTTTTCAGCAAACATGAGATTGAGGATTTATATGTCCCAAACTTCACAGCTGGCTGGGTCATGCAGGCTTGTGTAACTGGGATCCTTTAGTTCTGAAGGCAGATAAGACCCTTGACTCCTTCATGGGGATGCACATATCAGACATGTCACCATCAGGAGTTATTGCTGGCAACATCTTTTGTCTCTCCAGCAGGGAGATCAGAGGAAGCTTTTATCTTAATTAGGTTACACAGGGTGCCATCATACATCCATCTTCCCCAATTAACTTGGGGGAGAATACGAGGGTGATGGTGGAGGGGAAGACAGCCCCAAGCTGATAAATATGAATCAGAACAGACTGGTTGGAGTATCTGAGGACTCATCAGAAAGGAGGAGGGAAAGGAGTAAGATTTGTCAAAGATGTTTTAGTGGAGAGAAAGTGCAGAAGGCTATTATGTGGTAGGGGACTGATTTAGGAATTGCCCCAGGAGGCTAAGCCTGCTTTAATGGGAGAACTCACCTGCATCTTCCAGACTTGGAACATTGTTTATGTCACCATGCTGGTTAGAATATCAAGATTCTGGAAACTCTACTGATGGCTGCAGGAGGAGTGGCTTGTGTAGGCTTCCACATCTGGATGTGACAAAATGTCTCAGGCTGGCTGTGCATTAGACTCAGCAGTGGAGATAAGGAAGGAAGGGAGCTCCCGGAGAATTAACAGTGAATCTCTGTCCGAGGTGCTGAACTCTCTCTCACCTCTGTCCGAGGTGCTGAATTCTCCAACCATTCTGCCCTTGATGCCCTTCTTGTTTTCTTTATTCAAATTTTAACACATATTTATTGAGCACCTGTCACATCCCAGGTCCTGTTACAGACCCAAAGATTCAACAAGGAACAAAACTGACAAAGATACTTGCCTTCTTGGTGCTTGTGGGTGGAGTTAGACAAGAAGTGTGTGTGTGTGTGTGTGTGTGTGTGTTTCTTAAAGACAAATTCTATATTAGAAGGTGAAAGTGCTTAGAGAAAAAATAAAGCTGGAAAATGGAATAAAGGAGGGAGGGGTGTAGAATTTTCACTGCAGCTGTAAATAGGGCAGTCAGCTAAGGCCTTGAATAGATACTTGAAAGGGATGAGTGAATGAGATCTTCATATTTGCCTATGGTTTCACACTAACCAAATGGTCTTGTTCATATTTTCCATCACATTTCTGTTCTTTCTCACATCAGTGATTTTTCTTATGATGTTCATTCTTCCTGAAATTCTCTTCCCTCCAGCACCCATCACTACTGTGTTCAAATCCTACCCTTTTAAAGAAGACTCTATATAATTATCACCTCCACTAGGAAGCCTACCAGGGTTGTCTATTGGCAGGGAGTGATCTCTCTTCTCAACTAACCTTTACAATACCTGGAATGTATTGCTCTATGATCTTTTTATTTGTTATGGTGTTTCTATGACTGTTTACATCCCCAGTTTGGCTCTTTCACTACTCTGGGAGTTAGACAAGGATAGGGGCTGTGCAGCCATGGTTAAGATCAGTGCCTGGAACCTAAAGACCTGCATTCACATCCCAGTTCCTGTGCTTGTCATCTGTGAGACTTTGGGCAATTGAGGTTTGGGGCAAGTTACTTCACCTGTGTGGTTTTCGGTTTACTCATCTGTAACATAGAGGTAATAATATTATCTGACTTGGGGGTTGTTGTGATAAATTAAGCATTAGTAAATATAAGACATTTAGCAAGATGGTTGGAATATGGTTATCATTCAGGTAATGGTAGCCAGCATTAGAATTAATTATCCTTGTTTCCCCTGGGCCTATCATAGATGCTGGCATAAAGTTTGAGAATAAAAGCGTCTCTTTGTCAGTCTTTCTTGAAGAGTGGTCCCTCGTGCCCTGTATAAAAATCAAGCAAGGGAGCTTATTAAGATGCAAATTCCTGGGCTCTCTAGGCCTCCTGAATTCAGAAGGCAGGGACCCAGGAATCTGATTTTTAAATAATGCCTTGGTTGATTCATGTACACATGAAAATTTGAGAACCATTGATGATAATAATATTAGTTATGGCATAGAGTTTTTTAGAATATACTTACACACAGACTAATTTGATATATATATATAATATAAATATGAAATGTATAAATGTGATAAGTAAATATAAATATAATTTAGAAGACCGCTTGGCACACAGTGAGTCTTTGCTATTATTTTCTGTTTGTGAGCAACCTCCATGAAGAATCAGTTCACATGAATTTGACCAGAGAGCTCCTGAGCTTGCTTCAGAGGCCTCCTCGCCTTACAGTCTTGTTTTGCTCTATGTGCACAGCTGTTCCAAAGACATGAACCTCAGACAGAGAGGGAACGAACCCAGAATGAGCCTCAAGCATTCACCCTGCTGTTGCTACTGCTGGTAGAAAAATAGCATCATCTCTGCTCTTTAAAGAATTCCTCCGGCAGATGTGCACACAGCTTTTCCACCTCCTTCCTGCAGGCAGAGAGCAGGCGGGTACTGCCAAGAGTTCAGGAAAGCATGCTATAACCAGCTCATGCAAATAAGACCCACAGTGGCTTCCCTTCCTCCTTACTAGTCTCCACTCCTCCTTCCCCTTCTATCCAAGGAGGCTATGGGGTGGGAGACATCTCTTCATTCTAGCTGCTTTTTGGAGAGGAAATTGAGGGGAGAAGTCCCAAGGTGGGCGGGGTTGGGGGGAACTGTCAGAGGGAAAAGGAGATGGAGAAAAGGATGTCTGGGTGGCTGCCAAAATGCAGCCAGGTGTCTTGGTTGAGTTTAATCCCAGCAATGCTGTCTTGCTGTGTGACCTTGGGCAAGTCACTTGCTTTCTCAGATTCTTATCCCAAGCCAAAGAGCACATTACAGTGGAGTAAGCATAAGTGTTGGAGCCCAAACTATGTAGGTCAGAATTCCTGGCTCTGCCTGCACCAGCTGAGTGACCTTGGGTAAGTCTGTTTACTCTTTGGGATCCTTAGTTTCCTCTTAAGAGAGAGGTGTTTGGGAATATTTGTCCTGAGTGCCTGACAGGTTTACCATAAGGATGAAACAGCTCAGGAGGTATCAGAGCCTATCCTAAGATGTGAAATGCTAGACATATGTGAGGTGTACTTCATTCCATCTATGGAAACTTGACTCCCTCATCTTCCCAAGTTCAGCATAATATTGCACTGGACCAGACAATTTAAGACAAGCCTCCAGGAGAGGGGTGCTTTGGCAAGTGTACTTTCTGCAGGATGATCAGGTTTCAACATGCAGCACTCCACCTGCTAACATAGCTCCAGGCATTGGCAGAAGGGAAGGGCATGCCTGTTGCCCATCATGTCAAGGCTCTCTGCTGGAAACATTTGGAGTAGAAGCAGTTTAGTGCCTTGGTTAAGCACAAGAGGCATAAGATGGGTCTAGTTTCAGATCTCAGGTCTTATACTTAACCAGCTGTGTGACTTTGGGGAAATCACTTAACCTCTCTGAACCCCAGCTTCCTCCACATTTAAGTGGGGGATAATTATTACTATCTCACAGTATCACTGAGGATTAAAAGGGATAAAGTATAGAGTATTTTGTTCAATGCCTATGCTCAACGATCAAATTCTAGCTCGTATTTATTTATTTTTTTAGTCTGAAGAAAGGACAGCTTTCTCAGGTTTGCCCAGTGATCCCGCAGCCACTGAGGCAGAGGGTGTATCAGCTAGAAGGGCGAGGCGTGTTGCAAAGGGCCTCAGATTTGAGATCGCCATGGCTGGGGTTGGAACCTGCTGGACTGTGTAACTTTAGCTGTGTCCCTTCCTTCCTCTGAATGTTAATTTTCTCATCTGTAAAGAAGGGGAAGCGGCATTTATTTGTCTGCCTCACAGGATCGTGGTGAGGCTCAGATGAGTGAATGCAGGAGAAAATACTTTGTCCATTGGAAAGTGCTGGGTGGCTGAAGAGAGGGAGCTTTCATGTGTGCGAGCTGGGTTCCATCCCACCACCATTGGCTGTGTCCTCTTCATCATTTGGAAGCTTGCTCCGAGCCAGGCAGACTTAGCCAGATGGATTTGGCTTGTCACAGTCCAAATACCCCAGAAATAGACTGCCCTAGCCACTGACTGCCACTTTTCTGTGACACTATCACATGGTGGTTCACCAGCCACTGGCAATTCCTTAAGCTCCTCCTACAGGTAATTTATCTGAGTAGCTGAGCCACGACAGCCCAAGTTCTCAAGAACAAATTACAATCTGGCCTCCTCCCCCGACCAAAAAAAAAAAAAAAAATCCCCTCAATTCTCAGAACCCCATGAGGAAACAAAGCTGGGAGTTTGAAGGACATTTAATAAAAGGCTTACTCACAGGGGAGTGGGCAAGGTTAGGAGGACAGATAGGGACACTGAGACACCTAGAGATGCTGAGACTTGCCAGAGTTGAAAACAGTTACCCTTGCCTTGAAAATACAAGGAGAGGAGTGGGCTTCCAGAACATGATAAGAGGTGGAGCTGGGGAGGGGGCTAGAAGGTGCTGTGGTCATGGAAGAACTTGGCCACAGCTGGAAGTGCCGCACTGAGGTGGGGAGCGGGTGGGAGAGGCAACAGAAGAAATACCTCCAACTCTTCTTCTTCCTCTCTGATCGCTCCCAGTGCCTCCCTTTGACCAAACCCACTGGGAAGCTAGAGATGAGGGGGCCCACCGAAGCCATCCGTATGGGTCAGCCTCTGGAGATAAAGAGCAGTGTGGAGAATGGCAGAGTGGATCTGTACTGGGCGGAGGTGGGGGGCTGTTGGTGTATCACAAGCAGAGAATAACCAGCGCACTTACACATGGTTCTTCTTGGTTGCCCTGTTCAGCTCCTGGACTCTTAGTGGAAGGCATTGTCTCCCGTGAGATTATGACCCCTGCCTAGGGGGCCGGCACAGAAGGAATTGGAAAGTTTGGAGACAGGCCAGGATGTCAAAGGCAAAATGTTGGAAGAGCTGGAGTCGGAGTGCCCCTGCCATAGGCTGGGAGGTGAGCTCCACGGAGGCAAGGCCAGTGTGCGTGGGAGTCCCGTCTCTCCCAGGAATGCTTCTTATGTTCCTGTTTTCATGCAGCTTGAGGGGTAGCTAATTTTCTTAGCTACAGCCTAGCAGTTAAGAGCTGGCTTTGGTGTCAGACAGACCTGACCTTTCCACCTCTGGCTGTTTAAACTTGGACATGTTTGGTAACTTATCTGAGCTCTGGTTCTCTCATCCATAAAATAGGAATAAATCTACTTCATAGAGTTGTTACGAAGGTTGAACGCGAGGCTGAAAGCAAGGATCTGATCATGCAGGAGACTGTCAGGATAGGATAGTGAGAATATTCTCCTGTCACTGGCATATGACCTTCCCTGGTGGGTCCCTGTAGCTGGGGTGCAGCCTCTTCTCAGCCCCTGCCTCAGCATCCGTCCCTCCATCAGATGCTCAGTGCTGGCCCTGTGCCCCTGGGAAGGGCTGCCTTGTGGCTCAGGCTGCAGAGCGCTGGGCTGGAGAGGCTGGGGAATGCAAATGTGGCCTTATCTGAGCGTGTGCAGCTGCTCCCTTCTTTGAGTGCCTTGCCAGGAACAAGGGCAGGCTCTGGGCCCCCCAGGGTGCCCCAGGCTTCTTCTGGCTCCACCGAGTTTATACTACCAGCAACAATAATAATATCCCACGATACCTCAGGCTTTCCTATTTGCAATGCGCTTTGACTTTTTTGCTTTTGTTGTACCTTCGCTATGACCCTGGATTACTGTTACCCTCCCACATTGTACAGAGCGGAGAACCAAGGCTTACAAAGGTCAGGAGACTTGCCCAAGGTCACACAGCTAATTGGTGGTGGAATGGAGAGGAGAACCCAGGCAGTTTGACACCAGAATTTAGGTTTCATCGTATTAGTGAGGATGCTTCTGCTTGCAAGTAATAGAAAATCTTGACTCAGTGTACTTTAAGCAAGAAAAACTTCCATAATGTTTCCTAACAGACATCTTCCAGGACATCTGGTTCTGTAGTGAGTTAATAAGCATTTAAACAATGTCATCTAACCTGGATTCTTTTCATCTCTAAGCTCATGGAATTGCCCTCAGCCTGGTTCCTCAAAGTCACAGAAGGGCTGCTGTGGTTCCAGATGTCAAATCTAGATATAATATCCAGGGAATAGGAGAGGACTTCTCTTAATGATGATAAGAAACTTTCTCTCTGGAAGCTGTAAACTGTAGTGGCTGGGCACCCTATCTCCAGGGTCAGAAAGCTCTGGTCCCCATTTCCGGCCACACGGCCCTGAGAAAGGTTTCCAGAGCTCCATCCTTTTTCAGTAAAGGGTGCCTAATACTGGTCTGTGTCTCCAGACTATAGTGTGGATTATAGAGAAAACGGTGCCAAAGCGTCTAGCACAGTGCCTAGTGCCTACCAGGTGCTCAATAGAAACCAGATAATATTATGTATGTGTTAGGTTTTCTAATCTTGAGATTTAAGGAGTTTGTTTTCAGCCTGTATAGTCTGTAAATCTTCTCTGACCATGAGGATCCTGGCTTTGCATTTAGCCCTAGGGCCAGCTTAAAACTCCTGGTTTCTTTGGAAGAAAAGCTCCAGAAGAAACTTTTCCAGGTGACCACAATGTATAGTAGCCCTGTCTCTGCTAAACTATTCCACAGTCTACACGCCACACAGAAGATCCAGTTGACAGTCCCTTCTGCTTGGTCATTACTCTCTGAAGCTGGTGCAGGGGGGCCTGGAAACCACAGTCTTCCTCAGAAAGCAGCAGAGAGCTGGTGGCATTTCCTCTTCTCCTGATGGGTCTGGGGACAGCAAGTGACACTGAGGAGTCAGCTGAGCCTGCCCTGTGGCTGGTGAGTGGCTCAGGCAGTTGGAGTGGGCCCAAGAGTGGCAGACTGGGAAGGCATGTAATCAGCTGAGGCTTCCAGCATTGTGGATCCGGGCAGGAAATGTCTGTGGCATGTCAGCTCTGCAAGGACGCACCATCAGTCAGCAGGCCAAGGTCCAGTTCACATCCCATTTCTGCAAATTTGACCCGTGTGATCATGCTCAGTGCGCCATCTTGCACAGCCTCTGTCTTTCCGCCTGGAGCAGTGGTTCAAAGTATGGATTCTAGATGTTGCCTCTGTCCAAATCCCAGCCCTGCTGCTTAACGTGTAACCCTTGGCCTTAGGTTTAATCCATCTGGGCTGTATCTTTAAAACAGGGAAATCGATCGGGGATAATCTTCCCATCCCCAAGGCCTTAACTTACTCATGCCCACAAAGTCCCTTTTGCCATACAAGGTGACACATTCAGAGATTCTGGGGATTAGGACATGGGCATCTTGAGGGAAGGGTGTCATTATTCTGCCTATAATAATACTATATGATGCCATTTTTTAGAAGAACCAAACTGGCTAATCTAATCAGGATAGTAGTTGGCCTTGAAGAGGGACTCGTGGGGACCTCTGATCTGGGTGCAAGTGACACAGCCGTGAGCACATTATAAAAGTCCATCAACTTACGCATTTGTGTTAGGCGCACTTTTCTTAATATGTGTTATACTTGAATAAAATACTTTGAAAGAAAAGAAAACTCTACAATCCAAGTGGTAACAACTTCATGAGAAGGAGGGGTTAAAGAGGAGTTTGGGGGGTTAAGTGTGGCATAACTTATTAAACACTTATTCTTAGGACAAGGACGGAGGGCATCACAATATAATGGTGAATATATTATATTTTATTATAGTGGCAAATTCTCATAAGGAACACGGAGGGCATTACCATGTGCATAGCGTGTTCTTTCAGCAAACGTGTGTGTATGTGTAAGAATAGCTCAGGCACAAAAAAAATTACATAGGATATATTTGCACAATTCAGAGCTTTACGGGAATTCCGTTATGAAAGAAACTTTAAAGGAAAAGAATTTCTCTTTAAAATGGTTTTATTTTGGGCGCCTGGGTGGCTCAGTGGGTTAAGCCTCTGCCTTTGGCTCAGGTCATGATCTCAGGGTTCTGGGCTCGAAGCCTGCATCGGGCTCTCTGCTCGGCAGGAACCTGCTTCCCCTTTTCTCTCTGCCTGCCTCTCTACCTACTTGTGATCTCTCTGTCTGTCAAATAAATAAATAAGATCTTTTATAAATAAATAAATAAATAAAATGGATTTATTTTATTTGTATATGTTTATTTGGCAACAGGACAAAAGTGGTGAGCAACAGCTGAATGAATGTATGGTTTTAAAAATGTTACATAGGGGCGCCTGGGTGGCTCAGTGGGTTAAAGCCTCTGCCTTCGGCTCAGGTAGTGATCCCAGGGTCCTGGGATTGAGCCCCGAGTTGGGGGGGGTTCTCTGCTCAGTGGGGAGCCTGCTTCCTCATCTCTCTCTGCCTGTCTCTCTGCCTGCTTGTGATCTCTGTCTGTCAAATAAATAAATATTTTTTTAAAAATAAATAAATAAAAATAAAAATGTTACATAATACAAGAGAAGGAAGAGGGGGAGAAAAATAGGATAAATGCATGTGAGAGAGAAGCAGCCCAGGTCGTTGAAGTGTTTAAAGAAAATCCATAAATGTTGACGCTCATGCAGTGAGGAATGCGGGCCGGTTATCATCTGCGTGTTAAGTGACAGGCACTTTACCAAACTGCCTCCTGTGTCAGTTGTCATCTTCAAAACCATCCCACAGGGGAGGTATTTTATTATGCCAGTTTTACTGACAAGGACCTGCTGCTCCAGAGAGGGGAAGCCACTTACCCAATGTCTTCCAGCCAACCACTGGGGGAACCAATGTTGGAACCTCAGTCTTGTTGACTCCAAAACCCTGTGTGCTCACCTGGCCCGCTGCTCTGGTCCCCCAACACCAGACATCCCTCCTGGCTTCTGTGGTGCCGCAGACTCTCCTTCCGAATGGCCTGGTTCCAAATCAGCCAGCTCTCCACCCTTTCTCTTCCTCCTCCCTCTCCCCTCCCTTTGTTAATTGCCGCTGACCACAGGGTCATCTTCATTGTCATTCTCATTGCCGCTCTGCCTTCCTGGACCACTCAGCACTCTCCACGCAGCGCGAGCTCTGAATAGATCATTTTATCCTCAGAAAGTTTCGTGTTAGCCACTGTGATCACCCCCATTTTGCTGAAGACAATAATGGAGTCTCAGAGAGGTTAAGTAACATGTCCAAGGTCACACAGCTGGTAGAGACAGGCAAAGAATTCAAATTTTGTCCTTTTTTTCCTTCTGTTCTTCCTATTTTCTTTCTTCTTCAACTTGCCTCCCCTTGGGCCATCTCCTTTTCTTCCATTTTTCTCTCTTTCCCTCTCTTCCCCTTCCTTGCCATTTTCTTTCCTTCTTCCAATTTATGTGAATTGTAAAAACTCTGGGGGGCATTCTAGGGGAGATAAAGCTCATGTCTCTAAGATATTTTTAATCCTGCCATGGAAGCAACACCTGCATTTGTTCACACATTCATTTATTCATCTTTCTGCAGCACCTGGGATGTGCTGGACACTGTCCAACATTGCTGGGGCTCCAGGAATAAACAGAGAACTCTGCGTCACGGACCTTAGTCTCAATTGGCACATAGCCATGGGCAACACCACTGTCTTAGTCTGCTTGGGCTACCTTAACAAGTACCATGGATGGCCAGCTTGCACAACAGACACCATCTCACCGTTCTGGAGGCTGGAAGTCTAGTGTTAAGAGGCAAGCAAGGTTGGTTTCTGGTTAAGGCTCTCTTCTCGGCTTGTAGATGATCACAGTCTTGCAGGGTACTCACGGGGGTGGGTTCGAAAACAAGCTCTCTTGTGTTTCTCCTTATAAGAGAATTCATCCCATCACGAGGGCCCCACACTCATGACCTCATCTCAACCTCCCAAAGGCCTACCTATCCTTTGGATCCAGTGTGATCCAAATATCATCACATTGGGCATTGGGGCTTCAACATAGGAATTTTGGAGGGACATAATTCAGTCCATAGCAACTACGTAGCAGTGTAAGACTCTATTATAAGAGCTGCCTGTAGAGCAACAAGGACCAGACAAGGGACATAAAGAGGGAACCGAAGGTGCTCAAAGGAAGAAAACCTGGGGACAAAGGGTCTGTTTGGGGCAGAAAGTGAAGTCAGTCTGTTAGAGAGGCAGTCTTTCTGTCCATTTGGTAGCCATGCATCCTTTTTCTGCTCTCAGTGATATCAGAAATTGGATTCATGGCTACCCTCGGGTACAAAATCTTAGATAGCCCATTCCCTTCTGCCCATGGAGGGTTTATGTGGCCCTCAGAGTCAAGGCTCTTAGTCTTTTGGGACCTACGCTTGCAAGAACACTTTTTGGTAGCCCAGAGAATTTTGTTTTGAGATTTTTTTTATTTATTTATTTATTTATTTATTTATTTATTTCGAGAGGAGGGGGAGAGGCAGAGGGAGAAGGAGAGAGAGATTCCAAGCAGACTCCATGCTGGGTGCAGAGCCCGAGGCGGGGTCCATCCCATGACCCTGAGATCATGACCTGAGCTGAAATCAAGAGTTGGCTGTTTGATGGACTGAGCCACCCAGGTGCCCCCGGTAGCCCCCCAAAAAAAATTTCTATGGAAGACCCTGGACTTATTGGGCAATTAAAATTTTTTGTTTTTTTTAACAGACAAGAAAGCTGAAGTGGGACCAGAGCGCATATACAAATGCCTGGGTGTTCATTTTCATGTGGAGGTATGTGGGCCTGCGGGTATATGAGTGGCTTGGGGAGCAATGCCTAAGTGATGTGGGAGCTCTTGTGAAGCAGTATCTTAGGGGTGTGTGTGTGTGTGTGTGCGCGCACTTACATATAAGTCTGTATGTGGATCTGAGTGTGGGCCCTCAAGAACTATAAATGCACCTGTGTATGAGCAGATCACGGACCTGTTTGTGTCTGGCGATGCCTATGGTAAGTCTGTGAGATGAAACCCGTGTGTCGATAGGTACGTGGGAACAAAACCCAATAGATGGGAGGAGGTATCTGAAGTGTTTGTATTGTTTCATATGAGCTAATCAGCTGCTGCCACAGTAATGCTGTGGACCAAACTGAATGCTAAAATCCAGAGCCGTACAACAACTTGCATCTATTCCAGAAGTCAGACAACGTTTGCTGTCAAGGCACATACAGTGTGTACATTTGGCTTTGTTGACCATACAGTGTCTTCTGCAGCTGTTCAACTCTACCTTTGTGGGGTGAAAGCAGGGTAGAGGATACATAGGGGAGCGGGCGTGGCTGTCTTCTAATAAACCTTTATGTGCCCAAACAGGCATAGGTCCAATTTGTCCCCGGGCTGCAGTTTTCCAGCCTTTAGTGTAGTCTGAGAGGTCTGTGGGCTGTAACGTGGCTGATCTAGATGCGACTCGGCTGGGCAGCTCTGCTTGGGGCTGTGGATCCAGCTGGGCCAAGCTTCCCCGGGCATGTGAAGTTCCTATCCGCCCCACGTTCACCGTCATCATCATGCTCTGCTCCTGGCAGATCCCTGGAGACCAAGAGAACTGCTTGGAGGCTCACAAGCACATCCAGACCTTTTTGTTCACGTCTGCGAATGTTCCATGGGCCAGAGCAAATCATGCGGCCAAGGCCCCTGTCAGCGGGCGGGGAAGGGGATGAAGTCTGCAGTAAGAGGAAGTCATGTCACAAAGGGCTTGGATGTACGGCCTTTTTTTTTTTTTAATTTAATTTTTTAAAAAGATTTTTATTTATTTATTTGACAGACAGAGATCACAAGTAGGCAGAGAGGCAGGCTGAGAGAGAGAGGAAAGCAGGCTCCCTGCTGAGCAGAGAGCCCAAAGCGGGGCTCGATCCTAGGACTCTGGGATCATGACCTGAGCCGAAGGCAGAGGCTTTAACCCACTGAGCCACCCAGGTGCCCCGGATGTACGGTCTTAATGCAAGGATGGTGTGAAGAATTTCGCGCACTGATTTGAGATCCTGCAACATGGGTGGAGACCATGTGTGAGACCACGTGACGGTATGCGTGGAAGGGGGTGCTTTGTGTGTGAGGGGACCTTGGGATGAGTATGTGGTGACCTGTGCAAAAAGTTTCGGCAGCGGGAGGGGGGAGGCTTTAGAAGGCAGCTATGCTCACCACTATACCACCAACGCGGGGGAGGCTTTAGAAGATGGGATGTGTGAGAAACGGTGAGCGTGCGCGAACCCTTGTGGGCGTGTTATATGTGTGTGTCTAGGTGTGTATGCCTGGCTCTGAGGGCATCTCTGGGCGCACACCGGTGAGGTAAGGAGTGTGGGGGTGGGTTGTGTGTTGGGGTGCATCTGAGTGTGGATGCATGGTTATGAAACCGTCTCTGCACATGTGTGTGCGCTGCCGTGTGTGCGGAGGGTCTGTGTATTGGGGAGTGCATGCTGGGGGCGCACGTGAGAGCGTCGTGTGCAGCTCAGGAGGGTCTAGGCATACGCTGGTGGGGAGGGGGAGTAAGGGCAGAGATGGGAGTGGAGATGGCACACACTCCCCTTCCCCTGGCACCGTCTCAAAACCATTCCAGTCTCGCAACGTGAGTTCTTTGTAGCGAAGATTAATTTTCTTATTTAGCATTTATGTGGCACTTTGGATCTGCAAAGTGCTTGACAATCAGTTTTATTAGTTGTGCTTGTGTGTTATGTATCGCAGCTGCAGCCGGAGCGTCTTTTTAGGGAGGTGAACCGAGCCGGGCAAACTTTAACCTCCTCCTCAGGCTTCGCGGATCTCCCAGGACAGTGTCTGCCCTGCGGAGGTGCAGGGGGTTGTTGGTGGTGCTGATGCTGCGGGGAGTGGTGCTTCCTTGGAGCGGCCCCCAAAGGCTTTCCCATTCCCATGAGAAATCAGTGACTCTAATCACAAGAGTCCTCGCCTCGCTCAGTTCCCTTACCTGCCTGGGCTCGCGGAGGTGGGGGCCTCTTTGCAAGACGGGCTTGAAACTCCCTCCACGTCTCGCGATAACCCTCCTTCTTTGGATTTGCCGTTTGCACTTTGTCCCTTGTAGGATGGCCACTAACCCATCTCAGTGTGGAGTTCTCCCTCCTCAAAGCGGGCCTGAGACAAGGACTCAGGGGAGGGAAGGCAGAAGTGACACAGGGAAGGGGGAAAAGCCAGGAAGAGGTGTGTTATCGAGGAGGTCGCCGCTGTGGGCCCGCGAGCTCCGTTCTCCCGAGAAACCCTGCCGCCGAGCCACGGAGAACTAAGGACCAGGGGGTGTTTATCCACTCCCACACGGGACTGGTTAAGAGTTGCCCCTCTGCCCTCGTGTGTTAACTCGATTACATGTTTGGGTTCAGCCTTCCCAAGGCCAAGCAAGGTCCTCTGCTGCTGGAAGAAGTCCTCAAGCTGAGGACAGACTGACCGAGGCCTTCAAGGCGGGAAGCTCGTTCATGGGAAAATTACGGGCTGCAGCTGTGGCTGAATTCAGGCGGGCCAAGGGCCTATGGGGTTGGGATGAGGCGTCTGCTCCACACCCCTGCTTTCTCTCTCTCCCCAACTCTTCCAAGTCTCTCTTGCTCCTTCTGTTTCTCTCTCTTCCCTTCCCCCAGATGTGGATATTCCCCCCAGACCTTTGTTTACTTCTGGCCCCTACACAAGCTCACCGATGTCATGTGGCATGCCCTATCGGAAGGTGTGGCCACCACTGCTTTCTCCAAGTCCTGGCCCTGCGTTTCCAATCATCGCCACTGAAATTTTCACGGGAGAAACACTTCAGCAGCTCAAACTCAGCATTGCCAGTCTCACTCATCGTCTTTGGCCTCCCGCTCCGATGAGCTGCCTCCTGGCTTCTCCAGCCTGCCCGGGGCTAGGTCGTCGCAGTGGCATCATCGGAGAGCTTGTGGATACAGAGCCTCACGTCCTGCCCCTGATTCAGACCAAGTGAATCAGGATGCGCATTTTTAACAAGCCCCGGGTGACTTGTGTGCCCATGAATGTTTGATGAGCATTGGTCTACCCTATTGATTCTCAGAATTCCTCATAATGGCACTAGCATTTTACCATTTACCGAGTCTTAAAGCTGCAATTATTTGAATCCTAGGAATAGAGATCCACTAGCCTTCTCAAAACCAGGATTTCAGTGGCACCGAGGTCTCAGTTGAACAAGTGATCATATTCATGTAGCTGATAATAAGAGGGTTCAGTTGAGTAAGTCTGTGGCAATAACACTACACCTATAACACCTATAATTTCACTTCAGTAAAGGCTTATGACTGGCTCCGTGGTCAACGGTGATGGTGCAACATTGAACTAGGTTCAGTCCTTCCCCTCCAGGACTTCATCCTTCGGAGGAAGGACACAAAAATAGAAACCAAATTATAGAGGATGTCTTGGAAACTGAAAGGGGGGACCCTAACACAGCGTGGGGGTTAGAGAACTCCTCTTGAAGAAGAGACATCTAGGGGGAGGGAACCTGGTGGGTAAGCAGACCCAGCCAGCAAAGGCAGGAACACAAAGGGGGTCAGCAGGATAATGGTTTATGCACATGCTGGCAGTGAGGGAGACGAGGGTGCATTTGGGGAGCCTGGCCTATTCTTAGGTTTGGAAATTGGGGGATAATCACTTCACCACTCTGCCTCTTTTGCCTCCACTTAAAAATGGAAAGAACACAATTCCACCTTCTCAGGATCATTGCAAAAATTAAATAAAAATGAGCAGATTCCAGGACCAGTAACCCCTTGGTCTTCAGAAATGCTGAACAGATGTACCTTGTCAGCAACCAGAGCTTGGACTTTAATTACAGAAAAAAGTAATCACGGCATCGCAGGTAGATGGGTGTGCCACTCCCTGCCCCCACAGATACGTCCTCATCGAACTCTTGGAACCAGTGAATTTGACTTTGTGAAAAAAAGAAAGATCTTTGCGGGTATAAGTAGGGATCCCAAGATGAGATCGTCCTGGATTTTCTGGGTGGGCCCTGGATCTAACCACCAGTGCCCCTGGAAGACTCAGAACAAGGGAAAAGGCCGTTGGAAGATGGAGGGATACAGCCACAGCCAAAGAGTATCTGTTGTCACCAGAAGATGAAAGAGACAAGGAAAGATTCTTCCCTAGAGCCTTTGGAGGATGGCCCCACTGACACCTTGATTCTGATCTCTGTGATAATTTGTCATAACAGTCACAGGCATGGTTACCAATTTGTGAGCATTCTCCACATGGCAGGCGTGGATTCCTCCTCATCCGTCCTTTGAAGTGATGCTCTGATTCCTGTCGTCTGCGTGAGGAGTACTAAGGCTCACGCAGGCGAAGCAAGTTTCGTTAGCTCATTCACTCACTAAATATCAACGGATTTCTTCACTGACTAGGCACTGTGCTGAGCCCTGCGGGGCGGAGTGATGAGCAAAGTACCTGCCTTTGCTGAGGTCACAGGGCTTATAAATCCAGAGAAATAATCATCTGTACTGGCTTGAATAATGCCCCCCCCCAAATTCATATTCACCTTGAACCTCGGAATGTGACCTTATTTGGAAATAGATTCTTTGCAGATATAGCCAAGTTATGATGAGGACATTCTGGATTAGGATGGGCCCTAACCCAATGACTTTTGTCCTTATGGGAGAAATTTGGACAAAGAGACAAATGGAGACTGCCACGTAACACCAGACACAGAGATCAGGGTCATGTGTCTGGGAGCCAAGGAATGGCAAGGAATGCTGGCACCACCAGAAGCCAAGAGGAGGCAAGAATTCTCCCTAGAGTCTTCAGAGAGCATGGCCTTGCTGGCACCTTGCTTTCAAACTCTGCCCTCAAGAACTGTGAAACAGTTAATGTCTGTTGTTTGAAGCTACCTGGTTTGCAGTAATCAGCTACAGTAACCCTGGGAAACTAATATGCCACTCGAGAAATTTTATATATATATATTTGCAACTGTGTAGGCCACAACCTAAGGTCCTATGGTAGCCAGTGGAGGGGGTGCAGGAGGGTTCACCCCAAAGGGGAGCTGGAGCTGGCACCTGAAGGTGGGGTAGGGGTTGAGTGCAAAGAGAATGGAGATCTGGGCTAGAGGGAACAGAATGTGTGCTTGAGGATGACGTAGGTAGACACTAGAGGAATAGACAGAAGGAAGGTCGGAGCCCAGAGGGGAACAGAGCCAGCAGTGGGCAGCTGGGGCCACTACCCTCCTTGACCCTCTGGCCGTGGTTTCTCTTCCAGGGGCTGCTGGGTCAGGACATCCATGAGTCCCTGCACCCCACCCATCCCTCCCCTCTCGCACCGCCAGCCCGCTGTGCGGGTGTCAGAGCACTGAGTTCGGACTCTCTTGTGTCCTTGAGTGCAGCGCGGTGGGGGCACCGAGGCAGCACAAAGGCGCTTTGTGCGGTAGCACCCAGCAGCTTCTGGGTCCGGGAGCCGGCTGCGCAGAGAATGGGCCCCGGACAAAGGCATCGCCGCCTGAGTACCTGTAATTGGAACATCCACGTGCAATGCAAGGGACAAAAGGGAGACGAATGGACGCGTCTTAGGCTGCCCGTTGCTATGGTTTCAAGGGGGCTGCCTGGGGAGGGCCGTTACCAGGCAACGGGAGTGGGACGAAGACAAAGGGAGCCGGCGGTGTGAGAGAGAGGTTTGGGGCAGGTGTGAGGTGGGGAGGAGATGGAGAGGATGCGGGAGAGACAAACACACAGGATAGAGGGAGACTGGAGAAGAGGGGAGGCAGAGAGAAACAAGGGAGGGATGAGGTGAGGCGGAGAAGGGAGAAGCAGAGAGGCATTAAAGCAGGGGTCGAGACAGGAAAACGGAGATACTCATTCAGCCTTGAGCACCTGCTGTGTGCCAGGCCCTGTGCAAGATGGACACCATCCTGCCCTTGGAGCTCGCAGACACAGAGGGAGAAATGGATGCTTTAGTGGAACCAGAGGGGGATGCTTCCTCCCCACGTAGAGTGGCGAGGGTTTACTCTCCATCCTTGTATCTCTTAGAAGCTGGTGACCTCTGGATACGGCCATGGCACGCCTCATTCCCAGGTGGCTCCATTCCCAGGAGGCTGTTTGTACCAAGTGACTCTTGGTCGAATGACACTCAGGCTCTCCCTAGTTGTTCTTCCTTTGGTCCCCCATCATGATGCCCAAATCTCCTACCATTAGGGGGACCCAGGACAGGTTACTTCACTTATTAATTATGTAGCTACAAACTGCGTCTACATATCCTACTCATTGGATCCTGTGTGGTAGGCGTCATCACTGCTACCACTGTGCAGGAGTGGCAGCTGAGGTCTGACGGGATGAAATGCTTTGCTGGAGGTCTCGTGGCCACTCACTGCCCAAGCCACTGACATCTTCTGATTCACAGCCTGATGTTCTGCCTTCTGCTTACATCTCCATGTGGGCCAAGGCTTGTGTGTTTCCAAGGAACAGAAACCTACACAAATGAACTCTAGTAAGGAGAGATTAATTGGAAGGACAGTAAAGGGACTCCTGAGACCCAAAGTCAGGACTCAGAGCTGGCCCTTGAAGAGACTTCATCTGGGCACTGAATGGAGATCCGAAACCAGGAAGACCAGTCTTTTTCTTTCTCTCTTTCCAAAACCACCTAGTGACCCCTCTCTGCTTTTCTCTGCTCACTGGCTCAGCTTATAGGATTAAAAAAGTGTGAAAAACTACCCTTAAGGAAATCCTTTCTTTGTCAATTCAAATTCTCAGGAGAGAACTTGGCTGGGTCACTGAAATCAAGCGTACAGCCCTGTTCTAGTCAAATGTGGGTAGTGGGGAGGCTTCTAGCATATAACATGACAGGGGGTATGGGTAAAACGGGCACCCTGTATTATCTGCATGAACACACTCACTTCCGTCATTGGGATACCAAGATTAGCCTTGCCTGCCTTCCAGGGCTGCTGAAGGAAGCTCAAACCCATCAAAGGAGTTTGGAGACGGTCACGTATCACAACGGGGCCAGTTGTTATTTAAGCGGAAGGGGGTAGGTTTGAGGCAAAACACCCACCCCTCACTTTCTTGGCCAAGATCACAGTCCTGACCCAAGAGGCAGCATGCGAAAAATTGGTGTTGATTAGGGAGTGCAGGAGGACAGGAAGAGTTCAGAGGATGGGCGAGGCTGGGTGGGCCAACATGGCGAGGATGGGTGGGCCAACATGTGTACTATGGTGGAGTGAGGATGAGAAGGGAGACGCTATTCATTCATTAACTTATTCACCCACTTATTTAATAAGCCTTGTGAGCCTACAGTGTGCCAGGAACTGTACCAGGTGTTGGAGACACAGTATTGAAAGTGACATAGCCTATGTATCTTGAACTGTGCTATAGGAGAGAGGTAATAGGATCCAGAAGGGGTGACTTAACTCAGCTAAAAGCACCAAGGAAAGCCAAGTGCAGGTGATTCCGGAAGGGTGTTTGAAGGATGAGTAGGATTTTGGTATGATAGCATTTTCTTGCTTATCTTGTATATTTTCTGCCCAAGGCCAAGAATCAGCCATTTCTCGGAGGAGTTTAGACTTCTTTGAATAGGAAAATGATATTTAAGGCCATAGTCTAGGGATGGAAGTGCTCATTGCTCCTGGGTTAGCTACTGTTTCTATGCATTTTAAGAGAGCAGTCAGGAAATGCATGGTTTTTAGGAGAAAGTACATCATGAGTTCATACTGATAATTCTAATTCAAACTGAGGATGCATTAGTTTTTCTTTTGATTTTTTATTTGTGTCTCCTTTAAACTGAAAACCTTGATTCCTAACAACACGAAATAAGCCGCTTATTTGCTTTATTTTATAATACAAATATATTGTTTCAGAGCTATAACAGCAACCTATCATTATCCAAAAATGTTTATTTTAAGAAGATTACCGGGTGTTCACTCTTTGCCAGGCACTTAATCTCAAAATGAACCAGAGAGGGAGGTGTGATGATTATCCTCATTTTTCTCATGAGGAAATTGAGGCTCAAGAGGTCACAGGGGCAGAAGTCAGTAAGTGATGGAGGCAAAGCTTGAACCCCCAAGTCTCTGATTCCTTTCTCTCCATTGCTTTGGGTTTCACTTTTTCCCTTGCCTTTTGGAATGAATAATGTGCCTGCTCTCCAGTTGCATTGGCCACCTGGGTATTTAATACTTCTAAAGATGACTTGACATTCATTATTTGGAAATGCACCGATAGAGAGAGAAGCAAGCAGTTTACTAGTCCCGTGTTATTACTAGAATAGAAAGCTTCTTGAGAAACGTGTTGGTTCATACTTTCAAAGTGACAGATTATTGCTTTCAGTTTTATTAGCTGATGGGTTCTATTTAAAAGTGTTCCGTATTTCTCTTCTGCTGCCACATCATTTTAAGTGGGGTGAGCAAATGGGAGGGGTTGTGAGAGCCTTGAGAAAGATATGATCAGGCACAGGCACAGAATGCCCCAGGGAAGCTTTCAGGGGGTCACTGGCTCCCCACCTTTATGTATTGGCTCAAGCAGGTCTTCCCACGTGGAGTATCTGCCCCTGCAAGCAGGAGCCAACCTCAGGGACCCAGTTTCTTTTGGAAGCTTTCCTGGATCATACTAGCTTGCAATCCTGGTCTCTGCAAAATTCATGTCTACCTGGAAACTTCTGAATGCAACCTTATTTAGAAATAGGGTGTTTGCAGATGTAATTAGTTCAGTAAGTGCCCACTGGATTAGATGGGGCCCTAAATTCAGTGAGTGGTGTCCTTGGAGGAAGAGGAGAAGAGACAGAGGGAAGGAGACCACGTGAAGGGAAAGCGTAAGTTGGAGTGGAGTGGCCACAAGCCAGGGCCTTCCGGGGACACCTGGAGCCCTGGAAGCTGGAAGAGATAAACAGGGCATCTGCCCCGGTAACTCGAGGGATTGCGGCCCTTCCAACACCTCGATTTCAGATTTCCAGCCTTTAGAGCTTCGAGGGAATGAATTTCTGCCCTGGGCCACCAGCTGGTGGTAATTGGTTACAGCAGACCTACAGAACTCATCCAGCAGGGAACCCTACACTGTGAGGGGGGTTGGGGGGAGCAAGGAGATAGCTGAGAAGTCTGAGGAGGACAGGAAGGATGGTTAGGGTCATCTTGGTGGACGGGAGGGGACAAAGAAGATCCTAGGTGGAGGGACAGCAGGGCAAGTCTGGGAGAAGAGAAATAGCTTAGAGTAGGCAGGGACTCCATGCTAGCACAGCATTTCTTGACATGAACTAGGACGGTGGGAGGGGGCCAGGTCCCTCTGGGTCTTGTAGACCACCTGAGAAATTGCAAGGCTTCTGTTGTGAGGGCTAAGCAGAGGAGAGACACAGCGGTAACCAATGGTCAGCCTGAACAGGTCCGGAGGTTCTAAAGGGTGAGCTCCTTGCAAGATGGACTTCTCCCCAAACTGGAATCCAGTCCAGCCCCTTCAGGAGACACGACATTTCCTCCCTGCATGGGGCCCCTCCCACTCGGCCACCCCCAGCCAACCTTGCACGGAGGTCAGGGAGATGTTAATGGAGCCCAGGGTGCCTGCAGCTCCTAGCCCCACTGTATCAGACACTGCCTGGAAGTCCCTCCAGCCCACAGCCTCTAACCTTTATTTTTCATTTCAGAAGGTTCTGCTTTAATAAATCTTTCTAGCCAGGAACACCAAGGAGGGGCCTCCCTAGTGGAGGTCCCTACTGCTGCTTTGTCAGGAGAGGTGAAGGGAGGCCTAGAGCTGGACATAGTGGCTCAGTCTTCAAAGAGACTGAGGGATCTTCCCGGTTCTGCTTTAACTGGTAGCTTCAAGACCTGTCAGACACACCTGGGGAAGTCCCGGAGCTCCTTCTTCGCCAGGGAGGGAAGATAGGGAGGACAGAGAGAGGGAGGGCTGGTCC
The DNA here is from genome assembly GCF_030435805.1 of Mustela lutreola. Classification (NCBI taxonomy): domain Eukaryota; kingdom Metazoa; phylum Chordata; class Mammalia; order Carnivora; family Mustelidae; genus Mustela; species Mustela lutreola. The sequence continues at coordinate 87,966,940 of NC_081300.1, read as the reverse complement.
AGTCCATTGGTCTGGCTTTCTGTCCATCATCTTTTTTTAAAAAAATATTTTATTTATTTATTCATGAGACACAGAGAGAGAGGCAGAGGCAGAGGGAGAAGCAGGCTCCCCAAGGAGCAGGGAGCTGGATGTGGGCCTCGATCTCAGGACCCCAGGATCATGACCTGAGCCAAAGGCAGATGCCTAACCATCTGAGCCACCCAGGGGCCCTCTGTCCATCATCTTTAGCTCCAACATTGCCCCTCCCTCAACCATCTTCCTTTTTCTCTCCAGCTCCTTTGTGGGTCCCCCACCCATCTCCCTGTCGAGTCTCTCTAGGCATTGGGCAAAGGGAAAGGACCTGGGATTTTCATGGCGGGTGACAAAGTCCCACTCTTCCTTGTATTGACCCCACTCTCTTACCTCCTGTAAAATCCCACTGTGGTGGTCCGTGTACCTAAGGCGGTAGCCTCCCCCACCCCCCGCACAAGGAATAAAGTCTGCCTTAACCATTCTTTAACAAATATCAGCAATCATTTTTTCTTTAACACTTTAACAATAAGGTCAGGCATATTCATGGAATAGGTATTATATAGCTCAATAGAACTTAGGCCAAGGAAGCTCTGGAGTTAGGATGGTTGGGTTCACATCCCAGCTCTGCCACTTTCTAGCTGTGTGGCCTTGGGCACGAGGCCAACCTCTTTGCACCTCAGTTGTCTACTCCTTCAAGTGGGGACAAATCCCCACCTCCTGCAGCTGTTTTGATAAGAGCTTGCCTGGGAGGCGCTAAGTGTCTTGCCTATCTTAAATGCCAAATACATGTTAATGAGCCTTGAGGAGGGTGACTGCTTTCCTTTCTGGGCATGAAGATGGTTGAATGAACCAGCACTTAGAGATAAACAGACCTGGTCTTCAGTTCCCACTTGGCTGCTTACTCACTCAGTGACCCAAAGTTAGCCAATTTGACTCTTGGAGACTCAGTCGCTCATCTTTAAAATGGAAACAAACGTACCTGTCCAAGCCATGCAGGTGAGATGAGAGAGAATGTTTGTAAGCGTCTCGGTGCTTAGCAGGGGCTCAGTAACTGGTTGGCCCCACCACTGACCGCGACCCGGCAAATGCTTTCTCTCCTGCTTTAGCACTATTAGACCCTAATAGTACCCATCTCATAAGCTCGCTGGGAGGATTAAAGGATTTATCTTAAGCAAAACTCTCAGAATAGTATCTGGCACTGTTAAATATTATAATTATTATTCCCGTTCTCCTTCTTCTTCCCGTAGTCATAAACGTTAACAGCTACCACTTATAAGCCCTTACTAGGTGCCAGACGTTGTATATGATAGCCCTATGAAATAGGAGCTCTTACCAGCCCCACTTCACAGAAGAAGAAACTGAGGCTTAGAGAGGTAAGGTCATCTCCCACGTGTAAGAGGCAGGCTTACTGTCCTTGTTGTCCCAAGAATGAGTACGATAGTCTGGATATGTGGGAACAGCCACCAGAACCCAACACACTAGTCATCCTTCTGGTTCCTTCTGCCCTCCCCAGGCCCCTGCCCCCGGGGAGAACGTGGCTGCCGCAAAGCCTAGCTGGGATGATGGATGCGCAGAGACAGCTCCTGCTGCGGTGTAAACACGGAGAAATATAGGTCAGTTCCTGCAGCCAGGCCCCCTGCGTGTTTTACCCCAAAGCCAATCTTGTCAACTTGATCTTCTGCCCTGAACTTCAGCTGTCCTCGGGATGTTCTTGTGTTTCATGAATTATGCAGACTTAACAAAATGTGTGCTCCACAGATTAAAGACTCTATTCTCCTGACTGGAAGGCCTTTCTTTCCTCCACTGAGTTTTTTTTTTTTTTCTTTTTTTTTCTTCCTCTTGTTCTCACAGCCCATTTTTTAGATACCCCGTAGAGCACCTTCTCTCTTCTTACGCTTAACAGTTCAACTTGCCATGCCCCTGCTTTGTGCTAGTCTCACTACAGACTCTTTGTTATCGGCTAAAAACACTTTTGGGAATCCCAAGGGGTCCTGCAGGAGCTCTTGGGAATTTCCCTGGGCGAGTTTTGTGGATTAGAACTCAGCATGGCCGACTCAGATCATATGGGGCCAATCTGTGTGTAGTGGTAAGTCAGCTCTTCTATTTAAAAAAAAAAAAAAAAGCCCTGATTTGTAGTATTTTCCAATTTCCATGGTGTAAATCCTCCCACCATGGTGGATTTCAGGGTGAGCAGGGTAACCTCGCTGGATATGAATGTGGGAAGAGATGCCCAGAATCCAGCCTCACAAGATGGTACCAGTTGGCTCTGGTACACTGCTCGTTCGGTTCCCATGAGTGGTGGAGACAATTACTATTTGTGATCTATGTTTGGGTCCCCTATGTGTAGAGTAGGCCAATGCACTTAGCTAACCTCTCGGAGTCCCGGCTTCCTCATCTGTGAATGGTTATGCTAGTAGGAATTCTGTGTGGAGTTGCGATCAGGGGTAGATGAGCTGTAGTAGGTAGAGTGGTTAACACTTCCTTGGACACACAGAGCTCAGTGAATGGTAGCTACATATGATTGGGAAGGGCCTGTGTCAGCCAAGATGGGCTAGGTGTTGCCGTGGTAACAGATAACCCCAAGTATGCAGAGTCTTAACATAGCCAGACCTCATTTCCCATTCACGGTAGTGCGACAAAGGTGTATTGGCTAGGAGGTCTTTGGTTGTCTTGATTTTTCAGAAAAACAGGTTAATGGAGGTCCCTGTTGATACTTGTTCAGGATCATCATGGTAATGAAGAAGAAAAACATGCTGAATTGCATGCTCTCTTTTAAACCTTTTGCCCATAAGTGGCATGCATCACTTCCCCTCCTATTTAATTAGCTAAAGTAAGCAAATATCTAAATTCAAGACGGTAGGGAAAAGTAATCCTACTATGGGCCTGGAAAGAGAACCCGAAGTCCTTGGTAAGCAGCCCTAAAGATGATCATAATCTTCTTAGAGATCGTTTTCTCTAGTGGCTCTGAACTTTTTTTTCATTAAGCCACCATTGTTAAAACTGAGCAGAGTGTGTGGGAAGCCCAGCCCTCACAGTATACTAGCTGATGCTATACTACCTTGAGCAAGTTACTGAACCTCTTTACCTTCAGTTTTCTCATCTGTCAAGTGGGGAAAATAGATCCTTCATCTCCCAGAGTTGTATGAGGATTACCTGTGTTAATAGCCATAGTCACTGTAAGCGTTGTGGTAGGTAGAGTCCGCCATTATTATTCACCCACAACAGTCCTCGCAGGTTGGTACAATGACCATCCCTTTTTGCAGACAAGGACACCAAGGCTCCAAGACGTGTCCAGAGTCACACAGTTGGGGGTTAACAGCATCAGAATTGAAGTTTATACCTGTCCGACATCCAGTACTCCACTTTTAAGGGTCCTAGCACTTTTCTGAGAGGCAGTCACCAGCTCCTCCCCTACCTGTTGTATCTAGACCCAGAGGGATATTATTGGCTTGGTCTTGGGGTTCTTCTGCAGACCAGGAAGGTGGTAACTAACAAAGCAAGGAAGTGAACATTCATTACACTGCAAACACACGCACATGGGGTTCCTGCCTCGCTTAAAGTAAACATCTCAATTAACACAGAAGACCTTTTTCTTTCCATAGCTGCAGGAGAGTTCATCTTTTGGATCAATTAAATTGTTGACAGTCAAGATAGGAGGCTACATACAAATCAATGGCCAAGGTGCCTTTTGGTGCAGGTTTGCATGTGCTCCGGTGGAGCTGTGTGAGCTGGGGATGGGCTAGAGTCAGGTTCAGATATTTTGATGTGATCCTTTCAGAGAAACACATTTTATCTGACAACCAGTGCAAGGCACCGATGCACATACACATGCATACCCATGTACATGCACACATACAACCATTCTACAGGGATATTTTCCATTCTGTTCCAATGTGTTTAATTCCATTCCAGAAAAAAAATGCTGATTTCAACCTGCTAAATTACTATATCACCATGAATAAGTTGGAGCCTACATTTTGAAAAATGTTGGACTAGACTATGGTCACCCATCTTGGATGTTGGGACCCTTGGTTGGTGCCCTTGATGTATTGCCAGGGGGTTAAGAACAGGTCCATCCACAGGAGTGAGAAAGACTCGAGCACTAAGTGTTCTTAATATCCCACTGCAGTTCTCAAGCCCCGCCTTCCTCATTGATGCCATTGTCCTCTTCACTAACCTCACCCTGGCTACATTGCCCTCTTTGCTCTTTGTAATATGTCAAGCTCCAAGTGTATCTCCATCTTAAAGCCTTGACCCTCAGGGGATCCTACTGCTCTGAGCTTCTCCCTCCTGGGTGCAGCTTCTTTCCGCTCTGTCTGATGATCAGAAAATCTTTCCCTGGCCCACCCGCTTTAAATGGCAGTTCCCCCCCAGCCCCATTTTCAGTGTGTTTACCCTGCTTCGTTTTCCTTATTAACATTTTCTTATTAACATTTACCATTACTTAATATGGATGTATTTATTGTCTACTTCTCTCCACTCAAAAGTAAGTTGCATCAGGGCAAGAAATTTGTTTAGTTCAGTGTATTTCAGCATTTAGAGAAGTGCCTGGTGCATAGTAAGTACCTCATAAACTTTTTCCAGATGGCAGAGTATGCCGCACAAAACACACACTTATGTAATATTAGTGGTTAGGGCACCTGGGTGGCTCAGTTGGTTGGGCGACTGCCTTTGGCTCAGGTCATGATCCCAAACTTCCAGGATCGAGTCCCGCATTGGGGCTCCCAACTCCTTGGGGAGTCGGCTTCTCCCTCTGACCTTCTCCTCTCTCATGCTCTCTCTCACTCATTCTCTCTCAAATAAATAAATAAAACCTTTAAAAAAAAAAAGAAAAAAAGAAATATTAGTGATTATTTTATCTTCTAGGTTCCTTTTTTTGGATATCCCTCAAAACATTTTAATAACACCTGTGTTGAGAAGTCACACAGCACACAACTGACCCATTTAAAGTGTATAATTAAATAGTTTTTAATCTATTCAGGGATGTGTGCATCCATACTACAGTAAATGTTAGAGTAGTTTTATCACCTTAAGAAATTCCATACTTGGGGCAACTGGGTGGCTCAGTGGGTTAAGCCTCTGCCTTTGGCTCAGTTCATGATCCCAGGGTCCTGGGATCAAGCCCTGCATCAGGCTCTCTACTCGGTGGGGAGCCTGCTTACCCCTCTCTCTCTCTGCCTGCCTCTCTGCCTACTTGTGATCTCTGTGTGTCAAGTAAATAAAATCTGAAAAAAAAAAAAAAAAGAAATTTCATTCTCTGTAGCTGTCACCTCCCCAACCTCCCACCTCCCCAATTGTAAGCAACCACTAATCTGCTCTTCATCTCTATGGATTTGCCTATTCTGGTCATTTTATATAAAAAGAATAATCTTTTCATGTGTCTGTCAGCCATTTGGATGTCTTCTTTGGAGAAATGTCTGTTCATGTCTTTTGCCCATTTTTAAATTGGATTACTTGTCTTTTGGGTGTTGATTTTTTATAAGTTCTTTATATATTTTGGATACTAATCCTTTATCATTTACGTCATTTGCAGATATCTTCTCCCATTCCATAGGTTTTCTTTTAGTTGTGTTGATTGTTTCCACCATGCAGAGCATTTTATTTTGAGGTAGTCCTAATAGTTTATTTTTGCCTTTATTTCTTTTGCATAAGGAGACCTATATAGAAAAAAACTGCTACAACCCATGTCAAAGATCTTATTGCCTGTGTTCCCCCTCTAGGATTTTTATGGTTTCAGGTCTCACATTTAGGTCTTTCATCCATTTTAAATGTATTTGTGTATATAGTGTCACATAGTGATCCAGTTTCTTTCTAGTGCATGTAGTTGTCCAGTTTCTCCAGCACCATTTATTGAAGAGACTATCTTTCTCCCATTGGATATTCTTTCCTGCTTTGTTAACGATTAATTGGCCCTATAGTTGTGGGTTTATTTCTGGGTTTTCTGTTCTGTTCTATGTGTCTGTTTTTGAGCAAGTACCATACTGTCTTAATCATTATGGCTTTGTAATATAGCTTGAACTGGAATTGTGATGCCTCCAGCTTTGCTTTTCTTGTTCAAGATTGCTTTGGGTTTTTTGGGTTTTCTGTGATTTCATACAAATTTCAGGATTGTTTACTCTATACTTATAGATAAAAGTTCTTTTTCAGATATAGGATTTGCAATTTTTTTCATTCTGTGGTTTGTTTTTTCATTTGTATGAAAGGTTTTCAATTTGTTGAAGTTCTGTTTATTTAGTTTTTCTTTTGTTGCTTGTGCTTTTGGTGTCATGTCTAAAAAGTCCATTGCCAAATTCAAGATTATAAACATTTATCCCTATGTTTTCTTCTAAAAGTTTTATAGTATGAGCTCTGAGATACAGATATTTGATCCATTTTGAGTTCATTTTTGTGTGTTGTGTGAGGTAACTCATACTTCATTCTTTTGCATGTGCCTTCCCAATTGTCCAAGCACTATTTCAACCCCTAGTTGAAAAGACTATCTGTTGTTGTAATTGCTCATTTAACCAGTTGAGTGACTTGCTGGATTATTTTGATGAATTCTATTCCCCTCACTGTTGCCATAAATGATGTTGATTCTCAGAGAGGGCAGCCTGGGATAACCCCAGAGTCACACTGCAATGATAGTGCTTTTGACAGCACTCTCTCTGGTTGTTGCTTTCCTTGACCACACTCAATTTTAAATTCCATTCATTGTTCTATTTATGCAATCTTCAGCAATGCCCGGGGGCATAAATTTTTCTACAAACTGATACCATAAACCTGTTTCTTTGAAGGGATGCTTCTTGAGGTCAGTGTTTGAGATTTAGAATGACAAAATCCTCCTACTTGTCTTTCCCATTTTTCTCTCTGGAAAACAACTGGCCTGGAGTTTACTCTGTATCTCCAATGAATCCATTAATAGCCCAATGGAGCCCAATAGTCCTTCACCAGCTGTACTATTTTTCAAAAACACCCTTAGGCATGAACTTCACACTCTGTTGTAAATGGACTTGGTCCCTTTGCGAAGAGATTAAGAGCCCTTTTTGCTCTGGTCTACTTCTTTCTCCCAGGTAAGACCTCTGATCTAGAAACTATGATACTGGGGGTAGATAGTGCTATACTTCTATCTGAGTGACACCCCTGTTTTAGGAGAGGGGTACTCCAGAGGTCCCAGGTCTCCTTGACTTGCCTCTCCCACTGTGGAGAGGCATAGGAGGTGGGCTCAGGACCCCATGCTTAAGGTAGAACCTCTGTCCCACCAGCAGGGCTGGGCAGAAGGGATACCCCACCTCTCAGCTGCACTTCACTAGAATGTAGCCTCAGCAGCAGGTAGCTGGGGGCCAGATGAGAAATGCTGATGTCCTGCTCCTTCTAGAAGGAAGCCCGTGTTCTTGACTGTTCCAGTCTGGAGTGGAATTTCCATCTTACTGAGCTGAGCAAAGGGAGCGAGGGCAGGAGTCTGGGTTCAGATACCACTGACTCTCGCTTTTCTTACTTAATGTTAGTAGAAATTCTTGAATAACTGTATATATATATTTTTAAATTTGGTGTATGTAACATCTCCAGAGGCTTACGATTTTTTAAAGAATAGTTTTCACTAATCTTCCAGGGAAGTGGGTCCACAGAGCTGCTCATACGGTCGTGCTAGAATTGGAATCCTCTAGGTTAACCTTAAACCTTGCTTCATTCTGCCTAAAATTCTCTCCTTCCCAAGCCACCTAGAAAAAGCTGATCATTTTCCAAGACTCAGTTTAATATTTCCTTCTCCACCCCCCTTTCCTACAGAGGGCATTAACATTCTTCTCATTGTGTTATTATTACAACCGTCTGCCATATTGTATGTCTTGTATTGCTTATCTCATCTGTGACTTCTCCACTAAACTCTTCTCCTCAACGGCATATACTGTACATCACTGCAGTCGTTCCTAGCATGGGTATTGGCATTACTATGTACTCAACTAATGAATATTTTAAAAATTGCATATGGGTTTTGTATTGGCTATTTTCTTGGCATTTCTTTTGTGTATATGCATGTGTGTATGTATTTGTGTGCTTGTACATCTGCAGTCCATGAAAATAGAGTAATTAACAAAGCCAGTTGTCATTTGTATGTAGCTGGTACTGTTCTAAGCATTCTTTACATGTATTCATTCATAACATAATCCTCACAGTAACCCTATTAAATATAATTTATTATGCTTAACCCTATTATGCCTCATTTACACTGAGAAAATCGAGACATAGAGGTTTTAAGTCATTTGACCAAAGTTACATACTAATAAGCTGTAGGATCAGTATTTGAGTCCAAGCAATCTGACCCCAAAACAGTTCTGATTAATTGTCTGAAGTGTATACCAGGTGCATAATAAGTGTTCAGCAAAGAGAAATTAGTTAATGCAGGCATCAACAAACCCAATCAATCATTGCTTTCCTCCTTAAATGAGATCTGAGACAATTCCTTTAAGTATCATCTGCCTGCTACCTGGTTCATCACCTTTGTCCTAAGAAGACAGGCACCTGGCCTGTCTGGCCTCATCTTGTACCAGTAAACTCAAATGCAGGCCCTTCTAAGGTCAGTAATCACCCTAATGTCTTATTGGCACTTGCAACCTTTTAATTTTTAAAGGTAGTTTCCTTTTTACTGCTCTGCCATCTTTATGGAGATCACTCACTGCCATGGCTTTGCGGTCATTTCCTGTTGACATATGTGCATATATATTGAATCCTTTCACATGTGGGCTCCAATAATGTCCCACTTCCTTTAATGAGGGTGGTGGGTTCTTGTCGTTTGGGAAACTGCTGTTACCTTGGTGAGCTAGTTGGGTCCCGGAGCACTTTACTGACAAAGTCACGAGTGTTACTGTTGTCAATTCTCAGCTACCTGCAGGATGGTCCCCTTCATGGATAATGGGTGGAGTCATGATCAACATATCATCCTAGTATTTTGGTATTTATTTTATATGATGCTAAAGAACTGGTATTTTTTTTTTTTTAGTATGAGACAGAGTTGCCATGAATGTATTTTTTTTTAATAGAGGGTTAACATAATTAGAATGTACAAGTCTTTTTTTTTTTTTTTAAAGATTTTATTTATTTATTTGACAGACAGAGATTACAAGTAGGCAGAGAAAGAGGAGGAAGCAGGCTCCCTGCAGAGCAGAGTGCCCGATGCGGGCCTCGATCCCAGGACCCTGGGATCATGACCTGAGCCGAAGGCAGAGGCTTTAACCCACTGAGCCACCCAGGTGCCCTAGAATGTACAAGTCTTAAGCATACAGTCGCTCTCCAGTGAAGCTATGGAAGATTTGCAGCATCCTGGGAGGCCCCTTCATGCTTCTTTTCCAGTCAATACTAAACTCAGAAGTGATCGCTTCATTGGACTTCCATCGCTATAGATCTATTTTGCCCCTTTTTGAACTTCATATAAAATGGATTCATACTATATGTATTCTGTTGTGTCTGTCTTCTCTTGGTCATCATTCTGTCAGCAAGAGTCATTATTTGGTTGAATGAAGCAGAAATTTGTTCCTTCTTTTTACTGTATTGTGTCCCATTGTATGGATGTACACAATTTATTTGCCTATTCACCTACTAATAGACACCTGGGCTGTTTCCAATTTTGGGGTTTTATAAATGAAACATGTGCAAGTCTTTGTGTGAACATGTTTTTCTTTTTTTTTTTGGTAAATTGCTAAAAATTAGTCTTCTTGGGTTACAGAATAGATGTATGTTTAATTTTATAAAATACTTCTCGTTCTTCTAAATAGTTGTATATTTTTATATCTCCATTTGGAATGTTTGAGACTTTGATTGTTCTACATCTTAGCCAGCATTTTATGTTGGTTAGATTTTTAGAAACCATTTTGATGGACATAGAGTGTGTTTTTCAATCTAGTTTTAATATGCATTTCCCTGGACCAGTAGCATTGGATATGGTTTCACGTACTGATTGGTTATTTGTAAAGCTTCCTTTGTGGAGGGTCTGTTCAAGATTTCTGACCATTTTTATTAGCCTATTTTTCTCTTTATTATTGAGTTGTAGGAGTTTCTTTTATATTCTGGAAACAAGTACTTTATCAGATACATGTATTATGACTATTTTATTCCAGTTTATGGCTTCCCTATTAATTTCCTTAATGGTGTCTTTTGAATGAACAGAAGTTTTAAATTTTTATGGCATCCAGTTTATGAATTTTTAAAAATTTTATGGTTAGTGCTTTCTGTGTCCTAAGAAAGTTTGCTTATTACAACATCGTCTTTCATGTTTCCTTCTAGAAGCTTTATAGCTTTAACTTCTATGTTTATATCTATGAGTCATCTTGAATTAATTTTTAGAATGTATGATATAGGGATTAAGATTAATTTTTTTTTCATATGAGTATCTAGTTATTCTAGCACCATTTGTTGAAAAGACTCCTTTTTCTATAGAATTGTCTTGGTGTTTTTCTGGAGAACCAGTTGACTATAACATGTTCGTCTATTTCCAGAATCTTTATTCCATCCCAGTGATACATGTATCTCTTTTTATATCACTCTAGCACACTATTACTGTTATTTTACAGTAATCAGGTAATGTAAGTTCTTTAAGATTGTCTTGGCTTTTCTAGGTTGCCATGTGTCCTCCCAAAATTCCTATGTTGAAGTCCTAACCTGCTATACCTCAGAGTGTGACTTTATTTGGAGATAGGGTCTTCTAGATGTTTTCAAGTTAAAATGAATTGTGTAGGTTGGGTTTTAAACGACTATGACCAGCATCCTTCAAAATGTGGAGATTTGGACACAGACATACACATAGGGAGAATATATGAATATAAAGGCAGAGATCAGGATGACGTTTCTACAAACCAAGGAACATCAATGATTGCGGGCAAAATATCAGAAGCTGGGGCAGACATGTGAAACAGATTTTCTCTCTCAGCTCTCACAAGGAACTAGTCCTAGCAATGTCTCAGTCTTGGACTTCTAACCTCTAGAGCCATGAGACAATAAGTTTTATTGTTTATTGTTTAGACTACTCAGTGTGTGATGGCAGCCCCCAGCAAACTATACATAGGTCTTTTATTTTTTTCCTGAAATTTTAGAATTAGCTTATTAACTTTTTCAGTCTGAGATTTGATTGAGATTATATTCTACTTGGGGGAGAATGGGCATCTTTACAACATTGAGTCTTTGATTCATGAACATGGTATATCATTCCATTTACTCAGGTCTTTAATTTCTTTTAGGATTCTTCTTTGGTTTTTAGTATACAGATTTTATACCTTTACATTAAATTTATTCCTAAATATTGTGTCTTTGCTGATGCTTTTGTAAATTCAATTTTTTCCCAACTTTATTTTTTTAATGTTGCTAGTAGAAATGAAACTTATTTAAATTACATATTGACTTGCACCACATGACTTTGCTAAATTCACTTATTTTAGTAGTTGTGTGTGTATGTGTGCATGTGTATGTGTGTGTGAATTCATTAGGAACTTCTACGTAGTGTGGGTAGCACTTGTGGCTGGTGTTCAAAGTAGGTACAGTTTTGTGGGCTAAGTCCTTACGTTGTGGGATCTTCACGAACTCTGGGTAGTATCCGAGTTGAATTGTTGGATGCCCAGGTGATGTCAGAGAATTGGAGAATTAATTATTGATGTTGGAAAAAGACACCACACCTCTTAATAATGATGATGCTGTTAGTAATGATTAATTATAACACTCTAGTGCTTTCCAGCTTGCAAAGCACTTTTACATTTTATCTTCTTCAGTTAGCCACTGTATAGTACATCATTAGCTTTTGACGTAGTGTTCAATGATTCATTAGTAACATATAACACCCAGTGCTCATCACACCACATGCCCCCCCCTTAATACCCATCACCCTGTTACTCCCGTCCCTTTGAAACCCTCAGTTTGTTTCTCGTGGTCCATAGTCTCTCATGGTTCATCTCCCTCCCTGGTTTCTTCCCCTTCAGATTTCCCTCCTTCCCTTGTAGTCCTCCATGCTATTGCTGTGTTCTACATATGAGTGAAACCATATGATAATTATCTTTTTCTGCTTGACTTACTTCACTTGACATAATCCCTTCCAGTTCCATCCATGTTGATGCAAATGGTGGGTATTCGTCCTTTCTGATGGATGAATAATATCCCATTGTATATGTAGACCACATCTTCTTTATCCATTCTTCTGTTAAAGAGCATCTCGTCTCCTCCCACAGTTTGGCTATTGTGGACATTGCTGCTATAAACATTGAAGTGCATGTGCCCCTTCTATTCACTACATTTGTATCTTTGGGGTAAATACCTAGTAGTACAATTGCACTTTAACATTTTATATCTCATTTGGTTACCAAAAGGTCCCATTGGCTAGGTGGAGTTGAGATTATTAACCTTACTATATTGATGAGTAACAAGAAGCTCAGAGAAGTGAAGTGACATATTTAGAGCTACTCAGCAGGTAGGAGAGAGCTGTGACCTGGTTTTCTGACCTTGAATCTTATATTTCCACAAGTAAGGACAGATCGGGCAAGGGAAGTTTTGTGGAAACCAATCCCAGCACCACAGGGATGCCATTACCAAGCATATTCTGAGGGGGGTGTGTGTGTGTGTATGTGTGTGTGTGGCTTCCCTAAAGTCACCAGCTTATGACAGTATTTCTCAAACTGAAGTATGCCTCAGAATTCCGAGAGCAGCATGTAAAAATACAGGTTCTTGGGCCCCACACTCACAGGTTTGATTCGTAGCTCTGGAAGGGCCCAAGAGACAAGGATTTTTAGCAATAGCCCAAGTAAGTCTGATATAGTTCTTCTACCAACCAGAATCCTTGTTAGAAGAAATGGTTCTCCAGCCACTCATCAGACTGTGCCTGAGAGTCACCTGGGAAGCTATTAAACTTATGGTGCCCAGGCCTTTCCCAGAGTAATGGAATCAGAATCTCTGGCAAGTGCAAAGAATTGTGCAGAGGACCTGACCCACAGGGTTACCTACTGATTCCAGTCCTCTGCATCCTTCCCTTTCCTTCTCTCTCTCCACTTTGTGTACCTCTTGTTTGGTGTCTCTGTGATTTATTTATCTCAATCTCCTGTGTTTCTCTGCGTCTCTGGCTTTCTGTGTTTGTCCTTCTGTAGTCCATCTATGTCTCTGAGATACTGTCTCTCTTGTCTCTATTTTGTATCATTCCTTTGGATGAATGTCTCTGAGACTCTGCTTCTCTGTGCCTCTCTTCTACCTCTCCCTTTTCCTGGGTGTGTTGCTGTGTGCATCCTTCTGAGTTTCCACCTCTGATGGCTTTCTGTCTTGGCTCTTGCTCTGACTCTGGGTCTCTTGTTTGTCTGATCCTTCCCACTGTGCACCTCTGTGTGCATCCGAGCCCCCCCCCCCCGTGTGTGTGTGTGTGTGTGTGTGTGTGTCCATTATTTGCTCTTCATCTACAGTCCTTTTCTTCATCTCTCTCCCTCCTGCCTCCCAGCCTCTGAGCTCTGCAGCTTTAATGTGAAATCCAGAGAGATTCTTCTTTGGAGAAATCTAAAATACCATGGGCCAGGCCCCAGGCCCCTGCAACCCTCAGAATGTTAGACCCTAATCAGGAGCCCCATCTGGGCTTGCCCCCACTCACCTATAGGACTTCTCTGGGGGGACCTCAGCCTCCTGTGCTGCCAGAGATAAGGTATCCTTTGTGGCGATTGCCTTGGACATGACCCTCAAAAAGACTAGATAAGTAGCATGGCCTTTGGGATCCTGGAGTGCCCTTTACTTACCCCAGGCTGAAAACTGACCTTCCTATCACTGACCCTGAGTATCCCAGAGTACTCTCAGGGGCTTTATGGCTTATCCAGACATAGGAGATCAGACTAACTTTTATCTTTGAGGTAATATTGCTAGTCCATCATTAATTAAATAATTTATTTACCTGGTATTCTTTAAACACTGTGTACCAGATTCTGTGCTGAGAATATAGCAGTGAAGATAGCAGGTATAATATTGTAAACCTCAGCTCTGATAATAACTATTATAGCATGGATTGAGCACCTATTGTGTTCCAGGAGCTTAATTTATATAAGGAACTTTATACCCGAATTCCTTGCTGGGAGAGAACTGCCCCTTTAATGCAAAAAAACTTTATCTGCTTATAATGATTATAGCAATTAATTATAGCTACTAATACACTGGACATTTAAGTCTTCTGTATTCAGCAGTGTTACTTAAAATGTTTAACAAATGACCAGTTGACCAATGAATACATTGGCCGCACTCCTCCCTTCTATCACAATTAGTTGCATAAACATCAAATCTTATTCATTCATTCATTTTTTCATGCAGTCATTCTTTCTTTCAGCATATTATGAAGGATCCGCTGAGTATCATGTACTGTGTTAGGAACTGGGGATACAACAAATAAAAGGACATCATAAGGAACTCAGAGGAGGGGGATAGATAAAGACATTGAACAAGTTCGTGGAATGTGACCAAGAAAAAGTTCGGGAGTATATACCTGGAAGTCTAACCTAGACAGAGCAATTAGGGAGGGCTTTATGGAAGAAGAGACTTTCACACTAAGACTTAAAAGTGAACAGAGGTTAGCCAGCTGAGGTCTCTTTCTTGCCAGTTTTTTATGATCTATAGGACAGAACATGGTGCCCTGAGCATAGTAGGGCTCCACCAAACTGATAAATAAAACATGATGACTCTGTTTTCTGGCTGGCTGGTAGGTGGCTAAGGAAGCCACAATAAAGATGCATTATCTTTTCCAGAAACACTTTGTCATTGCACGCACCCAGCACCTGGCCAAGAATCAAAGGCAGTTTTCTCCAAAATTCATGGTGACATCAGAGCTTTCAACAAACTCCCTGCTCACTCTCCTTGACCAAGACGACAAATTAGAGCCCGGGAAAGTAGGTATAGGAGATAAAACTTATGAGAGAGAGTAGTCTTAGGTCCTAGTTCTCAAACTCATACCTGTAGGGGCCATGTTTCTAAAGCTGTGGTCTGTGTTTCTAGAGCTTCTTCTGTTCTTTTAGAAGAAGTTGGAAATCTGTATTTTCATGTAAAACCTTCTGATTTTTATGTTGGAATCTAACTTAAAACTTTAAAAAAAAGTTATTACATACAGCAAACCAAACATCAATGTGCTGTGGTCTTAGTCTGTTCCAGTTGCTGTAACAAAAATACCGTAGACTGTGTGGCTGAAACACATTTATTGGTCATGGTTCTGGAGGCTGGGAAGTCCAAGATCAAGGTGCTGGCAGTTTGGTGTCTGGTGAGACCAGCTTCTTGGTTCATAGATGGTTGATTTCTGCCCATGTTGTCACATGGTGGAAGGGGTGAGGGAGCTCTTTGGTGTCCCTTTTATAAGGGTCGCAATACTCTTCATGGGGGCTCCATCCTTAGGAGCTAATCAGCTCCCAAAGGCCTCACCTCTTAATACGATTACATTGGGGGTTAGGATTTCAAAGCATATGAATTTGGAGGTGACAAACATTTAGGTCCTAGTAGCTGCCACTCCTGATTTAGAAACCCTTTCCTCAAAATGAGCAAGAATAAGAGGAACTTCTGTCTACCATGCAGCAGTGTGGCTCAGAACATTGTACTCCATGTTCTGTGGATCTTCATTACAAATATTCATCACATGAATATCTCTATTATCTTATTTAATCTCTGTAACAACCTCACAGGGCTAGTATTATCATCTCTTTTGAGGAAGATTGCCAAATTAAGTCTGCAGGGACCCAATATTAACCATAAGGAAGCTTAATATTCAAACAGAACTGAACTAAGAAGAGAAAGCGGTTGAATCAGAGACATGATTTTGTAACATATTCTCCCCCCCCCAGGTGCTAAGGACCTTGAATAGCCAGATGTTTTGTCTAAGAACTGTCATTTTGTTGTTTGTATGTCTTCACTAATTGCTCTAAATACTGCTGCTCTTTTCTGCAACTTTTCTTGCCTAAGAGAGTTTTTAACATGTTGGTATGGGAACCCCGCTCCCTATTCTGTAAAATGTATGTAACCCACAAAGTGATTCTCCATTAATTAATGTCTTCTCTGTGGTATCCAGGATCCACTCAGCTAAACAACAGTTAAACTGCCAATTTCTGATTTTTCCACGCCTCTAAAATAGTTCAGTTCTTTTATTTGATTACCCCTAAGAGTTGCATCTTAGAAAAGACATTAAGGAAACACTTCCTTTTACCTGGAATTCTGGAATTTTTGCCATTGATGTGAACATCCTATAACCCTAGAGTATTAAGGCCCCAAAGAATTTCACTATGGGAACTCCCAAGGACCCTCTGAGTATCTCCAAGTGGGATTTAGTGAAGTCATGGATTCAAACCAACCCCGTGGAGAGATTGTCTGTTCTAAGATGTGACCCCATGAACAATCAGATAGAAGAGCTTATCTATCTCAGAGTCAGTGGGAGGTCAGACACTGAATAGAGTCGCCATGTTGCCTAGCAGAGTGACTCTTCAGTTCTGGCATGCATGAAGCCATCAAGTTGCTTGTGTGTAGAGTCTTGACCTCCCAGCTTCCATTTTGATTCCCCGGGAGAATTTGTCATGGCAGAAGGCTAAGGTATTGTAGCAAGAGGCCCAATAATAACAAGACTTAGAGAACACAGAACTTCTTTCTCCCATACACAGTACAATCCAAGGTGAGTGTTTCTTTCTTTTATTTTTTTTAAGATTTTATTTATTTGACAGAGAAAGATCACAAGTAGGCAGAGAGGCAGGCAGAAAGAGAGAGAGAAAGGAAACCAGGCTCCCCACTGAGCAGAGAGCCCGATGCAGGACTCGATCCCAGGACCCTGAGATCATGACCTGAGCCGAAGGCAGCGGCTTAACCCACTGAGCCACCCAGGTGCCCCATCCAAGGTGAGTGTTTCTTATTGGTGGGTATACTTGTTTCATGAGATGTGGATGGCCACATATTCTCAAGGATGTCCATATATTCTTTGACCCTCCTCTCACTGAGAAATGAGGTTGGTGTCCCCCTCCTCTTGAATCTGCACAGCCTCAGTGACTGCTTTGACCAACAGAATGTTGTGGGAGTGACACTGTGCTAGTTTCGGGGCACAGCCCCTCAGAGATTATAGGCTTACACTTCTTATTCTTGGACTCCAGCCACTGTGCTGTGTGGGAGCCCGGAAGCCTGTGAAGCAGCACTTGTGGAGAAGAGCTAGGGTTCCAGGTAGTCAGCCCCAGTTAAGTTTTCAGCTGGGAGCTGGAATCAACTTTAGCACCATGGGCATGAGTTACTACAGAAGTGGACCCTCTAGTCCAGTGGAGCCGTCCTACCTGGTGCCATCCCATCAACCCTACCCAAATCATAGATTCATGTGCCCAATAAATGACTGATTGTCTGAGGTGACGAAGATTAGGGTAGTCGCAGAGACTCAGGTTTCTCCCATCACGAGGCTCCTCTGACTTCTCTAAACTCTAAAACTTCTCTGTCATCATCTACTCAGTCAAGATTGAGTTCCTACCATGTCCAGGTTCCAATCAGGGGGAGTGGCTGGCGAAAATGCATCTATTTCTCACTCACCCCTGGCTTGGAGCTGGTGCCCATTACTTCTGCTTACATGGCACTGGCCAGAACTTGTCATGTGACTGCATCTAATTACCAAAATGACAGGGAAATAGCGTCTCTAGCTATGCAGCCATATTCTCAGCCACTAAGAAGAAAGATGAGAATGGGTTCTGTTGGAAGTCTCGCAGTCTGGACTGGGGCCCAGCGATCTGCATTTCTGCAATTCCCACCCCAGATGACTTTGATGTTGGTGGTCCAAGTATACAGGGAAGAGTATGAGTTTGAAACTCAGTGAGATATGAGTTTAAAACTAAATTCTACCATTTACCAGCTGGGTGACACCTCTGAGTTTCAGTTTCCTTGTGTATATAAAAATGCGGAAAATAGTAATTCTAACCTCAGGAGGTAGTTGTGCAGATTTGATAATGGCCTGCATGAAAAGTGTGAACATAGAACTTGGTGCACAGCAAGATTTAAAAACTAAAAAGAGAAAGAAAGAAAAAAGAAAGCTTTTCTTATTAACTGAATCAAATGTTCCTTTGTCTTTTAAAACTAGCACATTAATGCAATCAGTCATTACACTTAAAATATCTCTTTTTACAACCCCCATCAACCCTGGTCTTATCCCCATTTTACAGACAAGGAAACTGAGATTCAGACAAGTTAAGTAGGCCAAAAACACCAAATTATTAAGTGGTGGTGTCAACAATTGAGCCGAGATTCTGATGGAGTTTGATTACAAACACTATATGTTTTAAAAAAGTAAAGAGCTGTTGATGATTTGGGGTCAAGGAAACGGCATATCAGAGCTCTGTTGTAGACAGATAAATATGAAAGTGTCACCATGAGCTGTGTGAAATTGGGGTAAACTGGAGATGGGAGGGCCAGGTTTAGGAATGAGGTGGGCAGGTTCTCAGCTAGGCTAATTGAAGTGAAGGCTCATCACACTCCTGCCCCATCCTCTGCACTCACTTACTTCTAAGGAGGAAATCCCAGATAGAGTAATTTTATTTTTCACTTGAGCATCTCTGCAAAACCAAATAGCTAACACTTCCACCTAGGCTGAATGTGACTTACAATGTTTAGCAGTTTCCAGCAGGTTCCAGTCCCTGATAGGAGCTTTTTATGTGCCTCAGGTTATCCATTTGGAAAATGGGGATTACAAACCAGCCATACCTATTTCATAGAGATTCTGTAAGGAAGTGCTTGGGATATATTTTGTAAAGTTGAAGTTATCAAGTTGTTATTAAGGTTTACTGTAAATTGAGCAAAACAATATAGTAGGAAACATTTGTTCAAACATTTCTCAATTAATTCTTTGTGTTTTGATTTTGTAAATTAAGGAATTTAGATGTTAAAGGATGAGGTAGTGGAGAGAGATTGGGAGGTATATTTTCTTGTGTTGTGGTTTCCATGGTGACAGACTTGCAGGCATCAACCACTGGCTGCAATATAGGTAAATAAGAAAATGATTGCAAAGTGTTTTGCACAGTGCCTGGCACATGGTCAACAATCACTATATATGACATCAGAGTTACTGCCTTTATAAAAGTAGCCTAGACAAAGCTTCTTCCCATGAAGAGCATGATGGGAAATCCCCCCCCCCCTTTGGAATACTTCAGCTGCACATTCTGAGATTATTAAGGTTCTCAGGCTGAGAAACTTTAAGGGAGGTAACTTAGACAAGGAGTTTGATTTATGGGTTTTCTTATTCTGAACCACCTGCACAATGAAGCTTCACCTACCCAAGTTCCTTTGTATCTTGTTGAAGACATCTTTGCCTACCTCAAGCTCAAGATAGTCTCCTGTATTGTCTTCTAGAAGGTTTTACCATTTTTTCCCTCTCACAGTTAGATCTGCAACCCACTGGAATTGATTTTTGTGTATAATATGTGGTAGAGATAAAGATTCAGATTTTTCCATACAGATGGCCGATTGACCAAGTACCATTTAGTGAAAAGGCCATTGTTTCTGCATTGCTCTTCAGTGGCACCTTTGTTATAAATCAAGTGTCTACATGTGTGGATTTGTTTCTGAGTTCTCAATGCTATTTCACTGGACTATTTATCTTGCTTGTATCAAAGCATGCTCCTTTAATTACTCTGGCTTTATAATAACTCCTGATATCCAGTAGTGAAAATCATCTTTGTTCTTCTTAGTGATAAAATCGACTCTTTGATTTTCCATGCATATTTTAGAATTACCTTATAAATTTCCATGCAAACAAAAACTTGCTGGGATTTTGATTGGATCTCAGTTTCTTGATCGATTTGAGGAGAAATCACATCCTTACAATACTGACTTATTTTTTTTCACAATAGCCCTCTGAGGTAGGTTCTCTTGTTATCAGGTACACCCTCTGTTTTTTAAGTGGGGTACCTACAGGAACATGAACAAATCCAGCAGCCTACCTAGGAGGAGGGGTGGGCATGGTCTGCCCCATCCAAAAGATGTATTGTACCATTGACATTGTTTGGAATTACTGGTCATGGTAATAATTAAAGCTGCGTGATTGAAGTCAGTTTTATTACATTGCTTTTAACTTCTCTATTAATCACACACTTTTTACTCTTTACCTCAGAAACAGATCACTCCCACTGCCCTTGGCATACCACTGACCTAAGCCCTCCAATTTGATTCACCTATGCAAAAATTCATTTTGGCTGTAGGCAATGCTGGGCAGCAGGTACAGGCAGACTCCTGCTTTGAGTGAGCACGGCAGACACACCACACCCAGCCTTTTAGGGGGAACACTCACAGAGGGTGATGTTTCAAACCAGAATGACTGATGCTAGTTGAGGTATCTATGACAAGCAGTGGTAGCAGTCATCTTTGTTGAAGGGATCTAGATTGGGTTTCATTCCTGGCTGTATACTCCCTGGTCGTAATTCTTGGACCTTCTTTGGGGATGTGAGGAACTTCTTGATATTATTAAACATATTTCTTATGTTAAACTTGATAGAGGTACTTTGATTATTTGCAACTAAAGGTCCTGGTGGATAGAGTTGTGATCGTTATTATTATTGTCCAGTTTATATAGGGACATCTTTCTGCCCTGCCTGCTAGCCCGGACTTCCAGAATGCCAAGTCTTGCCCAGCCCACAAAGGCAAGACACCTGCTTTTCCAAAGCCAA
Organism: Mustela lutreola; assembly: GCF_030435805.1. Taxonomy (NCBI): domain Eukaryota; kingdom Metazoa; phylum Chordata; class Mammalia; order Carnivora; family Mustelidae; genus Mustela; species Mustela lutreola. The sequence goes on along the minus strand of NC_081300.1, from coordinate 87,946,307 downwards.
GGATTAGACAAATACCAATTAGGACTTACATTGTCAAGCCAGAGGGTAATGAGTGGTGTCTCTGTTTGTAGTGGCCCCACATTAGGAATGACTCCACATGTCAGGGAACCCTCCAGCTCCCTTCCATTTGGCAAGAGGTAAATGACATCATGCAGAAGGAGCCAGCATGCCGCTGGCTGGAGGACCAATAAATCATGCTGTGGATGGAGGGAAATAGTGAGGCCTTCCCCGGAAAGGCTTCCTCGTCCAAGGTACCATTAGTAATGCTACTATTTGCAATCATAATAAAAATAAAAGTAATAGGAAAACCACGTTGAGGCAATTCCACTGCCTACTGGATTTTTAATTTTCTTGAGGATGCCAGAGGCAATCTTGAGCCCATTATGTCTAAATGAGGCACATTATAAAAGGCTTACAAAGTCCAAACTGCTTTCACAGCCATTAATTAGCCAGACTTCTAAAGAGGCCCATAAGATTAAGCTTGGGTATGGTCTCTGGTCTCCGGAAGAGGGTTGGAGTAGGCAGAGAGGTCAGGTACCATTGGTCCAGTCATGGGTCGTCTGTTCTCTCTCATCTCAGTTCTAACAGACGTGGCCTTTTGGCGGTGGTGGGAGGGTAGGTAGAAAGGGAGGCTACTACATAACTGAGCCCCTGATGAGAGTGCTCCAGACTTCTCTGCAAGACTGTGGACAACCTGAGCGCAGGGACTGCTGGTGTCTTTAGTTTCTATACTCACAGTGTCTTGTGCACAGCAAGTGTAAGGAGCCCACCTTTTTGGTGGCAAGGGACAGAAAACTGGCTCTGCTTTCTTCAATGAAAAGAAAATATATTAGAAGGATGTGGGGGTACATAGAATGAATATCAGGCTGAAGGAGTAGGCTTGCAAAGGAATAAGCACCTGGGACTATACCAAATGTCCAACAGCAGAAATCGGTTCATAACTTCAACTCTCTCTATATCATTCAGTCACAGGCTCGAGATTCCAAGCCCCAAGAAGGCGTGTGGCCAGAGGGACCTGAATCATTCTCCCCTTACACCTTCCATAGTGGTTAGGGGCACTCATCCCAGAACTGCTCTCAGTCGGAATTTGATGGGGAATGAAAATCAGTGTGCCCACAGGAGGAGGAGGAGGTGTGGTATACCAGATGGCTCCCAGTCACCAATGCCTCTGGTCTGATGTCATCAGTCAATGTTACATGTTGAACTGAATTTGCTACCTTCCTCTTTTGGGTAGGGTAAGAGGCCTCCCCAAGGAAGAAAGAAATTGGAAAATGTGACCACCCCTCAAAACACAGGCCAGAATTTTATACTAAGCATTGCCTATGCATTGTCTTCACAATCTGTGAGGTAGGAACTGTTAACACCTCCATTTTACAGATTAAGAAAACAAGGCTCACAAAGGAGATGTCACTTGCCCAAGCACACACAGGTAGAGCACCAATTTGAATCTAGATTTCTCTTTCTTCCTTTCCTTTCCTTCCATTTCTTCTTCCCTTCCTCCTCTCTCCCTCCCTCTTCCTTTCTTTCTTAGTTCTTTAGTTCTTTCTTCAAACCTAGATTTCTTAGATTCCAAAATCCACTTTCTGAGCCATTCTGTGTACTTCCTGGGGCAGGGCCCATAGGAAAAAGACAAAAGGGCCTCGAGGACTACGAACTTGATGGAGACCCAACAGTGCATGAACACATCCAAATGTAATGATATAGTGCTCTCTGAAGGGAGCAATGAGTTTGGGAAGCAGAAGAAGGGGTGAGTAAGAGGCAGGTGTTGGTCATGTCCATTCAACGCTGTTCAGGGAATGGGAGGCCACAGACCACAAAACTGAGCCTCTGGCTACGGGGTGCCTATTAGGTGTAACATTTTGCAACTTTTTTTTTTTTTTTAATTCAAAGGGAAAAATATGTTTGTTTGTTTGTTTTTTTAAATGCCTTGAAAAGCAATGACTTTTGGAGCTAGATGGCTTGACTGTGAATGCCTTGTGCACGTGGGTGACCCTGGCCGGCTTATTTAACATTTCTGCACCTTAGCCTCCCTGTGTGAGAATAATCAGAGAATCCTCTCAAGGACCATTGTACGGATTCAAAGGTTCAGTGTGCGTGAGGCTCTTGGAAGCTTTTCTGGAAGGTCTCAACTCCTGGACAGGTGAATGTGGTTATTGTTGTCTGTCCTGCCTAGGGCATAGCCCCCCTCATAGTCTTCCAGGGTGTGACTGTTCCCCCAGAGGTGGATGGTAGATCATTTCCCACCTTTTGGTTATTACAAGCAACTCTGTTGGAAATCTCTGTTACATACATCCATTCGCTTTCTTCTCTAGGATAGATGCCAGGAAGAGGTGGGTCTGTATCCTAGCACACCTGCATTTTTTTAAAATCCTAATAAGTGTTACCAAATAGTCCTCCAAAGTGACTGAACCGAGGTGCCCCCATCAGCTGTGTGTGATGATCTCGGTTGAAACTACCTTTTCCGAGAAACCCAGCCTCTCTGTCACTCAGGAAGCCACGTCTGTTCTCAGAGCTCCGCTGACATGTCTGGCTGCTCCCCTCTTCCTGATTCCGGCTTTGTGTCCGGAAACAGTTCCTCGCTGTCCTCGTCCTTCCTGACTCTTGGCGAACGCGGCCAAGTGCTTTTGGAAGTGCGTGATAATGGCAGACAAAGCGCGGAATGGAATGTGGATTGGAGACGCTCAGTGTAGCTTTTGTCAGGACACCTCCGCGTGATTTCAGCCTGAAACGGAGCGCTCTGTGCTTAACTTGAATCGCCTCAATTGTACCTGGATTGAGGTGCAGACAGTCTGGTTGTTTCTCGGGAGGAGGACCAGCTGCCTTCCGTGGCTTTGGAAACAGGACATCAGCTCACAAAGAGGGGGTAGGGGATGGATTTTAAACCCAGCGTGGGCTTCAAGCAGCACTCTCCTTGGAGACCTTAAGGATTTGCAAAGGGCTTTTTCTAGTAATCTCAGGGAGGTAACTTCTCCACATAAAGCAGAGGGGCATTTAGTCATTTAGGGCCAAAATGGATCATCATAAAATCCACTTTATTTATTTACTGTTGTGGTTTGGGGGGTGTAATATTTGCAAAGCACAGCTTGAAAGGTTCTCTAAAAATCCAAATAAACATCTTAACAGCTCCCCGGAGAAAATGGATTTAAGGCTACCTTACATTTTCTCATTTCTTCTGCAAGTTTGTCCTGCACCCGTCTTCACGACTATTGTATTTGGTCAGCTATAGGCTGGGATAACTATTTGCTCAATTCGCTTTCTCTGACTGAGGAAGAAAAAGGTTTTGAAATAGATGTCTGCTGTGGTGCTTTGCATTCAAAGGCTAATGAGATGGTGAGGCAGAGTGTTGGACACTAAATGTTTACATTAAAATGGAAATACGTAATCGATTTTTCAAATAGGGTCTCCTGTTCCCTTTTCAAATACGTGTCAAAGGACTAAAACAAAATGAAAAAAATCACCGTCTTTAAGTAATATTGGCTGAGGCAGCAGCTTCTGGTGAGCTACAGCCTAAACCAAGTAGAGAGATAATTGTTTCCAATAATGCATCAGTACACCATTGTCTTTGTTATAATAAAAAGGGAGAATTTATTTCTTAGCAAGGCGTGAGATTATTATCATTTTAGGTACTTTTTCTAATGGTGGCGATTCCTCAGGAAAGTAATACCATCTCTTCAGGGGACACATTTTTTTAAAGTTGATGTTTCAAAATGAATAAGGTTGAAGTTCTGTTCACTTGATCATTGCTAGTTGGCTTGAGAAAAAGTGGGTTACGTGCTAGTGTTTTGGAATCTGAGAGATGTGGGTTGGAATTTAAGTCCTATCGTTGACTAGCTGTGCAGCTTAGGGTCCCTGTGAGTCTCTGATTGCTCATCAGAAATGCTGCCTCATCAGAAAAGGCTGAAAGAAGGGCTGAGTTGCCAGAAAATGTGGAGAAAACCCACTTTATTATTTTTTTAAAGATTTTATTTATTTATTTGACAGACAGAGATTATAAGTAGGCAGAGAGGCAGGCAGAGAGGAGGAAGCAGGCTCCCTGCTGAGCAGAGAGCCCGATGCGGGACTTGATCCCAGGACCCTGAGATCATGACCTGAGCCAAAGGCAGAGGCTTAACCCACTGAGCCACCCAGGCGCCTGAGAAAACCCACTTTAGATCATAACCCAAAGTATCTTCCTATTAGGGGAATAACATACTACTACTTAGAGTAACTCATATTTGTTGAGTGCTTATTATGTGCCAAAACTTTGTTTATATTAACAATGTAATTCTCCTAATTACTTTATGAGGTAGATACTATTATGAAGCAGGTACTGATATTCTGACAGTTTTAAAGATATGGGTTATTTTATTCCATAAATATTTATTAAAGATTTTATTTATTTATTTGACAGACAGAGATCACAAGCAGACAGAGAGGCAGGCAGAGAGAGAGGAGGAAGCAGGCTCCCTGCCGAGCAGAGATCCTGATGCGGGCCTCAATCCCAGGACCCTGGGACCATGACCTGAGCGGAAGACAGAAGCTTTAACCCACTGAGCCACCCAGGCGCCCCTCCATAAATATTTATTGAATGCGTTTGTATTTCTTGGTTAAGATAGGATTAGTTGATTTTCTCGTGACGTGTTGATTGTGTATCTGCTGTGTCCCAGGCAGTATGCTTGCAAGTTCTAGAACTGTGTTGGTGATTAGAATTGTCACAGTCTTTGTATTTTTGGAAGTTAGAGTCCAGGGAGGGAGCCCATCAAATAACCTCAAAACTAGGTATCCTACTACAAAGCGAACAAAAAGTCAAGGAAAGGAATTGCCCCCATGAGAACATCCAACAAAGCAATCTGCTCTGTGGTTGGGGAAGTGACGTGCACTGTAATCTGAAGAAGGGGTTGGAATTACATGAGGAGGAGAATGAGGGGCTGGGTATGTTCCAGTCAGAGGGAGCAGCCCTTCAACAGCCCTGGAGTGGGATGAACGTGTCCGATGCGTGGGCTCCCTGTTACCCATTTCCATCTGTCTCTCTGGTTCTGAAAAGTGGTAAGGACCAGGGCATTGTTCCAGCCTTTGGCCAAGTTTTTAATTAAGTGGGTTGCTGTGCTTTGTGGGGGAAGAGGAGAGATTTGCTCTAGCAGCTGGGATCAGGAGCATAATCACCCTTTCTCTTGTTAGAAAACTTTTCTCTGGGGCCTTGCCAGTTGTTTTATGTGTCTCTGGAAGCTGTGAGACTCAAGTCAGCATGAAGAGAAGAAACCACTTTGGATGAAGCCTAAAAAACCAATATGGTAGCCCTTGGGCCACTGGTGACCTAGAAAAAGCCTTGAAGGGAGTTGTCGTCTCAACCCTTGTGGAATAGTCATGTGACATGGTTGAGGAACGATTGAGACAGGACCATGTGACTGTCTGACAGGTGTCCTAGGATCTTACAGCACCCTAGCAGACGTGGACCGGAATACCTCCTATTTGCAGTTTCTTTCACAGGCCGCGAGTGTGTATGCACATGCTAATGAATTAAAGTTTGCCAAGCGTTTTAAACTTTCTGAAACAATATGGAATAAGAAGTGTGGGATTTTGTAATGGTGATTGTGACAGATACTCTGTTTCTCAGAAGAGCCAGAGAACAGTCTCATTCAAATGCCCTGTGTTCTGTCAGTAAGACCAGAACATGTGTTGGGGTATTATCAGTCACAGAGGCCTTTCTCGGCAGCGTGTGCTGTGGGTGAGTGGGCGTGTGTGTGCAAGCGTCCACGCACGTGTGCATGCGTGAGGGAGAATTGATCTGATTTGTAGAGAGATTTCAGAAGTTGCCACTGGTCTTACTGACCTGGTAAGTCAGTTGGATTCCATAACCTGTCGGTCTCCTCTGGCTATTAAAGAAGCCTGGAGCACCAGGCCATTTTTCGGCGTCAGTCTTAGATTTCATTCCGAGCTTCCCCTTCTGTTTCCTGGCCCTGGCTGTACTTAGGCCTGCTTTCTCCCCTGCAGTCCACACTTTCTTGCCCCTTTTCTGCTGATTGAAGTGGGAAAGAGAGTGAGAAGAGGAGGTTTCTTTGGTTTTGTTTAATAGACTTTATTTTTAAAAGCCATTTTGGGTTTAGAGCAAAATGGAGCAGAAAGGAGAGAAGGAGAGAGCGTTCCCTTATACCCCTGCCCTCACGCCTGCCCAGCCTCCCTGACTATCAACCTCCCTGGCCAGAGTGACTTGTTTGCAATAATTGATGAACCTACGTTAACACATTATAATCCAAAGTCCATGGTTTCACTCTTGATGATGTACATGGTATGAGTTTGGACAAAAGGATAATGACATGTCTCCACCTTGACAAGATCATAGAGAACACTTTCCCTGCCCTAAAAATCCCCTGTGCTCTTCCAATTCACCCCTTCTGCCACTCAGCCCCTGGGAACTCCTGATCTTCTTACTGTCTCCATAGTTTTATCTTTTCCATAATGTCACGTAGTTGGAATTATACAGCATGTGGCCTTTTCCAGTTGGCTTTTTTACTTAGTAAGATGCATTTAAAGTTCCTCTATGTCTTTTCATGTTCATAGGCATCCATGTGAAGCTGTCAAGTAGGCAGTTGGTCATACAAGTGTGGGACTCAAAGAGTCTTGGGGAATACTGGTAGATAGTCTATTCCAAAGACACATGTAAGGGTGGGCACAGAGTGAGTGCAGTGGGCTGTCGATGCCCCTAAAAGGAGCACAGATTTGTGGTGTTGGGCAGTGCCATTGGAGTACATGATTTTTTAAGCTGTGGCCTGAAGATCAAGTAGTACAAGCCAAAAAAAAAAAAAAAATAGGAGGAGAACCTATTTGGGGCAAAGGGAACATCTTATTGCACAGGCCCTGAGGGAAGATGGAGCTTGTTGCCATGTTGAAACTGATCAGTCAAAGAAGACGGTGGTAAGGGGGAAGGGTAGAGAAAGAAAGATGGAGTGGTCACACCATGCAAGATCTTGGAGGCCATGTCAAGGAGTTTGGACTATGTCATGAACATACAAGAGTATCACTGAGAATTTTCAGGCAGTGTGCTGATGTGGTCAGATTTAACAGATGCCTCTCCTCTAGAGAGACCTTCCCCCAGAAATGTTTTGAGCTAGGTTCTGTGAGTGCATCTCCCTTGGGCCACCCCAGGCCTGCCTTCTTGTCCATCCGCATTAGCTTCACTCCCACTCTCATCAGGCACGACACATCTAAGTAGGTCAGGTCAGGCAGAGAAGCTCCCTAGGGACTTTGTCTTCTAATGACGAGGCCAAACTCAGGGGAGAAGTAATCTGTATGGACAGCCTGGCTTCCTGCTTCTCCGGGTAATCCCAGTATTTCTTTTTCTTGTGATCCATGAGTTTTCTTAAAAAGCTTCATACTTTGGTGGGTAAGACTGATTAAAATCTGAGGGTCCAGTTTGGTGCTGATGAAGGTGGTTTTTTACCCTGAATAGTTCTTTTTCTCCAGGTTCATAGCTTAGGCCAAATACTGGAGCATGTGGGCATTTAAAATGCATGTGTATGCCATTTTTGACAAAATCCTTGGACAGTTTCCATGTGGCTTTGGAAGTAGGATATCTGGATGTTGTATATAGAGCAACTGACTGAGCCTCTGAAGACATGGGTTTATGTATTTGATCGTTTACTATAGGATCTGGGGCTTGCCAATTGTTCTATCTAAACTTCATGTTTCTTCACCTTTTAAATGAATGGGTTAAGTTCGACAACTCAGATGAAATATATAAATTCTTTGAAGAATGTAACTTATCAAAATTAACAGAAGAGGAGATAGAAAATCTAAATAGCCATGTATCTATTTAAGAAATTGAATTCACAGTTTCAAATGTTCCTTACTTTCCCTCCTCTACAACTACAGACCCATTTTATCAAATATTTAAAGATGAAATATGCTAAGATTACACAAACCCTTTCAGAAAATAAAGAAGAGAATTGTTTCCAGCATGTATCATTAGGCCAACATAACTCTGATAAGAAAATTGATGAGGACATTATAAAAAAAGAAAGTAACAGACCAATATAGGGGTACCTGGGTGGCTCAGTCAGTTAAGCAGCTGCCTCAGACTCAGGTCATGATCCCAGGGTTTTGGGGTCGAGCCCCACATTGGGTTTCCTGCTCAGCGAAGAGCCTGCTTCCCCCTCTCCCTCCACCTGCTGCTCTGCCTACTTGTGCTCTTTCTTTCTGTTAAAAAAATAAATAAAATCTTAAAAAAATAGGCATAAAATTCCTTAGCAAAATATTATCAAATAGGATTCAGCTTTATATAAAAAGGAGGACTCGAAACAAGATGGGATTGGGAGGGAGACAAACCATAAGTGACTCTTAATCTCACAAAACAAACTGAGGGTTGCTGGGGGGAGGGGGGTTGGGAGAAGGGGGGTGGGGTTATGGACATTGGGGAGGGTATGTGCTATGGTGAGTGCTGTGAAGTGTGTAAACCTGGTGATTCATAGACCTGTACCCCTGGGGATAAAAATATATGTTTATAAAAATAAACATAAAAAATAAAAAAATATTTAAAAAAAAAAGGAGGACTTGAGATCAGAACCACAGCACATTGCATTCCACTCTCCTATATCAAATTCTTGGCAGACATCACTAGTTGATCTGTTTTCCAGCTGAATCATTCTGAGCCTACCCCTTACACAACCACTACCAATCGATTAAAGTTGGCATGTGAGAAGAAATCTATGTTACATCAGTGAACTGAATGGATACTACCAAAATAAGGCTGAGATACTATAATTCTATTAACCTCTTAAAATTCTGAGGTCATTTTACGGGCATTTCCTTCAGTGTGGGACAAAGTACTCCATACAGGGCATGAAACAACAAGGGTCAGTTGTTTTGAGCAATCCACACAAAGGAAGAAGTCATAAAATATTAAATGCCTGCAAGGATCATAACCTTGTTTGTTCTCATTTACTGCTGTATCACCAGCGCCCAAGGACAAAGGCTGGTACACAATAACATACAAGACTGTTTGTTGAATGAGTACATGAATGAATGAATGGATGTCTGGATGGGTGGATGGGTGGGTTCTGAGGGAAGCAGATAAGTGGTTTTATCTTCGTAGAGTGGTTATGGCTACCACCATTGAATCAAGGATAACCAGTCTCAAATGATGAGATCTGAAACTGTTGAATGAATGATTGAATTCTGGGGGAGACAGACAAGTGGTTCTATTTTTATAGAGTTGTTATGGTTACTGCCATTTAGTCAAGGATAACCGGCCACAAATGATGAAGCCCGGGATTGGGGTCTAAGTCAAAGGCTGCAGTGTCAGGGTTGAGTATCTGTATTCTGATGATTCCTATATTAAAAAACTTCAGCCTCGCCTCTCCTCTGAGTCACAAACATGTATATCCAGCTGCCTTCTTGATATTTTTGCCTGGCTGCTTCAGAGACAACTTAACCTAATATACTGTTATAGAGTGTACTGTTTTCCTGCTCCCTTGCCCCAAACCTGGTCCTTCTCCAGTGTTTCCTATTTCAGTGAACACTATGACCATCCATCTGGTTATACAGGCTAGAAATTTAGAAGGCAGTCTGAATACCTTTCCCCTCCTCACATCCCACATCCTAATTAGCTCTCAGATATATTCAGTTTTCTCCATCTTCCCCACCACCACCCTAGCTGAGCCCCCACCATCTCTCACCTAGATGATGGTAACAGTCTCCCTGGGTCACCTCTACACCCCCTCGATGCCATTCTCCACATTGCAACTTGAAGCACCTGTTCAAAATGCAAATTGGATAACTCATTCCCTGCTTAAAACCTGTTGGTGGCTCTCACTACTCATAAGAGAAAAGCCAAACTCTCTAAACTGGTCTATGTACAAAGCCCTGCCTGGTCTGGTCCCTGATGTCTTCTTAAGCTACATCATACACCACTCACCTCTTACTTCCTGTATGTTCATTCCACTGACCTTTTAGTTCCTCCCCACCACAAAAGAAAAAAAAAAAAAAAAGCTCCTTTCTGCATTTATGACTAGAACTCCCTTGTCCTCTTTATCTAGTTAATGCTTATATATCCTTCAGAATTCTTGTCTCTTCATGTAAAAGACTCCCCTAATTTCTCCCAGAGAATAAACTCTCTGCGAATCTGTTCCATTCTTTCATTTATCTTAGTTTGTCATGAAATACTCATTAGTGTGATTATTTGATTAATGCCTGCCCCTCCAAGTAAACTATAAAATCCATGTGATCAGGAATTGTACTTATGCTTACTTCTATTTTATCCTCAGGGACTAGCACAGTGTCTGACACTCAATAGACATTCAATAAATCTCTGATTAAGATGAATGAATGAATGAATAAATGAGCCTAGCTGTCTCTTGTGGTAGATTAGGGTTTCTCAATCTCAGCACTATTGACATTTGGGGTGGGATAATTCTTTGTTGTGAGGGACTTTCCTAGGTACTGTAGGATGTTAAGCAGCATTCTTGGCCTCTGTTACTAAATGCCAGTGGCATCACCTGTATTGTGACAGCCAAAAATGCTCCCAGGCATTGACAAATGTTCCCTGGGGAGCAAAATTGAGAACCATAGTGTTAAATTATTTTAAGTATTCAAAATATTTGCTTGGCCTTTGGAGCTGTATAATTCTTTGCTGTCCTGTGCATTGTAGGATGTTTTAAAGTGCCTCTGGTGTCTACCTACTAGATGCTAGTGTCCTTCTCTAGTTGATAGACCCATCCCTACATCCCTTTCTCGTGTTTCTTCCAGTGGGATGAGTACCCTCCCTGTTCTATTGATGTCATCCTTGGCCATAGGACTGTCTTTGGCCAATGGAATTTCAGCAGATGTGAATGGCATGCCTGAGGAGAAATTTTAAGATCCAACATAGATTCCACTTGGTCTTTCCCTTCTAACTCATAAATGAGAATAGGGCTGTCCTTCATTTGGTTCTGGAATAAAGAAGATATTGGCAGAGCGAAAAACCAATTCATAGATGACATGTATATCAGCAACAAATGAATGTCTGTTTTTGTAAGGCACTGCCGTTTTTGGACTTGTTTGTGATGACAGCATAGCTTAGCAAAAGCTGACTGTTAAAACTCTGAAGTGGTTTGGCCAACAAGGGCTCATTATTGGGTGGTAATTAATCCATTCTGACACATGAGGGGTAGGTGAACAAAGGAAAGAAAGATCACTCAGATTCAGATTTTTGATGTATTTATTAGGTTTCTAATGAGGCTTCAGGAGTTCTGGGCCCAGCATAATTGCTGAGATAATTGTATCTTATTTCACACATCTTTATGTATCTTTTTAATAATCTCTGTTACGAAAAAAAAAAATAAAAAAAATAATCTCTGTTACCAAACCTAACTCATGCTTTTCTTTTGCAACCTAAAGGAGCACATTGAGGAAGAATATAAACACTGTTCAGGCAGGGACAAAATCTGTTTTATTTCCCCAGCATCAGTATACTGTTGACTGGAATAGGTACTAATTCAATGTTTGTTGAGTGAGTGATGGACCAGTAGGGATTGCAAATACTCTGCATGCTCTCCTACATTTCGTGGTCTTCCTTCCTTGCAGTTAAGCTGTGGCCAGTGGCCTATGAGCGTAAGCAACATGTCACTCCTTTTCTGAGAAAGTTAGGAACGGGGGAGATATCCATTCTCCATCTCTTCCATTTGCAGGGCAGGAATCAAAGAACTTTGAGATGGCAGAATTGCAGAAGCAAACATCTTGGGTCCCTGCATCTACAGGGGGAACTTAACAGGGAGAGGTCATGACTCATATCCAAACTCTCATGAATGAAAAATAATTTTATTAATCCAGGAGTTCTCAACCAGACATAATGTTATTCCCCAGCGTACATTTGGCAGTGTCTGGAGATGGTTTTATCACCAGTAGGGAAATGCTACTGGCATCTAGTAGGTAGAGACCAGAGATGCTGCTGAACATCCTACAATGCACAAGATAACTAAGAATTATCTAGATCAAAGTATCAATAGGGCCAAGATTGAGAAACCCTCTTCTAAGGCACAGAGATCTTGGATTTATGTTAGCACAGCATCGCAGCTCCTTTCTTCACTAATACAAGGAATAATTGAAATATTTTACATACCTCAGTTTTTAAACTAGCAGGATCTCTGTATTTTCCTTCGAGCTGGAGCCTTCAAGAGCTTGATAAAGGAATTATAAATGAGTTGAATAAATTAAATTAAATAACTCTATGAAGAGCCAGCACATTTTCTGTGTGGAAGCAGATAAGTGGAGGAAACCACAAAGCCCAGATGTAGAGAGTTAGTGCCATAGGACTGTTAAGAGTAGAGGTTGTCAGGGCGCCTGGGTGGCTCAGTGGGTTAAGCCGCTGCCTTCGGCTCAGGTCATGATCTCAGGGTCCTGGGATCGAGTCCCGCGTCGGGCTCTCTGCTCAGCGGGGAGCCTGCTTCCTCCTCTCTCTCTCTCTCTCTGCCTACTTGTAATCTCTGTCTGTCAAATAAAATAAATAAAATCTTTAAAAAAAAAAAAAAAGAGTAGAGGTTGTCATAGCATGGTCCATCAACCAAATCTGGTCCTCTGCCTATTTGTGTAAATAAAGTTTTATTGGGACACAGCCATGCACATTTGTTTATGTGCTGCCTATGGCTGCTTTTGCATGGCAAGGACAGAGGTGAGTAATTGTAGCAGAGATGGTATGGACTATAAAACCTAGAATATTTACTATTTGTTTCTTTACAGAAGGTTTGCTGACTCCTTTTAAGAGCATGGGTTTGAGTCTCAGCTCCAACACTCACTAGCTGTGTGACCTTGAGAAAGTCTTGTCACTTCTCTGAGTTTTAATTTTTCATCAGTCAAATGAAGAGAGTAATAAGACTGGTCTCCTATGGCTTTTTAGGGATTTAGTGAGCTCAAATGCTTTGCACGTTGCCTGGCACATGGAATATGCTTAATAAATGATAGCTATTATTAATGAGTTAGTACTACGAACAGTGAAGATAATAATAAAACAAAACCACCTTTTGTGCCTTGGGCAGAAGTAGATACTTCCCTGAGACCTGGCAGTAAGTTTTCTTCCTTCGTCGCAGACGCTCTGGCAGCCCATAAGGAAACGTGTTTATCTTGAAAGCACCTGGCAGAGGCAGCATGGATGGAGCTGAGCTGCTAGATCGACCCCATTTCTCAAACCCAGCTTTCTACATAGAATTATTCAAAGGGAACCCTTATCAAGCAGCCTTCCAGCTCCGGAGTCATCCATCTTCTAAAGGTAATTCAGTAGCCCTTGGTAGCTGATGATTTATGGGGCGGGTGGCCACAGGGAGGTTGCTCTTTGTATTACAGCCTGTTTTTATCAATGACCAGCAACCTGCTGTCTGGGGCCAGAAGCAACAGGCTCTTTGTTTAATCCTATTAACCAGGTCTTGGCTACAGCCAGCTCTGGGCCAGCAGAGGGCTGCTGGCCACTGGGCAGATGAAGGATTTGGATCAATCTGAATTGAGAACAGCAGTTGTTAAAGTAAGACTACCATGTCTTAACAGTAGTAGAGTTCTGTCTCCTGTACAAAGCTGCCTTAAGCCTCCAAGCCTCATTTGATTCGTGCTACAGTCCTGGGAGGGAGGGGTTGTCATCCTTGCTTAACAGATGTGATGTTGAAGCTGGGAGGTGGTTACTCATCATACACCCAGATTAAGATCACCAAGGTAAGTGCTCCTGTCCTAATGGGACGCATGCGTCCCTAGTGAGGAAGCCTAGGGTACAGTCTCACCCCGATGTACTAGTCCCAGTGTTTGTCTCTTTGCTGCCTTATTCTGAGGGTAGGATGCCGCTCTCTCATTCATAATTTAATTCTTAGGATCTGGCAGCAAGCCTAGCACATAGTAGGTGCTTAATAAATATGTTAAAGAACTAATGTTGCCCGGGCCTTTGCATGAGTGTTTCCACTTCCTGAAACACTCTCCTCATCCTCTTTACCTCATTAACTCCCACTTGCCTTTAAGGACACATCTTAGATGTCCTCTTGTGCCAGTTGGTGTCTAATCAGGAAAAAGAAATTATATTCATTAATTTAACTGTGAGAATTTATTAGGGAGTTGGTTAAGTACTTACTAAAATAGGAAAAAGGTAACAAGAGTATACTGAGTTTACAAAGATAGTAAGCAAAGTGTATTGGTTATCCACTGCTACGTAAGAAAGCAGCCACAACTTAGTGGCTGAAAACAACCATTCATTATCTCATATTTTCCATGGGTCCGGAATCTGGGCATGGCTTAGCTGGATCTTCTGCCTCAAGTTTCTCTCCAGGCACCAATAAAGGTGACAGCTAAGGCTGGGGTCTCATCCCAAGGCGTGACTGTAGAAAGCTGTGCTTCGACACTCACTCAAGTGGTTGTTGGCAGGATTTGGTTCCTCATGGACTGTTGGGCTGATGCCCTCAGTTTACCTCCATCTGTTGACTGGAGACCTCCCTCAGTTCCTTGCCACATGGGCCTCTCTACAGGGCAGTTCACAACATGGCAGTTGGCTTCATCAGAGCAAGTGAGCAAGACAGAACACCCATGTTGGAGGCCAAGGTCTTACTATGTATGTCAGCGATTATTTATATCAAGTGACATTCCATCACCTCTACTGTTCTCTGGTAGAGGTGAGTTGGTAAGTCCATCTTGTATGACAGGGGAAGGGATCACACAACAAATATCAGGAGCAATGCCAGGGACTGCCCGTCACAGGGAGAAAGAAGCTAATACCCACAGAGCTGGAGGGACAACAGGAAGAGGTTGGGGCTTTAGAACCTAGATGTTTGAAGGAAGGTCCCCATGGGGCTAAGATTGCTTCTGAGAGGGTGGCCCTGTCCCACTGATTCTGGTGATTCCAGTGGGACACAGTGAAGCTGTGTACAAGGAAAAAGCAAACAAACACATGGAAACAGGAGCTAGCTGATGTTTCTGAAACCAACTAGTACTGCTCAGTTTTGGAAGGGAACCATGGGCACCAACAGGAGTGGGATGTATACTGGAAGGATGGAAAGAACAATCTCTTTTGTCTCTGTTATGGGCGGAATTCCCACTCCATCCATATGATGAAATCCTAACCCCTAGGACCTCAGAACATGTGACCTTATTTGGAAATAGGGTCATTGCAGACCTAATTAGTTAAGATGAGGATGTATTGAAGTAGGATGGGCCTTTTATCCAATATGACTGGTATCCTTATAGAGAAAATTTGAACACAGATACAGTCACACAGTCCATGAGAACATGAAGGCAGAGATTCCTACCCCAAGCCAAGGGATGGCAATGATGGCTAGCAAACTACCGGAAGCTAGGAGAGAGGCATGGAACACATTTTCCTTCGCTGTCCTCAGAAAGAACCAACCATGCTGACACTTTGATCTTGGACTTCTAGGCACTAGAAGAGTGAGACCATAAGTTGTGTTGGTTAAGCCACCCCTGTACTTTGTTACAGCAGCCCTTGGAAGTTCGTGTAGCCTCCTCTAGCCTTGCTGTCTCCTCTGTCATCATCTGTCTTGCAGAACCCACCAAGGATGCAGGTGGCAAAGCTGGGATGTAGTTGCAGCCCACTGGATGATGAGAACAACCAGCACATACCTCTTAGGCGGAAGCTTTCCCTGACCCCACCACGCAGGTCCTGGCTGGTTTCCCGCCCTCCGTGTGTCCCCTGGGTCCTCTGTGTGACCTCCTGTTATAGCACTTACCACCCTTTTGTACTAACTGATTATATGTCTGTATCTTTCTCTGGACCATGAGCTTCATAAGGGTAGGCACTCTGTTCTGTGTTCTGTTCTGTATCACCTGTGCCACTATGGACAGCTGTGGTAGCATACATATAATCTCATTTAATCCTCAGAATAGCAATGCAGATATTCCTACCTCCATTTTGCTAATGAGGAAACCAAAGATCACAGAGCTGAAATAGCAAAGCCAGAGCTTTGATCTCCTTCTTTACTCTCTCTCTCGTCTTCCCACCAGAGTTCTACAGAGCCAGCATGCGTTAAAGATTTATAATGGACCAGGAGCTGGGTTAAATGCTGTCTGCATATCTTTCTCTATCTCCATATTGATAATAGCTACATTATCATTTAACACTCATTTCATAGAGTAAGTAGTGCTGATGGAGAGCTAGAAACCAAACAGAATATTCTGGCTAAACCCAATTCCGCCACACAGCCAGACAGCTGAAAATCAACCAGTGTCCCTCCACTAAGAGCAGATTAATAGGTTGTTGATACATCTAATGGTTTGTTTAATTGATGGCTTTTGCCATTATTAGGAGAGAGTTTAGAGGGTTTTTTTTTTTTTTTTTATGATTAGAAGACCCATGTCAATTAGCCTCGGAAACAAGAATGTAAATATAAAATGGTATTTGTTCTGTTGCCAAGCAAAATAAGCACCTATACTGGGAGCCAGAGATTTAAGAATTTATTCGGCAAATATTTGAGTGTGTATTATGTGTTTGGCAGTATTCTTGCAGCTGTATAAGCTGTATATAACAATGTAAGATGCATTTCCTTTCCCCAGGGACCTTGCCATGTAGTTAAGGAAAGAAGATATTCACACAGGAGATGTTAATTAACAAAACAAGGCCATCGGGGTAAATAGCAAGTTAATGGAATGGACAGTAGGAAAATCATGCTTGTGGGAATTCAGAGGACGGAGGGGTAATGATGATGTAACGAAGAAATTTGCTACCATTTTATTGAGCATTCATTGCATTCCAGGCACAGTGGTAAGTGTTTGTGTGCATTAACCTGTTATGGATGAGGAAACTGAGCCTTGAAGAAGTCGAATGACTTAGGTGAAGTTGTACAGCCAGTGAGTGATACAGTGAGAATTTAATCTTGGGTTATCTTACACAGGAAGTTCTTTTTTTTTTTTTTAAGATTTTTATGTATTTATCAGATAGAGAGAGAGAGAGAGCACAAACAGGCAGAGAGGCAGGCAGAGGGAGAGTGGGAAGCAGGCTCCCTGCCGAGCAAGGAGCCTGATGTGGGACTCGATCCCAAAACCCTGGGATCACATCCTTAGCTGAAAGGCAGCTGCTTAACTGACTGAGCCACCAAGGCGTCCCAAAGGAAAGCGTTCTTAACCACCTGCCATTCTCGATTCTTTTCCTTGTTTAAAGATTTATTTATTTATTTGAGAGAGAGAATGAGTGTGGAAGGGAAAGAGAGTCCCAAGCAGATTCTTTGCAGAGTGTGGAGCCTGATGCAGGGCTCCATCTCATGACCCTGGGATCGGGACCTGAACTGAAACCAAGAGTCAGATGCTTGACTTACTGAGCCACCCAGGCACTCAATCTATTCTATATCCTGAGATACAGACTATATCTACCATTCTGTATCCTGAGAGTGGATTGTACTCTGTATGTCCACAGAACGCAGTGGTTATAGAGGGCTGGGGAAATGTATGCAAATCTTAAGAGCTGATGACATTTAAACCGGGTTTTGAAGCACGAATTAAGAGTTCAGTAGTTGGAAAAAGAGAGAAGGCATTCCAGGCAGAAAGAATAACCTATGCAAAGCAGGTAGGTTTGTTCCTTATTTTCTTTCCTCTGCCTCTAGCTATACTCATCACACCTTTTTTTTTTTTTTTTCTTTTTGTAGCAGTGGCCAGTATAAGTCACCCTTAGTCTCTAATGCCTCTTCTTTCAGGGAAGGGTTTGGAGTTTTAGAACATTTACCCTTTGACTCTGCCCGTACTGAGCCTTGGTTCTTTGGGAGAGAGATGCCTCTTGATTCTACAGCAAACCCAGATCTCGTCAGTTATTTTGAGCACTTGGAAGAAAAGGTGGTGGGACATCCTTTCTCTTCTTAGCGCACACGCCTATTAGAATCGCTAGGAACATGTTGTTGAGTGAACAATCCTTGGGAGGGCTCAAGTGCTTATTGCCAATTTAAAAAAAGGCATTCTGAGAGAAAACTAACACAGATGGAAATAAATTGAATTTTCTGCCCTAGGAGATCTTGAGCAATGAAACCCATGTAATTGACCACCGGTTTTCAGAGTGGGGATGGATCTGAGAAGAGAGAAGGGAGGAGGGAGGAGGCCTAGTTCAGAGGAACATTTAAAATGGAGGAAAAGATCATTTTGTAGTCTGAGGGATGCAGTCCCCTGGAAGGTCTGTGTTCCTTCCGTGAGGCCAGAAGAAATGTGTTCAGGATGCTGTATTTAATAATGCCTCAGAGCTTCAGTTTTCCCATCTATTAAATGGGGATCATGGTATGGAACCTTTGGGATCATACAAGACAATGTATAGAAAGTGCTTCCTTTGTTGTCTGGCACATCATAGGAGCTCAAAAAGTTAGTTATTATTAATGACAGTATTGTGTTAGGGACTGAGGTATAAAGTTGATATCTTAGGATTTAGGATATCTTAGGATTTCCCTAGAAGCAAAATATGACACTGGGATTCTAATGCCTGTGGTGCATTGAGTTTTCAGAAGCAAAAGAGTGGGGAAGGCAAGAGAGCGTAGGCGGGGGAGCCAAGCAAGGATGTGGTCTTATCTGGGGACCAGCTACAGTCTGATTCCTCGGGGAGCTCTTGGGTATGAACTATGCTGCAGAACTGATACCACCTCAAAGCAAGAAGGTGAGCCTTTTTTGACCACTGGGTCAGCTAGTCATTGGATATAGGATGACTTGGGGGAGAGGATGTACCCTTAGTGGGCTTTCTGGGTGAGGTGGCTCCTGTTTGAGAGCAGTCTCTTCAGGGCAGAGATAAGCCCAGCAGCCAATACTCACAGCATCTGGGGATGGATGCACTGGGTTAGTAAAGGGCATCAGGGTTGGGTGCGCCAGTGGGCTCCATTTCAGTTGTCAGGGTGAAAGATATGGAATGAAAACTCTGGACAAAATGAGTGTGTCAAGACTGATTTTATATGGGGCACTTGGATGGCTCAGTCGGTTAAGCATCTGCCTTTGGCTCAGGTCATGATCCCAGAGTCATGGGATCAAGCCCCACATGGGGCTCTCTGCTCATTGGGGAGCCTGCTTCTCCCTCTCCCTGTGCTTGCCACTCCGCCTGTTTGTGCTCTCTCTCTTTCTCTCAAAAATAAATCAAACCATAAAAAAAAAAAGGCTGGTTTTATGTAACATGGAAGACAAACCCCTGGTCACAAAGATGCAGGGAAGACCCACCCTGATATGAACCCAAGATATTTCCATCTGATTCCTCATAGAATTGGTCACAATTTCCAGGATCCCACCTTCACACCAGAACCTCTATTTTAATTGTGCTGCTGTTCAAAGATAGGATGCTTGTTCTTCTCTGAGGAGATGATGGCTCCAGACGGAAATTATATCTTTGTATCCACCATGGTGCCAAGTGTAGTGCTTTGTATACAAGTTGGTACTCAGAAAGTATAGTTGATCAAAGAACATCTCCTCCAGGCATTCTAACCTATCAACTTTTCGGGGTGATTAAAGAAAGTGACTTCAGTTATGAATGTCTAGACTTCTTGCTTTGGCATTTAAGGTTCCCACACCATCTTGAGCTGGCCTCCAGGATTGTTGCCAATGACCCTCTCACCCACCTTCACAAACCTCATGTTGTTGTCCACTCATTTCCAACCTCTTTTTTTCTCATGCAGTGGTATCATCATCTACCCAGTGGTCCAGGCCAAAATCCTAGTATTTTTTTATTACTCTCTTTCTTTCCTTGACCCCTAACCATCAAATCCACCAGCAAATCTGGTTTATTCTGCATTCAAAATACACCCCAGTCTGGCTACCTTTCATCCTTTCCTTTGCTACCATCCCTATCCTAACTCTACCTCAACCCTCACCCAGGTCACAACATCCTTTTCACTGGTCTCCCTATTTCAAGTCTTTCTCACCAGAGTAATTGTGTCTAGCATAGTGCCTGGCACATAATGGGTTCTCAGTAAATTCTTGTTGACTGAATGGATAGGGAATCATGAGGTTTCTTCTTGATAATTAAAAAAAAAAAAAAAAAAAAAGATTTCATGGATCCCAAAATAACAGTTGATATTTTAGCATATTTTTCTTGAGTAACTATTTGTTGTTGACCAAGTGCATCTATGAATTCAGTAATGCTTTTGAATACAAAGATCTACAGACTTGAAAATAGTTGAGCCAGGGGATGAGATATTGGCAAATCGGCTCCAAATTGGCAGATTCCTTGCAATACCTCAAGAGCCCTCTAGGAGGTGGTGGCTCACAGGTTGAAATTCACTATGTATTCTGGTTAAACTGGGTCTTTGCTTATTTCTACAGCATGACTCATTCTGGGATTCTGTTCACACCCTTGTGCCTCTGTTCTGGCTGTGTCCTCTACTTGGAACGCCCATTTCAATCTACCTCAAACTCTGGGTATACAAAGCCCAACCATCTTTAAAGTCTCAGCCCAAATGTCAACTCCTTTGAAGCCCTTCTTGATTTCACTCAAGTGGGAAGACGTTTTGCCCTCCTCACTGAGCTCCCACTGAGCTTTATCTGTATTGTGTTTATTTATAGCCATGGGTGCCCAATTTAGAGATTTTGCAAACCAATAACATTTTTAAAAAGGAAGGGGCAGCTATTGACTTTGCCAAAAAGATCTTGAAACAAACAAGTTTTATCAACACTGTCATTTCATAAAAGAAACTTTATAGACACAAAAAATGAAAAAAGGAAGGGCATTATCTCAACATAAGGAATCATCTTAACAATGAAATAAATTTTGTCCTATAAAAAATTCATACAAGGATGGTTTTAATTTTTCTCTTCTTTCTGAGTCCTAGTAAAGAATTCATCACAGATAAGCCCTAGAGAAGGGTATTTAGAAACTTTGTCTTCTAATTCTTCATATCCCTACCTCATTACCACTTCTAGCCTCAGGTTTTCATGAGCAGGGAATGTATCTAATTCAACACTATATCCCCCAACAAAGCCTGGCTCATTGTGACTGATGTAAGGCTAATTGATTGAACATCATGTAGCGCAGAGAGTCTGCTCTTTCTCTCAGAATAGTTTTGGCTCCTGATCCTTTGGCTCCTATGGGTGGTTAAAGAAAGCCCTTGCAGTATAATTGGTTTCTGGAAAGCAAAGGCAATGTAGAACTCCTTGAGGTTTTGTCTGCTAACTCAGCACTGAATGTACTCCTTTAGCTTTCCAGGAAGACATGGCCCTTCTAGAGTAGGAAGAGGCTGTGATATTCTTGATTTGCAATATCATAGTAGATACTCAACAAATAAACAGTGGACAAAGATCTCTATGAGTCTTAATCTCTATGAAGTTGACTCTTTGTTGTGGTCCTGGGAGCTTTTCTAACAGAAAACACGAGTCCTGGAATGCTTGCCTTTGTATTCCGAAGTATAGGTGCTCCTTTAAGCAATGGCAGGATGTAACGGGGACTAGAAGCAGCTGGATTCTGGGTTCCCTCCAGTCACAGAATGGAGGGAGGTCTTGTGGCTTACTCTATGCTGCTTTCAATCATCATTCTTTTGAGAGCCCTCAGGAGAACCAGACCAATAACAAACAGCATCTTCCTGGATCAAGGCACTAACCTCAGACACCCCAGGAACTTAGGGGACAGAGCTGTTCCAAGTAGGCTGAATGCCTAGTACCCAGACTCTCTGTCTGTGGAATAATGAATTCTCTTTTGATCATCTGCTGTGTAAATCACCGACGATGGGGAGTTAATCATGCATAGGAAATGAATCTTTTCTCTAAGTTAATGAGCAGAGAGCTCAGAGCAACATCTGTTTATTCCCTCTACTTTCAAATCTCTGGCAGTTTGAACAATTAATTGTACCCAATAATGTCTCTTTGTTTTTAGACATTAGGGGGAAAAAACCCAGTTCTCCCCAAAACACATATACTACTGGGTAGTGGGTAAAGAGACATCTATGCAGCTTATTTACCCACTTAAAAGTGATGTTCTAAGAATCAAAGGATGTATATGAGTGTGTGGGGGGGGGGAGGGAGGAAAGGAATAGGGTAGAGAAGAGGTGAGGACAGGAGAGAATCAGGAGGGAAGAATAATTTTGGCTTCTAGTTTTATGAGCATTACATAATGTATCAGGCAGTGTACCAAGTGCTGCCCTTATAGACTCTTGTTGCATCATCCTATTGTAATTACTGGTGGAGGTATTATTATTCCCATTTTTATAGAGGAGAGCAACAAGATTCAGAGAGATTAAGTCATTTGTGCATGCCACCCAGCCAGGAAGCAGCTAGGGAGGCACTGAAGCTCAGGTTGACCTGACTCTCGAGCTCAAGCCTTAGCTGCCCCATGACACTTGCCTTTTCCTTTCAGGGGAAAACCTCACTCACCTTCAGGCCCTTCTCTGACCCCCTCACCCCCACCCATCCTAATGCTCCTCTCTGATCCCTCTTCAACAGCCCATAGGCAGACACTTTGAGGCTAAGCTGCCTAGATGTCCATCTCAGCCATGCCACTTTGCTGGGACAGGCAAGTACCTTCACTTCCCAGAGCTTCAATGCCCCCCTCTATCAACTGGGGATAATTACGGTGCCTTCGCCTATGTTTTTTCAAGGATTAAATGAAGTGATACACAGGGAGAGGACACAGAGCCCTTTATCAGTTATGTTCATATTACTCTCCTTTATGGGGTACTTTCTGTGTGGGAGGCACTTTGCTAAACATCTTATATACCCTATGCATCCTCACATCTCACATTCAACCCAGAACATAGATACTAATAATCAGTCCATCACGTGGCAAATATTTACTGAACATCTACTATGTGCAGGCATATTTTGGTGTGGGGCAGGGACCTAGTTAGGAAGAAAAACAGTGAGTAGCAGTTATACAATTAAATGATGACAAGAATTATGGGGTGGGAAGTCTAGGGTGCTATAAAACTGTGTAGTGAGGGGTCAAGGACATGACTGATTTTTCAGTCTCAGGGAGTCTCAGAGATATCTTTCTGGAGAAAGTGACATTTCAGCTAAATCCAGAAGGTTGATTAGGAGGAAGTCAAGTCAAGGAAAAGATGAGGGGAGAGAAAATTCTGAGCAGAGAATGAGATTGTGCTGTTCTTACTTAATCAGGATCTTTCATGTTTTAATCCAAGGAGTGATCAGATATGGGCTCCTTTCAGATCTGTGGCAGACTGTTAGAGCTGGGGGGAGGGGGAGTGAAGGCAGGGGTGTGTCCTATTCAGACTGTTTGGCATAGTTTCAGGCAAATGACAATGATGTCCTCAGCTGATCTCATTCAATGAATATTCTACTCTTACCAGACCCTAGACAATCTAAGCTGAAAGGAAACTTTGAGGTCATCTGGGGCTCAGAGATTGCAAATTGCCAAAAGATTGTACTTGGGCGGTAGTTGTTATTGACTGGTAATATCTGCTTATAGTCCTCTGTTGGAAAGAGACCCAATTGGTGGCATATAGTGGTAAGATTGATTAGTGATGTCTGTGTCAGGCATGGAGTTAGGAACTTACGGAAGGTGTGAGTAGGCGTCAGACAAGCTATACCCAGTTGGCATCAGAACTCCTCTTAGAGAGAAAACTGTCTTTATCTTAGAATGCATTTTTATAGGCTGTTTTAGGTATTAAAGATGGGACCCAAAGAACATACACTGTAAGAAAAAGCAGAACAAAGAGAGAACTAAATTGCTCTGCGTAAATAACATGAAGTCAAGGTTGTTGATGAGCCAGATAGGGTTGAGGAACTTGTTCGAGTAGGGAGACTGAGCCATGCGACAGGTAACTGAATCCCAAAGGCCAGAGAAGATAACATGGAGACTTCCTGATGGTAGAGCAGCCTAAGATTTCAAAGATCCAGATAGCTCATTTCCAATTTTTAAAAACATTTTATTTATTTATTTGAGAGAGAGCGAGAGTAGTGGGTGGTGCCGAGGGAGAGGAGAGACAGAATCCCAAGCAGACTCTGCACTGAGTACGGAACCCATCGGGGGACCCAACCTCATGACACCAAGTTCATGACATGGGCCAAAATCTAGACTTGGCCGCTTAACCGACTGAGTCACCCAGGCGCCCCACCTCATTTCCAATTTTAAGTAGTTTGCTTCCCTGCAATGTACAGTTTGTCAACCCAAACTGACAATAATTATCTGTTTCATGTACTGAAGCTTGTGTTGGTGGCACTTGGGGTTAGTGGAGGAAGGGGGGACATGTCCAGGAGGAGATGACGTAATATGAGAAAAGAAGAGAACACAGGGAATGCTGAAGGGATGATCCATGAACTGAACCAACTCAGCAAAAGAGAGAAGCCAGAGACACAGAAATGGAAGCCCCACCACCACCGGCCCCAACATCCCTGGACCAAGAGGGCAGTGGAGTCTGTTGCTGTATATGGGACAGAGGTCTGGGCTAATTTCTTTGGGATTTCAGAGAATGGAATATATGTGAGATATATACCTCTCTGCTTCCCTATTCTAGTCTATCCTCCTAATTTTACAGATGGGGAAACTGAGGCCCCTGTAGGGGGAAGGAGCCTAATGGAGGTCTCATTCAGTAGCTGCCCAATGAGCCTTCTTTTCAGAGACTGGTAGGAGACACAAGGCAAGGGTAATGAGCCAGTGCTTGGTGTCTGCCATCATCCTTGGTCTGCAGCACTCAGCTCAGTTTGGGTGAAATATCACAGACTGTCAGAAGCGTTTTTATTTTTAAAGGGAAAATGATCAGAACTTAAATGAAGGCTATTTAGTCATGTGCATATGTGCATGTATTGGGGTGTTTGGGCAGGTTATGGGGTGCATTTGGGAACCTGGACCTGACCTAAAGGAAAAAGGGAAAGGAAGAGGGTTTAATTGGTTCTATCTCCCATTTTGAGGTCCTGCTCTCCCCCTCCTCCTTGGAGGAGTCAGTTTAGGAGAAAGCCATGAAACTCAGGTCTTGTGCATTAGTGGTGGGTGGCCCCTTAGCTATAATGGTAATCTAGGGGAGCCAGAAGGGCTGCCTAATGAAGAACTGGTTTCTCCCTTTGTCTCCCTACAGTGCCTATTATTTCCACCATGAATCACCCCGTTGGAATGAAACATGGATATGCCACTGTCTCTGTCAAGAAGGGAGCAAACTCTGTAATGCTCACCAATGCCCCAGAAAAGAGCCACTAGTAATGACCCCTCAGAATGTTCTACTGTGTGCCATATATTTGTGTGTAGACATTGTCACTTGTGCCTCATCACACTTCTGTATCAAGCACAACAGTTGATGCCCCCATTTTTCAGAAGAATAAACAGCCTGAGAGATTCTGACTTGGCTGGGTAACTAAGGAGCAGAAGGTGAGAATTCAGGACTCAACGTAATGACTCTCAGAGTCTTAGATGAAAAGTTGCTTTACTTCTGAATAGGAGTACATTAAAACAATTTCTAAAAGAGAGAGAGAGAGCGCGCACAAGAGAGAGCATGATGGGGTAGGGGTAGAAGGAGAGGGAGAGAAAATCTGAAGCAGATTCCACACTGAGTGCGGAACATGACGCAGGGCTTGATCTCACGACCCTGAGATCACCACCTGAGCCGAAACCAAGAGTTGGCCGCTCATCAGACTGAGCCACCCGGGTGCTCTACATTTAAAAAATTAAGTATTGATTGTACAGTGATAAATTCTTATTGTGGAAAAATTAGAAAATAGAAAAGAGCCAGAGAGGAAACTAAACTCTAGCCATAATCCCACAAGACAAAGATGATCTCATTTTCAATTTTGGGTGTATTCTTCTTCTTTTCCATTAGCATTATGGATTTTAAACAAAAATGGGATGAGAATATGTAAAATTCTGTTACATGAATGTATCATTATTTATTTAACAAGCTCTCTGATGGTAAGCATTTATTGAGCTTATTTGTCGAAAAGCAAGATGCCAGAATGATGGACTGTATGGTCATGAATAAAGCATGGTTCTTAAAATCCAGATTAATATACTGATGAGCAAGATAGGGGCAGATAATTCACCTTTTTGCTCAGAAACTAGATTGAGTGCCTACTATGGTCCAGGCACTGACCACGGCAAGAGAAATGCAGCCGGTATCAGGATGGAAGAGGTCTCCTGAAGCTCAGGGACAGATAATCAGCAAATACGTGTGTGTGTGTGTGTGTGTGTGTGTGTGTGTCTGTAATATAATGAGACAGTGAAGGTGGTGTGAAGGACAAGTCTGGGTCAGTACAGAGAGTAGGAGTCATGGGACAGTATTTTAAATACCCTCTGAAGGTGTGACATTTGAGCAAAGACCTGAAGTAGGGAGTGAACTGTGTGCATGTCTGAGTGAAAAATGGACCAGCAGCAAGTTCAAAGGCAGGGAGGTAGGAAGGAACTTAGTGTTGGAGACAGAAGCACCTGAGAGCACTGTAAGCAGGGAGAATGTGAGGAAATACTGTTGAAGAGGTAGCTGGGGACCAAACTTTGTAGACCCTTAAAGGCCACGGGGATGGAGGGTGTCTGGATGGTGGGTGGCAAGCTTTGCAAGGTCTTCTACAGACAAATGACATAAGCTGATGTGTATTTTCCAAGCCTCCCTTTGGCCTCTACAGAGATTGACTATGGTTGGAGGGGGTGGGCAAGAAGGAAAGTCAGCAGATTGTTTTGGAGATGTTGTAATTATCCAGGAGAGGAGTGATGGTGGCTGGGACTGTGGTAGTAGTAAAGGGACTGTAAGAAGGGGTCGGATTTGAGATACATTGTAAAGGTTGAGCTCTCTCTGGACTTGCTGTAGAGTTGACTCTTGGAATAACAGAGGGATGTGGTCAGGGATGCCTGAGCAACTAGGCAAATGGTGGTACCATAGCTCAGGTGGGGAGGACCGTGGTGGGACAGTGAAGGATGGTTAGAGGTTTGGTTTGGGAGATATTTGATTGAAGATACCTTTTAGAGTCCCAAGTGGCAATCGGGAAGATGGCAGGTGCATATGCCAGCCTGGAGGTCGGAATGAGTTGAAATGGAAGATATACATTTCAGACTCACCCGTGCATAGATGTGTGAAAGCCATGGGATTGGATGGGAAAAATGGCTATTTGGTGAGGGGCCAAGAGAAGGGTCACTTGAGTTCCCTTGGGACTGGGGGATGGTGGGAATAGGAGGACCACTTTTAATTCATTTAATTCATGGTGGTACCAATGGTGACAGAGTGGGTCTTGATGAGAAAGTGGTCCCAAATTTACCTTTAAAGAAAGAAGGCAGTGGCAAGCACAGAATCTTGAAAAGAGGTTCTAAGACCCCAGGAAACAAGGCAGAAAGGAAAGCAGATAAGGACGTAGTGGGAGTGGGAGAAGAAAGGAGACTCAATGCCAAGTTCTAGAAGCCCCCAGTGTGACTCCTCCCTCCTTCTCTTTTTCGTCCCTGAATGTATGTACCTGTGCATCTATCCATCCACCATCCATTTCTCAATTCAGTTAGTGAGTCAATAATTCTTATTAAGCCCTTTCTTTTTGGCAGGTATTGGGCTTGGTGTCAAGGACATAAAGAAAATAAGAAGCTGTTACTCTGTGGGGAAGGAGGGAAGCACAAGAATTCTCTGATCGGCTGTAGACAGGCAGTGACGTCTTCATCTGTAATTTCCCAAAGCAAGTCAGTCTGCAGACTATTTGCCTGGCGGTTGCTTGAGGCCCTCTTAAGACTCCCTATTCCTGAACCCTCCTCAGAATCGAAATCTTCCAGGGAGTATGGTGAAAAGTTCCCCAGGGGATTCTGACATACAGCCAGGTCTAGGCATTCAGCTGACTGAGGTTCAAGTCAGATGGAAAGTGGAAATAATGTTTAAATAGTTCCACTTGGGGCACCTGGGTGGCTCAGTGGGTTAAAGCCTCTGCTTTTGGCTCAGGTCATGGTCCCAGGGTCCTGGGATCGAGCCCCACATCGGGTTCTCTGCTCAGCAGGGAGCCTGCTTCCCTTCCTCTCTCTGCCTGCCTCTCTGCCTACTTGTGATCTATCTGTCAAATAAATAAATAAAATCTCGAGAAAAAAAAATAGTTCCACTCTACAGCATTGTTGGGATTAAGTGAGATCACACCAGAGAAGGTTCGTAACCCAGGAATGTTTGCTGGCAGGCCTTCTGGACATGCCTGTGTGGTCTAAGGCCTTCTCAGGACCCAAAGTACCCAGCAGCATCTTGGTTACAGGGGCAGACCCCCACCCACCTGCCAGATGTCCCAAATCAGAATCTCCTGGGTGATTCTCATGTACTTTGACATAGGCTGGTAGAAGGGGTGCACACACAGTCTGGCCTGTCGCTGAGGCAGTCACACCTGGGAGCAGATCGTCTCTATTAAGGAGCACTAATGAAACGTAAAAATGATTTCCTCGGTGTAATTATATGACGCAGCTCTGGAGTTGTAGCCCTGGGTGACTTAAATGCCCATTACACGGCACAGACAGGTATGTTGGGAAAGCAGGTGATAGAGAGGCGGTTGGGGCACTGGCTCCTTGTGGCTCCCAGGCCAAAGTCAGCCTGTGCTTGACATGGGCCACACCAGTGGTCTTCTCTGTTTCTGGAGCCACACCTGCCCTTCCCCAAGGCAGACCACTCCTTCATAACACAGTGACTGCCACAGGGAGCAGAGCTCTGCTGCCCAGAAGGGAAGCTGGCTCCAGGGGAGTCCCTGCATCTGAGTTGTTTTCTTGAATTTACATGTGCTCACGAATTACCTAGGGATCGTGTGAAAATGCACCTTCCAGTTCAGCAGATCTGGAGTGGGCCCAAGATCGTGCATTTCTAGCAAGCTCCCAGGGAGTGCTAATACTGCAGGTCTGGGGACCACACGTTGCTTAGGAAAACTCCAGGACCACTCATCAAAGAATACCAATGGTTCCTCCCACCCAAGATGAATTAAATCAGAATTTCTGGAGGTAGAATCTGGGCATCACTACTTTTCTTTTTCTTTTCTTTTTTTAAATTTTTTAATTTCTTTTCAGTGCAACAGTATTCCTTGTTTTTGCACCGCACCCAGTGCTCCATGCAATCCGTGCCCTCCCTAATACCCACCACCTGGTTCCCCCAACCTCCCACCCCCTGCCCGTTCAAAACCCTCAGGTTGTTGTTCAGAGTCCATAGTCTCTCATGGTTCACCTCCCCCTCCAACTGCCCTCAACTCCCTTCCTCACTATTTTTCAAATGCTTGTTAGTTTGTGGTCAGGGTTGAGAACTGCTGGGTTGGGAGACTTCTCCTCTCCCTGTTTCCTCCCTCCTCCCCCTTTTTTCCTCCCTCCCTCTCTCTCTCTCTCTTCCACCCTTCCTTTCCCTCCTCTTCCCTTCCCTTTTTTTTTTTTTTTTTTTCCCTGTGGGTTGGAGGAGATGAGCTGGGAATCCAGAGCAGCCGCCAAATTGAAAAAGAACTGTCTGCTCCAATGAAGAGAATGATCATGGGAAGGCTATTGGCAGGAAGGATACTCTCTTTAAACAGAATCCTCTAGCTGGAAAAAAATCTCTCCAGGAGTTTTGCTCAAATCATTGCCTGTGCCAATGGCACCATGCTGTACTCTTATTTCTTTTCCCATTCATGAGAATTCTGACTCTCCTGTTGCTCATGTCTAAAGGAGGACAGCTGGTATAGATGTCCCTTGGCATGATCCACTTCCAACTTGTTCACTTCCAAAGCTTACGGAGCCTGTGCAGTGGGAATTGGAGGTCAGAGGGAGGAGGCACCTGTAAGAGTTGGGACTCCAAGTGCCAGAACACAGAACCACAATTCAAAGAGCTTGAGGCGACAAAATATTTATTTATTCATATAACTGAAACACTGGTTGTTTCAGCAGATTCACAGATTCAAAAGACATCCTCTAGCATCTCTTTGTCTCTTCCCTCTCCCCCATCTCAGCTCTTACTTCCTCCATGTGGCCGTCATTCTCAGGCAGATGCCCCCAACCTTTCAGCAAATCCATTAAAAAAAAAAAAAAAAAAAAAAAAAGAGGGTTCTCTCTCTTACCTGTATTTCCCCAGAAGTCAAAGAATAGAGCCCCTCTGGTCTTGACTGAGCCATAGCTCCATCATTTAGTCAATCAATAACACCAGGGCGATGTGAACATGCGGTGGCCGGTCTTCAGTCATCCCCAGTCTCAGAGCCAAGTGCGGAGTCAGCCCCACTTGAACTAGTAGGAGGCCCGGGTGCTGGGCGGACATAGCAGGGCATCTACTTCAGCATCCTAAATACTTATCACCCACATTTCCTTGGGGGGGGGGAGGGTGGCCTGGCCTTCGCTGGCCCAGCATGGCCGTTACCCCAGGGGCCTCCACAGACTCTTCTTCAGATTTTATTGTGCAATAGGCTCTTGACAACTTTGCTCTCTGGAGAACACAGCAGGGAGATTGATTTCCAGCAGGTGTGGAATCAAATAGGTGGTAGGAGAGGAAGCAGGGCCCATGCTGATAGGTTTTTTCCTTCCTATCCTGTGACCCCACACTCTGTTTTAAGATTTTATTTATTAATTGACAGACAGAGATCACAAGGTGGCAGAGAGGCAGGCAGAGAGAGAGCGGGGGGTGCGGGGGGAAGCAGGCTCTCTGCTGAGCAGAGCCCAATGCGGGGCTCAATCCCAGGACCCTGGGATCATGACCTGAGCTGAAGGCAGAGGCTTTAAACCACTGAGCCACCCAGGTGCCCCCCCCACACTCCATTTTAAAAGTGACTTGTGTTCACCTTCTCTTTGGGAGAGGGGCAGGGGAGGAGGCTGGAAGCTTGAGACTCCAATTCCTACGTGATTTTCCTCTGGAAGTTCTAGAAGGGAATCCACTTTTTGTGTTTTGCAGAGTGGAGTCTCATCCATGAACATTACGTGAGTGGTGCAAGACTGGCAGGAAGCCCCATGACGTTTTTGAAAGGTTGTAAATTCAAAGCACATGACTTACCACTTAAAACCCTCCAGCAGCTTCTTTCTGCCTCTTAAGATAGACTCTCATCTCCAAACACATGCTAATCTGGCCCTCATCTCCACCCCAGCCTGAGTTTGTGACACCCTTTACCTGATCAAAGTGCTGCAGCCCCACTGGCCTTCGTTCTGTTCCTTGGGAACCTCTTGGCTTCCCGCCTTGGATTCTTCCCTTCCCCTCCCCTGAATTCTCAGCCTTACCTTACTCTCTTCTTGGTTTACACTTAATCGTTTAGGTCCCCATGAAAATGGCCACCTACTTCCCCATGATGGCTGATCATCATAGTTCTATGTTCCTTTTTATACAACACGTGTAACTGATGTGCGTTTCTTGGACTGTGCACGTCACTTCCGTGGAACCCATTGAATTCTAGATTCTATGTAGCTGGGGACCCTCTGTGATTTTGTTCATCGCTGTATCTCTAGGGCTGACACTGGTACATAGTAGGTGCTCAGTAAATAATTGTTGGATGAATGAATTCATTTTCTGAAGTCCCCTGAGTCCCTCAAGTCCGGGTACATATAAAAGTCAACTGGGGAATCATATTAAAAATAGAGTCTCCCCAACCTTCCTTTGGTCTTTAGGTTCAAGATGTGTGGTTGGATCCTGGGAAAACCAGTAGGAGATTGAGAAACAGTTTGCCAGGAGTGTCGACGGACAGGGTGCCCAGAATCTTTTGTTTTAATTTGGTTTCCAGTGAATCACAGTGGACTGAAAGAGACAAGACAAATGTATTATACATTGAATGTGGAAGGATGGAGAGAAATGTATTGTTCCTAAGAATGCAGAGTTGTGGCTTCCATCAATACAGGCAGAACACCAGCCAAGGAGATGCAGTTCGATTTGAGTTAATACTTAAACGGTGTAGTGTTTGTTTTTCTTTTCTATCTTGATGACAGTTGGGTGATTTCCACACACTGTCAGACAACCAGTAGGTCCGTAACTGTTCTTTTTTTTTTTTTTTTTTTCTTCAAGATTTTATTTATTCGACAGACAGAGATCACAAGCAGACAGAGAGGCAGGCAGAGAAAGAGGAGGAAGCAGGCTCCCTGAGAAGCAGAGAGACCAATGCGGGGCTCGATCCCAGAACCCTGGGATCATGACCTGAGCCGAAGGCAGAGGCTTTAACCCACCGAGCCACCCAGGCGCCCCAGTCCGTAACTGTTCTTTTGCCAGTTCCATCACATATCTGACAGAATCCCCCGCCTCTGTGCCCAGATGCTAAGCTCTGAGTCTAACGTAGCCCCTCCTCCCTGCTGGTTAAAATATTCTCAATCCCCCTGTCCACTCTCTGACACATGTTAGCATCCTTCAGCTCCATGTACGTGGATAACTGAAAGCTCACTGGCTTTCTCTGCTGACAGTAGTGTGAATCATCTTATTCTTTCTTGACATGTCCTTTTTGTAAGTCACTTCTGGGAAAAAAACCAAAAAACCCAAACCCACCCTTAATCTCGGCTCTTGGACCGCCAGCTTCTGGAGCTTGGTCACTGTGTCTTCTGTTTCTCCACTATTGTGCCCTGTGGAGCCCAGCACACATTCACTGGTGCCTAAACATTTACAATGGTTTGGTTACTATGAGTAACAATGAAACAGGTTACTCTTAAAATCCTCCTTTAGAGCATTTTCACAGCACTTTGAAGTTTATTAATGCTTTCCTTGCTTATGTCATATAATTCTAACGTCTTGTTTTTGGCTAGTGACTGATAACTAGAATCACTTGGGTGTATTTCAAGTGTACACCCTCCTGGGACCTACTCAAGACCCGCTCTTATTATGGAATTTAGAAATCCAAGTGTTAAGCACTCTCCCAGGTGATGTTTCTGGTTCTCCAGACGGGAACCACGAGTGTGGTAGCTATGTATGTGGGTTTGGGAGTCAGTCTGCCCAAGGGTGGAATCCTGGTCTATGTGGAACCATGGGCACATGACTGCAGACCCCCAAGCCCTAGCGCTCCCCCGTCTATACAATGGGGCTGATGAGCCCAACCCCAGAAAGACTAATTGAAAGCACAGGGGTATAATATGTACTTAGCAAAATGGGAGTCATGGCGGACACATCTATCTCCTGAGACCATTTTGAGGATGAAAGTAGTTAATTATGAAAAGTGGACTTTCTTTAGACCAAGACCTGGCCCATAGTAGTACTGTATGCATGGTAGGTGTGGCCAATTTTATACCCATTTTACACAGGAGGATACCTATAGCTGCTAAAAGGGGAACTAAGAGTTCATACTCTGTCTTCTGCGCCTCTACTCTGGGCTTTTCCCACTTTGCAAAGCTAACTCTTCATGCCCGTCCTTCCCAGGACGTAAAACCAGGTCAGTGAATGCTCATCACAGGTTTTTTGCCTTGAGGGGGTCAAAAGACCAACGCTTTACCCACAGCCCAGCTTTTCTTCCCTCCTGCAGCCCTTCCTTATTCTCTCTTTCCAGACCCAGGCCCCATAGCCATTTTTCAGAAATGTCATCTTACTTGGGCACCACACTCAGAGGCCCTAAAACAGGGTGATTTGGGATTCCTGTCTCATCCCCATCTGTCTGCTAGAGTCTGAGCAGATACCAGAACAGACTCATCTAATTAGTGGCCTCTCCTCCTCTGGGGCTCGGGACTACTGGTGCATGGCTTCTGCATTTCCCAGGCAGAGATGAGACACCTCATCAGATAGGCGAGTGGTGAAGTCTTCCCCACAAGAGCCGAGAGGAAGGGGATTTTCTGGCTTCCGGAGCAGGGGGGATGCAGGAGCTTGGGCAGTGGGGACTCATAACTGGAAGATCTGGTTGTTGATAAGAATGTCGCCTCATCACTTGGAACCTCACTGTCCTTATCCATAAAATGGAATGATAATCATACTTATCTCACAGGCTTATTGGGGTTATGTCTACAAGGTGATGATCTCAAGGTCACCTGACCTCTGCCCCATTCTTCACTCTTGCTTTTCCTTTCCTCTCCCCAAACTCTTCAGTGGTTTGGTTAGAGAGGGAGAATGTGGTAGTGATTAGGAGCATGAACACTGAAGTTTCCTGCTTAGGTGTTAATCCTGGTCCTGCCTTTTTCCATTCTGCGACCTTGAGAAATCACTCTCTAAGCTCAGTTTCCTCTTCTCTGCATTAAAGCTGATAGTCCCTGGCCTGCCTTTTATATTTGTTAGGATCGTAAAGTGGGGTCAGTTATATTGGCGCATAGTAAGTCCTCAATAAATATTCAATATTATTTTGAAGCAAGCATGGGGATAGATTCCTGGTTTATCTCAATGTTCCCCCTTTTCAGATGGAGGATAAAGCAGTTCTTTTTCTGCCTGGACCCTCATTACCCGTATGCTTTTACAACTTTAGAACTCAGTTCATGGGGACCTTTCTCTGCAAAGCTTCCCCCCAAGAATTCCCCTCCATATGCTTTTCCTTCAGCCTCCAGAGCTTCCTCTACCCATAGCTCTTTGCACATGGCTCTGTTGGACTTGGATTCCTTGGGGAAGGTGCCTGTGTTCATAGTTACATTTCTATACATTTCTGTACCTCATACCTATTTAGAACTTTGTTTTTGTTGAAAGTATCAGTGAGGACACCAGAGACCTTAAAGCAATGTTTCTCAGAACTTTTTTTGCCATTTTACATTGAAACCTGGCGATGCATGTGTGCACACACACCATAGGAACATAGGTTCGTATTTGTTTGATATTTGCTTCATATTTCATGATTCTTAATGTACTCTGACCATCTCTCTTCTCTTTCTCTCCTCTTTTCATCTATTTTGTTTCTAAAACTTTGCCCATGATCTAAATATTCATTTCAGAACTAACTGTTCTGGGTCGAGAGGCTGTTTCTTGTAATGCTAAGAACAGGGACTTTGGGAACAGATGCCTCAGGGATTCCAAATCCATGACTTACCGGTTGTGTGCAGTGAGAATGTCACCTTACCGCACTAAGACTTCATCTGTAAAATGGAGCGAATAATTTTACCACCTCCTTGGGTTCCTTGTGAGATTTTCAGGAGATAATAAAGGTAAAGGATTAAACACTGAGGCTGACATCTAGTAAGTGCTTAACAAATGTCTATTGGAACCACTCTTGAAATCCTTATATGGTTTTACCCTTTTCCCTCTCAGTCCTCCTAAGTCTGCTTATCCTCTTGATCTTTTTGCTCAGTCCTGTTTTCCTCCCCAAGGCCTACCTCCCTGATGGTAAATTCCAGAAGCATCAGAATGAGCCACAGTGTTGTAGCCTGACTCCAAAGCATGTAGAGAAGGCGATTTGATGGGAGAGAGCAGAAGCCCCATCACTTTGACACAAGGGATAAAGGAAACACCCATGGTATGGAATCTGCTCTCTCTCTTATCCCTTCTTAATTGCTATACTTAATCCAATCCCTTTTCCAGCAAGTTGACGGAGCCCAAGAATTTTCCTTCCACCCTCTCGACCCCAAGCAATTTCAGTGTGCAGGACCCTGGCCATGCGGAAGGAGTTTGGCCATCCCCCTAAGCCCCACAGTCATTGTCAGAGAATATGTCACCGAAGTAATTCAACAGCCCTCTAATTCTGCCCCACTCTACTACCTCTTCGGTCTGGATATCCCCTCATTCACAAACCAGTGGTTCTTGAGTCAACAAGGCAAGGCAAAATGGCTCAGTCTCCCTCACGGAGAACAGACCTGCACCATGACTGTATTCATACGGTACCTCTTAGCACCGTGCTTGAATCAGGAGAACCTGGTTCCCACACAGACTTTTCCACCCACCAGCTGTGTGACCTTGATTAAGTAGCTTCCCTTTTCCCTTCCTCCGTTTGCTCATTAGTACAATGGGTATATTAATAATATTTTGAAACACTACCTATTTGTTATGTGAGGAAATGAGGTAATTCAGTTTAAGTATCTGACACTCAAAGTCCTTAATAAATTTCATGATCATCATGTTCATTGTTGGGGCCGCTGCTGTTGCTTTAACTGATGATAATCACAAACGAGCACTTTAGCTTCTGAATTAGATGCAGAGTATCTTTAACATGAAGAGGGCTTGAGCTACCACATGCTCTTGGTAAGAGAGAGCCCGTTGTTCCTGTGGACGGGCAGCCTTGTTACCTCCAAGCAGAGGGCTGTAGATGCACTGTAGACGCACGTGCTTGGATTTAGGTGTTTAAGCAGGAAGAAAGAAGCAGTTCTTTCATTCCGGGTACCAGGTGGTTTCTAATACTTGCTGAATTGGGCTGGAATAGAAATAGTGGCTCAGAGAAGAAATACAGACACTAATTTCCTTTTCCTTGGATGGCCTCAAACTTTTATCCCCCTGCAAAGGGGACTGATGTCTCTGCTGTCTTGCCTCCTTCCTTTGCATGATCAGTTTCCAAGGCCAATTCTTACTCTACCCCAGCATCCAGCACAGTGTTTAGCACTTAGCGGAGCTCTGTGTTATATGGTTGGATCGCTGACCCCTTGATTATCTGCCATTAGCTTTCTCTCCTCCACTACTGCCCCCAACTCAGCCACATTTTTAAAAGAATATTTTATTTATTTATTTGACAGACAGAGATCACAAGTAGGCAGAGAGGCAGGCAGAGAGAGAGAGGTGGGGGAAGCAGGCTCCCTGCTGAGCAGAGAGCTCGATGTGGGGCTCGATCCCAGGACCCTGGGATCACGACCCGAGCCGAAGGCACAGGCTTTAACCCACTGAGCCACCCAGACGCCCCTAAGAAGAGAAATCTTAAAAACAAATTATTCATGCTAAGCTTGTTGGAATCTTTAGATACAAATGGTCAAACTTTGCCCTGGGTGTTTCCATCATAAACTTTGAAGGAGAGAATCTCATTTCCTCATCTTGGTTAGCAGTGAAAAGCCCGGGATGGGAAAATGAAGCATAAAGAATGACAGCAACTTAAACACCCACAAAATTGCCACTCAGGGCAAGAAATAAAACCTTGTGGAACTCCAGGACCTCCCTATATGTACCTCCCTCCTCCCTCGTGTCAATTACCGTATTGTCTTTTATTGACTCCATTTTATTGTTTTTCCTTAGGGTCTTACCATTTGTGTCTGCATCCCTAAACATGAGAGTTCAAGTTTGCCTGTTTCCGAGCTTCCTATGATAGACTCATCCTCTTTGTATTCTTTTCTTCTTTCACTTAATGTTATGCTTGAAAGATCCATCCATGTTGCTCCATGTAGTACAAGTCTGTTCATTTTCAGTGCTGCATAATTTATTGTATGAATATATGCGATGCATTTTCTGTTCTTCTGTTGATGGGCAGTGTCACGATTTCTCTACACGTTAAGGTTGTTACTGACATTTCCTGTTACAGATAATGATACAATAAATGTCTTTACAGACATCCATAACAATTTGCCTGGCACAAATTCCTAAATAGAGAATTTTTGGATTGGAGACGATGGCTCCTTTTTAAGCTACCTCCAGAATGGTGGTACCAATTTGCACTTCTGCAAGCAAAGTACATTCCTGTCTGTGTCCTCACACCCTTGCCAATGCTAGCTTATTTGCATTTGTTTTAGTCATGCCAGTTGGATAGGGAAAAGATTTTTTCTCAAGATTGTAGGAATTTCCATTTCTTTGAGTGTAGTGACACTGGGCATCCCGCCTCCTTTATGGAATTTGGGGGCTTTTAAATTTTTTTTCCTTTTTGCTATTTGTATTTATTCTCTTGCGAGTTGCTTTTTTCTATCCTTTGCCATTTTAAAAAGATTGGGATGTGTGGATTTTAATAACAGATCACACTAGGGTTCAACCCTGGTGAAGTGTCAGTTAGACACATGCCAAGTGGGAGTTCAGGGTAAATGTGGGAGAAGGAAGGGACTTCTTCGTGCCCCCAGGTCTCCCGTAGATCTGCCAAGCAGAGAGTAATTTGGTGGCTTATTGTTCACAAACCAGAGAGGACAGTCGTGCATTCAACCCCCATGCTGGGGAGAAAACAGTGCTTCCTGGACCCCAGGCCATTCGGGAACAAGGAATCCTGCTCTAATTGAATCTTCCTTCTACCTCTCTTGTGCCCAAGGACTCTCTTTATGGGTATGACTGTCTGGGCTCCAGTAGAGAGGTGGGAATCTGGAAAAGGAGGGAATATGTGTAGCTTGGCTTGAAGCTTCGGATTTGTATTACCAGCAGCCCAGACTGGATGGACAGTTCTTTCTTTCGTTCTCCCTGTCCCCCTCCGTTCTTCAGCAAACATTTATTAAGCTCCTACTACATGCCACCTCCCTAGCCCTGCAGGGTTTCCCATCTCAGCAATTGGCAACTCTACCTTCTCGGTTCAAGCAGAGAAGCTGGAAATTACCTGTGGTTCTGCTCTTTCTCGAGTAAGCCACAGCCACTGCACCAGCAAATTCTTTCAGCTGTACCTTCAAAATACATCCAGAATCTGGGACATAATCCAAGCATCCATCAATAGGGAAATGGATAAACAGACTGTGGTACGTCTGTACAGGGGAGCACTATTCAAGAAGAGAAAGGAACAAGCAGCTGGTCTCTGTGACATGAATGAATGTCAGAACAATTACTCCAAGTGTGTCATGCTCTCCCTGCCTGCAGAGATGATGCAACACCAACACACACACAGGTCGATGCACAAGCTCTTGTTTATTCCCTGGTCGATCTTTCTCCTCCCCTTGCGGGGAAGTTCCCTTGCCTTATATAGGGCATAACAGCCAATCACAGGGGTGTTCACGTGAACAGGGAGTATACAGCCAATCACAGGGGTGTTCATGTGAACAGGAGGTATCTGGGGCTTGTAGGCAGTGGTGGCATACGGTGCTCATGTGACGAGCACAAGATCACGTGTGGCCAGGGCAGGTGTTTTTTTAGGCTGTCCTACTGCTCTGGCACCATCTTAGGGGCGCGACCGGTGCCATCTTGGGGGCATGACCCCGACAGCTCCCCCTTCTTTATTTATTTGTATGGATAAGGGACCGTTCCTGTCTTAGGTTGTGACGATCAACTTGCGCCCTTACCCGTCATCAAATACTGCAGAGCATGCTGCAGCTTCTGTCTTAGGTTGGTACGCCGTTATCGTCCTCATTACCCGTCATTGACTACCGGTCCAGCATGCTAAGCCATACTTGGGGTGAGCTACCATGCTCTGTGGCTACCAAGGCTTGATGTACAGCCTGCTGGTCTCTGGCTAATGTGTGTTGGAGGGCCCTTATCCAATGCAGCGCCAAGAGGAGGACGAAGAGCACAATACAGCGAGTGCAATAGTCCCAAACCAAGATTTCCCAAAAGCCACCACTGCCTGCATAGTTTGTAGGAATTGGGAGGCCATGAGAGGGTTGACTCTCGTGGCATTGATCTGCAGAATCTCCATCCGGAGGGAGGCTGTCAGATTGTGGAATTTGGCTGACCAGGTGTCGTTGAGCATCTGAGATAATTCTCGGGAGAGGTTCGCTGCTCGAGAGAGATTAGAATACAAGTTAGATGTGATGCATATGTCCAATAAGGGCTGGATACAACTGGTGGAGAGAATTTGTGACATTAGGTTCATTTGTTCCTGGAGGAGATCTACCCTTTGATTGAGGATCATTACGAGTGATATACAAGGGGGTTGAAAGGAAGAAGAATAGTTAAAATGAACAAAGAAGCAAAGGCTCCCGGGAAGGAGTAAGGAAGTGATGTTGTAAGCTGCTTGGGTGTTCTCGTATGGTAGAGATGGAAAGCCGGTACTTGCATTGGTTCAAAGTGTTAGATAATACAGTGATAACTAAAGAAATAGGAACAAAGAAAGGTTCTATTTCATCATCTTAAGGTTTCACAGAGATGACACAGGTTTACTATTCAAATTCCCACCTCCTGAAAAACAACTTCTTAAATAACTCTCAAGAGGGGTTCCATTAGCTTTCAAAAGTGCCCACAAGGGGCTCTCCATTCAGAGTCTAGAAATTTCCAACCCCATTATCTTTACCTTTACAGTCGCGATCCGCAAACATACAGCTGCTGTCCCTTTGTGGTTGCTCTTCAGCAAACTTCTAACCTTTCCTTTGTGGTCGTCCTAGTGACGAACGTGCAATATGACGAGGGGGAAAAGGTACTCATGTATTGCCTTCTCTCACCTTCTCCCTAAAATGCTAAGTTTAAAAAGCTGCACAACTTCTATTCCATGAAATCTTCCTGTTAGAACTACCACTTCTAAAAATCAAGTAAACAAAATGGAAACATTGTATTTCACTCTGACAAAACTGTTCAATGTGAGATCAATGCACATAAAATTAAAAAGTTAAATATACCTCAATAATATCAGTAAATCAGAACATATCTCAACCAGTATCAGAATTTCTACCTTCACTGTATCTTTGCTATTTTTAAATATACTCACAGTTCCCGGGTTTCGGCACCAAATGTCACGTTCTCCCTGCCTACAGAGATGACGCAACACCAACACACACACAGGTCGATGCACAAGCTCTTGTTTATTCCCTGGTCGATCTTTCTCCTCCCCTTGCGGGGAAGTTCCCTTGCCTTATATAGGGCATAACAGCCAATCACAGGGGTGTTCACGTGAATAGGAGGTATCTGGGGCTTGTAGGCAGTGGTGGCATATGGTGCTCATGTGACGAGCAGGAGGTCACGTGTGGCCAGGGCTGATGTTTTTTTAGGCTGTCCTACTGCTCCGGCGCCATCTTAGGGGTGCAACCGGCGCCATCTTGGGGGCGTGACCCCGACACAAGTGAAAGAAGCCAAATGTAGAATAGTACTGTATGATGCCATTTGCACAAAATTCCAGAAAATTCTAGTAATCTAGAGTGCGGGAAAGCACATCAGTGGTTGCCTGGGGATGGGAGGAGGCCCAAGAGGTTGCCAAGGGGCATGAGGAGACCTTTTTTTGGGGGGGGGGGTGCTTGTTATCTTGATTGTGGTGATCTACAATCAAGGATCTATAGACTCCTAAGCTTATCAGATTGTATTTTCAAGGACATACAGTTGATTGTTTGCCAATCCCACCTCCATAAAAAGCACTGAAAGCAGATCCAGAACCAGCCCACTTCTCACCATCACTTCACTGAACCACTATGAGCTCTCACCTGGCGGATTGAGGCAGCTGCATAACATGCCCTCTGGGCCCATCCTTACTTCCCTGCACTTTTCTTAACATTGAGTCTACCTTGATGCTTTTCAAAGGAAAGTGAGGTCCTTTTCCTCCTCTATTGAAAACCATCCCATGTCTTCCCATCACGCCGAGAGCACTTATCACTGTCTGACATAATGTGTACTTTACAAGCTTATTGTCTGTCCTCCCACCAGGGCGACATAAGCTCCCACAGAGCAGGTCCATTTATCTTCACTGCTGTATCCCTAATGTCTAGAGCAGTATGTGTCATATAGAAGCTGATCAATAG
This sequence comes from Mustela lutreola, assembly GCF_030435805.1. NCBI lineage: Eukaryota > Metazoa > Chordata > Mammalia > Carnivora > Mustelidae > Mustela > Mustela lutreola. The sequence goes on along the minus strand of NC_081300.1, from coordinate 87,905,224 downwards.
ATATTTGTGGAATGAATCAATGAGTATGGTAGCAGACTCAAAGAGTTCCCATGCCACTGAGAGAGACATACAGAAATACGGTTAAAATTAGGGCAATAAATGTTATGGTAAATGGAGGCCTCTAAACTGTCTCAGGGTGGGGGCGCCTGGGTGGCTCAGTGGGTTGAGGCCTCTGCCTTCAGCTCGGGTCATGATCCCGGCGTCCTGGGATCGAGCCCCACATCGGGTTCTCTGCTCAGCAGGGAGCCTGCTTCCTCCTCTCTCTCTGCCTGCCTCTCTGCTTACTTGTGGTCTCTGTCTGTCAAATAAATAAATAAAATCTTTAAAAAAAAATTAAAAAAAAACTGTCTCAGGGTAGAGTCAAGGATGGCTTCCTGGAGGCAGTGGCATCTAAACTGGGACCTGAGAGATACATAAGATATCATGGACAAGAAGATGCAATTCCTGCCTTCATGGAATTCTGTTTGATGAGCAATTACAGAGGCATATATCATACCATGTGATAAGTGCTTTTATTTTTAAAGATTTTATTTATTTGACAGAGATCACAAGTAGGCAGAGAGGCAGGCAGAGAGAGAGGAGGAAGCAGGCTCCCCACTGAGCAGAGAGCATGATGTGGGGCTTGATCCCAGGACCTTGAGACCATGACCTGAGCCGAAGGCAGAGGCTTTAGCCCACTGAGCCACCCAGGTGCCCCGATAAGTGCTTTATAGGAGTAAGCATGGTAGGGGGGTGAGAAGCAGAGAGGTGCGAGCCTCACCCAGCCTGGGGGAAGATCTGGCGACATGAACAAAGTTTCTCATAGTGAAGCACTTCCTGGTTGGGTTGTATCTGCCTCCTTTTCTCCAAAAACCCACAGTTGGGGAGATTATCGTCTGGATATAGACTAGGGCCATAGGACAAAGGAATTGATCCAAGATTTGGGAGTACCCTGGCTATCAGCTCTCTGTCACATCACCTGATTGATTTCCTTCATGGCACTTACCACAACTTGAAATGATCTTATTTACTGTTGTATCCCTGACATTAAAGAAATGAACCATTTCAGTAAAAAGTGAAAAGATCTGACATGTATAAAGCACAGTGTCCTGCATATGGCAAAGATTAGGAAATGTTGCAATTATTATGGGTAAATTAATTGTTAGGGGTACTACGCAAGGCCTCTGATGAAAATGATTAGCTCTCTGACAGCACAGGAAATGCTGTGATATTCTCTCTCTCTCTCTCTCTCTCATTAATCAGATAGATGCTAAGCACTTTGAAGGCAAGGGCTGTGTCCTGTTCGTCATTGTAGTTTAGAGCTTAACACAGTCCCTGGCTGTGTTAAGACGATGTTTTGATTAGAGACCGTTTGCACATAATAGAATCTCACTCAAGCTAGTATAAGCAGAAAAATGAATTAATGGAAGGATAAAATTGTCCCAGAGAACCCAAGGCTGGGAAAGAAAGTTGGGCCAGCAGGGAACTTGAGCCCTGACAAAGAAAGGGACCAGGAATTAGCAGTTTATGTCTCCCCCAAGGAGGCGTGGTGTGTCTTTATTTTTCATTGCAAATTGACTTTCTCTTTTTTGTGGACACGCGGATGTCCCCAGACTGGGTTTTATAAAGCTTTCCACTTTTTTAAAAAAGATTTTGTTTATTTGTTTGACAGCACAAGCAGGGCGAACTGCGAGCAGAGGGAGAGGGAGAAGCAGGCTCCCAGCAGAACAGGGAGCCTGATGCAGGGCTCAAACCCACGGTGCCAGGTTCACGACCTGAGCCCGAAGGCTGATGCTTAACTAACTGAGCCACCCAGGTGCCCGAAGGTTTCCACTTAGTCAGCTGCATTCTGACTCCCCTGGGAAGAGAAAACTTGATTGGATTTGACTCCTGTCACGTGGTCACTCCTGAGCCAATCAACTGGAGCCGGAAGCTGGAGGGTGGGATCACGTGGCCCGCGGCTCTCGCGATTGGGACTATTTCTTTGCAGTAAGGAGGGCTTAGCTCAGATTCTCACCTGGAAGCAGAACTTGAGGGAATGGCTTGCGCTCTCATAGTTTGGTCGGGAAGAAAGGCCAGGGAACCGGAGAGGGAGGACTTGGAAGAGGGAAATAGAGGAGGAGAGAAGCCCCGTCCAAAGGTATGTTAATGAGCTGAGATGGGCGAGTGCGGCTCATACTTAGAAGAGACCCTCTGAGGCCTGCGTAGAGTGAATCCCAGGAATGTCCTCCTCGTGAGAGCAGGACATGGAAGGACTTATCCACCAGCTCCTGGCCGCCACTGGTCAAGGGTTGCCCCCAGGGGCAACCTCATCTCCAGTTTGGTGCGCGCACCAGAATGGCTCCCAGGCCCTGGACAGAAAACACCAAGTACACGGTGCGGCTCCTAAAGCCAGGTGGGGCCGGATCCCCCTGTGAACCGGGGATTTAGCAGCTGAAGCCAAGAACGTGGGCCAAGGGCATGTGAGAGGCTCCTGGGAGGTGTGGCCGGGTTGTCTACGAAGAGAGGGTAAGTGTGGGTGGAAATAATTTATACCTTTCGTCTCTGCCCCATGAATGTTTTCTGAATGAATAACGAAATGCAAAATGAAGGAAAGGTTCTTGGAAGCAGCAAGATGTTGGGAGCCCCTTTGATGTTGCAGGCTCAGTCTGAGGAGCCTGTAGATAATGACCGTGTCAAGTATTTTTCTACTGAGGACTGTGTATTTTATTGATAAGTCTGTGACGTCATAAGGAAGGTAAAAGATATTTCCCCCTCTTGGGGATGAGGAACAGACCCGGAGATGCTGAGCTGTTAGGTACACAATGTCAACGTCAGGACCACATTTCCATTTTCTGTCCGGTTTGCCCCGCCCCAAGTTCTAGGAGCTGTTGTTAGGACTACAAAAACGTGTGAATTACCAGCTTCACCCCGCTCGCTTCTTCCCTCCTCTGTGTATAATTCAGCACGGTGAATACAGTGGTTGTTAAGACCTAAAGCAGTTTCTAATTTTGTTTCATTATGAGTATGAATGCAGCCCTCAGGACCCATCCCCACGGCCTTAACTAAACTTGGTCTTTCAGGCTAGGAATTGACAAGATAAAGATCTGAATGGAGACTCCAGTTGGCGGAGGGCTGGGCTGAGTCAGCCCCGATAAACCTGCAGTCAGGAAATCAATAGAGCTTTTTCAGGGTTGCCATTATCCAACAAGGAAAAAAATTTCAAAAATAAATTGCGGCCTGGCATAAAATCAGATTAAGCAGATAACAGGTTTTGCTGACTTCAGGGCTGAGGTGGGGATGGCACAGAGGGAGAGAATTAGCGATTTAATGAGCTCGCTTTCTCGGCCCGGCTTGTGCTGTGCAAGTGTTGACTCGCAACCAGAGAGGGAGGACAAAGGTGAGAAAACAGATTCCAGCTTCTGTTTTAATTTCACCCCAAAGCTGACCCAGCCCTGCCATCTAGGGCTCGCTCACCGTTTTTGGTGGTGGATTTGCAGAGCCGGTGACGGCTCCAGGCTTGCTGTGGTGGGTTTTAGCCTGGGTTCGCCCTGTTGTATGGCCTGGAGCTAGTTAGCTCGCTTGCCCGTGAGCCCCGGTTTTCTTGACTTGAATTGGGCTCTCCACGGGCTGAGGCTGGGGCAGAGTTGTTTCCTGAGGGAAACTGTTAGGATGTTCAGAAAACAAGAGCATGGAGGATGGATAAGAACAAACCCCAGGTGGGCACCAGTTACATATCCAACTCTTTGCACTTCCAGAACCTTTAAAAGTGCCCTGCACAGGTCCTCTGTGGATAAAGTTGAGGTAAGTCCACCCAGAATCAGCATAATTCAGTCAGAGAACGAGGGCAGGAGCAAACTGGATCTTAACCCTCAGGCTTCTCACCCGCCTCTCTGCTGCTTCAGAGCCCCGTGCTTCTTACCTGTCTTAAATCACCTTTTTGGACTTCTCTCTTGCCTGTTTATACTACCATTATTTAGTGGACCCTCCTGCTTGCCCCTTCTTAGTACCACCCCTCCCTTCCGATTCATCTAGTCTTGTTAATAATGGCGATCTAATTGTTGGCCAAGATATGCTTGTCCCCACCTCCCACCCCCTGGCAATATGGGTTGCTTCATAGGGGCTGGGCATCTATTCCAAGATATGCTCCCCCTTGTCACCAGCTGAAACTCTTGTGGGTGGGTGTGGTTGCTTTTCATGGAGGGCCCCCACTCAGTGGGGCACCCTTCTCCTCATAATCCATGTGAATATCGCACTCTAGAATTGCTCAGTGCACAACCTCAGTGACTGTATGCGGCAGTTCTGCCCTTAGCAGCTGAGAATGAAGAAGGTTGTGCTTTTTACAATGTTTGTAAGTCAGGGTGAGGCATTTCCAAGCACAAGGAGTCCCAAGGTCTGGTCTTGCCCAATTCTGATGTTTTAGAGTGCACGAACAGTTCACTTACTGTGGTGACTTTGTAAAGTGTTATCTTGGCTGGGCTGAACTACCATTTCCTCGGATCCCCTCCCCACGGTGTTTCCAGAGCCACAAGTGAGATTTCTGTGAGAGATTTGAAAGGTGGTAGAGAGATTTACAAGGTGGTAGTGAGGCTGTAACCATTTTGTGGGTTTTTTTCCTGTGGGGCAAGTAAGGCATTTTTTAAAAAGATTTTATTTATTTATTTGACAGAGATCACAAGTAGGCAGAGAGGCAGGCAGAGAGAGAGGGAAGCAGGCTTCCCGCTGGGCAGAGAGCCCGACGCTGGGTTCGATCCCAGGACCCCACCTAAGGCAGCGGCTTAACCCAGGTGCCCCGGCAAGTAAGGCACTTTGTAGCCATGATCTTGGGTTCACACCACTGATGTGAGGCTACACTTCCATGGCTCCTCCTTCAGCTTCTTTGACTCCTGGGCCAGGTGTGTATGTTGGGTTCCTAGGTGAAGGGTGTCAGCTTCTCCTTGAAGACACCCACACCATCAAGGTCAGGGGCAGAAAGAATTGGCCTGGGTTTGAGTCTGAGCCTGTAGGCTCCGGTGTGTGCTCATGGATTCCAGCTTGTCCTTGTTCTCCCCCTTCACATCTGGCTGCCCTTCTGCAGATTTCAGACTTGAGCATCAATTGCAAAGACAACAGCCTTGCAGAGACTGTTGAATCAGTCCTAGTTGAGGAAAGGCACGAGCCTGAGACAAATTCTTTAACGTATCTACACCTCCCAGGGGTCTGCTTTTTTGATTGAATCCTGACCGATACGCTTAACATGGCAGTTACATTCCTGTAGGATACAGGCTTGGGGTCTTATTTGTGGTTTATCCAGGAATTGAGCCCAGAGAACAGAAGTGAAGAAGCAGGGAGAGGGAAATCAGGAACTGGTGAAAAGCCTGGAGACAGTTGGGTTCAGTTCCACTGTGGCATCTGAGAAGCCAGCCAGAGCCTCCCATTAGTCTCTGAGCAAAACACAGTGGGGACAGGAAAGCGAGGTATTTACCTACTGGCTCTGGTTGCCCGGAGGTTTTAGGATTGCCCTGAGGGTGTTAACTGCTCCACCCACTCCAGATTCTCCTGCCTGAGGCTGAGCAGGTTCTTGGAGCATCAGAGAAAGCACTGAGGCAGAGATGCAGAGAAGGTTCTGTGGGGCTGTGGCTTGGGCACCAGAAGCATGTGTTGTCACTGGTAGAGCCACCGTGTGCAAGATCAAGTCTCATAGATGTTACTAGGTCAGCAGGAAACAATTAAAATGTTGTTAAAGGTATATTTAAAAGCCAAAATAAATAAATGCCCTAGAGCTTTCTAATGTGAAAGTCCTGTTATAATAACACAACACACGTGCACACACACATTTCCTGAACTTTTACTCTACTACATCTTTACCTCGTAAATTACTTGGTTCTATTTTTAAGGGAAAATCATTTTTTTTTTTTTCCTGCAGCCCTGTGCTCTGCTGAGGTGGAGGCTTCTCAGGCTTTCCCAGAAGCCCTTACCAGCAGTCCAGGTAAGGCCTGTAAAAGAGCCCAAGGGCGCCTGGGTGGCTCAGTGGGTTGGGCATCTGACTCTTGGTTACAGCTCTGGTTAGTCTCGGGGTCTTGGGGTCAAGGCCTGAGTAGGGCCCTGAGCTCAGCAAGGAGTCTGCTTGGGATTCTCTCTCTCCTTCTGCCCCTCCTCAGCTTCTCTCTCTCTCAAATCAGTAGATAAATCTTTCTAAAAAATTATTTTTTTAAGAGCTCATCCACAGCCCTTTTAAAATAAAAATAACCTGGGGGAGCCCGGCTGGCTGGGTTGGTAGAGCAGCCAACTCTTGATTTCAGGGTTGTGAGTTCAAGCCCCAGGTTGGGCGTGGAGCCTACTTTTAAATAAATAAATAAATAAATAAATAAAATGAAAGCAGCCCTTATGTTAAAAAAAAATTCAAACCTTGGTATACACCAGTGAAAACGTGGTAGCTCAGCATTTTGGGGGCCCTCGATAATTGTGTGGTTACCATGAGAGGTAGTTAAGTGCCATGGTTAAGCACACGGGCTGAGCAGTGAGACAGACTGGGGTCCCACTCTGACTCTGCCTTTCACTAGGTCCGTGCCGTGGGGCAGGTGACCTAACTCTGTGTTCCTGACTGTAAAATGGGAACAGTCACTGAAGTAGTAGTAGTAACTGATGATGAGGATGCAGTGGCCCAGCGTGGGCACCTGTGAACTGAGGTCATTCCTCAGCTACTTGATCTCTGACAATTTAGCTACCTTTCCCCCCACCACTGGCAGGTAGACAGGAGCAGAGGGCTTCTAATGCTGTTTTTCTGGCTTGCTGATAATTGTTTCTTATACAAGCCAGTGTTTTATTGATTGACCATTGATCTTTGCATGGGGCCAGGGAAATTCTCAGGCCATGAAGACAAAGGTGGCATTTTCCAGCCCAGGGGTCCCCGGTGGGTCTCAGGAGCATCTCCTGCGGGCTCGAATGACTGGCCTCTGCCCTGCTTGGGACAACTTCTTAATCAGAACCAGCCCCCTCCCCGTCATGCCCCTTTATTGCTTCTACCTGCCCTTCCCCTGCTGGCTCCGTTTGACCTTTAATAAGCGACGCTTCTGTGCAGAGCTGCTGATGACTTACTGCCGCGTGAGCAGCTCCCCAGGGCAGGCTACCTCCCCAGCCCCTGGCCGCACCGCGGCTTGTAAGGGAAAATTACATTTTGATCTACATTCCCCATTTCTATTCTCTGTCACCTGGCTTTGGAGACAGAAGGAAGAAAACCATGTTTTCTCGCCCACCCCCGCCACCCTGGTCTCCCGCTAGATTATGTCTGTGTGTCCTTTGCCTCCTTCCTTTCCTTTTCCCTGCTCCATCCTGACGGTCAGTTGGGAAGGATATAACAACCTGGCCAGAAATGCCCAACTAGGTCGTTCTCCGGATCCCTGAGTCATCAAAGCCCCAGAGATCAGGGCAAGATAGACCCCGGAAGTCAGCAGACGGGCTTTGAGAAAAATCAAAGAAAGCCATCCTTCTGTCCTTCTGCAGGCCTTCTGTGACAGTCCCAGACATGACAAGGCCCTCCCATAAGTTCTCCGCACATCCCGAACCTCTTACCCCTTCTTTCTCCACCCCCTTTTGCAAATGAGATAAAATTCATGTGGCACAGAACTCGTTCTCTGAATCATTTTAAAGTATGCAGTGCCGTGGATTTTAGTATAAAAACTAAGGTTGTCTAACCATTTCCAATATCTAATTCCAGAACATTCTCCTCACCCCCAAAAAGAAACTGTGTGCATTAAGCTGTCACTACCCATTCTCTTCCCTGCTTTGGCAAACACTGTTCTACTTTCTGTTTCTATGGATCCTAGACATTTCATGTGAATGGAACCATACAGTATGTGGTCTTCTGTGACTGACTTCTTTCATTTAGTGTAATGTTTTTGAGGTTCATCCACATGTAGCAAGTGTCATCACCTTACTCTTTTTGTGGCCAAGTAATACTCAATTGTTTAGAAATAACACATTTTGTTTATCCATTTATCCACTGACGGACATTTGGGTGCTTTTCAATTTTAGGCAACTATGAATAATGCTGCTGTGGACATTTGCGTACAAACTTTAGTTTGTACGTCGGTTTTTCAGTTTTCTTGGGTATAAAGCTAAGAATGGAACTGCTGAGTCATATGGAAGTTCTTTAACTTTTTAAGGAATAGGCAAACCGTTCCATAACGACTGTGCCATTTTTACCCTCTCATCAGCAATGTACACGGTTCCAGTTTTTCCATGTCCTTCCCAACATTTGATAATTTCCATTCTTTATATCCCACGGGTATCTCTTTTGGCTTTGATTTGCATTCCCCTAATGACTGATGATGCGGAACGTCTTTTCACATGCTCATTGGCCGTGTGTTTGTTCTTCTTTGGAGGAACGTTTAAGCAATTCCTTTGGTCACTTTTAAATTGGTGCTTTTGTTTTTGCTGGTGTTGTTGAGTTGTAGATGTGTTCTATATATGTAGACACTGGACTTCCCAGGTTGCAAATGGTGATTTGCAGATATTTCTACCGTTCTATGGGTTTCAATCACTGTGACTTTGTAGTAGGTTTTGAAATCAGGAAGTGCGACACCTCCAACTTTATTCTTTTTCAAGATTGTTTTACCTAGTCTTTGGTCCAGAGTCCCCTGTTGGGCTTAGAGAGACTTGATTAGATCTGTGTTGGGATCTAAAGCTTCTTCCTGCCCAATCTAGCTTCCTCCCTGTCCACTTCACATGTGTAACTCCCCAGTAACCTGTTTGCATTCCTAACTCTGCTCTCTGGTGTCTGATTCCTGGAGAATCCCATTTGCAGAAACTCCTAGCATCTGGGACATTGGTCAGTGCATCATTGGAGTTCTAGAAAGATTTCTAAAAAAAATAAAAGAAAAACATTCTTGATTTGGGCACACAAGAAGATTCCAGTCTTATTGCTGCCATCAAGGTAAAACCTCCCATCATTGATCCACGTAGCATAGTGGCCAAGGAGAACTTAATGGGGCATCACCCTTTAAAGGAGTTTAGGTCAAATGGAGCCTGTTGGCCGTGGGTCAGTCAGAGCGGTAAAAAAGAAAAGAATGTTACTTTGGAAGAAGAGAAGTCCTCCGGGTGGACCAGAGTGGCTAGAGAAGGAAGAAAGAACAGGTAAGTAGTGGGAAATGAGGTCAGAGAGCTGACTTCAAATGTTTGGAAAGTACAAACCTTATCTCCGCTATTCAAGGAAAAACGTGGGTTCTAACTCCTTCTCATCCTCCAGCTCTCAGCTTATAGGTCACTTCCTCCAGGAAGCCTTCTCTGCACCTCCTCCTCTCTGCCCCCAAGACTGGATAAGGGCATTGCACATTCTTGTCTCACTGTGCCCTTCTCCTTTGGAACATTTTGTGAAGGCAGGTTCTGGTTTGATTCTGTTCCTGGTGTTTCTCAGCACCAAGAAGAGCTCCAGGCTCATGGGAGGTTCTTAGAGTATCTTTGCAGAATAGAAGAAGAAACAAATGAGCCAGTAGCTAGAAGTTTAAAAAGAGAGGTGGCTTCCCTGAAGTCATTACACACTGTTGAGCCATGTCCAGCAGCGCTGGCTGGCTTCACAGAATAGGGACACTAATCCAAGTCCTTTGTTGTTGGGTCCCATGAATTTCCATGACCCCAAAGCTTCCTTGAGCCTGTGAGTTCAACCCTCCTGCTTCTCTTTGGATATTCCTCTGCTAAAAGGGACTTGAACTATTCACTGAAGGGGAACATCATGGAGTAGAATGGGTTTTCCATTTCTATGAAAACAAATACAAACCTGAATGTTTACGAGATAACCGGAAGAGTAGAGATTTAGCTCCTCTCAAGAGCTCAGGTTTTTTCCAATTGGTTAAGTGTTAAATGTTAACCAATTCTTGGTCACATGCTAAGTACACAACCCTGGATGACATACATGGCATAAATTGCAAATCCTCAAAACAGCTCTGGCTGGGTGAGAATTATCATTTCCCAAACATGAAAACTCCCTAGTTTTCCCCAACCACCTTGGAATTCAGAACTAATGTCCAGCTTCTAAGGGAGCCAAACTAGGCATATAACCAGTTTGTTGGGGGTGGACTCAGCAGACTGACCCCAGGAAAAAAGCTGAATATCTTCTCACATCGTTCATCATGACTTGGATGATTCTGATAAACAACCCAAGAAACCAGATGTGACATTTATGTTTGACTTAGTCCTGCAACCATGTAATACCCAGAAAGCTCCAACAAGCAAAGGCAAGGGTTTAACTTTATTATCCAGGTTTTTTTTTTTAAGGGCTTGAATAAAGGGGAGTGACATTCAGAAGTATCTCCTAAATCATCAGAGATTCAATTATGTTTGCTGTCATTTGTGTTAACTGTTCTTTGAAGAATGCTAATTTTCAAAAAATTGGTTACCTGTGATAATTAAAAAAAGGTCTCTCCCCAATCAAGCAAGCATTAGTTCCCTGAAAATTTCAGTGGTGGGAAAAATCAAGCCCTTGAAGCTTAGGATCTTCTTTGGGAAATTGGGTTATGTGGTGTCAGGTCACAGGTGAATGTGTGGGAGTCCTGATAAATTTCTTTTACATAAATTAAGTCAAAGCCACATCTGAATAAGGAAACCATCACAGATATGTTAGGCATATTAAATTATTGATAATGGATCAGGTACAATTAATTTTCATGCATCTTCCCTAGCTCCTTGGAGAATATGTGCCTGCCTTTTCAAATTTCCAGGCAATCGGTCAGAATGGTGGGCACAAGTGTTGTTCTTAAGGAAATCCAGCCCCTGGTCAGAGGCATGTTTAACTCACAGTTGAGGACACGTGCTTCAAGTAGGTTCCCTTTGATCGGAGTCAACAGAAACTCACCCCAGCCAGCACAAGGACAATCGAGGCTTAGTAGTAAGATGCAGATAAGTCTCATGGAAATGGGGAGAAGACAGCCCAGTGGGCCTCAGGAAGGGCAAGGAGAATGCCGGGAACTAAGAAGATGATGGTTCTGAACGGATTTCTCTAGTCACTTGCTGTGTGACCTCAGCTGAGTTACTTCACTTCTCTATGCCTCAGTCTTTTTTTTTTTTTTTTTTTTTTAATTTTTTATTTTTTATAAACATATATTTTTATCCCCAGGGGTACAGGTCTGTGAATCACCAGGTTTACACACTTCACAGCACTCACCAAATCACATACCCTCCCCAATGTCCATAATCCCACCCCCTTCTCCCAAACCCCCTCCCCCCGGCAACCCTCAGTTTGTTTTGTGAGATTAAGAGTCACTTATGGTTTGTCTCCCTCCCAATCCCATTTGTTTCATTTATTCTTCTACCCACTTAAGCCTCCATGTTGCATCACCACTTCCTCATATCAGGGAGATCATATGATAGTTGTCTTTCTCTGCTTGACTTATTTCGCTAAGCATGATACGCTCTAGTTCCATCCATGTTGTTGCAAATGGCAAGATTTCATTTCTTTTGATGGCTGCATAGTATTCCATTGTGTATATATACCACATCTTCTTGATCCATTCATCTGTTGATGGACATCTAGGTTCTTTCCATAGTTTGGCTATTGTGGACATTGCTGCTATAAACATTCGGGTGCATGTGTCCCTTTGGATCACTACATTTGTATCTTTAGGGTAAATACCCAATAGTTCTATGCCTCAGTCTTAACAGGGGAGTGATACTGCATTTAATACCAGGCCAAGTATTAAATGGGTTCATGATTGTGCCACATTCAGCACATATTCTCTGCTCAGTAAATGTTAGCTCTGGTTATTGTTACTATTATTAATATATTATTGTTATATTTTTCTACATGACCTTGGTGCAACTGTCCCATCTTCCTTTTGTTTCTGTATGACTTGTCTTTTATGTTGTTGCTTTTTTTAAGACTTTTTTTAAATTTATTTTTTATTTATTTTCAGCATAACAGTATTCATTATTTTTGCACCACACCCAGTGCTCCATGCAATTCGTGCCCTCTGTAATACCCACTACCTGGTACCCTGACCTCCCACCCCCCGCCCCTTCAAAACCCTCAGATTGTTTTTCAGAGTCCATAATCTCTCATGGTTCACCTCCCCTTCCAATTTCCCCCAACTTCTCCTCTCTATCTCCTCTCTATCTCCCCATGTCCTCCATGCTATTTGTTGTGCTCCACAAATAAGTGAAACCATATGATAATTGACTCTCTCTGCTTCACTTATTTCACTCAGCATAATCTCTTCCAGTCCCATCCATGTTGCTACAAAAGTTGGGTATTCGTCCTTTCTGATGGAGGCATAATACTCCATAGTGTATATGCACCACATTTTCCTTATCCATTCGTCCGTTGAAGGGCATCTTGGTTCTTTCCACTGTTTGGCGACTGTGGCCATTGCTGCTATAAACATTGGGGTACAGATGGCCCTTCTTTTCACTACATCTGTATCTTTGAGGTAAATACCCAATAGTGCAATGGCAGGGTCATAGGGAAGTTCTATTTTTAATTTCTTGAGGAATCTCCACACTGTTCTCCAAAGAGGCTGCACCAACTTGCATTCCCACCAACAGTGTAAGAGGGTTCCCCTTTCTCCACACATGTTGTTTCCTGTCTTGCTAATTTTGGCCATTCTAACTGGTGTAAGGTGGTATCTCAATGTTTTAATTAGAATCTCCCTGATGGCTAGTGATGATGAACATTTTTTCATGTGTCTGATAGCCATTTGTATGTCTTCATTGGAGAAGTGTCTGTTCATATCTTCTGCCCATTTTTTGATATGATTGTCTGTTTTGTGTGTGTTGAGTTTGAGGAGTTCTTTATAGATCCTGGATATCAACCTTTTGTCTGTACTGTCATTTGCAAATATCTTCTCCCATTCCGTGGGTTGCCTCTTTGTTTTCTTGACTGTTTCCTTTCCTGTGCAGAAGCTTTTGATTTTGATGAAGTCCCAAAAGTTTATTTTGGCTTTTGTTTCCTTTGCCTTTGGAGACATAGCTTGAAAGAAGTTGCTGTGGCTGATATCGAAGAGATTACTGCCTATGTTCTCCTCTAGGATTCTGGTGGATTCCTGTCTCACGTTGAGGTCTTTTATCCATTTTGAGTTTATCTTTGTGTACGGTGTAAGAGAATGGTTGAGTTTTATTCTTCTACATATAGCTGCCCAGTTTTCCCAGCACCATTTATTGAAGAGACTGTCTTTTTTCCACTGTATATTTTTTCCTGTTTTGTCAAAGATCATTTGCCCATAGAGTTGAGGGTCCATATCTGGACTCTCTACTCTGTTCCACTGGTCTATGTGTCTGTTTTTATGCCAGTACCATGCTGTCTTGGTGATCACAGCTTTGTAGTAAAGCTTGAAATCAGGTAACGTGATGCCCCCCATTTTATTTTTGTTTTTCAACATTTCCTTAGCGATTCGGGGTCTCTCCTGATTCCATACAAATTTTAGGATTATTTGCTCCAGCTCTTTGAAGAATACTGGTGGAATTTTGATCGGAATGGCATTAAAAGTATAGATTGCGCTAGGCAATATAGACATTTTAACAATGTTTATTCTTCCAATCCAAGAGCATGGAATGGTCTTCCATCTTTTTGTGTCCTCTTCAATTTCTTTCATGAGTGTTCTGTAGTTCCTCGAGTACAAATCCTTTACCTCTTTGGTTAGGTTTATTCCCAGGTATCTTCTGGTTCTTGGTGCTATAGTAAATGGAATCGATTCTCTAATTTCCCTTTCTGTATTTTCATTGCTAGTGTATAAGAAAGCCACTGATTTCTGTACATTGACTTTGTATCCTGCCACATAACTGAATTGCTGTATGAGTTCTAGTAGTTTGGGAGTAGAGTCATTGGGTTTTTCTTAAAAAGTATTATGTCACCTGCGAAGGGAGAGAGTTTGACTTTTTGATTGCCAATTTGAATACCTTTTATTTCTCTTTGTTGTCTGATTGCTGTTGCTAGGACTTCTAATACTATGTTGAACAAGAGTGGTGAGAGTGGGCATCCTTGTCGTGTTCCTGATCTCAACGGGAAGGCTGCAAGCTTTTTCCCATTGAGGATGACATTTGCTGTGGGTCTTTCATAGATAGATTTTATGAAGTTCAGGAATGTTCCCTCTATACCTATACTTTGAAGCATTTTAATCAGGAATGGATGCTGGATTTTGTCAAATGCTTTTTCTGCATCAATTGAGAGGACCATGTGGTTCTTCTCTCTTCTCTTATTAATTTGTTCTATCATATTGATTGATTTGCGAATGTTGAAGCATCTTATTTACTTTAGAGCGTGAGTATACAAGTCAGGAGAGGGGCAAAGGGAGAGGGAGAAGCAGACTTCCCGCTGAGCAGGGAGTGTGATGTGGCTCAGTCCCAGGACCCCGAGATCATGACCTGAGCCAAAGGCAGATGCTTAATTGACTGAGCCATCCAGACACCCCTGGCTTCAGTCTTCACAGTGGCCCCTGAGTCACCATGATTTTCCAAGTTCCAGTGCCTATAACTCCCTAGAAATTATCTTCTCCTCTTGGTTCAGGTTGCCAAGAGGGAGGATTTAATTGTCTCATCCCACTCAGATCATTGGCTCTTGCTACCCCGTGGCTGGGGTCCCTCTGGGTCAGAGACCCTCCCTGCTCCCCATGGCAGGGGATGGGGTCCGTGAAGCAGGGCTGTCGGTGAGGAGTCTACCTTTGGGGGTGAGCATCATGTATCTGGACCTTGCTTAGAAGTGCAGGTGAAGTCACTTCTGGCTGGACAGGAAGAAGCTCCCTGCAGTGGCTGTATGGACAGGCTTCTCTGTGGGGCCGTGGTTACCAGTGGAAACTCTAACCACTATGCCATGTGCTTAGAAATGGAAAGAAAGAGTGTGTGTGTGCATGCATGTGCGTGCAAGCCTTCTGAGAGAGTGAAAGCAAGAGTCCTTTATCTAGGTGAAGGATACTTGGATGTTCAGTGAACTATTCTTTTTTTTTTTTTTTTAAGATTTTATTTCTTTATTTGACACACACAGAGAGATCACCAGTAGGCAGAGAGGCAGGCAGAGAAAGAGGGGAAGCAGGCTCCCTACTGAGTAGGAACCTGAGATCATGACCTGAGCTAAAGGCAGAGGCTTAACCCACTGAGCCACCTAGGCACCCCCCAGTGAACTATTCTTTTAACTTTACTGTAGATTTGCATTTTTTTGAATAAAAAAAAATGAAAAAAACACAGCCAAGACATTTGCCAGTAAAGCCGATATGTTCACCATAAATACATGAGTACACAAACCGAGGGGTAAGCAGGCAAGTTCTGAACTCAGAAAATCCCAAACCTGCTTACCTACTCTGTGGGTGATTTTTTTTCTAAAGCTCTACTTCCACATCTGTGAAATGGGCCCATAATATTTAGGAGCTAGTCATTTAGGAGTTTAATTCACTGATTTATATGCCAAAGAGGGCAGACAGTCTGCCGACAGGGGTGGAATGGCTCTGCTAGTTATTTGCAGCAAGTATTCCCTCTGACCGGCTCTTGGTATCAAGCACATCATAGAAGCCAAATTCATGGACGTTGGTTTTAGTACCATCATCATTTAATTATTTTCAGCATCATTCCTGAGCCCTGTTCGTATCCCCATCCTAGGGGCGTGTAAGAACTGAGACTTCAGGAATAACAGCTACATTGGGGGAAGGGACAAGTGGCTGCCGCACTAGGTCTTTTTGGCACCTGAGGGAACAGACCCATCCCCTTGTGAGGCAGATGAAAAGATTTTACTAGGGTTTCAGGCTGGGGCAAAGCATGCTCCCATGGCTCAGTAGGGATTAGCTGTGTTTGCAAACTATGCACGGGTGCAGGCTGAGAGAGGCAAGGAGGCCCTGGGCTGCAGGGAGCTGGAGGAATGGACACTGGGTCTTGGGTCTGCGCCCCTGGGGTGGATGGAGAGGGTGTTCAGGGTGCGGCGACGGGGGCACATTCCTGGTGAGCCCTCAGGCATAAGCAGACTGGGTTCAGCAGGGTGTCTAAACATGTCGGTGCTGTTCTAATCTCATGCTTCTAGTCTAGACCATCCCAGCATCCTTCGTAGTAAGTTTGGTAAATGTTTGTTTAAATCACAGATGGAGAGATGGACGTGGGGGGGTGGATTTAGTGGATGGATAGAAGCCCTGAACTGGGAAAGAATGAGAAAATCACTGAAAAAAAAAATGCACAAATAAGTGGGTGAATATTTGTTCCCCCACCTCTATTGAGATATAATTGACGTATAATATTGTGTAAGTTAAGGGGCACACTGTGATGATTTGATACACGTGGATATTGTAAAATGATTATCCTCACACTAAGGTCAGTTACCACATGCTTCATTGCATATTATTGCCTTTTTCTTTTCTTTCTTTTTTTTTTTTTTTTTTTTTTTTTTGTTATGGTGGTGATGATGAGAACATTTAAGCCGTACTCTCTTAACTTTCAGGTATATAATACTCCTTATAGTCAGCATTCGGGTCATTGGATTCCCTAGAACTTTCTCACCTTACAGCTGCAAGTTTGTATCCTTTGACCAACATCTCCCCGTTTTCCTCACCCCCAGCACCTGACAACCATCAAGTGACTCTTTGTTTCTGAGTGTGGCTTGGTTAGATTCCACATAAAAGTGACATCATACAGTATTTGCCCTTTTCTGTCTGACTTACATATCACTTAGTATAATGCCCTCAAGATCCATCCGTTATTACAAATGGCCAGATTTCCTTCTTTTGGGGGGAGGGGGGCAGCTGACTAATATTCCATCCTGTATCTATGCTACATTTTCTTTTCCTTTCCCTTTGTCTTTTTTGAGAGAGAGCACAAGCCGGGGGGTGGGGGTAGGGGCAGAGGGAGAGGGAGAGAGAGGACCTCAATCTCGGGCCCAATCCCATGATCCTGAGATCATGACAGGAGCTGACATCAAGAGTCAGACGCTCAACCCACTGAGCCACCCAGGTACCCCTCCATTTTATCCATCAACAGACTCTTAGGGTGTTTCCATGTCTTGGCTATTGTGAATAATGCTGCAGTGAACATTAGGGGTGCAGATATCTCTTCAAGATGGTCATTTTATTTCCTTGAGACATTTACCCAGAAATGGGATTGCTGCATCATATGGTAGTTCAGTTTTTAATTTTTTGAAGAACCTCCCTATTGTTTTCCCCAGTGGCTGAACCTGTTTCCATTCCCGCCAACAGTGCAGGAGGGTTCCTTTTCTCTTATCCTTGCCAGCATTTGTTATCTCTTATCTTTTTGATAATAGCCATTCTAACAGGTGTGAAGTGACATCTCATTGTAATTTTGTTTTGCATTCCCTGGATAATTAGTGTTGTTGAGCAAATTTTCATGTACTTTTTGGGCATTTGTATGCCTTCTTTGTAAAAATGTCTATTCAGGTCTTCTGTTCATTTTAATCAGATTATTATTATTAATATTATTATTATTTGCCATTAAGTTGTATGAGTCTGTTACATATTTTTGGTATTAATTCCTTATCAGATATACGGTTTGCAAATATTTTCTCCCATTCTCTAGGTTGCCTTTTCATTTTGTTGATTATTGTTCTTGCTGTGGGAATCTTTTAAGTGTGATGTGGTTTCACTTATTATAGCTGTGCTTTTTGGTGTCCTACCCAAAAAGCTCTTGACAAGACCAATGTCAAGGAACTTTTCCCTTAAGTCTTCTCATAGAAGTTGAATGATTCCAGTTCCTTTACATTTAAGTCCTTAATCCATTTTGAGTTAATTTCTGTTGAGCGGTGTAGCAGAGGGGTCCAGTTTCATTCTTTTCCGTGAGTGTGCAGTTTTCCCAGCATCATTTCCTGAAGAGACCATCCCTTCCTCATGGAGTATTCTCAGCTCCCTTGTCAAATAGTGGTTGACCGTGTTGGTTTATTTCTGCTCTTCATTCTGTTCCACTGGCCTCTGTCTGTTTTTATGCCAGTACCATGCTGTTTTGATTACTACACCTTTGTAATTACAGTTTGAAATCTGGAAGTGTGAAGCTTTGTTCTTTCTCAAGATTGTTTTGGCTGTATGGAGTCTTCTGTGGTTCCATATAAATTTTAGGATTTTTTTTTCTGCGTCTGTGAAAAATGCTATTGGAATTTTGATAGGCGTTGCATTGAATCTATAGATGGCTTTGGGTAGATGGACATTTTAATAATATTAACCTGTGGATGAATAGCTGAATGAATAAATGACTGGAAGACTTAATTCGGGAGAATGATTTAATGAATTAATTGAATAATAGGAAACAACTTTTCTTGAGGGCTTTCTAAGTACCAGACATCTGCTAAGCAACTTATTTACACTTAATTTTCATTTGATTCTTACAACAACCCTGTAATATAGGTGTCATTGTCATTCCCGTTTTATATATGAGAAATGGAGACATACAGAGGTCATATAACTTCCCCAAGGTCCCATCCAGGAAGTAATGTAGCCAGCATACCAATGAATGCTTCAATCTCTGCCTTTAACTGCTGTGGTATATCGAGGACCAGAAATGTGTCAATTTATTTTACTCCATAGACAGTGTTGGTCCCAGCACCTTAAGCCAGCTTAGAGATTCATTCATTTATTCTAAAGATATATAATGAGCACCAACTACGTTACACGCACTGTTCTAGGCACCAGAAATCCATTAATGAACAAGCAGCCCGTGCACCCCCATACATAGCTTATGCTTTAGTAGGGAAGACTGGCAATAAACAAATGCATGTATACTCCCATGTAGAAGTAAATGGTGTGAAGGAAAACAAAACATGTGAGGGGTTATACAATGATGGAGTGGTGGTGCAGAGGGGATCTCTTTTAGGTAAGGTGGGCAGGGAAGACCTTTCAGAGGAGGTACAAAGACCTGACTCATGAATAGCATATTATGCAGAAATCTGGGGGAGAGTCTTCCAGACTCTCCAGGAACAGTAAGTGCAAAGATCCTGAGGCAGGCATGAGCACTGGATTAGGAAGGAAGACTAGGAAGGAACCCAGCATGGTCAGACTAGTATGAGCAAAGGGGAGGAGTGATAGGAGAGACAGTCAGAGAGGGAGACCGACACCAGATTTTTTATCCTGGACTTTGCAAGACAGAATAAAGGGAATGGATTTGTTTTAAGGGAGAAAGTGTATCTGAGTTACATTTTAAAACATCACTCTAGCTGCTGTGGGTTGCTCCATCACTCTAGTCTCCAAACCAGTGAAATGATTTGGTTAGGGTAAAAATGAAAAATGGTGGTTTTTCCTCCTTTGAGTAGTCCCAACGGCCATCCTTCTTCTCGTCTTCCTTCCCTCCTTGGGAACTCATGCCTCATTGGCACTGCCCACTGTTAGCAGTAGGACATTGCCGGAAAATATTCATGCTTCTCATGCTCTCTTTTCTCTTGGGGACCCTTGCCATGGCTGCTCATCCCAGAGCCCCACCCAACAGAAAAGAAAAATGACAAGTGTCTATGTCCAGTTGCTTTTTGGTGCAATTTTTTTGGGGGATAGAGTAAGTGAATCCATTCGCTGTAACACTTTTGGCCATCAGAATCATTGTTGGGTAGAAGTAATTACTGATGTTATACCAATAATAATGACAGCAAGTCAAACATCATGCAACAGGCTCCAGTGTTAATAACTTACAGATTTTACCTCATTTGGTTTTCTCAATACAGAGATCAGTTCTACACCCCCCGCCATTTGTAGATGAGGAAATTAAGGTTTAAGCATTTTGCCAAAAGAACTAAATAGTATGTGGTTCAGCAAGAGTAAAATGCAGGTCCTTCTGATTACTAAGTCTATGTTTTTAACTGATGCCATCTGCCTCCCATTGGAATATAATCGTGTTGCATTGCTAAGTTAAGAAGGCTGGCTATTAAATCTAAGTGCAGCCTCCAGCCCATCTTTTCCAGTACCAAAAGGGCATGCAGCTAAATATTAAAAGTTATCTCTGGGTGGTTAATTATGGGAGATTTTTGCATGTGCTTATGATTTGTAATTGGAGTTAAACAAAAGCAATACAAGGTCTCCATGTGTTTTTCTCCCCTACTCAGCTCCTCTCTTCCTCCCCTGTGGTTTCCAGGTTCTCCACGGATATGAAGCTAGGATGGTCTCTTCCCCTTGCCCTCGTCCCCTCGGCCTCCCACTTGCAATTTCAGTGCAGCTCTCTGGATTGCTTCAAATTTTGCTACCACTCCAGATGCTGAGTTAGTTGCAATGTTTTCACCTTAGCTAGAGGCTTAAATCATTTGCAAAAGATCCAGGTCCCTAACATCTTCACCATTTAGGGTGTGGACTTGGTAAAGACCTCAGCTCCTAGGATTAGGCCACAGGTCTTTGGTGATCAGAACACCTCATCTGCTCAGTGAAGGGCTGGACCTAGAGAAGAAGGGAATTAATGAAGCTCTGCTCCCAACACTGAGACTGGAAATCACCCTGTGTCCTTGAACGGCATCTCGGGGGATGGAGATGTCTGTTTGTCTTGTGTTTGGAGGTAATTTCAGTAGGAGATAACTCCCAGGGGCTCTGCTACTCACATGTGCATACATTCATTCATAAAGGCGATATTTATTTATTTACATTTAATTTACTTTTATTTTTTTTCAGTGTTCCAAAATTCATTGTTTCTGCACCACACCCAGCGCTCCATGCAATCCGTGCCCTCCTTGATACCCACCACCAGGCTCACCCAACCCCCGACCCCTCTGCCTCCAAGGGAGACAAGCCATGAGAGACTGTGGACTCTGAGAAACAAACTGAGGGTCATAAAGGCCTTATTTATTGAGCATGGACTCCAGAACTGTGCTACATGCTGGGAACTCTGATGTCAGGATCAGAGACCATCCTGCCTTGGTGGAGTTCACGAAGTGGAGTCTTCAAGGAAGACAAACACTGAACAAATGTTCAGACGTTTAAATGTGGCAGAAGGGGGAAAGGCAGGATGCCATGGAGAAATGTAGGAAGGAAGCTCGCTGAGCCTGAGAATTCAGGAAAGGCCACCCTAGAAGTAATGTGCAAGCTGATAGGGGACGCATGCCCAAGAACTTAACCAGGCACAGAAGGAAGAAGACGAAAGGGTGTTTCAGGATGAGGGGTGTGTATAGAAAGAAAAAGTGGGGGAAAGCAGGGCATTACTGACACCATGAAGAATGTGTGATGCACAGATGCAAGACAGAAAGGAGCGCAGGGTGGCCTGGAGGGGGGCGTGGCCCAAACCAGAGGCTCCAATAAACCACCCCACAACATCAGTGTGTTATCCTAGGGATGATGAGAGAAAAGGTGCTGAGAAATTTCACTGGAAACAAAGGTGTTATTTTAAGTGATGTCCCCAAAGCCAAGGCAGTTAGAACGGAGAGTGAAGTTGCTCCTTGGAGTAGAGGACACTTTCGTGCCAACACGTTGTTCTTTTGTTCAGCAGTTTAGGCAGTGTCTGCCATGTGGCAGGCACAGCCCTGGATGTTGGGGAATGCAGGAGTACCAGGGTGTCTAGCCTCTTGGAGCTTATAGTCTAGTGAAGAGAGAAAGGCAATAAAGAAAAGAACAGATAGGAACATAGTGTAATATTGGGTATCACGAAGGGTCATGAAGAAAGGCAAAGGCAAAGAAGGGGGTGTGGAAGCCCAGGGAGGAGGGGTGAGGCTGTGCTATTCCCAGCGGGTGCTCAGAAAAGTCCTCCGATGCTCATGGAAGTAGATGCTGGAATAGGAGGGAAGAAAGGAGCAGGCTGGACCTCTGAATCACCAAACCTGACAGGGTCTCTCCTCCGTGGATTTTTCGGGTGGCCAGATAGGGTTGGAAGGCAAGTGAGGCTTTCAAACAGTAAGGAAGGTGGACTCCCTTGATCAGTTGAACCGATGACCTTGGCCCTCTGACCTCAGATGTTTTAACCTTCCCTGTCTGGTTGACCACAAATGAGATGTCCAGTTGCACAGTTCACTTTCCAGTGCTGAGCTGAACCCCAATAATGATGTCACTTTTGCTTTAATTTCATTTTCCAAACCCTGGGTCACTCTGCTGAATGCCTGTACTTACTGACCTTTTTATGTAAAAAAAGAGATGAGCCTGATCAGATGCAGGGCTGCCAGAGCACGCTGTGGCATTGTGTCGTTGAGATGGAAATCTCCTGGTAATAGAGCAGGCATCTATTAGGAAGCAGAGCCCAGCGCTTTGCTCATTAATCAGAGCCTCCTGATAAAGTCAGCTGCAGCTGGTGGTATGTTCTTTCTTTCCTTTAAGAGATATAAAACAGTATCATTGTCTTTATCGATCTCACTACTATTATTATCCGAACACACTCTTTCAAAGTCACTTCCTATAGCCCCTTCACACACCTTGTCCTGTAGTCTTACATTCAAAGGGGCAGTGGCTAATGGTGGGTAAGACTGAAGGTTCAGTGTCTTATGTTCAAATCATAGCTCTTTGACCTACAAGCTGAGTGACATCAGGCAAGTCCTGACACCTTCCCGAACCTCCATATCCTAGCTTTAAATTGAGGATAATAAAGCCTACCTGTTTGTATAGTTGAAATGATGAAATGAAATGGTGAACTTGGTGCTTTTGAAAGTAGTTTCCAAAATGTAGCTCATAAGAATGACTTAGGGAGTCAATTAGACTCTAGATTCATCAGCCTTACCAGCAGATTCTGACCCAGTAGGCTAGGGATGGTGATTCCCAGGTGATTTTGTATAAATGGTTCCTTAGGATACATTCAGAGAAACAATACTCTTTATTTGTATTTTGCTGAAATTTCTCTCTTGTTGTTTCCTCAGCCTGTTTCATGCAATGTCCTGGAGGTCTGGATTCTGCCTGTGCTTTAAGACCTGTTTCAGATGTCTCCTCTTCCATAATATCTTTCCTAATTTCCCTAGGTCTGAGGGCATTTCTCTTTCTTCTGATGGCCCACACAATGTTATCTCCTCTGCATTATGGTACCTAGTGTATAGATTATAGACTAATTAATACAGATGAAATGTTATCTTCTAGAACCATGGAAGTAATGTAGAGACACTGCATGTAAATTATATACTATTACTTTCATGGTAATGAAGGGAACACGTTATGTCTTAATAGAGATAGGTAGTATGCCTAATAGATGTCTTCATTCATCCGTTCAACTATATTTTGATCATCTACTATGTTCCAGGCACTGTGCTAGCTAGTGGAGATAGAGCAGTGAAAAAGACTAACAGGACCTCTAGGCTCTTTTTGCCTTTCCTTCCCAAAACTAAACTACCCCACCCCCTGCACCCCTGTAATCCAGTCGCCATTGGGAAGAATAGCATCAAGGCTTTCTAAAGCACACAGGCTAAAAAAAGCAAAGGCCACCCTCCCCTCATGTCTGCAAGATCCAACTTACACCTGTGGCTGATGATCAAACACTTTCTCCTTGAAATTGAGCTAAGCCTGTGGATTTTCCTTCTTTAGCAGCCAAGTCATTACCCACTCCCCCTGGGTTTGTGCATTTGTCACATTTGCAGCAGCTGGACTAACATCTTTGGGGTTTTGCCATGTATTCATCTCTTCTAGCTAATTTCCTTTAGATTTGATTGCTTTTTGAAAATTCCGTTTCCAAACGAGGAAGCATTATGGATTCCTCAATGATTTGCAATATACACACTGTCATCAATCCATCCATTCATTCATCCAACAGGAATTTATTTCACACCTATTCATGCACTAGGAGATATACTGGCTTAAGCCTTGCCAGTGTAGGTGCTTAATAAATGTTGCTGGAGTTGGTTTTTTACTGGCATATACTTTCTGTTTGTGGTTCTGGGACTTTGTTCTGTCCTCACTGGGTAGTGGGTGTCTGGGTGTCATTAATCCAATCATTTCTGTCATCCAAGTCAATGCCAATGGTGCATGGACCAGCTTTGATGCAGAGCCACCGAGCACATTAGAGCTCTATTATCTTCTGTGCTCTAGGACGTGTTGTGCAAGACCAAAACACTGATGTGCCAAAACAGGAAGAAAGGAATGCAGATTTTTACATTTGCAATAAAACTCCCATCAATCACACCACCAAGACTTGTAGCAACTGAACTAATATCTGAGCTGTAAGATTGCACTTTCTCTGACTTTCCTGTCAATAGGAAATGTGTGTGCATAGCAAATTACCAGCTGATAAAAATACTAAACGACAAGGGGGAAGGAACATAAACAAGGACACAGAAACATCCTGTCAGCCTGCCCAAAGGATGCTAATTATGTTTAAGTCAGTATTGGGTACCAGATATATATTAGGTCCATATCCTTTCTTCATCTTGTTTGGACTAGTTCCCAGGCAATTAACTCTCTCCAAGAATGGAATGGGTGAAGTATCATTGGATCAATGATGTTGATCAGTGATTGATCATTGATCAATAACATATCAGTGATGATGCCATCCTCATTGTGATCGTTATCATTATCGTCATAGCAAACACTCCTATAGGTCTACCATGTACCTTAAAGACTATATATGTATATTTTTTTCTCTTTAATTCCTTACGACCACTCTGTGGAGGAGGTACTATTATTATCTTCATGTTATAGATGAAAAACTGAAACACCAGGGATAAGTCACTTTCCCAAGTCAGTTAAAGGACTGAGATTTGAGACGCGTTCTATTCTTGGATACCTAAGGCAGGGGAACTGCCAGTTGGGTCATTTACTCACTAGAAAATACACAAGGTGATAGATTCAAGGGCCATTTGCTTAGGTCCGTTGAATTGGTGAGATCAAAGCTGGTAGTTTGATCTAGGGAAGCTCATCTGAGCCAGACTGGTGGTCAGATCCTCTCTTGTTGCTTAGCTGACTAGAAGCTGAAGGAATACTGAACTGATCCATGAGTGTGGGCCTGACTCATAGGTTAACATCCCCATAAGTTCTGAGGACCAGCAAACACTGATGTGAATAAGACATGGCCTTATGAAGCTTATGAAGCTTCATATGTCTTATGAAGCTATGACCTTAAGAAGCTCATAGTCTGGTGGTGAGGAGAGAGAATAGAAACAGACTGTGGGAGGGGGTCTGCCTCTACTCTCCATAAGGTCTGTGGGGATAGAGGAGGAACCCCAAACCTATTCTTAGCAGGATTAGAAAAAAACTGTCTTCTAGGGGTAATCTTCCTCAGCTGGTTGGATGCTTGTCTTCTTGCCAGTTGAACATTCATTAGTTGCTTCTTTTCAAAAAGCTGTCAAGGAAAGCATCAGAATTCCAAGAAACAGAAATCAGTCAGTATAGCTCCCCCGTCCCAAGAAACCCCTTTACTGTCTACTTAAGGCACCATAAAGAAATAATTGGATGTTACCCCATTGTTTTTCAGCTGTCTGCTCCTGAGGCTCTTCCTTAAATGGTTCAAGGATCTAACTGAAATGAAAGCACCTCCATCTCCCCTCTCCTGCCTCAGTCTTAGGGAAAGAAGATGAAACAGGATTTGTCTTTGACCACTATCTGGTTACTACTACTTCACTGTTCCTTCCTTAGGAGGAGTGACCTGCCCCCCCACTTTGTAGCCAGGATGATTGACAGTGATGACATCTGATTATAATTTTTTATTTATATTTGGGCACTGAGGGGGCAAACTTCCTATATACGGTGGTAGGAATAACTAGTAAGCATGTAGAATTTTTTTATGACCTAAAACAAGATGAATTTAAAAGTCATGGCTTTGTTTCTTCCCTTGTTGTAACTCATAGAAATTATCTCATGGGTATGGAATGGCCCAAGCCTTATGGTACTATGATGCCCAAGTGACAATTTATCTAGTTCTGTATATTCAAGGGAAGGAAGTAATGACCCATATAGAAAATGCCCAGGAATTCTCCACCTGCTGAAACACGACCATCCAGGGGTTCCCTGGCACAAGTTCCAGAAGAGGACATCTCAGCTAAGACATGAAGGATGGGGAGGAGTTATCTAGGAAGGAAGAGTAGAAAGGATGAGTTATCTAAGAAAATAGAGGGAATAAGAAGGTCCTATATAGAGGTTTATATATATATATATATATATATATATATATATATATATATATATAGGAGCTTGGGTGGCTCAGGTTAAGCCTCTGCCTTCGGCTCAGGTCATGTTCTCAGGGTCCTGGGATCGAGACCCGCATCAGACTCTCCGTGTCAGGTTCTCTGCTCAGCAGGGAATCTGCTTCCCCCTCTCCCTCTGCCCACCTCTCTGCCTACTTGTGATCTCTCTCTGTCAAATAAATAAATAAATCCCTTAGGGGGGAAAAAAAAGGCCCTAGAGACAATGTATCTGTACAAACCCCAAGAGGAATTCATCCAACCTTCCCCATGGTGGGAAAAATGGCTGGAAGGTAAGGTGTAAGAAGGGGAGAGTTAGGAAATGGGGTTGATTAGGGTAAGCAGGGGCCAGAAAATGGAGAAATGGCC
This sequence comes from Mustela lutreola, assembly GCF_030435805.1. NCBI lineage: Eukaryota > Metazoa > Chordata > Mammalia > Carnivora > Mustelidae > Mustela > Mustela lutreola. Next base: position 87,878,973 of record NC_081300.1, on the reverse strand, counting down.
TTATAATAATCATTCTGACAAAGGGTCTTGTAATATTTCTGACAATGTTAAGAGGAATTAGAGATAGATTTGGGGAGAAAAGATTTCTGTTTAGGGAAATGCTTCAAGCATTTCTCCTTAAGTGTTCAAATTCCCATTTTGTGATGAGTTTATGACTGATACCTTCATGTCAAAGACCATTCTATCTCAGACACTCTCATTACAGCCCAGCATTATTATGGGAGTACTAACAAATATAGTTTTATCTACAACTCCAAGCCTTCTACATCACTGATGCCCTTTCCATCTTTCCTGTCATCAGTGTCATGTCATCAGTAGCCCGTTCTACTTGAATTTCCTTTTGGTCCAAGAATTTCCCATATACTCCTCCCTCCTTTATTCTTGTATGGGATGCCAGCCCTATTTGTCCACTGGGAGAGGACTTTCCTCAGAAGTCCTTTGAGTTGGAACAGGTTTGAAGGGGTTTATTAAGAGCATATGTGCTATTAATAGCACTTGTGGATCCTACCTTCAAACCACTGTTCATACTCTCATGTGCTGGAGTCCATTTGGATAACTTCCTTCCCTAGTCTAGACCCACATATAGAGCTTTTCCTCTGGGTCTTACTTTGGCTCTTCCTTAAATTGTAAGGGGATGGGGGAATGTCTCTCCCCAAGAGGGAGAAAGTAACATCTCTTCAATTTCACGAAAAGAATAAAGAATGGGTGAAGGGCAACTTGCCAACCTTGGCCTGGCTAATCCAGATCAATCCTCCTGCTCTTTGGTGATGGAATGAAGGAAGGGAACCCTCTATGGTGAGTATGGTGAACACGACTAAAATAAACTTATACTGTTGATTCTTTCTCTTATTACCCCAAATTTCTTATCAAGCAACTGTATTACAATCACCATGAGAAGAAGCCAGCTCAGCAAATTTTGCCTTGACTGGGATCATGGAAGCCCCATGGATCATGCTAGGGTGACTTGGGTAGGACAAGGGCTTATTTATTTACTGGTCCTTGAGTGACTAAACACTTTTACCTCTTTAAGAAAGAATTGCTGTTGCCTGAGCCCCTGGGGGGCTTTTCACATTAACTAAGATTCTTACGATATTCTCCAGAGCCAAACAACAATACCCCTTTCAATTCTGGGGCATGGTTAGTTGAAGCTACTTCTGGAACAACCAGGGGAGACACATGTTATGAAGATGGTCATGGTATGTCACAACACATATAGACTTCATATTAGTTTTACTGCACAACAAACCACCTCAAAGATCAGTGACTTCAAATGATAAATATTTTTTTAGTCTGGGCAGTTCTACTGATCTAGGACAAGATGGGCTGATCTCAAGTGGGTTTATTCATCAGTCTGTGGTCAGATGGTGGTTGGCTGAGGCTTGCTAGTCTAGGGTGGCCTCATTCACATATGTAGAAGTTAGGTGGTTATTGGATGGAGTAATTTATGGGTAGTGCCTGGGCCGTGTATCTTTCATCATCCGGTAGAGTAACCTAAGCTTGTTATGAGAAAGTGAAGTATATAAGATCTCTTGGGCCTTAACCTTGGAACCGGCACACACTCGCTTTTGTTGCATTCAATCAGCCAAAGCAAGTCACGAGACCATCCCATATAAGGATTGGCAAGAATCTCTGCCTCTCAATGACAGGAGCTGCAAAGTCATATTGCAAGCGGCATGGATATAGGGAGGGCTGAAGAATTGTGATGATTTTGCAATTGATGTACCACACACCTTAAGGAAGCAAAAGGTTTCTGAGAGATGTAAAAGCTGTGAAGTGAGTTTTATAACCTGTGTAACTGACCTCATGGATTTTTGACAGATCTATCACATTTCTGAAAATTACAAGGGATTTTTTTGTTTTTTTCACCTCTGGGAAGGTAGAGTAGGAGAATAGAGCACATCTTCACTCCCTACTTCTTCCATTTTCCCAGTGCTGTGATAATGGCCATCCCTGCCCCAGACATTTAATTCTTGATTAGCTATACGTGTGTGTGTGTGTGTGTGTGTGTGTGTGTGTGTGTGTGTGTGTGTGTGTGTGTAATTTTCCTTGGAAATTCATTTGTGAGTCTTCACTGAAGCCTAGGATGAAGGCAGTTTCTCCAGTTGGGATTTTCACTGGCTTCTGGCATGTGCCCGGGGGCACTTACAACACAAATAGCTCTACCTGTGTTTGACAAGTCAATGGGATGAAGTCAACCAGATGGAAAGAAGATGTGGGGATGTATCTGAGGCAGCAGAGAAACAAACCCAGGCTCTTGCTCTGCTTCCTGACGCTGCCAGCTGCTCATCCCCCTTCCAGATGGATGAATCAGAACCTTTCCAGAGAGCTCAGCTCAGGCCTGCCATTGCCACGCAGGTATTTAATATGGGAAAATTTTAATCACGTTTGTTTTCCTGTGTTTCACCCTAACAACAAATCATTTTTAATGGGAGACTAGGGGGCGGGAAAAAAAGATGTAGCAAATCTTGGCTGACGGTTTTATCACCCGTCTCAGATCTCTGGTCCCAGGGCTGAATTTGCCACCAACCACAAATCATCCTGAGTGAGAGAGATGCACAGGAATTGGGGAGAGGGACAGATCTAAGGTTCTCCTGGAGGGCCACTAGTACTCTCTGCCTCCCATTTGTCCACCACCCCCACTAAGAATTTGGAGCTGTCTACTGTGTTCCAGGTGTTTCTACATTTTAATCTTCTCCATAACCCTGTAGGGTAAGGAATTGCTTTTCCATTTTGGCATATATAGAAATTGACTTGAAACCCCCAGTGACTTTCACAGTTCACCTAGCTAAGTAAGTCATGGAGCAGGGGACTGACTTACTCAAGAGCACCTGTTATCCCCTGTGGCACTACACTGCCTTTCTTTACAAATAACAAGACATTTCAAATTTCTTGATAGTTACAATTTCTAAGCTTTGAGAGACCCCAAATTTATTTCCCTTGGACAAGTCTATTTTTCTAAAGCATGCTTACATATATGGCGAGACTCCCCTCAGCATCGATAAGTATGGCATTCAAGGTCCCATGTGTGGATCCTGGCAAGGTCAAACATTGAACTCAGGCCTCCTGATTACATGTTCATGTTGTATGTTTCCTCCATCGTAACATATATATCATGGCCCATTGTCTCCCTTGTGTAAGGCAGAACACTGTGAACCTTTGCTCAGACCAAGACCATCACGTGAAGTACATTGATGTTTGTGGTTAGAAAGACCATTGTCCCTGGACAAGTCTATTTTTCTAAAGTATGCTTACATATGTGGTGAGACCATTGGTTTTAGGACTCCAAAGTGGTCGTCATAAGATGGAATCATGCTGGTAAATCATATAACTATTTTATTTTTTATTTATACTTAACTCTTTAATTACACTAATACTATTTGACTACATCTGTAGTATTTTAAAAATCTGAAATTTCTGAGATCTGAAATTTTTTCACTCAAAAGTACTGTCTCCAATGAATGAAGACTTTCAAAACACTTACTTAAATCACATGGCTTATTGTATGTTTAGTTTATTCATCTGTAAAATGGCATGAAAACCTCTGAAAGTTCACTAAAGGGTAATAAATGAAGCATCACAGCCAATGACGTAAGTGACAAGCCAGGAAATATTACTGTGAAAATCAAGGGATAGGAGAGTTTCAAGCAGAGGACAGGTAGTCAGCAGCATCAGGTATTACTGAGGGGGTCACATAGAACAATGTCTGAACAATGACCACTGAACTTGGCATTGGGAGGTCTCCAGGGCTCTCTAGAGTCATCTTGGTGGAACTGCAGAAATGGAAGCCAGATGGTAAAGTAAGGTGTGAGGAATAGAAAGAGCATGTAGACTATATTTTCTAGAAGCTTGACTGAATAGTAGAAGCCAAGGAGATGCTTCTACCCTTGGGAGAAGCTAGGATTGCATGGAGGTGCTCTTTAGGATGGGGAATTTCTTATAAGCAAGGATCTAGTTAAGATGGTGAGCTTGAAAATCTAAAAGAGCGAAGAAGCAATTGATTAACAAGGTATTACTAAAATAGCAAGAGTTGGGGTCTACAGTGTGAGGCAAAGGGTTGGCTTTAGAAAGAGGGGAGAGCCCACCAGTCATGCAACACAAATTTTTCAAGCTCTTCTTGTGTGCCAGACATTGTATAGGGTCCTGAGAGATGTAATGGGAAACAAGTCCTGGTTCTCCCTTTGAGACTTTTCCAGTCTACTGGTTGCCAAGATCCAAGCAGGCACTTATGGGTGTTGTGATACGTGGTCTCCAAGCCAGTTGTTTAGGGAAGCTCAGAGAAGAATTCTCAAAGGAGAAACACTGAACAAAAATGTGGAAGTTGAATACAAGTTAGCTGGGTGAAGGGGATAGGGATACAGTGTTCTTGAAAGAAGGACCAATGTGTGCAGAGGTGTGGAGGTCAAAGCCAAGATGGTCTGTCTTTTATCCACTGGAGGAGCAGACATAGGGAATGATGGGGGGTTCACTAGGCTAAGTTTGGAAGTGGAAGCCAGAGTTGCGAAAGTGCATATTGAAGAGCTTGCTTTCTTGGTGTCTGGGAATGCTAATGGAGGTAAGAGCAACATGGAGCAAGGGCTGTGAGACTGGAGAGGAGATACGCTGATTTATGATGTGTGTGAAGGGTAGAAGGTATGTCTGCTTTGCACCTCCACTGTCCTTACTGAGCCTAGGTTATCTTCCTCTTTCCCCTGGACCACGAACGCAGTCCCCTCCTTGGTCTCTGCCCATCCACTCTTGTTTTTCCATTCCCTTCTTTGTGCATCAGCCTTCTAAATGGATCACATAAGTGCCCTGCTTAAGCCAACTGATAGCTTCCCATTGCATATAGAAAAACTCTAGGTCCTTTGCCACATCCTGCAAAGTCCTGTGTGACTTCTCTAAACAAATCTCCAGGCTCCTCATGAGTCTCCTCCCTTCTCTGCTCCAGCTGCTCTACCTCCTTTCAACCCTTCCTCAGATCTGCCGTGCTGCCTTGTCCTCCCAGCCTTGCGTATATGGCCTCCTGTGGTTGGGTCATTATTCTGTCTGTCCTGTCTCCCAACCCTTCTCTCTACCCCCAGCCTAGTGAACCCACATGACTCACCCTTTAGACCTTAGCTCAGTTGTCACCACCTCCAGGAAGCGCTCTCTGACTTCACAGGATAGGTCACCTCTTCCTCTCTACAGCACTCCGAATATTTCAAGCTTCTTTAATGTAGGCACTTAGTATGGGAGCAATTTTATTTTTAACTGCCTAATTTTTTGACTGACATTCTGCTCAACCATTACTATAAGCTCCATGAAAGTGGAAATGTTTTTCCCCCTAACCATTATGACCCCAGGGTCCAGTACAGGGTCTGACACACAATAGGCACTCAGTTGATACTTCATGAATGAATGAATGAACAAATGAATGAATGATGAATACATGGGTATTGGTACTCCTTAAAAAAACATTGCACCTGAGCAAATCCTTATAGAGCTGTTGATTCAGTCTGGTTTCATCTGAGCATGAGCAACCTTTTTTCCCCCATCATGTCATACGATTATTTTCATCTTTTTTACAACCACACCAACTCCCTGCACGCTCACGCATGTATATCGGTGTGCACAACCCCAGTAAACACAGCATTTAGACAAGAGACAGCAAACACGCTGTCATCAAATCCATGCCTGTGACCAGGAGGTGAAGCAACCCTCATTGCTTTAGCACACATGTTTATTGATGATGCAGATTAAACTTTAATCATATTGCACAGTTTCAATTTCCAATTGAAATTGAAAGTCTGAGCCACGTATGGGTTTTTATTACTTTCCACTTACGCCGTTGATGGAGGCGATCGGAGGGGAGCCATCTTCTCAGGCCTCAGGTGGGGCGTCTGGGCCATAAATCAAATTAATGCTGCAATGTAGCAGAGGTGGTAATGCACAGTAGGAGATGAGAAGGGTTAGGAGCAATTTAGCAGGTGTGGGGTTCATCATGGGGGCCGGATGGTACCTGATGTGAGGGGCCTGCGGGCTGGGGAGAGGGGCTTCTGCCGCCAGTTATCTTTCTGGCATGTGCCAGAGGCAGGCGTGTTTATAAGCAATGGAAAATGCTACTCAACTATGCTATTAAAAACAGCTACTGTAGCAAAAGCTCCTCCTGAGGAAGAATATGGCTTTTGCATGTGAGTGTTTTACCATGCGAATCCCTAAGGGCAGCAGACACTGCTAAAAGGGAAGACAATCAGCGTTTGTCTCACGTTAGACCAGAAGGCATTTTTGTAGATGTATTTAGCATTGTTATAATAACACCTGTTGCCAGAAAACGTGAGTATCAGGAACCTCGCAAAAGCAGAGCGTGCAGTCCAGTGCTTTGTGGCTGAGGTTTTATGCTCTGCTGGAAAGACCGTCTATCGATTTGGGGTAGAAGGCAGTGACTGGGAAGTTGTCTTAGGTATCAAGTTGGTAGTGGGCCAAGAAGTAGAAGTTAAACAAGCCTTCAAGGCCCAGTGCAAGAATAATGACAGCGATAAGTAGTATTTATTGAGCAATGACTGTGTGCTGTCCTCTGTGATGAGCACGACCTAGTTTGCATGTCAGTTGTGTGAAGTAGGTACCATTAATTAGGAACCTGTGTAAAGCACTCATTCAACCCATAGCATATCATAAGTAACCAAAATATATTAGCTATTTGTTATTGTTCCTTTGTACACTTGGGGAAATGAAGATCCAAAGACGTGAAATGACCTGGCCAAGGTCACAAAGCTGGGAAGTGGCACAGCTGTGATTTGACATCAAGATGTCTGACTTTGGTGCCTGGATTATTAACCACTATGTACAGCTGCTCCTCACTTATAAACCCTGCTCTGAAGAACAGATCTGTGGGGGGGGGGGGACCCACCTGTGTGTGTGTGTGTGTATTGCAGAGTTGAGTCTGTAATGTGGAATTCAGTGTATGTGAATCAATTAAGGAATTTCAGAGCACATGAGAAATCAGAGGGCTGGGTGAATAGCTCGTTGGCCCAATCAGTGATTTGATAACTATTTATGAGACATACATTTAGTGGTAGCTTTTGAGATGCAAAAATGAAAAGATGTAGCCCTGTCCTCTGGAGTCTTAGTCTCCTGGGAAGTTTACTGTTTCGTGTAGGTTTTGCCTGGTACCAAAGTTTGCTCCACTGGAAACCCTTGATTTGCTCAGATTCCTTTCCCCATATGGGAACTTACATGAGGAAGGCATCCTGGCTTCCTGACATGCGTCCTTTGCCCTGTGTGGCTTCATTATTGCTCAGCTGCATGAAAAACACTGTAGGGGATGCTGCCGGAGTTCCATCTCGTACATCTTTAAAGACCCTGCCTCTCTTCCTTCATCTAAGATAAATGGTTCACAACTCAGAACTGTAAAATCCCCCATGCCACTAGCAGGTTAGAGGAGGGAAGATCTGAGCTAAACCATCCAAAATCCCAGCAGGATAAAGAAAGATAATAGCTCCACTGGCTTGCATTATTGCGATCATAGTTCCTATTGTGTGCTGGGTATTTCACTGGATACATCACATACAGTACCACAACAACCCTTCAAAGGAGGTGGTGTAATCCCTTTTATAGGAGGGGGAAAAAACCAGACCCTGAGAGGTAATGACATCTACACATAGTCAGATATGTCTAGACACAGGTATACATGTCTGATTCCAAATTATGTGCTGTTCTAACTCTGCAACTTTGCCTTCCCTTGGTATTACTAATTTTAATTTCTTTTGCTTTTTGGAATTAAGTAATATCTGCAAATACTACAAAATCCAAAGGTGCGGTGGTATAAAGAGCAAAACAGCTTTCCACCTCTGTCTCCTGGTCCCAGAGTTTGATAGTGAACATCCCCCAGAAAGGAAGAGATGAGATGCCCGTGGACCTTGCACTCAAGGAGTTGCCAGGCCAGCAGAGTAGTAGAAAGGCACCTAAGAGGCAAACTTATGGGACAAAGCAGAACAGTGTGACAGTTCTTCCAAGATGGAACCCAAATGCTTTGGGAGAATAGTGGGATATTTCCAGATGCTGGAAAGAAAAATACTGGTAGACTGCATGGATGAGGCGTATTTGACCTGTCATTTGAAGTGTGTTGTGCTTAAGAGACTAGAGAGGAAGATTTGAGAATAATGTCCTCAGGTGAATGGGTTTTCTGCCCCTGGATCTTTCCAAAGGCTGTTCTCAGTTCCTGGAACATGATTCCTATCCCCCTTACCCAAACAATTCTTTTATCCTTTTATCTCTTCAGTCCCAGCTAGTTTGTCACAACATTAAGGAAACTTTTCTTGACAAGCCATACTTCAGTTAGACACCCCTCTTACTTGAATGTCTATCCTGCTCCAGAGTGGTTGTCCCATGCTGGCAGGGAGGGACTGTGTCTGTCTTGGGCAATGCTGCATTGCACAGTGCAAAGCACACAGATGAGAATTAGTGAATGCAGTCTGGATTCAGTCCTTACTCAGCCCTCACTACCTGAATGACATTGGGCAAGTGACTTAAACTCTCAGTGTTATATTTTTCCCTTATAATACTAGCCAACACTTCTTTATGCCATGCTCCACCCTAAGAGCTTTTGCATGTGATAACTCATCAGATATACATCACAGCTTTACCAAAGTAGCATTAGTATTCCCATTTTATGTTTGAGGATACTGAGACCCAGTCTGGAAGGCCAGCTTCCAGGTAGTCTTCATTGATCCCTATCTCCTGGAATTCATGCCTTTGTTTTATCCGCCCTCCACCCAGATTAATAACTTGCTTCTAACTAGTAGAATATGGCAAAGATGTTGAGATGTCATTTCCCTGGTTAGGTTACAAAAAGTTGAGATTTCCACTTTGCTAGAAGACTTCTTCTTACCTTCTCAGCTTGCAGGCTTTGGTGAAGCAGACTGCTGTGTTAGAACTGAGACCAACAGTCCAACAAGCACTCAAGGAATTGAATCCTGCCAGGCTTGAATGAACTGAGAAGCAGATACTACCCCACTCATAATCAATGACCAAAGCCCTGGCTGACACCTTGATTATAGCCTAGTGAGAGACCCTGAATAGGAGGACTCAGCTAGGCCAAGCCCCTAAGATGTGGGCCTATTTGTTATACAGCAGTAGATGACTAATACAACCAGAAAGTTAAAGTCACTTGCCGAAGATGGCATAGCTAATAAGCAGAGGACTTGCATCTGCGCTCAGGAAATCAGGAGTTCATACTCTTAAGCACTGTAATCTCCTGTCTTGCTGTAATATGGGGCTATTCTTATACCTACTTTGGAAGTGTCCTCCAGGTTAAATGCTACCATTGAATGTAAAATTCCTAGCTGAGCACATGGCACATAGTAAGGGCTTAATAAATGCCTGTATAGTTATCTTTATTGTTATTTGGTGCCTTGCAGATACAAGCAAGAAGCCTGAAAAGATGCTCATAGTAACCTTAAAGAGAGTAGCTCTTTGCCTTCATTAAGAGCTATCCCAAGGAAGGTGTTTAATAAAACTCTCATGAGCCACCTCTTCTGGGGAGCTTGAAATGGCAAGCCCCAGGTGACCCATGACCGCAGGCACACGCATCTCAGCTAGCTTCTCCCTCCTTTATAGCGTCTCCACAGAAGTCCCCAGAGCGAGGGGGGAAGGGATTGTCTGAAACTAAGCCATCGTTACAACACTTCCAGAAAACCATTTTCCTCAAGAGTCAGGGCACTGTGAGCAGAACTTGTCTGAGCTTTTAAAGGCAGCTTCCCTCCGCATTTTTTTCAGGGAGCCACAGGGCAAAGGATGTTTCTGGAGGCTGTGTCCGGAACAGGCCGCTGCCATCATTCTGTGCCCTTCAGCCCTTCCTACAGTTCAGAATTATGTAGAATTATGCTTATGTAGAAGGTGAGGGTGCTACATGTTGTTAATCCATGACTTGGGGACCCAACAAAAGTGGAGAGGACATGTGTCTCACTCAGAGGACTGTCTTTCATCCCCCTAATCGTTGTGGACTCCATTGACAGAAAAGTTATAACATTCTCCACGAGAAGGTTTAATATCCAAACAGAACTGGAATGCATTCTTCTGAAAAGCAGGCAAATGTGAAATAAATTCTGGCTTTTTTCTATATCTACCCCACCAGCAATTCACATAAAGCTACATTGTCTGTGTTTATGCAACAGCCTTTATGAGCTTTCCTTAGTTAATTTTAGTGTATCTATCATCTCTGATTCTGTATTTTTGCCTCTCCTGATACAAACTGAGTTTTCTTCTCGGTATGTATACATACTCTAAATAATTTAAGATTCTTGATATGTGACTACTGGCCTTTAGGAAAACACAGATACATTTACTGTAGCATGTGGATCCAAGAGAGTTGGAATATTTGAAGACGCCGATGACTGGTCTGTTAGTAGCACAACTTGAAATGTCGGAACTTATATCCAAAAAAAAAAAAAAAAAAAAAAAATCAATGCCTGAATTCTTCCCTTATTTGTTATTGCTTCTACTTTTTCATTATAGAGTGTAGGTTGTTATGGTGATGGGCAGCTGGGATGTTGAGAGGCTCTTGGAGAAAATATATTATCTTTGTGAAATGATCCATTTCTAAGTTGGGTTAGGGATGGCAAATTGTCTCCTCCTGTGGTCCAATCAGTCAAGCATCCTAAGGTTAATAAAATATCTAAATGTTACTTGATTCACATAGTTTTATCTTCTTTAAAGCCCTCAGGACTCTTAACAGGTCATAGCTGGGGTTGGGTGGGGGGTGGGTCCTTCAAGCACAGAGGAATTTTAATAGGAGTTGGCAGACTATGGCCCACAGGCCAAACCCAGTCAACCACTTTTTTTTTGTAAATAAAGTTTTATTGTAACAGTCATGCCTATTTGTGAGCATAGTGTCTAGGATTGCTCTTGTACTATAACAGCAGAGTTGAGGAGTCAAGATAAAGGCTGAAAATGGCCAGCAAAGCCCAAAATATTTATAGTCTCTCTCTGAAGGAAGAGTTTGCCAATCGCTATGGGGTCAGAGCTACGAGAGAAACAGGATCATGTTGCAGTAGAAGTCTAGAGAAATGATGATTTCCGGAGACCTGAGCTAATATCTCATCCCTTTGACTTAACTAGCTGAGTGAACTTGAATATACCTGCACTCTATCTTAGTCTGTCTTCCATTTGTAAAAATGCAGATATCTCTGTCCACAGCTGGCATCCTCCTCTAGGACAGGGCTTTCATTCTTTGGCCTTTCTTTCCTTCCTCCATTTACTCCCAGAAGAACACCGGTGATATATGCAGTGGGGGAGCTGAACAAATGTTTGTTGAATGAATGTGTGTCCAACATTATTATCTCAGAGAGTTGTCATAAGGTTCAAATGGGATAATAGTGCACACAGTCTGAGAAATATAACATGCTCCAGGCACAAGATGCTCTTTCAGACAGATCCGTTTCTGGCCAGAGAGCTAGGGCCAGAGAAAATTGGAATCGGCTCACGTGTTCTTCACTTTGATCTTTGTGTACTGGGTTCCCTTTGTTCCAGTTTGGTTCTCTTTGTTGGAGGAAACAGACTCCTTTGAGTTACCTCCAAAAACAGAGGTGTATTGTTAGGATATATGTGAACTATAATTAAAGCCAGAAAGCTGCCGGGACCTGTGGCTGTTTTAGGAACTAATCTCTCTGATTCTCTCTTCCTCTCCCTCTCTCTCAACTTCTCCCTGTTCTCTCTAATCATTTGTTGGGTTTCATTTCTCTCTGTTGGCTAGTTTCCTCACACTCTTCATCTTTTCTGCTCACACAGATGTTTGGATTACTGATGGTTTGTCTTTTATATCTCAAGGTATATTTTCATCCTTAGGTGCTGTGCCATTTGGTCTTCCCAACTTTATAATTTTCTACACCTCAGAGCAGTCTGATTGACCAAATGTGCCTTTTTATCCCAGGTCATGGGGGTCATAAGTCATTGGCTATATTTCGGATATATTGTTCTTGGGTCACATAGCGTTCATGCAGCCCCGTTGGCTGGCAGGTGGGAGGAGGTCATTGGAAGGAAGCGATGGAAGCTGTGGGGGCAGACACTGAATCACATTCCAGATGTGACCCTCTCTTTGCTCTTCCTTCCTTGTATACACTCTGCCTAGTACTCAGTTCTATAAAATAGCTTAATACTACCCATGTGGCCCATGACTGGTGGCACTCAAAGGTGGAAGGCCCGTTTCCCAAGCCTCAGTGTGTTTGCTGACATATGGACCATTGGAAAGCTGTGATGTTTTCAGGTGTGGTGTTCCCTTTCTGTGATGCCTGTCAGGTTGGGCCATTATGTGGAGATACGGTGGGGATCCCATGGCTGGACACCTGGACCCTCTGGGAAATGAGACCGAGAAACTGGGATGGGGAGGACTTGTATCTGGAAAGCCTTTTTGAGTCCTATTAGTCGTCCAGAATTCCTCTCTCCCTAGCTGAGGCTAAACTGATTAGGATCTGTTAATTTACTTAGGATTGAAGCCAAGCACAATAGGAGAAAAAAAAAAAAAAAAAAAAAAAAAAAAAAAAAAAAAAGCTTATCCCAAGCACAATGGAAAAAAAAAAAAAAAAGCTTGTCTTAGGAAACATCTCCTATTGGCTTCTTACCACTCCTAGGACTTGTTATCCTCATGGTTCTACCCTATTATTTCTCCTCCTTTCTTTCACTTTCACTAAACATTGAATTCATTAGGGTTATTTTCCTTGGAAGAAACTAACTAATAAATGTGATAAATTAGCTGTGGAACTAGATGAAAACCCTCAACTGGGCTTCCTCTTATCCTCACCACTTGCTCCATATGCCAAAAATGCTACTTAGAGATCTTGGATTATAAGATGTTAAAACAGACTCAGGCTAATTTAAGCAGAAAACAAATTTATTAGAAGGATGTTGGATCCCAGAATCAATGAGAAGCCTGGAAAACCCAGTTCAGAAAGGGTAAGGAATGCTTTGGTATCTGATTAGGGTGAGGTGGACCATGTCTGTGAAAATGTGTCACCCTGGAAGAGGTGATGTCATCCACTTTGTCTCCTTATGGCTCTTTACTCAAGATTCAAAGTCCTAGCAGAAAGGCAGAAAGTGCTCTGCCCCCTTGAGTCCTATACTCTTGGGTGGGAGGTAAAGTGCCTTGGTTTTCGGTATCATTAAGACTATGGGCAATAAGTGAGAGGAAGTTCTTCCAAAGGAAATTGAGAATTTCTTAATCAAGCTACAGTGAATGGATCCTGGGCTTCCAAAAGCCCACCAGTGTCCTTTGCTCCAATGCAGAGACTATGACAGTAAGGATCTTTACAAATGGAGGAGAGGAAGACCCTCTGGGCAGAAGACTGCCTCATTCAGATCACATCTTACCAGAATCAGATCGTATTTTGTCAAGACACTTCACACACTGTGAGAACGGAGTGGTGTTCTTTGCTCCTAAGACAGTTTCTGTTCACTGAAGCCAGACCAGCATGTAATCAGAGCAGACAGACATCTACAAGCTGTGATTTGATGAGTTCTTGGAAACCTCCCCTCCCAACACTATCCCTTTAGCTCCCAGCCACTTCTTGATGCCTGGAATCACAGCGTGCTTGAGCAATCTCTTTGGATTCCGTATCCCGACTCCAATCCCCCTGTTCCACTGGCAAATGGCTCTAGAAAGGGCAGCATCTTGAATTCTTAACATCTGAGATTGAACACATTTTCCACTCATTTACATTAAATCAATTCGAGACAACACACCCTGAGCCCCTGTTTGTCTGCCAGAAATGATGCTGGATGCGAGCATATCGTGGTAAATAAGGGAGACGCAATCACTAGACTCTTGGACCTTATAGACCAGCGGGGAGGACGGGTACATTAAACTTCATTGATGACAAAGTGATTTTGAGAGCAGTAAGGCCCTGGGGGAAGAGGAAGAAGCAGATACGGAACAGGGAGGGGGTGGGGAAAAGGTGAGTCCTGTGACTTCTTTGGAGTGTGGGACGTCAGTTCTTCCAAAACCCATCTTCTGCTCTTGGCTCTCTAGGTCGTGTGTGCTGCTCTACACCTTCCCCTTCTGTCGGGGCTGAATGCAAGGATCCCAGCAGAGGGGGGACCTGAGACCTGCAGTTAGAACTTCAGGCAGATCTAGGTGTTTGAAGACAAGGTAAGAACATCCTTGGTCTCTTCTGAGGCTGCCAACCAGCATGGGGTGAGGAGATCCAGGCGGCTTCACCAAGCTGTTCGCTCCATATATTACAATAAAATATTATGTTAGTGTTCTTTGTCTTTCTACCAGGTCATTAATTCTCATTACTTTGTCATCTAAACATTTTTGCATGAATATCAGACAACCGAGTTTTGGGGCGAGTGGCTTCAAAGAATGAATCTGTCAAGGCTATGATAGATGAGTTTAAATCTTTTATTGCCTGTAATTTTTCTTTTATTTTAAGGGGTCTATTTCCCCTTTTTTATATTCCTCCAAGTATGAGGCTAATGTGGTTACAATAACGAAATTAGCTCATCACTTACTAACTGTTAATTTAATTTTTAATTGTCCATTAAATCAGGCGCTGGGCTGTTTATATTTTAATTTTTAATGTCAGAGAGTTAAATTGCTTTCCAAATGAAGGTTAACAAGGGAAGGCTCTTCTTGACTCTGGAAACAAGCAAAATCACGTGGCATCACAAAAGTGATGCTGCTGTTTGGAATGTGGAGAAAGCCTGAAGAATTAAGATAATTGTAAATATTTATTGAGTACTCACTATGTGCTAGACTTTGTGCTAAGTGTTTAGGTGCATTATCTCATTGATTCCATGAGAAAATTCTGTGGTGTAGTTCTGTTCTTACTTCCATTCTACATATGACAGAGCTGAGGCTCAGAGAGGGCAAGACATGAACTTAAGGCTCCACAGTTCATAACTGGCGGAGCCTAGGGTTGAGCCAAAGTCCCTCTGGCATCAGTCCTGGCACACTGAACTGAAGTGTTACTCTGCCTTGTGTGAAAATGTTGCTCCGAGGAAGTATTAGGGAAAGACACGAGAACAGGAAGACAGTGTAGTATAGTGAGAAGGGTCAGGCCATGGAGGGACACTAACAGATTTCCCAAAATTAAGATTCAGAATTCCTGGACAGGGTGATGTAACAGGTCCTTCCAGATCTGTGCATTCTCAGCTGCTGTGACCTTTCACCCACAGCTATGTGCTATTATTCGCTGAGGTTCTCATGGCCAGAGAAGAGCTTGGAGCTGTGGGTATTCCTTCTGCCAAAAACACGGAGGGGTCAGGGTGACACCCCTTTTTGGGTCCTTTCTCTGTTCTTTATAGACAAGAAAGAATAACAGAACATGAGGTGTCATGTCTTAGCTAGTTGGGCAGGCAATGTGTGTGTGTGTACATGTGTATGAGTATGCACCCACTTGTGTGCGCATGCACGTGCTTATGTGTGCCCATGCATACCTGTGTGCATGTATGCTTGTGCTCATGCAATGCATATGTGTATGCATGTGTATGTTTACATGTGTGTGATTGTGCATGCACTGATGTGTGTGTGTGTGTGTGCATGAATGTGCTTATGTGAGTGAGTCCATTTATTTCGTGTGCATATACATGTGTGAGCATATACACGTACATGTGTATACATGTGTACATGCACGTGCTTGTGAGTGTGTATGCATACACTTGCATGCTTGTGTGTACATGTGTACAAGTATTCGTGCACATGCTTGTGCACGTGTGCCTCTGTGCCTCTGTGCGTGTGTGTGTGTGTGTATTGTTCTGCAGTAACTAAGGAATCTGGAAAGCCAGGGGGAATATGCTGCAGGAGAAAGAGCCAGAGGGGACAAAAGACATGGCACTTGCTGAAATTACTTATTTTGAGAGTATTTCTAAACATCCGTGGCAGGAGCAACACTTGAGGCTCTCCTCCACTAACCCCCAACTGGAGATAAGATGATAGGTAACTGAGAACCAAGTAGCTCCTTCCTTCCTCCTTCCCTTCCCCCTCTTTCCCTGCCTCTCATGCTCTCTCCCTTCCTCCCTGCCGCCCGCACCTCCTTCCTTCCCTCTGACAAATACTTCAGGGCATTCTCTGATTCAGACCCCGCATTAGGTGTTATGGACACAGTGCTCTCTTCTTGCATATTGAGTGGCTCAATATGCTCAATAAGAGTGGCTCTCTTCTTGCATATTGAGAGGTCATAGTCTAGAAGTTTCCCAGGGACATGAAATACGGGAGAAGTGCCTTGCATTCACCCTCTACCTCGGGAGGTGGACTCTTCCCCTCCATTCTGAGTGGGGTCAGACTGGAAGAGAAACTATGCCATTGCCAGACACATTCGATCCATTTCTGTTTGTGCTGTGGTCTGCTTCTTCTGTGGCTCCCAGAAGCATCGTCGTGTACAGATAGAGGATGGACTCTGGAGGCAGACTTGGGGTGTCCAAACCTTGCCTTCTCTGTGTGTAGCTTCTAGACCTTGGACAAGTCTCCTAACCCTTCTGTGCCTTAGTTTCCTCATAGGTAAAATAGGGGAAATAAGAGTTACTACCTCAGGGAATTGTTGCCAGCATTAAATAAGAATTTTTAATGGGCTTAGGAAAGTGTCTAGCCCATATTAAGTAGATGAAACTTCCATTGCATATTCCCATGTAGTTCCTACTACCAGGCCCAGACTAATAACCAGGCCCAGTCTTAGCTAATTTTCTCTTGGCCTTTGTTGTATATGACCCCGGGGCTCTAATAGTAAGGAAGTGGGACGTCCAAGTTCACTTAAACCTTTCTCTCCTCCCTCCCCATGAGCAGACTCCAGGCACTGCCAACCTTTGCTTTGTATCAGGGGTACCCAAGGACGTTTGTTTTGTAGAATTCTTGGAAGCCTTGCTAGATAGGTTGCCTGGGTGATATGGACCATTTCATTATATGCTTGATACCTATGGCCCAGATTTTAGCTCCTGAGAATTAAATGTTTATGCACTGAACTGTGTCCCTAAGGAACAAATTGTGTATGTGTAGAACATACATGTTTAGGAATACTAGCCTGGTAGGGAGCCTCCCTGGGTCTGCAGATGTCCCTCTCTTTCCTAAGAATATCGGGCAAGATTCCAAAAGAATGAAAGGCCTAAGTAAAGCTAACATTCTGATCCTGTACCCTCAGAGGACTTCCAGACCCATCCATGGGTTTCTGAAAAACAATTCAGTCCTAAAAGGAAATAAGAGGAACAGTCAATGGGGCTTGGTGATACTGGATAAATTCCCACTGTGATTAAATTTCATATTTTATCCCGGGCTGGGATGGTTTCCAGAGACCAGTTTATGAAAACAGCTATATTGAGCCAATGCCGTTTTCCTAAATAACTGTGAAATCTAAAGCCCTTTACTGACTTGGCAGGGGCTCAGGGAGGACAGGGCTCTCATCAGTGAAAGGCACACCGCCTTGGAGGCTCGGACTACCCAGTTTCCCAGTTTACTCTAGGAGGTGTGCAGAAGCAGACATTTTTAAGCAGAATGATGTAGTAAAATGACACAGTTTGGGGGATGAGACATCCTGAGATTGAGTCCTGGCTGTGCTACTTATTAGGCAAATGCCTTTCGAAAGGTCACAGATCTTTTTACGCCATAGATCCTTTGTCTGTAAAGTGGTTGTGTTAGTCAGGTGTTAGTTATGCTGTGGCAACAAATAGTCCCCCAAATCTTGGTGACTTATAGCAGCAGATGTTTATTTCTCATTCATATTTCTGTTGTGGTCAGCTCCCAACTCTGGTACTGTGGCTCTTCTCCCTGTAGACTCTTCCTTTAGAGCTCCAAAATGAAGACTCATCCACTTCCTGTCTTGATTTTGCACCTAAGGGTTAAAGAGTGAGGGTATAGAGTAATGCGATGTCTCAAGCTTTCGCTCATATGTCCCCTATAGTCCCTTGTGCTCACATTCCATTTGCCGTGGGGGCAGGGATATTTTAATTCTCCCATAGAAAGGCAGAGCAGATCGCATGGTGCTTAGAAGGGTCATATAATCCTCTTACAGGCAGGGCAGCAAATAATTTTGAACCAGAATATAGCCAACCACTCAACCAGTGAGATAATAATACTCTTTTTCACAGGGTAGTTAGGAAGCCCAAATGAAATTATACACATGAAAGTTTATTACAAACTATTAAGTTGTGTGTTCATGCTAATTATTACTCTTTAATGCCAAATTCTCTGTGGGTCTCATAGACATTGAGTAGAGACATATTTTGTGCATATCCCTATTTGTCTGGAAATCTGTTTGTCTTCCAGTATATTCCCCATATGTTCTGAAGGCTATCCTGATTATTGCAATATCAATTTCTCTCCATCCAGCACTCCTTATAGAACCCTAGAATCCAAAAAGTTTAGTTATTTTTATGTGCACATGAATGTCCAGCCCAATATTTTAGTAACTCATGATAAAGAATTGTGGCATTGCCTAGCTTTGTGTCACTAAGAATGACAGATTCTCCTGAATGGAGCTGGGGTTTGTCAGGTGAGATATGACCGTTCATTGTCCACTACTCATTGACCGACTCTGTTCTTACTGCTGGAGAAGACATTTACCGAATCCCATTAGAGACTGGCAGAAATCTCCATGCACAATTGATTAGGAAACTGGAGACCTGGAATCTTGAGAAGGGGACTGAAAAACACAAAAATGCCAGGAAAAATGCTCATTTAGACTTAACAGGAGCCTTTACTAGTTAATTAATTTACTCAATAAATTATGCTGAGTGCCTACTACATGCTAGGCACAAGTAATTTGCTTGTTCCATTTGTGTATTCATTTACTTGATGAATATTTATTGGGCACCTACTATGTGCCACACATTATTTTAGGCACTGGGAATGTATCAGTGAACAGAACATGCAAAACTCCTTGTCATTAAAGAGCTTATCTTTTAGGGATGGGAAACTGCTCTGGAGACACACAATAAAATAAGCAAGTAACATAGATGGTGTCATGGTACAAAATTAAGAAAATAAGTAAAGAGGATAGAGGGTGTTGAAGAAGGGGATGTTTTGAACAGAGTATGTGGGAAGGCCTGACTGAGATAGTGACTTCAGAGACAAGACCAGAAGGAGGATAAGAGAGAGCAAGACTTGTGTAAGAACAGTCCACACAGAGGGGATAGAAAATGTGTACTCTGTGAGGTGGAAGCCGGCCTGGTGTGCTTGAGGGGCTGCACGAAGACCACATGGGGCCAGTGTGGCATGTACTAGAAGGAGAAGAATGGAAGATGATGTCAGGTGGAAACACAGGCCCAATCAGGTCGGGTCTTGTAGGCCATTATAGGGATTTTTTTTTCCCCAAGTGAATGAGAAGCTCAATTTAAGGTTTTGAGCAGAGGACCAAGAAGAACCGAGGGACAGTTTTTCAGGGTTCACCGTGACTGTGGTCTTGACGATGGACAACCACCTAGAAGATGGATAGGACAGAATTAAGGCGGACCTGGTAGAAGGCTCATGCAACAATGCAAGTGAGAAATGGCAGGGGCTCAGACAGAGGTTGTATGTGGTAATGATAACAGGAGGTTGGATTTAGATATATTAATATATATATACATATATATTTTTAAGGATTTAGTTTATTTGACAGAGAAGAGAGACAGAGAGAGAGGGAACACATGTAGGGAAAGTGGGAGGGGGAGAAGCAGGCCTCCCGCCAAGCAGGGAGCCTGATGCGGGACTCGATCCCAGGACCCTGAGGTCGTGACCTGAGCTGAAGGCAGACACTTAATGACAGAGCCACCCAGGCGTCCCTATATTAATATATTTTAAAGATAGAGCTGACAATACTTACATATGAAGTGGATAGGAGGTGTGAGAGAAAGAAGAAGACAGAACCGTTGCTCTCTTGGGGTCACTGACACCCGAGCATACGACTATAAAACCACTAGAAGTGTGGTGATGCGGTTACACACGAGTCCTTCTAGGGGGCCTGGCATAGAAGTAATGAGGTGTCTTAGTTGAATTTGAAAGGATAGGTGGGATTTTTCCAAGAGAAAACTCTCTAAAAATGATAGACTCAGAAAAAGAGAAACCATCCAGTGTTGGTGGAGGGCAAATTGTGAGGAATGGTGAGGGATGAGATGGGAGCCCTGTCAGAAGCCAAGCTTTGGAGGGTCTTGTGGTTAACTTGAGGACGGGGAGCCCTTTTTTCTCCAGTAATACACCTCGGTTTCTGCAACAAGTGACACTGTTGGGTTTGGGCTGCTCTGTGCAGGGCACTCCCTGCGGTGTGAAGAGTACATGGGAGGTGGCCTTGGAAGCAGAGGCAGGTGTGCAGCGTAGATGGGTCTTGGAAGGAGCAGGGATGGGGTGCGATTCCAGGAAGCAGAATTAGGTTGACAGACTCTGCCCTCCTGGTCATGGTCAGAGTCCTAAGGAGCATGACAGTTATGAAGCATTGTTCCAAAGACTCTTTCTACCAGTTGTACTACTTCCTTCTATTTGATGTAGGCTTTCTCCCCTTTTCCAGAACCTGCAGGGAGGTTTTTGCAGTATTTGGGTAAATGTTGGAGGAAAGTGACCATTTAGAGGGTAAGGGACAGAAATCCAATTGAAGCTACAAAAATGTGTAGTATAGGATACTGGGACGACCCTAGATTCATATTTTCCTCTGGTTATCCGAAGAAGGAAAAAAAATCAACTATCTTTAAGTATGTCTCTAAAAAGCAAAATAAGTTGATCAGCTCTGTATGGGTCCCATGACCACCCCTAGGCCAATCACAGTGAACAGGATACTACAGAACCCAATTGGCTCAGCCTGGGTCATATGATAACCCCTGTGGACCTGGAGGAAGTGGTTGAGGAACTTCTCTGGTTAGACCGAAAGCAACGGTGTTCATAGTCCATTGTTTTGTGCTAGGAACACTCTGGAGAGGTGTTGGAGAAGAGGTGGAAGGCAAGTCAGGAGTCCAGCGTAGCTCCAGCATGCTTCAACTGCCATCTCTTGCTGGACCATACAGGCTGCTTTGGAATCCCACAGCTATCATTCGCTTCCAGAGGAAGCCACGGGCTCTGAAATGGAAGAATTGTCTTAGGCAGTGCACCATGTCAGAATAACCTGGCCTTCTCCAACTTGGCCTCTTCCCAAACTCAACACAAACCTCTTCTGTCTCCTCCTCTGTGTCGTCTTTTTGTCATGGCCAAGGTACGATGATGTCGTCTCTCTGTGTTCTGTGGCAGTTTATTCATACCTCAGTTACCCTATCTAGAATATTGCCCAGCGGCTTACTGTCTGCCTCAGATCTTTGCTTCCCAGACTGTGAACTTCAGGAAGATGATGACTGGATCTTACTCATCTTCATATCTTCGTTTCCTGAATAGTAAGAGGCACATAATTGATACTCAGAAATAGTAGCTCAAAATGGTGATTTCTTTTTCTTCTGATGAGACAGACTTTGTTTAAAGTCAGCATTTCTTAAAGAATTCTAACCCAGTGAGGTGAAATGCTAAATATTCAGAGTGGATACATAGTCTTTGTCTTCATTGCAACTCTTCTTTTGGGGAAATGCCTTTCCCCTCTCCCATGCTTAGTTTATTTCCACCTGTCAGTTCAGACTACTTCATACCACAGACCACAGCAATTGAAGCAGACATTGGCCCATGACCCCCAAAAAAGCAGACTGTGGTAAAATAATTTTTTTCTACTGTAAGCTTGAGACTTCCATGGGGCAGTATCACTGTCAAATGCAGAAGCTTAAGAATGAAGTCAAAGGGAGAAGAGATGTTCAAATGGATAAACAGAAAATACACGAAAAAGAAGAAGGGAGAGAGGGACTGAAGAAGGGAAGGAGAGAGAGAGAGGGGTGAGTGAGAGGGAGAGAGAGAGGCTAGGCGGCATAATTTGAACCCCTGAATCCAGTTATCCTCAATACAGAAACTCCTAGGAGTTAGAGTTCTGTGAACCAATAAATTCTCTTTGCACTTAGGCTAAATTCAATTGGGCCTCTACCATTTGCAGCCCAAACTGTCAACATTAATATGGTATTACATCTGCCTTTTAGAAAGACACAAATCCTTTTGGAGCACAAAAGACTCTGAGAAGTCCTGCAGGAAAGAAATGTTTCACTTTGTTTAACCAAGTCTCTCCCAAACTTATTTGATCCTTTTTGCTAAGAACAAATATTAATTTCTATAGGCCTAATGTTTTCTGCAGTTTGTGAAAACAGGACTGAAACATTTGCTAATTAGGGTAAGAGAGCACTCATTTAATAAGGCAAAATGAATTAATTAGTGTTCACAGAGATTGGATCCATGACTTAGGTCAGCCTAATGGGAAGAGAGGTATTCACTGAGTTGGGGGATTTCTCTTGCTCCAGAAGTCTTTGAAGCCCTTGAGTTAATAATACTAACAGTGGAGTAATAGTAGTATTAGCACTACTACCACTGGTAATTAAGACAACTAATATTGGCCAAGCACTTACCGTATGCCAGGAACATGGCCAAAGCTCAGAGAAGTTGAATAACTTATTCACGGTGACAAAGCCAGGAAGTCTGGTTGAACCCAGGACTGGTTGACACTGAGACCCAAGCTTTTTGCCACCAAATGTTCATCCTGGAAAACTTGAAAATAAATCATCTGATGAGATGCATTGTATAACCGCTGGCACATCTGCATTTTCACCAAGGAATGCCATCATAGAATCTTCTCACATTTCAACAAGCACATTTCCCCCTATGTCCTGGCTGAAGCCACTCATCTGGTTATCAGTATGGGCTGTTATCATTATATTATCATTTGTCTCAGTGCTCTTCTAATGAGCCTAGTGTTTGCAGTTTCATACAGGTACAGTCCAAAATAGAAATGTTGGGGGGAAAAAATCCAGTACCATCTGCACACTACCATTTGCAGGGTGTGATTATGATGTGAACACAGAAACTAATAGAGCTGCCTTTCTTGTCTTTGGTGGATGCTGACCATTTTGACCCAACTTGGGACAACTCTGAAGGGCCATTCTAGCTTCAGAGCACCCCATGATATTAGCCACAGCCATCTTGAGGGGTACCTTACTCAGTCCTGCCTTGCTTTCCTCCCTTCCCTAGGTGTTGATCCCCAGATACCCTTAATAATCCTCTTGCACACTAATGTCTGTGTGGCATACACTTGCCTTTTCAATATCAAATTCTCAGATTCAGATCTTCAATCCCCTCTAGAAAGTCTTGCCTGACTACCTTACCCCATTTTATTACACCCCTGTCTGTCCCCTTGAGTCCTTGTATATAACTCAGAGCATGCATCATATTGTATCAGATTATTTACCTTTGTGTTTGTCTTTGACTAGACTATCGGTAGCTTAAGGGCAAGGTTGTGTTCTGTTTGTATTTATTTCTCCAGTTCTGTTCATAGCTCAGGTTCATATGCACATAGTAGTTGCTCAGTAAATGTATGCTAGATGATCCGGACCTCTTAAATTATATAAATGCTTTAATAAAAGGGTGTTTTTTTTTTTTTATGACTGAAACCAGCTTGAGGAGATAAAAAGATATATTAACTCACAGAAATAAAAATTTTAGGTGAAAATAAATTTTAAAATGGCTGGATCAAGAGAAAAGAGAGTTTTTCCATCTCTCCGCCCTGCTTTGTCTTCTTTCTCAGGTGGGCTCTCCAAAATGGCTGCTGTTAAGTGTACACCCCACCAGATAAGTGAACCCAAGGGAAAGTAAATTAATTTCCCTTAATGGTCCACTGAAAACCTGGAACTGAACCAATCATTACGGCCAGAAGACTGGCAATACTTGGGTCTTATGCTCATCCTTTGAAGGCAAAGGGTTATCAGTCCCGCCAGAATCAGATAGCCTGAGGACTGGAGGGGGTGGATTTCCAAGGGAAATTCCTGGTGTTCTTACCAGAAGAAGGGAAGTGGATCAGGTCAGGCCAAACAAAAGATGTCCATGGTGCGTGTTAGGGTTCTATCTTGGGGATGTTAGCAAAGTAAAGGCGAGTTCAACGCACTGAGGAAAAATGCTGTCGGCAAACAGCAGATCCTAAATGAGAGCGACTCTTCACTTCATACAGTTAAGCAGGAAGTTTCCCCTTCTTCCTTTCGTATCACACCCTATTATGTTTTAGTGTTTGCCTCCCAATGATCAGATGCACATCTGTACAGGAAGCCATGTCTGCCTGTGCCAAGAAAAAGTACGCAAGGTATTAAATGAGATTGCTTTTAAAATAGAGAAGTGTCCCAGAGCTGTACCCATGTCTCCTTGTTTCCTGTCTGGCTAACCTGACAGGCTTCACTGGGGTCACACAAAGCCCCCGTTACCCCAGGTAGAGGCAGGATGACGGACTCCATCACCAAAGGCTGTTTGTGAGATTGGTCAGGAGGATTTCTGTGATCAGCATTTGGGAACACTGAACTCACCAATTATCAATGGGTGTCTTTCCCATGAGACCTCTCGGAGACTATAATGTGTGCGTGATGACTGAGATTTTCCATGAGGGGAAACAGATGGCAGAATTTCCTGACTCTTACACACTGAACCCTTTTTTGGGACATGCATGTCACGGGGCTAATGTTACAAAGAAAACATTCTGGATTGGTTCTACAATACTACATTTTCAAGATTCTGATAATGGAATCTGATTATTATATACAGCTGTCAGAAATTAAATTGATTCATATTTCTGTGGGGTAGGCCATTGAACATAGGTATAGCTATTCAACAGCTTCTCTGTTTGAAAAGGAATTCCACTGGGTTCCTGCAGACATAAATGTCACCTCAGAAGGTCACGAATCCCTTTTCGCCACCAGATTCCTTATCCAGGAATATGACATTAAATACCCTTGCCGTCACACTGCAGCCTTGTTAAGTTCCTGTCTTCCTGCAATCATCCTTTCAATCTCAGGCCACTGGTACTTCCATTCTTTGCACTTTCCATGCCTGTTCTTGACTCCGGGCCTTTGCCCTGGCAGCGCCCCCTGCCGGAGGTTCCCTCCTCTGCAGCCTGTTATATGGCATCTGACTCTCTAGTCTTCTGGACTCTCCTCCCCAACCCTGGGTCCTACTTGCTGGCTCAGAGTTGTGTTTGGGAAGTCACAACTGTTGGGAAGAGAGGAATAGTGTCGAGCTGTGTGTGTTTGGTGGGGGGGAGGGTCAGTGTTTGGGATTCAATGGTAGAGGAATGTAGTTGTAGAAAGGTCATGGAGGAGATGTTCATGGGGTCCTCTTCTATGGTCTAGAGACCCAACAACAGCCTGAAAAAGGTGGTAGGTAAAGGGAGAATGAGAAGAGAGCTGCAGAGAACTCAGGCCTAAGTCTTCTTTGGCCACTTCTTGGGTCTGTGGATTTGGGTCAATCACTTTCCTCTCTGTACCTCAGTTTCTTCCTCACTAAAATGATAGGCTTGGGATAGACTGACTTGTCGTTCCCCTACCTCGCTGATCACTGGAGTCACATGGAAAGCTGGTTAAAAACAGTTTTTTGGACTCTAGTCGCTGGAAGAAAGGTTTACAACTTTGGGCGATGCCTGGGAATATGAATTTTAGCAAGCTCATCCCGTGGTAGGAAACACGGGCCTAGATTATGTCTAAGACTTTTTTTCCAAAATAAAGGATTGATAAATATT
Source organism: Mustela lutreola (assembly GCF_030435805.1). Classification (NCBI taxonomy): domain Eukaryota; kingdom Metazoa; phylum Chordata; class Mammalia; order Carnivora; family Mustelidae; genus Mustela; species Mustela lutreola. Next base: position 87,853,462 of record NC_081300.1, on the reverse strand, counting down.
CTATCCTTCTTGGAGTAGTGGAAGTCTCTGTCCACCCCCTCCCTACTACTGTAATTCTGATGGAGCTGTCAGTCTCAGGACTCTATCCAAGACTCAAGTCTATCCAATCATAGGACCACAGCCCCTCTGGTCACTGAGAAGGACCTGTGGAAGTCATGTGACCAAACCAAGCCAATCACAGCTCTTTCCTGGGACATCTTGCCTAGAGCTAGGGAAGAAATAGGTTATTCTTTTGGGTCATGGACCGGAAGGTCCTTATCTGGGATCGCTAGGTGCCATATGCTCTGCCTTATTGACAAGTCCTGTCTGTTGTAGGAGTGTGTTATGCAGGGCAGAAAAAAATAACTGGAATGAGGTGGACAGAGTCAGACAATCCCACTGGCCTCAAGTCTCCCCAATCCCAGGAGCCACCCTAATTACCTATCTATTCTGTGAACAAACCTGTCCTCTATGAATCAGGGAAGCCCCCTTTTGAATAAGCTGGCTGAAGTCAGTCTCTGTCACTTTCAACTGAGAGAATCCTATGGTAAATTCCAGATTCAAACCTAGCCTTTCTCCAGATTCTGTGTTTCTTCTAATCTCTGTTCAACCTTGTCTTCTTCAATGGGGGCAAGCATAGTTTTTTTCATTAATGCTCCTCTGCTCCGTGCAGAAAACCCCTGCTCCTCCTCCAGCTCCAACAGTTTTTAAAGCTTAGCCCTCCTGCATGAATCTCACTGTGCTCTTTTCTTCCTCCTTTCTGTTCTGGTACTTCTTTTGCACAACTCATTTGCTAATGATCATTTACGGCCCTGCACCATAATTTTTCATGTCTGTATTAAGCCTTTGTAACTTTTTTTGTCCTATTGCCTCAATTAAATTATAAGTTCCTGGAGGGGAGAGGACATAGGTTATATTTTTAAACACAGATGCTTCAGCACTGTGGGCATGGAGGTGATGGAGAAGCAACTCCAGTTTTATTCATTTGTAAGTGGAGGAGCTGGGATTTGAACCCAGGAAGGGTGGCTCCAGGACCCAGGCTTTTAGGTCCTAGTCATCCAAAGCCACAGATGTTGACGGACTGGAGACTCTAAGGAGAGGACCCCCCAGAGGAACTTGCTTGTTCATTTGGGTTAATTTGGAGGAAGTTACTTTCCTCAGCAAAAGCAGCCACATCTGCCCAGCACCAGGCAGGATTCCCGAAGGGAACAGAAGCCTCCTTTATAAATCTAACAGACATGATGTAAGTGCCAAGTCGTTAACCTTGAATCCCCCGCCTCACTTCCTTAGAATGCTGGGAATGATGGAAGCTGCCCTCCCAAGATCCAGAGCTCTCCAGAGCCACTGCCTGGGGAAAATCCTTCAGCCTCTGCCCTAGCTGCCAATGCACCCTCACCCCGAGGGGCCGCACCTCCTATAGGGAGAGTCAGAACCAGAGACCCACGGGAAACCCGGAACCTGGTTCCTGCCCTCAGAGAGTCTGGAATTTACTTGAGGACACGGCTCACGTCCACACACGAAAACCCGTTTGGAATATTTATGAGACTGTCAGCACCCCATGTAAACAAACAGTGCATGCTGAGTACTGATAGAGACAGGCTGTCTTGGAGCAGGAAGGGACCTTGCAAATTATCTAGTTCAGGGGTCACTGAATGGCGGCTTGTGCACTGAAATGGCTTGTAGATGCGTGTGCCTGACTCAGGCACTGTTTTGTGTCGCTTTTATTTCATTTGAGTCAACTTTAAATGTGGGGATAATTCATATAAAATAGAGGTCTTAAAGAAGGAGGTGACCTGGCAGCCCTGGGCTTTTATTTCCTACATGGCAGCACCTGGATAGAGCTAAGAAAAAGACCCTCTCAGGAAAGGACATGCGGTTTTCAGTTGGCCAGAGTCCTCCCCAGTTCCTGTTGCCTCCCCCACTGTGAGGGCTAGTGTCATTCGCGCTGTATTTTCGTGTGCCCTTATTTTACTTAGAGTGGAAAACTCACTCTTTACCGACCTGCTTTTCTCATTTAAATAATCTGCCTCATGCCTCACACTTCTGAACGTGGGATCCCTGCTTTCCTCCAAAATCTATAGTTAATGAAATTGAGACTCAGTGGAAAAAAAGATTGAAGCCCGGCAGCACAGAACCATTGCTGGGCTCAATCCTGGTCAGGAGGACTGAAGGCCTGGAGGCCTGGGTCTCAAACCCATCACTAACACCCGTTGACTCTGTTTTCCTGGGAAGGTTGCATCTTCTGAGCCTCAGTTGGCCCATCCATAAAATAGGCACAAGAATAACCCTTCTATGGGCTTCTTGTGAGGATGAAAGGAGATAGCTCCAGCACTCTGTAGACTTGAGAAAATGCAGGGAACCGTAGTAACATGTCTGTTCATACAGTGCTCTGACGCTCCTGTCTTCATAGTTTGTACTTAATCCGAACCTTACAGCCTCTGCTATTGGATTACTTAAATCTTTGCAGCGCTAGAAAGACTTTTAGACTATTATTTCCCTCATCTCCCCTCTGCTTAGGTTGGGTAACAGAAAGGTTATATTCTTTTTTTTTTTTTTTTTTTTAAGAGACAGAGGGAGAGCATGCATGCAAGCAGGCAGGGAGGGAGGGAGGGAGAAGAAGAGAGAGAATCCCAGGCAGCCTCCATGCCCGGCATGGAGCCCAGCGTGGGGCTCGATCCCACAGCCCTGAGATCATGGCCTGAGCCAAAATCAGGAGTTGGATGCTTAACCGACGGAGCCCCCCAGGTGCCCCCAAAAGTTACATTCTTAGCCCTGTACCATCTGTGCTTTAAGTAATTTATTGATGTATCTTCCAGTGCAGATTTTTATGGACATAGTTCCCTGAGTCTTAATGATCGCAAAGAGCACATAATTTCTTTTTATGGCCAAAAGTAGCAATAACAGGTGATACTTCCCGAGCTATCTTTTGGACCAGGCACTGTGCAAGGCAGATCCTTCACATGCATTTCAAGTTCATGGTGGCCCTCTAGAAGGTGAGCTTACTGGGTGTCTATCACTATGTAACAAATCACACGAAAATGTCCCATCTTCGAAGAGCAGTAAACATGTATTACCTCACACATAGAGTCTGCTGTCAGGAATTGGGGAGTGGTTTGGCTGAGTGGTTCTAGTTCAAGGTGTCCCATTAGTTCAAGGTTGTAGTCTTACCTGAAAATTTGACTGAGGCTGGAGGATCTTCTGCTAAGGTGTTTCACTCACATGGCTGGCAAGTTGGTGCTGGCTACTGGCAGAAGCCTTGTTCCTTCCCATGAGGACCTCTCTGCATACAGCTCTCTCTGCGTATCCTCATGACCTGATGCCTAGCTTCCCCCAGACTAACTGATCCAAGAAAGAGCAAGTCTCCAAGGCAGAGGCTGCAATGTCCTCTATGGCAGGCTCAGAAGCAATGTGTCATCATCTCAGCAATGTCTTATTGGTTGTGTGGGTCAGCCCTATTCATAGTCAATGCAGGCCACATATGAACTTGAATATCAGGAGCAAGGATGATTGGGGGCCATCTTGGAGGCTGGCTAGCACAGCAAGGAATCTTATCATTCCCATATTAAAAACAGCAACTAAGGCTTGGAAGGATTGAATAACTCTTCTAAGAGTACATGGACAGTATTGGCAGATCTGGGATTCACACTGAGATTTGTTTATTTATAAATATGCGAATACATACTCTCAACCAACAGCCATACGGCATCCCAAGTATTTTCAAAACTGCAAGGCACTGTGCAAACCCATTCTTTTAGTCGATAGGATGCTCTGGGAATAGGTATAATTTTGCTGATGAGAAAGAGATCATTCATTCACTCACCCATTCATTCATTCATTTATGTTTATCTAACAAATATTTATCCAACAAATATTCATGGAGTGTTTGCCAAATTGCCTTATGGGTATTTGTTAACTAGCTAATGAATGACTTGGCCAAAATCACACAGCTAATAAATGCAGAACAGGGTACAAACCCAGATCTGTGTGACTCCTAGTACAGTGATCTTTCCACCATCCGCAAGGTTGTTTTGAATTTATTTTATGTCTTCAGAGCATCTTGATGAGGCCCAGAGAAATGAAGTGACTCTCCACAGTTGGAGAAGGCAACGGCTTCCTCCCTCTAAATAGCTCTGAGCCTTGGAGCAGACAAGCATTCAGACCTGCAAGAGAGATTCAGCTGGAGTCATGACGTGTATCTTACAGACTTTGTAATTATGGGCATCATGTCTCTGCCCTGAATAAGTCCCAGGCTCTAACTGAAAGTATTGTAGATGGCCAACAAGCACATGAAAAGATGCTCAACATCACTTACCACTAGGAAACTCTAAGTCAAAACCCGCAGTGAGATACCACTTCACATCCGTTGGGATAGCTACTATGAGAAAACCAAAATAACAAGTGTTGATGAAAATGTAGCGAAATTAGAACCCTTGTGCACTGGGAATATAAAGTGGCACAGCTGCTAATGAAAACAGTAAGGCGGTTCTCCTCCAAAAATTAAAATTAAAATTACCATGTGATTCAGCAATTCTGTGCCTAGATATATACACCACAGAATTGAAAGCAGGACTCAAAGAACTAATTGTATAACCATGTTCACAGCATTATTCAGAATAGTTAAAATGGAGAAGAAACCCAAGGGTCAGCCAATGGATGGCCTGATAAACAAATGTGTAGTGAAGACATACACTGGAATATTACTCAGCCTTGATGAGAAAGGGAATTCTGGCACCTGCTATGAAATGAATGAAACTTAAAGACATTATTAAGTGAAATAAGCCTATCATGAAAGTATAAATACTGTATGACTCCACTTATATGAAGTGCCTACATAGTCCAGTTTGTTGAGATGGAAAGTAGAATGGGCTTAGGAGTGTTTATTAGGGTCAGAGTTTCAGGTATGCAAGAAGAAAAGCATTCTAGAGATGGATGGTGTGGTTGTCACACAATACTGTCAACTTATGGAATATCACCAAACCATACACTTAAAAATCTTTTTTTTTTAGGATTTTATTATTTATTTATTTGACAGAGAGAGAGAGAGAGAGAGCAATCACAAGTAGGCAGAGAAGCACGCAGGAAGATAGGGGGAAGCAGGCTCCCTGCTGAGCAGAGAGTCTGATGTGGGGCTTGATCCCAGGACCCTGAGATCATGACCTGAGCTAAAGGCAGAGGCTTAACCCACTGAGCTACCCAAGCACCCCTGAACCATACACTTAAAAATGGTTATGCTGGTGAGTCTTATATATATTTTATTATAACTTAGAAAAATATTGTTGTAAAAAAATATTGTTGTGTTACGTAATTACACCTTGAAGATAACCTCAATGACAGCTCATCTTATGGAAGAAAAAAACAGAGATTCCAAGATGCTAAGTCACTTGCTCAGAATCGCATAGCTGAGAAGAGACAGAGCTGGAGGATTTCAACCCAAATCCTTTCCATTAAAATACTCAGCCTCTTGTTCTCCTGCTCCTGGATTTGCTGCCCTAGGGAGGCCCGGTGACCATTTCCGTATTGCTGGGAAGCCATTTGTCAGTCAGTGCTTTGGGGAGGCGGTTGGCTTTCGTGGTCTGAGATCAGGCTGGGGGAAAAGAAGCAGCGCTGGGCACTTTGGGGGTGGTTGTGATCAGAGCAGCGCATCTGCTATGAGCTCATTCCTTCAGAAACATTTCGGGCGGGCCTTGGCTGCACAGCTGGGATAATTGGCTGGCCCAGGAACACCAAGAAAGACATTTACAGGTCCAACTGCTGTTGTTGGATATTTTCCTGTACCAGCTGGGCCAGATACCCTCAGTTTTTGAAAACCGTCAACATCCCGGGACTCTCTTTCATTTAACTCACAGATAGGCAGGGTGGTGGGCATCACCACGGCTCGAGGAACGGGAATGGGAGCTGACTCGGGGCTGTCCCCTTTTCCCTCCCTTGCCTTCCAAGCTTTGTGCTTATATTTTCCACCTGCAGCCCCTTGCTGGGAAAAGTGACACTTTCATTCAGAACAAGTGAAAAGGAGGCTACGCTTGGCTTAATGAGAAGTGACCAGGGAACACGCTGGATTATCCAAGGGAGACTGTAAAGTGCTGGGTAAATATCCCTGGCTGGACCGCTGGTGCTGGGAAGGCATTTGAGCCCGTCTGGAAGCAGCCGCAGCTCCCGGAGGTGAGGCTGAGCGGGCAGCCTTGCAACCCACTGAAACCTGGGACTTGCTGGTTGAGATAGACAAGCTGGTTCTGAAAAGAGCTTCCAGGCCTTTCTGGGCCTAGCAACAGCTTCTCACTGGTTAAGATTCTGACTCGAATTCCAACACATGGGTTTTCCCCTCCCCTCACCAAGCAAGTCTCTGACACCAGCTGGGGGTCAGAGAATTGAAGTCAATTCTGGTACGGTCCACCTGGAGATAGCGTCAGACCCCATGGGTTGAGGACTCAGTAATACAACGACCGCCAATGCTAGCTGCAAGTTTAGATTGTCACCTATGCCTTTGGCCGACTGGCTAGAGATGGGAAGTTCTAAGGACCCCTTTCTTCGGTTCAGTTAAATTGCTAGAGCAGCTCACAGAACTCAGAGAAACCTTTTATTTGCCAGATTACCAGTTTATCATCAGAGGATATAACTCAGGAGCAGCCAGATGGAAGAGATGCATATGGGAAAAAGGCGAGGAGCTTCCATGTTCCCCCAGGCAGGCCACTTTTCCCTGAATCCACATGTTCACCAACCTGGAAGCTCCTAGAATCTGTCCTTTTGGGTTTTCATGCAACCTCATTACATAGGCATAACTGATTCACTCATTAGCCATTGGTGATTGAACTCAATCTCCAGCCCCTGTCCCTTCCCAAGCCCCTCCAACCACATGGCGTGCTCCCCTGGCCACTAAGTCTCTATCCTTGGGTAACCTGGGGGCTTTCCAAATATTTTCAAAATGTTTCCTCATTAACATAACAAGACACCATCATCTTTTCATCACTTAGGAAATTCCAAGGGTTTCATGAGCTCTGTGCCAAGAATGAGGACAAAGACCAAAAATATACTTTTTATTATAAATTCCACTATCATGCTCGTCATCCCTTATCATCGGGGAAATGCAAATCAAAACTGCAATGTGGTATCACTCCACACCTGTCAGGATGACTAAAATCAACAGATGTTGGCGAGGATGCGTAGGAAAAGGATCCCTCTTGCACTGGTGGTGGGAATGCAAGCTGGTGCAGCCACTTTGGAAGACAATATGGAGGTTCCTCAAAAAGTTAAACAAAACTACCTTGTGATCCAGCAATTGAGATAGATACTGGGTATTTACCGAAAGAATACAAGAACACCAGTTCAAAGAGATACATGCACCCCTACATTTATAGCAGCATTATAGCCAAGATTCGACAGCAGCCCAAGCATCCATCGACCGATGAATGGATAAACAAAACGGTTCTATATATACAATGGAATATTACCCAGCCGTGAAAAAGAATGGCTTCTTGTCATTTGCAGTGACACAAATAGATCTAGAGAGTATAATGCTGAGTGAAATAAGTCAGAGAAATATGAGTGCCAGATGATTTCACTCATACAAAGAATTTAAAAAACAAGCCAAGGATAAACAAGAGAGACAAAATAAGGAACAATGTAAATTATAGAGAACACACGGATGGTTACCAGAGGGGAGGTGGTGGGGGGCTGGGTGAACTAGGTCATGGGGGTGAAGGAGAGCACGTGTCAGGATGAGCACAGGTGATGTATGGAAGTGTTGAATTACTATATTGTATCACTGTATTGCACACCTGAAACTAATGTAACACTGTATGTTAACTAACAAAATAAAAAACTTTTTGAAAAATTACAGTATCGGGGCGCCTGGGTGGCTCAGTGGGTTAAGCCACTGCCTTCGGCTCAGGTCATGATCTCAGGGTCCTGGGATCGAGTCCCACATCAGGCTCTCTGCTCAGCAGGGAGCCTGCTTCCCTTCCTCTCTCTCTGCCTGCCTCTCTGCCTACTTGTGATCTCTCTCTCTCTGTGTCAAATAAATAAATAAATCTTTAAAAAAAAAAAAGAAAAATTACAGTATCACACTGACTCATAAGGGTGGGAGCCCCAGTCAAGGAAAGAAAAAAGGAAACTTTATTTATGGAAAATGTAGCAGAGTTTCCTGACTCAGCAGAGCCAGGACTCACGCTGAGTGATTTTGCATGCGGGTGGCTGGAAGCACCGAGGTTTCACTTGTCTACCTTTGGACCCTGCTTCTGTCCCTTGATAGCTAATTGAACTTGGAGTTGCCTCTTGACCTTTCTGAGCTTCATGTTCATCATGTATAAAAGGGATTAATGATACCCATCTGATGGGTTTGCTGCAGGAACTGGAGAGGATGAGGCCCTTGTCTGGCACAGAGTCAGCACCCAGTACATGGAATCTGTTAATGCCATCGCTACCATTGTCCTCTCCAGGGGTCATTGTTCCAGTGTTCATGAGAAATAATCACTGATGGATCTAGAGAGAAGCACAGAAGGCGAGTAACTTTCAGCATCGGTTATCTTTCTATCCTCTTACAGCAGGGGCCAGCAAACTTTTTTCTGTAAAGGACCATATAGTAAATATTTTTGGCTTTGCCAGCCAGGTAGAGTCCATAGCAACTGCTTATCTCAAAACCATCGACAGGGAAACTGTGTCAATAAGTGGGCATGGCTGTACGCCGTAGGTGGCTTTGGAGCCTAGCCCTTGTTTGCCAGCTGCTGTGTGACAACACTTTGACTCTTCTTTACGATTTGATCCCTTTTCATCTTGTGTTCTATAGCTCGAGATGAATGTACTTGATCTGAATGGAAGCTCCTAGAAGTCAGGATGCATTCCAGAATTGCTCTTGTATGTCCTCAGTTTCCTTGCAAGGGAGAACTTATTGGATGAGTATCGTGGGATGCTTAGTGCAGTGCAGTGGAATGGTTAAGACCACAGTGTTCAAAGTCGTAAAGGCCTGGCTTCAAATTCTCATGACCCTAGTCGAGTGATTTCCCTTCCCCGAATCTCAGTTTTGCAACTGTAAAGAAGCAGGTTCGCAGGATGCCCTTTTGAGTAGGTCGCTGGAAGGACTGAATAACGACAGTGGCTGGCAGGTGGCAGACACTGAGTGTTAGCAGAAGGGGCAGGTCCCTTAACTAGAACCGACATAGACCACGTACTCACTGAGTAGTTGTGGAATGCCATTCATGAAGCCCGAGGGACAATCTCATTCTTTCTCTGGGCCTCAGTTTCCTTGTCCGTGCAATGGCAATAAGAAAATGTGTTTTGGTGATGTCATAAGAACCCCTTGGTAAATCACGTAGCTTCACTCACAATTGAGCTATTTTTACAAGTAGCATCTTCGGTATCCTCTTCCTCCTCATCTTCTTAGTAGCCTCCAGCCCTCAGTTCTCCCTCCCCTCATCCTTTTCTGTTTTTTTAAAGATTTTATTTACTTGACATAGAGACAGCGAGAGAGGAAACACAAGCAGGGGGAGCGGGAGAGGCAGAAGCAGGCTTCCTGCTGAGCAGGTAGCCCAATGCCAGGCTGAATCCCAGGACTCTGGGATCATGACCTGAGCCTAAGGTAGGCTCTTAAGGACTGAGCCACCGGGTGCCCCTCCCCTAATGCTTTTAGATAAAGGTTTATAAACTTTGGCACAGTTGACATTTAGGGTAGATCTTTGTTATGAGGGGCTTGTCCTGTGCATTGCACGATGTTTAGTAACATATCTGGGTCCTACCCATTAGATGCCAGATGCTCTCCTCACCCCCCACCAGTTGTGACAATCAAAAATGTCTAGAGACATCATCACATGTCCCCTGGGGGGCAAAATTGTCCCCTGCTTAAAAACCATTGCATTAGAACAAGCCTAACATATACAGCAAGGCAAAATCTTGAATGAGGATCAAGTCTGGGGCATTCTGTGCTGCAGGAGATGGGTGGGGAAGTGATTATTCTCTCTGCAGAGATTCCAGCGTGGTGAAGTGTGACCTTGGACAAGTGACTTAGCCTCTATGAATCTCGGTTTCCTCCTAAGCTAGGGTAAAAATTCCTACACCCCTAGGGTTGTGGGGAAGACTCAGTGGAGTCGTATAAACAAATTGCCAAGCACACAGTAAGCACTAAACAAATCATAACTATTCTTTTTACTGCGTTTTTCAGTGGTAATTGATAATATATTAAAATTCCCTTCTGCCTCTGGAATTTCGAGTTTCTCTTTAGACAGTCATCACACAGTTTGCAGACTGGGATGACTGAACTAGATCTGATCTTCAGACTTGTATTAGACGGGCGATGTGATTTAAAAATGTTTGCATCCATAGCTTTTATGTAAATGTCAGGCAGTTTCGCCTCAAGTTCCAGGTTGGGGGCTTTTCCTGGAGAAGTGGATCAGCAGCTGGGGCTGGAGACCCCTGTGGCATCTGGTAGCTGGGGCTGGTGGCCACCACCTCCCTTAGGTGGGGAGCGTGCTCTTCTGTCCCCCTAACACCTGGCCAGGCTCATTTTGGCTTACTGAATGGTGTTGGCCTCTTGGTACCTGCAGGTGTTCAAGCTTGCAACTTCTGTATCTGGAATTCTTTCTCCAGATTCTTTTGATCATTTCTCAAGATCATTTGATGATTCTTATCCAGGTGTTTCTGTCCTTTACTTAACACCCAACCTCCTTCCAGCCCGGGAGAGTGAGCCACTTAGGACTCACACTGTCTAATCTTAGTGTCCCTTTGACAGGTCAGTCTTGACGAGGAGTCAGGCAGGGCTGTCTCCAGTCATCTCAGTTTGGGGTGCTGTGCAGGTCTGAGGCTCCAGGACCCCCATCCTGTCATCTCTTCCCATTCTTCTGACCCACATCCTCCCCGAGTCCAATCTCCCCTAGCAAAACCAGAACTGGCAGCTTCTCGACAACCGTTTATCAGAAGCGAGGAAATAACAGCTTTTAAACACAGTTCTTAGGCCTGAAGACTGTGATCAGATTCCGAACCATTTCCAGAAGTGCCCCTTGGGGCCCAGGGGGAGACGTGGTTTCCATGATAACAACTCCTTGCTGGCTCTTGTCTCCAGTCCCTCAGAAGGGAAGGCAGATCTTACCTCCCAATGGCACTGGAGGAAATTTAAATACAAAAACCCTGCCAGGGGGCACCTAGGTGGCTCAGTGGGTTAAGCCTCTGTCTTCAGCTCGGGTCATGGTCTCAGGGTCCTGGGATCGAGCTCCGAATTGGGCTCTCTGCTCAGCAGGGAGCCTGCTTCCCCCTTTCTCTCTGCCTGCCTCTCTGCCTACTTGTGATCTCTCTCTCTGTCAAATAAATAAATAAATAAATAAAATCTTAAAAAAAAAAAAAAAAAAAAAAAACCTACCAGGAATGACATGTGTAGAATCAAATATGTTGTGGGTGAATGCAGCTGTAACCGAGAGCCTTGTGGAGCCATCACCTCTGGACACCCCTTCTGGTATGCGCAGACTAGGGGGCCACCTGGAGGGATGAAGGGAGCTGTGAATGGGGAGAAAGACACAGTTCTTCCCTGACAGGGTAAGCGCCTCTCCCTCAGACTATCTTGGGTCTTAAGTGCTTTCCTGGGAACGATAAAACACTAAGTAGACAAAAGAGAAACGAGAAAATTAAACTAGGAAAGGCTGGGGTGGTCGGGAAGATGCTTCATAGACAGACAATTATCATATATGCAAATGACTTCGAGTTCTCCGGTATCAAGAAAGCACTTCATATTAGTGATAATATTTATTATTATCTGATCGGCTCTGCTTCAGAGGCAGCGGTGATAATGAGCAAACTTCTGTGGAGTACTTACTTACTCTGATTTATGCCCAGGCTCTTAATTCTCAGAACAATCACACCTGGGAGAATTGTTCCTGTCTTTTAGGGATACACTGAGGCTCTGAGCAGTTAAACAGTTTGCCCCCAGGCCACACAGCCCACTAGTGATAGAGTGTGGACCCAGATCCAGGTCTTTCTGACTCCACAGTCTGTGATCATATCTACCACACAACACTGCCTCCCTTTTCTCAGCCTGGGTAGAGAACAGTGTCTAGGAATCTCGGGAGGGGCGTAGGAACTGTGAGCTTCTAGAGGCAACAGATAAAGCTACCTTAGCTATCATTCTAAACCCAGTGCCTGGTGTCGCCCCAGAAGCATAGAAGGCACTCAACAAATATTTGTTGGATTCACGAGAGGGCCGAGATTAATGCAAATGGATTTATCTCTATCGGTAGGCTCTGAGGCAAGGCAAAGAGGTAGGTTTGTATTATGATTGTGTTTAATTTTCCTTCTCTGTTTCTGAATTGTGAGCACCTGTTTCTGTGATGGTGCCTGTGCTCGTTAGCCAGAGACGCTGTAGCAGAATACCACAGACTGGGTGGCTTACACAACAGGACTTTTTTTTCCCAGTTTTGGAGGCTGGAAGCTTGAGGCCAAGGTCAGCAAATTTGGTTTCTTCTGAGGCCTCTGTCCTTGGCTTGCAGAAGACCATTTTCTCGTGCTGTCTTCCCATGGTCATCTCTCTGTACGGACATGTGTCCTAATTTCCTCTTCTTTTAAGAACACCAGTAATACTGGATTAGGGCCTTCCCTAATGACCCCATTTTATTGTAATCCCCTCTTTAAAGGTCCTGTCTTTAAATACAGTCATATTCTGAAACCTGGGGGGTTAGAACTTCCACATACGAATTTGAAAAAAGGCATAATTCTTTCCGTAACAGTGTCAGTTTTGTTCATTTTCTTATTTGCACAGCTTCACAGGGGGTCTAGCACTCAGTTAGCTAGGTAGATTGGATAAAGGAAAGAAGAAAAGATTAGTAAATGGAAGGATGGATAGTGGGTTGGGGGATGGGTAGATGGATGGATGGATGGGTAATGGGTAGGTTGTTGGCTAAGTGAGTAGATGAGTGAATGGGTGGCTGGATGGGTGGTTGATGGGTGGATAGATGGATCTATAGATGATGGGTGAGTAGATGGTTAAATGGGTGGAAGGATGGATGGGTAGATCTAGAATATGATGCTTTACCATGATGGGTGAATCTTTACCATGATGGATGAGTGGATTGATGGGTGGTTGATGGCTAAATGGGTGGATGGATGGCTGGAGAGATCTGGGGTGTGATACTTCACCATGATGGGATGCCTCTGCCGATATCTGACCACTCGACAGGGACTTGTGCTTGTATAATACCATCTCACATCTAAATTTGAATCGTGTTTCTATCAAAGGTCTCTGCTTTGTCTCCTCAGTGCTTACCACTCTTATAAGTGAGGTATTTTGCTTATACCTTTTCTGTATTTCCTGCCTCTACCAACTAGATCCATGAGGATGGAGGGTTCTCTCTGTCTTGTTTACTGTTATATTCTTGGCACCTAGAACAAAGCTGGCACATGGTAGGTATTCAGGAACTATGTGGTGACTGAATAAATAAATGAGTTAGCCTCCTTCCTTGGCCCCCGTCTAGATAACGTAAGATCCAGCAGAAGACCGGCTCTCTTCCTCTGAGAAGACTTCCCTGACCATTCAAATTTTCTAGACTCTTTTTTTTTTAAGGTTTTATTTATTTATTTGTCAGAGAGAGATCACAAGTAGAGAGACAGGCAGAGAGAGAGGAGGAAGCAGGCTCCCTGCTGAGCAGAGAACCCAATGAGGGGCTCGATCCCAGGACCCTAGGATCATGACCTGAGCTGAAGGCAGAGGCTTTAACCCACTGAGCCACCCAGGCATCCCACCATTCAAATTTTCAGAGGTGAGAGGCTTCTCTAGAAGGTGGGAGGCTTCTCCAGAGGTGGAAGGTGTTTTGGGCTATTCTCACCAGCTGCAAACTAGGCTTCCTCAGCATTAATATACCTTAAGCGAATCATATAAGGTAAATCAGCTTGTAGCTCTACAAAACAGAGATACCCCAGCCCCATCCCCAGAATTCAAGTGTCTGGGTATAAGGTCCAAGAATCAGCATTTCAATGTCCCTCTTCCAGCATATTCTGAGTTACAATCGTACTTGAATCAACTTTGGGAAACTGGGCAAAGTTAAACACTGGGACCCTGGGGTCATAGCTGCTTGGGAAATGTAGTCCAGTGTCCTGACTCTCTTTATTTCTTGCAGACAGCTAGCTGTTAATTTTCCCTCCATCTGTCTTAAAGGAGCTTGCTTTTCTTCTCATAGTCATGTATAAACTATGCCAAATGGAGATATTTTCTGATTATAGTTGCTGGATTTGGTGGAGGGACATGAACCCTAACAGGTGTGATGAAGCCCAGACCCATTGGTGTTTCTGTCACAAGGTCCCAAGTGCTCCCAAGAAGTAGGCAGGAGAACTGGTTCTCAGGGCAGAGGTGGCAGATTCAAGGGCAAAGGTCCCACAGGCCAGCTGATTTATCTCTTTGCTTTTATTCACACTTTCTTCCTTAACCTCTCAACTCCCACCCTGTGTCCATGGGTTTACAAAGTGGGTGGTCATGGTATTATGTTGGAGGGAAGCTAAAGCTGTAGGGGGTTGAGGAAAGAGGTCCCCCCCCACCACCACTGTTAGGCCTTAGATATGTTTGGAGACTGATTAGGAGCTCTTATCTCCCTCCTGCCTCTCCTCCTTCCTCTTTCTCTTCTTCCTCTTTCTCTTTTGTCCCCTTTTCCTTTGTGTCCCCATATTCCTTCCAACATTTCCTTCCAACAGCTACCATCTGTTGGGCACTTACCATAAACCTGGCTCTGTATCAAGAGTCTTACAAATATTGTTCCATCAAGTCCTTGCAACAACACTCTGGGGCCCATTCCATTCCCTTCTCCATTTAGGAGGAAGGCAAGGCTCAGACGTAGGTAGTCACTTGCTGAAGGTCACACGACTTGTTCCAAGGCAGAGATGGGATCAAATTCAGGTTGTCTGATGCCGTACAAAGCCCATGCCTAGAACCAGGACACAAGGACAGACACACCCAAATGCCTGCCTAGGTTGTTTAGAACATAGGGAGTGTGGCAAACCGAAGAGCCCTTGTGCTGAATAAAGGGAGCTGCTTCCACTTGTCACCATCGAGTATTGTCAGGTGGGGTCTTCCAATTTCTCAAGAGAAGGTGGAAATGCAAACCTTGATGTGAAATCTTGTGATGTTAAATGTCAGCAAATAATTATTTTTCATTGTGTGAGTCAAACGTACCTCTGGGTTGAATTTAGCCTGTAGATCACTGGCCTGCGACCTCTGCGTGAAACAGTAGAGTGTAGCCTCTGTGGGCATGGAGCATCATGACATCCACCCATTGACCCTGGATGCCGAGTCTGATGGATCTTTGTCTTTGTGTGTGTTAGTCCATGATGCTCAAAGAACTATGGCTACTGTGAATGGAGAAGGTCCAGATAACCCCAAGTAACATGTCATATAGCTGCACCATTCACTCTAGTAGCCACTAGTCATTTGGGGCTGTTTATATTTATTTTTTAAGATTTATTCATTTATTTGAGAGAGAGGAGCACAAGTCAGGGAGGAGCAGAGGCAGAGGGTGAAGCAGGCTCCCTGCTGAGCAGACAGCCCTATGTGGGGCTCGATCCCAGTACCCTGGGATCATGACTTGAGCTGAGGGCAGATGCTTAACCGACTGAGGCACCCAGGTGCCCCTGTGGCTGTTTATATTTAAATTACTAAAGTTAGATAAAATTAAAAATTCAGTTCCCTAGTCACAGGAGCCACATTTCATAGTTTTATCTAGTCCGATGGCTACTATATCAGAGAGCACAGATGTAGAACATTTTAATCATCACAGAACATTCTACAGGACAGCATTATTAACAGTCAGACTCTAGGTTGGCTTCTTTTCTCTGTCCTCTTCCTCTTTTTGTTCCTTAATCTGCCCCCCCCCCCCCGGAAATCCCCACTGGTGACAAGAGAGCCTATCTAGACAGAGAAAAGAAAATAATTTTGTACATGTTAATGGGAGAAAGCTCTTTCATCAGCTCACCTTCCTCTCAATAAACATAGACATCATTAATGTCCTTCCAGAAACTTTTGCCTACCTCTGATTGGTTCAGAAAAAGTAATTCTTGGAAAGTATTTCAGAACAGACAGAGGAGCAGCAAGCCCTGGGAAGAGTTGTTTTGAGGGCTCACCGTGCCAGCAGTCTGCACCTGGGAACCCCCTCTCCTCCCATCCTGATGCAGTCTACTGCTGCTTCTGCAAGGACATTATTGGAGCAAGTTAGTCTCAACTAGTCCTCGCTCAGTAATGGGAAAGAAAATTAAATGGGGGCTTTCAAATGCATCAAGGAGGAAAGAGTTCTTGGTACTAATGTAGGACAGCTAATAAAAGAAGACAAGCTTGAAATTAACGATGATTCAAAAATGCCAGAGTTACCAAGTTGTTGTTGTTAGGTTTTTTTTTTTTTTTAAGGATTCAATGAGAAAGACAAAGTAGAGAAATTGAAACATTTACCAGGCACGAAGGAATTGCTAGAATAGTTATCAGCCAAGGAGTAATTAGAAAAGACTTGGATACGCCGAAGAGTCTTCAGGGTTGACAGAGGGGAAGACATGGGTATAAAGTGAATCTGCCAAATTGCTCCATGATTCAGGACCTGAGTGGGTGGGGAGCAAGCATATCAGGGAGCAGAAAGCCAAAGGAAGAGCTGTCTTTGCAGAAAGGATAGCCATCTGGAATTGCGACAAGGAAACTTAATGAAGGGTTGGAATAAGCAACATCAAGAGAGGGGAGTGAACATTTTCTAGGTGGTATCAGACTAATTGCAGGAGACAGGGAAGAGTCAGTGCCAGCTTTATTACTGATTTAAAAAACTCTTTTGCAGGACATAGCTTGCTAATACTCTTTTGAACTGAACTTACCCCCGACCCCAATATCAGACAAACTGATGGGCCACAGTCTGCTCTGCTAAACCCAGAACGTATTTTCTGTAGGTAGGCAGAGCCTAAAAGAGAACATGGAGCTGAGCATGTTCAGTTCCTTCTTCCAGATGTACCAGTCAGGTGAGGCAAGAGCCAGGAGTGTCATTTTGTTGGAGGTCCCCCTATAGGGAAACATGAAGAGTAGGGAATAAATGTTCCGCTTCCATAACCCCACCCCACCACCCCCAACCAATATCACATTGTCTAAAGAAAATGACGTGTTGATTTTAAGGATATGAGATATTCAGAATTGCAGAGTTATCAGGATCTGAGGAAAACGTATGGGGCCACCTGGTCTCTCTCACTCTCCTTTTCAGGTTCTTCATTACTGGATTTTTACATGGATACTTGGGCCCATCAACTTCATGGCATCTTTTCTCCTTTGTTGCTTCTGCTTCTTGTGGGTTATCACATTGATCCGATGAGTTAGATTTATTATCATCTCTCCATTATACTGATGTGAAAACTGAGGCTCAGGGGATGTTCAATACCTTGCCCAAGGTCGCTCAGCTAGTAGGTGGAGAAGCCAGGATTTGGACCTAGGCCTCTGCCTTTATCCACTGCCCTCTGTTGCTGCCCCAGGACAAGATAAGGAACCTGAATGACCCTATCTTTTCTGTTTGCATACAGGCTGTGAGAGGAATGCGTGGGTCCACAGACATTGAGAGACTTCTCCTATCCAGCAAAAACTGAAGCCTCTCACTCTTGGACTCATGGGTCTCCTGTCACAAATGTGACACAGGCAGCTAGAGTCAGGCACATCAGTTTTCAGACCCCAGCTTAACCACTGACTTGCTCTGTGACCTTGAGCAAGATACTAATACTCTTTGAGCCTCAGTTTCCCCACATGTCAATGGAGATTTTCCATTTCACAGAATGTGACAAGAATTCAATGAGATGCTGAATGTTGAAACCTAACGGAGTGAACACCGAATAAAGGCACATGTTCTTTTTGTTATAGAAGAATCAGAAAAGGAAATGCAGAGCTTTTCTCTCTCTCTCTCTCTCTCTCTCTCTCTATCTCTCTTTTTAAAAGATTTTACTTATTTATTTGACAGACAGAGATCACAAGTAGGCAGAGAGGCGGGCAGGGAGAGAGGAGGAAGGAGGCTCCCCGCCAAGCAGAGATGCGGGGCTCGATCCCAGGACCCTGGGACCATGACCTGAGCCGAAGGCAGAGGCTTTAACCCACTGAGCCACCCAGGGCCCCCCCCCACACACACACACACATCTCTCTCTCTCTCTCTCTCTCTCTCTTTTTTTTATCCACCGTGACAAGCCACCTCATGCTGCTCCATCCTTGTCCCTGGTGTTCCTTTACCTGGAATGCTCTTCCCTCTCCCTTGATCCAACTCCCTCAATTTGGTGACTTCCCACTTGTGCTCCAAGACCTGGATCAACATTCACTTTTTTGGAGCCTTGTCTGATTGAAGCAGAATGAGCTGCTCCACAAATCTGTACAAAATCCCTACTTACTTTCTCTATTAAAATTCTTAAAAATGATATGATATGATGACTTGTCTCTCTCCCCAACTCCCGCAAGGCTGGAGGTTTTTAAAACTAGAGAACCTGCCAGAGTCATCAAAATGTCCCCTCATTTAACAAGGACACTGTGTTAAAGGCTCAAGAAGTGTTGGAGCAAATGAATATTTAGTGTATTTGTTATTTATTGCTGCTTAACAATTCACCCTCTTGAAACAACATGCTTATTCTCTCACAGTTTCTGTGGGTCAGGAGTCTGGGCATGGTTTAGCTGGGTCTTCTGGCCCTGGGTCTCTCACAGGACTGCAATCAAGGTATGGCCCAGGGCTGCAGTCATCTCGGGGCTCAGCTGGGAAGGTTCTACTTCCAAGTCTGCTCATGTCGTTGTTGGCAGGATTCGGCTCCTTGCGGGTTGTTGGACCTCACTTCTTTCTGAGCTGTTGGCTAGAGGCCTTCTTTGATTCTTTGCCATTTGGGCCTCTCCAAAGAGCATCTCACAACATGCAACTGCCTTTATCAGAATGAGCAAGAGAGAGGACAAGAAAGAGTGCCAGCAAGAGAGTGCTAACAAGAGAGAGTCACAGCCCCCCATAATCTAATCACGGAAGTGACATACCGTTACCCTTGCTGTGTTATGTTCATTAGAAGCAAGTCTCTAGGCACAGCCCACACCAAGGAGAGGAGATTACACAAGGCTGCCAATATCGGGAGGCAGAGATCACTGGGAGCCACGTCAGCAGCTGCCTACCACACTTAAAATGCAGAGGGGAGCAGAGGGGCGGGGAGGAAGAGAAGGGAAGGAAATGCCGAAGGGAGAGAATGAGGAGGAGATTGGGAAGAATAAGTAAGAAAGAAGAGAAAGGAGGAGGAGAGGAGGGGATCGGTCATCAAACACTGATGGGGCGTCTGCTGGCTCCCGGTAAGGTGCCACAAGAGGCATATGTGCTGCAACATGGCTGTGCCCTGTGGGTATCCCTCAAGTTGGGGAGATGAAACACCCACATAGGGGATGAATATATAGGGACTGGCATCATCTGTGGGGTGGGCTACCTGATGCAGCAGACCCCAGGTGTTAAGAGATTGAGATGTGGGCGCCTGGGTGGCTCAGTGGGTTAAGCCGCTGCCTTCGGCTCAGGTCATGATCTCAGGGTCCTGGGATCGAGTCCCGCATTGGGCTCTCTGCTCAGCAGAGAGCCTGTTTCCTCCTCTCTCTCTCTCTCTCTCTGCCTGCCTCTCTGCCTACTTGTGATCTCTCTCTCTGTCAAATAAATAAATAAAATATTTAAAAAAAAAAAAGATTGAGATGAAGGTGATCCCATTGGGTCCAGTGTCCTGGGAAAGGTGACCCTGGAAGTAGGCTGGTAAGATGACGAATTTGGGAAGAGGACACAGCACACTACAGGAGTGAGGAATGGTAGGGAAAGGGCTCAGAGGTGGGAGACTTTTTGAACCCCAGAATACCTACCCTGGAGGATTCCAGGAGGCTTTAGTGAGAGATGAGGTTGTGGAAGGCAGTGGTAACCAGGTCTTGGAGGGTCCTGAGAGCCTACAGGAGCATTTTGGGTTCCATTTGGTGGACTGCTAGGAGCCCTTGAATGTGGGTGAGTGGAGGCAGTATTAAGTAAGGGTAAGCACGGAAGTCTGGAACTGGAAACATTGGCTTCCCAGTCCCTGTTTTTGTTTTTGTTTTTGTTTTTAAGATTTTATTTATTTATTTGACAGAGATCACAAGCAGACGGAGAGAGAGGAAGGGAAGCAGGCTCCCTGCTGAGCAGAGAGCCTGATGTGGGGCTTGATCCCAGGACTCTGGGATCATAACTTGAGCCGAAGGCAGAGGCTTTGCTCCACTGAGCCACCCAGGCGCCCCTTCCCAGTCCCTATTTACCAGCTGGGAGACACTCCTTGGGCAAGTGACTTAAGTTCTCTGAGCCTTAGTTTCTTCATCTGTAACAAGATTCCATTTAAATGGACTAACACCATAAAGTGCTTAGCACAATGCCTATCATACGATGCGCTTTCAACAAGTAGTAAAATAGTTGCCGCTATTGTTGTTGTTGTTATTATTATTATCATTATCTCTGAGTTGGTTGTAGGGGACATGTTTATCCTGAGAAATGGAGGAATTAAAAATGTCAGTCTTCCTCTTAGTGACAGAACATTCCTCTGGCCTTTTCTCTTTCCTCTTCCTGGTGTGGAGCATGACAGATGAGCAATAGGGACTTAAAAGTGACAGATGTGCCCTTCTAGGAGGGACAAAAAGGGGAGGGACGGAGGGAGGCAGGACCGAGGAGTGACCTAACAATGCCTGGAATCATGGTCAATGGCCCTACAGAGATTTAAGGAACTGTCTTTATGGAAATGTAACTATGGGGGCAAGGCAAGGGCAAGTTCCCAGAATTTGCCTGGGGCACTGGCACAGCCAGTCTCATTCAGAGAGAGGGGTGGGACGTGGGTCCCAAAGACAGGAGGGTCCTTGGAGGTCAATGGGATGGACATTCTTCCTTGTACTGGGTTGTTATTCTTTGAAGGAGTTTGTTGACCTGAGCAATTGGAGGAGGGATGCTTGGGAGGGCCTCAAAGTCAGTTAAGATCCCGAACTCTGGGATGGTGGGGTTTTGTCCTAGGGAAGTGGGGGAAGTTTGCTTTTTCACCTGTCCTTTTCCTCCCCCAGACTCTGTGAAGCATTTTTATTCAGGTAAAAATCACCTCCCTGGCCATCTTCCGCTGTAGTCTTTACTCTCCACTTCTTTGCATCAAAGCTCACCAGTCACGAGTTGTAGTCCTTGAGTTCTTTTCACTCTCTTATCTCATTAAAGTGGTGGTTCTCAGAATTTGAATTGCAGGTACTAGTGTATTTTCAGTGTTGAAACTTCTTGTTGAGATGGAGATCCAGATAGAGATCCAGAGATATGAACGTATCTCACCACGGAAGTTGCTCTCTAGTTTGTCAAACACCTTTTAAAACTTATTCCATAAATGTCAAGTTGTAGTTTTTCTTTTCTCCAAAGAAGAAAGGATAGACTCAAATAAAAGGCAGTTCCTTGAATGGAATAATTTTAGCTTTGTTGAGAAACTCCCCTCTACTGATTTTGTGTGTGTGTGTGTGTGCGCGTGCGCGTGCACGCGCGCACACAGGTACTACACTACCATTTGGAAACTAAAGTCCCAGGCAATTGGTGCTAAGATGTTAATGGCTTGATAACATGTTCATTCAGGAAATAGCAAGTTCCTCCTATGTGTTAAGCCCTGTACTAAATGCTAGACCTGTGGAGATGAAGGAAACTTGGTATCTGAGCCAGAAAATTCAGTCTTGATGAGGAAGACATTTGGGAACAGTGAAGCTGATTCCAGTACAGTATCTCTGAACAACAGGGACATTTCTAGAAGCTTCGACAAAATGCTATGAGTGTACCAAGGAGAAGCATGGAGAAAGCTTCCCAGGGGAGGAGGGAGGAGGGGAAGGGCATTCCAGGCAGAAGCAACTACTGCAGAGAGGTAGAAGGGCAAGATGGTAGGAGCTGTGTTCATGACTCTACAGGGACCTAGATACTTTAATGTCACCTCATTTTAATATCCACAATAACGTGTAAGGTGGATATTGTGATTCTCATTTTGCCATAAAGAAAGGAGGCTCACTTGGGAAAGTCACTTGCTGGAGGTCACGTAGGAAGAGTCAGGCATGGGATTTGAATCAAGTCCTGCCTGATGCCAAGCGCATGGATATAACCACCCCAGAAACTTCTCCAAGAAGCTTTCAGTGTCTCCCTGCCCATGTCCGTATTCCTGATACTACTGAGAAGGAAAAGAGATAGGAAATGCATGCTGGGGTTACCTTGTGAACAGGTGAGCTTGCCAAATAAAATACAAGATGCCTTGTTAAATTGTAAAATCTCAAATGGACAGGGAAACATTTTTTTTAGTACAAGTATGTCCCAAACATTACATGGGACATACTTATACTTAAAAAATTCATGGTTCATTTGAAATTCAGATTCAGCTGGGCGTCCTGTATTTTTATTTGTACCTCTGTCCGCCTTATCAACAGACCAACACATTTCTGTTTGTCTCCCAACCTGAACTTTGAGATCCTAAGAGTGATTTGAGTAAAAATTTCTCGCCTCCCATGAAAACTCAAGTTCTCCTCTTGCCACGTTGAAACCTGATTTTGGTGAAGCAAGATGGGTTTAGGTGCGCCCCCTTCAACCCCCAAACCTTTCTTGGCAGTCTGTTTCACTCAAGGATATGATTTGTTGCATGGAGAATATCATGGAACAGACTCGTTTCAAGTGATGTGAGGTCCCTAAAAAGAAAGCTGGGGCTGAAGAGTTCTCGACCTTTCCAATTTGAGGCTTCCGTAATTCCATGGGGGCTTTTGGGAGCCTCCCACCCCATCCTCACTTTCTTTCCTACTCTAGGCAGCCGGACCTCAGCTTTTGCCTCCCATCTCGAGAATTTCTTCGTAGGCATTGGTGCACCTAACCTCTGGGAGCTGGGACGGGAGAAGGCTGTCGGCACTGAACAGCGACGAGAGCTTTCCTTTCTTCTCTTCTCCCTATTTGACAAACAAGAGGGTTGTTTAATCACAGAAAGCAGACTGAAGTGGAGTTTTTATCTTGAGCCATTCACTAAAGGGATCAAATTTGGGTTGCCTTTGAAGAAATGAAAAAAGAGTGGCTTCTTTCCCTTCTTCTTTCCTGTTCCATCAGCTTTAAAAAAAAAAAAAAAATCGATAGTTTGAAGGGAAAATGCTTACCAAATGGAAAAGACAGAGAAAGTTCCCTGTTGGTTAAAGCTGTATAACCAAACCTTTTGGGCTAATGAAACCTAATGCTGTCCTACAGGGTTTCTTTTTATTTTGTTCCATGGATCATCTGCAAACCGTCTGACCTAGAGCTTCACATTTTTGCCCTCTGTATTAGTAGGGCTGTGTAGAATATGGGGTCTGATAGTTACATTAATCTTCAGATTGCTAGGAAGTGTGGGTTCGTGTATGGGGAGAAGGCAATGTAGAGGCAAACACTTTGCATACATTATCTCCTTTAATTTCCCCCACCATCCTATCAGATAAATACTGTTCTTCCCACTTTACAGATAAGGGAACTGAGGCTGCTGGAATCTCTGGCTAGGTGATGGAAGATGAATGCTTGGGGAGTCACAGTCATTGGGAGGGAGTTAGAAGACAGAGGTTCACGCTGCTAATAGAACACCTACTGAACAACTGTTGACTCACCCTCCTTGCTCTTTGCCTTCAGGATTACTCACCCCTACTCTAATAATATTAAACCCAAAGCTGCTCTTGTAATGTGGGTATTGTTCTTCTCTTCTCTTCACATGGGATGATGTAGAACAAATGATAGTCTTCCCACTTTCCTGACAGCTCAGAAGGAATAAGCCAAATAAGGGCAACTTGCTCACTAGGAAACAGATACAGGATTTTCCAGATACAGGCGTGAGTGACATGCTGGTGCTGGTCACTGATGCGGTTGCTGACCACTTTGGAAAGGTCCCTGGATTCTAGCCCATAGATTGCTTCTGTTCACTAAGTGAAAAACTAATGTTCAAATCATTGCTATGAAGCTACTAGCTAGGTAGGCTTTGGAAATCTGCCTGGTTGGTCAGTTCTCTGCTGCAATTTTTTTCCACCATGCAATGGGCGATGATTTGGTTCTCAAGAGTCAGAGCTTAAAATACACAATGAAGAGTTGGAGGGTGGGGGACAGGGTTAGGGCTGAGAGGGGAAAGAATTCAGGTAGTAATGACCAGCCATGTCAGTCCACTCATTCATTCATTCATTCATTCATTCAGATACTCATGTCATCATTCAGTAATATTTATTGAGTCCCCACTGTGTGTCAAAACATGTTGAGAGTGTGTGATATCTTCAACAACAGTGTGTATTCTAGTAGATGGGAGGGATGCAGACAGCTGTGAGTGATGAATTTGCATTGTTCATTATGTAATTAAACATGTGGCAACTGTTTCGGAGGAGTTAGGAGTGTATAATGGGAGGGGGCTGACTTCATGGGAGAAGTCAAGCTAGTCTTCTCCAGGGAGGGGAGATTTGGGGTTGAAATCTGAAGGATGAGTAAGAATTAACGAGGTGAGCTGTGGGAGGTAGCAGGGGTGAGAAAGAGTGTCCCAGGTAGAGAGAGTTGATGTGCAAAGATTTAAGGGGGAAGAAAAGGACAGGGTAGTAGGCTCTTCCTCTGTCACTGAATTCTCCATCCCAGAGTTTGTGACATTCCCTTCCCTATACAGAGCAAGCACTAACCAACAGGAGGCTTAGATCCCATCGACAGCTCCCGGGACTCTTACCTATCTGGGGATCTGGAATCCACTGGAGAGTCTGATGGAAAACCAGTCATTTTATCCTAGGGTAATGCACACAGACTCATAAATACAGACTTTGCAGAGAGCGTCAGAGGGCTTTGTTGGCCCCAAAGACCTTGGGCTTCCGAAGAAGTAAAGATGCCTTCGTGTGGAATTCTAGTCTTCTCTGCAGCTTTAGGCTGTTCTCTGCATCCCCAGCCCCATTACCCATAAACTGAGCTACTTCTGGGAAGAGGCTCTGTTCTCGCTGACGCCCCTGCTTTAGCCTAGGCTTTCCCCTCTTCCGGGGACCCTCTCTGCTCCCACATCCTCTCCTGGATAACTCTTTTTTATCTTTCATGACTCAGCCATTGCTTCCTCTAGGAATCTTTACTTAACTCCCTCGGACTGAGCAGAGGACTCCTCTCAAAACTTTCCCCATTGAGATGTCCATCATTCTGAATTTTGGATATTGCCTCTCTGATGGTTTAGCCCCCCCTCCTCCTGGATTGTGAACTTCTTGAGGGCAGGAGCTGTGGTTATAGTTAGACCACCCAGTGCCTAGTATAGTATATGCTCGGTAAGTACTTCCTAAATAAATTAGTACAGTGCCTAACTTGTCCCCAAAATTTCACTTCCTAGTTTTGATTTCCTGCATGACCCAAACCTCCATGCATAAACAGAGACTCCAGCTGACTTCCAGGCCGAAGAGTCTGGTTCATCATTATTACAGTCAGGCCTTCCAACACCCATCTCTCTGAGCGACAGGAGCCACTCTGAAGAGTTACTCACTTCAGATAAACTCCACACCGAAGCACCAGACCTCTGCTTCTTCTAGGAGACTGTAGATTTACTCCTGCCACTGGGTTAGTCCCCACAGCTCCAGAACCTGCTAAGTATCATTATTACTTCTGAGCTGACATTTACCAAAGCATTTACTATGCGTGAGACCAGGCCTAGACTAGGCTTTTTAAAACCTTACTGGTCAGGGGTCTGTAGACCAGCATTCATGGCCATCACCTGGTGGCTGCTTAGACATGCAGAATCTCTGGCTCTACTGAATTTTAATAATTCAGTTTAATAATTCAATTTCCTATGAGGTAGGTACTGTTATTGC
The DNA here is from genome assembly GCF_030435805.1 of Mustela lutreola. Taxonomy (NCBI): domain Eukaryota; kingdom Metazoa; phylum Chordata; class Mammalia; order Carnivora; family Mustelidae; genus Mustela; species Mustela lutreola. The sequence continues at coordinate 87,827,715 of NC_081300.1, read as the reverse complement.
CCCACTTTACAGATGTTAAACTGAGGCTTAGAGAAGGGTTGTCTCTTACAGAAGTCACAGAGTTGGTAAGTGGAAGAGCCAGGACTTTATATCCTGGTCTTCAGGCTCTATCCCCAACTTACACTTAACAAAGAAGCTTTTCTGTTTCTTATGTACTGAGGTATGAGTTTGTCTCATGGGTGGGGATCATTTTCCCCAAAATTTGGCTTTTAATTTAAGAGTGAGCCTTTCTTTTATAGAACTAGACCAGAGTTTCTAAGCCAGGCTGTTCCCATCAATTCTCTTTGCTTCCTAACTTTCCCCTAAAATGTAGGAGCTTTCCCCCGAGCACTTGAGCAAAACTCAAATTTTAATTTTTCTTCATCCCCAGCCTTCCTTCTTCCACAATGTGCTGCTTACCCCTAGCCTCTTATGCCTACAGTTGCAGACTCTTGACTGTGTGTGCCTTTGGCCCAGGATCAAAAAGCAGACTGCCAAAGGGTGGACTCTTCTGCCCAGGGGACACACAAACCCTGTCCCTGCCCTTGATGTTTGATGAGACATGAATGATGAAACCCTGTGGTTTCTCCCCTGCCTTGGCTAATGCCCAGTATCTGGGGCTGGTAGAGAGTTCAACTCCTAACACCTCCTCAGTGCGGTAGAGCCTGAGGGCAGATCCTGAACCCACTCCAGCCTTCAGTTCCTTGACATTGAAAATGAGGGGTAGGTCCTTAAAAAAATTAAACATAGAATTACCATAAGACTTGGGCAATCCCCAAAACTTCCCAACTCTGTTCCTAGGCATACACCCAAAATAACTCAAGCAGGGGTTCAAGCAGATGTGCGTATACCAACATTCCTAATGGCATTATTCACAGTAGCCAAAAGGTAGAAACAACCGAAGCATCCATGGACAGGTGAATGGATAAACAAAAGGTTGTAAATACATATAATGGAATATTGTTCTGTCTTAAAAAGATATGTATTCTGACACGTGCCACCACATGGATGAACTGTAGAAATATTATGCTAAGTGAAATAAGCCTGGCAGAAAAAGAAATTGTGGATGATTCCGCTTATATGCGGTACTTAGAATAGGCCAGTTCATAGGGACAGAAAGGAGAAAATGAGTTATCCGGGGCTGGGGGGATGGGAGAGAGGGAGTTAGTGTTTAATGGGTACAGAGTTTCTATTTGGAATGATGAAAGCCTTCTGGAGCTGGCTATTGGTGATGGCTATACAACACTGGGAATGTACTTAATGCCGCGGAGTTGTTCACCTAAAAAAAAATGTACACCTAAAAAATGGTTAAAATGGAAAATTTTAGGTTATGTATATTTTATCATAATTTTATCATAATAAAAAAGTGCAAAAGAAAAAAAGTGGGGGAGAGGGATTGGACAGCTGGATCTAGAAGGTTAGTGACTCTGTGAACTTAACTTTGACTTTCCAGGCTGTTTTTCCCATTTATTTTAAATATAAACATTGAATCCACATCCCAACCTCTTTTTGGGGCTGGCCGTATGGTGTCTAGGGCGGTGTTCCAGGTACTTTATCCTGGTCTGATGTGGGTCTTTTCCACCAGTCTGTGGCAAAAGGAGTGAAAAACCACTATGCACAATATTGTGTGTTTTCCAGCCAGTGAGATATATCAGCTCAGGAGTAAATTCTTTATTCTGAGATCTATTTCCTTTCTCCTAGACTTTGGGTATAAAGTATACTTCATTTTGTGAAATGATCATACTTATTTTCACCTGACCAAAAACATTGGCAGCCTCCTTTTCATTTATTTATATTTCAAAAGTTGTATGTGTTTGCAGAAACCCAACATTTTGGAATACTCACTTCTAACTTAGAAGACAGCAGCAGGCTTGGGGGGGTGGACGGACAGAGGGACAGAAGGCTCAGGGCGCTTTGAGCAGTGGTTGAGGAGGGATACTCATCTGGGGTCTTAGCATTCATGAGGATCCCCTCCACCCCTCATCACTGCCTTCCTGTGCCCACCCATCATCTTCATTATTCCCCTTCTCTGCTTTTTTCCTAGCTCACTTAACTGGCCTGGGGTCCTTGCCTTCAACTGGCTTGTTTTGGCTTCTGACTTCATTCTCTGTTTTCTTTCTATGTTATCTTGCTTCTCTCTCCTCTTTCCCTTACTTACCCTACTGAAAATCCAAAGCCCCGGCTTTCTTGAAGCTGTCCCAGGTAAACCCAGCTGATCAAGCGTTCCTTTCCTCTGAGCTCCCTCAGTGTCTCTATTTTGAAGACCACTGTGGGGATTTCATGGTGGGGGCTTCACACGTCTTTCGTTGCCTGAGAGTAGTTATTGAAAGCACTTGCTAGGTGCTGGGTGGGCGAGATGGAGGCAGGGTACACAGGAGTGAACAAGGCAGACTGGTTTCTCCTTTCTGCAACTGTGTTTTAGTAGGAGGAGACAGGGGAAGAATCACGTAATAAACAAGGTGATTGCCGGTGGAGATAAAAGCTGTAAGCAAATAAAACAAGCTGATTAGGGAAATGAGGAGAGGAGAACTGTTGACCATGTGGTCAGAGGAAACTAGCATTTGAACTGAGATCGGAATAAGGAGTTAGTTATTTTAAAAACCTAGGAGTAGAATGTTCTAGGCAAATGAAACAGCTTGGAGGTAGGAACCAGCTCAGTTCGGAGGAATGCTTATGAAGTTCAAAGTCACATCCTGCTCCTCTTAAGGTTCCTCAAAAGTTCGTTATTACCCTCGAGATAAAACCCTGATGGTTTAAGGCACCTTGCAGCCTGGTCCCACTCTCTTCTCTAGCCACACTCGGATCACTCCTGCACAAAATCCCATTGTCAGCGTTTCTCAAATGTGAACTTGAGTCAGTCACTTGAAGGGCTTGTCAAAACCAGGCCCTCTGGAACCCACCTCTTAGAATGCGCATTTCCGTAAGTATGGGGTGGGGCCTGAGAATCTGCATTTCTGTCAAGTTCCCAGGAGGTGCTGAAGCCGCTGGTTTGCCCTTCACTTTGAGAACCACTGCAATCCTCTAAGCTCTGTCTGATTGCTGGGTTTTCCTACGGAAGAGTTCTCTGCCTGGAGTGTTCTTTCTGTCTCTCTGCCTCCTTGGTCTGCATCTCAATTTTTGGTTCTCATTTTTCCCAGATTGCATCAACACAGAGAAGAAGGCTTCTTCTCTGTGCACCTCTGAGTCTGGCCCATAATGTCACTGACCACACCAGAGTCACAGCAGTTTACTTGTCTCTCCCCTATGCTGGATGGGGAGCCTGTCAAAGGCAGAGATTTTCTTGTTGAAACCTCAGCATTTGGTACAGGTACAATCTCTGGCATGTAGCCTGTCCCCAGTAAATTTTATAAATGTGTTATAACAATGAGAAGGGTCATGTGACTTGAATCACTTTGCTAAGAGTCAGTCCCACTCTCCGTGGTTCGGGGCCAGAGCCCCATTAAATGGTCCCCCATTTAATATTAACCCTGGCTTCCTTCACCTCATGTGGAAACCCAAAGAACTGTCTTTCCAGGTCAATACCATCTCCTTTATTTCTAAGTTTCTGAAAGCAGGAAGTCTGGCTTTTGTTTCTGAATCCCCACCCCACTCCCAACTCTCAGGAGACCCTGTCCACCTCCAAAATCACTTGGCATGTGTCTGGTCAGCACTGTGTTCTTCGTGTTTCTTGAACACAGGTTCTCAAGATTCCTCTGGGCCTCTGACTCAGCAAGACACTAGCAAGCGGAGTGAGTAAGAGCAGGCCTGCCACTCAGCCAGAAAGCCAGTTCGACATTGACTACTGAAGTACTTTTATTCACCTCAGTAAATGGCTGCTTCTCAGATCCCTCTCCAGGGCGCGCTGTCTGCAGAGCCATATCCTTGGTACCCAGACTGCCCTGTACCTAACATCCATCCAGTTAGTCAGCCCCACGCTGTCCCAGTAAAGAATATCACCTATGGTTAAGAGCACGGGCTTTGGGATTGGAAAAACCTGGATCTCCATCCCAGCCCTTCTCCTTACCATCACCTGTGCATCCTTGGGCGAGTTGCGTATCCTTCTGAGCCTTACTTTCTTCATACAAAAAAGATGGATTGCAATTATCTCTTCCCTCTTGGATTGCTATAAGGAGGGAATTAGATGGTGTGTTAATTAATTGATTGATTAATTAATTAATGCTCCACACACAGCAAGGCAGATAGTAATTGCTCAACAAATGCTAATTCTGCTATTATTAAAATTACTATTGGGCACCTGTCGGTTCTGTCGGTTACGCATCTGCCTTCAGCTCAGGTCATGATCTTGGGGGTCCTGAGATCGAGCCCCATGTTGGGCTCCCTGCTCAGCTGAGAACCTGCTTCTCCCTCTCCTTCTGCCACTTCCCCTGATGTGTTGTTTCTCTCTCTAATAAATAAATAAAATCTTTAAAAAATTATTGTTATGAGTAGTCTAAGCAAAGAAAAACATAAATAAAGAGACTATAGAAGCCCCCCTCCCGCCTCTCCCCCAACGCAGGATGCTCGAGTCCAGGAGTTGCCACAGGATTCCAGTGGGAAATGTCTGTGCGTGCTGAAGCCTGAATGAGATGCAGTTAGGCGTGGGGGGGTCTGTGGCAAAACTGAAAGCATTTGCCTTTGACCTGTAGTTACTCCAGTTCTCTGTTTTTAACGTAACCTTGTGGGTATCAAATAAAACACATCCGGGGCGCCTGGGTGGCTTAGTGGGTTAAAGCCTCTGCCTTCGGCTCAGGTCATGATCTCAGGGTCCTGGGATCGAGTCCCGCATCCGGCTCTCTGCTCCGCAGGGAGCCTGCTTCCTTCTCTCTCTCTCTCTGCCTGCCTCTCTGCCTCCTTGCGATCTCTGTCTGTCAAATAAATAAACAAAATCTTTAAAAAAATAAAATAAAATAAAAATAAAACACATCCGTAGGCCCGGTTCATTCTGTAGTCTGCCAGTTTGAGACTTCTGAGGGAGGGCCCAACTGACAAACTTCACAGACGGGAAAGCTGAGACTGGAGTTTGGCGTAGAGATGCTTGGGTTGGGTGAGGACAGGAATCCTGGCCCTTCAAGCCCTCTGTGCCTTTCCCAACCTTATGCAAAGATACCCGAAGTAATACAGACGGGGCTGAGAGTGATAAGCCTGTTCCCAATTAATAAACCTAGGGAAATCTCCATAAAGTCTAGTGGGGAGGAATTTAAAAAAATAGCATTTATCACTTTTCTAAAAGCAAAATTCTAGGACACATCTATTGAAACAACCTCCTTCCCCCTCCCCCCACCCCACCCCAAAAAGAGTAAAGGGGGAAAGTACCCTAGCCATTCTGAGTGTGCACTCTCAGACCAGTCCCTTTGCCTGGTACAGAGCCTGCTTCAGTGTCACTGCAAGAGAGAAATGTGAAAATGTTCATACAGTGCTTGTCCAGAGAGAAAAGATTAAATAGTCCAGAAGTTATTCTGGGCTTTTGGGTTGTCAGGAGCTTGTGTAGAATCCAGCCTGCCTGTAAGGCAAACTGAGTTTCCAGGAGGAAAATGATGCATTAAGAACCGTGGTCACATCACTACCCTGACTATCGATTTGTTTGGTAATTATTTCTGCAACATCCCATCCAGGGGCAAAATGGGAGGGAGGGTGCTGCAGCAGACAGGGATCCCCAGAGCTCCCGGCTGCAGAAGATGCCCGGCTTCAGCTCTGCCTCCAGATCTGCAGTGGACAAGGGCATGTGAACAGACTTGCCTTTCTCTTTCTTCTTCTTTCTTTTTTTTTTTTCTCTCCCCAAACCAAAGGTCAGTTGCCTTTGTCTTCTGCTTCAAAACATTCCAAGAGAGAATTCTGTATTCCTTTCAGCAGAAAAGAAGTAACAGACAAAACGAAGTAAGCCACATTCAGAAGTTACAGCCTATCTTTAAAAGCAGAAGGCACTAGGAACAATATAACACACACACACACACACACACACACACACACACACACACACACACACAAAGGTGAGCCATGGCAGATGGAAGACCGCTTTTAGATTTAGATGCCAGACTGGGTTCTCTTAGGCAAGTTCTCTTTCCAACCTCCTGTTTAGGAGAGCATGGATTTGTATGTCCATATACAATCTAAATATGACAGTCACTTAGTATAGTAGATGTGATGCCCACAGTGTGTACATGATAAGTACGTGTCACTTGTAAGTAAAAAAGCCGTCTGCACACCTCTGTACAAAAGGCTATTGAATCTGACGGTGACGGTGGCAGGGTTAGGCTACTGCACAGAGAAATAATACAGTGTGCCCTCAACATTAATAATTTAAATACAACGTTAGGATATTCTGTGGCATCTTTGCCTCACTTGTGCTCTTACAATTTGAACTTTTAAAAAATGAAAAGAATTTGAATGAGAAATATTATTTTAAGTGGAAGGATGAAGCATAAAATATTTTAAAATTATACACAGAGAGGGAGAAGAAGGGGGTAGACAGGACAGGGTGTCCAGACTTATCCGAATATACCTTTTTGGCACTTTCCACTTTAGAATCATGTAAATATTTGACATAACTTTTAAAAAAAAAAGTTATATTAAGAAGAAATCCCTACAAATCAAAAGTAAAATAAATAAAACTTAACGTGATCCTATTCCAGTTGGTTTTAATACATAGTAAGTTGAGGTTAAACGAATCTTAAACTGATTTCAATAATCCTATTATGGGTGGTAGTGTGAGTCTGGGTGTTCTGAAATAGGCATGTGTGGTATTGTAGGATAAAGGAAATGAGTAATTATGTTGGTGTTGCTAAACTTGGATTTTTGGCGTGTCAACAAGGAAATACAAATGTAAGATTTATGATTTATACGAAAAATCTTTAGCTCTTCTTTGAGCTAGAAATGTAGAAACTTGATTTTTTTTGTTTTTTTGGTCTAAAAATAAAATTTCCTAGGTCTCTTTGCTAAAATGTCCTGGAAACCATGACTAACCCAGTAAGGATGAGTAACCCGGGCCCCCCATGCTGTTCAGAGAACTGGCTGATTCTAGCTCTGGACAGCTTAGTTTGGAACATCTTCGTGTATCAGAAAGTAACATAGCCATCAGAGGCTTCTAGGATCATAGCAAAGGACTTGGGAACCAATTGAATAGACTCTCCTGACTAAAGGTGGGACAATTAGAGTATTATTAAGGATACTAAAGGCAATTAATGGAAACATACTAAGTATATTTAAATCTGTAAGTTCATCTTAAGGATTAAAAAAATCACTCAGTAATACCTCATAAGGATGTTAGTACACCAACCGATTATTTTTGTACCAGTAAATAAAGGGAAAGGATCAAGTACTTATTCTGCCTTTTCTATAAATGGTTCGCTGAGTTGCTCAACAAGTTGATGAGGGGATACTTCTCCACAGAAATGTTATAGCTAATACGTGAGAAACAGAGGCTAAAATACCGCCATTTTGCAACCTCTAATAAATTAATAAATTAGGCAAAGAACTTCAGTGTCACTTAGCATGACGAGAAAAGAAAAAAAAAATCACACAGTATTAACCTGGTGGAATTTCTTTTGAACATAAATCTGATTAAACTTTCAGGGCCTACCATCACCTTAACAGGAAATCAAGGGCACAGAGAAACATTATCAATGCTACAGGCATGCAATCAGGAAAATACAGATTAGGGGAAAGTTTGCTAGACAAAGAGCCAAGTGTCTTATCAAAAATAAAGAAGAAAGAATGATGGACTGTGAATCTTTGGTGTGTGGGGGGTGGATTTACAGATGAAAGGATACTTAGGGAGGATGCCACAATGATTGGACTTAATTTGAATCTCAGTTCCAACAAACAAACCAATAAACAAACACTGAAAGACGATTGTGGGGAAATGGACATTGGCTTGATATTTGCAGATATTAAGAAATTATTGTTACTTTTGTCTAATATGATATTGCAGGTAAGCTTTTTAAAAAAGGCAGTTCCTATCTTCTGAAGATACATCTGTAGTATTTCCAACTGGAATAATATAGTGTCTTTGATTTGCTTCAAATTGCCTTAAAAGTGTGGAAAGTGGGTCAGAGTAAGATAAAAAAAATCAACTATGTATAGCTAATCATTAAAATTAAAAAACAGATATAGGGGCTCATTATGCTAGCTCCTTTATTTTTGTATATGTTTGATGTTTTTTCATGAATGAAAAGTTTTTAGAAAAGTGACTCATCTCTTTACCTAACAAATTTACTTAAAGAGGATATTTTAGAAATGAAAAACCAGTATCACATGCCCACAGTGGAAAATAACTATAAAATAAATTTGATGAAAGCAAAGCTATTATTAAATTCTCATTGTCCAAGCTTCTGAATCCAAAGTCATTTTTTTCATTGTTGAAACTAAGTGCTAAGAGATGTTGTTCAAGACATTTCAAGAAAATCAAGGGTATGGAGGTTTACTTCTGGAAGCAACTTAATGGCTAGGAAGAAAATTGACTGAGAAAGGGAATACTTTCTCACTTATATGACCACACAATCCAGTGTTATTCAATGCTGTCTCTGTCTGGGTATCTTCTAAAAGTTTCTGGAAAGTACCACTAGCATTCCAAGGAACACCACTTTGAGAAAAAAATGGTATAATATCATTGGTTTTTAAAACTGGTCAGAATAATTACATAGAGCACACTCTTTGGACACTAACTATGTTCTCTGGTCTTTGACCTCTTCCTTGAGTCTACTCAGCTCTTTTTCAGTATGACATCATTGCACATACCGAATCTTCTCACCAGTCTAAGACTCAGCTTCCAAATCTGCAAAATTCAGACAGTGGGGGTTCATTGCTCATAGAGTTGTTGCAAGGATTAAATGAGGTAATTGTATATCACAGGTTTAGCACAAGTGGTGACTATAATAACATTAGGTATAGTGACATATACATGATAAGCACAACTATTATTATTATTATCTGGGACAGTGGTGAATGAATGTATTTGTCTTGTAGACCCTTGGGAACTGTGCAGCCAGGGGAAAAAAGTATTCCTGGTTTATCTGTGTTAGTCCAGGGCCATTGGAAGCAGTGTATATCTGTGTACTAGAAGAGAAATGGACAGTTAACTGCAGAGGTGGGATTCAGTTAGACACGAGGTAGGACTTTCAAGGAGTAAGAATTAGTAAACCCCAGTAGGGCAATCATTTTTTCTTCCCCAAAAGTTTATATGAAGAAATACAGGACAAAGGACAGACGAATTGGTCTTATTGTCATATTTCGCAGTATCTTCCCAATTATTTAAATCATTCACTGCTTATGGGATGCCTGGAAATGGGTACAGACTGTCAAGTACCCTAACACCCTAATGTTGGTGCTGGTGGATAATGATCAGTTTCTGTACTCAGAGAAGTCATGAGCACAGAGAGTAAGGATTTTCCCCAAGGTAACACAGTAACCTCAGTGAGGTAGAATTTGAACTGCTTTAGGATTAGGGGTAACTATGCCTCTGAGCTGGAGGTCTGCCTCCTTGGATCACTAGGAGGAAAGATACATAAGAGTCTCTTTAGCTCACAATCTGAATGCCTGGATTTGCAACTCCTAGAATCGCTGCTCCTTGGTCTCCCTCCTTCTAATGAAAGAACAATACCAATCAAGCACAAGAAGCCTCCTCTGGACCTGGATGGCAGATTGATTTTATCTGGAATGCCATCTTCAGACAATTAGGGGCAGCTCTTTAAGAATGTGTTGAGAAGGATTCTGAGGTCTTGTCCCAGCTAGAGTGCTGTGATGGACTGGTGGACGGTTGCTGATGGATGGTGGCCACCAGCAGACCACAGAGGACAGCAACAATTGCGTGACATATTTGTATTCATAACCAGCATATGGATAGGTTGCAATTTATGAGGTGGACTGTTTGCACCTGGGAAAATGGGGCAATTCCCTGAGGGAATGAGAACAAGATGGTTATATTTTGACCAACTGATAGAACAAGGGCTCCTGTCATATTGGAAAAGCCAGACCTGCAACCCAAGTCACATGCAACACAATTGCTCTTTCTCTCTGCTATGCTGGTGGCAAATGTCACTAACCCATCGTAGCAGTCTTTCTGGGACAGGACTTCATAATCTTTCTCAACACATTCTTTAGGTAGCCACTACTGATTGGTTGGCGTTGGCATCCCAGACTTGATAAGGTGAAAAGGAGACAGGTGTTAGGCAGTGGGGCCCCAGAAGGTGAATTAGACTGTGCGCTCCTTCAGGGAATGGTCCATGCCTTGTTTGTCATTGAACACTTCATGCCCAGGATTGTTCCCAATCAAGTAGAGGGATTGATGAGTGATTATTGAACCAAATAAGGACTGAAGATGCCAACAGCTGTTGATTCCAACAGCAGCAGCAATAATACTACCATTTAATGGGCATTTGCTATGAACCGGACACCATGCTAAATCCTTTATAGGGAATATTTTATCTGATCCTCACCACCACCATAGGAAATGTGCATTAATATCGCCATTTCTTTTTTTTTTTAAACCTTATTTATTAGACAGAGAGAGATCACAAGTAGGCAGAGAGAAAGGGGGAAGCAGGCTCCCCGCTGAGCAGAGAGCCCGACATGTGGCTCGATCCCAGGACCCATGATCCCAGCCGAAGGCAGAGGCTCAACCCACTGAGCCACCCAGGTGCCCCTAATATCTCCATTTCACAGATGGGGAAGCTGAGGCAGAGATTTGTAACTAGCCAAAGGCCATCCAGGACAAAAGTGGCAGAGCTGGGCTTCATACCCTAGTTCTGTCTGACTCTAGAGGCTCTGCTCTTAACAAAGTAAATGATAACTCCCTTTTTAAATTCATTTTTATTTTTTATTTTTTTAACTTCCTTTTTAAAGTAAACTATGTTCCAAACACCATTCTATGCCCCTAACATGCATCTAGTCCTTTAATCCTTACATTTAAACATGTGATATTTACTCTCTATAGAACCTTCATATTACTGTTATGGAAACTTAAGCACAGACATAATCTGTGCCATGATCATGTAGTTAGGAAAGGGCAGAGCCAGGATTTGAACCCCAGTAGCCTGGCTTTGATTCCTGGAATATCACCCAAGATTCCCCATTTAGAAGCCTCACCACCATGACTCTCTACATGGTTCATTGGTATCTGGTAGTTTTTACACAGTTCTACCTGGGAATGCCTGGTATCCCAAGGACCCCCTCCCCCAAGCAAAGACAGAAACCGTTTTTCGCAAACACCCTTTGATCCCTACAGAGTCACCTTGCATTAGTCACTTGGTCATCCCACACCTCACCTTCCTCAACTTTAAAAGGGAGTAGAAGCAGCTACCCACTCCTACCTCTTGCTAAGGTTCCAGGGTCAAAAGAGGCAATGTTATGCAAATGGAATTTTATCAACATTCTGGAAACTTAGAACAGGAACAGGCTGAGAGGTGTTGATTGATCTTGTGGGGGTAGGATCCCTGCTGTATCTCCCCTGCTAGTGACTCAGTTCAGACCCCAAATGTCATGCCTGAAGATGGTTTTAAATATCCCAGGCTACTTAAGGGGCCAGCTCTCAATGGCATTTAAGATGATAGTTTCCATGGGCAGCTGGGCCTGAGAGTGAAAGAGGGGGAATTTGGGCTGGAGGATAGGAGGCAGACAGGTAGAACTTACTCTTTACTTTCCTCCTCCTCCTCCTCCTCCTCCTCCTCCTCCTCCTCCTCCTCCGAGGCCCCAGCCCAACCCACCTCTGGGCTGCGGCAACCCACTTTAAGAAACCGGCAAATGCGTCTCTAGTTGTCGACCAGAAGGGGTCACTGCAGAGCGAGCAGCGCTCTCAGTCACTCTTCATAAGCGGGCACACAAATATCCAAATAAACACATCCAAAGCTACATCATTTCTAGATCCATACATCCATACTCTTGTTTCTCCAGGGTTCTTTCTTCCTTCTCCTCCCCCATCTTATCTGCCTTACTTCTCCCCCTTTCTCCCATGCCCCTCCTGTCCCTTTCAAAGAATTTCTGAAGTTCACCTTGGTACCCACGTCTCTTGGTCCCTGTCCCTATCAGCATCAGCAAGAAGCGTGGGTTTATTCTGGCTGTGGCCCAGACCTGATGCTAGGTGCTTGGGAGCCGTGAAGAGTTGGCAAGGCCTCCTTCCAGGAACTTGCAACCTGGGGAGTGGGAGTAGTAACTCTTTGGAGATTAAAGGACTCCAAGTGAGGGATGCAGGGAGGGGTCCTGCTACTGTCTCTTTTTCTTAATGAAAACCCTGGGGGTGAAACCAGAGAAAGTCTGCCCAGACTCTGTGCCTCAAAGGGTTTATTTGTAATTGTGAACTCTCACTTTCTGGGATTAGGATTGAATTGGTGGGGGTAGAAGATGGGGAGAGAGACCTAAAAGTATCTATTCACCTGTAATCCTGATCCCCCCTCCCCTTAAATCCCTCTCCCTAAGCTTTACTTTTCCAAAATTAGTCCCTTTTGGGGACTGAGACAAGCTATGTTAATTTCTTAACCACTTTTCTGTAGTTGTGGCTGCATTCCCTAGGAGTGCAGGGGCTGGCGTGGGATGGGGGGCACTCTTTCCTTTGGATGGGTTTGGCAGCGGGGACGTTGGGCTGGCTGGCTGTGAGGCACAAAAGAAATCTTCCTTATAGCGCCGCAGGCACAGATGTAACGCTGCGCCCCTCTGCGGGCGGGGACCCGGCTTGGCAGATGGCGAAAAGCCGAACTGGTGACGGATTGTCCATCAAATGGCACTTTCTGGGTAGTGGGAATCTTGTAGCACCCAGGCACAAAGAGGCATGCAAGAGACCCCCTTTGCTGCCTAGGCAGTCCCTCCCAGAAGTGAGGCGATCAGGTTGGCTTGGGTGGGTAGGTTAAGTTTTTTTTTTTTTTTTACTCCCCCCCCCCCCCAAGATCTGCTACAAGACTTGAGAAAGGAAGGGGCTGAGAAGGGAGGGGGCCAGGCCCAGAGAGCACGCAAGAAGAGATAGGGGAAGGGGTAGAGGCCTGCTGCCGCTGGGGAGGAGAGCAGGCTGGGAAGCAGGATCTCCTGCCGGTTTCAGTTCGGGGTGCCAGGATTGCTTCTCTGAGGGGTCAGCACTGCAACTCCGTCGCCTCGGGCCCTGGTGACAGGCACATGCCCCGCCCTTTCTCCTCCCAAGACCTGCGGGCTTTTGTTATGCAGATGGCGGCAGGAGGCTGTGCTGGAGGAGGAGGGAGTTGGTGGGGAGGAGGAGAGACGGAGAGGGGGGAGGAAAGTGCAGCTCGCGCGACCAGCCTCCTCTTCCAACGTCACATTGTGCGAGAGACAAAACCCGGGCGCGCCTGAGCTCACACGCGCACGCACACACAGACGACCCCGTCGCCTCTTCTTTCCTGGCGCTGCCGAGAAAGCCAGCCCTCCCTTCCCTTCCTGGGGCACGGAGGCTTCGCAAGCTCAGAGCTCAGCCCAGAGACAGCACAGAAGGCAAAGAAAGACGGTGGATCAGCCTTCTTCCTCCCCTGCCTGACCGGGCTGAGGCATCCCATCCCCCGCCCTGAACCCCCGATCTCTCCCACCCCACCCCTCTGGGTTTCACACGGACTGAACCCGGAGCCGGGTGTGCCCCCATTTGAAATCCGCGTTTCAGCACTTCGGACAGCGCCCGGGCGCCCCGGGTCCCTTTGGGTTGGCTATGGCGAGCGTTCAGCAAGGCGAGAAGCAGCTTTTCGAGAAGTTCTGGCGAGGAACCTTTAAAGCTGTGGCCACCCCGCGTCCCGAGAGCATCATTGTCGCCAGTATCACGGCCCGCAAGCCACTGCCAAGGTAATGACCTCCTTCTTAGCAGTTGAGACCCTGATGGTCCTTCTTTCCTGGCCTGTGTGCCCCAGAGTCCTGAGGGGTGGATGCAGGCTGCTGGGCCAGGGCGCCTGTCTTTTCCCCGTCACTACTCGGTGTCTCCCGCTGGAACATGGGAACTGATTGCCTGTGTGAGGTGGAAGCTGGTGAGAACGGACAGGGAGTCTTTAGGGGGAGCAACACTCAGTGGTCTGCTGACCTGGCAGCTGCTGTTCCGGAGGTTTTGCTTTCTTGGGGTGGGCGGTGTAGGTGAGATAGGACTTGACTAAGAAACTTTTCTTGGTATTAGAGTTCAGAGGACGGGGGACAAAGGAATGCTGGAATTGGGGTAGTTGTGGTGTTGTACAAGAAGAGAAGATGAGGGTTGAACCAGCTTAAGCAGTGTTCAGAGGTAAACGGCACATTTCTATACTCAGCTCAGAAACTAACGAGCTCTGAGCATTTTGACAAAAGCCCATATGCTGCTCCCTCAAATACACCCTAAACAGCACCCTCCTCCACGCCTTTCTGGCTGCCACTGCTGCTGAATTCTCTCTCCTCCAGCATCCAAAACCAGTACTCTGAGCTCAAGAGTCAGGGAGGAGGCTTCCAAGATCGTGAAGATGATCTTGGAAGAGTTTTGTTTGGTTTTTCAACAAGGATCTGATTGCTTTGAACTCAAGGATGAGAACAGACCCGTAGATGGTGAAAATAGTGGGATGCGGAGAATAAGGGAAGGAAAGAAAGGCAGAAAGGAGGAGAAGAGGAGGTGAGGTGGAATGGAGAGGAGGCTAGGGAGAGCATTCCAAGACAGAGAAAACCCAGTTCTTTTCATAAAGCGTTCAATTTAGAGGAGTTTGCGAATGAAAGGAAGAAGGCTGTGCTCTCTGTCAGGGAAGATCAAGGCAGTATGAAAACTCATCTTTCGCTGGTGTTGGATGAGTGGTTCAGTGGGAGAAAAAGAACGAAGTGGACCAGGGGAGACCACTTGGAGGATTTATTAATCCTGGCAGGCTCTATGAGAGAGTAGATTGAAAACATGTCTGTGAAAGTGCTTCATACAGAATGCCTGTTCTGGACCCACGGGATCTGAACTTTCCGGTGGTTGTGGGGTGGGTGGCAGTGAATCCTATCTACAGAATCAAACTCAGGCTGGAGAACTTTTCAGAGTCTGATAGGAGCGTAGCTCATACAGGTCTTTAGAGAGATGGGTACCCCATGTTGGGAATGGGTGTACTAGAAGCAGGATGTGGTAGGCTTCAAGCAGCAGCAGTAGCAGCCAGTATTTGCAGATGGGAGGGAGGGGACACCTTGTGACACAGGCTGGAGAAGGGGAACAAGAACACCAAATGCCGTGCAAGGCTGATGTTTCTCTGCTTGGAAAAAGGTTCTTTGAAGAGAGTTTTGACGTCAGCAGTTCTGTCTTCCTGGGTTTCAGCCATCCATTCCGCCTTTGGAGTGTACCTACTGTTGGCAAACCAGGTGCTGTGTAGGCCAAAGAATATGCCCTTGTAGTGGAAACTAAAGATAATTTCATTGAAAACTACCTGTGTGACATTTGGTCCAGGGTCTGCCATGTATTTCAGGGTTGTGGGAAGATGACAGCAGATTCCTGGTGGTATTTGAATACAGAAAACGCCTAAAGTCCACCTAACTTGGCATTTTCCCCTTTGCCTGTCTGTCCGTTACTGGCATGCCCTTTTCTTGGTCATATTCTCAATTATATGACTTGCCTGAAGTCTCCTAACCCTCATGCTTTCTGCAGCATGGTACAAATCTGAGCATAATGCATCTGAAACTCTTTAACAATAGCCAGCCCTCCTCCCCCAGGTGTCATTTCCCTCTAGGGGTCTTTTTACCCCTTATCCCCTTACCCCTGGAAACCACTGCTGGGGTGAAAGTCTGAGTCATAAGCCCCTAATTTATGTCATGCTGGAAGGATCTTCTTCGATACTTCTGTAACATGTGCAGACCCTCTGTAGAATAGATTCCAGTTTTATAGCTGTCATCCTGGTTTGGGGTGGGACGTGAGTGGGGAGCATTTGTATTCAAGTCTTCAGGGAAGGCTGGGTTTGAGTCAGCTTTCAACAGACTGTCTGTAAAACCCAAATCATCCCCAGCCCCATCCAAGCCAGCCACATCCAGCGAGGTCAGTTCCTGCATCCTTTCTAATGTAGTAGGCTTACTTAACAGTGAAAGTACCATGTTGTCAAGGCTGAGTTCTCAGGAAGGAAAGGGACAGAGACGCTGGCATAGTATCAGCTGAGCCCCAGTGGCTTCCTCTAGAGGCAGTCTAGGTACTTGGTCTCCTCAGAAATGTCATTTCGTTTCATGAGTCAAGACCAGCACATAGTCAGCAGATCTGTAGGGAGATGGGGGAGGGATTGGACGAAACACCATCCAGTTCTGTTGGTTAAACACTTAATACGTGTTTCTAGATGAGGGTTATCCCTCCTCTGAATGAACTTCCCTAGGATATTTTAAGTCTATCTCAGAAGATAATTTAGTACCAGGATAGAAGCTTATATTCAATTGGTTGATTTCATAGCACTATGCATATATCATACAGTCACACTCCAAGCAAAACCTCCCCTCACCCCCCCCCCACCTTCCTCTCCCCATCCATGAGGCATCCTTGATGAGGCAGTAGCTTTATGTGTATCAAATTGCAAGCAGATGTCTGACTCAAATGTCAGATCGGTAAAGCAGAGTGGGAGGCAGTATATCATAGTGGTTAAGAGCTCAGACTTGAGTTTCAGACAAACCTGGATTCTTGTTGTGGCTCTAGCATTTAGCTGAGAGTCCTGAACAAGAAGCTTTACCTTGCTGAGCCTGTTTTTTATCCGCTTGAAATAGAAATAATAATAGTAGCCATCTCAGACCTTGAATTATGAGGACTGAGTCAGGTAAAACACTTCCCACAGTGTGTGGTCCAGAGTGATTCCTTAATAGACATCACTCCTGAAACAAACAGCTCAGTTGATAATGGCCAAAGGAAGTCAACGTTTCCTTCTAGTATTGTGTTCTTCATGCCCACCCATTTCTCCCCCAAATGATGCTGGCAGTAAACATCGTGGGATTTCAGCTAACAGGCCATGCGTTGAGATGGAATTAACACATAGGAGGTGGGGTGAGAGTGGTCCCATCATTCTCTTCCCTGAGGGAAGCTTAGGGAATTTCTGATCAGACTTTTTTAGTTAGGGGGTGGGCGAGGGCTGGTGAAGAATTCCCTGGGTTCAGGATGGATTGCTGTAGCATCCTCAGACTGCTTTCTTTTCATTTGTGTAGAGATGACCAGGTACTGCCAGTCCAGAGAAGACTCAAACTCCTTGAAAATTAGTTTGAATCCCTAGTTCCATCAAACTTAGAGTGACTGTATAATTCATTATTCATATTGAGAGTGAAAGTCTCGCTGTGAGTCATTACTCCAGGATGGAAGATGTAACGGGCCTGTCCCAGGCCACCTGGGATATAGGGTGGCCAAAGTGAAGCCTCAGCCTAAAAGAACTGAAAGAGAGCATGAATCAGTAAGATAGTTGGAGAGTAAGAGACCCCGCTCTTGTCCGCACCCAAGAAGTACAGTCATTTTTCCTGGCTTTGATTAATTCTCTTTTTTTAATTGTTTGGTCCAGAAAAGTTTGTACGCAGAAAGTTTATGCTCAGAGTGAAGAACTTAAATGTCTGGGGCTAGACCCAACTGTAATAATCATATCACCAAATAGTAGCTAAGGACTTAATGAACATGTGAAAACCATTTGAAATTAGCATATCAATTGTTTGTGGATGCTGGAGTGTTTGTAAAGAGCTAGCAAGGCCGCCCTCTTAAATAGAAGAAGCGATTCCCTTTACAATTCTTTTGGCAAGCTATTAATTTTCTTCGAAAAAACCTCTCTATGCAGAATAGTCCAGAAGCAGACTTCAGCCCAGGTCTGTCCAAAGGATCATAAATTCCAAACTATTGGAGATTTTACTGCATAAAGGGAAAGATGGCGAAATTGTTAGGCAGGAGAAATGCCTTTGAACCATTTAAT
Organism: Mustela lutreola; assembly: GCF_030435805.1. Taxonomy (NCBI): domain Eukaryota; kingdom Metazoa; phylum Chordata; class Mammalia; order Carnivora; family Mustelidae; genus Mustela; species Mustela lutreola. The sequence continues at coordinate 87,809,953 of NC_081300.1, read as the reverse complement.
TCCAGACTCCCCTTTGTGCCAAGAGATCGGTTAGCACATTTGTGCTGACTCTGTCCTCAGGAGCAGAGTGAGGGGCAGCTGGGAGGTGATTTCCTGACGGCCTGTGGTTAAAAACCAAGGTACTGAGGGTCATGGAGAAAGCTTGCCCCTGCGATGAATGATCGTTTTTCTCTGGAAAGGGAGTGTTATTGTTTGGGTCAAACCTTTCTCCTTCTGAAAGGTGAAATTTGCTGAATGGTGTACAGGGGTCAGTGGGGGGCATTATTTCTGACACGGCTGTTTTCACTTGGCAACCGTGCTGTCTTAGAGACTCGGGCTGCAGTAGACGCTGAATGAAACTTGGATGCATTAATTGAATGAGTGCACGCGGTCCAAATCCAGTGTCAGATTCGCTGTCTCCCAGTCCACTCCCATTCCTGACAGGCTGGGGATTCTTGATCAACGCCGCCTAAGAGACACACACTCTGCAGATAGATTTGACTCGCACTAGTGTCAGAATGAAGCTTTCGGGATATAGACGTCTGTCTGGCTGGGCGAGTAGACATGTCAGCTGGTGTGGGTACAGGAGGTTGGATGAAATGCCCCCTGGGAAGTGCTTTTCAGGGCTGTGTGAGCCTTGATGAACTCCATTCCCACTCCAGGCCACCAGAAAAAGATGGGGGGGGGGGGGACACTCCTGAAAGCTGAACTCCTGTGATGAGGAAGGAAGCCTGGGTCATACGCTTCCTGCTCTTGTGAGCTCTTCAGGCATGCTGCCAATGCACAATACATTTTTTAAAATATACTTTCTTCTGGAGTGGCTGGATTTACCTTCCTGGGAGGTGGAAGGACTCACGGGGGCTTAACAAAACCAGCGTTGTTAAATTGCTCATTTATAAGACTTTGAGGTGTGAGGGAACACTTCTGAGGGGAGAAAGTGGAAAGGTGAAGAACTTGGGCTCTGAAGTCAAATCTGGGCTCAGATTTGATTGGTTAGACTGAAACTGGCTTCAGCTTTCCTACTTTGGACTCTGCCAGTCACTTCGCCCTCTCTGTCCTTCGGCTGACCCACCTGTGCGAGACTGAGCTCATGGGGTTGTGGTGAGCAGGAGACAAAGTAATTCGTGTTAAGTACACGGCACAGTGCCTGGCACAGACCAAGAGCTCCATCAGCAGTGCTCTTGTTACCATGGCAAGAGTTACCTAATGAGATGTCAGGAGGGAGTGCCACCCCCCTCCCCCACACCTGGGCTGGGTGGGCTGCCTGGCGGTGGCACCTGACCACCCCAGTGCTCTGTATTCATTTTTGAATGTGGTTTTGGCATTCCCTAAAGAGCCACTAGAGATATGTAGAGCTGTTAAAAAAAAAAAAAATCAAATCAAATCAGCTAATCAAAATACCTGTTTCCGTTTACTATTTGCTGATGCTTACTATTTGCAGATGCTATGTGATTTTTGGCAGGAACTTGACCTTCTCAATCTTGGTTTCCTCATCCATAAAATGGGGCTAATAATAGCAGCCCTCTCCAAGAGCTGTTGAGAATACTGAATGGGCTAATTTATGGAAAGTGCTGTTTGGCACAGAGGAAGGGCTATCATCATCAATGTGAACTCTTACTATTAATAATAAATTATTGTTTTTATTATTACTATGTGCCAGGCCCATCAAGGAGGAAAAGATGAATGAATCCAATCTCTCTCTGGGAGGGCCTCGGAATTCAGTGGCAAAGGTGGACACAGGCACCAGTAAGGAACAGCATGAGGCAGACTGTCCTAAGTACTGTAATATGGGTGGGAATATAAGAAAAGGGGATGTGGAAAACCAGAGGAGGGAGGCACCCTCCCTGAGGCATGGCATCCCCTGCCTAGACTCACACAGTTATCCTTAGTGGTTTGATCTGTGGAATGGGAGTGATTCTTTTATTTCATCAATTTTACCTACAAATGCAAGGAATGATCAGCATGAATAAGGCCTTTGTTGCTAGTAGAGTCTCAAAAGATACCTTTTTTTTTTCTCTCCCCAGAAGAAAAAACAATTTGAACTTTCTAGAGAGGACATCATCCGCTGGGGGGCTCAGAGTTAAGTGCTAATGAAGGGGGATTGTGGAAAGAAACTGCCCTTATTGTATAAAATTTCCAACTCCTCTGTCATTGGCTCAAGGATGCAGAGTCTGGTGTGGACCATTAGGTTTCTTGTCCTTCATGGTCTAGCTCTGGCTAAAACAAAATCCAGTCTGCATTCCTTGAGCAGCCACCAATGGTAGGGGGATTGGAGTGAGCCCACGCGTTTCAAAGAGAAGATGAGCCACAGGGAATGAATCACAAAAGGGAAGAAGCCGCCTGTGGCTAAAAAATAAAATCGTCCTTTCATTCATGGAGAAATTTTATTGAGCTCCTACTCGATATAACAATGAACAACACCAAGCTGTCAGAGGGAGAAAGGTGATAAATGAAGAAACAAGGTAATAAATGAAGAAATCAAAGAAGGTCAGGTTATAATAAGTGTTATAAAGAAGAATAAAGGAGAGGAAAGGGATAGAGAGGGTAAGGCTGGTTGATTGGATGGGGTGGTCAGGGGGCTGCCTGGGTGAAAGGAGGGAGTCATAAGGATAACTGAGGGGAAAGGGTTTTTGAGACATAGGGAACAGTAAGTGCAAAGGCCCTGAGGTGGAAGCATGCTTGATGTATTTAAAGATAGCAAGGAAGTCAGTGTGGCTAGAGCAGAGTGAGTGAGGGGAAAACTAACAGAGGATGACTCCCTAGATGGAGGCAGGAAACATTTCAAGCAATTAATGTAGTAAGCCAGTTAAGCACTGACTTCCCAGGTCCTTGACTCCTAGGCTGGGAGCAGGGATAGGGGTCAGAGGGGGGCTCCTGTCCTCTTAGTCAGGGTCCTATTGGCTTCTGTTTCTATTGGCTCCTCTCCCTGACTCAAATGCAGCCAGGATGACTTTGAATAGCAGTGTTAGAAGCTTAGCTGGGCCCCTGCATGTGTTATGGACAAGCATGAAATTTACAATCTCTCTGATTGTGATCAATCAGATTAGGAAATTGAAAAACACACTGTTTAGACTTCCAAATAGCAGAGGCAAATCATGTTCCCATGACGGTGAGGGTTTTGGTCTATCTCTTATATCCGTGCGCACTGATCCAAACTACCCCTCTCACCCAGCCGCCCCCCTTCATGGCGCACCTTTGAAGCAACAGTCTGCTTACTCTCCATCTCTCTCTCTTTCCCTCTCTCTCTCCCCCTCCATCCCCCATCTTCACTGGAGATTTTGCTGAGGGAGCTCCCATATGCCACAGCCTGTGTGCGGAGCTCCGTGAAATAAAACACGAATTAAGATGTCATAGAAACAAAGCCAAACCAAATACAGAACAATGCCGAACCCTAAAACAGTCATTAAGTAATTCACGTCTACATGTGTCTGTTCAAAACAAATATTAAGATCCTCTGGACGCAAATGTTTCTCATCAGGAGAATCCCCTTGTTGCCGGATTCCCTGGGCTTACATCCCGCTGACAGCTTCGCTGAGCAGAAACACCAATGGATCACTGTTCTCTGGCTTCATTAAAAGTTAAGCTTACGCAAGTGAGCTGGAATTTTATACGACAGACCCCCCCTCCTTTGGGGAGAGAGGTGCCATCTGGGCCTGAAGCGTGTGTGCACACTCACGGCACAGAGTGGAGGCCAAGCTCCTTCTGTCATTTAAGTGCCCAGCCCTGTGCTATGAAGCAAGCATATTTTATCTGTTGCCTAATCCCATGTTTACAGTAACTCCAGGAGAGGGGTATTTGAGAGACTGTTTTATAGAGGAGAAACTGAGGCTCAGAGGGTGGAGGTGACCTGCTCAAGGACAGCTGGCTGGTAAGAGTCAGAATTGGGGTAAGAAGCCAGAGCTCTTGAGTGGTACATGTGTCGAGTCTCATATGCTTTGCGGAGGAGGAACAACTGAGACCCAGGAGGTGGTGAGATGTGTCTTGTCCAAGGCCACATAGTTCGTAAGAGGTGAAACTGGGATCTGAACTCAGATCTGCCTGATGGCAACTACAAGTCTTCTCTACCTGCTGTGCCTCTTGTCGCTGTAGTTTGGCTTTTAAGGTTGGGGGTGTTTTTGTCTCATTTTGCTCGTCTTGTTTCATGCCCGATCGGCTTAAGCAGTAGCTACTATTATAACTTACCTTACTCTCTGTCCTTCCCCGACCCACTTTCTGTGTCTTTCCCCTCCTTACCCATTCTCCGCACTGAGCCAGAAGAACCTCTTTGAAAGGCAAGTCAGCCCATACACACCCCCTCCACCCATCTAAAGCCCTCCATCCCTGTCCTTTGGTCTGCAGAATACAGAGCAGACTCCCTGAGAAGACCTAAAGACTCTCCAGTCCAGCGTCTATCTGCCCACCTCCCCAAGACTGTTTCTAAGATGCTGACCCTCACTCCCTCCATTCAGCCACACCCCTCTCCTTTTAGTCGCTCAAATTTTCCATGCCCTTTCTGCCACCGGCCTTTGCACATGATGCCAGGAAAGCTCTCCATCTCCCCAGTGCCTAACTTATACCTACTGCACTTTCAGATCTCAGGTCAAATGTCATTTCCTCAGGGATTCCTTCTACAATGCTCTAGATTAAGTCACACCTTGAATTACAGACTTTCTTATCATGGCAGGTACCTCTCTTGGCTCTCAACACACTTGTGATTTTGTATTGATTTGTGAGACCCATGTTAAAGTGTACCCGTCCTAAGAGACCGAAAGCATCATGGGGAGGGGACTATCTGTATGCTCCTTGATGTATCTCTTTCACCTGATACACAGCAGGGGGCCAGACAGGTGTTGGTTGAATGTATGAATTGTAACACTTTTCCCTCATCAAGTCGCTGGAACATCTAATAGTCTGAAGCATATGGAAACACCAGTATTAAAAACAGCAAAGTTAATTCCTTTTATTTGAGAGAGAATCATTTGAACTGCTGGAGGGTGTGGGGATGCGGAGGTGGGGACCTTGTTTGCCTCATTCCTCACTGTATCTCAGGACCTAGGACAGCGGTCCATGGTTGGGGATCTTGACATGTTTGTTGAATGAAGAAATGATGAGGACCCGCGGGAGTGTGCATGTGGTACTGATCAGGAGACTCGGAGACTTACATAGGTACAGCAACAGAATTTTAGAGCTAAAGGGATTTTCGAGATCATCCAGTCTCCTTGTGCATGGGGAGGTCTGAGGAATATGTTTTATAGTATCTGTAATGATGTATTAGAACCACAGTGTTCATGTAGAATTCATAAATACACATATATGGGGGGTTCATCCTCAATATTTCTTACTGAGAGAGATACAAGATCAAAAGATCTTTAGGACTCACTGTTCTAGTTCAGATCCCCATTTTGCAGATGGGGAGACTGAGACCCACAAAGGGAGAGGAGTTGCCCGATGTCCATAGCCTGAGTCAGCCTGAGAGAGCACTGGGTTCAGTGAAGTGGTGTTGACCCAAAGTCACGTTTGAACTTCCTGCTGTGATCAGGTGGCCGCACACTGCTCTCTCTTGCCACCCTACCCTCTGTGGGGAGTTACCGCATCCTGCCCCAGAAAGGTGTCCTGTGGCATATGCTGCCCGAAGCCTGGTCTGGGGATGCTGATGAGATGTCCATCTGGACCCAGCTTGTGCCTAGCAGAGCAGGTGAGCAGCTCTGGCTGTTTCTGGGATCCTGTTTCAGAGCTGCCAGCTGATAAGGAGGCTTTTGTTTGGCCGGCCTCTGTTCCACAGCCAGGTGGCAGGTGATTCTGGGGCTCAGCCCACTCCCATACGGACAGATGTCTGGGCAGTGGTGCAGGGTGGACTCAGGGCCACTGTTTATCATGTGGCTTATTGTTTCCAGAAGGAACATATCGTTGTAATGGCACCTTCTGTTGGTCGGCTTCTTACAAACCGCCATCACTTTGCGGGGGGTTTTAGCTTCCAGTCAGGATGGGAGGGTCAGAGGGGACCTTCGAGGAATTCACATTCAGTCTTTTTGTTTTATAGATGGGGAGAGAGAGCTGAAATGTGAGCCCACTTGACCCTTAGTCCTATGAGACCACACCACTCCGAGTTCCTTGGGGAAAAGGGCAAAAAAAAAAAAAAAGAAAAAAAAAAGAATTTATTCCCATTTTACAAATAGGACAAGTGAGGCTCAGAGATGTGAAATGACTTGCCTAAAGTCACATCATGAAATCATGCTATATCCTTATCTTTGTTTTTTCTCATTTGGTCCTTACAACAGTAAGTGCCCCTTGTGTGTTCATCTTGCAGATGAAGAAACTGAGGCTCGAGGTCTTATAAAGACCCAGAAAACACCCTGGGTCTCTTGACCCCCTCCCACTGTGGGACAATGTCTTTGACCCCAAAAGCTTGTGCACCCAGCATTGATCCAAATTCATTCCTATCAGAAACAAAGAATCATGATGGCCAGGATCCCTTTTTCAGTCTGTGCAAAGGGATTTTACATCTCCCTTCTGATTGTTTATTCATACCTTCAACACAGAAGTTCTACTATAGGTAAAGCATAATAATGAATACAATTTTCTCTTACTGTCAACTTGTTTACATTTTAGTTGGGGAGACATGACTATAAATAACCAGCAATTAGCGGGCAGGGCGGGAGTTAATATCATCAAAAGTGAATCAAAGTCTGAACAGATAGGGCGTCTGGGTGGCTCAGTCAGTTAAACATCTGCCTTCGGCTCAGGTCATGATCCCAGGGTCCTGGGATCAAGCCCCACGGGCTCACTGCTCCTCCCTCTCCCTCTGCGTGTCACTCTGCCTATCTGTGCCTTCTCTCTAGCTCTATCAAATAAATAAAATCTTAAAAGAAAAGAAAAGAAAAAGAAAAAAGAAAAAGTCTGAACAGATAAAGTGACTTGCCCAAGGTCATATAAGTTAGTTGTGATGCCGTGAAGTTTTAGATCTCTCCTAGTCATAAACCAAGCTCTATCCTAGGCAATTCATAGATATTATTCATTATGGCTTCATCCCAACCCTATGCAGGAGATACCATTGTCTCTATTTTGTAGGTGGTAAAAGTGAGGCTCAGAGGATTTAAGTTACTCAGCCAAGGTTATCACCTTGTAAGGGTCAGAGGTAGGATTTACAGCCCAGATGTGCCACTCTAGACTTTTCTCTTACTCAACACTTTCTTCCCCAGAGGCAGGATTCGGAGCACAAAATGTCACTGGTGAGGCCTAGCTCTTCTCCTACTTTTAAATTTCTAGATGGTCACTCTAGTGGAGGCTTGCCCCAAGACTGGGCTCAGGCAGAGGGAAAAGTAACTGCCCAGCAGTAAAGCTGACCTCACAGGGCTCACAGGGCTCGGGGCTTGGTGAGGGCTTGCCCTGGGGTATTGATGGTCTCCTCCCACACTGGGCAATCACTCGGAAAGAGAATCAGCCAGCAGGAAGTGCTTTTCATGCTAGAAGTGCTCTTCCCAGCAAGAGGATTATCGAACCATCCATGAAGAGGGATAACCCTTCAAGACAAGGAGACAAGAGATATTGGTAGTTAACCATGTGTTTTCTTGACCAGAGTTAAACTCAGAAATGGTGGTGCAGAGGACCCCGAGCTAAATCATTGGTGATGAGGAAGAGGGTGGGATAATAGATTTTGGTGGCACCAGGATTTTGTACTGCTTTGCACTAACTTGGGGAGTGATTAAAAACAGCCTTAGATTGTAAGTGACGACACAGATCCAGAGAGGTTATTTTACTTGTCCAAATTTGCCCAGCTTGGCAGAGATCAGACCATTGGCCATCAGTCCGTGTATATTTCATGGAGACATTCATCATTCCTGCCCCCACAGCACCCTTCTGGTCTTATGGGTGCCCTCCTCCACTCTGTCTCCCCTCTCCCTGCCTCCTAGTCTGGAGGCAATCGCTTACTACTCTGGAGAAATCTTTCTTCCTTTGTGTTTCTTTAAAACTCTCTCCTAAGTCCATAAATCCCCTGCCCCTGCAGGCTTTGACTTTTCCAAAAAGCAAAAGCTGAAAACACTCCCATCTTCCTGTTTCCAGGCCTGACTCATGCCTCCCCTGAGGCAGAGGGTAGAACCCATGATCTGCTTAAATGGTAAAACAACAACAACAACAACAAAACCAGAGGGGAAAATACAGGGAGGAGAAAAACCACATAGGTCAGTATCTCCAACTATTGTCCCACTTCACCTCTCAAAACCTGTAAGCTTTTGAGATGGTACTGTTAGTACCTTTAATTAACAAGTGAGGAAGCTGGAGTTCAGGATTATGTGACTTCTCCAAGGTAACACAGCCATAAAGTAGATCCAGGATCCCAACTTCAGCTTGTAAGGCCCCAGTAGTCAAGATTTTAACCACCATGTCCCACTAATGCACTACCTTGCGGGGGGCGGGGGGGAGGGAATAGATAGATAGATAGTCAGTCAGTCAGTCCAGGGATGAGGAGTGACTTTCCCAAGATCATTCACCAGAACAGGAGCCCAGCTGGCTGATAACAGGCATATCAATGTGTACCTACTTTTAATGGGCCTCCCTTGCATGCATCTGAACTGTCCTCATGCTTGTGAGTCTCTAAGGAGGTCATACTGAACTGAAACCCAGAATAAAGTTCCAGAGAAGAAGAGTATCAGCCAAACTATAGATCTATGCATCTGAGTAAGGACAGGATGGTGAACAGGGTTCCATAGAAGGTGTCAAAGACTTCGAACTAATTGGTAGTAGTTGCCTGAAGCTCTATGTTGAGATGGCTTCTTGGGATGTATCTGAGATCAGTAGCAAAGAGCGTTTTGCTTGGTGCAGGAACGGGAGGTGACAGTATGCATGCTGTATATTCATCCTTCCCAGGTTGCTACAGCTCTTGGAAGGAGCAAATCGAGTACCAGCCATTGAACACTTACCATGCTGTTGGTGCCATGCTTTTTGCATTCTTTGTCTCAGTTACTGTTGATCCCAGGGCACCCTCTCTGTCCCATTTTACAAATGAGAAAATAGAACCTTAGAAAGGTGAAGTCGGTTTCCCAAAGCTAAAGAAACTAGTCAGTGGCTAACCAGCCCTGATAACTACTGGTAAAAACATAAACCATCAGGCTGATGAATAGAATATCAATAGATGGGCAATCCCAGAACATGTTAATTAGTGTGGAAATGTATACAGTTGACCAGAGGGCCTTGTCTTATTTATCTCCATACAGTCAGCAGCTAGCACAGGGCCCAGGACACAGCCGACTCCCATTGCCTTATTTACTTAGAACTAGGAACAGTGTCTGTGCTAGACGCCCTGAGAGGGACAGTTCAGAGAGGAAAGAGATTGGGCTGTGCATGTAATGAGGGCCAGCCTTCCCACTGCTGATGCTCAAGATGCCAAGCTAAGCAGACACATTTCATGCTCTCCTCCGGCAAGTTGGGGAGCTGAAGCAGGACAGGGAGGAGGAAACGGGTGTCCTGCACCAAGGGAGCTATTTCTGGCTTCGTGTTCTGCCAGCAGGAGGCTGGGACAGTGTCAGGACAGAGTCAAGACAGTGCCCGCGTCTTGCCTGGGGCACTTGAATGCCTTGCAGGAGGGGAAGGCAGTGGGGAGGGGTATCTTCCCGGAGCCCAGTCCTCTCCCGCCACATCTTTTCCCAGCTGTGTCCAGCCCCTCTTAAGTTTGGGGGTGATTTATCTTATCTGCAGAGTCGGCACGTTTGAAATTATGAAAGCATTGTGAGATGGGTAAAATGATTTTTTTTTCTGTTTCACAGATGAGAAAACTAAGACTAGTTGAGTTATTTATAATACTAGCAGTCACAACCACAACAGTGTAAGTCAGGCGTTCTGCTAAGCCTTCCATATGCGCTAACTCCCTGGAGCTTCATGAGGCCCTCCGAGACAGGCAATATTCACGTCTCTATTTTGCAGATGAGGAAACTTGAGGTTCAGAGGGGTCAAAAGTTCATCAGACCCAGTGCCATCTGATTCCAGAGCCTGTGCTCTCAGTCTCCACGCTAGACTGCCCACCTCTGGACCAACTCACTCACTTATTAATTAGTAGTTTGTATTCATATAGTATTTTCCAAACACTTTATAGATACATGTGCTTTTGAGCTGTGCTCTCACACTGTAACGCAGGTGGAGGAGGTATTCTTTTTGCTTCCCATCCTTTGACACATCAGAAATGGTGCCTGGGGTTGAGAAGGTGCTTCTGCTCTGCTCTGTACTGTGCTTCATACAGGACGAATGGTGTATATGATAACTGGAATAGGACAGAAAAGTAAGCCCTCACCATACTGTATTTCTCTCCCCCAAGCCTCAATTTTACCATCTCTAAAATGGGGGAAGAGACTTTCTTCCAAAGTTACCATGAGCATTGGTGTGATCCACTGGAAGAGCTGACACACCTGGCACATCCAAGAAGAACCCAGTTCGTCCATGGAGTCTACCATTTTATAGAAGTGAGCAGATACTGGTTCTCTTTAACCCACTGAGCCACCCAGGCGCCCCTAGATACTGGTTCTCTTTAAGGATGGGGATGAACAGTTGCCAGCTCACTGGCTAGAGTTAGCCTGGTCATCTGTAACTGAGAAGTCACGCCAAGTTTATTCTTAGCATCCTCTTCTCTCCCCCTGTATAACTGGTCACCGGAAAGAAAGGGACCCAGACCCAGGAGCCATGAAATCTCCACTCTATATAATCCTGGTCGACCCTGCATTTCCAGTGATGGGTCCTGTCCTCAAGACCATGGTGGTGTTGGTTTCCACTGGAGCAAAGACAGACCAGAGCTTTAGCCAGCATTGGGTTAAGCTGTTTCTAGGTGTAAGAGGCATTTCTGAAAAAGTAGAGGCAAAAAGAACACAGAAAGTGTATTTACCATCAGAACATAGATTTTGTGATTACAAGTCATCTAGCCGTGCACAGCCCTATCCTTGGGCTGTAATTACGCTTGTTCTGAGTTTTCTCAAGAAACAGCTAGAGAGGGAGGCATTTCGCCAGAGCCTAACCTACTTGAAAGCCTAGCACTATCTGTAGTCATGTGGTTGTTTGACCAGTGGAACCGAGGAGGCAGTAGCACTGGAAAGATGAGGACTTCCTTCCACCCATCCCCCTTCCTTCCTATGAATCCTCCAGAACACTGCAGTCAATTCCTAGCACTCCTTTCTCCAGGGAACATATTCTCTGACCAGGAGAGAATGGCTCCTGGATGCTGATACCATTTGGACTCAAAGAATAAGCAAAATGATGTCACCTTGGATGTTTCAAGGTCCTTAAATAAGGAAAGTGTAGTTAGGATAGGCAAGAATGACAGCTGTAACAAATATACCCCAGATCTCAGTGGCATAATATGGCCAGTCATGTCCTGCTCCTCTCTTAGTCCTCTGTGGGGTGGAGAAGGGCTTTGCTTCATGCAGCTATACAGGGACCCACCTCCGTGACACGACCTCAAGGTTATATGGCATGATCTGGATGAAAGATAAGGAGAATGAACCAAGGTAGAGAAGTCCCCATTGCTCTTAACTGCTTCAACCTGGAAGTGACCCAACACTTCCATTTACATTCCATTGCTGGAGGCTGGTCACAAGATCCCATCTAGGTGCCAAGCACTGGGAAATATAAACTAGTAGCTTCTGGGTAGAAAGGGAAGGAAGTTTGGCACCATGCTCTCCCCTGTATTGGAATTGCCTCCCATTCCCGGAATCATATACTACTGTGAGCATCTGAGGACTGTCTGATAAGTTTTTTCTCCATATGGGAGGAAGAGGGAAGGAAAAATAAGCTGCTGTTCATTGAGCATTGACTTTGGTCCAGGCACTGTGCCGAACTCTTCCCATGTGTTTAATGTTTAATGTATTAACTAAGCAAAGTATATACTGTTGTTCCCATTTTATAGACAAGGAGAGCCCCCAAAGAAAGGAAGTAATTGTTTATGATCATACAGCTAGAAATTTCTGGTGCTAGGATTTGAACATCAGTCTTAACCAATAGACCACACTGCCTTGGTGAAGTGCAGTGCTCAAAGTGTTTCAGGGAAGATTAAACGTGATGATAGACAAAGCGATCGGCCAGGGCCTGGCCCACCATTAACACTTATTTAATGTTGGTTACAAAGAAGAAAACAAGAAAAGAACCTAGCTGCCAGAAGATTCTTCTTTGATCTTTGGGAAGTCATCTCCCCTGATTTTTTTTCCTTTTGCAAATTGGTATCCCATTTATTCACTCAACATTCTGAAACCTGTTTATTGAGTGTGTTTTATGTGACAGACCTGGTGCTGGACTCTTGGGAAGTGTGTGAACTAGACATAGTCTCTGTTCTCAAGAAGCAAAGCTGGGTGTTGGAATGGATTCACTCTCCCCAGATTCTTTGAGATTCTGGGAAAGGACTCCAGGATCATCAGAAACGTGGGTTCTGATTGGCCAGTGAGGTGGAATAGAAACCCAAACCAATTGGGGCAAGTCAAGTAAGAAGACAGGTAAAAGGGACTGTCCTATTTAAAAAAAAAAAATTTTTATTTAGAGGGAGAGAAAGAAAACAAATACAGAGGGGAGGGGCAGAAAGAAAGGGAGAGAGAGTCTTAAGCAGACTCTGCACTGAGCAAGGAGCCTGGCATGGAGTTCAGTCCCAGGACCCTGAGATCACGACCTGAGCCAAAACCAAGAGTCAGATGCTCAACTGACTGCGCCACCCAGGTGCCCCTTTCCCATTTTTTATTTAGGTCTTTCCAGAACATTTTTCCTTTCCTTGATAGTGACAGAACCTTACTTCCATGCCAGTCAGGGCCACAATAGATACAATTATACTTCTCAATTAATTACCCTAGACATTCTAATTGGTGCAGGACTAGCATATAATACTAGGGAAGCCAATTTCAGCCCTTCTGAGATCAAGTGCTAAGGGAGGGGACTTTCACTGGGTTCTGGTGCTGAGATGGGTCAAGCTGGACAGGAGTAGTGATAGTAACACCTGGCAGTTACTGAGCGTTTATCCAAGTGCCAGGTAAGGCACTGTGCTAGGCATTGTATATGAACTATGTTGCTTAATCGTTACAAATACCCTATAAAGTGGGTACATGTTCATCCTCCTCCTTTTAAGGTGAGAAACCTGGAGCTCAGAGAAGTGACAGCCCTCATTCAAGGTCACACAGCTCATGAGAAGTGGAGTGGAGATTTGAACCCCAGGCCCTGTGCCCATAACCACTACACCATATTGCTGCATTATCTCTGTATAGTTCTACCTGGGGCCCGGAGAGGAAAGGCATGTGGGAGAGCTTTCTTAGGCTTGGGGTACAGCCTGGCAAGGGGCAGGGGTAAGTGGACTGAAGCCATTCACGGGGCCGCAATTCCCTGCCTCCCCTTATTTCCAGGAACTGTGTCATCCAGTCAAACCCCCACCCTGCACGGCTCTGTACCCTCCTTGTCTCCCGCTGTCCTGAGTCCCAGTCCGCTGGGTCCTGTGGCATCCCTGATTCCCGATGCTCTCGGAGACATGCTGCAAAAGATTGAAGTCAGCAGTCCTATAGATCACCAGCTATCAAAAATGAGGGCAATTTTAGATACATTTCCGGTTCCTATTCCCCTACTTGCTTTCCCCCAAGGGTCTGAGATTGTTAAGCAGGCGAGCTGGTAGAGGTTACAAGGGAGGTCACCAACTAAAAGTAAGATAGTTTCAGTGCATGGATATCTAGACGTGGCTGAGACACACTCCCAGCACAGCTCCGAAAGAAAGTCCTTTTAATGGGCAGTAGGAAGCTTGGAGGGACACAGGAAGGTCCCTGTGTTCCCATATCTCGGTGGGACCTTTGGGCCTGTCAACCACATACCCCAAAGTCCTCCTAAATAAACCATCCTAGAAAAAATGCTGAATTATTTTTCTGTTCTCCCTGTAGATGACAATATTAGAAAATTACCATAGAAAGAGGCAATCAGAGGCAATGTAGTCCAAAAGTCCAAAGAATAAAGTACGATAGAGGTATTTCAGAATGTTCATTAATAAAACATTGTGTTATAGTCTGGACTGGGGGTGTTGGTGGGTTTCCCTGGCTCGTAAATTTTTATCCTGTGTTGTCTTCTCCTTCCAAGTAAGTATTCACTTAAAAACTAAACTTTATTTTTGAGATTTCATATTCTTTTTCCTAAAAAGCGGCTTCCAAACTGTGGAAGCTTCCGGTCCCACATGCCTGGTTAAGCTCCTGGTTCTGAGATTCCCAAATCATAGGATTCTATGGTTTTTATGCTGCAGGGATCCTCCATTTATCATCAGCCGAGTTGATGGGGGGATTCCTGCCTCCTATGACATGGTACCCGTTAGGACCCCAGAGTCCTAGACTTCACAGTCCTGGAAGTTCCCCACTGGGTGTCCAGTAGTTATGGACCAGGTCAGTCAGTGAGTTCCAGGGGCTTGAGCAAAGCACTGATGTTTCAAGAACAGCTGCTCCCGATGGAGGAGGTGTGAAGAGGCAGAGAGCTCTCGCAGGAGGCCTGCTTTTCTTTAGATTTCTACATTCATTAGGCTTTCTCAGAGCTGATGAGAGAACTAGGTAGGTCAGGGTCAGGAGGGGCTGCAGCCGCCTTATTTACGTAGGCCAGGAAGTGGGCCAGAGTGTGGCAGCCCACTCAGCTAGTCAACCAACAACAGGATTTGAACCCTGGGAACAGACTCTTTGCTTCCTGCTGGGGACAAAGTAGAGACAATTTCTAGAGCCTGGAAAATAAGAATGTCCCAGTTCCCACCAAGCCACAGGCTCTTCTTGAAGAGCTCTTTTCCTTTGTTCCGTTGGCCGCACCCCAGGCTTCCCCCTCCATTGTGATTTCACTGTATTTTGGGGGCACCCAACAGGTTTACCCAGAGAAGATGGAGAATGCCACTGAGCGACATCACCGTCCGTGAGGTGGCAGAGTCCAATGTCTACAGTTGCACAAAAGCCTAATTTGAGAGAAACAGAATAAAAGTTGTACAACAGGCTTGGTCCTGGGTGCACACTCCCCAAACCCTAGGTGCCTCTGGGGGAGAGGGGAAGGGACAGCTGGAACCAGTCTGCCTTCTGGAGCTCTCAGCACAAAGCTCTGGGTGGGGAGGGGGTTAACGCTCTCCCGGCCTGAGCCTAGAGAGGCCAGATTCTGGTCTCTCCCAGCTGAAGGGGCTCCATTGTACAGATGGAGAAAGAGAGACACTTAGGAGCCCTTCTGAGATGAGAAGTGGACCAGTCCCCAGGGAAACTGGAGTACAGGGGTTGCCAAACTTGGCTGTCCAGTGGAAACCCCGGGGCTCTTTAAAAAATACGACGGCTGGGCCCCACATCCAGCCACTCTGATTTAATTGATTCGAGGTGATATCTGTGCATCAGGATTTTTTAAAGGCTCTTTAGGGGATCCTAATGTGCAGTGGTGATTGGGACCTGTGAATGCGGTTGTGAAGGAACGGAGAGATGTGTGTTTGAGTCTTAGCTCCACTTGTTTATAACTGTGTCCTTGAGCAAGTGATATCGCTCATGCACACCTAAGTGTCCTTCATCCCTAGATTGCAGCTCATAGTTGTATCTACCCCAAATAGGGTCAAAGTGGGAATTAAATGAGATAATACACATTAAGTGCTTAACGCAGTACCTATCACCTTACCAGTGATCAACTCCTGTTCAGTTTTATTATTGTCATTATTGTCGAGATTGTATTACTAATATAGCTCATCATTCCAAGCCCCCGTGTTGGAAAATGGGGGATCGGATTGCTAGTCCCCTGACAGATGAATCGGAATTCAAGAGACCTGATTCTCTTGTTGCAACAGCAAATGAGCTGTGTGACCTTGGGCAGATCTCTTAACCTCTCTGAGTTTAGTTGCCTCATCTTGCCAGATGGATCTCACAGCCCCTGGCCATCAACTGTCCAGAGGAGTTGCGAGATTCCAATAAGATAATGGATTTGAATGAGCTCTGGAAACAGGAATGCTCCAGAGGAATTTGAGATATTATGATTATGACAGCCATTTCATCCCCCTCGTGCCCTGGCTGGCCCATCTGTTCTGGGAGCTTTTGGGTCTCTCTCTGCCTCCTTTGGCCGCCAGTCCTGAACTGCTCAGTCTGACATTTGGGCAGGTTCCAGGGAGGAGTCTGTCCCTCCTCCATCTGCCCCTCGAGTTAACTCTTTCTCTCCCCTGTTCTGGTCTGTGAGTCCCGATATCTGACTCCAGAGTGTATGGTGAAGGTGTGTGAGGAGAGGTGCTCGTCTTATTCTCTCCCCGGGGCTGGGAAGTAGCCAGCGATCTTGGATTTCACCCAGCAGAAGAGTTGGAAGCTACCTGAGACCTTCTAGATGGAGGAGCAGATGAGGCAGAATAGAGAGGTAGAGCAAGGAGTTGAGTCCATTGTCCTGGACCCCGACCTGGTGCTCTTCTGCCCCACCATCCCCACCTCGCGGCCGGCCCCAGGCTCCCAGTGATGGGCTTTGGAACACAGGCCTCATCTGGTCCCCTAATTTCTCTTGACAGAGTTAGTGTCAGTGGGATCAGAGCAGAGGGGTTTCCTGCTTCCCCCAGAAGCGGGGGGCTATCTTCCAAAGAGAATTCATTTGTGGCCTTGGCCAAGTCCCATAACTCCTCTGAGACTCCGATTCCTCAGCTAGGCAATGGGAAAACCAGCACGTCATTATCTGTGGTTATTGAGGTCAAACGAGATCACAAGGGAGAAAGTTTGTAACCTCTGTTACCTCCAACGCCAGTCCTCCTGCTGGGGCTGAGGGAGATGTGATGATTCAGCCGGGCCAGATTCCCTGGCTGGAGAGCGGGCCCCAGACAGAGGCATCTGGGCCGCTCTGAGCTGTGTGGGCTGGGAGGAGCCTGGGAGAAGGCAGAGCCTGCCTGGGATTGGCAGCTGCAGGCCCACTGGCAGATGGTCTCCTAAGTGGGCCACCCCAGGGTCAGCTTTATGGATTTGCACATTAACCCTTCCTTCTCCAGTGGCCCTCAGACACTGGTTCGTTTTGACTTTGACCTGACCCACACAAGTTGCCAGGTCTCTAACTGTGCTGTAAACCAGATCCTGGCACACATCTTATCACTCCCCACCCACCCGAGAGACAATTCCTTGCTTATATGGAGCACCTAAGACTGGCTCCGTAGAGCCAGACTCTGTAGGTCTTCACAATACTCAAAACTGGCCAAGACTGATGATCGGACAGACTTTTAATATTTGCCCCTTCTCTGGCTACTAATTTTTGTAACTGTTAAGGTATAGAAAAGAAAATACCACGGTGCAGGATGACCACTGTGAGTATTTTGGAGTTTAGCCTTTTGGGCTCACCAAGTCACTCTCATTCTTTCTCTTGCTCTCATTTTCTTATCTTACTACTTCTTTCGCTGGGTCTTAATCACTATGCGGTAATATTGGATATGTTTAGTTTTACTTCAGATTTTCTTTTCTAATTTAACAAGATAGTCTGAATATCTTCCTATGCCAGTAAATATCCATCCCCTTCACCATTTTTAATGACTGCGTAGTATTCCATTGCAGACGTTTAACAAAAGTAATTTTCCCATCTCCCATTATTGGATAACATCATAAAGTAGAGGAGGGAACAAATTCAGAGAGGCCCAGTAACTTGCCCAAGGGCACACAGCTTGTAAATAAGAGCTTGAACTTGAATTTGCATTTTAGGACTTGAAATTCAGTCTTCTTTTTTAGGGTAAAAGAAGTGAGGATTTAAGTGTGCCATTCCTCTGCACCAGCATGCACCCAGCTTCATTCCCCTCTCTGAGCCTCAATTTCTTCATCCATGAAACACGGCTATTAAGATCTAGCTTACCAGGGGGCGCCTGGGTTGCTCAGTGGGTTAAGCCACTGCCTTTGGCTCAGGTCATGATCCTGGAATCCTGGAATCCTGGAATCGAGTCCCACATCAGGCTCCCAGCTCTGCAAGGAGTCTGCTTATCAGACCATTGGGGCCATTAGAGTAGATAAGAAATTGTCTGCCAAGTATGTGGCACATAGTGAATGCCTGACAGGGAGGCTCATACTGTTCCATTGCTGCTAGAAATTTTGGTATTCTAACTTAAAGAAGAATGTGAATAATAATATTAACATTATCTAATATCTATTAGCATTTTCTAGTATCTAGTATTATCTCATGTTATATGATATCTAATAATATTAGAGTTCTAGTAGTAGTATTAGCCCTAGTCCGGGGGCCGTAAGACTTCCAGCAAGTCTCTTTGCTTCCCCTGGCCTCAGTTTACCCATCTGGAAGCAGGCTTGCTGCCCTTGATGATTTCTGAGGGTGATTGCATTCTCCCAGCTCCCTGTGAGACTGCATGTTAACCCCTGCAGGCCTGATCTTGGCTTCCCTCATGTGTCAGTTCTTTTTCTCCCCTCTTCCACCTGCCAGAGCCAACCGGCCGCCCCTCCCCCACCAGCTCTCCCGGCCTTTGACACTAATTGATACGGAGTATTCCCTCTAATCCTGCCTCTGCCTCGGGGGCCCTTGTTCCTGGGGCATCTGCTTGGTGAGAGGAGGGGGAGGCAGGGCCGACCGCCACCCGCCTGTCTGCCATCTGGTCCCCTTCCCCTCCCTCTTCTCAGAGCCACCAAGAAAAATCTGTAATGAATCTGTGGCCCCCGCCCAAGGGGGTGGGGTGACACCAGGCACATGCTGGCCGTGTACACAAGCGACAGCACACACACACACACACACACACACACAGCTTGTAGACACAATTATTAGCAAAGCTTTTGT
The DNA here is from genome assembly GCF_030435805.1 of Mustela lutreola. NCBI lineage: Eukaryota > Metazoa > Chordata > Mammalia > Carnivora > Mustelidae > Mustela > Mustela lutreola. The sequence continues at coordinate 87,791,284 of NC_081300.1, read as the reverse complement.
ACTCCTCTCCCTGGCCCACTCCAGCTGAACAGCTGCTAGGAGGGCTCAGGAGGAGTGAGATGCTAACAGGAGGGGAACTTTAATTATCCTACCGAATGGCATCTTTGGCAGCCCCTGGGGACTGGACCAAATGGGGAAGAGGGAGGGCAGGGGAGAGAAAGACAATTAAATAAGAGAATCCATCCTGGGGTAAGAAAGGCATGGGATGCACTAGCTAAGGGAGAGGAGTGACAAGCAAGATTTCACGTGGCTCCCAGTCTCAAAAGTGCCAGACCTTCTCAAATCCAGGGGTTGAAGACAAGATTTGGACAAGTTGCAAATTTTCTCTCTTTTCCTGGGTCCATCTGCCTGCCCTACATGACTTCCTCTTGCTCAGGCAATGTGACTGCCTTCCAAAGCTTGGTCTCAAGGGCAGGACTTTGGACATCTGGGTTCTAATTCACCGCTGCTCTTTGCTGGCTGTGTGACCTTGAGCCAGCTACTTCACCTCTCTGAACCTTGGGGTTCTTCTGTGTAAAATGAAGAAAACAAGAATACCTACTCACAGGGCAGGGCTGTTGAATTAGATAAGATCATTCATTCAAAGAGTAAATGTTTATTGAATGCCTACTGTGTACCCAGGCCTATGCTAGGAGTCAGAGATAGGAGAGAAGGTAAGACAGACGGGGGTGGGGGAGGTGCAAACAATGAACAAGGAAACCAACTAGTAAAAAAAAAAATGAAGCACAAGGCCCCAAAGCCAATTGCTTTAAGCAACTTTTCCAGATGATTCCACTTTCACTCATGTCAGAACAATTTTTTCCTCTTTCTTGGTTCCTGAGTTGGTATGTGTTGTAAGTGGATGCTGTAGTGTTTCATGACTGTTTGCCAATGGGAATATATTTTCTCTCTATCAAACAGCTTCAAGCTCAGTGCCTGGTGCATAGCAGGTGCACAGAAAATGCTTAGAGACACCCTACGTATATTAAATGGTTGGGGGTGAAAAGGACCAGCCGTTATATAGGAGGCCAAGAAGGGGATTATCCACTTCAAAAATTCTCTTTGTTCTGTTAGAATTGAATACTAGACATTTTTCACCCTCCAGATTGACGAAAAATAAAATGTGTGATAATAGCATATTTTGATGACGATGTGGGGCACGGGTACACCTGTGCATTGCTGGTGGGAGTATAAACTTGTATGATAGTTCAGCATTTGCCAAAGGAAAAACTGAAAGAAAAGGTTGCCAACTCTGCGCCCAGCTTTTGATACCATTTCTAGAGGAAAAATGAAGTGAGTTCAAGGTGTTCATTGCAGCTGGGTTCGTGGTGGAGTAGAGACTACCCATAGCCTAAATACTCCACAGCAGGGGAAGTGATGACATAACCAGAGCGTAACTGCCGAACACAAACCAACGATTGAAAAGACCATGATAGCTCCAAGTGTATCAAAAGAGATGGCTAAGAGATTGTGAGGGGAAAAAAGCAATTTGCAGGAGGATGGCAACATTTTATATAGTTTGCACACAGAGGAGCATAACATGTAAAAGAACATCGTCTACTCTATGTAAATGTATACATATAGAGAAGTGTCTCCAAGGATGTCCACCAGACTGCCGATGATGATGTTGCTGCTGCAGAAGGGAGGCTGGGCCCTGGTGGGTATTCAGCTTTATCTCTGTGGCTTCTGTATGTCATGGGAATGTTTTCAGAAATGACCAGATTTTTCTCTGTTTTAGTTATGCACACAAACATTAATTTAAAAAAAAAGTATAGGTGGAGAGCACCTCCGTAGCAAAAGACAAATGAACAAAAAAGTCCTCATAAAGGAGCTTAGGATTTCCGTAATCAGGTTTTTCAATGTTGGTGCTATTGACACCTGAGGCCAGATCATTCTCTGTTGTGGGGACTGTCCCGTGTGCTGTAGGGTATTTAGCAGGATCCCTGGTCTCTACCCACTAGATGTCAGTAGAGTTTCCTGCCCCCTAGCATGACAACCAGAAATGTCTCCAGAGATTGCCAGATGTCCCCCGAGGACACCAGTTGCCCCTGGTGGACACTCACTGATCCAGTCCTAAAATCCAAAATGGCTGGACAATCAGGACTTCAAGACAATTTCTACAAATCAAGAGATACCTGAAAGTTTTGGAAACTAAAAACAAATTCAACAACAACAAAACAAAAGAAAAAACCCCCACACTGAGTGGTCTTCTGCTTCCCCGTGGGATTAGGGAGAAGCAGTTGCTTAGCGGAAAGAGCCCGAATGGAGTCTGACCATCTGAATTTCACCTCCGTGGGTGGCTGTGTTCACATTTATAAAACAGAGAGACTGGCGTCTCCTCCACATGGACCACTGTACGTCTTGGGCATCTTGATGCAAATGGGTTGAGCAGAAATCAACATACTTGCTTTCAGATCCCAACTGGATAACCTTGGGCAGGCTCCTTCACCATCCTCAGTCTTCGCTTATCTATGAAAGGGGGATGATAATGATACCTGGGAGGTATCATTGGATTTGAGGAGTGCGTGAGACGATGACTGCAAACACTTACCTGTGCCCCAATATGGTTGAGTACTTGGTAAATGGTGTGGGTAGCAATGTTTTAAGTTGAACATTAGCCAGTGTCCTGATAGAAGCCAGTAGTATTTCCACGGAGAAGGGTGTCAGGGTGTTTCTTTTGTTCCTTTGCAGAAGGACAGATGCCTATCCCAAAGTGAATGGGCATCGCTCATTCATTTTGTGCAGCAAGAGTTTACTCTTTCTCAGTTCCTTTGGACAGAGATGAATCCCACATACAGTCCTGGCCGTGGGGAGCTCCAACACTCCATTATAACCTGGCATCTGAGCTGGGACTCACCTGAGTGTCTTTCTGATCAAGGTTTCCATGACGTCTAATCAAGCTTCCCAGGAGGACATCCCCTGACTTAACAACACGGCATGGAGACAAAGCTTTCTGTGAACCTTTCTTAGCTACCCTTCGTCCCTGTCTTTTCCATCTATCTTCCTTTTCCCACTTCAGAATTGTAGGGCAAATTGATAACATTCTTAAGAATACAGCTTTCTCTTATTTTTCCTGGTTTTCAACTTGTCTGTCTCCCCTCCCCCCCCCCCACCTTTTTTAAATCAACCAGTGAGCTCCCACAAGATGGCCTTTGTCTGCTATGGTGGCCCTCCCTCTTTTTCAACTGCACTGACTCCACCAACTTCTTCCTTCAGCCCCATGTGGCCTCTATCTTTGCTCTTTACCATGATTCCTTGCTGTTTTTCTGTAAAGATTCTGCACATTTCCTTTATGGTCAGTTACGCCCCCCCCCCCCCGACCCTTCCCTAAGCATCTCGAATTTTCCTGTCCCTATTGATAACATCTCCCCTGCTTAGTGATTTTCTCTGTTGACATTTCTTATGTCTCTGTTTACTCCTACCCAAGACAGAGTCTGACCCTGTTGCCTTCTCAACGGTAGGGAAGGCAGGAGAGGAAAACCTCTCCAGGTGTTTCACATCAACCCGGGAGGTAATGCCATTTACTCCCAGCATGCACTGGGGCTACAGGTGGAATTAACAGAAGGATAGGTGAAAATTGGATCACCCTCTAATATCTCCAGATATGCCTTCACGGTGGGGAAGCATCATTATTATTTCTTTAACTAAGTGCCATGAGCTCCAAGAACAGAACATCAGATCGATGTTTGCCCATGAGTAATAAACAACACAAATTTTGAAACCAGGCAGTTAAGCTGCTTGCTTTTCTGTACCAATTTATGCTTCTAGTAGCACAAAGAAGAACGTCAGCCATGACAACACCACCAACAAACTCCTAGCATCTCCAGTTCAGTGAACAGAAAATCAGGCCCAGAGAGGCTGAGCAATTAACTCGATGTAACACAGGTGTAAAAAGAACACAAACTGGGGGTAGTGCTCAAACCCACTGATTTCCATTTTAAGCACAATGCTGAATCATCAGCTTTCTGCTAAATATTTTTAAAACGAGTTTTAATCATTAAAATAACACATGGTAATAGTTTATCAAAAACACTGCAGAAGTATACAAGAGTGAAAGGCCTTTTCACTACTCCTGTCTGCTAGAGGCAAATACTCTTGTGCTTTCTTATATGTCTTTCCAGAAATGTTTCCTAGGAGAATACTATATATGGCACTAGGAAACTTGTCTCTTCTCCTTTAACTTTCTATGTTGGGATTTTTGTTGGTTTGTTAGAATAAGAGAGCGTGAGTGGGGAAGGGTAAAGGGAGGAGGAGAGAGAGAATCTCAGGAAGGCTCCACACTCAGCACGGAACCCAACTTGGGGCTTGGTCTCACGACCCTGAGATCTTGACCTGAGCTAAAATCAAGAGTCAGACGCTTAACCAACTGAGCCATCCAGGCGCCCCTGTAACTTGGGTTTTAAAATATATCACTACATTTGGAGCTTCCCTGTTCTTTGCTAGTAATAGCTTCATTGTATTTTATTGGATAGATGTGCCATTTTTTAATTTAATTAGTGTCCTGTGACTCACGATCAGGGTTGTTTTCAGAATTTTTGCTACTACAAAAAGCATTTTGGTGCATTTTTCTTCACTTTGGGGAGTGTATATATGCTATAAATTCATAGGAATGGAATTATTAAAAATTCCTAGAAGATATTGCCTGATTGCTCACCCCAAGGTTTGCACCCTCCCCTCCCAAGGGTATGAGAGTCTTTTTTCCTTGACCTTTGCAAGACAGGGGATTATTGAGTTCCTTCCTCCATACCCTTCTGAGAGTTAGGTGTAGTGTTACTTGTTTAAGTTCTCGTACTTTAATAGTGAACAGGGACACACATCTTTGCATATTTGTTGGCCATTTTGTAATTTTCTAATATTTCTTTCCCTCTTTGTGTCCTTCATTCATTTAATAGAATTGAGTTGGGCTTTTTTTTCTTTTTTAATTTGTAAGAGCTCTTTGCATATTAAGAAAATTATTCTTTTATCTGCCATGTGTGTTGCCTCAAATTATATTTTGTTTCTGATGAGACTAGAGACTCAGAACAGACCAAAAAAATCATAGGTAGCTTTCAGAGAAAAGATAGAAAGTGAAGCTGAATTCTATCTCCCTCTCCAGTCTTGCTCCCTTTCTACCAAGAATGATTTGCTCTAACAGATGGAGAGCCATGAGTCAGAACAGGTATGAGGATTTAATCTCCTCTCCTTCTGCTGGACCTGGGTTCAAATGAGGGGAAATCCTAGGAGAAAGGAAAACAGTCTGCATGGAGCACACTGCTGTTTCCCAGATGCAGTGGACAGCCTGGTTCTCATTCCCAAAATGCCACTCCGTGTTTTTAAAGACCTGACATAAGGTAGTCTATGGCCTACATGAACTCTGTAGTTTTTAAGAAGGCACAGGAAGTGGGGGTTTCCCTGGGAATGTTCAGCTCCAGAAGGTGAGGAAGGAATGGGCTTTCTCTGCCCAGCGAATTCAATGGCCGCTGAACCTATGGGAATACAGTTCATCAAAAAGCTAAACCCCATTAGAATGAGAATATTCTACAACCCAGCTATACCCCTTCTAGCCTAGAGAAACCCTCAGACAGGTGTCCAGATTCCATTCAGGAAATTGGTTGAATGGGGTGCCTGGGTGGCTCAGTGGGTTAAGCCTCTGCCTTTGGCTCAGGTCATGGTCTTAGGGTCCCGGGATCGAGCCCCACATCGGGCTCTCTGCTCAGCAGGGAGTATGCTTCCCTCTCATTCTTTGCCTGCCTCTCTGCCTACTTGTGATCTCTGTCTGTCAAATAAATAAATAAAATCTTAAAAAAAAAAAAGAAATAGGTTGAAGACATGAGTGATTGGATTCATGTTTCTTATTATAATATTGATGTAACTGTGGTAAATTAGAAACAACTTAAGTGTCCAACAATGGGGGATTTTATAAATTATAAATTGCAGTCTACCAAAACCATGGAATGCAATGATGCCATTAAAAGGACTATAGCTGAAATCTAAGTTTGGGCTTGGAAAGAGGACCAAGATGTTTGTTGAATGAAAAATGCCAGCTGCAGGTGGACAGATGTGTGGTATAGTAACTAGGACTGCAGGATCATCCTTTGCTTCCCCAACATAGAATGGATTCATCAGCAAGTCTGTCAGTTATACATACAGCCTGAGCCTTCTTCTCCATCCCCATAGACTCACAGGGACCGTCTTCAATATCTCTGTGGCTATGTGCATTGTTTTCCCTCTCTAAGCTGTGCTGCGTGCGGCCATCACAGTGATCATGTAGAAACCAAACCAGTTGATGTCACACAGTCCTGTACTGTGATGGAATCCCAAGCTCCTGGCAGGGTTCTCAGCCTCTTTCTACCCTATCCTCCCTCCCCCGATTTGCTCTCCCCACTCACTTCTTCCCCACGCTGTTGCGGCCACCGGGATCTCCTTGCTGGCACTCCTACACACCATGTTCATCGCAGACTTAGAGCTGTCACACTTCTCCTTGGACTGTTCCTGCCCAAATTTGTGCATGGCCGGGTCTTCCTCATGCTTTAGATCTTAACAAAAATGTCACCTGCTCAGGGAAGCCCTCTCTGGCCATCTGAAAATGTCTTCCGCCCAATTCATGTCTATCCGGAACCTCTGAATGTCACATTTTTTGGAAATAGGGTCATTGCAGTGATTTAAGCTGAGCTCGTTCTAGAGGAGGGTGGACCCTTAATCCAATATGACTGGTGTCCTTACAAGAATAGAAGAGTCAGAGACACACAGGGAAGAATCATGTGAAGACAGAGGCAGAGGTTGGAGTGATGTAGCCATAAGCCAAGGAACACCCAGGCCACGAGAAGCTGAAAGAGGCAAGGAAAGACTTTCCCCTGGAGTCTTTCGAGGGAGCATGGTTCTGACAACACCTGGATCTTGGACTTCTGTAACAGAATTCGTGTCTGTTGTTTTAAGCTACCCGATTCATGACACATTGTTGGGGCAGCCCTGGAAACTAATACACCCCTCCCCCAATCACCCCTGCCCCCCAAACACCTTCCACATCACTTTTCAGAGGACCCCTCATTGAGATTCATAGGATGTGGTCTTTGCTTTCAGGAATTTGGGGGTCAATAATAAATGATATATATATATATTTTTTTTTTTAAAGAAAAAGACAGTTTCACTTCTCCAAAAGAGCAGTTTTCTAATCAAGAGTCATGAGAATACTTTAACTCAGACTTGGTAATTTTTTTCTTTGCCGGGAGATTCATACCCCAGTTGTGGTTGAATACCCATGACCCTGGAAAAGGCGATAACTTAGAAATGCTTGTTCTGTTTTCCCTTTCATTACCCTTGACTTCCGAGTGTCACTTATTTTTCTTAATTCTGATTTTGCATTCTTTATGTGTATGTTTACCTATTTTACTATGAGCATGTTGATAGTGCTTGAGAAAGGCAAGGAGGCATAATGCAGCCAGGCAGCCCGGGCCTGAATCCCAGCTCCATTCCTTAATGGCTAGGTGGCCTTCATCTCTGTAGCTCAGTTTTCTCATCTGAAAAATGGGGATAAAATAGTATCATACCTTCCTTATAGGGTTGTGATGAGCATTGAGTGAAATAATATTTATAAATACTGAGAGGTCTAGAACATGGTAAATACTATTGTTTGTTAAACAGCCAACTTTAATATCTTGATGAAATAGTAACATCTAGATGAGAACTGTGCCATATGCAGCCTCGACTATAAGCTCCTTGAGGTTGTTTTACTCCATTTTGTATTTCTAGCTCCTATGACTGGCACATGATAGCTGCATGAGAATTCTTGGATGGATGGATGGATGGATGGATGGATGGATGGATGGATAAGGGAAAGGAAAGGGAAGGGAAGAGAAGGGAAGGAAGGAAGGAAGGAAGGAAATAAAGGATTTTTCACCCATTAGGTGCATGATGGTAGATAAGTCATTCTGCCCTTCTGGACTTCACTCTCCTCATCCTGAAACTGATCTTTTAGGTTTCTTCTAGTTCTCAAGTTTCCCTGATTCTGTGCCTGAAATGGTACACTAACATCCCCATTTCCTTGGGTGAAACATTGCCCTGTCTCTGATACTGTCCTCTGAGTTTTCCCCTCCAGACTGTGGACCTTGGTGCCTGGGTTACAGATCAGCACATGCTCAGTGGACAGGCAGCTGCTGGGGAAGCCAGGAGGGAAGCAGGAGGAGGTGAAGGTGGCAGAAGTGGAAGAGTCTTGAGAAACAGGGGTGGAGACATGCGTGGGTGAGTGTGACCATGCAGAGGACACTAGGAGACTAGAATTTGGGGGACTTGGAGATTCTTGAAAGCAGCCAAGGAAGAGTGACCTCCATTGAATGGGGTGAAGAGTGTGTGAAAGAGGTCCAGAGTGAGGGTTTCTAGCATCCTCTGGGGTAGGGTCCATCTCTTCTTCACTCTAGCAAAGACTCCCCTTCAGTGCCCTCTATCCCACCCTCGACAAGCTCAGCTCTATCGAGCTCCTCCCAGCACTCTGCTCCCACCCGCCAGCTCCTCTCTGTCCCATTCTCTGGACTCAGGCTGCCCTGCATTCAAGACCTGCATCTGCAACTTAGCAGTCTGTGCCGATGAGCAAGTTACTTAACCCAGGTGAACTTCAACTTCCTCATCACTGGCACGGGAGAGAATAACCTAGCAGGGTTGTTGTATTGGATGAAGTAACAAAAGGCTTAGCCCAGCATTAAGACATAGTATGAGCTCACAACATGATAGCTGTTACAATCAAAGGAAAAGAGAAGCAAAGAGAGAGAGAGGGAGACGGGGAGGGAGGTGCATTTGTTCAGGCACCTGAAGGAGAACTGGAATGAATGAGTTTAATTAAAAATTCTGGATAAGGTCCCCTGGGTGGCTCAGTCAGTTAAGCAACTCTTGATTTCCGCTCAGGTCATGATCTCAGGGTGGTGAAATGGAGGAGCCCTGCATCAGGCTCCGTGCTGGGCATAGATCCTGCTTAAGATTCTTTATTCCCCTCTGCCCTCCTCCCACCCCGAAATAAACAAACACATCTTTTTAAGAAAAATTACTCTATCCAATTTGCTTTGTTATAAATTGGAATTTTATATCCAGGATTTACTTGAAGTGGGGCATACCCACTCTCAAGCCCCCTAGGACTCATGAGGATCCCATGGAATATTCTAGAGCATCCATCTTGCCATCACCCCCAGTGGTGGCTGCAGTTTGCATCTATTTTAGGATGGTTTGGTTGCAAGAATCCCAGACTCACTCAGTGACACTCAGGTAGAAGGGGGTTTATCACAGAGAGAGTCCCCCAGCACGCAACTGCTCCAGATTGCCAAATTCGGCCCTTGGATCTCTCTAACCTTCCAGGTCTGCTCCCCACAACTGGCAGACTCAATCTCCTTGTCCCCAGCTCCACATTCCCCGAAGAGAGGACCTGATTGGCAAAGGTGATGTACAAATCAATTTGACGTAAATCAAATCCTAATTTAAATGCTCTAGGGGCCAGCTCCTTAAATATTTAATAGAGGCTTAACAAAAGGAAGTTGAGCACAAAAATCTTTGTGCAATTTGAACGGGCAAGCCCTAACCCCAGACACATCAACCATTCCTGGGTTGGAATCACAGACTTTCTGCAGGTGGGGGCCGCCTGCGGATCCAAGCCTGCTGTCTCCTTTCCTGCACTGGGCGTGGGTCCAACAGGGATGTCAGTCAGTCCCTGAAGATTCTGGGATTTGAGTTCCCCCAAGCGTCTTCCCACCACCCACTCACCTCGGCTACATTTGTTTTCATTTTTTTCCATTCTCAGCCCGAAACCCCAAACAACAGCAGCTTTTTGCCGACACGGACAGCAGCTGCCTCTTCACCCTGTTACCTCCCTGAATGACATGTTATCCATTTCTCACCCCGCGCTTCATAAAAGCTCCTTGCGCTCTGCACGGTCATCCTGCCTCAGTCTCCCTGGAGTCAGACTGCCTCCCTGAGAAATGCAGATGTGACGTCGGAAAACATCCCCTCTTCAGCTGTTGTATTCGAGAAATCCGGCTCTGAGATTATTCCAGAGCTGAGCATTTCAGCGCGGGGAGGGAAGGAGGGTTTGAAAGGGGAAGGAACTATGAGCAAACTCACAGAATGACAGGGAAACAAGGTGTCCGAGAAACTATGTAAACTGGCAGTTTTGAATCCTTCAGACTAGGATGCTTCGAGAAGCTGGGAAAGCTTTTTCCCCCCCAGAAAAGGGAAACCTATCACAGCACCAGCATCTGCTTAGCCATAGACACTTTTGTGAATTAGGGGAGGGAGCCCCTTTTCTGTGGGTGGGCTTCAGCCTCCACTCACCCCCTGTACAGGGTAGTAGCTGTTTGCACAATTGACGGAGGGATAGCCCCGTGTGGACTCCCAGCTAAGTATTCCCTCTATGATTTAGTGCACCTTTTACCGATGGAACCTTGAGGCATGTGGTGGGGAAGTGACATTCTCAAGGTCACACATTGAGTCAGTTACCTAGGCTGAGACTTGACTCCGAGTCCTCGTTTTCTCCCCCAGAGCCCACATACACAGACCTGCCCACCTACCTCCTGATTAAAGAGTCGATCGATTATTCTCACTCTGCTCTGAGGCAAAGCCACCAGTGTGGCAGATAAAAATCTGTTGTCTAAATATCTAAATTAAATCCTTGTAGAAGATGCTTACATTGAAGTGTTGGTAAACCCAGTGGCCCCAGGCAGAGAAGAGCTATTCGTCTTATCAGTACAGTCTGGGTTGAATGATCCATTTCCAACAGTGCAAGGAATGAAATCATGAAAAGGATAAGAGTCGGGATGGAGGGGGAGTGAGTCGGGGCTGGTGGCATTGAAAAGGGGCCACTCCGAGAGGGGAGGCTATCCTGAAGTGGATTGTTCAGGTGTGTTAAAGGCAGCCCCAGTGTGAAGGCGCAAATGAATCGCCCAAAATAGATGAGATTTCTCTCAGTGGTAATTGCGGAGCTGGCGGAGGGGTTTTTTTATTGAGAGTGCAGGAAGGAAGGAGCTGGAGAAATAAAGAGGATCTTATTCTGGAGCCCAGAATGAGGAAGGGTTTTTTCTTTTCTTTCCCTTTTTTTTTTTAAGAAAAGGGCAGGGGGTGAAGGTGGTCTTCTCAAAAGGGAAAGTGGTCCTGTAGGGTAGCCAGGAAAAGGAGATGCTGGTCGCCCCACAGAGGGGCCCTGTAGTAGCATAGGGGAGAGACTCCAAGTGGAGAGGAGCCGTTGGTTGTCTGGCTGATCTTGCTTGTACTTGCTCCTTCGCCTTTGTTTCCTCGTCTGTACAATGGGAATGAGTGAGCAACTCTTACAGACAGCAACTGATGCTGACTTAGTGTTGAACCAGGGAAACCAGGTGCCAAGAGGACCTGTGTGATTCATTTCCATTTAGTGCAAAAATGGGCAAAACTCATCTTGAAGTTAGAAAAGTCGGGGAAGAGAGATGAGGGAGTGACAGAGGTGAGCATGGGAGGGCGTGCTTCTGGACATTGGGAATATTCTGTTTCTTAATCTGGTGAAATTCGTTGAGCTCTACCTTGACGAGTTGGGACTCTTCCGGAAGTCTTTACAGTTTTCTTAAAAGTTTGCCTAAACAAAGAAAAAGAACTGACTTTGTGTTCATGGTCTCTCAGAGGAGATGGAATCTGTAAGCAAAGAACCGCTTGGAATTCAAGGCAGACAATGAAAGAGTTATGGGAAAGAGGGAAAATGACAGAGAGATCAGCTGATTTGAAGGTAGTGAAGCATATGCTTTCATCAGAGAACAAGGGACCTTTGTTCCCAGGTCACCTGGGTGGGCGGGAGCCTGGGTGGACCAGAACTTCCCAAGGGCCAGAGACCTGTGATGGCACATGGTGACCCCCAGTGACCATTGAGGCCAGAAAGCTCTCCTGTAGGGCTGAGAATTCTGGCTTTTGTCCAATCCCATCCCTCAGGGCTTCATGCCTGAACTGAAGCCAGTAGATGGGTTCGTGTCTCATTCAGAATGGGAGAATATGTGTTTTCTTTCCCTAATAGAGAAAACTCCACTCTGCCCTCTGATGAAGGCTTCATGTTTATGTGTTCATTTCAGAAACCCTTTTCTAACACCTACTCTGTGCTGGGCACTTGTCTAGGTACTGAGGATCCAGCCACAACCAAGGTGATCCCCCCATGGGGCCAAGATCCTAGGTGGTTGTGTAAGGCAAAGAGATGATCTCCACAGGGTTTGTTTCATAGGGAGAAAACCCTTAAAGCATCAGTAAAAATTTAAAAACCCTTAAAGCATCAGTAAAAATTTAAATAAGTAAAAACTTAAAAAATTTTTTTTAAATTTAAGTTTTGCTAGGCAGAACTGCCTGACTGCAACTCAGTTGAATGTCTCCCTGATGTGAAGCCGGGAAGCTTTACTGGACACAGATTCCATGTACCATAGAGTGGAGTTACTAGCCATAGCCTATCCATTAGTGACAGAGGGATTTTCACATTTGTAAATCATTATTACATACACCTCGGGGTGCCCTGAGGCAAGGTTGGTCAGTTCAGCAACTCAGCTGGACCTCAGGTTTGGTTCTGCCATTCTTGGGGTGTTAGAGGTGTCTCCCCTCACCACTACGAGAGGAGTGCAGCACCTCTGTGCATTTTGTGCAGATACAATAAGACAGGGCATCCTTTCTCGTGTCCTCTTTTAGGACAAAGAAATCCTTGACCTTGGCCTTCCAGAATTATATCACATGCTTGTACCCAAACCAGTTACTCCTGAGGAGAATGGGCATCCACGATTGGCTTCGATCAGTCAGTATTCATTCTCTGGTGCTGTAGGAGGGCCAGCCCTTCCCCGAATGAGGCATGCTATCTTCCACCAGCCCAAATGCCCAAACTGAATCAGGATTCTGGTTAACAAGCACTCATTCCTGGATCAAAAAACAGAGAGCAATTTTGCAAAGGGATGAGCATGAAGACCAAGTTACCGCTTGAAAGGTGGGGTGTCTTCAGTCTTCCTTCACTCCTTCTAGACCAGGGAACCTTAAGGTGGGAGGGTATGACAACTGAGATCCCAAAAGGCATAGCAATTCCTCTGCTCCTGCTTGAGAGCCAGATGGCAAAGAAAGAGGCCATGGGTCTCAGGTCATGGATCTATGGGCCTTTTGTCGTGTCCTGGGGGAGCAGAGCTAGACAAGTCCTCAGCATCATTCACATGATAGCCACAGGCACTGAGCTGTTAGTGTGCACCAGGCTCTGGTCTTCCAAAAGCATGCAGCGAGGTCTCACATGCAGATTGGATCATGTCACGAAGCTGCTTAAGACCTTCCAACATCTTTTTTTATTATTCCCAGAAGAAAACTCTGAACCCTATCCCTACTCTCCAAGGTATGGCATGATCTAGGTTTTGCCTCTACCTTCCACATAAACTCATTCCATTTTGTGTCTCCTTCCATCGATGAACTTTTTTTTTTCCTTTCTTTGTTGCTCCAGACCCAACACATAATAGGTGCTTAATAAATATTTGTTGCTTGGGTAATGACTGTTCTCCAGCCAAAAATCCTACCGTTCTTCCTCCGTATTCTAGTTCACTCCCATTCATGCTTCTTCCTTAATGATTTCTTCTCTTCTTGCAAATGAAACCCTTGCTGTAATTCTCTCTCACAGAACCCTAGACTTTTCTTCACCATGCTTATTACAATTGTTTTGATGTATTTATGTGGTTATTTGTATAATGCCTACTTTCTCCATCTATTTGTGCATTTCAAGAGGACTGTTAATCTTTCTGTCTTTGCCATATTCCCAGTGCCTGGCATATCGTGGGACTTAAAAATAGTAGCTGAAACCCTGGAAAGGGGGTAGTTTGGCATCCTCCAGCATATTATGGGCTGATGAGGGCTAGAACCCAATTCTGCTGGCTTCCAGCCCTGAGTTCTTTTCCCAGAGTCTGGCCCCTCCTCAGTCAGGGAGGATGATGGTTCATCTCTGGGTGGTTACCAAGGGTGCCCTCTCTGGGTGTTTGAATTCTGGCTGATGCAGCCTGACAGCAGGACACACACAGTGGTGGACGGAATGTGTGCTAGATTCAGCCCCTGCAAGCCACTATAGAGTGGACGCCTTTGTGCAACTCATCAATTGCACACACAGAATCCCAGCTCGTCACAAGCCCCTGCTTTGTGTATATTCTACTCCAAACATTTCCTTGTATGCCCTGGCTGGCCCCCTCCTCCAACAGGCAGCTTGTCAGCTTTGATCTTTTAATCCAGGATTCGACAGAGCATGATTGACGTGCTTTTAAACTGAACCTCCCTGGGGCTGAGACCTGCTCCTGTGGAAGCACAGGGACAGACAGGCTGGCCACGTCTCTAAACTGGATCTTGGGGCCTTAGGATATTTTTTGGTCCCTCTGCATCTGAACCTGACCCATGTTGGGGACATAACATGCATATCTTTCAGGGCTCTCAGGGACTCGGTGTGTCACCCCAGCTTTGTATTGGGGCTGTTAGAGGAAAAAGGGACCATCAATTGATAAGCACCTGTTGTGCGTCAGGTACTGTTCTGGGTAGTGAGGAGACAGGCAAAATGAGAAAAAAATGACTCTGCCCCACCGAGGGCTTGCATTGTATGTGGGGAGGAACCGGAGTCAAAAAAAGAAAAAAATACAAAATAGGGGCACCTGGGTGGTGCTGAGCATCTGACTCTTGGTTTCAGCTAAGGCTGTGATCTCAGGGTCATGGGGTTGAGCCCCGTGTTGGGCTCTGCACTCAGTGCAGAGTTTGCTTGCGTTTCTCTGTCCTTCTCCTTCTGCCCCCAGCACCAGTGCTTGTTCTTGCTTTTTCTGTTTCTCTCTCAAATCATAAATAAATAAATTTTTAGAAAATACAACATAGGGGCGCCTGGGTGGTCAGTGGGTTAAAGCCTCTGCCTTCAGCTCAGGTCATGATCCCAGGTCCTGGGATCGAGCCCTGCATCAGGCTCTTTGCTCAGCAGGGAGCCTGCTTCCCCCTCTCTCTCTGCCTGCCTCTCTCCCTACTTGTGATCTGTCAAATAAATAAATAAAGCATTAAAAAAAAAGAAAAGAAAATACAACATAGACTAAGGAGTGCCTTGATGGGGGCCTGGGAAGAGTGTTCTGGGTATCCAGAGCAAAGACATGCAGTGCTGGTGTGTGTGTGTGTGTGTGTGTGTGTGTGTGTGTATGCATAGACAGAGGATAAAGATCTCCAGAAGCAATGACACTTGCACTGAGGCATTAGCCAAATAGGGAGTGTAGGAGTGGGGTGGTGTTGGTGTTCCTGAGCAAAGACCAGGAAGTAAGGGGAAGCTGTCTGTATCTCAGGGTGGTGATCTTGTATGAGGAATAAGTGGTGAGAGATGAGGCTGGACAGATCATGGAGGTGTCAGCTCTGTCATTCTAAGCCCTCCTAGAAGCAGTTGTCAAGACAGGATTAAACAGCTAAGGATTTTACTAGGGGAACTGCCTGAGAGACCCATGGGGGTGGGAGGAGGAGATAGGGAAGGCTGGGAGAGAATCAGACCCTGGACGAAGGAAAAAGGGGAGGAAGAAAGCTTGAGTGGAAACATCCTATCCAGCTGTACACTCTCTGGAAGTTTCGCCTTTATTCTTAGGGAGTCCTCAAGCCAAAGCTGGCCATAGAGGAGTCCCATGTGTCCCTGCCTTACTATTCTGGCCACGCAGCCACTGACTAGAAGCAGCCAGTGGGAAGTATGAGTTTCCCTTCCACAGAAGTCAGAGCTCAGCACTGGGGATCTTGGGTCAGTTATGTTCCCTGTGGTTGGAGATCTGGGAGATACAGCTCATGACTGCCACATCTGTGTTTGATTTTATTCTAGGGAGAATGGGAATCTACAGAAGGTTTTAAGCAGTTGAGGTAATTAAAAAAAAAAAACACTCTAGCAGCTGTAGAGAGGATGGGTAGGGAAAGATCGATCATAGAATGAATTTAAAAACCAACAATTTTGGGGGTAGGGTTGTTGTGGAAGTTCAGGGAAGAGATGATGTTGACTTGGACTTGGGGCATGTGATGGGCCTGTCATATGCAGAGATGGACAAATTGTAAGTTCTGTTAAGAAGACAAATAATCTGAACTTGTGGTTGTATGTGAGAGGTGAGATCAAGGACTCAGAGGAAGAGGCAGAGAATGAGGGGAATGTCCATCACGTATCACTGGTATGCTAAATATAGCATGTGGTACAGTAATCTCATTTAACTGCCACAACAATCCAGTAAATTTGGTTCTGGGTAGTAGCATTGGTACACCCCAGTCTATCCACTCCTGGCCAGGTGATCAGCCTGAGGGAACTGTGGGCATCCCAGTCTCTTACCTGCAGTTGTTTTAAGAATGAATGTGTGACCCAGTTTATGCCAATAAGACATAAAGAGAGGTAATCTGCTGGGGGTCTCTTTGGAAAGAGCTCTCCTTCCTAAGAAGAAGTCATATTTCGAGATGGTCTTTGTCTTTCTCTGGGCATTCTGGTACTTGTGTATGATGTCTGGGACTATCAGCCAACTTGAAATAATGACAGAGCAGACTGAGAGCACAGCCCTCACATTAGGGGTGGGAGAGCAAAAAGATGGAAGGAACCTGGGCTCTTAGTGACATCACTGAGTCACTCAGTAAACCACTGGACTTCTTAGAATTAAGATCAGATATTTCCTTATGGTTTGCAGCAATTTGATCCAGAGTGTTCTGTTTCTAAACTCATACAAAGTATAATCCCTGTTGTATGGATTAAAAAATGGAATCTTAAAGTCACATGGCTGATAGATGCCAGAATAGGGACACAATCCCAGATCTTCCTACAGGATCACTTAACTTTGTCAATGGCAGCTTTCCTCTTTGATATCAACTCATATCAACAAATAATGATAAAGCTAGAGTTCTTGCCCTGTATGATATTAAAATACAGGGGAAAGAGAATCAGAGCTACAAGCACTAAGTGTGCCCTTGCTGTATACTCGATGATGGAACTCATTGTGGAGGACATAAATGACTTTGTTACTAGCCCTGCTTTTGAACAGTTTATGATATAGTTGAGTAGAAATAAACATAATTGGAGAGTAGAATAATAGGTCATTTTTAAAGGGCCCTTATTAAGTGCTAGACAATGGGTTAAGTACTCAATACATCTTATCACAGTTTATTCCTCATAACAGACAACAGAGTATTTATTACTATTATTGTCTCTGTATCACAGATATAGAGGCACAGAGAAGAAATTAAGTCACCCAAGATCACAAAACTGGAATAATTGGAATTTAGGACAACCTGACTCCAAAGCCTATACTCTTAACCACTATGCTATACTGCCTCTCCTAACAGATTGATTAATGGAAGATAGCATTAAGCCAAATGGTGTTCATACGTATAATAGCTAAGATTCGTAAACATATATGTGCAGGTACTTTGCACATGTTGTTGCTAATCCTTAGTGGTTTTCAAACTTAAGCATGCATTAGAAAAGCTTATTAAATCATAAGTTGCTAGACGCATCCCCATTTTCTGATTCAGCAGATATGAGATAGGAAGAGGAGTCTTAGGATTAACATTTCTAACAAATTTCCAGGTGATACTGAATGCGCTGTGAAAGCCACCACCTTAGAATAACTCTGCAAGGGAGGAATTACTACCCCCATTTTGCAAGTGGGGAAACTGGCTTATAGTAAACAAATTATCTGCCCCTACCTTGCACAGAGTAAATGCCAGATCCAGGATTTGAACTTGGTTCAGCCTGGCTCCAAAATCCATGTTCTGTCTATCGCACCATGCTACCTTGAGAGAGAAATATATCACAAATTCAGGAGAGAAGACAGTGGGTGGCTCAGGGAAGGCTTCCTGGAGGAGGAGGAGACCTTGAAGGAAAATGAACTTAAATTAGCCATTCCAGGCTATAGACATGACCAGAGAAACACCGGTCCTGCCACATTATAGTTATGCAAACACTCTTGCCTGGGGTTTCTATATGGTAGAAGGCATTATGGTGAGGACACACAGTCAGAATTGCTCCATAAAAGGGAGGTCTAGGCAGATTACATACCCTGGAATAGGATAATAGCAGAGGCAAGCAGGGACTGATTAAGGACACCACTTAAAAGGTAGACACGGAGGGAAAGTACTATGCCCCATACCCAGTGGTGAGGAACACCTTGCAGTATCTTTCTTCATGAGAAGGATGGGTAGGGATTATACCACCCCCATTCATTCCCTCAAGTGAGAATGAAGAACATGGCTTGGATATGTGCCCACCAGAACCTGCTCCCTTATTCCCATTCTAATTTCCTCAGTCAAAGCCAAGGACAAGGACAGTGATTTCTCCTTTGTCACTGAGTGAAAACTGATAATATTCTGTGACTGAAGGCACTGCAATTGTTAAGCCTCAAGGAAACAATCAGTGAAAACAGAGAGATACAAGAGTGAGCAAACAATTCAAAAACTCTACGCAGAATAGAGAAGGTTTATTCTATATGGTTATCAGGATTAGAAATTGGACCAATAGGTGGAAATTTCAAACTAAAAACATGCTATTAATTCCTGATGTCATTTATTAATCCAGTCATCTAGCTGTTTACTAACCAGCTGTCAGGAGCCCACTATGTGCCAGGAATGGTCCTAAGAGCTTGGTGAATCAAACAGAAATGGTTCTTGTCTTCATGGTTGGTCTAAGTCCAATCTTGTTATAGCTTAGGTGTGGATATGAAGTTGAAAATTTTAAGTCCTTTGTCAGTGAGAGAAAATGTGTACAGTCTCAACGAACCCATGTTCTACACCCCCGCTTCTTCCTGCAGTGATAACACATGCTTTGATTGTAATGAAAGCCTCCGAATATGCCAAAAATCACATCACTCATAGCCCTTTCTTCTCCAGGGAGTGGGGGCCTTGGATTAAATGCAGACATGACATGGTCAGGGACACATTAAGGAGGCTGCACCACGTAAACGTGATAGGAGTGCATTCCAATGTGTGAGAATGTGTTTCTCCATGAGCACAACCTCCCAGATAATGGCCCATCCCTCAGGGACCCACACAGCAGTCCCAGGGCATTTCTGGGGTCTGAGAGAAAATCCATCAGCCATTCACAACGAAGCTGGTGAGCGCTTCAGCTCTCTAATAGGGTCATTAGCTGGGTAACAGATGAATCTGAACAGTGACAGAAGGGCGGAGGTAACTGAAACATGAGAGAAAAAATACACAGTGAGCTTTCACATTTTCTCAGAACACATGTTGTCCTCAGAATTCCCTCTACTGCCCAGCTTCATGAAATGTCAGAAACCAAGGGATTTGTAAAGAGCAACTCAGAGAACCTGGGGTATGCCATGGAATGAGAAAAAAACCCCTAACCACAAGGGAGGGATGACAGATTTCCAGAAAACAGCAAGCTAATCCGGCAGAGCTGTTGATGATATCATAGGGCACTTATAAATGCACTCTTAGTGATTCTGTAAGCCCAGGAAATCAGGAAGAATGATTTGTGAGAAACCAGGGACCATGTTTTAAGCAGAAAGTTTAGTTCTGGCTTAGGAATTTATTCCATTGTTGACTTGTATTAATTAAGCTTGCTTCCTGACTATAAAAAATAAGACATGTTCACTGGGGGAAAGTACAGCAAAAAAAAAAAAAAATCACCCAAGTTCCATCATTTCAAGATAAATACTGTTAACTTTTTATTGCTATCCCTGCAGTCTTTTGTCTATACATATGCATACATCTCTTCGTTCTTGCAGTATCAAAATTATATTTTCATAGTTTTGTAAACTTTTTTCTCACTTAACAACAAATCATGAAATTTTCATGAGGTCCCCCCCCATACTGAAAACTATTTTTCAGGAATACTACTTTAATGCTTATATTGTATGAATATATCAGGTTGGAATGTATATAATTAGTGATATTCAACCTGTTTTAACCTACAAAAATGACAATTTCATATGATTCACTAGTACAATTGATTTCTCCAGCCTGATACTCTTTGACATTTAGACTGTTGCCAAATGTTCTCAGTTATAAAAATTTTGCAGTGAATTTCATGTGTCCAGATCTTGCACATATCCATAACTATTTCCTTCTGGTAAATCCTCATGCATTAGCTGTGTATTGCTGTGTAACAAATTAACTTTACACAAACTAGCAGCTAAAAAACACATGGTTTTATCTCAGTTGCCATGGATCAGGTTTATCTGGGACTTCTGCTTCATGCTATCTCACAAGGCTAAAATCTAGGGGCAAGGCCAGAGCTGAGGTCTCAACTGAAGGCTCAGCTGGGGTAGGATCTGCTTCCGAGTTCATTCAGGTGGTTGAGGGCAGGATTCAGTCCCTTATTAGCTGCTGACCTGAGACCTCCTTCAGTTCCTTGCAATGTGGCTTTTCCAAAGAGCTTACAGCATGGCAGCTGTTTTCATTAAAGCCGGTAAGGGAAAGAGTTGGCTAGGAAAATAGAATTTACAATCTTAATGTAACCTAACCACAAATGAGACAGCCCATCACTTTTGCCATATTCTTTTGGTTGGAAGCAAGTCACAGTTCACCTGGGTGGCTCAGCTGGTTAAGTGTCTGCCTTCAGCTCAGGTCATGATCCCTGAGTCCTGGGACTGAGCCCCACATTGGGCTCCCTACTCAGCAGGGTGTCTGCCTCTCCTTCTATCCCTCCCCCTGCTCTTGATCTCTCTCTCTCTCTGTGTCTCTCAAATAAATAAATAAAATCTTTAAAAAAATAATTTTTTAAATTTTTATTTAAAATTATTTAAATTTTTATTTAAAAAATAATTTTTTAAAGATTTTATTTATTTATTTGACAGAGAGAGAGGGAACACAAGCAGGGCAGGGGGGCTGTGAGAGGGAGAAGCAGACTTCACACTGGACAGAGAGCCTGACATGGAGCTCGATCCCAGGACCTTGGGATCAGGGCCTGAGCCAAAGGCAGATGCCTAACAACTGAGCCACCCAGATGCCCCATAAATAAAATCTTAAAAAAAAAAAAGAAAAAGAAAAAGCAAGTCACAAGGGGAATGAATTACATTAGGGTGTGAGCATCAGGAGGTGGAGATCTCTAGGGGGCTCATCTTAGAGTCTGTCCATCACATTCCAGAAATAATTGGTAGGTAAAATGATATGAATAATTTTTAGAGTTTTGAGATTTATGGATGAATTGCTCCCTGCCATAGTTGCATGAATTTGTCTCCCTACTAGCAGTAAATAAAAGGACTTAGCAATCTGCAGTCTCACCCATGCTGCCTATTTTCATTAAAAAAAAAAAAAAAAACTTATCAAATAAGGATAAGGAAAAGATGATACCCTGGGTTTTTTTTGGTATTTTTTCATAATTTTTTGTTTTTCATTTACTAACTGGTCATTGTATTTCTTCTTTTGTAAATGCCAATTCATGTCCTTGTCCTATTTTTTTTTTAAGGCTATTTGCTATTCTAGTATAATAAGGGTTTCAATAACCATTTGTCATGGATGTTTTAGATATTTTTCAGGTTCTGTCATTTGTTTTAAGATCTTGGTTAAGAAATTCACAAAAACATTTAATATTTTACGTTGTCAAATCTGACAGTCATGTGCTTTGTTATTTCTTTTATTTTTATATCCACGCCCAAAATAAACAAATAAGTTCTTCTGTCTGGGAACAAGGGGTCCCAGACATGGTTTTAGAGTCTTTCTCAGTGGCATGGAGGGGAAGGATGAAGGGTGGAGACACTGATCCTGTTATTTCAGTTATTTTGCTTTTTTGCATTGATTAGAATCATTGATGGAAACTGTGAAATAAAAGAGATAGTAGCAGGTGTCTTTGTTAAGAATGTTCCTAGTGTTTCATCCAGAAGCATGATGTTCTTTTTTTCCTTGCAGTTGATATTCTTGATCAAATTTATTCCTAGTTCAGGAACATTTCAAACTTATCTGTAGTGAGTGTTGGGTTTTTTTTCCCTTTTTTTTTTTTAAATTTTTTATAAACATATATTTTTATCCCCAGGGGTACAGGTCTGTGAATCACCAGGTTTACACACTTCACAAGTGAGTGTTGTTTTTTTAAGGGGGCATTAATTTGAATAACCCCAACATTTTTTCTTATTTGACTTGGGATAAATCTCATGGGTTATAGCACATTTATCTCAATAAACTTATGTCCATTTGCTAATATTTGATGTAAGATTTTGGCATTTATATTTATAGTGAGGTTATATAACCAATAATAATTGGTTGTTATTATTATCATTATTATTATTATTACTATTCTGGTAGTAGGGTTATATTAATCTTATTAATAATTGGGAAAATGTCTCCTTTTTCTGTGTTTTGTTACCTTATAAGGTATGAGATTGCTAGTTTCTGAAAGTTTGAAGGATCTTTCTCTAGAGTTATCTGGGTCCAAGGCTCTTAACAGAGTACTGATGTTACACATGTTCAGATTCTCTGCCATCACTGGTCTAGTCAATTTTTCTGCCTCTCGTACTAATATGGTAATTTGTATTTCCCCTAGAAATTGGCCATTTTATTGAAGGTATTTAAATGTATCAGCTAAAAGTTATAATTATAATTCTGTCATATTTAAATCTAAATTTTGATCTGTAATTATATTCTAATTATATATATTCATTTGTTCTTTTATCCTTGATTAGATATGATGAATCATCTATTTTATTGTTGATTTTTCCAAGAATGAATTTTTATATTTATATATCAATTCTATTAGCTTTTCATTTTTTCTAGTTCATTAATATCTTTATTTTTATTCCTTTCTTCTATTTTGCTATTTTATTATGACAATGTTTAAACACACTCAAAATAGTATAAGATATCCTTACACACCTGTCACCATGTACAATTATCAAGATTTTGCTAGCTTGGCTTCATCTTTCCCTTTTTCCTTTTTTCTTTGTCTTGTTTGCTGAAATATTTCTTAAAAACCCTAGAAATCATGTTGTTTTGTCACTGCATACTTCAGAATGTATATCTTAAAATTTTTTTTTCTTAATTGTTTTCAGATATGTTTTATGGCCCTTTTTACATTTTATTGGATTGACTTTTCTTTTTTTTTTTTTTTTTAAAGATTTTATTTATTTATTTGACAGAGAGAGATCACAAGTAGACAGAGAGGCAGGCAGAGAGAGAAAGAGAGGAGGAAGCAGGCCCCCTGCTGAGCAGAGAGCCCGATGCGGGGCTCGATCCCAGGACCCTGAGATCATGACCTGAGCCGAAGGCAGCGGCTTAATCCACTGAGCCACCCAGGCGCCCCTGGATTGACTTTTCTTAATTGATATTTTATTCTTTCTTATATAGTAAGAAAAATGTTTAAGACTATGAACTTGCTTTTGAGTACAGAATTAGCAGGACATATTAACAAATTTGATATGTAATATTCTCAATACCAAAATTTTCAAAGTTAGCTACGAGTTTAAGTCTTGATTCTCTAAGAACTATATAGAATTAATACATATGTTCATATATGTCCCTCTGGCTTTCATGTTTAACTATTTTAGAAGCAGTTCTAGTTATATTACAGTGCAGTCGGTTTTTACAGGTTTCTTTCTGTGGGTAGCAGGTTCTGAAATGAAGATTACCTTGCAAGGGATTTATGACAAGTGATCTTGGTGTCAAATGACACCTGTGGAAGGGAAAGAGAGGAAGTAGGACTGGGGAGATGGACAAGTTGAGCTACAAAGGAGTCTCGGTGGAACCCTCTGTTAACCCCACAGAGAGCTCTGAAGTTGGGGGAACCCTTCAGAGTTGTCTGGAGTTGGGGGTGAGAGGACACCTTTATTGCCCACAACAGTCACTGATTTTAATTTTTGATGCATAACTGAGAGTATTGGTATGTTCTGACCCTGCCTCTGGAAGGGTTAGAATTTGGACTCTTGCAGGGGGCAATTCCTGAAATGTCTGTCAGCTGAGTGCTCTCTGCTGACAGGACTCCCAGGGCCTAGAAGAATACACTCTTCATTAACAAAAGTGGATCTGGCAGGACAGCCCAGCCTCTGTTACAGTTGCAGAATTTCTAAGTTTTGAGATTTATTTTTTATAAATGTTTTAATAAGTGATCTAATATTTAAGAATCATGTTTATTCTTAAGAGGGCTAAAGTTCTAACATATATGTATATATACACATATACATATTAGTATTAGTTATATATATATTAGTATTATACATATTATATACATATTAGTATTAGTAAAACAGATTTACTAATTTTTATCTATTTGGTTTGTTGAGGAGTGTTAAAGTATTCTAAAGTAATTATGATTTGGCTGTTTCTCCTTGTATTTTTTAACCCCTCATTTTTTTTTTTTTTTTTTACTATTTTCACTCTATACCTTTTAAAGTTGTACCATTCAGTACATTAATATCCACAATATTGTGCCTTCATGGCATGAATTCCTGCCCATGTAAAAACCCTTCTTTGAATATTATTTTCTTTTGGTTTGAATTCTCTGTTCATTGATATTTTCACCCCTGGTTTCTTTTGGTTTGTCTGATATATTTTTGGCCATACCTTTATTTTTAAGCACTTTCTGTCCTTGGTAAAAAGGCATGTCCCTTGTAAAAAGCATGTAGTAAATTTTAATTTTTGGATTTTAATTTTTGATGCATAACTGAGAGTATTGGTATTTTGATAATGGAATTTAACCCCTTTATAATTATAGTCATAACCAGTATAGCATCTTGTTTTATGTCTTATTTTAATATTTTCTTCATTTTCTGTTTTCTACTGTATGAACTACATAATTCACTATTTTGATTAATTTCTTACTTGGCTACAATATATTTTTTCATTTATTTTCAGAGAATGTAAATTACAGCATTTAATTCTTACATTTTTAAAATGTAGACTTTTACTCTTCATTTGGAAGAGTAAAAGTCTTTACTGATTCTGTAGTTCTTGGATCATAGGTATTTCCCCTCAAAAGTGTACTGTTCATTATTATTTTATGGTATAGAAGAGAAGTTTGAGGACTGCCTGGATTTTGTTTCTTAATATTAGCCTCTATCCCTGCTTTGCTGGTAAAATTGCTTCATTATCTTTGAAATTGAAAAAATTTCACCAAGATATCTAGGTGTTTGTTTTTCTTCATTTTTTTCCCCAGGAACTTACTAAGTCTGTTTGATCTGTAGATAAAAGTAATCATTTAACTCAGCAAAGTTTTCTTTATTATTTCTTGGTGTTCTTATTCTACAGTTAGATGTTGTTCTCTGTGTCTTTTATTTTCCTTTTTTCCTTTACATGTTTCTGAATTAAGGGAGATTTTCTTGAGCTTATCTATACAGTTTTCTTTTAATGCTCCATAATATGCAACTTACTGTTTAATGCTCCTATTGAAATTTTATTTTTAATTTAGCCAACATGATTTTCATTTCCCTGCATTTTCCAGATTTCATAGGTACCCCTCTCTGATTATCTATTCTAGCTATATAAATGCAGTGCTGTCTTTTATCAAGAAATTTCCAAACTTTTCTCATTATATTGCCTCTGTATCACTGAGTCTTCTTTATTCCCTTTTCCTGAACTTTGAGTCTTTTCATATGGCCAAACTTTGTTCTCTGTTTGCCCATGCTTACAGAGTGAGGTCCAAGCTTATCATAAATTGGAAGCCTGTATGGGTTCTAAGAGGGATTTAGTAGATCTTTGGTTGGGTATTTCAGGCCAGATGGAGAGAAAAGGAAAACATTTAGATTTATTGTAATTTTCCTTTTCCTTTTCATAGATTCAGCTGCTTGGAGAGATAAGATAGGTAGCCAGAGCCAAAGATATCTTTGGCAAGGAGCTTTGCCTATGCAAAAGATTTTCTTTTTCTTCTTTGTGGGGAAGCCAGAAGTGGCCCCAGTTTTGGTCAGCAAGATCCCAGCAGTGCCCTGACTTTCTTCATGCTCCAAGTATGAATCAGTGCCACAGTGAATTCCATTTGGTATGGCTTTTGGCTCCATTTCACTTTCCAGAGATACTGGTGGGTTCCAAAATTGTCGCTTGATGACTTCATTGCCCACCCTGGCTTCTTGCCAGGTGTTTATAAGGTTCAGCCAGCATTTCTTCCATTTGTTTCCACGCCCTTTGTCCTGACCATACAGTGACTTTAAGCTGAGCTTGGGCTTTCTTCTGTGTTCACCCTGTAAACTCTATACCTTGCTGATATTCTTGAATGTTCTTCTGGCTTATGAGAGTTGCCTTTCCTCAGCATGTAGCGTAAACAGAGTGTCTCATGGTTGAATACAGGAACAACACTATTTTCTCTCTAGGTTTATAGTCTGTTGGTCATATCAAATGGCATTTTGGGGACCACAAAGGAAGTGAGGTGGATAATACCCCTGGGGAGTTCTTGATTGACAGCAATTGTGAGTAGTGTCTAAGAATAACTGTCCAAGTTAAAGGAGAAAGAAAGGAGAAAAGAAGAAGTTGAGTGCAGAAAAGCGAGGAAGAGAGGGGCAAAGAAAGAAGATACAGAACAGAAAAGAGAATGAGCCTTCGAGGTGGTCTGTGATGCCCACTTTTGCCTTACGATACCTCCCACTGCTCTGTTCAACTGTGTCCAGGCCATTCCTAGGATGGCCTCAGATCCGCTGCGGGTATTTGAGGATAGTGATGATGCTAAGGGCTCTGTTCTGGGTGAACTCCTTGCCAGCCCTCTTCATTTCTGGCACTTACTGCTCTAGGGAAAGGGGGCACCCAGAGGAATTTTTTTTGGTCTTATTTCCAAGAGGTCTTAGAAATAGGTTGTGTTGGGAGCAACAAGAGTTCTGATGATCAGGCAGATGTCCACACCCTCTGCTGATAAAAAGCAAGAGGTAACTCCACCTCTTTTTTTCCGCCTCTGGGGTAGATCACTGGTTTGGCCTCTCTTTCTCTGATGGGGGTAGAAGAACAGAGGCAGAAGGGGAAAGGGAGAGAGGGAAGTAGAGAGAGAGAGAATTCAAAATGAATGCCACCCAGACTGCAAAATGCCATACCATACAAGGAGGAAAATGCCCTAGGAGTTAAGGACTGTTATTAGAAAACAGACTTTCTTTTTCAGAAGGCAGGATGGAGAGCCAGGTCTTGTGTTTGGTGCTGGAGGGGAGACTGGGACACCAGAAGAGAGAAAGGGCAAAACTAACCCTTCAGAATAAGGATTGGACTTCTCTTGAATTTTTTATAGATGTCTTTGTGCTTCCCCATCACATTACAGTCTGGGTGAAAAATTATCCCAGGCCTCCCAAGGAAAACAGATCTGTGTGAACCAAGGTTTTGTTGCCAAGGGCCACGTTATCACATGGAATTGCTTTATGGGTCAACATGGCTGATTTATTTATATGTGTACCCTGTGGGTGTCTATTAGGCCTCCCAAACTGTGATCACCACAGGGACAGCTGGCTTATATCTGTGTTGCTTGAGCACGTGGTAAAATCCTTGTAACACATTTGCTAAAGATAAGGAGAGAGAGGCATGAAAATGTATCTGGGCTACCTCTGAGCAATTAAGGCCTAAGTCTAGGGCTGGCAACTGAGACACCTGCATTCTCAATGAGGCTTCATCAATTGTTGGATACATAAATGGGCAAGAGCATTACCTGGCTGAATCTCAGTTTCCTCAACTGTAAAATGGGGGTAGAAATATTCACTGCTGATCCAGCACGTCAATGAGGTTTGATTGTGACTGAAATACTATAGGAGTGACTAACCAGAAATACTATAGGAATGGGCAGGAAGTTATAATTCTGTTACATCCATCTAGTTATTAATTCAACAAACATGTATTGAGCACATACTAGTGGGCTATGCCCTGTGGTAGGTGCTAGGGACACAGCTGTGATCAAGGTGGGCACATCACCATCTTCACTATGCTTACAGCCCAGTGGCTGTACACATAGCCAATCCTGTCTTGCTTATAGACTTGCTTCTTTATCTTTGAAAGTCAAGACATTTCCCAAGATTTCTAGGTGTTTGTCTTTTCTCATTATTTGTTCCCAGAACATTCTGAGTGTATTTGATTTGCCAACAGAAGTTGTTCTTCAGCTCAACAAACTTTGCCTCATATTTCTGCTCAATCTTTTATCTCCTTCTTATTAGACAATATTGAGTGTCCTGCATTCATCCTCTCCCCGTCTCGTTTTTTTTTTTTTTTTGTCCCCTTTTCCACGTCTTCATGGAATGCTGCACGGGTGTGGTGTCCCCACAAACTTGCTATTGAGTACTCCCACTACCAGTTAGACCCATTATTATGAGCTCTTCCTGGAAAGCTTAGGGATCTCCCTCACTGCCTGTAGTCTGCAGGATGAAGACAGGATCCAAGGGGGTGGAAAAGAGCTGGATTGGCCTCTCAATGTCCAACTGTTTTTTTTTTTTTTTTTAAGATTTTATTTATTTATTTGACAGAGACAGAGATCACGAGTAGGCAGAGAGGCAGGCAGAGAGAGGAAGGAAAGCAGGCCCCCTGCCAAGCAGAGAGCCCGATGTGGGGCTCGATCCCAGGACCCTGAGATCATGACCTGAGCCGAAGGCAGAGGCTTTAACCCACTGAGCCACCCAGGTGCCCAATGTCCAACTGTTTTATTGATATCTGGCCCTACTTATTAAGAGCAGATTTATCCACCTTAATCCTTCATCTGAATACCGTCTAAATATACAAGCACTGAACACGGAACTGCAGAAATTAAGGAAGTCAGGGATGGGACTTGGCTCAAACACAATAGGCATCATCTTAGCCTTTATTTTTCAGAATACTCTAATAGTTGAATCAAATGAGTTCTCATTGCCAACCAGCACTGACACACTATGTTCTGTTGTTGAACTTTCTGGTGCTCCTTTGGTACACAACACCAGCAATGCTGTGGTTGGCATTGACATAATACACAGTGCCACGAAGGCACCGTTTATGCTGTAGTCCATGTGTCCATGTAAAGGGCATGTCCTTGAGCACACAGGAGTGTCGCCTGGTGGGCCTGGCTGGAGTACAATCACCTCCTCCTCCTCTGTCTCCTTCTTTTGTTGCATGTTTCACATGTTCTATAATTTTCATGTTTTAGCACTAGTATCATGAATATTATTATTATTTGTTTAGGAAACTTAGCATACTACTCATCACTTCAAAATTTGGACCACTGCGCAGAGTGACCCCTTGGTCCTGATTTGTTCATGACTTTCCTAGTTTTAGCACTGAAAGTCCTGTGTCCCAGGAGCACCCCTTGGTCCTGGACAAACCAAGGTGACTGGACATCTTACCAACATAATATATAAACAGTGTGGCAGATGGATAAGCCAATGAAAAACAAAATACTGAGACATGGATATCCAGTGCCGAACTTGGGAAAGCTGCAACCAAAACTGTGACCTGAGGGTGGCTCAGTGGGTTAAGCCGCTGCCTTTGGCTCAGGTCATGATCTCAGGATCCTGGAATCAAGTCTCACATCCAGCTCTCAGCTCAGCAGGGAGCCTGCTTCCCTCTCCCTCTCTCTCTGCCTGCCTCTCTGCCTACTTGTGATCTCTGTCAAATAAATAAATACGACCTTTAAAAAAAAAATGTGACCTGGGTATGAGGCGGAATTAGGACATTTGCCTTTGATAAATGAAAAAAATTCCAGAGCTTGACATCCACATTTTCAGAAGCAGCTGGAGAGCGAGAAAGCTTTCCTCACCCACCTAGAAGCAGGGGGAGGAGATGGTGTGTAGAGTGTGTGCATTGCTTTTGTTCGCAGTGACCCCACATGCAGATCAAACTTGACCTAGTTATCTCTATACTCTGACCAATGTGACTGACAACGTTCACATGGAGGGGAGTGAATAAGGGGAAGAGAGGAAACCAGAAATTCTTACAACCTTCCCAGAGTGGGGAGAGAGAGGGTGGAAGTCACCTTCTCTAAGGGGCAAGGCATAAAGCTGAGGCAAGGAGGACAAAGGCCCATGTCCCAACATTGGTGACAGTGGGAACAACCGTAGCAATAGGGGCTCCCCTTTACTGATGATTCATTGTGATCCAGGCATCATATTAAGCTTCTTACCTGTATTAGCTTATTTGATCTTCATAATAATCCTTGCCATATGAGAGGTACTCCTGTTACCCCCCCATCATTCAAATGAGGAAACTGAGGCACAGGCAGGTGAAGCCATTTGCCTGAGACATTCAGCTAGTAGGTGCACAGCTGGGATTCAAATCCAGTTCTGTCTGGGCCTAATGAGCCAATCTGGTCACAAAACTGTAGACCACAGGAGCTATGAATGACCTTGGAACTCACATGGCCCAATGCCTCCAGGACTTTCTCAAAAAAACATAAAGCCAGTGATTGGCAGGGCCAAAAAGCAGAAATCAAGCCTCTTGACACCCAGGTCAGTGCTCATTCCACCTGACCAACAGCCTGTAATGTTGTTTGAATCCCAGGCTGGGGAAGGAGGCTGTGCGGTGGGATGAGCGGGTGAAGGGGAGCTCCAGGAAGGCTTTGTGGGAAAGGAAATGAGAAAGAGGCTGAGTGTGGAGAAAGAAAGAGCCAAAAGGGAAAGGGGAGGGAAGAAGGGAGATGGGGAGGGGACAGGAGACAGCATCATGTTAGAGAAACAGGATTTGCAATAAATATGAGGGATGCTACAGAAATTACTTTTTGAATGGCATTTAATTGGTTTATTAGTGTAATTCAGTTGCAGTTTGATTTGATTCAAACCTCTGATGTGCGTGATCCACCGCCCACCAAGGACACTGCCAGGCTTCACACACAGCAACAAATGACAGACCTGAGGGGAGGGCGAAGGGCGATGAGAGCGAGGGACAGGAGGGGACAGGAGGGGACAGGAGCCGGAGGAGGGATGGTGGTGAGGGAGGAGGAGAGAGAGAGAGAAGGAGAGGAAGGGAGAAGAGCGGAGCGGGGTGGGAGAGAGGAGAGAGATGGAGGAAAAAAGCAGAGAGGAGTTCAGGCTGGCCTGGGAGACCAAGGGAGTCCGAAGTCTGCAGAGTACAGGTGCTCAGAGAGAAAGGGCAAATGAGAGATAGGATGCTGGAAGGAAAAGTTCAGGCCCACCCTGGAGATATTTTGGGTTTGGTTCCAGATCACTACAGTCAAGCCAGTCAAATGAATTTTTCAGTTTCCGAGAGCATGTAAAAGTTTTATTTACACAATACTGTAGTCTATTAAGTGTGCAATAACATTATGTCTCCAAAAGAAAAAAAAAAAAAAACCAAGGTCCATACCTTAATTGAAAATCTTTTATTGTTAAGGGGTGCCTGGGTGTCTCAATTGGTTAAGCCTCTGCCTTCAGCTCAGGTCATGATCCCAGGATCCTGGGATTGAGTCCCATATCAGGCTCCTTCTAGGTGGGGAGCCTGCTTCTCCCTCTGCCTGCCGCTTCCCCTGCTTGTGCTCTTTCTGTCGAAAATAAATAAATAGACTCTTAAAAAATAATAATTTAAAATATTGGTAAGAAATTTTAACCATCATCTGAGCTTTGAGTGATAGTCACTGATCACAGATCGCTGTAACAAATATAATAAATTTAAAAGTTTTAAATATTGTGAGAATTACCAAAATGTGACACAAAGTGAGCAAAATCTCATTGGGAAAATGGTGCCCATAGACTTGTTCGACCCAGGGTTGCCACAGACCTTCAACTTGTAGAAAATAGTCTGTGCCAAAGTCAGTAAAGCAAGGTGCCATAAAATGAGGTATTCCTGTGCAAGGGGAATGATGAGTTGCACACACACACACACACACACACACACACAGCTATGTCCCAACCATCTCCTGAGCACCCACTGGCCAGACACTCTCAGGACTTCTGATACGAGGGTGGTACCAGGGACCTGCCATGCTCCAGGCTACCTTCCAGTCTCCTGAAAAGGAAACCTTTCTCTGTCATTGGTGTTCTGTATGTCTCGGTGGTAGCTGAGAGCACAGATGAGCAGCTCCCTGTGGGTGCCTCCGGAGACAAGGAGATCCAGCTGGGGAGGTACAGACTGGTAGCATCTCAGAGCTGCAAAGACACAGTTTGTCACAGATAGGGAGATGGGGGCCCAAAGAGGAGAATAGAGTCAGAAGCGTCGTCCTGTCTCCCAGATCAGAGCTGGAACCCTGGCAGCAGGTTGTTAGGATCGTGTTACGCAGTGGTTTGAGCACAGGCTTTGGACCCAGACAGATCTAGCTGTGCACCCTTGACCCGGTCCGTTTACCTCTCTGAGCTGCACTTTCTGCCAAATGTAGATCAAGGTACTCCCTGTGTCTCAAGGTTGCTGTGAGGCACCAAGGGAGATAAAAATATATCAAATGTATCTGGAAAAGCTCGGTACATACAAAGTACTTGATATATTGTGATTTTTATTATTAATAAAAGAGGACACTGAGACAGCCAGCAGAGTCAGGCTGATTCTCCCTAGTGAGGACTTGAGAAGGGCTGTATAGCATTGTGGCTATGAATATGAATCCTATAAACCAGAACGGCCGTGTTTGGATTCCAGTTCTGCTCTTGAATGACCTTGGGCAAGTTAGTAACCTTTCTGTGCCTCAGTTTCTTCATCTGTGAAACAGGGATGACACTAGTTCCTACCTCGTTGGATTGCTCAAGCAGGATGAAGTGAGTAATATAGAGGAAATGCTCAGAATAGAGTCTGATCCCTAGCTGGCATCCAGTACATATTAGCTCTCATTATTCATATCGCTGGGGGTCAGCTGTATGGATGTGGAGACCAAGGACCAAAAGGTGGAGGCACCCAGAGTCACAGTAGTTGGTGCAGAGCTGGGATTTGAACCCAGACCTGATTGTTGACTTAGAACTCCCCAAGACTCCAGAATTCCTGTTCAAGAATCTTCCCATGTTGCCACACTTTCCAAAGGTGATGACCCTCCATTCTAACACTTCCCCATTGCCAGCACCGTGTAGCTTATTCCTTCTGAATTAAACCTTAGCCACATCTTTGATCCAGATGCCTCCCTTAGAGAAGGAGAGGACAGAGAGTGTTGTGACCCAGACTTTGGGACTCCCAGGCCTTTGTCACCACCCCTCACCACCCCACCCACACACACATAGGCACACACACCCTGGACACACCCTGAACACACCCAGGGATACACCTCCACCCCCGAGTATAATTACAGAAGCCAAGTCAATGAGGCTGATAGTAATCATCTGGGAAATTTGCCTCCAATGCTGATTCCAGGGGCCAGAAATCTTCATTTTTACCCATGAAATAGGGTGGACTTTTTATGGAACAGAAATGCGCGGAACAGAAAATGGATGTGCAACAAATGAGCTGTAATTCAGAAGATCGCCTGTCTTGATGGGGATTAATTATTTTTATAAAGAAAATAGTTAATAATTTCAATGACTCATTGATGGAGAAAAGAGGTCTGCTTTGGGCACCACGTTAATTATCCCAGAGCTTGTTTTCAGGATCCCTTTATCTCTTCTTAGCCTGGCCTGGGCAGCCTGAGAAGCAAGCAGATATCCTGCTCATCAGAGAGCTACAGCCCCTGGGGGAGGAGGAGGAGGAAAGCACAAGTGTGGTTCCTTAGCCAGGGCAAGGTGATCTCTTGGCTCCCATCCACATTGAAACTCACCCAGAAAGTCTTAGAGCTGGAAGGGATCCTGAACCTGGGTTAAGTGTAGAGGTCTGGGTTTAAATTACTGCTGTGTGGACTTGAGCAAGTTACTTAACTTCTCTGAGTCTTAGATTGCCACCAGGACCCAGAAGGATCACTGTATGGATTAATTGAGAAAGCCTCTGAAGCATCACGGAGCTTCATGGACATTTTATAATTATTTTGCTAAAGGATGCAGGATTCAGCCTCATCATTGTACAGTTAAGGTTCAAAGAAGTGAGGGAAATTGACCAAGAACATACAGTCCGTTTGTGGCAAAACTGGGATCAAAACCCAGGTTTCTTTTGAACCTGTTATTATTATCTTTCATTTGTTTGTGTTTACTTTCACTATAGTACCTGAGCTGTACATTATCCAATCTCTCTTCAAATATCCAGAACACTGATACGGCATCTCTTCAGCCTGAATTATCTGAATACAATTTGGCTTCTGTTTCGCAGGTATAAGGAAGCATAGCCTGGAATATAAAATGTGGGGGTTCTGAACCTACAAAATTCAGTGTTTTATGGTTTGACTATTCCATTTCCTTACTGGATGGCTTGGGAAAACCTCTGAAATGGTCTGTTCTCATTTCCTTATCTTTAAAATGGAGATAGTCACTGAGTCTGTCACATATGTCATGAGATTATGTCCATTAAGTAACATTTAGCAAATATGTTTATCAGTTAGCTCTTACAACAATAGTGCTGTGTAACAAATCACCCCAGGATATATTAAAACATGAATCGTTTATTCTTATTCATGCATCTGCTGGCTGACTGGGAATTTGCTTGTTGAGGTTGAGTCTTGCTGGGGTTGGGTTTAGATCTGCTTACCTGCATTAATTTCCTTGGGTCAGATGACTACCCGGGACACATTCTCATGATAGAAATGTGAGAGAGACAAGCAGAAATACACAAGGCCTCTCAAGGCCCAAATTTGGAGCTGACACTGTCACTCCACTGTCACTGACACTCCACTCCGCTGTCACACTCACACATCCTCTATTGGCTAAAGCAAGTCATGTGACAAACCCAACACCAGTGATGATGAGGACTTTAATCTGTACTACCTGTATTGGAGTGAGATGGGCAGCTTGCGTTTGAGAAGAGGAGGGACACAGTCTGACTTCTGTTAGAAAGAAAATAGACTTAAGGGGACCAGGTCAAGGATTCGATGAGAAACTGCATGTGGAGCACTTAACACAGAGCCTGATGTGTTTTCAGTGACCAGTTGCACGTAAGTTGGCTCAGGCTGCCAACGGACCAGGTGGCTTCAACTCTAGTTTCTTTCCTCACAGTTCTGGATCCTGGAAGGCCAAGATCAAAGTGTGCTGGCAGATTTGTTTTCTTCGGAGGCCCCTTTCTTGGCTTAGAGATGGCTGCCTTTTCAGTGTGTCCTCACATGGTCCTCCCTGAGGGGACCCTGAGTTGTCCATGTTCCAGTCTCTGCTTCTTAAAAGGACACCAGTCACATTGGATTAAAGCCCACCTGTATGATCTCATTTTACCCAAATTACCTCCTTAAAGGCCTTATCTGGAAATACAGTTGCATTCCGAGGTCCTGGGGGTTAGGACTTCAGCATATGAGTTTGAGGGGAGACACAATGAAATCAGTTAATAACAAGTAGTAATAATAAAAGTGAGAATAATTATTACTATCCTTATGTCCCATTTAAGACCTCTCTTGTCAAGGCCAATCACACACTCTTCTTATCGGAGTAATACCTCCCAGGGCCTAACCCAGACTTTGAGCCTTTCCCCACTCCCTTCCCCACACTCCTTAGTCAACAAATATTTATTAAGCACATACTCTGTGCCAGGTTCTGAGATGCTGTACTAAAGCAAGCATAGACAGGTCGTTCAGTTTTTCATGACATGATGTGGTTTTGAGAACCTTCACCGTATTTAACAGACTGTTCTGGGTCTGTTCCTGCGTCTCCTTTCAAGAAGTACTTGCTGATCGCGTACATATGCCAGTCTCTGTGCCAGGCTCTGGTGATGGTAATGATGAGCAAGATAGGGCTCTGCTTTCAGGAAGCTCTTAGGGATTTGTTCAGTGTAGCTAATGACATAGACCCATCCCAATGACATTAGTGGGTGCTAATAAATTTTCCTTGTCTGGAGACCTTGCAATTCAGTGGAACCCTAAGCACACGTTGTATACCAGCTTAACTTGCTGGTGTCTACTAGTTGGTGAGAACAGGTGTTATGTCTGTCATTTTCCACTACATATCCAGTATGTGGCATCATGGTTGGCATAATACTAGGTGCTCAACCAATACTTGTAGAATGAGTAGTGGACCTCAAAAAAACACTAATATGGTCACCACTCACCACCTGTGGCTCTGTATGTTTAACTTAGAAATTAAGTAAAACTAAGTTTCATTATTAAATGTATTATGTGTTTAATATAAAATTTCTTATTAAAATTAAAAATCCAAATCTCAGCCACCGTAGCTATGTTTCAAGTGTGGAATAGCCACATGTGTTAGTGGTTACTGTAACAGATGGCACAGGCACAAAATCCGAGTGTCTCCATCATTACTAAAAGATTGCTGACTAGAACAGTTGTTCTCAACCGGGAGCAATTTTGTCTCCCAAGGGGCAGTTGGCCATGTTTGGAGATGTTTCTGGTTGCCACAACTGAAGGGTTGCCACTGGTATCTGGCATATAGAGGCCTGCAATGTTGCTGAACATCCCATATCCACAAGACAGCCCCCTACCACAGCAGGACTGAGGTTATGAAATCCTGTTCGGAATTATCCATCTCCATGAGGGCTAGTCCTCAGGGTGTCTACCTGAAGCAGTTTGTGTCTACACAAGATTGAGATGCTCCTGTATAGATGACAGCTCCCATATCTACAGCACTCAACAGTTTACAAAGCTTAGCTCTCCGACGCAGTTCTCCCAACTCTGGGGGATAATTAGGGCTAGGATCACTCCCACTTTGTGGGAAAATAGAGCAAGCCTCAGCGATGTTATGTCTCAGAAGGGAGCAGAAATGGAACTCTAGAGTGCAAGGTAAAAGGTGGTCAAGTTTTCTTAGTTAAGGAGGAATTTCCTAGCCATCAGAGTTTTCTTCAAGTAGGAGTTTCCCCCTCATCTGACTGAGATTTCTCCATGCTGCTGTGTTGCCCAAATATTCCATGGGATAATAGCCCACTAGATTTCAAAACAAAGTCTCTGTGGCCACACATTTTTTTTTTAAGATTTTATTTATTTATTTGACAGAGATCACAAGTAGGCAGAGACGCAGGCAAAAGAGACAGAGAGACAGAGAGGAGGAAGTAGGCTCCCTGCTGAGCAGAGAGCCCACTGTGGGGCTCGATCCCAGGACCCTGGGATCATGACCAGAGCCAAAGGCAAATGTTTTAACCCACTGAGCCACCCAGGTACCCCTGGGGAAGACTGAATAATAACGTGTTTCCTTCTGGGCTTTCATATTGCAGACAACACACAACAGGCTCTGATAAGTCCTGCAGTAACAAAACCTGATTCTTTTTGTTTAACCTAGTGTTTCTCAATCCCATTTAAGTGGACAGTCCCATCTTCACATGATGTAGGGAAGCAGGCAACCATTAACACAGAGCCAGTGTTCCATGCAACACATTTTGATGAGGCATGGAATGAATTATCAAACAGTCCTTCTGTCCTTGGGTCCATGTATAGTTCTCTTACTGTCCGTGTGTCCACAGGCAAGTCTTGGTTTTGGGGAGTCATCTAGCGTGTCTGGATCTGGGCTAAATGACTTACCCAAGGCCACACACCTAGAATGTACATTTCAGAAGCTGGAAGGCATTTATTTATCATTTTCCTCTTCCTGACTCTTGGGAGTATATTCGATTCAGTGTGAAGTCTTTCTGCTCAAGAGCCTGAATCAGATGCAGTGTGTCCCAATCATCTATCTCTCTGATGCCACATTCCCAAGGAGAATTACATCACCTGCCTTGTTTAAAATACATCTCCGTGGCAACAGTGGCTGTTCTTGGGTGGATGTGGATGGCTCCCATGTAGCAGTCGGTGTGGGTGGGTGCTGACTCCTCCAAAAGAGAGGGCTGGGGCAGTGAGTTTCAGCTGATAAGGACCATGTGTGTCTGCCAGGTGACAGTTGGGTGGGTGTATATGTCAGCATGCGATAAAATGTTTGCAAGACTCACCTGGGGAAAGACTCCTGGGAGCTGAAGACTTTTGTTTTTAGTTTAGCTTCATTCCAACCAAGTTCCAACATAGAGATATTCTAGGGTGCCCAACTGATGAAAGACAGAGAGAAGACATAGTGGAGTATAGAAAGGGATGATCCTTAGAGGATACATAAATTGAAGTTTGGGGTGATGTGTTTTCCAGAGTCTTGGACCCCTATGACATTTTTGTCTGAGATATTTTAGGTGGCCCCATGGACACGGCTTGAAATAACGTAATAACAAGGTGAGAAATTGATGCCCTTTCAGTCCTCTTTCTATCCTTCCTTTTGTCAAAGAGTTGTCTCAGTTTGGGACGACTGTGTTTTTAACACCTCTCAACACTTGCTAATCTTCCTTTCTTAACAAAAGAGGGAGCAGGTGTCAGGCTCTGAGCCTGGGGCAGGTAGCAGTAGAGAGCTGGGATTTAATAACGTTCCTTTGTTTTTTCATCATATCTATTTTTAGGGCTATCTTCTGGTTCTGAACAGGACACTGGTTGAACTTTCCAGATGTGATGTGAGGTTTATTTTGTAACAAAATGTCTTAAGCCAAAAAGCAAGTCAATTTCAAGACTAATACTAAACAAACATGAGTATAAGAAACACACGCATCAATGGACAAAAATCATGACTGGTCTTGGATGAGCAACTGAGGTTTAGGAAATGTTTTGAGGGATACGTGGCTTTGGAGAAAGCATGTCTGGGTTATGGGCCAGTTCTACCACATTCTAAATGTGTTGTCTTGAAAAAGGTTTTGAGTCTCAGTTTTATAGTCAATTAAGTAGGGATAGAAAATTACCTATCTTGTATGATTGATGTGAAATAATCATACATGGTACATAGTAGGAGTTCAGAAGGGGGCAACTCCCACTATTTTGTGACTAACATCATTTATATACACAGTGCTTATAAAGGTCCCAGGTTTGGGGTAAAACAACCTTCTTCCTGATCAACATCCTAGTAATAGTAATATTTATTGAGTACTAACTCTGTGCCAAGCCCTGTCTTAAGCTTTAGGCATGTGTTTAATGTTCCCAGTGATTCAGCAAGGTTAGGGGATATTAGTATCCAATTTTACAGATAAGGCACAGGTAGGTAACATAATTTACCAGAAGTCACACAGCTAGGAGGCAGCAGAGGCAGGCCTCAAAACCAGGCAGACTGATTCTAGCATGTATGCTCCTAACTACTGTCATAGATACCAGAAGCTCCTATATTTTGTAGATGTACAGCAAATTTTTTTGTTGATAATGAAAATGATTGTATTAGGAGTCCTTTGGTTACAAGGGACATAAACTGCACCAAGGTAGCTCAAGTAATGAAGAAGATGTGTTGATTCTCATAACTGAAGGGATCCAACTTCAGGTCTAACTGGATCCAGAAGCTTGTTGTCTCCCTTTTCATTTCTTAGGCAATCTCGTCTCTTGCAGTGACAAGAAGGCTGCCAGTAACTGTAAGCTTTCATCTTATCCTTTTTAACAACTCCTAGCAAGAGAGGCTACCTTCCCAATGGTTTTAGTAAAAGTCTCAGAATGGAATCTTACTGGCTTTAATTGGCCTGGTTTAGATAGTTGCCTGCATATGAGCCAGTCACTGTGGCCTGGACCTGGCATAAAGATACCTATGCCTGAGTCAGATGGGCTGGAAGTGGAGAAGGAGTGGTCTCTCACAGAAGAATCCGCTGCTTATACCATAACCTCGGCAAATGGATGCTCAGCTGGGAAAACTTTGCTGCCTGTAAAGTCTTACTAACAGTCTTCATTGAGAAGATTCATGGATGGGGGCGGGGGGGTGCCTCAGGAAGGAGCAGACTGGGGTTCCATCACCTTTCTCCCACTGGTTTGCTCTGTGACCTTGGACAATTCCATAAGCCCTAGCGGGTCTGTGTCTTTGGTTGTTCAGTGACTTCTCGTTATCATGCCTTGCAAGATTATTTTAAAGAGCACATGCAATAGTGTTATTTATAAATGTAATTAACATTGCAGCTTTTCTTCCTCCATGGTTTCTATAAAAAACACACTTTAGTCCAGGTTTTGGGGAACTAAATTTTTTTTTACCCCCAAATGGCTAATAACCCTCTCATGATCCCCATTGAGCCAGGCCCTGCTGGATTTTTAAGATTTGCCTTTGTCAAGAATAAAGGGCCATAGCATTTGGTATGCACTTTGAAATAAGCAGTTTCAAAGAGCACAAGTGAAATCGAGTGATGTCTTCCCAAGGTGTCTACATGCCAAGATACGACATGGCAGAAGCTGAGCTAAGTATTTTGCAAGTACCGCCTCCTTTCGTTGTCCTGACAACGATTTTGTCATGGGTAATAAGAGGCAGGGTGAATAACCCAGGAGAGCTGAGTTCAAATAATGCTAAATTCAAATAATACAATTCATGCTGGAGAGATGAGGTCAAATCTGCCTCTCAAATCGCGGGAGGGCCTCGGCAAGCCTAAGCCTCAATTTCCTTGTCTGTAAAATGGGACCAACACAGAAGCTATATCATAAGGTTACTGGGAAGACATAATAAACTGTAGAACATAAGGTGCTTGGCAACATGCCTGGCACCTGGTGGACACCTACCCAAGGTCCCTCAGGGAGCACCGATTCTAGCCCTTTCTGCCTCCAGGACTCACGCCAACCTGCCTTGCAACAGAAGCTCATCTCTTCTGAGGTCATTTAGGGATGTCCTTCAGCTTCCAGCAGTTCAGGGTCTCTGGCCCCTCCAGTCTATTTAGATTTGCTCTGTATATTCAGGCTACCAATTGCCTGCTGCAATGTCCTGAAATAACTCTGCTCTTCCGGCCAGCCCCCCTCCCTGTCTCCCTCCCACCAGGCCCAGAATAGCCACATACATCATGGTTGCAAAGCAGCCTGCAGGATGCCTCCTCCCCTTTGATAATAGCTCAGCCCTGTCTGAATGCTGGCATAACCAGAGCCACAGTGCCTGATGCAACCACAATTACGCTTAGGTATGCCATACCATCAGGTAGAGATGTCACTTGGTTTCGCTTGCAAGGAGATGTCCCACCCATCACTATACCTGGATGGGGGTGGTGGCTGGGCAGATGATGTTATCTCACTGCCTTGATGGAGAAACTAAAAGGCTAGTTCTAGGTCCATGGTCATGGTCTTATGTGACA
The DNA here is from genome assembly GCF_030435805.1 of Mustela lutreola. Classification (NCBI taxonomy): domain Eukaryota; kingdom Metazoa; phylum Chordata; class Mammalia; order Carnivora; family Mustelidae; genus Mustela; species Mustela lutreola. The sequence continues at coordinate 87,750,520 of NC_081300.1, read as the reverse complement.
TTTCCGTGTGATTCTTCCATTTATGAGATAGCCTGTCTCACTTAAAATTTCCATGCTGTGGCCTGTAAGGTTTGGCCAGACCTGATTCCAGTGACCCTCCCTTCCTGACCTGATCTTACTCCTCTTTTCCCCTTTTTCATTTTGCTCATGTTTTTCTCACTTCTTTCCAGTTCTTCAGACCCCATAAGCACTCTCTCCTGACGCAGGGCCTTTGCTTTTGCTGCTATCTCTACCTGGGATGCTCTTACCCAGCCCTCTTTTGAATGGCCATTCATTCAGATTTCAAGCAAGTCTTTCCTAGTCTCTCCCATTACAAACTATAATTATATTTTTTCAGAACATTTATTTCTTTAATGTCTGTCTCCTGTTGTGAGTTCCATTATAGTAGAGACCATACCTGTTTTGTTGACTGAGTTGTCTCCAGAGCATAGTGCCATGCCTGACCCACAAGAAAAACTCCATAAATATTACTGAAGGAGAAATACATTGACAACAGTGTTATGCGATAAGGATCATCATCCCCCACTCAGCAGATGACAAGATAGAGGCACAAAGTATCAAGGAATTTTCCAAGGTCATTTTCAAGGCTAGGAATGGAACAGAGATGAAATGCAACCATGATTTTCCCCCAACTGATGCCAGGAAGGTCCTCTCCTAGAAAATAAGACTCTGAGCTAAATCTTGACTTATAGACACTGAAAAAAGAGAAAGGGGGAGGGTAGTCTAAGCAGAGGGAACAGGAAGTGCAAGGCAGTGTCCCATAGCGAGCACTGAGCATCTAACAGATGTTTCCTTCATTTACTCATCAGTCCATTCATTTCTTTGTGCCATGTTTCCTTGAGATCTTCTGTATGTCAGACATTTGGGAGGGAGCATTAGAAATACATAGGTAAATAATAACAAAAGATACTAATAATACTAGTTCATCTTTATTGAGCCCGTATAGTATTGCAGACCCTGTATGAAGTGCCTTACATGGACTATCTCATTTTTAACCTTCATAACAATAAGATATACTCCCTGAGACAGGCATCGTGCCCATTTTACAGACATTAAATAATTTTCTCAGATCACCCAGGTAGGTAGAAAAGCTGGAATTGGAATCCAGGCAACATAAATGAAACACCCAAGCTCATACCCCAGTGGTCATCTCGCCCCTCCTGTAACTCTTCTTCAGAAGAGGATCCATCATGATACAGAAGATTTCCAGAGATAATGGCATGAGCATTCTTGAGAAGTATGAGCCACTTGAGAAATCCCTCTCCACCTCTTCTGATAGACCCTGCTGTTGGAGACTAGCCAGCCACTGTGCTATCCTTGGAGCATGCCCTCCAGCCCCATTCCTCTGCCCCTGCCTCGCTCCCTTCTATCCCTTTCTTCCAGAGACTTGTCCCCTTAACACCCTTCAGCTTCTCTCTCCTGTTGTCCTTGCCCATGGCAGCCAAATTCAGTACCATCCATGCCACCTGCCACTGCCTCTGATACTTGGCGGACTCTCCAGTGGAGAGGTCTGTGATCACGTATTCCCCTGAGCAGAGCCAGACATGGGAAAAGTTGCCTTCAGATCCTGCAATTACCTCTCCCTGGATTGCAGCTATTTAGCTGGAGACACCTCCGCCCGGCCCTCCTGCGTGCCCAGCAAGCAGAAGTCCTGGGGACAGCAGAGCAGTGTTTGAGGGCTGCAATGGCACTTCGCAGCCCTGAAATCACTTCTGTGTGGGTCTTGGCTGAAGAAACATTGATTATACCAATGAAGTGCCCCCTCCCGCCCCAATCCCCAGGGCTTCCGCTTCACCCTTAATCCCTTGCCTACTCTGTGGAAGAGACTCAGAGTGATGTTTGTTAGTTCATTCATTCATTCATTCATTCATCCATCCATCCATTGTGAAGGGCACTGAGCTAGACTCTGGGGATACAGCACTGAGCCAACCAGACACCAGATAAGAATGTAGTTGTTTCGCTCTCCCTGGGTAATGGAGCAATAGAAGAGGGACATTTATCAAGGGCTTGGATAACCAGGGATAGCTTCTGGAGGAGGTAATGACTAGGACAAATATAGGACAATGGATGACTAGGATAAAACAGGACAAAATGGGATGTAAACAAGATTTGGCCAGGAACGAGGAAAGAAGTAGTGAAAGGTGATCCCAGTATGTGCAGAATGAGGTGAGAAAGGGCCTGGCCCACCTAGGGAGATGCCACCTTGGCTAGAGGGAATTGGGAGTTAAAAGAGAAGGAGCTGGGGGTTTAAGAAGGGGTTGGACCCTCCTGAGCATCACGGGGCAGGATTTTACCTTAAAGGCAGTGGGGAGCCATAGGAGGTTTTAGGCAACTTCATCTTCTGTGTGTCTCGTGTCAGTGCTAATCTGGTTCTTGATCTCTCTTTGTATCTTTTCCCCCAAGAGATCTTTATCCAGGTCCAGGTCAGATCCTGATAGCCCAGAGCAGTCCAGATTTCAAGACTGCTTAGGCATTCCATAAGTATAATGGATACCAATGGAGAATAAAATTACATCTGTGACAACTGGGACCTGAAAATATCTCCTATGTCAGTCCATGATGCAAAATCCCCCTTTTTCACCACTTTGGGGGCAGATGGACAAAACAACAAAACAAAGGAGAACCAGGAGTCCAAAGGAGAAATGGCTATTAATGTGACCCCCCCCCATCCTGCACTCCCATGCTGTTAAGCATGGAAGGACATTTCCACACGTGTTCATGCAAGCATTCCCATGCACATGACATGGATGAATACATGTGTGCACCTGTACATACATGCACACTCATATACACCCTCATCCATTTACGCAAACTCCCTGAGTACCTCGAATGTTCTTTACAAGGGTCAGATCTCTGTCCATGTTCTCCAGTCATATCTGGGTTTGGTACATACACACATACACTGAGCAGAATCGCTTTTTTATTTTTTAGAGTCTACACAAGACAGGATATCCCAGGCCCTATGTTGTTCAAGCAAGTTTCAGTGGAAATTAGGTAAATGAGGTCTGAGTTAGCTGATTGGGAATCTGTTGACCACCCCATCCACTGTTTGTCATGTTTTCTATAAGAATCTCTCCCAAGTATGGTCCAGAGGAGTGTAAGAATAAGGACAGGGTCTTTAGCTCCATAACACTCAACTTTCCATTCCACCTAAGCCTTAGAGAACTAGTCCCCTATGCTAGATCCTCCATATCTCAAACCCCATGTCTTCCAACTTCCTGAAGGACGTAATGACCTCCAAAGTCAGGCATCTGGGATGAGATCGGCTCACTCCTGTACTTATCAAAAAATTATAAACCTTAGCTCATAGTCTAAGATGGGAGGAAGGAACATAATCTTCATCTGCCAACCAAATTCTGGTCACTGGCTAGTTTGCTTTAATAATGAAGCCCTATACACTTCACTCCCCCACCTCCTCCTCCAGGACACCCACCTTGCTGGTCTCATCTGAGTTGCCTGCACCCCTTAATGTGGATTGTGTGTGTATGTGTGTGTGTGGGTATGTGTGCATATGCATCAGCATGTGTGGCAGGGCTGTGTACTCAGTGGCAGAAGAGTCCTTGAAGGTTGAAAGAATGAATAATAGAAGGGAAACCATCACCACCTTGTCAAGCCCCAGACCGAAAATTCTTCAAGATGGACTCAAAAATAGCAATGTTTCCCGCATGTTAATTAACTTGTTCCAAAGGTGGGGACAATGTCCTTGAGACTGGAAGCTAGAAAAGCAAAAAGGTGTAGCCCCGTGTATGCACTTGGCATGTGGGCCGGACTTCTGCTCAAACCCAGGGACTTTGCTGATTCATGTCCCTGAGAGCCTGACAGTTCAGCACCGAGGACAGCGGTCAGTGATTGAACAATTTAAGACTGCACTGCATCCAGCCATGAAACACTGGCTGCAACCCCAACCATTCTTACTTATTGAATCTACTAGTTACATCACCTTTCAGGTGTCTCTCACTTTATGAGAAATATGTGCTTCTGAAAAATTCCATGTAAATCTGTATTTTATAATGTGATCAGTTTAGAAACAAGTTTATGTATTTCCAATAAATAAATCTTCCAGGAGGATGATGTAGTTTTGAAGCTTTGGGTGTTCCTGATTTCTGAAAAGATAGATGTGTCCAGAGGCAGTATAACTTAGTGGTTAAGAGCATTATAGGAATATATCAAGGTTTGTTGTCACTATTTGTATTTTGGCCCAGATCATTCTTTGTCTGGGGACCTGTCCTTGCATTGTAGGATGTTTGCAACATCTGAAGCCTACATGCCTATTGTACTTCCCAGTTGTGACAGCTAGAAGGATCTCCAGACATTGTCAAATGCTCCATGTGGGCAATATCTCCTACATTTATTGAGAATCTATGGAACAGATGTATTAAATCTACATCCTGGTTTTGCCACTTATTAATGGCCTTGAGTGATTGGCTTTTGTGCTCCATGATTCTGCTTTCTCATACGGAAATTGAGACAACATTTCTATTTACCTTATGGGGTTACTGTAAAGAATGAGATATTGCTTGTCAACTTATTTAACATAATAAGTGTATGCTAAGGCACACAGTGAGCCTTCAGTAAATGCTGGTATCATCAATAAAGTGGTTGCCATCATCATCATCATCTCTGCCATTTAATTCCAGAGATTATGCTGCCATATTTCTAAATCATTCATTCAGAAAGCATTACTGGTGGTAGCCATTCAATAGTTGGCACTCTTCTAGGCAATGGATATTCAAAGATGAACAAGCTATAGTTTCTTTCCCCAAAGAACCAGAAAGTCCAGAATTGATCTCATGGTCATAAATACACGTGACTCCTATGCTAAGTAAGCATGAGACTTTATCCTGCATGTGTCAGTAAGGATGGGCTTAGTTGTCCTGCAGTAGCAACCAACCCCCAAATGTCAGGCTTAAAACAACAATGGTTTCTTTTTATGTTCACACTACATGTCCATTATGGGTTTACAGGAACCTCTGCTCCATGTTGTCCTCTGTGTAGAGCCCAAACTGAATGAACCTCTACCATCTGGAGTATCTGCAGTTTACTAGGGCAGAAGGAAAGGGAAAATGGTGAACTGTACACTTGTCTTTAAAGGCTTCTATCCAGAACTTACACACATCAATTCCTTTCGCACTTCATCAATTGAAGCAAGCCATGGCATCATACCTAAAGTCAAGGAGGAAGTTAAGTACAATCCTAATGTATGCCAGAAAGAAGAACTGAGATATTGGTTAACAGCCCTAATACCTACTACAACCATTTCACAAATGCTAGTCATTGGCTTGTTGCGGGGGGGGGGGGGGAGGTATTGTGAGCAAGAGTGAAAGAATCTATCTAAAATGCTCCCCAGAAACAACTCAATAGTTCCATCCTTCTGGTGAGGAGTAAGAAGCATCACCACACACAAAATAGGACATTGTATTCTCTTAAGCATGAAGAGGAGAGAGCAAACAGGAGAAAAAGAGGGAGAAAGATGGAGAGACAGAGACAGAGAAATTAATGGGAGGCATGGATCTGGCCTCCCATCAGATCCCTAGGATTTAACATGCAATGATATGAGACCACATGCTTAAAACATTATAAAAGAGCTCATACATTTCAAAAGAAAACAGGAGGCAAAACAATACCCCCACATCTGGTTGTTCTTATTATCTTCTGAAAATAATTAACAAGGAAATTTTAATGGGGGTAGGGTGAGACCAACTCCATTGATTTACAGCTCAAATAGGCATAATCCATATCAAGGCTCCATTGGCCATTTCATTTTGGCTTCCAAAGGCGCCATTACTAATTCATTTCTAAAGTGATCTCTCTCACTCCCAAGGGGTATATCCCAGTAACTACGTGCTTACAATACCCTATTTGATTAAAATTTAACAAGCTATGTTATTGGCAAATAAACTATTTATTTCAGTGCTGTTGCCAATGCCAAAAGGAATGTTTTGAACAAAGAAATGGAATTGACACACTAAAGAGATTGTCATTAATAATTCACAATAGCCAAAAATGCACGCATATACATATTTTTTTTCAGTGATGGCATTAGAGTATAAAAAAGCAGAGGAGTCAGCCAAAGTCCTCTGGTTTCCTATTTATTAAAAGGGGGAAAACCAAGAAATTGAACTTAGGTTGTTCCGTGGTGTAGCAGAAAGAATGTTTAAGAAGACTAGGCATAGCCCTGCTATTAACTTGCTGTATGACCATAGGCAGGTCACTTAACCTCCCTAGGCTGGTTTCCTTCTTTTCAAAGTAAGACTAAGAAAACTTTGTTTATTTAAAGCTTGGGGTTTTGCCAAGATAAAATGAGAGAACAACATATAAACATGCTTTGAAAATGCAGAAAGTGCTTTATAAATATCAGAATTATATTGATAAGTGCCTCTCTTCCTTGTTCCTTAAATGAGACACTGATTTATCTGGCAGAAATTTGTGGAAAAGGGGCAGCGGAGCTTGTTTGCTTGTCCCTTTGGGAGTTTAAACATAGTCTCAGGGAAAACCCCAAGCAAATTTTGGCTTCTGCTGTTAATGAAGACATTGATCTGAGGAAATTACCCCTTCTATCCTATGTCCCCTGCTCCACTGCTAAAAATAATAGTTATGATTTGTTTAACATTAATTAATATGCACCAGGAAATCATGCCAACCTTTTAAAATATATATTACGTATTATCTCACAGCCACCCCCGTGAGATGAGCATTCCCATTTTCTAAAGGAGAAAATTAGGGCTCTCAGATGTCCAAGGCTACCAGACCAGTAAGTGGTAAGGAATCAAGGATCTACTTGGATCTGTCTCTGGGACCTCAATTCTTTTTTTTTTTTTTTTAAACATATAATGCCCTTATTTGTCTCAGGGGTACAGATCTGTGATTCATCTATCTTACACAATTCACAGCACTCACCATAGCACATACCCTCCCAATGTCCATCCCTCCCCCACCCTACCCCCAGCAACCCTCATTTTGTTTCCTGAGATTAAGAGTCTCTTATGGTTTGTCTCCCTCTCTGGTTTCATCTTGTTTCATTTTTCCCTCCCTTCTCCTATGCTCCTCTGTCTTGTTTCTCAAATTCCTCCTATCAGGGAGATCATATGATAATTGTGGGACCTCAAGTCTTAACCACCTCTCTCTTTCAGTTTTCATGTTGGTTGAGGACACGCTACTCTTTGTTGCCCCCTGCCTGCTTCTGCCATGTTGTACTCTGCTCTGGGTGAGTCAGATCTCCTAGATGAAACATGGAAACATGAGCCAATTGAATGGAATGCCAGAAGGACACAAATGGTGACCCACTTGACTGAGAGTTTTTTCCCATTGAACTTCCTCATAACTAGGACAGTGTTTATTGTTGTTGTTTTGTCCAAAGTAGGAGTTTAGAAAAATCTACGGGTAGGTAGTTGGATGGATGGATGGGTGGATGGATAGAAAAATGGTGGATGAGTGAATGAATGAATGAATGAATGGACTTCACAATTAAGAGAGGGATAAATAGGAGCGCCTGGGTGGCTCAGTGGGTTAAAGCCTCTGCCTTTGGCTCAGGTCATGATCTCAGGGTCCTGGGATCAAGCCCCGCATCAGGCTCTCTGCTCAGCAGGGAGCCTGCTTCCCCTGCCCCCCGCCTCTCTCTGTCTGCCTCTCTGCCTGCCTCTCTGCCTTCTTGTGATCTCTGTCTTAAAATCTTTTAAAAAGAGAGAGAGAGGGAGGGATAAATAGATAAGACAAGCTGATTTAGCAGCCATGAAGAAGTAACTTGTTTCCCGTTTGCCTTTGAAGTCTTGCTTGACAAGGAGTAATCTCTGAATATGTGTTACCAAATTTTTGTTCCTATTCACCAGTATTAGCTACCTGACACTTTCGTGGCCCCAGGTTTTGAGTGCTCACTGGAGATACCATATTTTAATCCCAGTCCTGGTGTGTTGTTGGCCAAGCGCTGGTTTAAGCTTTTTCCCTGGGTAATAACAATAGCTATTATTTATTGAGCCTTCTTTATGTGCCAAGTACTGTAATAAGCCTTTTACCTGATTTACTGTAAATACATAACAAACTCACAATGTTGATATTACTGGCCCTGTCCTACAGATGAAAAAAATGATTGTTGGAAAGGCAGTCCAGGTCCACTTGGGTTAAATAGGGGCAGAAATTGGATTCATATCTAAGTGACTGTAGCTGCAAAGTGGGTGCTTTTTACTGTATACTCCTGGTTCTCAAAATGTGGTCCCCCATAACTAGAAGCAACATCACCTGGGAGCTTGTTAGAAACACAAATTCTTGGGACCCAGCCCAGACCTACCAAACCAGGGACTCTGGGAGGGGGGCCCCTACAGTCTGCGCTATAACAAACCCTTCATGTGTGTCTGATCAACACTCCAGCTCAAGGAACACTGCTGTAGCCCAGAAATGTTGCTTCCTTAGATTTCAGGGCTGCATTTATACTAAATTATCCACACCCCTTCACCCGATGTTGTCTGTGACCAGCAGCACCAAATGGATTGGGGGAAGGAATTTGTGCTGGGGAACAAGTTCTAGAAACCGCCCCCCTTCCTCAACCTACCGTCATCTCCATCTTCTCATCAGAATCCCTTCAGGGGCCTCCCTTCTGCCCTCCCACCACTGGCTCTGGCCATGCTCTTCTACCCATACGTGCATACACACACGTTCGTAATGTCATACATATACTGAAGCCAAAGAATGGCCCTGGCCATGTCACTCTCCTTCCCAGTAACCATCCATAGCTCCCCACTGCTCTCAGGATAAAATCCAAGCCGTACCATGGCCAGCCAGGCTCTGCAGAGTCAGCTCCTGCCTGCCTTTCCAGTCTTATCTCACCTCCTCTCTTGTTCCCTCCTCCTTCTCCACCCTCCCCTCCTGCATGTCCAGCTCCCTTCATAATTCTTCAGTTTAATTATGTACCTTTGGCATCTTCCATGGGACTGTAATCTCCATGAGGGCGGGAATCGTATCTGTTTTTCTCAACGTCCTATCCCCAGAGCCCATGCCTGACAAAGAGTAGGTACTCAGTACTTGGTACGAACAAGACCTGGGAGCCCTGTACTTTCCATCACAGCTTCCCATATTGTAACTACCCTAGTATAGTTTGTGACATTTTTGGGAATCTGTTGGGTTGGAGATTGGGCTCTAGAAGCCAAAAGGCCTAGATTTGGATCCTAGCTCTTCCGCTCACACTCTCCTACCCACATTGGGGCATGTGATTTAATCTCTTTGAACCTCAGTTTCCCTACCTGTAAGATGGGGATAATAGAGTAGTTCGATCAAATGAGATGGTACACATAAAACTCTGAGGCCAGTGCCTGGCAGATGAGGGCTAGCTAGCTGTTTTCATGAAATCAGGTCTTCGCCACTATGTTGTAAGTTCCTCAGACCGTGGTGGCATAACCCTACCTTGCAAATGTTCACAAGATGCAAGGCAACTGGGGATGCCCAAGTGGGGACCAAGCCTGGGACCCCAGCCGCATCACCCAGCGCTTCAGTATCAGGCTCCAGATTCAGACTGTGCCTGGCTCCTCTACCTCCCAGCTGCGGGAGCCTGGGCAAGTTTCAGAACGTCCCAGGCCTCAGTTTGTCAGCTGTAATCCAGCAGAGGTAACAACAACACAGGACCCAGGTCATAGCTGCTGCAAGGATCCAAGACAAACGAGGCACGTGGGACGGTGCCCGTGTAAGCCAGCACGTGGCCAAGCACGGAATTACCCGCTGGCTGTCATCATCATCATAACTGCTGCCATCATCGCTATTGTGACCCAGCTTGGGAGCGGGAGGACAAAAAGGGGAGGAAAAGCAGGCTCTGTGCAGACTACTTACCCCACAGCCAAATCCTTCTCTTCTGCCTCTTCTCCCCTCCCCTTCCTACACCGGCCCCTCCAACCAGCAAAGAGAAAGGCAGGGTCGGCAGGGTCAGTCGCTGCAGGGGTGGGGGGGCTCATCTGTACTCCACTTCCTTTTCCTTTTGTGTGTGTGCAAAATCACCCTGAAGAGCCGCTGTTTCCATGGCGTGGGGAGTTTTAGATACTTATCTCCCAGCCCCCATGGACCCCTGGGCGCGGTAATCCGCCCTTAGTATGCCGCCAAGCTTCTGTCGTTCTTGCTTAGAGCTGACTTCTTCCCAGTACCCGCCAAGGAGGTGTTGGCAACAGCTGATGGATTTCCAAAGCCTAGAGATAAAATGGCACTTGTTCCCACTAATTGATCCTAAAAAGAAGGCAAGGCTTAGAAACAGAGAAGACGGATGAGAAGAAACAAGGGCTGGAGTCTGGGAGAAATCCCCGTGCCTGGCTTCGGGTGGGGGGGAAGGCAGTGCCTCTTCTTAAAGATACTATTCTGGGGTGTCCTTTTCCCCCTGCTTGTGTAGCACTGGAACTGGGAATTTGGGGGTCTGAGCTAAGCCAAAGGATGGAATTCAACTGGCCGAGGGAGAAAAGGAGGGCAGGAGCCATCAGGCTTAGGGAGATATCCTTGAGGGAAGTTCAAGGTGAGGCAGAACTAGAAACAGGAGAGCCCCACATAGTGCAGTCAACATTTAGAGAGATGGAAGGCAGAGCAGGTAGAACAAAGTGAATGGTTTGGCCTTTATCTGTGGCTCACACCCCTGGGCTGGGCACTAGAATCACCTGCCTGGAGAGCTTTCTATAAATATAGATACTAGAGCCCCCCCCCCCCATCCATGACCCATTAGGTAGAATCCCTAGGGGCGGGGCCCAGGAATGTGCATTTACAGAAAGCGCCTTCCATGATCCTGAAGTAGCCCAATCAGCACGGGCTGTGGACACACATTTGGCAACCACAGAGTTTGATAATTAAACTATTATCCCAGCAGCAAGAGACCATAGCGTCAGCTTCACGGCACTCTCCATACCTGATCCCGGCTGAGCCTGCATTTCGGAACCTGGGATCAGCATCCTGTGAGAGAAGAGAGCAAGTGGGTGGCTGGTGGCCGGTCTCTGACAAGGGAAGTCAGCACAGGCTCAGAGCTGGGTGGGCAGCTCCCTGCACTCTCTTGGCTGGTGAGATGCACACCCACCGTCTTGCTTCCTGGCTAGAAGAGAAAAGGATGAGCCTCCATTTCCTTGCCCAGCTCTTACAGAGGCCAGCTCATTTCTTAGAAGGTGCGTGGAATCACCCTCTCCCAGGTTACCAGCTATCACCTAAGTAGTGACTGCCTGACCGGGCCGGGCCCAGGTATGGCCAGCTCTGTGCATTCCCTGCCCCTTTGAGGATCAGAGACCAGGGACTAAGATCAGTTAGTTGGGGGTGGGGGTGGGGGTGGGCACTGGCACTTCCATCTGGCCAATGGCTCCCTCAGAAGAGGAGTGTAGGTCCCTTGACCCCAGTCATGATCTAGAATGAAAAGGTATACACGACATGCCTGATTTGGAAATGTTAGCAAGAAATTCAAATGTTTAAAAAGTACTGTGCAACACATTCCATGGGCTCATTTGTTCCAGGAGCTTCTTCACGCAGGGGAGAGAAGAAAAAAAAAAAAAAAGCACCTGACCACTTTTTACCTGGCCACTAAATTAACAGACTCTCAAATCACAGTCTGGGGATAGGGGACAGGCACTGTTCTAAGCATAGAGGATTCGATTATGAACGAGACAGACCAGAGCCCTCTGAGCTGCAGACTCGCCATATTTTAGAGCAGGGAGTCTTAGAGCCCACCTATGTCTGTAGCTTCCACACTGTTATGTGGCACAATCCCTGGGCTTGCCTTGAAGGCTGAGGAGAACATTTGGCGGTTAGATATCCAAATTACCACCCCTGCTTCAACCAGGAGAGCTCTGTTTTTATCTGTTTTATTTGGGGAGGATTTTAGCTGGCCATCAAGTATGTGGATGGAAAGACCAGGGGTCCCATAGGAGAAGTCGATCACCAACCCAGCAAGAAAAGCCTCATTTTCTGGCTTCACGAGAGCCGGGATGGACTGAGAATTTGCTTTAATTCCTATTCAGGCTGTCCTTTTCTTCTGGTCCAAAGACCGCCCTTCCACCATCCCCCTGGGGTCTGAATGGGCGCCGTCCAAACCTCAGTTTCTCTGTCTGCATAATGGGGATGACCAATACCACCTTCTTCATCAGGCTGTTGTGAGACAAGGAGGGAACGTCTTTGCAGGCACAATAGTAAGAATCCAATCAAGGGCAACTAGTAAAAGGTGTTATTATTGTTCTGTCTGCTCATCCTTTATGAAAAAGTGGGGCACCCCTCCCCCACTTATTCACTTCAAATTCAAGTAGCAAACGAACTTACAAGGGGGTAGGGGGGAGAGTGAACAAGAGAGGCAACTGACTTGAAGGAAGATCCCTGCTCTCCCCTTCCTTCCCTACCTGCTCCCCAGGCAGCCCTTCCCAGGCGTTCTCAGTCCCCCATCTCACATCCGAGGGAAGCATGAGCAAGGGAGGCAGAGGGAAGACGTGCTTTCTCCCCCAGGCTGTTGGGGAAGGGAGGGCGAAGCTGCCCTCTCTGAGTTGATTGATGTCGCGCTTGGGGATCTGAATTCTCTGATGTAATTACACTGTGTGCTCCGTGCGATAAGGAGATTAATCAGTCCATTACGCAGAGGCTGTTTTACCCACAGATGGAGGTAATTGAACGGAGACGTCGGACATCTCCGGGTCCCAACCGGCCAGTCTGCCCCCGTTACAGGCAGGTGGCCAGGCCCTGGGCAGGGAGACCATCTTCCCCAAAGAGGAACAATCACCACCATTCCTAGCACTGACTAGCTTTGTTTTGAGCCTTCACGTAGATTCAAGGCACTTTGCGTCCATTATCCTCATAGTCCACCTAGTAAACCAGCCACTCTCCCTAGCCCCATTGTACAGAAGGAATAACTGGGGCTCAGCTGCTTTAAGACACTTGCCGGAAAGTCAGAGCAAGTCAAGATTCTGATCCGAATCTTGCTCGGGTGCATTCAGAAGTGCCCACCACCACTATTGCCTCCAAAAGTAAACACATGAATGAGGTAGGCCTGACACCCAGCGGCTCCCTTGGCCGTTGTCTGGTGACGCGAGTGAACAGCTAAGGCAAGAGGCTTGGATCACCTCAGCTGGACACAAAGAAGGAAAGGGTGACACTCTAAGGAAAGAACTGAATAGGGGGGCGAGTTTGGAGAACGAATTGTCTGTCCCTGAAAAAATGGGAAGGGCAGGGGGAGTACGGGAGAGGGCAGGACTTTGGCGTTCTTACTACTTTCCCGCGCCACCTTTTGGAGCCTTTTTCTCATCTGGAAACCAGCATCGTGCTACCTATCTCGTAGGGTCATCATTGGCTTAAAGGAACCATGTATATGTAAAGTGCTTTCTTGGTTTTGTTTCATTCTTTCTGAAGAGCCTGCCCAGAGTTTGGTCTCCTTAGCGGAGCTGTGGCTGATGGTGACGGTGACAGTGGTGAGCTGTAGCGGGTTCATTTCCCCCTCAGGTTCAGCACTGCTTCTCCCCTTCTTTCCTCTCACTGCTTCCCATGGCACGGGCTACAGGGCAAAAAAAAAAAGAACAAATCACATTCTGTGGGCGTTTCTGAGGCTCCTGACTCCCTCTGGGCCACTTCACCAACATCTTCTCATTGGCCACTCACCATAAATAGCGCCAAGGGATAAATGTTATCTTCACCCCCAATGTCGAGATGGGGAAACTGAGACCCCGAAGTCGCACAGATCAGAAACACCACCTCCACGAAGCAGCAAGGGTCATGGTGTTCCGTAGAAATATGATCACCGCTTAATGCAGTAGACACGAATGTTTACCGTGCGTACTGATCCCTCTGGTGAGGCTGCCGGGGCAGAGACAAATAAAGACCCATTCCCATTGAGCACCCAGCCAGGCACGGGCTAGAAAATCATATATGTAAATTATTTAAATGGTCTAAAGCAGTAGTGATCACCTCTGGCTCCCTATGAGGATAAACTTCTGCGAGGAAGGGGTGCTTTAAAAAAAAAAAAAAGAATCCCCAGGTCCTGGCCTAGAGAATCTGTTAAATTGATGGGAGATAAGCCTAGACGATGGCATTTTTAAAAAGCATCCCCGGTGACTTGTGTGTGCCACCACAGCCCAGAGGGGAGAGGTAATAGATAAGATACAGCAACTACAAATAAGCCAGTGAATTCCCCCATCCGTGTATGTGTGTGATATACCCATACGAGGGCAGTTGCTGTGCTCATCCCCAGGGTAACTCAGACACAGGGAGAACGGGAAGTGACTCCCATATGGGATGGAAGAGAAAGTTTTCTCTAGGACCAGAGGCAACGTGGGTGAAGCCCAGAGGAAGATGGGATGGAGGCAAAGTCCAGCAGGAGGGAGGATTCGGGTAGGCTTTCTTGAAGGAGGAGCAGAGATGGAGAGAGAAGCCGGTGCCCCTTCCGCAGGGGCCGATGAGTTGTGTGAAGTTAACCCATGGTCATCACCCCTCATCTCCAGCTGAAATACATGTTAAGCTGGCCAAAACCTTGAGGTCAGCAATTTTGGACCTTTCTCATTTGTTCCTAAAACATCCCACCGATTTCTAGGGAATGTTTTCATGTTACATTCTTATGTTGCTTACCAGGCATTGTTTCTTCTTCAGTAAAAAAAAAAAAAGAAAGAAAGAAAGAAGAAAAAAAAAAAACCAAGCAGGATTTTAAAAAGCTTCCCCAAATTTTGATATCAATAACCACTCATTGCATTTGCACGTGTTCTGGACCACCTGGTGACGACGAGGATGATGGTGATGGGCTGCCAGTCGCTGAGGATTCACTGTGTACCAGCCTCTGTTCTTAGCACTGTGCGTGGATTAACTCATTTAACCTTTGCAGTAGCCCTTTGGGGTAGTAGTTTTACCATCCCCGTCTTAATGAGAAAACTCAGAGTGGTTTAGGAACCAAGGGTAGATTGTAAGCTAGTCTGGGTGGAGATGAGAACTCCAGGAGAAGCAGCCTGGTCTGATCAGAAGACCCCTGGATGTGGGGACAGGATGCTGGGGTTTGGGACCAGCCCTGCCACTTGGCGTGCTTTATCAATTCAGATGAGTTCCTCCTCTCCTGACCCCGTGCCTCAGTTTCCCCCAGGTGTGATTTAAGTCTTTGAACCCCTCCAGTCTTAGAATTTTCGTGATTCAAAGATGTGAAGTACAAGAACAGAAGAAGAGCGATTAGGGGAAGGAAGTGGGGGCCGGCCCCACTGGATGGAAGGTTTATTTTGGGAAGTTATCGAGGTCTGGTATTCAACCACCCCAAGGAAGTCGAGTACAGCTGGCACTTTGCTGATTCAGAGGGACGGCTGCCGGGGAGGCGGGAGCCAAATACCCTGAGAATCTGTGTAATCAGAGGAAATGTCTCCGTGATTTGCTGTTATAATTCTCGATAACAAACTCTGGGACTCCAGCATCAATACTAACAACTGGTTGAAGGAGGTGGGGGTTAGGAATGAATTTAAAAAAAAAAAAATTTTTAAACTGTTTTTTGGTAAAGCAGTGAGAAATGTTCTGGGCTCCTAAATTTAAAAGGGGGTATTTTTAGCACCTGCAATCAAACCGACTTGCGTAAACACATCTGCTGGAGTATTGGCATCAAAATGTCTTTGCCGTCTTCGTTTTATATCTCTTGCAGCCCTCCTGGGACCCAAGGAGAGTTTCACTGATTTTTTTTCCCCCTTTCATTATGTTTTTCCAAATCAACTGAGTGAGAAAGTCAAATGGAATATTTTCTTTTCTGTTGAAAGCTGCTGGGTCCCTACCTCAAGAATGGCAACAGAATTATCAAGCTTTAGGGAGTGTACGATATCTCCTGGGAACTTTGTACAAAATGCTGATTCCTGGGTCTTGCCCTCAGATCCTGGAGGTCTGCGTGGTCCCGGGACTCTGCATTTCACACAGGAGTCCCCACTGATTCTGATGTAGGTGGTCCAGGGACCAGATAGATACTGACACTGTCGCATAGTCGTAGCTACTATCACTAGGCAAGTTCCTTCACCTCTTTTTAATACCATCACCTCGTCCATAAAACAGGATATTAATGGTCCCTACCCTGTAACTCTGTTGTGAGGATTGAATTCAATATAATCGCTTAGCACACTGCCAGGCATGTCATAAATGGTCCACAAATGTTAACTATTATCATTATTGTTAATTATAACTACCTGGGAAAGTTATTTTCATTTCTGACTCCAGTTTTCACATATGCAAAGTAGGAATAATTATAATGATACCTTAAAATCAGCTTTAATTCAAGGGTTGTGTATTAAATGAGAAAATGTCTGCAAAGCTCTTAGCAATAACCTATATCAATAACCTATATGCCTGGATATAACCTATATGCCTACAATAACCTATATGCCTGGCTCTTGGTAGATAACACATACTGTTTGGTGAATGAATGAATGGATGGATGAATGAATTCAGTGAGTGGTTCAACACTTGCCTTCCACAAACCACAGACAGCAAGAGTGATTTTAAGAGCCCTTCCCGTCTCCCACGCCATAGGTACACCTGTAGCAGACCCTCAGTGCATAGGGCTCTTGGCCTCTAGACCCTCACTTCTTGGCGTCATTGTGTCTGTCACAACCCTAATCCTAATTTCACTCTAAATCTCACCCACTCCCAAGTGCAAGCTTCTCCATCTGAGGAATGACTCTACTGGATCTGGCTTATTCGGTGGCTCTTTAGAGTCTCCTTTGTCTCAAGAAGATACGGGGATCTTAAGGGGAGGCTGGTGGGATGAACGTTATTCACACATCTGCTGGGCATCATATTTGGGATCCTGGGAAAGCCACAGCACATCTCTGTGCCTCGGTCCCCTGCTCTGGAAAGGGAGCCGCTACGAGGATCTCTCCATCCCTATGTCCTGGTGTGGTGAGCATTTGCACACCTGTAATGCATGAGCTATGAGCCGTCGGAGGGCACCGATCTCACCTTAGTCAGCTTTCTGGCACTCAGGTGCCCAGCTCAGTGCTGGGCAGCTGCACATGTAGAGTAAATGGGGTCTAGTTGACTGAATGACTGAATAACTCAATCAGTGACATCGCCAAGAGCTCTGGTCACTGCTGCTCACATCCTAACAGGGCCAAAAGAGCAAGCAGTCAGTCAGTCTTATCACACTAACTCATAGTCAAAAAGGTGAGAAAGCATCCTGGGTGAGAGATGGTGGTTTTGACGCTTTACTTTTGCAAAGCACATCCATTATCGCAACCATCATTGCGACATCTCTGCCCATTCATTCAACACCCTCTTTAAGCAGAGCTGGACTTTCTGTGAGGTTCTGGGGATGAAACGAATGAACAGACCCAAGCCCCTACCCTCGCTGAGCTCGCAGATGGTTACTATTTCAGGTAATGCTTGCCATCATGGGAGATGGCATCATGTTTACTCTGACAGCATCAAAGAGGGGCTACAAACCCAGCCAGCCCCTGAGGGAGTGGTTCAGGAGGATGTGATGTCAGAACTTAGTCTGCTGGGGAAGGGAGGGGAGGGTGTTTCCAGGAAAGGGAACTGCTTATACAAAGCATGAGCACATGCAAGGTTTGGGGACACTCCACTAGGTTGGTATGCTTGAACAAGGGATGCGGGAAAGAGGAACAAGGACTGGAGATAAAATGGTCAGAGCCCGGATTGTGTCTGGCCTCCTAAGCTGTGGTAGGGAATCCGGGCTGCTCCAACATCAACAAGAATCCGATGATGGATTTTAATCAAGGAAGTGACTTAATGAGATGTGCTTTATGAAGATGCCCCTAGCTGCAGAGGAGAGAGATTGGAAGGGCAGAGAAGGGAGACAGGGAGACCAATTAGAAGGCTATAATCCAGGATCTCAACGGCAGAGATAGTTGTCAGTGTAATTTCTTTGAGGCATTTGGTCGCTGATTGCTGGCGATCCTCCCCGGCCCTGTGTGTTTGCAACAACTCCGAACGGTGCAGAGAAAAGCCATGTAATCACGCTCGCCTGCTGCATTGCACACTCAGCCCTGCCCAGTGGACGCATTGTTTGTCGGGAGCGTTGTGAGTTATACTGCCAGGAAAGGGGACCTTGGGGTTAGCTACACCTCAGTAAACCCCAGAGCACCCAGTGTTGTTACTTCCTCAAAAAGCCCTAATCATCCCCCCCCCACCCTCCCCGTGAAACTGTCAGGATTGCCTAGTCAATTACTAGTCAAGTGGGGTAATATGCATTTCATTAGGAGCCTCTCATTTCAGATACACAAGGCCATATATGAAATGAAACGTTCTGGAGTTATTTTTTTTTTTTCCCAGCCAGTGATTAGGTGCTGTAATTAAGAAGGCATTGTGCCTGATTTCCAATCTTTTCTCTTTATTTAAATTTAATTGATTTTCTCCTTGATTTAATCAACCCGAATTCAGCTACCTGGTACCCCTCTCCACTCAGATGCTCGGGAAAACTCTGATACTTAAAGATGTAGGGCCATGCCTGGGAAATGGAGGTGGGGTGGGTATTGATTTAGGAGCCCCAGCCTTGGTTAGCTCATGTGAGAGGCCTTAGGATGCTTAGGAGCCAAGTGGTTCTATTCAGGGCTAGCGAGGGAGGAGAGAGGAAGGGCTGCTTATAGACCTTGAAACCTGGCTCGGCTGTGTGACATTGGGTGAATCATTTAACCACTCTGTGCCTCCGTTTCCGTATCTTCAAAACAGGAAGAATAATAACGCTGTCCTCGTAACCTTGTGGCGAGGATTAAATGAGTTGCATAGAAAAGAGTTAGGAAAATAACTGGAATAGAAGCGCTAAAAATATTACTTAGCTGTTATTATTTCTGTATCATTGTCCAGTTACTCATTTACTCCTCTATATTGCTGTGGGATCGGGTTATTCCCATTCAAGGTATAGAAACGGAAGCTCACAGCTTGTGAGTGGCTGGAGCCAAGATTCAAATCCCCATCTCAATTCCAAAGCTGACGCTCACGTATGCCGCCCCGCCTACCAGGAGGCTTCTTTCTTCCCGTGCTGAACACGAGCCTCTATTTATAGAGCCTCTTTGGTCAAGGTCACTCAGCTAGTGGTAGCAAAATTGGGACCCAAGCCAAAGTGCTCTGGGCGCAACGGCAGTCCCCTTTTTCCTCGGCTGTTTCTCAGAGCGGGCAGGCAACTTCTTCAAAGTCACACAGCAGTTAAGGCGCTGTATCATACCCTAAATCTGCTCATGAATCCTGTTGCTCTCAACCTTTTCCCCCTCCACAGCAGTCCAGACATATAACAGATGACTTTCACCTACACGTCATATACCTCTGCATAAACCCAAGGTCACAGGATGATAACAAGCTCAGCACACAAACCCCATTCCACACCTTTCTTTCCTGCTCAAGGAAGCATAACAGATTACAACTCAGGGCAAAGGATTCTATTATAGGAGGAATCTTGAATCCACTCACTTAATTCACTTAATAAATATTAGGACCCTGGATGTGTGGCAGGCAGTATCCAAGGGTCTGGGGAAACAGATATGAACACGAGACACTAAAAATCCCTGCCCTCTTGGAACTTAGAGCCTACTGGCGATGGTTAGGGGACACATACATTAAACAAAATAAACATGTAAATGGTTATGTCTTAGTACAAAGTGTACAGTACTATGGGGGAAGTAAAGCAGGAAGAGATAAGCATACAATGAGGAGGGGTTTGATTTTAAATAGGGTTTATATAGCGCTGTCATGGAAGAAATGTCACTGAGAAGGTGACATCTGAGCAAAGACTTAAAGGAGGTGATGGAGGAAGACATGAGTATTTGGAGGAAGGATGCTTTAGGCAGTTGGATGTCTGCAGTAATAGCATATGCAAAGGGCCTGAGGCAGGATTCTAATTGTCGATTATAATTGATATTGTCGATTATAATTGTCGATTAGGAGGCCAGTGGGGCAGGAGAAAAGAGTAATGAGGCCAGAGTGACAACAGGACCCAGACTCCGTGGGCCTTGTAATTAGATTGGCTTAATGAAGCCATCAGAGGGTTTTGAAGGGAGGTCTACCCTGGTCTGGCTTGAGTTTAAGTAGGATCCCTCCAGCTGCCTTCTGGGGAATAGATTGCAGGAGGACAAGGATGGAAGCAGGGAGGCCCATTATGAGGCTCTTGCAAAAACACAAGTGAAAGGTGATGGGGGCTTGGGCAAGGTGCTGGCCAGCTGGGAGGAAAGAAGTGTTCGGATTCTGGGTGTATTTTGAAGGTAGTGTCTAGATATGCTGATAGGTCATACCTGGGGCTTGGCAGAAAAAAGTCAAGGACAATTCCAAGGTTACCTCCTGAAAGGAGCTGTCATTAAGGGAGATGATGAGGATTCATTTATTTATGCAACTGTCTTAATTGGAAACTGTTCCCAAGTTTTTGACCTTAATAGTCTTTAGTAACAAGCCCAGGATGGGGTGTACAGATGATCGTGATAGATCCACGTCATGCTGGGCTTGACAAGCGCAGAGTCGTTCCACAGGGAGCCATTTCTCCTGCGAGTTGGTAGCATCCCTGGCTCTGGCTTGTGGGACTCGGGATCAGCTTCCGATTCCACAGGAGTGATTGAGAGTGGGCTGAGCTCCCGCTGGGGGTCTCGGGGGGGGGGGGGGGACCTGCAACTCTTTGGAACATGAGCCAAGACTGTCCACAAAGAGAAGCAGCCCTGCACCCTATCCAGTCTCTGTCCGCATTCCTCCTGTCCTCCCTGAGGTGTGAACACAGACAGTGGAGCCCCCTCCCCCGCTCCACTGCGGATAATTCCACCGCCCGCACCGGCCCCTTACCCCTGCCTCATGGCCCCTTCCTCGGTCTCACCCATCTTCCTTTCAGCTGAGCTGATATAATTTGGGGAAATGTGGATCCGTACAGGCTTTGGCTGAAAACATTTGATTGATCTTCTCAAATGGGTGTTCTCTGGCAAGAGGGAAGGATGTGTTCGTGATCTCCCCCCTTCTTTTAAATTGCAACAAAAGGCAAAATCCTATTTTCTTCCTGAGGCGGTTCCAGGGTTCCAGTACATAAGGATGCATTTGAAATGCTGAGCCATGCAGACCTGGCCCAGGCGGGAGGAAGGCTCCGCATGCAGCCAGCCCTGCACCCAGCAGCCTGGCCTGACCTCCTCAGCCTTGCACCGGCCCTGCCCCCTCCGGCCAGAGATGTGGTTTCCAGGAAGAGCATCATCAGAGTAGCCTAAAGTCCCAGATGTCAGGGGACCTGGGTCCTGCCACTCACTGGAGCACCTCAGATCCCCTCTCTGAGCTTTTTTGGAAGAAGGGTTGGGGCAGAGAGACCTGATTATCCTGTCCAGTCTTTGCCCCCTAAAAATGCTTGGGAGAGCAGAAGCTCGAGAATTTCTGGGGAAGGGGAATAGAAGTGGAAAGAGAAGGGGGACAGGAAGGGAGGGTCTGACAAGCAGAGTGAAGTCTCCCTTTTTCCAGCATCAGGAACCGCTTGTGAAAGTTTCAGAGAGGCTAGCTGTTTGCTGCGTGGTTGGCCTTTCTCAGGGCATTACCCTACTCTGTGCTAGGCACGGCGGAAGCCGGGGTGCGGGTGTTGCCCTGCCGTGTGCCCTCGGTGCCAGAGTTCCTGAGTGCGCCGGCCTGACTTCCCCCACCAGGACCCGTGTCTCTTCACGTGACAGCTCTCTCTGGCCACCAAGCCCACTCTGCCAGACACAAAGCAGGAATTATTGCCCCTTGGGAGCAGCCTTCAGTCATGACTGACGAGAGTGGAAGAATGAGACTCGAGGCCCCTCAGGTAGAATAACAGAGTTGTGTGGCCCCCCAGGTCCGGGGCTCCCCAGCGGGGCTATGTTCCGGGTGCCCACTGCGGTAGCTGGCTTGACGACACCCCCATTGGTGGCTCCTTCCTCCCTGATCTCTACCAGAGCTTCCGGGCATCCCGTCACAAATAAACCTTACTCCTTGTCTCTCAGGCTGGTTGCAAGGGAATGGTCGCATGCCCTAGATGGCTAGGGACACTTACTGGTCAGCTGGTGTTTCGAGAAAGGGCTCAAACCTGCTGTGTTCAGACAGAGCCGAGTTGACAGCGCAGCTGCCCTGATGTTGTCAGCTGTCTCCCGTGGCCTTGGATCTTTGCTAGAGGCCATAAAAGCAGCTGGGGCATCCAGATGGACAGAGGGAGGCCACCCAGTAGGACTTGGCCATGCAGGAACATGGGGAGAGGGCTTCGGAAGTGAGGAGAACTTGTTTCTAAAAAAAAAAGTCTTGAAAAGCAGTATTGCACTTTGGTACAATTGCACTCTGGTACTCAGGTACCAGACACATCACAAAATGTGTGACCTCACCACAGCCCGGAGACGTAGGCGCCATTACGCATACCGTGTTATAGATGGGGAAACCAAGGCACAGAGATGAATTTGTTTGCCCAAGGAGCTATTATAACTAATATGTGTCAAAGCTAGGATTCGAACACCGGCCTCTGGGTTCAGAGCGGCTGACTAGGGGGAATATCCAGAGGAGAGGAGAAGGAGGTCATTAGGGGTGGGGGCTCCTGGACACCAGTGTCTGGGGTTCAGTTTGTCCTCTGCACCCTGGAGCAGAGGAGCTAGTTTTCTGGAAGGTAAAACGATGGACATCCGCAGCAGGAAACCAGGGGGAAAGCCACATGCCATTTCTCCGCGCAGCATCCTCAGGGGAAGCCTGACTGCCCTTCTGCACCTGCCTGCCTTAGAGTGACATCTGTTACAAATCTCAGTATCTTGGGCCTTAGAAACAGTCCCACGAAGACTGTCCATAGCCACTGGCTTGATTAGGCTCTTTATTCATTCAGTTCTCCCCTCCAACCAGTATTCACTGAAGATACATAATGGGCCTCGCGCTTTCCTAGGTGCTGAGGGTACAAAGCAGCAAAAGGCTCAGACTCTGCCTTAGAGGACTCACAGTCTGGTGGGGGAGCAGGGATAGAGAATTAAACGGACAATTGCAATGGAAAGATAGAGAGAAGGAACACAACAGACTTAGTAGTCTGGGAGGGCTTCCTGGAGGAGGTAATATTCTAAGTTGAAATCTGAAAAATGGGCAGAAAGTCCTCAAGCCAAAGAAGGCAACATAAGAGATGTCATTTCTTAATTAGTAAACACAGAGCACTTACTGTGTGTGCCAGGCACTGTTCCAAGAGCTTTACATAGACCCATTATTAATCCATGAAATAACCCTATGTGGTAGGTATTATTACAATCCACATCTTCTAGATGAAGCAGCAAGGCCCGGAGAGCTGAAGTCAGTTGTCCACACTCACAGAGGGGCAAGACCAGGGTTTGAATCCCACAGTCTGGCTCCAGGCTGTGCCCTTAGGTTGTCTCTGACAGAACAAGGGACCTAGAAGGATTCCAGATGGTTTGAGCACAACGGCTGAGAAGCCTCAGAGAATGGCAGACCTGGAAAGTACCACCATGGACCTTGAAGGCCAGCAGAGCCACACTGAGAAGTTGGGACTTGCTTCTCGGGGCTCTGCTGAAGGGAGTGATGTGCCCATACCTGTGTTTAGAAAATGCCCCTGCCTGCTGCATGGAGAGTGGCTGGACAGGGCCAGGGTGTCCACTGCTGTCTGGGAGAGAGTTAAGGAGGGCTCAGACTGGGGGGTGGCAGAGGGGGTGGAGAGAAGATGGGCATAAAGGTGATCTGAAGAGAGAAGGGCCAGTTGTGAGAGAGGGTCCAGGGTGATGGTGAGGTCACTGTTCGGGTGAGGAGGTACAAGGGGGAGTGGAGGAAAGGGGGGGGCAGTGAGGTTACAGAGATTGCATTTGAGGTACCAGAGGCCCTTCAGGAGGGGAGGAGGGGATAGTTGACATTCAAGTCTCAAGGTCAGAAACAGGAGATAACCAGGGTGACCATATACCCCCAGGGCGCTTACCATCAGCACCCTTTTTAATCCCCAGGGTCCCGGTTTGGACGCTGAATTACATGGTCCCTGTAGACAGAACTGACCCTGTGATGCATCTTGATGCTGAGAACATCTGGGTCCAGGCTCCACCCTTCCTCATACACATACACACACATCCGGACACATGTTATTTGTGTCTAGGAATAGTCTTAGCTGGGTACAAGGAAAAAGGTGACCGTGAAGATGCGATTCCTAGGGAGGCGGCATCATTGTGGCTGAGGCATGTTGGACTATTCTGCTCTAGGCCCCCACACCTGTCTCAGACCTCAGCTCCCACCACTAGGGACTAACAGATTTGTTCAGGGAACCCACAGTATAGTATGGCTGTGTCTATACTCCAGCAGCCCCACAGGTAATTGGTAGGATCAAGCCATTTCAGTGATTTTTTTTTTAATAGTGTACCTTTCTTTCCCAGTCAAACCATAAATCTGAGTAGCCAGAGTCTCCCTCCATGGAAAGGAGGATGCCCTACTGCAAACCTACCAAGGCAAGTCCACTCTGAGCTTATGCAAAAGGCTGCCACAGGGCCTTTGCACAAGAATGTTATGAGTGGGACAGCATCTAGCTTTCTGGTTGTGTCTTTCTCATCTCTGCCACCAACATATAGCAAAATATCTGTAGGAAGAAACCAGAGCTTTGGGTCGGTGGTGGATCCCTAAGGGCAACCAACACCCTCAAATAGGATTTTGAACCTAGGAAAGATCCATCTCAAACTCCTTGCCACCAGTTTCTTTTGAAGGCTCTGTGTCTTTCCGGACTTGCCCATAGTGCTGGGTCAGGAGGCAGCTTTTCCACAACTGCTAAGCTCTGGGTATAGACATCAATCTCGCAGCTATAGGACATAAAGTTCTCTTGTGTCATTGCATGATGCTTTTAGAGGCCCAAAGCAGGAGACACTTTGGGGTTCACGGGGCTCACAAGTGCCCCCCATGGTGCGCAGCCCCAAAGGCACTATGCAATAAGAGTTAAGACCATGGATTCTTGGAGGCAGACTGGGTTCAAATTCCACTGTCCCATCTATTAGCAGGTTCTCCTCTTGCCTCAGTTTCTTCATTGGTAAACTGGGATTGGTTACTTACAGCCTCACATAATTGTGGTGAAGATTTGCCAGAGTCAGCACATGCAAAGGACCAACCACAGTGCCTGGCACATAGCTGGTGGGTGCTCTCTGTGAGTAGCCACTGTTATTATTAGTAATAGTAGCATTTACAATGTTGCTGTCACTTAGGATCCAACATACAAATGGATACTGGTGGAAGAAATCGGGAACCGGAACAAAGAGGAGGAAGTGGCAAAGGGGCCTTTTGGCTGCCGGAACCTTGCTCAGAAACCCCCAGGGGTTCATGTGATGACATTTCATTCAGACTTTTTTTTACCGGAATGAGAAATGCAGGTTCTGTGTCAGAAATCATTGCAAATTCCAAATTAGTGAGGTTTCATGGTCCGCAGAAAGGCGCTGGAGGGGAAATTGGTCGACGGGGTGTTTTTTTAGGTGTCAGAGCAAGCTGGCTGATTGATTGAGTGTCTCGGTGAATAGACTGCAGACAACAGCCGGGGAACTGGGTGCAGATGAGGAAATAGGAAGACAGAGCACCAGTCAGTGTGGGAGAGGCAAAGCCGTGGTCAGCAGTAGAAAGGGACATAGTTACCCCAGAATCTGGAGTCTAGATCATGTAGCTGGACTCAGTCTGGAGACCAGGGACACCCAGCCATAGTTCCTTGAGAACTCTGGGTTCCCCCACTTGCTTGCGTGTGTCCTTAGGCAAATTACTAGACCTCTCTGAACTTCCATTTTCGCATCTAAAACCAACCCTTCCCAAGTGTTTATTGTAGGATTTAAATGAAATAATGAGTTTTCACTGTCTGGTGAAGTGCCTGAATCATCATTGTAGGTGCTCAAAAAGTCATCATTGTAGGTGCTCAATAATGTGAGGTCCCGTGTCATTAACACAGTGAGTTAGAAAAGTCAGAACATGCAAGCTTCAGCTTATGCACCAGAAGAGGCCATATTGGTAGGTTCTAAGCCCTACTGTGCCATCCCCAATGTGTTCAGAAGGTCAGAAGCTGGGAATGATGTAGACCCAAGGGAGGCTCTGACTTAACGAAAATCTTGGAATTGGATAGGTTCTTCAGAGGTGTTTGGGGCTGGTCTCCAGGGTCCCAAGCTCTTCCAGGCAGACCGGAAGCCATGCACTCCTCAGAGCGGGGAGAGGTTAAGCCGAATTGAAGCTACGAAGCCTCCTTCACTAGAGTTGCAGTTACAGTGACAGTAATCTGACATCGTGCTTAGTTTAATGAATATATACGATCCACCACCACCTCCATGTATAAGGTATTTCCCCCGTTTTCAAAATGAGAATACCAAAGCTAAAATAGAGGAGGGGCCTTGCTCAAGGTCATACTGTAGTATCCTGGAGGGGTTTACAAAGGGTTTCCGGAGTAAAGAATGTCCTCCCTCTGGGGGATGGGCAGTGGAGGGTCAGAAAAGGAGGGTACGATTGTTGAGCTGAACCTGGAAGGATGTGAGGGTTTCTTTTCGCAGAGAAAGGAAGAAGGGCACTGTTGGCAGAGAGATCAGTTGCAGCAAAGACAGAGAAGATGGGCACCTGTGTCCCAAAGTCTATTTACGATGAATAATTACAATTAGAGTGACAGCTAACATTGACCGAGTGCTTACTCTGCACCAGGAAGAGTGTTAAGCATTTTACATGCATCATTCCTACAAGCTGGACAATATTGTGAACCCCATTCTGCAGAAGAGAAATGAAGTGACTTGTCCAAGATCACAGCTTGAAAATGGCAGAATCATTTTCGGAGCTCAGGGCTGCCTGATTCCAAAGCTCTGGGTGGCTCCTGGTTGTTCATCGGCTGCCCATGGTCCATGAGCTCAGAGAGAAATCTTGGAGCTTAAAAAGACCTCTGCTCATGTGCTAGGGAGGGACTGTCCCAAGATTCCCCTGACCCTTTCTGAGATGTCCTGTGTCCCTGTCACCACCCACCCCTGCTTCCACGTCCTCCTGGAGCTGAGGGGAACCTATCAGAGTTGGTGGGCAATAATCACAAAACTGACTGCCTAATAAAGATAAAGCTCTCTAATAAACCTGCAATCCTGCGGTAATGGGTTTGACTTTTAAAAAGCAGATGAAAGTCCCAGTGGAGGGACAGACCTTTCCCATCCACTCCTTAATCAGAATTACTGTGGAGGAGCCATTTCCTACAGGTGGGACAGCTGGGTGCCTGGGCTGGCATTGAGAAATGGCCACTTCTGTGTAAAGCCAGACGTCTGCTCCCTCCAGAGAGCCCTCCCTCCCACAGGGAATCCTTTGTCAGAGAAGAACCATAATGGCAAAGGAGAGGGCCTCTGGGACAAAGCTGAAGGGGGGGGGGGCGGGGAGTGTGGATGGAAAGGGTGTGGTTTGAGAACTCCCTGGTGATTGGCGCTGAAGCTGTAGGGGCGGAGTCTTCTGAGAGCTTTCTGCTGATTGGTGGAGCTCTGATGGACCCACCTCTTCATTCTGGTTCCATCCTTCCCATCATCACCGTGGTCATCATCATAAGGCATACACTGAGCATTTCTTATGTATCTGGGAAATGTGTTGAGCATTTTACAATCCCCTAATGAGGCGGGTAATATTAACAACCCCATTAAGATTTCCCATCCTCAGATGGGAAAACTAAGGCTTGACGATAATAAATTTAACTTCCGGTGGGTCACACACCCCAGAAGTAGCAAAGCAGAGATTCAAACCCATGTGTGTCTGACTCTGGAAAATACAGTACTTAACTAACCATTGTTTTTGCGTGTAGTCGTTTGATAGAGCAAAAGCTTTGTCTCCGTTTAGGTCTTCGATGGAATTCACAAGAAATAAAGCCCAAGACAGAGATTGGGGTCCACACGAGTTATTGAGGGTACATGCTCTAGAGAAAGGAAGTGAGGAAGCGGGTTAGGGCAGGGGCAAAAAGCAAAGGGAAAATGTACTTTCAGCTGGAGTGTAGCCTCAGCCTGATCCCGGGGGAGCTCAGGGGTGTGCAGTGCACCCTAGAGTTGGTCCTACTTTGAGGCTAGGAGGCAGGTCTTTTGTACTCATGACTGCAGACTGCCTGCCTGCCCCACCCAGGGGGTGGACATAACCTTCTGGAAAGGGTCACCTGTAAGGCATTTGCAGGCAGTGTTCCCAGCCACTTAGGATCTGGCCAAGAGCATCCAGCAAAGGAACCGAGTGGTGGTCCCTGCTCAGCTCCTAATTTCTCGAGTGTCTTTGAGTGTAGCGCTTGCCCTTCCCCTGCCCCCCACCCTGCACCCTTTGGCAGATCTTGACTTCTCCAGGCTTGGGTTCAAAGTCCCCCAAAGCCTGGCCTTGCCCTGACAAGCTCCTACTCTGTGATCTGGCCGCACAGCCGCTGCTCCAACTGGCAGTCTGTGTTTCTGTAACCCAGGAGGAGAGATGGGGCCCCTCCGGTGGTTCCAACAGCGTGAGGCAGGGTGTCTGACAGTTTCCCCCACTGAAGCCCTTTATCTCACTGCTCTGCTCTGTTATTTTAAAACTAACGAGCCCAGACCTCAGGAGCTCACCGCCTGCTTGCCGCCTGCCATCGAGATTTGTGGCTTGTCTGTTCTGTCCTCTCTGCAGATTTCAGTGGCAGCTTACTCTCTGCTTGTTAGAAATTTTCTTCCAAACCTCAGCCCGGGGAAAGAGGCATGTGTGCACGTGTGTGTGTGCATGTGTGTGTGTGTGTCTCTCTCTCTCTTTCTCTCTCTCTGCAGGAACAGAGTCCTAATGGCACCATACTCTCAGATGCCCCATGACCCCCAACTGTAGTTCCAGTTGATGACACGGTCTAGTGGGTGGTTCTGGGACAACAGTGAGAGACAGATTCACCCCTAGGCTATTGAGACAGAAAGACGCTGGGACCTAGCATGGAATGGGCCATTTCTAGGTACTGAAGTAGCCACGTACCTTGGTGGTGAAGAGCCACGGTCCCAGGGAAGGGAAGAGCTCCTGAGACACTCAAGGGCATACCAGCCTCCCTGCCCTTCCCTTTCCCAGAGTCCTTTGCCTTGGGCCATTTGGGGAAAGGGGATCAGAGTCAGCAGTGAGGCTGGAGGACAATGTGACCTGCCCTGGAAAGTGGGGCTGGGTCTTAAAGGGCTGCCATGAAAGCACTGGGTGTGCATCACGCCATTCTAGTCTCATGGCAGCCCCCTAAGGTGCGTGCAATTTGTGCTTCCCCTGAGAGGTGGGGAGATTTGACCTTGGTCACCCAGCTGGTGAATGGCAGGCAGAATCTATTCAATAAATCCAATCACCATGCTCTACCCACCCTCTCCAGACCAGTCACCCTGCCTGCTCTGTGCATGTGTTCCTCCGGCCTTGCCCTCTCTGTCCTCAGGACCTCTCCTTTCTTGGGTCACTTTCACTCCCGAGAGTTTCTCATGAACCTGACCCACGTCTTCCTCTGGCCTGTGAGGAAGGCCTCTGAGGGGGAAGGAGCATGTCTGGAGCATCTTGAAATGACCCTCCCGGAGAAGTAAAATGATGCTTCACAGAATCATGGACTGGCCAAGGAATGAATGAATGGGAGGAGTCTAACATTTTATGAGCATGGCTAACCTGTGAATAGCCATACAGGACCCACTTCTCTACCTGGATTCTTTTCCATAAATACAGAATAGTCCTGTAGATATAGTTTTCTTATGATTTTTTTTAAGATTTTATTTATTTATTTGAGAAGGAGCAGGAGAGAGCACGAGCAGGGGCAGGGCAGGGGCAGAGGAAGGGTTAGAAGCAGACTCCCCACTGAGCAGGGAGCCTGACACAGGGCTCCATCCCAGGACCCTGAGATCATGACTCGAGCCAAAGGCAGAGGCTTAACTGACTGAGCCCCCCAGGTACCCCCTTATGATGTTCTTATTTTCTTTTCTCTAGCTTACTTTGTTGTAAGAATAGTGTCTAGAATATATATAATATACAAAATTTGTGTTACCCGAGTGTTTTTGTTATGGATAAGGACAACTGGTCAACAGCAAGCTGTTTGTAGTTAAGTTTTAGGGGAGTCAAAAGCGATACATGAATTTCCGACTGCATGGGGGTCGCTCCTACCCGCTGTGTTGCTCGGCGGCCAACTGTATCTTTTACGAGCCCGTCTGCCGGGCTGAGACACTCCCATTGAGCCCTCTTGCTATTCCAAAACCTCACTGGCATGGAGCCCCCTTGCTTCCTCAGCTTCCCACCTCACTCTTGTGAGTTGCTCCATCTTCCCCACAGCAAGATCCGATCTCATGGCCTTAAAGGCCATCTAAATGCCAACATCTCTCAAATGCATTTCCCCAGCACTCATGTCTTCTTTGAACTCCAGTCTTGGGTACTAAGCTGCTCCCTGCCATTTCCACATGGGTGTCTAACTGGCATCCCAAACACCCTTCCTCCCCCTCAGCCATCTCCAGTTTAGTAGCCAGCAGCTCCATCCTCTCGGTTGCTCAGAGCAAAACCTGGGAGTCACCCTTGACCCCCTTCGTTCACACTACCATGTAGCCAGTCCATGAGCAAACTCTGTTGGTGCCAGCTTCAGTCTGTGTCCAGAGTCTGAGTACTTCTCCCCACTACAGGAGGGATAACACCAACCCCAGACACTATCTTCTCCTGCGTGGCTCATCACAACATTCCTGGCTGGTCTTCCTACATTTATCCCAGCTCCCTAGACTCAGCAAGCCTCCAGATAGACCCTTTAAAGCCCAAGTCACATTTCAGCATTCCTCTTGGAATCATCCACTGGCTTCTCCTATCACTCAGAGAAAAAGTCAAATTCTTGTGGCAGTCCACCAGCCTATCCATGATTTTGTCCCTCATTACTTCTCTGCTACCCCACCCCACCCACATGTTGTCCCACTGACTCACTCAGCTCTAGCCCCAGTGCATCTAGAGTATTTCTGCCTCAGGGCCTTTGCATTGGCCATGCCCTCTGCCTGTCGTGCTCTTCTCCCTGGCAGGCATAAGGCTCCCTCCCTGAGCACTTTCAAGTCTTGCTCAGATGTTAACCTTCTCAAGGAGCCCTCCTCTAATCATGCCATTTAAAAGTCCAGGCCTCTCCCAGTAGCATTCCCAGTTTTCTTTATCCTCCATTTCTCTTCTCTGTTCTGTCCAATAGCCTCTGTATTTACCACTTAATTATGTATAATTAACTGTCCATCCCAGTAGAACACAAACTCCACCAAACAGGCATTGTTTCTGCCTTATTCCCTACTGTGTCTCTGTTGCCTGGAACGTGGCCTACACATAGGTGTAGTACTGAGCACCTACTAGTTACTGAGTACCTAGTAGGTGCTCAGTAAATACTTGTTGAGTCCGTGACTCAATGAAGAATAAGTGAAGAACTGCCTGGTAGCACTCCCTGGGACTTCTTGGGACCAATCCTTACTTGGCTCTTGAACCAAGGCCCCTTCTCTCCTGGACTGAAGACTTCTATCCTGTTCCCAGTAGATCTTGCTAGCCTGGTGCTTCCAGCAGTGGCTGTAATGACGCCCAAAGGGACTCAGCAGGCACAGGCCCTCCCCAGCAAGAGAATACAGTCAGCCCCTCACACTCCATGGAGAAATCTAAACCCCGTCTGCAATTCCAGCTGGTGGAAAAGTCCTGAGGGTACCTTGGGCTGGAGCCAGAGATGGTATTCTTGCCTGTGCTGACACAGCTGGGTGGGATCAGGGCTTGAACCCTAGTCAGTAGGACCCCAGGACCTATGCACTTTCTCAGCCTCACCGAATTACTTTTTGCAACCCATTCAAGTGGAAAACCACAGCATTTTGGAACTTGGCCATTTCCCAAGTTGGGGGCAGCCTGCCTGCCAGGCAGTCCCAAGAATCAAATGCAGGGCCCCTCTCAGATATTTGCCCTCTCTCCCTAGCCAAATAGGCAATCGGCAGGCCAGCCTGAGGAGGGAGAAATGATTTCCTGAATTTGGGGTTGATGGGAGGGCAGAGGGTGGATGTGTTCAGCGATGAGAGTCCACAACCCAGGCATGCTGGGGGCCTGACCTGCTCGGCTGAGCTGGGTAAGAAATGCTGAGCTGATTTTTCTCCATATGGTTCCTTTGTCCTTTGACCTGAACTTGGGAACTGGACAGTTTTTGATGTACAAGCGTGTTTACCATACACACATACACACACTCACATACTCACACACACTCAGCCCTGAGAGCTGAACTAAACCATTCTCATCCTGCCGGAAGAGAGAGTGTGCTAAAAGCCTGGGCTTGTTTGTGTCGGCCTGCCCTCAGGGTCCGGTCGAGTCCTTTGTAAAATGTACAGTCTGGTTTTTCAAAGTGTGGTTCCAGGAGCCACGGCAGCCCCTCGGCACTGCTTAGAAGGGTAGAAGTCGGGCCCTAACCCAGACCTGCTGAGTTAGCCCCTCCATCCTAACACGATCCCCAGGGGATTCACGTGCACAGAAAGGCGCGAGAAGCGCCTGTCTGTCCCCGACATGACCCTGTCCTCCTCCTCAGTCTCAGCTTCTTTCTCCCTGCACCCCATGTCCACTGCGATGTTACTGACAGTAGCCAAGACATGGAAGCGCCATCAGTGTCCATCAGGATAAAGAACGTGTTATGTCTACACAATGAAATACTATTCCGCCGTGAAAAAGAAGGAGATCCTTCCATTTGTGGCCACATGGATGGACCTTAAGGGCACTTTGTTCAGTGAAATAAACCGGTCTCCACTCTTGCTCTCTACCTTCCCACCCCCCTGTCTCATCTGGCTCACACCTGCGAAGTTCAGTGCCATGTCCCTTGCACTCCAGTCTCCTGATTGGTTTCCATATATCTTCTAGGAAGCCTTTCATGGCCACGTGCCCACTGCTCAGGGCTGGACTAAGTGCTCTCTCTGTGGTTCCATAGCCCTCTGAGAGCACTACACCGTACTGTAATTCCCAGTTGTAACTCCCCTGCCATGCTGAGGGCAGAAGCAAGTCTTAGTTACCTGATGGTCCTTGAAATCTGACACTAAGTAGGTGTTCAGCAAACAGCCTTTGCAAAAAGGAATGAAATAGTGAGGGAGATGCCAGCTTCTTTTTTTTTTTTTTTTAAGATTATATTTATTCATTTGACAGACATAGATCACAAGCGAGCAGAGAGAGAGGAGGAAGCCCGCTCCCCGCTGAGCAGAGAGCCCGATGCGGGGCTTGATCCCAGGACTCTGAGATCATGACCTGAGCTGAAGGCAGAGGCTTTAACCCACTGAGCCACCCAGGCGCCCCCAGATGCCAGCTTCTTAAAACTTCTCATTTCTCATTCAGTTCTTACAGGATGACTATTACTGACTCCCATGTTGTCTCCCTCGGTGGTTCTCAGGAATCCTCAGTCTTCCCCCAAGCTCTGGTGCTCTTCCTAGCTATGACTGCAAAGCTCAGAGTCATAGCTCCTATAGGTGACCCCTCACCAAGCTT
The DNA here is from genome assembly GCF_030435805.1 of Mustela lutreola. Taxonomy (NCBI): domain Eukaryota; kingdom Metazoa; phylum Chordata; class Mammalia; order Carnivora; family Mustelidae; genus Mustela; species Mustela lutreola. The sequence goes on along the minus strand of NC_081300.1, from coordinate 87,717,268 downwards.
AATTAACCTTGAAAAGGACTTGGTACCAAGACTCTAGGCCAGGACTGAAGCTCCAGGGACCAAGGCACAGATTAGCCAGATCCATCTTGTGTGTGGGTGGGGTCTGCCCCGTGATAAGCCTTGAGCTTTCTGGTGGAAAGTCCTGAGCAGAGGGTATGGGTCCTCATTCTCTACTGAAGCAGGCAGATTGTAGGCGTCTGGCCAAGTGCAGGGACAAGGGTGGGTCATTCACAGGCCTGAATGCAAGTGCAGAACAAGGACCTGGGGCATGAGCCTTGGATGGAAAGCAGGACCCTTTGCCTCGCCAGGTCTCAGTGCCTTCATCTGTGAAATGGGGAGAAGTTCGCTGAACTGGGTACCTTACACAAGGTCGTCAACATGAGTTGAGACACTGGATTAGTGCTCTACACCCAGGAGAAGCTATTAGTGGGCTGGAATGGAGGCAAAAAGTGTCCCCAGTCCAATGAGCAAATGCCATTCCTATTCGTGAAAGATAACATTCAAGTCAAACTTGAGATTCATCCCTTTCTCCAAACACATAAAGCAAGTCTCCGTCTTGCCATGAAATTACCCTCTACTCCCACTTACTACTACCTTACGTGTTCAGAGTGTTTCCCAGATTTCTCTCCTTTTTCCTCAATCGATTCTTATAAACGGGCAGGGCCGCTAGTGTTCTTGCCACTCACTATCCCCGGGTCTCAGTAGGGATGCCCATGCCTGTCCCTAGCTTTCTGCAACGGACATGGTGCCTGGTCTCGGTGTCGGGCACAGAGCAGATACTTGCTGAATGTGGGCTGATGCCATGATTAGGTGACATGGAAAGAGCACTGGACTCGGGGACAAAAGGCCACGATTCCAGCCACAGCTCAGACGTAAGTCACCAATGTGGCCTTGGCAAAGTCCCCTTGCCTCTAGGGGCTTCAGTTTCCCCACTCTGTACAGAGGAGAGCCAGGGCTGGGGGGCCCTTCCAGCTCCCCTCCAATGCTGTTTGTTTCTGATTCCCGAATTGGTGTTTAACTCAGTCTGGGGCTTGGGGCGCGAGGAGGATCTGTACCCAGCTCAGGGCCAGATGAGCGCTTTGCTGGGAGCAGGGCGCTTTGATGCGAGAAGCAAGGAAGCAGCTAGGGAGCTGGGCATCTTGGAGAGTTTTGTAGAAAGTTCAGGCCTGACTTTTATCAGAGGCTGGGAATCTGCTGGTTGCCATGACTACGGAAAGCAGCATCTAAGCTCCAGGTCGCTGATTAGCAGGAACAGAGCTGGAAGGCCTTGAGGAATTCAGCACAGAGGGCTCCTCCCTCCCTCTGTGAAGTGGAGTGTGCCGGCCCTTGACTTCACTGTTTTAGCTGTCCCCTGAAGATCTCACCTCCTTTTAAGTGCTTTTTTTTTTCCTTAATGCAACATCGAAGGGCCGTGTGGTAAAAACGAGGCAGCTGCCGGGACTCCTTAGCAAAGAGAGAACATGGAATTTTTCTTAAAGCTCTGCAAGGATGCAGAGTGGGAAGCCGGGAAAGAAGAGGGGTAACAGAGCCGTGAGGAAGAGGAGGTGCCATGGCTGAGATGTGAGTGTGCTGAAATGCTAAGTGACCTCAGATGGGCTCCGCTCCTTGGACCACTGCGTCTTTATACACAGGAGAGGTTGACTCCGATCTGTGGTTCCCACATGGGGTCAGTCATCATGTATCCATCCATCCATTCATCCATTCATTCAGCAAATGTCTATGAGCAAAAAGGCACACTGTGCCAGGCACTATATCCCTGGGGATTCAGGGAGAATCCTCTGGAGGAAAGAGGCGAGCTCCCATTCTCATGAAGCTCACATCCAAGTTCAGAAGACAAATGGTTAGCAAATAAACGTATAAAGTGGTCATTTCTAATAGTAACAAATATCCTCGAGGAAGGCACTGCAGACTACCATGCTGCAGACAGTGAACAGAGGGGCACAGTCACATAGCAGGTCAGAGCAGGCCTCTCCGAGGAGGTGATATTTGGATGAAAGGAAGGAAGCGGCCTTGCAAAGAACTGCAGGACCTGCATGCCAGGTGGAGGGAACAGAAGGGCAAAGGCTCTGAGCAAGGGCCTTGTTGCATGTGAGGGACAGCGAGGAAGCCATGGGGCTCGAGCAGAGTAAGGGACGGAGAGAAGGGTGACAGATGGGGTCTCGAGTGCGGGCAGAGGCCAGGTCGTACAGAGCCGTCTAGTTCTGGTGATCGATTTGGACTTCTTCCTCATGCAGAAGAGGCGAGATTACCAGGGATGTTTCTTTAAGATGCTTATTTCCTGGCTTCACCCCTTTGAGACTCATATTTATTATGGCTGGGATGGAACTGAGACTTCTGTATTTTTAGCAGCTTCTTGGGAGCCTCTGAAGGTGTGCGAGGTTTTGGAAACCTGGGACTACATGGTCTCTGAGTCTCTTTCAGTTTTAAGAAAGCAGAGAAGCAATGTGTCAGAACATCTTGAAAAAGGATCTTAAAAGTTCTATGATATTATGGAGATTCCCTTCTTCCTTCCCTCTCAACTCCCTGTCTGCCCGGTAGAAGAATTCATCCTGGTTTTGTTTGGCTTTCCTTTGTTTTACTGCAAGACCCCAGATGGGGTACCTGCAACAAGCAAGGTGCAGCCAGGGCTACAGAAAATGAGAACCAACCACCACGTCAGGGAGCGTCAGGTTAGAAATGCGGCAACTCTATCGTACCTTTCCTCCTCAAACCATCATCAGGACTTGCCCATCCCTGATGCCGGCAGTGATGGAGGAGGTGTCATCCTCACCTTAAGCTCTATCCCCCAGGGCCTCGCAGGAGCACTTCCCATCTGTCCCTGCACTGCTGACAACCCATGCCTGCACACTGCCCCATCAGCGGAGGCCACTGAGACCTCTCACACAACACCAGCACTTACTCATCGTGGATTCACTCACTGCCAAGTGGCTCACATCACTTTGTTGTTTGGTTTTGTTTTTGTTTTCTTCTCAAGGGCTTGCCTCTGATACAGCTTTGTGTGATGGTTTCCTATAAGGCCCCAGAGTCCAAAATTCCATTCTTGTGTGCATCCAGTCCAAGGCCCTCCTGGACAATACACATACACATTGATAAGTTCACTGACTGCTTTTCTAAGAGAAACAGGGGGTAGAATAGAAAATGCGTTGACTGAGCTGAGTTGACCGAGGCATTGGCCAGCTTATCTCCACGAACTCTACTATGAAGGGGTTTGCTTAGGCCATCTCAGAAGCCCTTTCTAACTTTTTTTTAATTTATTTTTTATTTATTTTCAGCATAACAGTATTCATTATTTTTGTACCACACCCAGTACTCCATGCAATCTGTGCCCTCTCTAATACCCATGACCTGGTTCCCCCAACCTCCCAACCCCCCGCCACTTCAAACCCCTCAGATTGTTTTTCAGAGCCCATAGTCTCACATGGTTCACCTCCTCTTCCAATTTCCCCCAACTCCCTTCTCCTAACTCCCCATGTCCTCCATGCTATTTGTTATGCTCCACAAATAAGTGAAACCATATGATAATTGACTCTCTCTGCTTGACTTACTTCACTCAGCATAATCTCTTCCAGTCCCATCCATGTTGCTACAAAAGTTGGGTATTCATCCTTTCTGATGGAGGCATAATACTCCATAGTGTATATGGACCACATCTTCCTTATCCATTCATCCGTTGAAGGGCATCTTGGTTCTTTCCACAGTTTGGCGACCGTGGCCATTGCTGCTATAAACATTGGGGTACAGATGGCCCTTCTTTTCACTACATCTGTATCTTTGGAGTAAATACCCAGTAGTGCAATTGAAGGGTCATAGGGAAGTTCTATTTTTAATTTCTTGAGGAATCTCCACACTGTTCTCCAAAGAGGCTGCACCAACTTGCATTCCCACCAACAGTGTAAGAGGGTTCCCCTTTCTCCACATCCCCTCCAACACATGTTGTTTCCTGTCTTGCTAATTTTGGCCAATCTAACTGGTGTAAGGTGATATCTCAATGTGGTTTTAATTTAATCTCACTGATGGCTAGTGATGATGAACATTTTTTCATATGTCTGTTAGCCATTTGTATGTCTTCATTGGAGAAGTGTCTGTTCATATCTTCTGCCCATTTTTTGATATGATTATCTGTTTTGTGCGTGTTGAGTTTGAGGAGTTCTTTATAGATCCTGGATATCAACCTTTTGTCTGTACTGTCATTTGCAATTATCTTCTCCCATTCCGTGGGTTGCCTCTTTGTTTTCTTGACTATTTCCTTTGCTGTGCAGAAGCTTTTGATTTTGATGAAATCCCAAAAGTTTATTTTCACTTTTGTTTCCTTTGCCTTTGGAGACATCTCTCTAACTTTTTGATACAAATGCATGTTCCTTTTCATTGATTCAATGAGCAGGATGTTGAGTGCTTACCAGCAGTGGGCTCTGGGACAGTGAGACACGGTCCTCCTCCCAGGGAGCTCATAGTGCAGTGGGAGGGAAGGCAATCAGTCGTCAATAGTGCATATTTGGAGCTGCAGCCCTGGTAGCAAAGGGACTCTCACATCTTAGAACAGGGCTTACATCACCCCAGAAGTCAGCTCCTGACATCGCCAACTCCATCTCATCAGAGGGGACTCCATCCTCCCAGTGGCTCATGCTCAAAATCCTTGAGTCGTCCTTGACCTCCCCCCTCCCTTTCCCTTATTCTCTCTCATCCCATGTTTAACCAGCAGCAAGTGATGCTAGTTCTGCTTTCAAATCTCAGCACCTGACCACATGTCATCATTTCCATCATGGACCCACTGATCAGAGCCTGGACAGTTGCCTTAGTGTCCCTGTCTCTGCTGCTCCTCCCTCTGTCCAGTGTCTTCAGCAACTGGAACGGTCCTTGTAATATTTACATTTACGCCAGACCAGGTCACTCCCCTATTCAAAAGGCATCCCTTCCCAGCCACAGAGTCCGATAACCTATAAGACCCGATCTCTGGTTTCCCCTCTTATCCCTCTAGCCCTGCTTGCCCTTCTTTATATGTATATGAAGATCCTGCCATTCCTTCTGCCTGGAGCACATTTCCCACATCCCACAGATAACCTGTGTAGGACTTGTATATTACTGGACCACCAATTACCCTCCAAATCTTTGTGGCTTAGAACAGCAACAGACAGCATCTCACCATTTCTGCGTGGGAATTTAGCTGGGCAACTCCGGTCAACCATCAGACTTGAGACTGCAGATCCAATGCTGGTCGGGGCCGCAGTGTCATCTGAGGCTTGACTGGGGCCGGAGGGTCCACCTCCAAGGCGGCGTGCCTGCTTGGCTGCCATATGCTTGGCTGTTGTCAGGAGGCTTCAGTTGTTCCTCACAGGGGCTTCTCCACAGGGCTGCCTGAGTGTCCTCACACCATGCCAAAGCTTCCCTTGAGTGATCAATCCACAGGGAGTGAGGCAGAAGCCGCCTTTGTGACCTAGTCTTTGAAGTCATGCGTTATCGCCTCTTCTCCCTTCTGATCATTAAAAGTGACTCACTAAGCCCAGCCAGTATTCAAAGGGAGGGAAATTAGGTTTCATCTTTTGATGATAGGGCTGTCAAAGAATCTGTAAACACATTTTTAAAACGACCACAGACTGCGGGGGTATACCCTAATCCTTTAAGCTTCCATCCCGTGACTTCCTCAGAATGGCCTTCCTGACACTCTGTACAAAAGAGCAGTCACCCCCTCCCATTCCACTGGCTTATTCTCTTATTTATTACCATTCAGTAAGTCCTATTATTACTTCCGTATGCACTTATACCTGCTCCCCCATCAAAATGTAAACTTCGTTATCACAGAGTGCATCTCCCTGTTATTCACTGCACTCCTACTCTTAGAACTGGCCTGGACACAGGTTAGACCAGGCCAGGTCAAGCATGGGAAGAGGCAAGCCTTGCTGGGGGCTGGGAAGACACTGCAAGCTCAAAATAGTTTGAGAAGAGCCAGGACAGCATTCCACATGAATAGACTGGAGGCATGGGAATGGAACCGCCTTAGTAGGAGAAGCAGGGCAGGAGATATATAGAGAAGCCTGGAGTTCTGGAAGCCTAGGGGTGGCAGTGAGGATGTCTGGACAGCCCTGACAATAATCTCCATCCCTCCTGGGCTTACAGCCTCTCTCAGCTCCGCTTCTGAAGATGCACTGATAAGCAACTGACAGAGATGGATGTGTTTTGCTGCCCTTCCTTCAATATTGACCTGGTTTGGCCTGCTTTCCAGGCGGCCCTAAGGAGCAGGGGGCTTATCAGATACATTCATCCTGAGTCATAAAACCAGTCTTGATGCACTGACTGCAGGCGCTTGGTGTGGGAGAAATGCTAACGCCTTTGATCAGGGCTTGGTCTGGACTCTGTAGGCAGGGTAAGGAGGAAAGGAAGTTTGCTGGTGCCAAACCCACCTATGTCTCTCCAGCTCCTGACTCCTCTTGGTTGGGGGGCAAGGAGGTATGAGTGACAGTGTTTTCAAAGACTGGGTACCTAGGCGACTTCTTTCCCCTTTCCAGACTCAAAGTAGGAGGTGGGACTCAGGTAGTTTCCCAGCATTGCCTGAGGCTCTTCTCAGAGGTAGAGGAGGGGATTTCAGGCCTTCACGGGGATCACATCTGAACTAGATGTTCTTATACCTGCTGAGGATGCCAGAGTGGAGGTTTGGTTCACAGGGAAGTAAAGGGAAATGGAACAGCCTTTTATTTTCATAACAATTCAACAATATAAGGACTAATGTTATTCCCTCTCTTAATCACTGAATAACTGCAAGACAGAGAAACTGAGTCCTCTATCTACTAAACCTTGAGCATAGCGTTTGAATCCAGGCATCTCCATTCCATACAGAGATAAGACAGGGAAATGGGATGGAACAGGCGAAGGGAAGTTGGGACTAATCCTGTCACCCTTTGGCCTCCACGTATATTTTGAGCAAGGAAGTGAAACTGGTTTCCAGCCTCTTCCTGTGGTTTAGTCAGGATAGGCCAGGCAACACCACAGTAACAGATAAACCCCTAAGTTTCAGTGGGTTAACCCGACTAAGGGTTATTTCTAACATGCAAAGTCTGGCGCGGCTCAGGCATCTCTCCTTCCCCAGGTAGCTTCACCTTTAAGGGTATGTGGCCTCCAAGGTCTTTGCAACAGAGGGAGAGAGAGCTGGAGAAGGCACACAGTCCTTACTGCCTCAAGCCAGCAGTGACACAAGTCACTCCCACCCAGAGACCAGTGGCCTGAGATCATCTCTCATGGTTCCAACCTAACTGCAAGGGAAATTGGGAAATATTAGGATGTGTGTGAATGCATGATGAGCCTTAAGAATCTGGGGGCAACAGGAGGCTCAGTCAGTGAAGCATCCGACTCTTGGTTTCAGTTCAGGTCATGATCCCAGGGTTGTGAGATGGAGCCCTGAGTCAAGATTCTCTTTCTCCCTCTCCTTCTGCCCCTCCTACCTCCACTCATGTGCTCACTCTCTCTCTCCCTTAAAAAAATAAAAGAATCTGTCATAACCTAACAGTTTTTGCCTCTTTATTTGTTCCCTTATAGGACAGAACCCCAGAGCAATCCTCTGGTTCCAGCTCAGGATGGACCCTCAGAAAAGCTGAGCCAACATCTGGCCACTGAGGCCTTGGGCACCAACTGCTGGGAGAGAGACAAGGCCTGCCGGGAGCTCATTCCTGCCAGAGCACGCAGGTGAGATGCTGCCCCCACCCTCTCTTTGGTCCAGTGAGGAAGTTCAAGTTGAGGCTGCAGAAATGAAGTTTGGCCACTCTTCCCACCCACTTTTCTTTTGCAAGTTCTTCTTCCAGGTCCTGAAATCCAATCAAAAGTAAGCATATTTTTTTTTTATCTGTAGAGTACCAGATGGCAAATATTTCAGGTGTGAGGGCCAGATGGAATCTCCCACGACTACTCAAAATCCCGCCATTATAGCACCGAAACAGCCACAGACTATATGTAAACAAATGGGCATAGAGGTGTTTCAATAAAACTTTATGTATAAAAATAGGAGACAGGCTAGATTGGGCCCTGGAGGTCCACAATTTGTTGCTCCTGCCTTAAATGATAGAGCTAGTTCCTGTCCATTTTAATGACTCCACGAGCCTCTGAATTCCAGGTCATGACTTCAGCCCACACTGTCTGCATTCATTCCTTACATCCAGGATTGCTTGGGCACCCACTAGTGACGGGCACTGTGCTGTGACCTGAAGACACAACATTTTCCTGAGTCTCGGAGAGGTAACAAGACTTGCCCAAAATAAGGCAGCCAGTAAGGGGCAGAGTGAAGTTTTGAACTATGGTCTCTCTGATCTTAAATCCTAAACCAACACCAGCCACATGCTAATGAAAAAAACAATCTATTTTTAAATTTTACACCATGCACATATAAAGCCTGGTCTGTTTTTGGCCTCTGGAGAATTGATTTATTAACAACACAATCTTTATAATCTGGTTTCACCAGCTGTTTGGAAGCTGTATTCCTACTCCTGAAACTAACTCAGCACCCTCTTGCTGCCCGGGGTTTGCATCTACCCACTCCGTGACAGGCGGGAAATGAATTTAGTGTCCTTGCCAGCAGTGTGCCCCACATATAATCCCTGACTGTTCCTGTTGAATCAGAGGGTGTCAAAGCCATTTTTCAGATGTGGAAGCTGAGGACAGTACATGGCAGGGTCAGGATTAGTCTGAGGACCCCGATCTGGTCCAGATTCTCTTATGTGTCCTAGAGTTCTCGGTTTCCTAGAGCAGAGGTTCTAAACCCATTTGAGAATTATGTGGAAGCTAGAAATGCTGCCCCAGGGAAAGTGTATATGCTCCAGGAATATTCCCCAAATTCCATCTACCATTTGAGAATTCCTAGACCATTGAGGCCCATGAACAGGCCTGTCTAGTTAAGAACCTGAATTCTGAAGAAGACCCACTCTCTGACATGATTAAAAAAAAAAACAAAAACAAAAAAACAGCATCATGGTGATAATTTAAAAGTGAACATAAAAGTCACTTGGCATATAATCAATGAATAAATGGTAGTTGTGTTATTATGCATAATTATAATATTAGAAAGGACATTTACATGTATGCTCCGTGCCACACCCGGGGCACATCCCATGAGTGAGGTCCTCATTTCTTAGACACAGGTATTATGTTTTGTACCTATTTCTCAAGTCATGAAAATGATACTCTGGTCGCTGAGCTAGGACGTTGGAGCAGGAACGTAAATCCAGATGTGGCAGCTTCTAGAACCAGCATTCTCTACTGCTGCATACTCTGTATTTTGGACCACCGCATACTGAACCGCTTTAGGGCATCACTGCGTACTTACTGGCTGCCTATTTCCCTGCTCCTTATGTAACCACAGTCTACTTACTTAGCCACTAACCTGGCTCCTCCAGCACTGCTGGGATGGCACACCTAGGCACACAGGTACAGGAGGAAGAAAAAGGCAGAGGAAGTGCAGCCCTACCTAGATAAAGGCATTTGAGATCTGTGGAAGGGGTTGATTTTCCCCTTTCTCAAACCTCAAATCTATCCCAGTTCAAGGTCTTTGCCCCATTTTCCTTGATCACTCATGTAGGAGTGTCAGACAGTAGTTCCCAAACCTGCTTCCCTGGGAACCCCGGCATTCTAGAAAGCAGTGAGAATAATTGTCTGAAACAATGAGATCTCTCTCTCTATTTTAGAAGATGCAGTGTTGTTTTGTTTTAAATATTTTATTTATTTATTTGACAGAGATCACAAGTAGGCGGAGAGGCAGACAGAGAGAGGGGGAAGCAGACTCCCCGCCGAGCAGAGAGCCCAATGTGGGGCTCGATCCCAGGACCCTGGGATCATGACCTGAGCGGAAGAAAGAGGTTTTAACCCACTGAGCCACCCAGGAGCCCCTAGAAGACACAGTTTTAAGGGCTTTTTTTTTTCTTAAGTATTTCTCCCTTAATTTTTTTTTTTTCCTCACAAATTCCTAGCAACAGTCATCCTGAGAAGTGTTTATGTGGACAAGAAAATTTAACAAGAGACTAAATTATTTCATCCATTCATCCCTCCTTTGATCACCCAACAGGCATTTAGTGTCGAGCACTTGTTGCCAGAAAAATCTGGATGGGGTCTACTGGATTTATGCCACCAGCCTGTACCCTTCCTGGCTGTGTATGCTGTTCTTCGTGCTTTATAACACGTGAGTGTAGTTACGGAGCTAGGTACTATTTTATTTTATTTTAACCTGTTTAAAGGGACTCCCTTAAAAATGTTCTCCATGTAGCTAGATGATTATTTTTTTAGATTTTTATTTATTTATTTATTTGACAGAGAGAGAGATCACAAGTAGGCAGAGAGAGGGGTAGGGGGAAGCAGACTCCCCACTGAGCAGAGAGCCCAATGCAGGGCTCAATCCCAGACCCTGAGATCATGACCTGAGCTGAAGGCAGAGGCCTTACCCACCAAGCCACCCAGGCACCCCTAGATGATTTTCATTTACTGGCAATGCATAAACCTTCACATACAGTTTGTTCACTTGGGTACTTTTTTTTTTTTTTTTTAACTAACCGTTATGATCCAGAACCTTAGAATGGAATTCAATATGACCACATTGCATGACGGTCTTGAAAGCACTGGGCAATTTCCAAAGGAATGTCTGCATAACCAGGTTCAAGAAGGCCCTTGGCTGTGTGGGAAAGCCCTCAGGATGGGGCTCCCTCAGGCCTTCCCTGAAATCCCTCACTGGGCAGCTCTGGGCAAGCTGGTTCAAGGCTTGGTGCCCTACAGTCTTCACCTGTGAAATGAGACCCTGAGAATCGTACCATCCTCCAAGCGTTTTTGTGAGTATAAAGGTAGCATCAAACACTTGACACGTAATAAACAAATTAAACGGTAGTGGGCAGTGGCGTTACCACCAATGATGACAATGGTTTTCTTGTGAATACTACATTTTCCCGGTCAAGTTCAACGGGGAGGGCACGTTTCCCTTCCCGAGCAGTTTTTCATCCCAAACCCATCTCCTTTTGCCATGGGATAGTGTTTTTTAAAAAATCCCTGGAGCCTGCCCCAATTATAGAAGGAGATAAGTTGACTTCATTTAACGGCAGCCTGGGCATTTGAATTTAATTGAATGGGAAATAATTATTCCTGAAGAGCAGAGGTTTTTGAGGTTCTGTGAAGCGATATAAGATATGTATCTCATTACATTAGACCTCGGCAAATACACTTTTAATAATCAGCTGCTACTTAACATAACTTCCTCCTCCTATTAAATTTCTAACAGGAACTACGGACATGAAGTGTTGGGAGAAGGGGGGGCTGAACTGCCGATTAATTATTTAAAAAGTGATTTATTTACCAAGGTGAGCCATTTGCAAGTTCAATAATAAATCTATTAAGGAGCAGTTAACCTCTGTAACTCTATTTTAAATAATCAATTGGTGTTTGGGTAACGGTGAAGCGTCTGTCTCATTAGGTCGGCATTAACTCCTTATTTGAGGCACTTAATCTAAAGGATGGCCAAATCAGCCCTGAGATGGTAATTCGGTATTCGCCATGGGTCCTTCATCCTCCGAGGAACTGGGTCCTTCTTCCCTGGCTGCGACAGCCCAGATTGGGGGCTGGGAGCATCCTGGGTCCTCTCACACCCACCTCTGTGCTCTCCACAGTGCCTCCCGCCACAAAGACTTGACACCACCACCTTCCTCCAGGGGAAAGAAGAAAAAGAAGAAATCCACCCGGAAGAAGAGAAGGAGGTGAGCATCGTTAAAGGAGGATGAAACCTTGAGGATGGGGGAGAGGACAAAATAGGGGTCCAGTGGGCTTCAGAGTCAAACAGTGACTCCTCCGCTCTGCCTCTTAACTAGTGGTGTGACCTTAAGCAAGACCCTTCACCTCTCTGCGCCTGTTTCCACTTCTATAAAATACTGGTAGTAACTATCTCCCGGCATTTTGTGAGAATCAGATGGAGAAAAATGGATGTGGAAGGAGCTGTCACAGTGTCTGGCACATCGTAAATGATGAGTGAATCAGCATAATCAAGACCATGAATATTGATTTTTTTTTTTTTGGAGAACTTAAGCTTGGTGATCTCAATGATGTCTTTCACCTTTGACTGTGATTTACCAGACAAACAGTATTGTCTCCATTCAGAGAGGAGAAAAGAAAGGCACAGGGTGGAGGGTGACAGGATTTACAGGGATCCCAGGCCCGTCTGTTGATTCTGCTATTCCCACCTAGCAGGTAAATGCCAACAATTAACAAGCGGACACTATATTTTTTGCCGGCAGTGAACTGTTGTGTACCCCATTGATTTTTTTTCTATGTAAAATTCCTTTTAGTTTTTTTTTTTTTAATTTAAAAGTATTTCCAGATTTTCTTCCAAGCTGCCACTGTCTAGACTAAAATCTTGTCCAGTGTTCCAGACCCAGAGGGGTGGGTTTTGGGGAGGCAATGTTTGAAGAAGCCTGCAGGGGGCAGCAGAGAGCAGTGTCTGGATGACTCGCGCCCCAACTTGCTTTTCCTGGTTTCTGCCATTTCCACACTCCGTTAGCCTGGTTGGAAGAGGACAGGCCCAAAGAAGACCAAGAAGGGAATGTGAATGAGGTCCCTATGTTGTAGGGTGACGGGAGGAATTGGGTCAAGTGGCTTGAGGTTCCTGATTTTAGGGCTGGGCAGAACATTTGAAAGAAGGAAGTCAGGCTTTACTAATTCAGTTGTTCGTTCAGTAAATGTCCACTGAGCACGTGTTTGGGGACAGATGTGGTGGTTTCCTAAGAGTCAGGTTGTTCTGAACCCTGTGATTCCCCCTGTAGATTTGTTATGTTTGACCTACAAGGTGTTCTTTTGTCTTTTCAATTGGTGGCCGACATTGAAAAACCAGGGGATTTCACATGAGTTGTGTTTTTCTGGTGACCTCTGTTGAAAAGGCAGGTGTTCCAGAAGCCCAGGGCTGCATTCCCACACGAAACCTATGGCTGATCAGAGAAGCATATGCTCTCTGGTTTGCCACAGTCCCCACTGCTCCCTATTGTGTCGACCCAGCCTGCTCTCTTAGAGGCCGCTGTTGGCATACTCACTTGTTTCAACTTTAGTGTTTTGTCACTGGGGAAATAAGAGACCCAGAGATGGGCAGGGACATGCCCACGATGACTTCATGAGTTGGGGGTTCAGTGAAGATTGAAACTCAGGTCACTTGAACCTGTCTTGAATCAGAATCAGAATCATGGTCCTGGGGTGGTTCTTTTTCTTGGGGAACCCCTGAGAGCACCATGCTGACCACACAAGGGCTCAGTCTTACCAGGGAGCTAGGGTAAGGCAGAAGAAAGACCTAAAGCATCTGAGAGGAGGCACAAGGCAGGGGGGAGAAGAACAGACACAAAATATTTGGCTGGACCAGGAGGGATAATAAAGGAATTGAGACCAAGGCCCCAGTCATCCATTTGAATCTCGGCTCAGCCACTTCCTGGCTGTGTGTCTTTGGGCAAGTCACTTTACCTCTCTGAACCTCCCTTTCCTTGTATGTAAAAGGAAGGTAACCGTCAGGCCTGCCTAAGAAGCATGTGGAAAGATAAAGTGAGATAATGCATGTAAAGCACAGAGTGATGGTGGGAGAAAATGCAAATCTGATTATAGCAAATCAATAAATGCAAGTACTGATAGTATCAGGATTGATATGCTCCTTGTGTGGGAGACCCTGGGTGGGGGCTGGGGAAGGGTCGCTGAAGCCAACCCTGGTCCTTAAGGAGCTCCCACTGACGGTGTCTTCTCCCGCCTCAGGTCCCCGTCATACAGTCCATCGCCTGTCAAGAAAAAGAAGAAGAAAGGCTCCAAAAAACATAAGCGACACAGGTATTATCCTTCTGCCTTGGCAAATGGGGATGCCCCGAGGTGGGTTGGCGGTTAGGGGAGATTGGGTGGCACCGGAAGTTCACTTGGTGATAAGCTTATCATTTCACTTAGGTAAGATACTCATCTGTGTGTTGGTATTTCCTTTTCCTTGTGTAACTTGGAACTCTGGTTGCAAGGACCCGCGGCCCCCTAAAGCTAACTCCAGCCGGAAGGGGGTTTGTTTGATGATAAGGAGAGAGGAATGTCTCAGGGACCAGCCAGGCCCCAGTGAGGATCTAGAACCAAGGAGTGGGGAGCTGGTAGCACCCGGGGAAAATACACAGTCCCTGTCCCCCGTGGGGAGACCCGGCTGCCCCTGGTGCCCCTCCCTCCGTGTGGCCGGCCCAGCCACAAGACATTGAAGCTTTCTGTCTTGTTTGTCCCTCATGCTAAATTCCCAAGGTCCAGCTCTGTGTTTGAACCAAATTGTCCTTGAGGATGGGATTATGTAAACACGGCTTCTGGGATTATACACCCTCGTGGGTGGTTGTTAAGGGGCATCGTGAACTGGACACACATTCCAAAAGGTGCCCACCACGCGCACGCGCATACACACACACATACACACACACACATGTATGGGGAAGAAAGGACTAGAAGGTTGTACGCCAGAGGCCTCATATCTGTGGTTCATGTGCCGACTCAACATTTTATAATTGGGAGATAGTGCAATGAAAAACAGATTTTCTAGTTCTTCTGTAAAACCAGCGGCTGTCTTCACTGGACCGATTTTCCCACTGGAAGCCATCCGCAAGGCTGAGCGGTTACCGTGCATGTAGACAGCGTAGCTGCTGTGCTTTGCTAGGGCCCCACTAAGCCCCCCTCAGTGACGAAGTCTGCTGGGCCCCTGGGGGCAGGGAGTGTGAAGTTTCCCCCATAAGCTGTTCGCTGTGCTTGGCCGCAGATGCCAGGGAAAGAGCGGTGCGAGTCTCCTCTTTGCTCAGCCCAGTCTTCCAGTCTCCCTCTGTCGGTGCTGGGTTGCTTGTGCCCTTAGACAAATCACAGTGGAACCAAAGGTCAAGGTTCGCTGGGGTATTCCCCCTGCTTCTCACCCCTGGTTCAAAGTTGCCCCAGAGTGGCTTTTTCTAGGGCGGGGTGTGGTCATGTCTCAGCCCGTGCTGCTCGAATGGTCTCAACTCAGTTCAGTTTCACTTGCCATGTCCGCTGCCCGCCCAGACATTTCAGCTGATGCCGAGTCTGTGCTTGACCCAAGACGGGGGCAAGTCAGGGAGCAAAAGGTTGTTAATGTGGTGTTAGAAACCTTTCCCAGTGGGGGATTCCCCTGTGGAGGCAGTGGCCTGCCCTTGGCTTAGACTGCCATCCTGTCACCTTCCTATGCTGACCGATCAGTCCCAGTTTGGGGGGCTTTTCCGTATCCTGTTGCAGAACTCAAGTGGCTTCTCAGTCTAGGGTTGCTCCTCATGAAAAAGAGACTGTGCCAGAGGGTTAAAAACAGGCTTTTTCCGCCAGCCACAGCCAGCCCCGGAGGTGGAGGTGGAGAGGGAAGGAGACCCTTAAACAGGAGATTAGGAGGGGGAGAAACCGTTGCTGATCTTTTCCAAAGCGCCTGCTGGGCACCACCTTTCTTCCCGCCTGGCTTCTCCAAGGTCTTGAGACACTGGGTTAATGATAGTTGACTTGTTTGAAGATAGAGCTAGGGGTGGGGAGTGCTTAGAGATTTGTCTTTTTTTCCCCCCAATTAGCATGACTTCAGGGCTTAAAAAAAAAAAATTCCCATTTTCACATCTATTTATTAAATAGCCAGTATGTGTCATGAATGAGGAATCCGGGCCTCAGGAGCAGAGCAGTGACCAAAATCCAGCCCTTGCCCTTGAGTGGCTCATGTTCTAGTCAGGGAGATGCATAATTATAACATGCAGAGGGGTGTGTTACAAGGCTAAGCTCAGACGCTCACCCACGCTTGCAGGAGGAGAGAGTGGGCGCCCGGCCAGGCTGAGGGAATCAGAAAATGCTACAAGGCGGTGAATGGAGCTCTGAAGAATCCACAGGAGTTACCTGGGCGAAGCTGTGTGACCTTGGGCAACTTAACTAACTTCTCTGAGCTCTGGTGTCTATGAAACGGTTGTTAGTAGAACCGCAAGGGTTTGGGTGAAGACTGAGTGGGGTTGTGTGTGAGAGGCACTTAGCACAAAGCCCGGCACACAGTGAACGTTCCACACAGGGGGCTGGTTGTCCCTGACGATGAGGAGGGTGGTGTTGTAGAATCCAGTGGTAGGGAGGGAGAGGTGAAGTTGAGCTTGGGGGTCGGGGAGGACGCAGAGGACTCCCGTAAGTTCCCCCCGCCCCCCACCCCGTCCACCCCCATCCGAGACAGGCTCACAGACAGTTTGAGGGGAGGATGGAAGCACTGGTCGTTTGGGCTGGAAATTCAAAATGCAAACCAGTGTCTCCCATATGGTCTACACAGTCTGAAATCTGAGAGAGGAGGATTCGCCAGGTGTCCCGACCGACCCCCGTGTCGCGTGATCACAGACGCACCGATACATTTGTCCCGGGGAAAAAAACAAACCTCAGCTCACCTACGTTTATTGTCTTCTCTCCCTCCCTGTCTCCCTCCACCCCTTTTTTCCTTCTTCCTCCCTCCCCGCCCGCCCTCTCTCTCTCCCTTTTAATTCTTTAATCAGGTCATTCTCCAAGAAGAGAAGGCACAGGTAAGAATCTTTTTACCTCTGGCTGCTTGCTTCTCTTTCCTGCTTTCCTAAAAGGTTTTAGGCAGCTTCTGGGGTGTGCTCTTGGGCACGACCCTTCCTTCTTCCTGGGCCTCAGTTTCTTTCAAGATGGGCTGGTTTCCCTGAGAGTTCCCAGCCAGGTTTTGACTTCCATCAGGTCAGATGGCTACTCCTTGACCAGCCCCCTGGGCCGATGCCCCTTCCTGGAAAGTCTCACTACCCTGGTCAGAGTCTGCTCGTTTTAGCACTCACTGAAATCCTAGATTGGGGCATGTCAGGAAACCTCAGCCCAACCCCCATCCTGCCGGAGCCTCCCCAGATCCTGGCCAAAGGACAGAAGCCAACTCTGACTGTATTGGAAACACCAAGTGAGCACAAACAGCTGTCGCCGATGGGGTCCTCGCTATAAATCGGATCCTGCACTGGGCCCCACGCTGTGTGCATGCGTGGTTAATCTCTACTGATCTCCCTCGTAACCCAGCACAGTGGCTATGTTTATTATTCCCATTTTACAGATGAGGAAACTGAGATTCAGGCAGGAGGTGTGACAGGTGTGTCCACAAACACAGGCAGGTGGCAGAGCCAAAACTCAAGCCCAGATCCATCAGCGGATCGGAACTCCCTAGGGTGGCGTCTTAAGTAAGAGCCACATCTGGATGCAGCTGGCCGAGTGCAGAGCCCTTCTGTTTATCCAGTTAACAGGGAGAGGGCGATCACCAGTGTCACATCCTCTCAGCCCAGCAGCCTGAGCAATGGCGCCACTTCCCGGTCCAGGAAACCAGGTCTTCCGAGGACAGGTCGCTTGCCTGTGTCCCACAGCGACTGAGCGGCAGAGCTGGGGCGGGAACCTGGATCTTTCAGTGAGGTTCTGGGCTCGCCCGCTGCCCAGGCTGAGTCTCAGACGTGGAGAGAAATCGCACAGCTAACGAACGTCAAGGTGCCGTTTCAGTCGGATGAGTTGGATGAGGTTTTCCCCTTCTCTGAGGCCCATTGTGTGTCCTTGGCGGACTCTCTGAAGCCAGTATAACCAAACAGCGTCCACCCCCTGGGGCCTCTAGCAGAAGATGCTGGGACCCCGACTCATCACTGTCCACCGGACCCATACCCCAGCCCTCTGACTTAAAAAACAAACACGGGTAGTTAAATATCTGTGCACGGAACATTTCTGCATCTGCCAAGCTTCGAGAAGCTTCCAAGCGTCTCCCCGCGTATTGCATTCTTCTCCCTTACAAATTGATTGAATATCAGTCAACAGCATGGGCTCTGGGGAAGCACGATCTGGGGCCACATCCCAGCTTCCCTGCGTGATTCTGGCCAAGTTTCTTAGCCTAGCTGAGGCTCAGTTCCCCCATCTGTAAAACAAGTACGTATTAAATGTGCCTCTCCCCATAGCTTACAGGGAGAATAAAACAAGATTGCCGACAAAAAGTAGTTAGCAGAGTGTTCACTTGTAAGAAGTCCTCGAAAAATGGCAAGTATTACCTTATTTACCACTGTTCTTACTAGGCTGCCAAAGCTGGCCGTGGCCCTCAGCACAGCCCATTCTCAGTCCGTGCGCGGGTCCGTGTCCATAGCTGTCCCTGCTGGGTGGAGAAGTCAGCGTCAGTGACTGTTCTGGTCTTGGAAATGATGAGCAAGTCTGTCCCCAAATTGCCCGGATCCGGTGGCCACTGTGTGTTAACCATTTTCACTACTTGTTTCTTTTTATCTGTAACTGGCATTTTGCATCTTTAATTAATTGGCCTTTTCTCCTTTAGCTCCTCCAGCCCAAAAAGCAAAAGGAGGGATGAGAAGAGGCACAAAAAACAGTAAGTAGAGCCCCCTAGAACAGTCCCTCCAGTCTGGGGAGCGGGGGAACCTGGCCTCTTAACAGCTGGTGTGTTGGAGTTGCCGAAGAAACAGGGAGAGTGAGAAGGGGCGGGGGATGACAGGAACAGAGGCAGGGAGAGGCAGAACCGTGCGACACACTGCAGCTGGGGGTCTGGGTGCGTGTAAGTGCACAAGGCCGCGTATACGGGGTGTGTACATGCGTTTATGGGTGCATAGAAGCGAGTGCCATGCATCTGTATGCCTGGCGGGCGTCACGTAGATATCTTTCTGGAGAGTGTGTGTAGTATGCATCTTGTCTGTAGATCCCCGTACATTTTTCCACCCTACAGACATCTGTGTGATCGTGGATACGGATGTGTGCCGTGGGTGTGGTATGCACTTGTGTTCACACGAGTGCGTTCTGTAGGCTCCTGCTTATGGGAGCACAGAGGCAGACAGTGTGCCCGGAGGTGCTGATTCTCTGCACAGTGCGTGTGTACTGCTTCCTGACCTGTGTGCGTTACTGCATAAGGGAGGGTGGGTGTGGCTTTTCCCGGTGCACACAGGTGTGCGGCGGCTGCGTGAGTAGTGGTGGGACATGATCATGTGCGGGCACAGGCGTGAGTGTGCATGGGAGTCTGAGCCTGGGCTGCTGGGGCGTACAGCACGGAGGGGGCAGTGCAGCTCCTACCCCTGGTCTCGGGGCCCCAGCTGGTACACGGTTTACGGCTGGTAGTAGAAATTCAAATCAGCTAACGCTGCCTGCAGAGTTCAGTTCCCAGAGAAATTAAAAGTAAATGCAGTTACAACCCACCTACTTTATACCCTGCAAATGTTAGTGCATGTGTTTTCCAATCAACTAATATTTTATCTCCCGCCAAGAAGCTTCTAAAGTAAGGATCAAAGGCAATACGATGAAAGGTGGTTGGCTGCTGGGGAGGGAAAGGAAGAGACAGGGATGCAGAGGGAGGGCGCCCCGCTTTGCTGCCTGAAGGGTCACTTCATCCAAGGTCTCAGCAAAGGAGGACATTTGAGCCACCCCCCAGGGGGTCTGGGGAATGCTCCAGAAGGAAGCAGTAGAGCTTTGAATGAGCTCAGGGAACAACTTCCTGATCATCAAACTTGTTCAGTTCAAGTGCTGAAGGCAATTATTGGTCATACGTATTGAGTGTGCATTCACACTAAGCACAGACCGAGTGCGTGTTCTCAGAGATCTCTGCATTACTTGTGCAACGGGGCTGTGCTATAGACAGAGCCAAGGGATAGACTCGGACTTGAAGAGCAGGGGTGGAGGGGGCGGGGCATCACCGCTGAGGCAGGGACTGCCTGCTTGAAGGCAGCAAGGTGGCCACCCTCCCCGGTGCCAAGAGCTGGATGAGTCCCAGAAATTGCTAGGTTACGTAAGCCAGAGACAGGCATCAGGAGAGGGAAGAGCGAGAAAAACAAGGCGCCGTTAGGATAAAGGATGGTTCTCCTCGCCGAGTCCCGTGGTCGCGCCTACTTCTTAACGAGCAGTCGCTGGAGAGATTTAGCCTCCTTGAATTCAACATCCCTTAGAAGGCCCTAAGACATGACAGGCCCTGGGATGGGCCCAAGGACAGAGGTTAGCCAAATATTCTTCTGGACTCAAGGAGCTCACAGTTCCCAGCGGCACACAGGAGACAGACATGGGACAGTCATGGCCCAGCGGGGGGCGCTGGGAGCCCAGGGCGCCAGGGCCGCTGCAGCGTTGAAGAGGGTGCTTGGTGGTCAGCAGGGGTGCCCTGTGGGAGGAAGGGTCTAGACAGAGAGTAAGAATGGAGGTAGCCGTTCTCAGCTGCAGGTGAGGCAAGTAGTTTAAACTCAGTGCCTCAGTTTCTTCATCTGGGAGATAAGAGAACCTGCTCCATAGGTTGTTGGGAGGAAAAGATGGGTCTGTTTAAGAAAAATATTGGACTGTGGCACCAGCAGGCAGTATGTGTCAGATGCAGGCTTCCGTCATCATCGCCATCACAGGGACATCGTGCGGTGGGACATAGAGGAGCCAGAGTGCAAGCAGTTTGGACTGGCTTGAGTCTGCCCAGCCAGGGCAGGAGAAGTCATGCAAGGAAGTTAGAGAGTTTCATGAGGGGTGACTCCTCGGGGTGCTTGGGGTTCAAGGTGAGAGTGCAGATTTGTAATGAGAGCAAAGGGAAGGTTCTAAGCAGAGAAGGAATATGGTTTGCTCATTACATTAACAAGAACCCCTGAGTCCTGTGTTGGGATAGTCAGGCTGCCCTCCCGATAGAGCCCTCTCTAACTCCCACTGGCTTCCTGCCTTGGCCCAAATCACTGACATTCCTTGTTCATCCCCAGTGACCACTGCCTCTGCAGCTACTACGTCTGAGTCCTTATCATTCAGGGGGGAGCGGAAGTAACCTGTGATAAAACCGTTAGTAGCCCTGGTAGTTGTTCATTGTGGTTAGCATTTTTGTTTGTCAGTGATGTTGTAACCCTGAAAGTAGGCTTTTGACTCCATGTGAGGAAGCCAGACTTAATTTTCCAGGTCTGAGGTTATAAATTGGCAGCCCAAAGGCCTCATTTACTCTGCAAATGTGTTTTCTTTTCCCCCAAACAAAGTGTCTTTTAAAAAAGAAATGAGCTTCCATTTAAAATAGAAATATTTTATAGTAAAAAAAAAGTCTGTATTTCTACATTCACTTGAAAAATTAGAAGATCCAACCTCAGGCCAATATTCTGGAAGCACAGACACTTCTTTCTTGAGCTCTCACCTGAGTCACACATTATGGTACCTGACCGACACAGACTCCTGCTTCCAGCAGGGAGAGAGGTGACTAGCGGAGGTGACACTCCTGTCCACATGTGCTCGCCATCAGGGCTGCCTCGGCGGGGCGGGAGGCTGAGTCACCCGGGCCGGCTCCTCCAGAGGAAGCCTTGCCACTCACTCGTGCTTGGTACGGCTGGTTGGAGCCCTTGAACGTCCAGGGGAAGAGCTGGGGTGATGTGGGGTTGGGGGCATGTAGGGGGAGATGCCCAACTCTGGAGGGACAGTGACTTGGATGCAAGAGGATGATGTGTGCCACAAGATCAAAATCTGTCTCTCCTTCTTTCCCCCCTCCCCTTCTCCTCCTTTGACTCACTCCCTGTCACCCCCTCCAAGATCACGAAGCCGGCCCCGAAAATCCCATCGTCACCGTCATCACCATTATCCCTCGCGGTCGCAGAGCTCCGAGTCCCGCTCCTCAAGCTGTGAGAGCAGGTAAGCTCTTCTCCTCAGGGGAGTCTCCCCGCCCAGCCACTGCCCTGTCTGCGCCTCCCTGCAGAGGAAAGGGAACCAGCCACCTCCGTGTGTAGGAACAGTGGTAGTGGTGTGTGCGCCCACGTGTGCTTCCTAAGTGCCCTCGCTGCCATGTGGGGGGCTGAGCCCTCTCCCTGAATCCACCACACGATCCCCTCTACTACCCTAGGAAAGTAAGGTAGTAGTTCCCCCCCCCCGTTGTACAGATGAGAACACTGCGGCACAGACAGGTTAAGGACCTTGTTAGTTGCCTAGCTACGAAGGGACTGAGCTAGGATTGGACTGGGGAGTCTGGCTCTGGACTTGGCCCTCTTGTAAGGGTCCCTCTAAGCACAGAGAGGCTGAGCAACCTATGAAAGGCCACACAGCACAAATTACTGAGGGCCTTCCAAGTCTGGCTTCTCCTAACCTGGACCCACACTGGGCTGACACATTGTCTGTGCCTGTCGGAGAAGGGGGAGGAGGGCGAGAAGAACAGAAAGAACAGTGTTTGAAACCGGCGCTGTCCAGCAGACACAGCAAGGCCAGCTTCCGGATGTCAGAGCCTGCTTTATCCTTCCTCACGTGTATCCCACACACCTGGCTACACGTTCATGTCACCGAGGAGATTTCAAAATGCCCCTGTCCCGGTCCCACCACATCCCAGTTAAACCAGTGTCTGGAGGAAGGAGGAGGAGGAGGAGAGGGGGCATATGTGGTGACGTCCTACTTGGTGCCACAGTTTCAAATACATTTTCTCTCTTGATCATCCCAAGAACACCAGGAGCTAGACCAGAACTGCACTTTGCAGTCAGCTTGGAAAATTCTTAAAACACCTGGATCCCACCCTCTAGGCATCCCGATTTTGTTCAGATGAGGCAGGGCCAGGGCGGTGAGATTTTTAAGTCTCTCCCTGTGATTGCCGGTGTGGAGCCGAGCGTGAGAAGCATTTGAGGAAGAGGAAAACGTCCCTGACTCGTGCTGCTGTCACTCACAGGCCTCGGTGTCCCCACTGGAGACCAACAGCCGTAAAGAGCCTTGGCATCAGGCAAGGTGACTCTGTGACCTTGAGTGATCAAGACAAACCAAGACCCCTCAGTCGTGAGGTCAGAGCCCTGATGACACAGGAACTTTATGCAAAACACGAAAGTGACCCAGCATCTCTCTGTCCTGGCTCACATGAGGGACTGCTGTTCCCAAGGCCAGCTAGAGCTCTGGCCTTGGACTAGGCCCTGAGATTATGAAGATACCCAGTGAGAGTCTCACCGCCAGCATCTGATCCAGAACAAAGCCCCAGTTCCAACGTTTCTTAAAGTGACCCGCCACCCGCCCATACTAGGCCCTCTCCAACACTCTCATAGGGAGATGTTTTCCACTTCCTGTGGGCGCGTTCTCCCTCCCTGCAAGGAGCCGTGAACATGCTGATTCAGCAGGCATGCTCCTGCTGGCCTTTGTCTGGAGGGCATCGGCTCACTGAGCTCAGGCGCGTCACGGATGTGGTACAGCTGAGAAAACTGCATCATGGTGAGCAAAGGCATCCGAGCAAGGTCTCAGCGACTGGCAGAGCTTGGACAAAGCCCTGGACCTCTGACCCAGGCTGAATCCGCTCTCAGCAGCTCAGCCCCGCCGGCCTGGGTCAGAGGATGGTGCAGAGAGCTTGCTGCCCTGTCTCTTGCCCTCCGCCTGACCACTTAGGGAGATGAGTTGCAGAGCCCAGCCTCGGTCCCCTTCTTATGTCAGCTCTTCTGGGAGTGTTGCTGCTTGAGCTCCCCAGTGTTTGTTGGGCTGACACTCCAGGGGCCATCCAAGCAATCTGAGAGCTGATGACACCCCAGGGCCACATCAGTAAAAATGATCTGGAGGCCCAGAGCCCAGAGAGACATTCCAGAGCATGACCAAGAGGCATCAGTCCCCCCTGGGCAGAAAACCCTGCCCTGGTCCTGGTTCTGCCACTCACAAGCTGTGTGACTTCTCGTGGGTCCCCAAACAGCTCTGAGCCCAGGTCCTCATCTGCAGAATGTGAAATACCTGCCTCGTTTGCGTTGTGTCTTCAAGTTGGAGAGAGGACAGAGACCTGCCCTGAGAGAGGACTGCAAGGCAATAGGGTGTCATTTTTATTGCTCCTGTGGCCCAGAGCTAACAGGCCAACAGAGTCTGAACTCCACCCGTTCTAAAGAGTCAGAGACTCCTTCGCTTTCTGATGCAGACAGGGCAGCCCAGGGTCTGACGAGCTTATAGAAGACCCCCTCATTACTTTTTTCAGCTACTCTTTTTTCAAAAGTTTTGGGTGACAGTCACCAGGATGCATCTATCTTACAGATGGCCAAGTCACATACGCAAAGACACACAGACAGGCACCGTGGTATTTATAGACAAACACAGATGGACACACCCAGTCACGTACAGACACACTGACAGACAGTCCCACACCCAGGACGTTAAAGCAAATCAGGCCGGGATGTTTTCTGTCTTCCCAGCTGCGTTCCCAGCACCCTAAACAGCCAGGTACATTTGTCGAATGAACAAGTGAGAGAAGGAGCGGATGAATGAATGAATGAGCAGGTGGGCAGGTGGAGGCAGAGGAGGGATGGATGGAAGCGGGTGTCGTTTGTACAAGCACACCCAGACACCTTCTACAGCCCTCTGATCCTACAGGCCCCGCAGCCACCCCTCTGCCACACTCCCCTTCCGAAGACGGACTCATCTCTCTCTCCCGGTCCCCCAGGCACCGCGGCAGGTCCCCCGAGGAAGGGCGGAAGTCCCGCCGAAGGCACTCCCGCCGCTGCTCCAGGACCCTCGGCAAGGCCAGCCCCGAGGCCCGCTCCAGCCACCCGCCCAGCCAGCCCCTCCAGATGCTCGGCCTCCTGTCGGCCAGGGGTGTAGTAAGTATTCCACACGGCCTTCTCGGCCAGTCTTGGCCGTGACACTTGGGGGGGAGGTGGAGGCACAAGTTCAGGGCAGTGTACGGCACATTTTAACTCAGTTTTGGGCAAACACCCCACTGGCTTTCGGGCCTCCTTATTGATCAACCAGGTGGTCATTCCCCAGCCTCTGGCAGCACTCGGTTGGGGGGAGGAAGCAAAACGAAAGTGCCCAGGCTTTCTAGGGAGCGCTGAAAATACACGCTGGTCTCCAGAGTGACCCTGGCAGGAGTGCATGTGTGAGACCCCGCAGGAGGAAGGAAGGGAGGGGGCTTTGATGTGGCGGAGGCATTCCAGCTTTCCCGTGAAGTCTGCAGCCCAGATGCCCACCAGCCTGCAGCACTGATTCGCTGCTGGGATTTGATTTCACCCAGATAAACACGGCCTGGAATGTGTATGAGCATTTGCCTTCAAGGAGCTCATAGCGCTTGAGCTGTGTCCTCTCCTGTGTCCGCACGAGGTCTCAGGGCATCGAGGGCATGGCTGCTCTCCCTGGTCCCTTCCAACAGATGGGACAGAAAAACCAAGACTCAGAGAGGTTACGAATCCGATTGAGCAGCCCCGCATTGAATGGCATCACGTGACGCTCCCTCAGGTCCACAGGGAGGAGCCAGAATGTAATTTCAGGGGACCTTACCTGAGCGAGGGATTCAGGGTTGGAGCTGAACTTGGGCCCTAGCTTTGCTACTCCCTGGTCGCGTGGCTTCAGGGAAGTCCCTTCCCTCCTTCGAAATTCAGTGTTCTTATTGGCAAATTTGCAATAATACCACTTTCATGTGGATGGTTGGGGACAGCCAATAAGACCAAGTACGCGAAGGCCTTTTGTTGATGCTCAAGGGACAGATACACAAACGGGAGGAGACACAATGCTGACGTGGCCTACAGTTGCAGCTGGCAGGGACCCGTCTTCTCTAGCTATGAGTGAATCTGAGAATTTCAGGTGAGGTGGAAGTGAGGAGAAGCTCGGGGTGCTTGCAGGAAGATCATGGAAGGGAAGGCGATGAAATACACTAGTTGGGCCTGGTTGACACAAGTTGTCACCTGCAGTGCATTCTGGGTAACTCTTCTTTACCATTCGAGGCACCCTGTGCCACCAAGGTCTCATTTTGCCCCAATCCTCTGCCTAGCTGGAACCATCCACAGCGTCTTCAGGCCTCCCTTTGTAGAGGTGTCTTGTGGTTACTAAGTATTTTAAAGATGGAAAATGCCCATTTGCCTTTCCCTCTCCACTGATGTCCTATAAAAGGTCTTTCCAGCACAGCAGAGAGTCTGGAGGCCCAGGGAGTCTTGGCTTGGTTGGACAATTCCTTCTACCCCTCCCGGCCTCAACTTCCTCACCTGGAAAATGGGTGTGATGATCTCATTTTTCTCCCAGGGAAATTGTTGCAGAGTTAGAAACCGATGCAAAAATGCCTATCAGAGGTAGAAGAAGTGAGTCAAAATCACCCAGTCTTTCTGGTCTTGGTGTTTGTGGCAGCCCATTTGGTGGTCCCCACTGACCCTCATTAAAAAGTGCCATTGGGAGCAGCTGGCTTGTTTGATCACCTGCCCGGGATGGTTTCCTAACAGCCTGGGTCTATCAAGATGTTGTAAAAGGCTGGATGTTCTTTAAAAAAAAAAAAGAAAGAAAGAAAGAAAAAAAAGTGGGGTCCTCCCACACCAGCTGGTGAGGAAAAAGATTGGCTGTTGGTTCTTGAAGCCTCAGTGTCTCCCATGGACTCAGTCCCTTTCAGAAGAGCTGGAAGCTCACCCACACCTAGAAGGGGCAGACATTAAGAGCTCACCGAAAACCCGAGACTCAGAGAAGAGAAATGACTTCCATGGGCTCCGGCAAGTCCAAGTCGTTCAAAACATGGGGCTATGATGGAGCCATCAGATCCTGGCTCTGAGCTGTGGAAAGTTACTTAAACCTTTTTGAGCCCCTGTGTCCTCATCTGTTAAAAAAAAAAAATGCAGAGAATAAGTGTCTTCTTCAAAAACTTTGCTGTGTGGACAAAAGCAAAGTCCCATTGTAAACGGCTGAGCCCAGTGCTTGGCACAGGGGGAGAATTCAGCAAATATTTGTGGGTGTTCCGACTACAGCATCCTGCGTGCTGGCTCTACATTTACCAACCGTGGGACCGTGAGCAAGTTCCATAAACTTTCTGTGCCTCAGTTTTCTCTGAACTTGCAAAACCAGGGGAACAATGAGACCTGCCTTATAGGCGGTGTGGTATGGGCATTCAGTGACTTCGTGTAAGTAAAGGTTTCAGATTGCAACAGACAAGTGGAGAAATGCTACTTCCTGGTCACTGCTAAGAATAGCAGTGGCAGCAGTAAGAGTGACCATGGAAATAGCATTGGGGCAGCGACAGTGTTTAGCACACTAGTACTTGTGGTAGTAGTCCTAGTAATACTCGTATGGCTCCAGGCCCAGCCTGGTCTGTGCATGACTTGGGGCCAGAGCAAGGGCCCCTCAGTTCCTGTGCTTTCAGATTCCTTCATCCATAAAGCAGCTGGCTTGCCCCATCCCACTCATGGTTTTCTGACTTCTGGGGGCATCAGCCCCGAGTCTAGCCCTCCATGTGCCCTCCACACTAGACCCTTATTCCTCTTCTCCCCTGCAAAAGGCAGAGATGGACAAAGGTATCAGGTCGGACCCCAAGTTTTCTGAGAGTCCTGGCCCAGGATCTTCCCTTATGCCAACCACCAGGCTCAACAGCAGAGTCAATGCCCCCCAAAGAATCCATCCCATCACTCGTTCAGATCTACCAGTTATCTCCCAAAACATCTATCTGAGGGTCAGATCTCAGGATCTGGTGAAGAGAGGACAATCTGTGCCTATAAAAGGCAACGCACAACAATTGAGCAGGGACGCTGAGATGGGGTGGGAAGTGGCAGGCAGGGAAGGGATCCTAGGGTTGGTTAGTGTTAGGTCAGGGCAGAGAAGGCGACAACTCAGAAACTAGTGCTGCGCAAGAATCAGCCAAAGGAAGCAGGAAACAAAGATTCAAGTTGGGGCTGGAAGCAGAATCCCAGGGCAAGAGTTGGGGTTCTGGGGATAAGCAGGAGCCTGAGCACAGGGGTCTTCTATGCCCTGGCTCCCACCACACTCCACTGCAGGTACTTCCAATGTACCACTCTTTAAAAAATCAAGGACAGGCACATCACATCAAGGGGGAATATTTGCATAAATGAATATGCAAACTCAGGGTTGTGTCTTATTGAAATCCTAGTTGGTAAGCTAAAGATAACCTGAAGCCCTCTTGCTCAGTCAGATCCCAAATCCAAATGGAGTGTCCCAAGGAGATGATTTAGGGACCCTTCACAGCCTCATTCATGTTCTTTATCTCCACTCAGCCATCTCTGTTCAGGGCATCAGGGGGACAGAGATGAATAAAACGCTCCTCCCGAATTCTGGAGCTCAGTCTGGTAGTCAACAGACAGCTGCACTCCAGTGAGAGAAGTGTAATTAGGACTGAGATGGAGTCCACGAGTACCAGCTCCTCCTCGTTTGTCAAATATTCAAAACCTTGTGTACTAGTTGGTTAATAGACCCTGTCACCACCCTAACCCCAAGTGCCCAGAGCCACCCCCTCCCTCCCCTGGTACCTCGGGACCTCCTCACAGTTTGGCAACTAGAGTGGTACGGGACTGCCATCAGTACCAAGGGCAGCTACCTTCGGATGAGGCAGTGTCCCCACCCCATCAGCTGCCGGATAGCCAGACTACGAACCCTGGTGGCGATGGATGTAAATACAATGCAGAGCAGGACCACGGAGGAAGGACAAGACAGTGTTGTCTTGGTGCCTGAGAGGGCTCTACAAATAAGGGAACACTCAAGCTAAGCTTTGAAGGATGGGTTCACCGGATTGGGATGACTCATGCATACAGAGAAGGGAGATACCTCTGTGTACCAGGCACTTTTGTTAGAATGAAGGCGATGCAACTTTAGAAACCATCCCATGCTTTACACAGTTGTTGTTGCTGATGCCATTTTATGCACAAAGCCATTCTCTGAGATAGATGCAATTATTACCACCATTTTTCAGACAGGGAAACGGGCTCACAGAGCTGAAGTGTCTTTGGTAGGTGGCTCAGTTGGGAGGAAGGGGAACTGATAGGAATCGTGGCTCGTGTCTCAGAAGCTTACTCTGATGACCACAGGGCCAATTAGATGACAGAGACGTTGGTGGCACCAAGGTTTGGCCAAGCCCTTTCCCTATTGGCATGGGGCACTCTGGTCAAGTCTGCTCTCCCTGGAGAGGGAATCTGGAAGAGGGCCTATGACGATGGAAGCTAGACCAAGTTGAGAAGCACAGGCTTCTCCTTTTCTCCTCCTTCTACCTCCAGCTTGGGCTAAAAAGTTGCCATGTATTCTTCGCCAACAAAAACCTGCAGATGCCATGACAAGAACAGGATGAAGGGGAGGAAGAAGAAGAGAAAGAAGAGGAAGGAGGAGGAGGAAGAAGAGGAAGAGGAAAGAGAGAGAAAAGATGAAGAGGAAGGAGAGGAACAAGAACAAGAAGGAGAGCATAAAACCTAAGGTCCAAAAAGATTTCCTTGTGAAATCTGTCAACAAGAGGAGGCAGTAGAGTGCAGTGATGAAGTCATGGGCTTTGGGACCAATCTGTAGACTCTGAGGTTCTTGATGTTTTCTCCCTGGTCAACCCTGGTTAACAACAACCACCAGTGCCAACTGAGCACCTACTATATGCCAGATGCTAGGCTGAATTTTTCCTATGCACCCCCTCATCTGTTTCTTACAATAGCCCTTCAAGGGAGCTTCCACTAATATGCTCCTTTTAGTGGGCGCCTAGAACATGGCGGCCATGTCCTATGGCCTGGAACAATTCCATGACGAGCACCTAAGTGAAATGGAGAAGTTAGGATCCAAACCCAGAAAGTCTGCCTCCAGAGTCCATGTGCTTAATGACATGACTCCCCTTGTGTCATTTCACTTCCCTGGGCCTCAGTGTCCTCATCCATACTTTGGGCTAATAATCACACCTGTTTCATAGGGTGCTTGTGAGGATGGACTGAGTTGGGGGATCCATTCATTTAAGGAATATGCATTCAGCACCTGCTGTGTGCCAGACACTGTTCCAGGCACCGGGGTGAACAAGTATTTTCAGTGAACAAGACTGACAAGGATCCTACCCTCATGCAGCTTCAGTTCTATGTGAGAAACTTAGCCCAGTGCTTAGGACATAACTAACACTCAATATGCAGTCGTTGCTGGCATTATTTGTCACCACAGTGGTTTTATTAAGCTTGTTCCTCATAAACCCAGATGTGATGTTTTTGAAATATCTCTGGGTTCAAAAGCTTAACCGTGTCCACAATCTGAGGTGAATTCCAGAGCAAGCCTAGGAGAAAGGCAGGATGGAGGTACACATCCCATTTTGCAGAGAGGGGAAAGCATATGGTGGCCCTGGCCTTCAGACCCCTGACCCAGGCTCTCACACATTCTGCAAAAGCCTTTTAGCCCTCGCTCACCCAAGAGACTCAAACACGCCACACCATTCACTGCAGTTTTGAAAAGAGAGACCAGAATGTGGAGGAAAGGCAGTCTGAGATGGGGACTTAGTGGGACCTGTTGTGGTTGTTGGGTTTTTTTCATGGAAAGTGGCATAGCATGGTCAACTTTTACTTTTACCACATCTGTTCAGAGTAAAAGGAAACCGCCATGTTCTATCACGAAACTGACATCTTACCACCGGAAGAAGTAGTACTGACATGGCCTCCAAAGAAAGGATGAGCCCTTAAATCAAATGCATTTGGCTGGATGAAAAACTCATTACACTGAACTTAATTTTTCTCCATTTCGATTTGGGCTGGTGTAAAATTTGTCTGACTGGATCCATATGGAGATTTTTAGGAACCAGTGGGCTGAGGGCCCCCGAAGCTTCCATTTTCCCTCAGTTTCCTGCCTATGATTAGGAGGGGAAGAGACAGAGGAGGCCGGGCCACTTCTTCGGGCCCAAGGCCAATTGCAGCGCACTGCCCCATGGGATCGCCCCAGCCCTGAGGGACTGTGTCATCTGGCTGTGTCCCCACTTCCCACCTCCTCTCACCCAGACTCCCAGAGGTCAACAAACCCATTCTTTTTTCTGTCTTCCTAATGAGTGAACAAAGGAAGATGAACAACATCAAGGAAAATAAACCTAATGTCTTTGTGGAACAAAAGGATTTTTTTTTTCTTTTTTAAGGAATAACCAGAACCCTCTAGCTAAAAGCTCTGCCACGCAACTCTATATTCACATGAGAATTTCCAGTCCCCCATATGGCAGGGAGGGGACGAGAAATTTATAGCCATTTCTCTCCATGGGGCCATTTGAAGCTCAGTAAATGACTTGTTCAGTTTAATTGGAATTCTCTTCTTGATTGTATTTTTGTAACCTATTAGGCCGTGCTGCCTCTTGATCTCAGAATTCAGCTGAAATTAAATTTTGAAGTGTAAGTGAGAGGTTGCCTTTTTTCCCGTTCTTGATTAAATAATGATTTGAAACAAAAACAATAAATAACAGTGCCAGCTTCCCTGGAGGGCTGAGAGAGACTCCCAGTGAAATGCCAGGAGCCGGAGTTTGTGGTGGGGGGATTTAATTACTTATTAGAACCCACGTGTTAACATTGAATATATTAAGAAACAAGGAGATGAGTCAACTTATGATTTCAAGAGAAAAAAAAAATCAGAGCTTCACATTGGAGGGGGCCTTGGGACTAAAGGGGAAATGCTTGTTTGCTTTCTTCCAATGGCTATGAGTTTGTGAAATAGTTTGTCCTTGGGGGAAAATAAATCTGAGATTGGCAATCCTGATCCAGAAGGGAAGACCTTGTCATGGCCTCTGGGTCTGGATGCAGTTTAATGGCTCTGGTCTCCTGGTTCCTTCCATTGGCCAAAGTCCAAGAGGCATGAAAAGGATCAAGCTGGGGAAGAGAAAGCATCCATTTTCATAGTTCGGAAGGGAGAGATGGGGCATCCAGGAGGTACTGTGTTTGTGGTTCCTTTGCAGTGGTCAGGGTCGTGGCAAACATTTAGAACACAGGGTCACAAACTCAGAGGTCTCGGGGGCCTGGCAGTTAATAGAAGCACCTGGGATTGCGGGGGGCTGGTCACCAGAAAAGCCTAAAACGGTCAGCTGCAGTTCTCTTGAGCTGATGATGAGCAGCAAGGATGTGGACCCAGCATTGTCAGACCTTCAGCACAGACTAGAAATAGAGCTGTTATGTGAAACCGCCCCATTCTGCAATGTTGGCAGTTAATTCAGATTTACTGTCAGGTGGGCTATGTACCTGGGTACATATATACTAAGTGGGCTAAAGAAAAGGTAGCTGAGACAAAATATAACTTGACCTGTCAGTTTTCCAGTGGTAATCTGGGGGCGCTGAAGCAGACGCTGTTCAATTATATCCCTTCATCCTCTCTGCTTCAGGACACATGGCCAACCTCCAGCTTCTAGAAGGTGCTCTCTGGCCGGCAAAGACTGCTTTGGTTGGCCACGTGGCAGTATGAGCACCCTAGAGAACTGACACCCACTGGGTGCAGCCTCCAACCTACGAGTGGTGGGGCATTGGCATATAAATACCCCAGCTCCCTCCTTGGTAGGGTCAGTTCCTCACTGGCTCCCAGAGTGTCCTCCGGCTGCCCTCCGTGGTAGCTGGTTTGATAACACGTCTTTCATTGGCTTTTCTTCTCCCTCATCTCATTTCCCCTCTCCCCTATAGAAGTTCCTTGTCCTCTCAAATCAACTACTAGCATTCAAATTCCTGTCTTGATTTTGGAGATAATCCATATTAAGACAGATGTTTTTTGTTTTTTCCGCTCAGTAATTAAGCAGATATTACAGGGGCTGAGTTTTTATGCCAAGCTCCACAGGTAGGCCTTTGTAAAGACAGGGGAAGAAGAAGACTGATACGGAGGAAGGGGCCACAGTATACCAAAGAAGAGTTTCCTGGTATGAGGGTTCCAGGTCTTAAACAGGGGCACAGGTACCATGATTACTGGACATTGGTCTGGACAACAGTGGGTCTAGAATGACTCCTCCTATCAAGTATCTTGAGCACTGTTTTCAGCCTAGCTAGGAGGACAGGGGCAAAGGTCAGTTAATGGTTAGAAGAGAAATTCCCAGCAGATGAAGAACTCTTGAAAGATGAATTTTGAGAGGGCTGTTAATCTAAATGAGGAGCAGGTAGGAGCCACATTGTCATGTCACTGAGTGGACAACTGTTGGTATCTTAGTGAGTGAGTACTTGTCTAGAAAGGACAAAAACACAGAGGCCTCTGTTGTCTGTATCATGAAGGTCTCCTTTGCATTATCATGGCTGTCACACACCCCCAACACACACACACACACACACACACACACACACACACACACACTCACACACTCACGCAAACACACACACGCATTCGATTTCTGGCTCCCCTCACTACCTTTCCTCCTCTTTGCTCTGGAGAAGATGGAGTCTGAAACGAAAAGGCCATCAACCATCCAGATTTGTCTGGCCAGAGGGAGCATCTTTTTCTCGCTCCTCACCTAGAAGGGGCACCTTTTTATAATCTGAACGAAGTACAGGCTGACGGCCCTGTTGTGTGCAAATGGCCAGCCCCAGCCTATATCTTAAGCTGACCTCCCAGGGTAGCAGAGGGTAGAAGGGAAGTAAGGAGACCAAGCGTCGCCCGTCTCATCTGGAAGTCTTCGCAGATCTGGAGCTTCTCAGCTCAGCCTGGAACTTCAGCTGTCGAGAATGTACAGACACAGCCTCTGGGTGCTTTCTCTGAGGATGCTGCGTCTGAGGCGGGCCGGGAAGGAGAGGGAGAACAGACTGTATTCCTTCTCTCTGCCACAGGCCTGGAACTCAGTTCTAAAGGTTATCTCTTGATCACACAGACAGCTCTGAGCTGGTCTCGAGACAGCAGCCTTCAGCCAAGAATCCACCTAGTTTTTAAGAACTATTTTGAATATGATGGGGGCCAGTCCCTCCTTTAAAACCTATCAAATTCCCAAAGTTGGCAGCTACCCAGCTGGGCCTCACCAGGATGTGGCCACTCAGCCATCTTCGCCACTGAATCAAACTAGGATGGGCCCAGGCTTCCCAGCTCAGGCTGTGTTCATGTAGCCAGATTTAGTGAGCACTTACTCTGTGCCAGGCACTGCTGGTTACTTGGGTACAGTACTGAACTGGGCATGCGTGGCCTCTGCCTTCTACAAATTCCCACTCAGATGGAGAGACAGGCAGTAAAACAAGCAATCAGCCCACTGAATAACAGTACTGTGGCACATAGAAGCCACTCTTGCTTTTTTTTTTTTAACTTTAATTACTTTTTTTTTTTTAAAGATTTTATTTATTTGACAGACACAGTGAGAGAGGGAACACAAGCAGGGGGAGTGGGAAAGGGAGAAGCAGGCTTCCTGCTGAGCAGAAAGCCCAATGTGGGGCTCAATCCCAGGATCCTGAGATCATGACCTGAGCCGAAGGCAGAGGCTTAACCCACTGAGCCACCCAGGCACCCCAGAAGCCATTCATTTTTGAAAGAGTAAATGAATGAAAAATTGAATGAATGAATGAGTGAGTGGTCGAGTGTTGTGCCATCCTGACCTGGGGAATTAGAGAAGGCTTTCTAGAGGAGGTGATATGTAACCGTAACCTGGACGATGTATAAATTTAGCCATATGAAATAGAGTAATGGGGAAGAATGTTCTAGGCAGAGGAATTTGCCATTGCATGTGCAAATGGTCTGGGGTTGGGAGAGTGAGATGTGGCAGCAGAACCAAGAAAATTCTAGGTTGTGGGGCCACAGTGGGGGCATGTGGAAGAGAGGAGACCTGTCAGATACTCTGGCTTGGACTGTAAAGGATATTGTCAACCATATCGAGGAATTTATATTCATCCAAAGAAATGGGAGTTCTAAATAAGCAGGAGATGTTGGTATTTTCAGGCATGCGGTTCAACCCAATGAGAACATTTCAGAGGACCTTTATCTCTGTTTTCTGGAAAGGATGGAAAAGCTTGGTACAACTCTTGGTGCTAATTATACAAGTTACGTGTGGATAATGGTCACAGTCAAGGCGAGGCGTGCTGAAAGTGTGTCTGTGAGCTCAGGCTGTAGGGATAGAGGGCAAACAGGGCAGAGTTCCCTCTGTATCTACTAGCCTGGAAGGGCCTCACACTCATGAAATCCTTGCCCATGGGGACCCATGATGCACCGGGGCAAATGCTTTGAAATCCGTAGTCAGGGCTGGGAACAAGTCAGGGCTGGAAGGCCAGCCTGGATGCCCCCAGGTAGCGAGTCGGTTACGGATGGATAACAGAAGCCGTTACACCCACAGGCCCCTTCGTTAGACTCATCTTCCAGCCTGGCTCCCTCCAAAAAGGGCTTGCCTGGTTCATTTGTGAGATACCGGCCACCAAACCTTCACCATCCCCGAAGCAAAGATTGTCTGTGTTCGTCCCCGGGCCAAGGCCCAGTCCGAGAGCCCATCAGATCCCGTGATGCTTTCTTGTTCCTTGACGGAGGTGGTAGAAATACACATGTTGCCACTGGACTCCCAGAGTGGGGGAAGATACCACATCCATACTGCACATGGGAAGACAAAAAGGAAGAGCTGAATGGAAGCAGGGCCTTCGCATTGTTTTTAAAGAAGTCTCACTCAAAAAGACTCCACCTGAGGAATCTTCTTTTGAGGTCCCTTGTCCCAAAGCAAAGCTTGCCAGGTCACCAGGCAGAGGAAGTGGCAGCCGTGCTGAGTAGAACTTGGTAAAGCTGGACCATCACCTTGTCCATGTGCAGAGCCTCCTGGGAGAACCCACAAAGGACATTCTGCCTCCCCGGTCTGGAAGCTGACATCCTGAGCTACCAGAGTTAGCTGTTTTCCTCATAGCTCTGGTGTCTCTGTGTCTCACCCTCATGACCAATTGCTACGAAGGCAGAAATGGTTCCCTAGGAAGACCCCAGAGTCCCACTCCTTTATGCCCAAGGTACAAGGGATAAGGGGGGGTAGGGAAGCAGGCTTTTGATGGTGAGATCTCACTAACATGCATGGGGCCCAGGGCAAGAGTAGAGAAGGTCCCCACACACTATACGTCTCAATGTTTATAAATCAAGCCAGCAAACCTAAACATGGTATGTTCTCCTGTCTTGGCAAAGATAGCTTGAAAATGATCTGGAAATTCAGGTTTGATTTTAGAATCTCACATCCCTCGGAGCAGCCAGCCACATCATGGCAGTGTGGTGGTGGTTGGGTTGCGGGGGGCGGGGGACCCTTCAAGGCCATGGCCCCTCTCTTTCTCCTCTTACCACTTGCACCAACCAACACCATGGGCCTCCCACACGTGCACATGGATGCCTCAGCCTGAACACCGAAGCTGGGTCCTCATGGGCACCCTTGGACCTGAGAGTGTGCGCACCTGAAGCCTGGTGTATCCCCAGGAGCATAGATCCACGGATGAGCCTGCAGAGACCCTGGAAGGGGGCTCGGAGGCCATTTAAACAGAGAACTCTGGGACCTCAGAGACCCATAAGGTGGTCTCAGGGAAAGTGGTTTCCAGGCAGCGTCCTCCGGGCCCCACAGATTTCTTGCCGCATGAGGATGGCTATCTCCGGAGGAGGCCCAGGGCAGGAGTCCCTCTTGCCCGTGGCTAAATAAGCACGGTACTGTTGGCAGGGACCACGGTGACATCACAGCCGTGACACTGCTCTGAACGTTTAAAGAGAACCATCCACCGTGCTTGTGAATACACCACCGCCCTCCCAAGGGCTCGCTCACCTTCCGTTCCTCCTTCATCCGTCCCAGATCAGACCTCCCCATTCCCACTCACCCCAGACGTCCCAGCCCCTCCCCACGCCCTCTGTCCCAAGCACATCCTCGCGATCTTGACACCTCCAGGGAGGCGAGCGCTAGCCCCCGCCGCATTTTCAGCCAGGGTTCCTTGATCCAGCTCGGGCACCAAGGGACTCACGAGGTTAATGTTGATGGCTTGAGGTCCCCTTGCTGAGAAAACCAAACAGAACTGATGCCTCGCCTGGTAGGAACACTGAAAAACCAAAACTCAAAGCTCAGGGCCAAGTGTGAGGGTGTGCAGAAAGGTGTGTGTTTTTTCTTGTCATTTTCGACTCTAATGATGGACTCACGTTGCCCGCTCTTCCCTTTCTCTTACACCTTACCTACCTACTAAAGGAGGAGCTCTTGCTTGGTAAGTGGATATAATCCGCAAAGACATGAGAGAATTTATTAGAAGCCACTCGAGAGCCTTAGCTACCTTCTCCAGGGGGAAAAGGACACACACAAATATCCGTAGAGAGCTTTTTTTTCGTTTGTTTTCAGTCAGACTATTTGACTTCCATTTTTTTTTTTGTCCCCCTTTCTTTTCCCCTTTAGTTGAAAACTACTAAAATGTCATTTTGTGACCTTGACTTTATATTTACAAAAAAAAAAAAAAAAGAAAAGAAAAGAAACTCTCTTTATTTCATTTCTTTTCCCCATGCGATATTTGTTTAGGGTTCTATTCAGGGAACTTTTTCTTTAAAAAAAAAAAAAAAGTCAAATTCGTTGAGGATTTGGTTGAAGTTTAAAATTTTGGCTTTATCTCTCTTTTTTTTTTTTAAGTTAAAAGATCTATGTTTTTCATGCCCACGGTCCCATTTCTTTTCCCCTCCCCCCTTTATTTTTATTATTGTTTTAGGTTAAGGGTGTGACACACCCCCTTTCGATTGAGTTGTCACTTTTGTTTGAGTTAACTCATTAGAAATTAAATTTTATATAATTTCCTTTTTCTTTGGTTTAATCTGGATCGCATGCTTTTTCTCTGCATGATACCTAAATCTTCCAGTTACTCTAGCAGGGGGTAAAAAAACAATATCTCCTTTCTGTGGAATTCTTTCAGGAATTTGTGCTTTTGTTTGGTTTTTTTTTTTTTTTTTTTTTTTTTGCGTCTCTCTTTCCTCTTCTCTCTCTCTCTCTCCTTTCGTTACAGTGCATCATGACGGTAAACATTTCTTGGTTATTTAGACACAGAGCACAGGCCCAGCAGTCAGCAGTGTCCAACGGGTGTTTTTGCTTTCAGATCACTGGGTCGGGGTCTGCAGCTGACCTCTTTACCAAAACAGCCAGCCCGCTCACCACCTCCCGAGGACGCTCCCAGGAGTACGACTCCGGCAATGACACTTCTTCACCGCCCTCCACGCAAATCAGCTCAGCCAGGTCGCGAGGTCAAGAGAAGGGGAGCCCCAGTGGGGGCCTCACCAAGAGCCAGGAGCTCCACTGTGGCAACACCTCAGATTCAGGAAACTCCTTCACCACCTCCTCACCCCAGAACAAGGGGGCCACTTTGGAGAATCTCTCCCCCACCAGCAGGGGCAGAGAGTCAAGGTCAGTGTACCTGGGCTAGAGGAGGAAAGGGGCATAGGGGGAGGGGGGAGGGGGTCTGTCTTAGCTCTACCATCTTAGTCTCTCACCATAGCCCTGTACCCACCCACTTCCCACCTGGAACCCAGGAGGCTTTGATTTGCAAGAGAGAGAAAACCCAAAGTGGCATAATTTGGGGGATTAAAAAAAACAAAATCCAAGGGTGTCAGCTTTAGGTACAGCTGGATCCAGGCTCAAAAATACATCATTGAGAATCTCCCTTCTCCATTCCATCTCTCATCTCTGCTTCCCTCTCTGTTGGCTTCATTCTCAAGCAGACCCTCCCAAAACATGAGCACATAGGCCAACAGCATTCACACTTGCTAACCTTTCTATCTGTTCAGTCAGCCAGTGGACAGAGGATGCCCCTTTCCCAAAAATTGCGGCAAAATACCAGGGTGGAGTCTTACGGTTTGTTCTTGGCCCATCTGGGGTCATTTGTCCACCCTTGGACCAATCACTGTGGCCCAGGAGATGTTGTGCTCTTGGCAACAATTTGTCACACGCTACTCAGGGTTTATGAGTAGCCTTCCCACTTATACAAAACTTGGGGGAAGTCCGGTTCTCTGAAGGAAAAGTCAGGGTACTGATATCAGGAAGGATGGAGATGGGCAGAGAAAAACAAATGTCTGTTTTACCAGTAATCTCAGGAGAAAGTCTTAACATTGAATTCCTTTAAAGTCGCTGTCCTGTAAAAACATTCAGATGCATTGAAACCTTGTGTCAACACAAAAGCCTGCTCCTGGATGTTTGCAGCAGCTTTGTTCATAATCGCCCAGACTTAGAACCACCTCCCACATCCTTCAGGAGGTGAATAAACTGCAGTACACACAGAGAGGGGAATACTATTCAGCACTAAAAAGAAAATGAGCCGTCGAGCCATGAAAAGACATGGCGGAAATTTAAATGAGTGAAAGAAACCAGCCTGAAGGCTACATACGGTACGAGTCCAACTCTGTGACATTGTGGAAAAGGCAGAACTCAGGAGACAGCAAGCCGATTCGCGGGTAGAGAGACGCAGAGAGGGCAGTGGGTAGAGGGGGTTGAGGACGCTGTGAGGGTGGATACGTAGTTTCCATTTGTCAAAATCCACTGGGTTCACAGGAATGAGTGGCTCATGGAAACCAGGGACTCTTGGGCGGTGACGTCCCTCTCACGTGAGATGCGGAGAGTAGAACAGCAGAGGACAGAGGGTTCCCACACACCTGCAGCGTGTGCGCGTGAATCTTCACCCGCTGGTCAGATGCAGTTTTCCTGCAGAGAACCTTCCATGCGGTGGCTGACGAGCCAGTTGTAAACTCTACTTCATTACCCCCTTACCCTCTCATTCAAGGAATCACGGCAAAATGCTAAGTGCTGAGGCTAATGTCACAATTACAGCAAGTAGAAATCGCTGATCATTGACTCCGACCATTCATTCGGCTCCTAGAAGCCAACCACTCAGCCTGGTGCTGGAGAAATGAATGGCACCGTCCTTTTCCTCAGGAGTGTATAAGGAGGCAGATGCAGGGGGCGGCGGGGGGGGGGGGGGGAGGAGCGGTGTTGAGGGTGGAAGAGATTTACTGGTGCCTTCCACCGTGCTAACAGTGGGGTCTTCTTTCTTCTGGGGGGTGGGAGTCTGCTTTTTCCAAAGTGGCCACGATGTCAGAATGATAAGCAAAGCCTTAGCAGAGAAACAGTTAATGGCTTCTTCAAGGACAGAGCGCCCTTTGTCCCCAACACGTAGCCCACTTCAGTTCTGGACGAACAGCCTGGCATCCACACGGAGCCTCTGGTTTGCCTGCGCTGGCACGTGCCCGGCCTTGGTTCACACCCAAGCCTGCCTGGGAGCCCAGGGCTGGGTCAGAGCAAATCTCAGTGTCTCCCAGAACAGGCAGTGATCTTCCCAGATGAGACAGGGAAGACAGGGGTCTACTTACATTCTCTAGGGCAGAAAATGACAAAAACAACAAAAAGAGCCAGGAGAGCAATAGTAATAACAACTGATGATGATAATGCCTGCTAGTGTGTGCCGAGCCCTGACTATAGGCTAGGTGCCATGCCAAGTGCTTGCCAAGGATCATCTTCCTTAATCCTCATAGAACCTTCATGGTAAGTATTATCAGAGGCCTTTTTGTAGCTGGTGGGGAAACTGAGACACAGAGTATTTAAGAAACTCAGAATCGGGGTGCCTGGGCGGCTCAGTCACTGAGTGTCTGCCTTCAGCTCAGGTCATGATTCCAGGGTCCTGGGATCGAGCTCCGCATTGGGCTCTCTGCTCAGCGGGAGGCCTGATTCTCCCTCTCCCATTCCCCCTGCTTGTGTTCCCTCTCTCACTGTGTCTCTCTCTGTTGAATAAATAAAATCTTAAAAACAAAAACAAAAACAAAAACAAAAAACACCCTCGGGATCAGAAGAGCCAACGCCAGGATTCAAACACAGATCTGTCACAGCACTGAAGCTGAAGCCTGAGTGGCGTTTGGCGGTTCCTGCTTCATCTGATCTCTACGGACAGCCAGATTAAATCATTTAGGCCCAGCCTTTCATTTTGAAATATAAATGATCTCTAAATTCATGACTATTTATGTCATGTCAGCAGTGAGCAGAGGGCTGAATGGAAGAGACATCATCAGCTCTAAATCCAGGGAAACTTCGACAGTGAAGGTGGGGACTGGTGGGGTGACAGGGCATGGGCTTTGAAGTGGGACAGATCAGGGTTTGAGACTCTGGGTGGCCTTGAGGAAGTAACTAACGGTTCTGTGTCTTCCCTGTAAATTGAGGAGAGTAGTGCCAGTCTCCTAAGTGTTGGTGGGAGGACCATACAAGATGATGCTTGTGAAGCCCCCAGGACACTAAGAGGCTCAAAGGTTTATTTCAGAGCCGTTTTCATGAGCTAGGACAGATGTATCAGGCTCTGTCCGAGGTGCTGGGATAGAGTATCCAGAGACATGAGTCCTCTCCCGCAAGTAGTTCAGTGACGGGGGAGGAAGAGGCAACTGAGTCCTTCTAGGGACAGCGGATGCATAGAGGCTGGGGGCTGTGGTAACACAATGAGGGTCACCCAGCTAGATTCAGGGACATGTCAAGGAAGGCCTCCCAGAAAAGGTGAGGTCAAACTAAAGCCTGAACCATGAGTAGTTATTGTCAGGTGAGGAGGAGAGGGAAGAGGGTTCCAGCCAGTAGGAACGTTCTAAGGCCTGGAGACAGGGAAGGAACAGGGATATTCCAGGAGGAACAAGTAGTCCATTATGACTGGCCTCAAGAGAGGAAAGTGCCAAGAGCTGAGATTAGAGGGGCGCGCAGGGGCCAGATCGTCATGAGCCCCTGTGCACCATAGAAACGTGATCCGGCCCAAACCAAATGAATATGCCCTTACTGAGAACCCAATAGAAGCTTCGCATGGCCCCAGGCAGCGGGGAACGCAGAAGACCGGAACCTGTCTTTGGGTGATGTTAAGCAAGCCTTCACTCTTCTGAGTCTCAATTCCCCCATCTGCAAAATGGGCTACGTCAAAGTTTCCCAAATTTAAACCACCTGTATGGCCCTTTCTTGATTTTAGCCCTATCCCTGTACTACTGGTACCCTTCCTTTAATAAACTCATTTTTTTAATATAAGGAAACTTATATTAAAACTCATCCTAAATAGAAAGCACCCGCAAAATACATGATTTAACATATGCAAACACATAAAGACAGTGTATTTAATTCTGGTGAGCAACAGCTGCCTGCCCAAGGTGCCAAGTCTGGGAGATTGCCAGTGTTACAGAGATGGTGGAAACGCAGTAGTACCCAACCAGGGTTTTCTCATTAATGTAATCAGAAGGACCAGAAAAGACTCAAAGGGAGTAAGTCTCCATGTGATTTGGTGTAATTTACCATTATGCCTACACCTACTGACCTAAAATGCTCTGAAGTGCCCCCCGTAGGATGTGTTCCCCTCTGTCCCTATTCCTCTGACACCTGTGGCCTGGAATGTTCCCAGAGGCAGTAAGATGGGAGCAGGTGGAAAGGGGTTTCTGAGAGTACCACAGCCTCGGCGAAGGTAGGGAGAAGAGTATCAGCTCCAGATGCCTCCAGACCAGCGGGCAGGCCGTTGCTAACCGGCGTTCTCCCCACATCTGCAGAGGATTTCAGTCGCCGTGTCTGGAGTGTGCAGAGGTGAAGAAGTCCAGCCTGGTCCCATCCACAGCCCGGAGCTCCCCCATGAGAGGGTGCTCCCGCAGCCCCTCCTATGCCAGCACCCGCTCTTCCAGCCACTCCTCCCGATCCCCAATTCCCAGAGCCTCCCCCAGGTACACCCGAAGCCGGTCCACCTCATCCAGAAAAAGGTGAGTGCCATTTTGACCTCATTCTGCAGCACTTTCCTCCTTAGAGAACTAGTTACAGGAACTGGAGATGTCCTTTGGCCCTTGGGGGAAAGGAGTCAGACAGACTTGAGTTTGAATGCCCGCTACACCCATTCCTAGCTGGTGGCCTTGGGCCTCAGATAACCTCTCCAAGCCTCAGTTTCCTTATCTGCACGGTGAAAACATTCCCCTCTTTGTGCCTCGCTTTCCCCGTCTGTGGAATGGGATTGATAATAGTACCTAACGCTAGGATGTGTTGAGGATTCAGTGAGGTTATGCACACAAAGCTAGTTCAGTGTCTGCCACGTAATAAAATACTTACCTAACATTTCTTGTGTGCTGCCTCTGGGAGGTGTGTGACTGACCCTAATTTACTCATTTACAACTCTACAGGGTAAGTACAATTATTTACTCCCATTTTATAGATGAGAAAACAAGGCCCAAGAAGTGAAATCACCCGTTCAAGGTAACACAACTAATAAGTGGCCTTAGATGGAAGGAACTCAGTAAAAAGAAGTTGTCCAAATTATTATCAATCCCCACAAAGAGAGGGGATTTCATTCTCGGGAAAGGGCCAGATTCCTCAGCCTGGCATACCGAAAGAGAAAGGTCTCCCTCAGGGGACCAGCTGAATATAGCCCTACACATCCGAGACGACCCTGGCCAAGCCCAGCAGGCCCCTCAGGGACTGTTTACTCTCCCAAAGGTCCTACTCGCGCTCTTCCAGCTACTCCTCCAAGTCCGGCAAGAGGAGCCCACCCAGCAGAAGCTCCCGCTCGCGCCGCAGCCCCAGCTACTCGCGGTACAGCCCCAGCAGGTAGGGCCCCGCCCCCAAACAGGCCCCGCCTCCCCGGCCCCCTGCAGCGTTGCCGGAGTTGGGGTGGGGAGACGACCCAGCATCCTTGTAGTTCTGTCTCCGCTGGAGTGGATATGTTTGGCGCCCCCACACATATCCTTGAGTCCTAATATAGCCGCCCCTCGTAATGAGCAGCCAGCCCACCCCAGAATTCCCAACCCCCGCCCTCAACCTCTTCACACACCTAGTACTGCCCTCCATCCCCATACTCAGAGCGCCCCGTTCTCACGCATGCACCCTCTTTTTTCTTTACTCCAAAAGGGTAACACCAGGGCCCTCTTGACGTTCACATCCTCACTCCGCAGACTCACCCCGGGCACGCGTCCACGCTCCCCACAGTACTGAACCACAGCCCTGTCTTCTTCCCTCCCGCATTCTCGGGGGCCCCGGGAGGAAACTTGACCTTTCCAAGGGGGGTGCTGGGCACAGGTCAGAGGAAGTGAGTGCCCCGGCTCATGCCTGAAAGCCAGCCCCAGCTTCCCCTAACTCCCGCCCCATCCCTTCAGGGAGCGGGACCCCAAGTACAACGAGAAGGAGTCGCAGCAGCGGGAGCGCGAGCGAGCGCGTCGGAGGCGGCGGTCCTACTCGCCCATGCGGAAGCGCCGGAGAGACTCCCCGAGCCACCTGGAGGCGCGGAGGATAACCAGGTGAGGCCAAGAGGGCCAGGGGTGCCCTCACCCACACCCCTCCCACCCACTGAGGCCCCGAGTTCTCCCCGTGTCCCCTTGGAGCTGGATTTCAGGATTGTGGGAGCTCAGACGGACTGTGTGGGCCCTTGGGGGGGGGGGGGGGCTCCGGGGCGGGGCAAGGGTGGGGCCGCTCAGAGGCTGTGGCCCGGGTCTACCGAGAGGGCTGGGAAGTCGGAAGTCGCGTCCAGGCAAGGGGGTGGGGCCAAAGCAGTGGGGCGGGGCCTTTGCCTGGGGGTGGAGCCGGCCAGTGGAGACAGATTGCTCAGACCCACAAGTCCGACAAGCCCTTGATCACACCTTGCACCAAGTGTTGGGGGGGAGGGGGACAAGAAGGATCGTTTAGATGCCAAAGGGACTTAGAGGCAGCCCTGGTTGGTGAGGGAGAGAGCACTGTTTCTGGAGTGGAA
The DNA here is from genome assembly GCF_030435805.1 of Mustela lutreola. Classification (NCBI taxonomy): domain Eukaryota; kingdom Metazoa; phylum Chordata; class Mammalia; order Carnivora; family Mustelidae; genus Mustela; species Mustela lutreola. The sequence continues at coordinate 87,673,088 of NC_081300.1, read as the reverse complement.
TCCCGGCTGTGCCACTTTCCAGGTAAGCTGGGAAAGTCTCTTCACCTCCCAGATCCTCAGTTCCCACCCATGTAATATGGAAGGAAATAACTCCCAGGAGTGTCATGACGATGAAGTGCACGGGGGAAACAGATGGGAACCCACTTTGTAAACTGAAATGCAGAACACTAGAACCTTCAGGGTGCCCTTGTTACGGACTGGATGGTCAGACTAGGTGGATAAGGTTTCCTACAACAGGTAAGGTCTTAGATGGAAAAGCCCTAGAAAAGAAGCCTGAGGTCTAAGTGGACACATATTTCTCAGGCCTTGAAAGCAGGAAGAATGGCTGAGTCCTGCTCTAAAATTGGCTCCTGACAATCAGTTGGGCTCTTCCTTCTGGCCTCTAAGCGTCAGCAACTCCATCCAGAGACTCACAGGACTGGGGCTGGGGTGCCCTCCTGGCTGCCTACTGCCTCCTCCCTAGAGATGACCTGGAGGAGGAAAAAGCACTTGTGCCCCAGACAATGAGATAGGGGTCATAGCAGCACCTTCTCAGATATCCCACAGAACACCCTGGCACACAGGAAGTCCTAACCCACTGCATTGAACAGAGGTGTCCTTCGGGTTGATTCTGAGGAAGGCTGAGCTAAAGTGGCATTTCTAAAAGGCTCTCATTTCCTTAGCCAACCTCAAATAGTCCATCTTGATGAACCCGCTCAGTGTTTCCCAAACTTCTGTCACCCAGCAGCATCTGAACACTTGTCTGTTTAGTAGGTGTGCCGTAGTTTACTTAATTTTCTTTAAATAGATATGCTCTTTCTTAGAGGTCCATACCTTTAATTCAAAAGGAATACACCACAGTATACTATATGGAAAATCAGCCTGTCTACCATAAATAGAAGGTTCTAATAAAAGTAAAAATAGCAAAACAAAACTGCTGTTAAAGTCTAGATGTAGATCCTGTTGCCAGCTGGAGGCCCCAAGCCCCAGGCTTGCTTTGTTAAGAAGTGAGATCGGTGACTTCCCCAGACACCAGCACGAGGCTGAGACCGTCCAGGGGACAGTCACAGGGCAGGACGAGGAGCATAAAAGGAGGGTTCCCCCAAGGGCCTGGGAAGTGGAAGGATCCCACTTTCCCCAGGGAGCCGGCGGGAGCTCTCTGGCCTGGGGCTGGGCGGAGTCTGGTCCTCCAGCGCCCCCTGTCTGCTCTCCACAGTGCCCGGAAGCGCCCCATCCCCTACTACCGGCCCAGCCCGTCTTCGTCCAGCAGCCTCAGCAGCACCTCCTCCTGGTACAGCAGCAGCAGCAGCCGCTCGGCCAGCCGCAGCTACTCCCGGAGCCGGAGCCGCAGCCACAGCCGGACCCGCAGCCGCAGCCGCAGTCGCAGCCGGACCCGCACAAGCAGCAGCTCCAGCTCCCGCAGCCCCAGCCTGGGCTCCCGGAGCCGGAGCCGCAGCTACAGCTCAGCGGAAAGCTACTCCAGCACGAGGCGCTAAGCAAGAGCCCTCCCCTGAGTCAGCTGCCGGCAGGAGGGCCCCCTGCACTCTGCCAGCCTGTCCCCCTCCCTGCCCACCCTGCCTTCTCCTCGGTGATGGACCTTGAGGGCTCCTGGACCCTGTCCTTCCTGCTCTCCTGGGGAGGAAGAAAAGAGGGTAGGGGGCCTTCAGCCTCTTTGTCAAGCTGCTAGGAGCCGCCGCCAGCACCACCCTGGGGCTCAGTTAGGGCCTGGGCGAACGGAGAGAACCACCCTCTGTTGGCACCAAAAACCTCAAGGTTTTGTAAGAAGCAACGGGCCTGTGACTCCAGTGTTTGGCCCTGGCCAGGAAAAGAGTTCTGCACACCCACTGCTCACAGGCCGCCTATGGAAGGCTCGCATCACACCTGCTCTCATTTCCCCTCATTCAGCCTCTTGATGTGCGTGTGTGGACCCTCATGGAGTGAGAGGAGAGGAAACGGAAGGCTGTCAGGCTTTTCACCTCCCAGGCAGGCCGGAGCAAAGGCTAGAAGGCTGCGGGCATGGCGGGAGAGGAGGGGCTATCTGAGTCGGGATTGTGGATGTTTCAATAGGGAGGAAAGGTCAGGAGACAGGAAACACTCGTTCTCTGATTGTGAGTCTAGATGCAAAAGGGCAAGGGTCATTCTGCTGCTCCCCCCCCCCCCCGTGCCATTATGTTAGTGTGGTCAGGAAAAGCAGTCCATTAGGTTCTAGCACTGGAGAGGCCCCCCATGTGGCTTTGCCAGCCTCTTGGCTCTTCACAGGGCCCCTGAACCTCCCTGAGAAAGGACACAGCGGACAGTTAGGACAGCTTGATCTGCAGCCCCACATCCCAGATTTGCCTCAGCCCCCGCTAGCTGGCACCAGCTTCGTTCCATAAGACCATCTGCTGAACAGCCCCCAGTGCCATGGCCAGCTGCCAGCCCCCAGCGCCGGCCAGTCTGGCCTTACCCTCCCGTTGGTGCCTGCCTGCCTGCCCCTTCCCCCAGCGCCCGGACCGCCCCAGCCTGGAGCCCACCCACCCTCAGCTCGGGCTACCCCCTTTGCCTCTCAGGAATTTTGCCAGGATGGGGCACAGGAGCTCAGGTTTTGGGGGGAAAGACCCAAATCCAGAGTATAAGGGGACAGGGGCTGGGATCCTCGGTATCCTGGGATTCCGCCAGTTTCTGAGGCTTCTCTGAGAGCTCAGCCCTGCCTTCATGCCTGCCCTCACCCTGTCTTCCCCTTCCCCGGGGCTGGGCGGCACGGGTAAGCTGATCTCCACCCCACAAATACCACCAGTTGCTTCATCCCCAGCAGGCACTGAGAACAGGGTTGTGCGGGAGAGGATCCTTAAAATAAACTCCTGGGCATCCCCCTCACCAGCTGACTGGCTTTCCGGAGCCTTGTGGGTGAGTTTCAAGTTTGCGGTGGCAACAGCAGCGGGACAGGGCACAAAGGGAGATAGTGCAGGGGACAGATCCCGCCTCTGGATACTGGGGCCAGCTGTGGGGGAGCAGGGACTTACCCTTCACTGGAGCCCAAGGAAAACATGTGAACAACAACAACAAAAATCCTTTTTCTTGAAAGCAGTGACCCATCTCCCCCATCCCCCAATCTCTCCCATCACATCAGCCTGTGCAGCCGCCCACCAGGCCTTCCTCCACCAGGAGAGCAGAGCGAGGTGCCCCAGACAGCTCTGGATGACCCGGCCTTCCCATGATGCCCTCTGGCCCAGCCCTGGGCCCCACCCGCCCAGACTGATGGATGCCAGTGCTGTCATCGCAGAAGGCCGGATGGCAGGTGCTTGGGACAGGGGCAGGTGCCCTGGGAGGGCATGTACAGTGACTGTAAATAACCCTCTTCCCTGCCCAGGAACGCAAACTGGGCTCCACTCTCCCATCACGGAGCCACGGAACCTCATTAGCAGGACAGCAGCGGGAGAGGCCCGAGAGCCTCCAGTCAGACTGCCTCAGACGACTCTAGGGGACCATTCTGCCTGGGGCTCCTAGCAAACCTATTATTTATTTTATTTATTTATGTTTATTTATTTATTTATGTGATGACTTTCTCTCTCTCTCTCTCTCTCTCTCTCTCTCAGTTGCCATAAGCAGTATTCCACTATTTATTTATTTATATGGTGAGGTGTGTGTGTGTGTGTGTGTCAAGGGGGGGATTCTAAATTATTTCTGTGCATCTCGCTTTTCTCCCTCATGTCTTTGTGGACGGACTCTGAGAGGTTGGGTGTTGAGCAGGGATGTTGGCTTTGTCCGTGCAGGGGAGACCCACAAAGCTCTAAGTCCAGACATCCTGGAGTTGGCATGGGGGCCGAGGGGAGCCCTTCAGACCCAAGGTCGTCATTCTGTCCGTGAGGTTCAAGCTTGCACCCCAGCTCCCTGCCCACCAGCAGCCTTGCTGGGGGATCAGAAAGATGAAAAACAGCCACGAAGCTTGTGAACTAAGGCCCTGAAATGATTCATTTGAGTCACAGCTCACGTGGGGGCTGGCATCTAAAGTTAGCCTAACCTAACTGAGGCAAAACTTGAACAGTCAGAAATCTCGGTGTGCACGCTTCAGAGAGGCACCTGCTGGGAGACAGCTGTAGGGTCTCTGGCCAACTGAGGAGGCTTTGTTAGTACTTACTGAAGTAGCCGCCTTGGGTTTGGGTGGGTAAAGTGGTTGAAGTGATGGCTGGTTTAGCACCTGGAGCGAACTTGGAGTTGACAAGGAGAGAGTAGGGCAAGAATTGAGCGGAGTGAGCGGAGAGGAGAGGCACCTGGTCTGGTCCTTCCTCCGGGGCCTCCAGTAGTGGGCAGGACCCTTCCCTCCCTTTCTTGAGCATACCTGGTTGGTTTCGAGTAAATAACACATGCTTCAGGCCTGAGCGGCAGCTCATTTCTCCCCATCCCCTGAGGTTCTTCCAGGTAGTGTCCACCATGCTAAGCAAAGCAGAAGCCTTTTACGGTGATCTCTTGCTTGCCATCAGAGGAGAGCACGAAGCTATTGCAGAAATTCAGGAAAGGGTGGAAAAAAAAAAAAAAAAAAAAAGATGAAAGGAGCAGCTGGAAGTTTCCCCCAAGAAGGTCATTTCGGGGCCCGTGAAGCCAGGATCTAGAGGTCTTTAGCAATCCTGCCTCTCTAAGAGCAGGGTCTCCCTGCTTCCCAGAGAGGGTCCCACCCTTTCCAAAGTCCCCATTCACTGCATTGAAATCACCAGCCCTCTGGTACAGCTTTGAGTTTGGTGAGACTTCTGCAACATCCCTGGTTGTTTCCCTGGCAATGTGACTTTACCCAGCTCTTACTCCCAGCCAGAGGAAAGTTTGCAAGAAGGCTGCTTAAATGCCTGCTGGGGGCTCAGGGAGGGAATATCTGTCCCTCCCTCTTGCCAATTTGCTTCTCGAATTTCCCGTACAGTTCCCTTCTTACGCATCCAAAAATAAAACGCTTGTTGGGGTCCCTGGTAACTGTGCTTACCACCATGCTTAAGCAGAGCCCCCAGTTCCTGGCATCAGTGTTCCTCTGCATACTTCGCCCACACTACCTTCTGCTTCCAGGGATTAAGACAAATCGCCTGAAACCTGTGTGTGGTGTGCACCTATTTTAAAAGCCAGCATTGGGCGGGGGGTGGGGGGTCGTATGGCTTGAGGCCCAGCAAACATTCAGCCTTCCTGGATGAATGAACTTGGAGAGATCACTCCATTTTTGCAGGCCAGAAATTACCTTCTTTGAGAAGTGGGCGAGTTTTTGAGATATAATCCAGAATAGTGACCTGAGGCCTGGGAAATTGTCCGAAGACAGAGTGAGTTCACCAGGATTGAGAAGAAAAAGGAAAACAGTCTCAAATATTTTTAGAAGGTTCTCAATCAATAGAGTAAAACTTAGTATGTGAATTCCCTTCAGTTAAATTAAGAAAGGCTTACTCCCTCAAAGCCCCCGTCCAGGAACATTCTAGTTCTTGAGGTTCAACTGCATTCTTATCTGTTTCTTCCCTTCCTTGAAGGAAAGGCGATCTTCCAGAAGCCAAAGGAAATTAAGATGTTTGAAAGACACAAGGGCCTGGGTCTCAGAGAGACCCCATCATCCATTAGCTCAGAACCATCCTCTTTCCCAAAGGCTTTGCCTGAAGAGGGCCAACGTTTGGGTGCTCCCAAAGGTTCCCAAGCACTTTTTTTCAAGTCCCACTCCCGTCATCGCCTCTGCTGTATTCTTTTCCACGAATAGTCAGAACAGTCTCACGAGCATATGTCTTGCCTTGCTTTGCTCCTCAGCTAAATAGAAAGTTTTGGTTAAAAAACAAACCAGGATTCCTCAAAATGCTGCCTCCTCCATTAGCCAGCCGCGTGAGCCGAGGAGCTCAGGCTACCTCCAGCATCAACTGCAACCTCTTCTTCACTTCTACACCAGTGAGCCTGTGATACAGACTCAGCATCTCCCCTCTGTGGCTGGTGCTTTGGGCTGTTGTTTTTTTTTTTTTAATTTATTGAGGGTTTATCTTGGGGGGGGGGGTTGTTTTGCATTGTAAATACCATGATGGGGGCCCCCTCATCAGAACATGGCTTATTTAATAATTTATTCCCTATTTATTGAGTGGTATCAGGAGAGGAGAGGGACCCCCTCTTTCCCTGAATTGTTACTGGAAACTGGTCCATCTCCTAACTCTGGGTGCAGCTGTCTGCAGCAAGGGGCTTTATCGCCCAGGTAATGAGTGCTAGAATCACCCAGCAAATTGGAATTGGCAGAAACGGAGTCTTCAGTCATACAAATTAAACTCAAATGGAACTAAAACACTGGTTATCTCCGGGAAAACCTCATTTTGATGGAAATTAATTGCGGAATAAAATGTCTGTGCACGAACCAACTTCTATTAAAAAGTCACAACTCCTTGGGGAAAAAAAAAGAGAGAGAGAGAGAGAAAGTTGTAATTCCTTTTCTCTGGCCGAGAAAAGCTATGCCTCATCTTCTAACAAGTTGAGCCAAAGAGACTGGAACAACATTCCTTTGTGATTCTCTGGCCTGTGTGTGTGTGTCTGTCTGTCTGGAGAAAATGGAGTGGGTCTCGGGCCTCAGTGTTATCATCTGTAAAATGGGACTTGGCCTAAGTGTTCGTGGCAGAGTAGAGGGCCGGGGTTCTGACTCTGATGCTCTGAGCTCCAGACTGTCAGGTATACGGTCCCTGGTGTCTTCTGCCATCTGTAGGTCGAAGGATGTCTCCCAAGGAAGGAAATTAAAAACCAGGGCATGGACTTCATTTGTAGGGAGAGGTCATCATAGCTCAGTCCTGCAGTCAAAAATGAAAGGCCTCCAGGTGCTACCACCTGATAGAACTCGTGTTGCCTGGGTCAGAGAAGCCCTCTGGTAGCTCGGTCTTCTCTCCAAGCCTAGCCATCCAGTTATCAAAGGAGAGACCAAGAGGGCTTCACTGTCCTCTGGAGTTCACCACTATCCTTCATGTCAGGCCGTATTTTGTATGGTTGTTCGAACAAGCCAGGGACATGGGTCGTGCTGCCGTTTTTCAGATGAGAAAACTGAGGCCCGGGAAGGGGGAACTGGTATGCTGAAACTCCCTTGAGCTCAGAGCCTCCTGGCTCCGTGCCCCACTCTCTTGGGAGCTCTTTTTTTGCCAGGCCCCTGCTATGAGGACTTTGTGCAGCACTTTCTCTCCCAATTCTTGGCTGCTCCCTCAAGCAGTCATTGGTCAAGGACCTAGCAGCACCCACCAGCAGGCTTGGCGCACCCCAAGGCCATCTCTCCACTTCGGGGCGGGGCTGGAAGTCCCATCTGGAAAACCCCAAGCCAGGGGACCCACCACCAGCCCAGCTCGGCCTAAGCAGCCAGCCTCTGCCTGGAGCGTCTACATCAGAGGGGGAGAAGCTCCTGTGTCCTCCAGCATCTCGGGACCCTGTCTTCTACCCAGTGACAGACCGGCCATGGCTTGTTGGATTTCTGGTGTCCACAGCTAAACATAACCTTCCCGGGGTTCCCGATTTTTCAGCCTGGACGAAACATGTCTCTGTTCTAATAAAAGGTTCCATGGTATGGTGTTCTCATATGTGGCCCAGCATCTTCCGTCTGCGTGGGGTACCCAGAAGCAGGGAGGGGGAGGTGCGGCAGGGAGACGGGACAGGGAACCCCTGGGCACAACCTGCTGCCTGCACACACATGGTCACAGGCTCCTCTCTCCTTTCTTTAGTCCTCAAAACAAGCCTGTAGACGCTTTGGTTTTACATAGACATTCAGAGCATCCACAAATGCCTCAGGAATCCTTTCCGCAAACATTTTAAATCCGTGTGTCTTAGTCTTCCCCACAAGCCGAGGACGTAGGCAGGAATCCCCTTCCTACCGAGAAGGAAACTGAGGCCCTGTAAAGCAAAGTCACTTGCCCAAGGCCGCGGTATCAGTGATAGGATCCAGGCAGGCTGACGCAGGACCTGACCATCCACCGCTCTGCCCCACGACGCTTCAGCTAACGCGGAGAGGAAGCCGTTCTCTGATAGAACAGTGTTTCTCCCACGCCTTCACGGGCAGGAGGAAGTTCAATGTGGACGGCAAAGATGCAGGAGTCCAAAGACCCGGATTCTAAGACCCTGCCATTGCTCTCACGGAGCTAGGATGACACCCCGCCGGGGCTCGGTTTGCTCATCTGTAAAATGGAGGCAGCCGCTGTCTCCCTGGGCTGCTGTGGGAACTAACTGGAATGTGGCTCTAAAAAACATGATGTCTGGGAAGCACTCCGTGAATGTTAGTGAGCGTGACTACTGTTCCCTAACCCGAGACTGAGCTAGGGGAGTGGGGTGTATGAAGACAGCCGTAAGTGGCCAACTGGGAAGAGTAGGGTTCCTGCAAGGCTCTGTGGAAGCCTCCAGAAATGTCCTCAGTATCCAGCTTCAGAGTTTCCTGCTGTGGGGATCAGAGCTTGAAAACACTCACAGGGGCAGGCAGGTGAGGGAAGTGGACAGGGTTAGGACCGTGGGGCCCTGGGGAGTCCAGTACCCCATGGTCAGGTGGCCGGCTCAGCTCAGAGTGGCCATATCTCCCCATTTCTCAAGAGGATGAATTTTTAGAAAAAAAAAAAGTACTGATTTTTAAAATGTGCCTGACTCACGCTTTTTCCCCCCCAAACATTATGCAAGTCAAAAAAAAAGTTAATACAAACACATGCACGGAAAATACAGATCATCCCACCGGCCAGACAGCACCCCCCCCAACTCCTGGGCTACAGCTCCTCCATCACAGCCCTATCTACACCTGCCGAGGCTCTCAGCTAGGAGAGAGAGAGCAAACAGAATAGGTTACCACCGTCACCTCCCCTTGTATCTTGCCTCCCTGGAACTCTCCCTTAAATTTTTTTTAAGACTGTATTTATTTATTTGAGGGGGGGAGGAGAACACAAAGGGAGAGGGAGAGGGAGAAACAGACTCCCCGCTGAGCAGGGAGCCTGGTGTGGGACTCGATCCCAGCACCCTGGGATCATGACTGGAGCCGAAGGCAGATGCTCAACCAACTGAGCCACCCAGGTGTCCTCAAAATTGTTGAAGGGGACAGCCTCGCTGGGGTAAATCTGTTGCTATCCACTGGGACCGCTGCCGCTGCTGCCACCACCCCATGCACTGATTTCTTTCCTCCCAAACAGGTTTTAGGGAAAGGCAGCCACCCGTGTCCCCTTATGAGGCTTCCTCAATAAATAATAATAGTAGTAAGAGTAAAAATTACATTTTACAGTTCAACAATCATGTGCCAAGCCCTTTTCATGCCTCAACTTAACTCCCTTTTCATCATAACCCTGGTTAGCCCCATTTGACAGATGAGAAAGTTGAGGGTCCCAGAGGGTGTACTGCATGGCTAGAGGCATTTGAATCTCGGTTTATGAGCTCCGGGACCATTTCTGCTGCGCCTCTTTGCCTCTGAAGGTGGGAGCCCCTGAACTCAGAGCTAGCCCTTCCTAAGGGCCCCCCATGAGTTTTTCTGAAAAATGTGGCCGCCAGGAGTCTGTGAGGCCAGCCTCAGTGACTCATGAAAGAGGCCTCTGTCTTTTTACCTCCTGCTCTGGCTCCCAGTTATGGGAATCTGGTGTCCTTCTGGCTCTTGGTCTGAAGAGGCAGCCCACCGCCTCCCCAGCCTCCTCTGTGCGGGCTGCAGGAGAGGGAGAGCGCTCTCTCAGGCCAGATAAGCAACTGCCCAGGGACGGAGCTGGGGCTGCATGCAGCCCACATCCTTACCTTCCACGGTCCCAGGGACGCGCACAGCTTCTCTTAGGGCGAAGGCCGTCAGGAAAGCAGGGGAGTCAGGAGGACATCAGAAAACCGAGCTTCCCACGAGGTAGGCACTCTGGATCCTATGTATTTCACCCGTGAAAAGAAGCTGGGTTAGGCCAGTGGTTCTTAATGCTTGGCTATGCGTTAGAATGAACTGTGAACTGTACAAAGCCACGCACGTGCTTGAGTCCCACCCGACCCCGATAATAAGGGCTGCTGAGGGTGGCTGCCCGGTGGTGGTGTTTTCAAAGGCCTCCCGGCCATACCGTTAGGAAGCCAGGACTGGGAACCACTGGATTACATGACACCTTAAATGCTGGGTGCCGCTCGGTGCGGGAGCTAGGTGTGCTCCTAGCCGCGGCAACGGTACTGAGAGCGCCAGCAGCAACACCCCACGCTCACGGGAGACCCGTGGGCACAGCTCCGAGCCCTTGACATACGTAGATTAACCTAAAGTACTTATATTATTTCATCCTTGCTACGTTCTTAGGAGGCAGGGACTATATTTACGCTGATTTTATGGATGCAGAAACTGAGGCACAGTTTCTGTGGCTCAGAAGAGGTGGCCCCACTTACACAGTTAGGGAAGTAGCACAGCTGACCCCAGGATGCACTGAGTCTGAAGGGACGCCCAGAGCCACCTAGGAGGTTCAAGGAAGGCATCACAGAAAAACGGACCTCTTGGCTGACGGCCGGGAAACGAGCAGAGTAGGTCAGGCCAGAAAAGGGAGCTCAGGAAAGGGGGGGTGCTGGGGATCGCAGGCAGGGGTATTGCGTGTGTACAAGACCAGAGCAATGACACCCACCTCCCAAAAGTAGGCTCTTGGTCCCCCGCCTACCCCGTGCATTCCTTCCATAGCGCTATTACCGCCCGCACCTAATTTGTTTACTTGTTTACTGCCCATCTCCAAGAGGACAGAAGCCTTGTCTGTCTCATCCATTCCCCATCCGTGTCCCCAGAGGGTGTGCCGTGCTCAGCACTGGTGTCTGTCAAATGATTAAATCTGCCTGGGGTTGTCAGCTCTGCTTCCTTCCAAGTCTCATGCATTTTGAACTGGTTAACTTTTACATTAGGTCGAGGGTGGGGAGGACGGCTAGGAGACCTGTGGCAAAGCAGGGGCACGTCCCACACATGCACCCTGAGGATCTTTCATGCACATATTCTACCCACGAGAAGCTGTGTCCCTCCCTGGGAGTGAGAGAAAGCAGTATGGCGGTGAGGCAGACAGATGTGAGCCCCTACCATTCATCCAGCTCTGTGCCAAGCTCAGGGGTACAGTCTCTAGGATTAGAGAAGGGTGTGGTCTTTAAAAGGCAATGGCTAGGGGCGCCTGGGTGGCTCAGTGGGCTAAGCCGCTGCCTTCGGCTCAGGTTGTGTCCCGGGGTCCTGGGATCGAGTCCCGCATCGGGCTCTCTGCTCAGCAGGGAGCCTGCTTCCTCCTCTCTCTGCCTGCCTCTCTGTCTACTTGTGATCTCTGTCTGTCAAATAAACAAGTGAAATCTTTAAAAAAAAAAAAAAAAGGCAATGGCTAAGAGCAAGAATTGGGAGTCACAAGACCTGGGTTTGAGCCTGACTGCCACTTCTTTGCTGTGCCTCTATGTGTAAGTGGCTTGACCTCTCTGAGCCTCCAGTTCCTCATCTTTCCAGTGGGGAAGCTAAAAGTATCAGTCTCACAAGGGTGCCCTGAAGATAGGATACAAGTAAAGCACTTAGCCCAATGCCTGACTTAATATCAATGTTATTGATACCAAAAAAGTATGTGTGTGGGTGGGGGTAGGCTCAGTTGCCTACAGGTAAGCTCACGACAAGTTTCTGGGACGGTTCCAGGTCACCTCGGCAAAGGTCCAATGTTCTCACACCTTTCATCACCTCAAATACTAAATTCTCCAGGGAGGCACTCCCAGCTGCCTCCCCAGCTGCCTCCCTCCATGAGTCTCTTTTCCACTCGGAAGAATCTAGAGTCTCCCAAGAACCTGGCGATTTCCCCAGGTGTATCTCCACCCTGATAGTTTATTTTCAACCAGAGTAGTTCTAACGTCAGTCTTCTAGAGGAAGGACACGGGGCACTGTTCAGGCCTTTCCACCCATGACCACAGGGTTTTCACTGCCTCTGAATGCTGGCTCCAAAGCCTCCTGCAGCCACGGCTGCCCGTGATGGAATGACTCACGGCAGTTTGTCTTTCTGTCTGCTTTTTGTCTATTGCCAGTGAAACTAGTCAGATGCTTTCTCAAGGTGGAACACTGGGTGCCTTTGACAATCTACTCTCAAATCTAAACCCAAAATAAACAGCACCAACCACATCACATAGACTCATGTTGCCAAAAGGAAAGGGGTTGGAACAAGTGTGCACACACACAGGCACACACAGAGGCACACACGCACAGAGTCTGGTTTTTTCCTTCCATCTCCCTCACCTTGAACCCTATTTCTAGATTCCGAATCCATGGCCTTCCATGCTTGGGCTTCAGAGAGTCTTTGAATCCCTTGAAATCCCAGGCAATGTTTTTACATATGAAAATACCAACATTTTAGTGCAGAGAAGGACATATTCCCTACTGGTTTTCCATCCAGGCCCGACTTGAAGCCTTTAGGATGCTTCCGCAAAATCTGTCTACACTCTCTCAGGATATGGCAGAGTTCTCAGTTGCCTCCCAAAAGCTATGGCCCTTTCCTCCAGAGTAATAATGTCAACTAGGTTCATTGCCACGCAGAATAAAGACTACATTACCCAGCATTCCTTGCAGCTAGCTATGGACATGTGACTAATTTTGGCCAATGAGATACAGGCAGAACTTTCCATGGTAGCTTCCAGATATTTCTATAGAAGGGATTTGTCATGTGCTTTCCCCCTTCCTCTTCATCCCTTTTCTCTTCCCGCTGGCTGGAACGCAGATAGGATGGCTAGAACTCAGGGGGTTCCCTGGTCCCTGAGATGGGTCTGGGAATTGAGGTCATGCAAGCAGAGCAGTAAGATGTAAGGGTCTCAGTTTCTGAAGACTTTGTGGGACACCATGCCAGCAAGAAGACAGACTATTAACACACCATAAGGACCCTCTCCGGCTAACCCCTCCTAGGAGCTGTCATTCCCAGACCTAAAAAACCAAAACAACAACAAAAAAAAACAACTTCCCAAAGCAGTTGTCTTTGGACACCAACTGGTCAAACCAGCTTCCCCTCTGACCTCAGGTATCTGGAGAAGAAGGGCCTCAAGTTTACAGACTCTCCAGCTCTCCCTGCCTCCACAGACCTCGGAACCACCCCTCTGCATAAGTGCCTCCATCAGCACTACCTAAATGGCCCAGACTGAGAGGACTAGGTGCCTCTTTCTCAGGTGGGACATTAGCAGAGAAGCAGATAGACAGGTTTATTAGAATGATACTAACCTTGAGGAAGTGCCTTTGAAGCAATACCAACCACCATCACCAAAGGACAGGGTTTGGAAGCCTAGCCATCAGCGGGGACACTCTACTCATCAGTGATGTCATACAGAAGGAAGAGATATCCCCTAAGGGTCCTCCCCCTGTTCTGCTGAGGTTTCCCCTGGGCTACTCACATGCTTTGAACTGACAGCAACAGAACTCACTTCTGCTCACAATTCATTGGCCACACTGGTTACGCGGCTTTGGCCAAATCACAACGGCAGCAGGAAGAACGCGGCTTCCTATCCTGTGCTCTGAATCCCAGCTATGTACTGTCCTAGGTGCCGATGACACAGCCTTAAACAATCAGACCAAAGTCCCTACCCTCGACCTCCCGGGGAGCTGACATTGTAACAGAAAAGACAGATAACTGGGTGACTCAGTGGGTTAAAGTCTCTGCCTTTGGCTCAGGTCATGATCTCAGGTCCTATGATCCAGCCCTGCAATGGGCTCTCTGCTCAGCAGGGAGCCTGCGTCCTCCTCTCTCGGCCTGCCTCTCTGCCTACTTGTGATCTCTGTCAAATAAAAATAAATAAATACAATCGAAGCATAAAATAGAACCAGCAGACGGAAGAGAACCTGACTGTAGATCGAGTGGTTGGAAGGAGAAATTTAAGTAGAGACAAAAATGAAGGGACAGACCAGTCTTGAGGAAATCTGGGGGAACAGTGTCAAGGGGCTGTGGGAACGGCAGGAGAGAAGTCCTCAGACAGGAATAGGGGTGGCTCTTCTGTCCAAAGGACTGAAAGGAAATCAGAAGACTCTAGCACAGGGAGCGAGTGGTGGTTGACAGCAGGGAATCATATCAGAAAGGTAGCCAGCAGCGATCACTTTCTTCATGAAGCTTTTTAGTTTCTAAAATTGTTTTAATTGTTGATTCGACTATTTATTTGACAGACATGAGAACAGAGACTTTTGTCCCATCTCTAGCCCCTAGGCTAGTCCTTTGCATATAAGAACTTAATAAATATGCAATGAATGAATAATGAAAGGAGCCCCCCCACTCCCCGCATCTGCCCCTCCTCACGTGTTCCTTGATTGGCACCACCACCCACTGGCTGCCCACGTCTAAACCCTGGGCGGTCATCAGATGTACCCTCTCCTCTCCTCCAGTCCTATCTCTCAGTCAAAGTGCTTCTGCTTCTTTAATATATCGTGAATTATATCCACAGTTTCTCTCTGCTCAGTCAACAGCCCAGGCCAAGCCTCCATCTTCCCTGGACCCTACGACAGTCTCCTTTGCTGGAATTTTGCCCCCCGGTGCCCTCTCCACCAGTGGCTGGTGATTTTCCTAGAACTCAGATCTCATCACACCATGCTCCTTCTCCAAACAGTTCAATGGGTCCTCAAAGAGCTCAGAGCCTAACTCCTAAATGGGGTCCACAAGGTCCTACATCATCTGGCCCATGCCCACCTCCCCAACTGCTTCCCACCTCACGATCCATGCCAGTTACCTGGTGACATAGGTACTGCTGTCATCCGCCTTTTACAGATGACAAGGCCGGTTCTGTTTAAGTTCTCATCCACCAGGCTTTACTGTCTTTCTTAAGGTATAAAGGCCAACACTGTCATTTCTTTAAAGACCTGGTTAGTTGAGAGATTATTTCCCTTGTTGCAGAATAACTATTCGGACCATGAAAGGGGATTTCGGAAGCTGTGATAGGCTCAGGAGTAAGAGGAGGGGCCCCTGAGAGCCCTTGGCTGGGGGCATCCCTCTTTGGAGATGGCTAGGGGTGAGTGGGATAAGCCTCTCCACCCACAGCTGACCCCTGACTCCCTACTCCCAGAGACACATGCAGGTAAGAGGAGCCCCTAGTGACCCCTGACTCCCACTGGGTCCACTGAACCCCTGACCCCATGCCCCTGGCCTGGCTCTAAGCAGATTTTGCGCAGGTGACATGTAAGGATCCCTCTGGCTGACAAGGTGGGGGCTTGTCCCAGGCAGCCTCCAGGCTCCCGGATGTCAGTGGGATCCTCGTGTCACCTGTTCTCCTGAGAAAGGCTGCAAGGGGCCGAAAGAAGTTTTCAGGCCCAGTGAGGGCGTAGAGGGAGAGATGGGCTGGTGTCCTCAAGGTCAGCTGTGGTCTGTTGGGTCCCTTTGGGTTCAGAGAGCCCTTGCTCCCCACTGGGCAGCAAAGAGCACAGGCTTAGCCACTGGCAGAGATCTGACTCTGTGCCTTTACTTTTCAACACAAAATGGGTTTGGGACACCTGGGGGGCTCAGTCAGTTAAGAGTCTGCCTTCGGCTCAGGTCATGATCCCAGGCTCCTGCGATCGAGCCCTGCTATGCAGAGAGCCTGTTTCTCCCTCTCCTGCTCCTCCTGCCTGTGCTCTCTCCCTCCCTCTCTCCTGATCTGTCCAATAAATAAATACATAAATCTTTTAAACAACAACAACAACAACATAAAATGGGGTTAACAATATACTTCTGGGGGCACTTGGGTGGCTCAGTAGGATAAGCCTCTGCCTTCGGCTCAGGTTGTGATCCCAGGGTCCTGGGATCAAACCCCGCATCAGGCTCTCTGCTCAGCAGGGAGCCTGCTTCCCCCTCTCTCTCTGCCTGCCTCTCTGCCCACTTGTGATCTCTGTCTGTCAAATAAGTAAATAAAATCTTTAAAAAAAAAAAAGGCAATATACTCCTGCCTCATAGGGCTGCCATGAAGATGAAGAGAGAGGTAAGGCATCTAGTGTGTCAAGTAGAGCTTGGCACATAAGGGGTCTCAAATAATGGTGGGACCTTTACTGTTTTCGTGGTAGGGGTGGTTGTTACGGAATCATGTGGTGGTTCGGAGCACGGGCTCTGGAGTCAGTTGCCTGGATTTGGGTCTCAGCTCTACCACGGAGTCGCTGGGTCAGCTTCAGTGAGTTACTTAACCTCTCTGTGCCTCAACATTGTCATCTTTGAGCAGGGATAATCATACCTATCGTAGAGCAAATTGGAATAGGAGTAAATAGATTTATGCAAAATACAACTCTTACAAAAGGTTAATTAAGTATTATCATTATTATTATTATTACTACTACTACTACTACCTATAGAGGTGGTCAGAGAAAGCAGTCCCTGGAAAGAATTTGAGAGATAATAGTAAAAGGAGGCCAGAACTCAATCAATAAGCATTAGCCGTGTGGGACTATGAGGGCATTGACTTGTGCAGGGAGAGAGTATGTGGGTTGTTTTATTTATTAATCATCTGTTTTTGCACGGGTGTTTGCTGAAGGAAGGAGCACTGGGGGCTGGGCCCGAGGCTGAGACACAGCGGGGTTTAGAAGTCACAAGCTGGTGGTCTTGGACGAGCTCCTTCCTGTTGAACCTGTTTCTTCGCCTGTGAGATGGAGATAATGAGAGCGAAACTTCTGGGAGGGGGGCTGTCGTGAGGAATAAAGACAGAGCATGCTTGGAAACCATTTCACTCGGTCCCTCCTAAGAACCCTGGAAATTTTCGTTAACAGTCTGGTGCTGTTACTGTGCACAGGGTTGGTCCCATGTAGGCAAGGCAATTCGGACCCAGGGCTGCTAACACGACATCATCTGCTCGACCCAGATCTACTGAGCTCCCATAAGGCACCAGGCACCCCTTCTAGGCACAGGGGACGCTGCTGTGAGCGAGGCTCCCAAGGATGCTGCCCTCTTGGAAATTCCAATAAGCGTCACCCGTTGGGGGACTCTGAGAAAGATAAGAAAAAAGGAAATGAGCATATGCACCCCCCATTTGCTGGAAGGTGTGTTGGGCTCTAGGGGGAACTCTGAGACGGGTCTTCCTGGACCTGGATCTGCCCTCATGCCTGGAACGAAAGCTCCAGACCCCTAGAATTGTAGAGAACACGGTAAGCAAGAACGCTATGCCTTTGAGGGAGCCACAGAGCCCCCTCCTTCAGTCCCTGTAAGACCACGCCCCACACAGGGTTAGGGCTGGGCCTGCAGGTTAAGGGCGGGGGGGGGGGGGGGTTGGGGGGTTGGGGGGGGTTGGGGGTGGTGAGGCTGGGCAGAGCCAGGGGCTGGAAATACCTAGGGGAAGAGGGAACGTGGGGTCTTGCTGCTGTGGAAGGAAGGAAAGGACACGAAAGTGGTTAGTGAAACAACGATGTCTTTGTCGCCACCGGGGTGACCTCAGGTTGCTGCTGCTCCCTCCTGGGCCCCCGTTTCCCGGCTGCAGGGTGAGGTCACCCTCCCCCTGGGCTGCCTGTTCCAGGATGACCTCTGGTCCTTCCCAGGTGAAAGCTCTAGGGGCACCTAGGTAGCTCAGTGGTGTCAGCCTCTGCCTTTGGCTCGGGTCATGATCTCAGGGTCCTGGGATCGAGCCCCGCATCGCATCGGGCTCTCTGCTTGGCAGGGAGCCTGCTTCCTCCTCTCTCTCTGCTTGCCTCTCTGCCTACTTATGATCTCTGTCTGTTAAATAAATAAATAAAATCTTTAAAAAAAAAAAAAAAAGCTCTAAGAAGAAAGCAGCTAAGTGAACATCTGTTGTTCTGGAACCTGGGGTCTACTATTGCCCCCCACCCCTGCCCCAACACACACACGTATCCCACAGGATCTTTCCTTCCCAGAGAGAGCCAGCCTGGAG
This sequence comes from Mustela lutreola, assembly GCF_030435805.1. Classification (NCBI taxonomy): domain Eukaryota; kingdom Metazoa; phylum Chordata; class Mammalia; order Carnivora; family Mustelidae; genus Mustela; species Mustela lutreola. Next base: position 87,655,400 of record NC_081300.1, on the reverse strand, counting down.
GCCCCATTCCCTCCCTGGCTCCTCCTGGGCCTGTCCCCATGTTTTCATCTGGCTAATGACAGCCAGATGCAGGGTTTACTGACTCCTCTCCAGGTGGCTGTGCCAGCAGGATGAGTAGCTGCCCAAAATGGAAGGTTGGCCTGACCCAGAAACGTGATGAGAACGTGGGGGCGGAGGGGATGGGTACCGCATACAGCAGGCATGTGGGAGGATCACTAGATGAGACCGGGGCCCCGAGTTCCCCCAAGTGTGGCCCTTGGCAGGTGGCTTCACCTCTCCGAACCATAAGGGTCCAGTGAGGTCAAGAATAAAGTGCTGGGCTCATGGCCGGGTACACAGTCAGTGCTCAATAGATGTGAGCCATGACTGCGATGGTAAGAGGTAGTGCAGCAGAAGGGTCAAGAGCCAGACTGCCTAAGTTCGAATCGCAGCTCTGCCACTTAACCGGGTGTGTAGACACCGGTGAGTCCTATAATCTCACTGAGCCTCGGTTTTCTCAGCAGTAAAACGGGGATAATAAAGCCCCCTCCGGGCACGTGCACCCGAATGTTTATAGCAGCAATGTCCACAATAGCCAAACTATGGAAAGAATCTAGGTGTCCATCAACAGATGAATGGATAAAGAAGATGTGAGAGATATACACAATGGAATACTATGCAGCTCTCAAACGAAATCTTGCCATTTACAATGACGTGGATGGAACTAGAAGGTATTATGCTGAGCGAAATAAGTCAATTAGAGAAAGACAATTATCATATGATCTCTCTGATATGAGGAATTTGAGAGGCGGGGGGGGGTTGGGGGGTAGGGAGGGAAAAAATGAAACAAGGTAGGATCGGGAGGGAGACAAACCATAAGAAACTCTTTTTTTTTTTTTTTAAAGATTTTATTTATTTATTTGACAGAGAGAGATCACAAGTAGATGGAGAGGCAGAGGCAGAGAGAGAGAGAGAGAGAGGGAAGCAGGCTCCCTGCTGAGTAAAGAGCCTGATGCAGGACTCGATCCCAGGACCCTGAGATCATGACCTGAGCTGAAGGCAGTGGCTTAACCCACTGAGCTACCCAGGCGCCCCATAAGAAACTCTTAATCTCAGGAAATAAACTGAGGGCTGCTGGGGGGAGAAGCGGGAGGGACAGGGGGGCTAGGTGATGGACATTGGGGAGGGTACGTGCTATGCTGAGGGCTGTGAAGTGTGTAAGCCTGACGATTCACAGACCTGTACCCCAGGGGCAAATAATACATTGTTTGTTAATTTTTTTTAAAGCCCCTTCTATGTAGGGTTGTAGGAGGGATTCCATGAGTTAATATCCATAAATTCAAAGGCTTAGAACAAAAGCCAGCACATGGAAAGTGCTGGGAAAATGCTAATGATGGCTATTTCTGCTTTCTAGCTGTACACCCTCCCTCCTCTCCTGCTGGCTTCGGGGCTGCAGGCATCCTTGAAATGAGAAGGTGGATGCAGGCTCTGTGGGGTTGTGGCAAAGAGGCCTAGCGAGGAAGGAGCAGCACACACCCGTCAGCGGACTCGCCCATAAATAAACACAGCCCCATCCGTGCATAAACACACTCGCCCGCTCCACCCACTCAAATCCACACACAAAGGCACTGGGGACAGAGCCACCCACTGAGAGACCTCACCCCGGCCCCAGCCCAGGTCCCAGGCGGGACTTTCTTCTCCAGGTCACACAATGAATCTCCCCATTCTGGCTCCAAACCTGCCCGCCCCGCCCCAGCTGTAATGACAGGGAGAGCCGAGGCTTCTGTGCCCAGCCATGACGTCGTCAGCCTGAAGCTTCGAGAGCCACATGATCTCACCAGAGTCAAACGGGGACCCAGTCGCTTCCTCGGGATGGGGGAGTGGGGGGCACCTCGGTCTCCCACTCTCGGCCAGCTGGGCAGGGAGAGTGGGGGTCTCCACCTGTCTTGTCTGCTCCACACGGCCCCAGGTGCCCCCCACCCCGGCCCTGCCACCCAGAGCCACGCCCCACGCCTCTGCTTTCTCACCTGCAAAATGGGGGTGGTGAGAACACCCCCGTTGTTGTTGTGGGGGTTTAACATGAGGAGGGCAGCCCTGGGCTTCCCAGGAAGACAGGTACACAGGAGTGAGCTCTACATGGTGACGGCTGTTGTTCCCCATACTATTATTTTTAGCAAACGGCCTCACGCAGGCACTGCTTAACCTCAAACTGATTTCTCAACCAGTGACTCACTGAATTCCTGAACACCCCCACCCCACCCCACCCCACCCTGCGAGGAAGGCAGGGCTGAGACCCTGCAGCCCAGAGAGAGAGAACAGTGTGCCCACAGCGCCCACCTCTTGTTGGGGCCAGATCAGAGATGGGAACCCAAGCTCAGGGGGCCCAAGCTTATTGTCGAAGGACAATGTGTAAGTTCATTCTCCAAGCTGCGGGGGAGGAACAGAGAAATCCAGCAAGCAGGTCCTCTCTGGGCTTCTGGTTCAGACCAGACCCGGGCACCTTCTGATAATTAGCATTATTAACAGTCATAATAGGACTACCACTGGTTATCCCTTCCAAGGGCAGGTTCCTCACAGGACTGTTGTTGTGGCTGAAGCCAGGTTAATAACTGGAAAGCGCTTCAAACAGGGCCTCGCACACAGCAAGCCTTACGTAATTGAGAACTCAAAATCGAATATATCAAAGAAAGAGTCAGTCTGCTGAATGTTTAGCAGTCCTCAGGGACACACCCACGAGGTGACTACTATTAAGTCCGTTTTTTTTTTTTTCATTTATGTACAATTTTTGTGTGTGTGTTCTAATAAAACTTAATTTTTTGGTATTGGGATTATATGGGTTTTTTATGTTCCGTTAGCCACTGTAGAGTATATAATCAGTCCTTGATGTAGTGCTCAGTGATTCATTAGCTAAGTATAACACCCAGTGCTCATCACAGCAGGTGCCCTCAATGCCCATCACCCTGTCACTCCCTCCCCCACCTCCTCCCCTCTGGTCCCCCCAGATTATTTCCCAGGGTCCACAGTTTCTCATGGTTCATCTCTCTCTCTGATTCCTTCCTCTTCAGATTTCATCTTCTGGGCTATTGCCTATGTTCCCCCAATGAGTGAAACCATCTGATAATTGTCTTTCTGGGCTTGACTTACTTCGCTTAACATAATCCCCCCCAGGTCCATCCGTGTCAATGCAAATGATGCACATTCCGAGTTTCTGATGGCTGAGTAACACTCCTTTGGGTATATGTACCAACCTGCGGAAGGAGCCAAGATGCCCTTCAATAGATGGATGGATATTATGTCCATTTTACAGGTGGGAAAACTGACGGGCTCACAGATGCCCAGGGCACACTGCTCTCATAGGATGCTGAAGGCAAGCTCCCCGGTCAGGCTGTAAGTAGGAATTGCAGCCCAAGGCCACCTGCCTTCAAATCCACAGGCTCCCATCTCTCTCGTCTCCTTCTGCAGGACCCCAAGGTGGGGCGAAACGCAGCAGGCTCTGGAGAAGGTATTCCTGGGGTGGCCTGAGCCCTGGCAGGCAGAGGGTTATTAATAGCCTAGCCAGCCTTTGCAAGGAGCGTGGGGAGGCAGCTTGGGGGAGGGAGCAGGGAAGAGGGGGGCGGAGCAGAGCCCAGCGGGGGAGGAGAGTGTCCGGACCGGCTGGCTGGACTAGGACGACAAGGCCACTCCCCGCCCCCCTGGGAGCCCAGCTGTTCCCTCATCGGATTCTCAGGGACTGGTTCATCACCTCCGAATACTCCTGTGACAGGAGGCACTGGCAAAACCCGCCCCCAGCCCCAAGCGGCAATAAATAGAAGGCTCTGAGCCCAGGAGAAGCAAGGAGAAGTTTCTAGGCCTGCGTCCCTGGGTTTATTAAGCTCCTGACGCTCCTCCAGGCGTCTCAGCGGCTCTGGCTGAGAGCCTGGACAGCCTGGGCGGACAGGGACTGGCTGATCTCCGGTGAGGCAGTGCGGAGAGCGCGGCCCTCTGGAATTCTGCTGGGCCGGCTGGAGGTCGCCTCTGAAGTGCCTTTGGGGGCTGGACCCCAGCCGGGTAAACCCCCCTCTGTCCTTGGCAGTGGATGGTTCAGCATTTTCTGAAGCTGAAGAATAAGCTCGGAGGGCCAGCTGCCCCCCACATCACCTTGCTGTGTGACCTTGGGCAGGTGGCTCCCTCTCTCTGAGCCTCTGTTTCCCCTCCAGCTCAGCAGTCATGGCTGATGGTCAGATGCCCTTCTGCCACTACCCAAGCCGCCTGCGCCGAGACCCCTTCCGGGACTCGCCCCTCTCCTCCCGCCTGCTGGATGATGACTTTGGCATGGACCCCTTCCCCGACGACCTGACGGCCTCATGGCGCAACTGGGCCCTGCCTCGATTCTCCCCTGGGTGGCCTGGGACCCTGAGGTCAGGCATGGTGCCTCGGGGGCCGACGGCTGCAGCCAGGTTTGGGGTACCTGCGGAGGGCAGGAGTCCCCCTCCCTTCCCGGGGGAGCCCTGGAAAGTGTGCGTCAACGTGCACAGCTTTAAGCCAGAGGAACTGATGGTGAAGACCAAGGACGGCTACGTGGAGGTGTCCGGTGAGTGAGGGGCAGAAGTGAGAGAGAACCCAGGAGAGGGGTGTAGGCCTCAGGCCCGGGAACAGCCAAGAGAACGTCTGTTCCCTTAGAGGGTGAGCTGTGACAGCAGCGTGTGACACAGGTGACTTCAGGGCTCAGGAATGCAGCCCAGTGAGCCCACAGAAGTTATCTTTATGGAAAAGCACTCCTGTCCAGGCTTCCAGGAGACACCTCAACCCAACACAGCTGTTGGGGGGGGGGGGGGGCTTTGGGGGCTGTACCAGTCAGAGTAGAGGCAGGGAAACGGAAACCACAGCACGTGTTTTGACAGAAAAAAAAATTCATATAAAGAATAAGTTAAACAGAGAAGAAATATAAAGACAAGAGCTAGGACTCCCGACACCCCAGGGGCACAGCACAGTGTAGAAGGGTATGCCATGACTGAGCTAATACTCAGCACAGGTTTCAAGAGGAATACCTTCCCTTGTCCCAGAACAGGAAACTGAGGCATGGTAGTCACAGTAACGATACTAACTGGCAACCCTGGTTAGCACTTACTGTCTACCTGGCACCATACTACACACTTTACCTGTAGCAGCTCAGTTAAAACAACAGGGCAGGGGTGGGGGGTTGTTTGTGTCCTCTTTTTAACAGATGAGGAAACTGAGGCACAGAAAGCTTAAAGTAACTTGCCCATGGCCACATGGATTTAAACCAGGCTGTCTTGGGAACTAGGAGGCCAAAAATGATTTGATGGTTTATTGAGCACCTATTGGCTACCAAGAACTGGGGTAAGACTCTTACATTCCTTCTACCAGATAACCCCTCACTCACTCCAGCCCTGAGAAGCAGGGCCTGTCTACTCCCATTTTGCAGCTGAGAAGGTTGAGGCCCAAGCAGGACTTGTCCAAGGTCACGCCATGAGTCAGCAGCCAGGAGGAAGAGTCTGGGCCTGCCCAGGACTCCAGGCCTAGGGCTTGAGCCACCTCCCAGCCTGGGAGACAGGAAGAGGAGACAGGAGGCCCAGTCCCCATTAAGCCTGGCAGCGAGGAGGAACGGCTTCCTCTCTCTTCCCTCGCAATTAACGCTCCATTAAAAAGAGTGTGTTCCTGGCAGGCTCCCAGCCAGAAAATCAATAAAAGCCATTGCAAAGCCAGGCTGGGCAGAGACAAGCCCGGCAGGGCAGGGCCGTGCGTGGGGGTAGTTTCAAAGCCTCGCAGGGTGGAATTATAAACATCAGAGGCCAGGGCAGGGTATGATGGGCCACGAGACACGCTGGGGCCACGTGTGGATGGAAGGGTTCGGCTGGGCCTTTCCAAGTTGGCTGCAGTTCTGAACCGGGCTCTGCCACGGCCCAGCAGGATGGGCAAACTGTTTATCTTCTCTAGGCTTTGTTTCCTTATCTGGAAATGGGGGTTCCAGTGGCTACACGGCAGGAAGATGGCTGTATTATATGAGCTGATGTGTGTCCAGTGTAGACCTGCTGCCTGGGACACGAGGGATCAGTATTCTCATGGCTGTGACACGGCTGTTATTAAAATGCTGGGCACAGCGCAAGGCCCTGGGAGACCATAAGTGGTAGGTGCTCCCTGAGACCTGGGTTCAAATCCCGACCTGGCCAGATGGATAAGGACAAGAAACGTCTTCCCACTAAGCTTCCTTATCTGAAGAATGGGGAGCGTAATATCAGCCCTGCAAGTCCGTAGGGAACATAAAAGATACACACAGTGTATGATGATAAATGCAGAAAGTCTGTGAGATGGGGCGAGTAAGTGTTTTTCCATCTGGCACTCTGTGAATAAGGGGATTACCACCACCACCTCCCCCATCCTTGCTTTAATTAGGATTCCAGAATCTTCCACCCCAGGTTAGAGGGTTTCCCATGCCCTGTGGCCCCTCTAGGAGGCCCCTGGGAGGTATTTCCTTCATACTCCTTTCTAGGTGCTTCTTTTTGAATGGGCTGTGGCAGCTCCAGGCTGAGATCCTGGCTAAGCACTTTACTAATCCAGCTCTGCATGAGGCTTTGAGCAAGTCATGGAGCCTCAGTTTCCATATTTGTGAAATAGGGTTGTTGGGTGCTTCCGTAAGGCAGACAAAGCCTTTTAACTTTATAAAAATGCCTCCCAGGTGTGCACTTAGCAACCTCAGCTTGAGGGAATCCAAATCCCTTGAGGACACGTACAGAGACTCTCAGAAAATGGATTTAAGAAATCAGATTGATATCGGGGCTCCATTTAAAATCAGATCCAGTCTTTAATCCTACATCACATAACGGCAGACCTATTCTTCCTCAAGCACCTGGCTCTCAATACCTACGTATGTTGGCTCCCTGGTTCCTCACATGGACTCCCAAGGCAACATGGGTAGGTAGGTTTGTGATACCCACTTGGTAAGTGAGGAAGTTGAGACTCAGGGATAGTAACTCACCTGAGATCTGCACACCCCTGCCATCCTCTATGGCAATTCAAAGAGCCAAGCCTGCTTAGACAGTTCTGAGTCAGGATGGCCAGATTTTCTTCTGATTATATGACCTTGGGCAAACCCCACCATATCTTGGATCTCCGTTTTACTTAGGAGGAGTTTATCTAAATCAGTATTTGTCAAAGGGTACATTTTAAGATATCAGTAGGTATCTAAGAATGCAGGATAGGAGGTCCAGAATTTTAGAAACGAGCCAGAGGAAACAAAATTATAAACAAGTCATTGCAGGACTTATCAGAGCTTTGAATTTGCTAGGGTAGTTTGTGGATCTCTGGAGGCAGCCCAGTCTTATCTGACCACATCTGAGTGTCTAGTTCCAGGGAAGTATTTGGAAAATGCTAGACTAGATGCTTTCCATGATGCCTTATCCACCCCTACTACCCTGCAGCCTCCAGCCAAGAAGTGTTCTCTTCATGGGCCACTGGGCCAGGTCCTGGCCAAGGAGGAACTGGAAAACCCAGAGGCCTTATGCCCACCCCCCTTCTCCTTAATCCCAGGGCCTCTGAATCCCCTGGAAACAGCACCTTCTTTCTTTAGCTAAGCCAATGGCTTTCCCCAGAGTGCTGATGCCTGCTTCTTGGCAGCTACATTTCTCTGAGGCATGCTGGAAAAATAGTAGCTGTGAGGGGCCTCTGGCTTGCGATGGCCTCTGGATGAGTTCTTTTTTTAAAAAAAGAATCATAATTACCTTTTTTCTGTTTACAAAAATAAAATATTTCCATGGTAGAAAATGGAGATAGGAAAGCAAAAGAAGAAATTAAAAATCACTCATAATCCTTAAGCTGCCCCAATAAATAGATATTCAAATTATATGCAAATTAAGCTTCAAGATGAGCCTCGGGTAGACAACATCCATTTTCAACCAGGCTCCTCTTTATGGAAATCTTGGAGCTGCGCCTGCTCAGAGATCCTCCCCTCCCTAACCCCAGTACCCCATTTTCAGGGCATGGACAGGCAAGCTTAGCCTTTCAGGAGCAGTCCTTTTTCCAGACATCAAAATAAGCCACAAACCTTCGCCTTCACACATTTTTACAATTTACAAAGCAGTTCTGTGACTCATTCTCATTCGCTCAGCAACCCAATAATTAGGAAGGTGTTGTCATCCCCATTTTAGAGAAGAATAAACTGAGGCTCAGAGAGGAATAGGGATGTGCTAGGTCCAAAACCTACATCACTTTGCTCCAACACTTCCAAGCTGTGTGACCCTAGGCATATCACTTAACCTCTCTGAACTTCCATCCCCCGCCTACACCCCAGTTTTCTAAGGTTATCATGAAAATGAAAGAAGTAGCTATAGCCAGGGGCTGGGGGATGGGGGGTAGCTGACATCATAGAAGCACTATATAGGAGTCTGCTACTGCTATTCTTTTGATCTTCGTTATTGTTTCTTATTCTCAGGACACCAAGTGTGCAAAAGGGCTGAGTCAGAAGCACTGGCCGGTCCCCAGGGGAAGCAGGCCTCTGGAGGCCCAGGCTCTGGGGAGGGTGTCAGGGAACAGGCAGTGCTCCCCTGGCCACAGGCCTGGGTTAGGGCTGGACAGTTGGTACTCATGGACTTGGCAGGTCCAAATCGACTCTCCCAGCAACAGCACCTTCAGAACAAAGCGAGCTCTGGGTAACCAGACACTCGGGTTTAAAAACAAATTCCTCTCCGTGTACCCCTTTCTGCCCAGCCCGTGAGTGAACAAACGGAAGCAGCCTTTCCTAAGAGCCGTTTAGCTATACACATGGAGCCTCAGAAATTCCAGAACTTAGACTTTATCCTAAAGAAGTCATCAGGCTGGATGCGAAGATCCAGCTGTAAGGAAGTTCGGTGCAGTGAGGTTCTCTCCAAGGTCAGAGACCCGTCTCGGTGCCCAAAAGTCAGGAAGTGGCTAAATGAACTTAAATTTCCCTACAGTGGAACACTGTGCAACAATTAAAAAGTCATGTTGTGGGAGGGTATTTGGAACAGCATGGAAAAATCATTATCACGTGTTAGCAAGAGATAGCAGTTTTGAGCGTAACATAAAATATGATCCCATTTGTGAAAATATGTGATATACATCTCTGCTATATAATATTTATGCATGCCTAAGTAACACAGAAAGATAAGTCTGGAACTTATGCCAAAAAATGTGGTTTCCTGCGGGGAGGGGCCATCATGTACTTCTTTATTTTCTACATTTTTCTAGGGTATGTTTGTATTGCCTTACAATCAGAACAAAGTCATTAATAAAGAAATTGTGAATAATAAAAAGTGCAATTAATAAGGTAATCACCTATAAATTGTCAGTTTTTTAAAAACCTGGGCTGGAAAAAAAAAATTCCTACAAGGTTATTTACATTCTGGATTCCAAAGCTTCTCAGAAGGGTGTCCCTGTGTGCATGAGGGTTCTTGGCTGGGGAAAGTGGCCTCACAGATGAGGAACAAATAAAGATAGGAGCTGGAAAGCTCCACTGGGCACTGATCTGGTTTGTTTAAAGAGAAATTAGAGAGGCGCCTGGTTGGCCCAGTTGGTTAAGCATCTGCCTTGGGCTCAGGTCATGATCTTGGGGTCCAAGGTTTGAGCTGAACATTGGGTTCCCTGCTCAACGGGGAGTCTGCTTCTCCCTCTGCCCATGACCTCAGCTTGTGCTTACTCTGTCTCAAATAAATAAACAAAATCTTAAAAGAGAGAGAGAGAGGAATTAGAGGTTCTCCCCATTTAATAAAGGAAAAAGAGTGAGAAGCAGCCAAGAGGCTCAGAAGTTGCTATATAAATTGCAAGGCGATAGCCAGTTTGGGCTCACACCTTCCTGTAATCTTATCTTTTTTCTTCCTGAAGAAAGAAGGGTTTCCCTCCCCTGCTACCCTGTAGAAGGCCGGGCTGGGAGAATTTCATATCTGTGGTGTCTAGTGTTCTATTTTTTAAGGAGACCCCCCCCCCCCACTTTGGAGACTCAGGGTGTTTTTGTTTTGTTTGTTTGTTTTAGCAGATTGAAGCATTATTTCCAGGCAATTCATCTGTTCTAGGTACAGGTGATGTGGCTCAGCTAATCACAAGCTGGGCCAGGAAGAGGGCTGTGAGACCCCAGCATTAAGCGCAGAGTCAGTGAGAGCTGATTCAGAGCCCAGGCGAGCCATGCACCTGCTAGGTGACCGTGGACCCATCACTGGGCTTCATCACTTACGCCCCCATAACCAAAGGGGAAGGAAACCTACCTTCAAAGCTAGGAAAGGCTCTGAGCTTTGTAAAGCCCACTGGGCAGCAAGCCAGCCATCAACACATGTCCCCTGCTTCTTTTCTACCAGCCTTCCTGGGAGGCTAGCCTTCTGGTTAGACTGGCTGGCCATCTAGGGGGAAGGGATGAGATTGCTCAGACAACTGGTGTCTCCAGACTGAGCCCTGAGCCAAAGGGTGGAGCAGGGGCTGGGGCAGGACTCGAACCCAAGCCCGAGGCCTGACCGAGTCCTGGGGACATAGATGCTTACCCGCGGCATTCCTCTCTATTCTAGGCAAACATGAAGAGAAGCAGCAAGAAGGTGGCATCGTTTCCAAGAACTTCACAAAGAAAATCCAGTAAGTTCCCTGGTGGTGTGGGTTCTGGGGTAGGGGTAGAGGAGCGGGTCATGTCCGGGACCCAAGATCTGGAGCGACTCCCTCTTAGGCATCTCTCTTTCAAGACAAGCCCCAGATCAGGGAATTCAAGGCTCACCCCTAAAGTGGAGAAGGTGTCACAGCAAACCTGCCATGGGGTCCCAGAAAGGGGGGTGCGTAAATGCGGTCGTCACACCTGCTCAATGCCCTGTGAGGCGGTCATCAACGAGGCCACTTTGCAGATGGAGAGTCTGAGAGGCCAAATGACACATCTGTGATGCCATGCAAACTGGGGCACTCGCTGAGCCACGTGGCAGGCCTGGGAAGGATCTCCACCAACGTCAAGAGAGACCCTCCCCTGGTGCCCAGTACCCAGCAGAATCTTGCGAAGGTTGATTGCTCTAAGTGTCCCACCACGGGAGAGCAGGCTGCCTTCCCTAGAGCACCTGAGGGAATGAAGCTGGAAGGTGTCCCGACACTGCGGTCTCCTCCCGGGAGGGCTTTGGAGGCTGAGGACGCATGAAGGGCACATTTTGCGGAGGGGTGTGGGGAGAGCTGAGCCTGGGGAATCAGGCCAGCAGCAGGAAGGCCAGCAGGCTGGCCCAGTGAATCAAGGCCAGCCAGCTGGAGGGAGGGAGCCTAGGGCAAGGGGCTGACCGGGGACTCCTCTTCCCAGACACACCCCTCCCCAGCAGCTCTCTACTACGTGCGTATCCACTTCTGGCCCCAGAGTCTTGTCCCAGTCAATGCATTTAATCTTTGCAGCAGGCAGAAGGGACATGACCCTCCTTGTATGACGGGGAAACTAAGTTCCCAGAGAGGAAGTGACCTGCCCAGAGTCCTTACAGTTCGAATGTAGAACAGCCCCAAACAGATCCCTGAACCCTGGGCACAGGGCTCATGCCTAGAACACGGGATGCCGTTCAGCACCTGTAAAAGGGACCGGGTGGCTGTTGATTCCGGAGTCACCAACAGAAACGGAAATGAAATCATGGCAGGGCCACTGGTGCACAGTAGGTTCCCATAAGTAGTGTTTGTTTTTACTACTATGCGTGGCGGTGTTGAGTTTTTACTCCATGCCTATCCCTGGTGGAAATGTCCCGGGTCTGGAAGAGATTCTGCAGTCCTGTCTCTCCCTCCATGTGCCCAGTCCTGACCCGCCCAGCGCCTCTGGAGTTCTTAGAAGCCCATGGACGCTTCCTGATAAGGCGAATGGGCTGCTTTCCTTCCCACTCGCTGGCTCGCCTGCCATCCCCAAGACCCACTCCGCTCCCTGGACGGACGCTGCTGGGCGGGAGAGAGAGAGGAGGAAAGAAAGGGTCGGGGAGTGCAGGGGAAGCTGCTGTTTCTCGGAAGAGACTCAGATAAGGCGTCAGGATGAAGTCCCAGGCGGGACAACGCTGTGGAAGGGACTGAATTGGAAAGAAGTCAGGGGGTTAATCGTCTTTATAAAATGTGGACTTCTCCATCTCCGAGGGCTCCGGGAAAGCAGCTTGTGGGGGTGACTTGACCAGACAGAATTGCCTAAAGCGGCTCAAGGCACAGCTGGGGTCCAGCTGCTGAGCAGAGCTACTTGTTAAAATATTAAACTAGCCATTGTCCTGAGCCCCCTAAGCGCCCTCCCTAACCACCCTGCCCAGCCTGACTCTGCCCCCAGGGAGGCCCTCCACACCTTCCCCACGTTCCAGCAACAAGGAGTCCCCAACACCCCCCTCCATCACTATGACACATATCCATCCATTCTGGTGGGTCATTGTCCCACTGGGTCAGCTGCTAAGTCTTTTGAAACTACTCTGGATGTAGGGAGGCCTGGTTCCATGATAAAGAAAGTGGGTAACTTGGAACAGATCCGTGAACTGCCCTGAGCTTCTGTCCCCACATGCCCTCATGGACAGAGCTGTGTTGGGGAATGAGAGGAGTCGTGTGAAGCACTTCGCATGGGATTCACACTCAGTGTTCAGTCCGTGGGGGCTAATATTACTAAAAAAACTCGGCCAAGCTGGAGTCACATGAGAGCAGCCGGGACATCCTGGGACCCCCCTGGCTCTGCCCAGACTCTAGACACCAAGGATGGCCCAGGCCCACTCTTAGGAGGCTCCATTACCTCTCCTAGGAAAAGCTCCGGTCATCAGAGGACAGGGAGGCTCCTTCAGCCACACTGAGCCCCTTGGAGATTTCCTCCCAGGCAGGATGCTACAGCTGTTTGCCTTTGCCAAGGCTAGAAAGTTCTTCCCAACACATCCATCCCCATGTGAAAGGCGCCATGTTGACTGATGAGGCAGAGCAGGAGTGGTCTTGGAATTTGCCAATCAGGTTAGGGGCAGGACAAGACTATAACTTGGGTGGGAGGACAGGAAGCAGGGGACTCAGAAAATCATCCCTGGAAGATGCTCAGAGTCAAAGCAAACTTTAGGTCCTCGCTCCACACCTTCCCAGATATCCGTTCTGCCATTTACTGACATCTGCAGGGTGTCAAGACCCATGTGAAGAGGGGATTAGTTTTAGTATTATTTCAGCCCTAAAAGAATCCTATGAAGTAGTATTATTAAGACCATCTTCTGCATGAGAAAACTGAAGCTCAGAGGGGTTCTGAAATCCCACAAAGGTCACACAGCTAGGAACGAGCCAGATCTGGGATTTGAACACTGGTCTCCCCGCCTTCAAAGCCCATGGCCTTCCTACCTGATTAGGAGAGACCAGACTGCAGTCATTCACGGACCATTTTCAACTACTTTTTGCCTTATGTGCTTAGGTTCCCATATTATTATTTGCTTAAGATTTCTTTTCTTTTGGATCAGGTCACTTTTGCAAAAGTTAAATTCCTACTAAAATCTTCATTGAAGAGGGCAATCAAAATAACTGCAATGAAAGAAAAATGCGGTTGAATAGGTAGCACTGTCTGCTTAACGGTCCAAGCCTTAAATCCGCGCTCTCTCTCTCTCTCCGTTAAAAACAGAAAACAGCAAGGGATAGAGGCTAAGGATGTTAACACTTAGCTGAGACCTTCCTTTGGATGAAATGGAAGGTCAGAAAGAGAATGAAAGAGGAATAATTTTCCCACCATGGGGAAAATGTCATGGTCACCAGGTGACCAAGGTCACCTGGCAAGAGACCTTGAAAGAGTCTGTTCCCGCCTCCGGGCCTCAGTTTCCCCAGGTATAACATGAGAGCATTGCCCTGAACAAAAGAGGAGGTTCTTTTGGGTTCTGACCTTTTTGGCTTGGTGATACCACAGCTTGGGCTAAAATATACACAGCCATCAAGGTGCCCACTTAAACAGTCAGTGACTGTAGTAATGACGCAGAGGCTAACACTTATTGAGCACTTACTGTATGCCAGACACTGATAATTACATCATTATTCCATGTAATTCTTGCACTACCTTAAGAGGTAGAAACCGTTAACCCACTTTTCCTATAAGGAGGTAGGTTCAGAGAGGCCAGCTCACTAGCCTGAGGTCAGACAGTCAGGAAGAAGCAGAATTCGAACTCAGGTCTGCCTGCCTGCAAAGGCCGTGCTCTGCATCACAGCGGCCCTGCCCCATCGTACCAGGTGCGCTATGGGTTAGCAGGCAAATAGTTAAACAGAGTTGGCCGATCCCCAGCAGTAGGAGGGAGGTCCAGACTTTTGGCCTCCTCTGTGCTTCAGAAGTTTGACTTGGCCTCTGCCCAAGTTCCCTTTTTCTCTTCGCTCCTTCCCAGAGGGCCCCTTGTTAATCTCTGTGGCTCTGATTTAGCAGGAGTCTCCTGGGTCCCATGCCGTTCATGTGGCTACATGTTGCTACTCACAGCAGAGACTCCCCACCCCCTCTAGGAAGGATCCTGCCCTGGCCAGCAGTGGGTCCGCCTGCTGGCCTGGTTCTTTCATCAAAATCTCTGTACTTCTAAAGGCAGGACCATCCTGGACCCGTGGAAAGGTCTACACTGATCAACCCTCCCGGTTTCCCTTTTGGCTCAAAAGTCTGGTGCATTGTGGTCATCTGCTCTGAGTTTGGAGGCTAAGATTCCAATTCCATTCCCATCTGCTGCTTTCCTGCAGTGTGACCTTGGGCAAGTCACTTCACCTCTCTGGCCTCAGTTTTCTTGTCTGGATGTGGGGACAGTAACAGAACTTGCCTGGTGGGATTATTGTTAACAACTAAAGCAGATGATAACTAGGTGAACGATCTGGCATGTAGAAAGTGCTCAGAGGTCATAGTTTTCATAGTCTTTATAAGTAATGGCATCCCAGTGAGACCACGAACATGTTCTCACCATTCCGGTAATTAGTTGAAGACACCATGTCCCAGACTGTCTCTTTCACCCAAAACCATCAAAAAATCATTAAAAAAAAAAAAAACACAAATAAAAACAAAACAACAACAACAAACCCTTCAAAACTGGAACCAGAGTTGGATTCAGAAATCCCTTTGAGGCTGACTGAGCCTGTCACTTGATGTCCCCAAGTCTCTGCTAAGTGTTCTGTGTAATGGACATATTAATTCCTACCTATGACCCTCTCTGGGCTCTTTATAAAGTTCTAGCCAGGTCATTTCCTATAAATATGTTTTGGGAACCAAGCAGTTAGGACCTATTAAGAGAGATACTTCAGCTGTGGCCCAAAACAAGGTTCATTCTAACCATGGGAAAGAATGTTGCCATGTGGCCAGCCTGTTCCGGCAGTAATTCACCAGTAAGGCATTCTGCAGTAAAGCACTTTCAGCGGGCACAGGGTAAATGGAAACTTGTTCTCTGCTGTGAGTTCACACCTTCTGCATTCTATAAGGGATCGTGGGGTTCCAATGTGGGTGGAGACCTCAACCAAAGACCAAAGGTCTGGGCCACAGAGATCTTGTAAGTTACTGTTGGAACAACATGTTACCATTTGCAAAGCCTGTTCAGACTCTCACCTTTTCAAATACTACACCCCCTTCAAATACTACACACGTTTTATATTGCTATCTCCATTTGCAGATGAGGGCATAAAATCAGAGCAACTGAACGACCTTGCTAAGACTGCACAGCCAGAGAGGGGCAGGGCCGGGATTCAAACCCAGCATTGTATGCCCTCAGAGCCTAAATTCGTATAAAAGCTGTTTTCTTCTAAATGCACGAAAGTTTGCTACGTGAAACTGGATACATGAATGATATCTTGTGCTTCTCCTAGGCTTCCCGCAGAGGTGGACCCTGTGACAGTCTTTGCCTCGCTTTCCCCAGAGGGCCTGCTGATCATCGAAGCTCCCCAGGTCCCCCCTTACTCACCATTTGGAGAGAGCAGTTTCAACAACGAGCTTCCCCAAGACAGCCGGGAAGTTACCTGTTCCTGAGACCCTAGTCCTGGCCCATCTTTTTTCCCCTTGCCATCCCCAGGGCTTCTCTGATTCCAGAGTACATGACTTTAGCTGAATTCATAGATTTAGTGTAACTAAAATGTTGGGGGTGGGGGTGGCCTGACCACGGACTCCCTGGCTAGGGTAATAGTAGGCGTTTCCACAGGAGGGAGCATTTGGCAGGTCATGCTCAGTTGCCTGAGGCCAAAATGCTAGGAGATTCTCTTTCTTTACCTTTTTTCTCATGATGAAAATGTTGCACATTCTGTAGTTGCAAAACAGGTAGTAGGGGACATGACATTTCACAGTGTATTTTCCCTTGCAGCGAATGCAAAGGTTGCTTCTCTCTGGGGACCTCCCTGTCACCCAGATTCCTGTTCTGGGTTCTGACTTTCATGCCTGCTTTATGTTTTGGTGGATGGAGCCCATTAGCTCACTCTACTGTTTTTCTGTAGCGCTGGCCTACAAAGGGGGGGAGCTAGGTCTTACCTCCCCGTATGGGATTTATCGAACAGCCACCTGAAAACAGTGCCTTCTCCTCCTCAGCCAAGCATTTATATAGCATGTTCCCAAACCGGCACTCCCCAGGAACTCTGGAAGCCCATTTATTCTCTGGCTAAATCCTCCCCCCCACATGTCCTTTCTTGTGCCTCCTATGTCCAATTTGGGATTTTTACAGAGGGGGCTGTCTCCAAACAGCTCCACCAGGAACCAAGCAAAGGCCAGACAGACTGGCAGACAGGCTAGTGGTGTTATGTATATGAGTGGGACTTGTGTGTCATTGTTATTTGAATTGTGCTGTTGTTTAGGGGCAAATAACAGTAAATAATAATAATAATAATAATAATAATAATAAAAGAGCTGATGTTCTTAGCCTTGTGTGCTTCTTTTGATGGGGAATGCTAAACTCTATACCATTTAGAGATATGAAATGAATTAGGAATGCTTGTAGCTACAAATAATGATATACAACAAATCGCGGTTTAAATGACATTAACAGGACACCTGGGTGGCTCAGTGGGTTAAAGCCTCTGCCTTCTGCTCAGGTCATGATCCCAGGGTCCTGGGATCAAGCCCCGAGTTGGACTCTCTGCTCTGCAGGGAGCCTGCTTCCTCCTCTCTCTCTGCCTGCCTCTCCGCCTACTTGTGATCTGTCTGTCAAATAGATAAATAAAATCCTTTTTAAAAATGACATAAACATCTATTGTCTAACTTTTCAAGAAATTTAGAGATGAGTGATTTCAGAGTAATTTTTTTTCAGTTCATATGCCACTTAGGAGCCCAGAGATCTTTTTCCTCTGCCATCTCTGACAAAGTCTACAAGATTTGTCCTCATGTTTGCGAAATGGCTGCAGCAGCTCCAGTCACCTCATCTTCATATGACAATGTACCCAAAGAGAAGGCAGGGATAAAAAAAGTCTTCTCATCTGGCTTTCCTTTTTATCAGTGGGCAAGATCTTTTCCAGAAGCTCTCAGAAGACTTTCCCTTTTATCTCATTGAGCAAAATGGGGCCAGCCAATCTCAGTTAATTCCCGTGACACCCTAAGCAGACATTCGTTTTACAATGAAGAAGCTGATTCTAACTGGTGAGTCACAGCATAACGGCAGAACTTGAATCTGGACATTTGCTTTTGTAAGAGTTCGTGAGGGGCTTATGGGCTGCAAAGCCATCTTCAAGGGCATCTCTAAATCCCCAAATGGCCACAGAAGTCAGTGACTATTTCCTAAACACCCACTTGCTGGGTCCTGTACTAGAAGTCAAGGATACAGTGAACAACGAGCCACAATTCCTGCCCATATGAGCTCCCAGACCCTTAACAGGAAAAGTCAGATAAAAGCAGGCCTGTCCCTCACTGGGGGGCTTCCATGTACCAGACACCACGCTAGGGTGTCACGTGTCGGCTCAGTTCCATTGCTCGGCAATTCTCTGCGGTATGTTCAACTCTCATCTCCACCTGAGCGATAAGGAAACTGAGGCTCAGAAGGGTTAAGGGCACTGGCCCAAATCCCACACCTGGTAAGCAAGGGGCCCGGGCAATCTGACTCCAGACTAACTGCGAAATAAGACCTGGTTCGTCCTTTCTCTCCACAAAGAAAACATGGGCGTGGCTTCAGTAGTCCATTCACCTTGTGGGAAGAAAAGAGATGGAATTTCAAGCTGGGGCTTTACAGGGGGGGTGGGGGGTTGGGATGATGGCTTATCAGAAAGAAGGGTAGTGCTCTGGTCAGATTTGAAGGCGGACAAGTCTGACCAGACAAGTCTGACAAGCACTTACTCAAGTGTTACAACAAGGGTTGTAGCACTTGAGTAAGTAGCGGGACAGGTGGGGTAGGGGCCTCACCTGAAGAAGAAAACACAGGAGCCCAGGTGAAAGGTGGATCCCTTTTAAAATCCTTTTATGGCTCCCCATTGTCCACTGTCAGAAGGATTGAGTACAAGCTTCTTTGCCGTGCTTGAAAGGCATTATGGGATCTGCCCCCGGGCGTCTCTCCACCATACTTTAACCCCCACGGTCACCCTCCGGCCTCACCTAACTTCCCTCTGTTCCTCCAACCAGACAAGTCCTCTCTTGCTACCAGCACTTTGGATACGCTGTTCTCTCTCTTCACGATTACTCTCTGACCCTCCTCACTGGCTCTTTGTATAGGGTCTCAGCTCAGACTGCCACAAGGGTAGCCAGAGTCCCCTCTCACTTACCCTTGTCCCCACACAGCATACCATGCAACAACTGGGGTCTCTGTGTGGCAGCAGAAATCATAACATAAAATCATAAAAACCCAAACTGACCTTGACTGCTCTGCTTTCCAGGGTGGGATGTTTGTCCAACAAAGTATTTACGGGGCCCCCACCAGGTGTGACTATTGGAACCCGTGTCTTTACACTGGGAGGGTCAGCTGAGAGAGAGAGAGAGAGAGAGAGAGAGAAACAAAGCTATGATCTCCGTGTTTGCTACTTCTGGTCTTATGAATGGTGAGTCCCCGAGTAGGGAGTGGGGAAAACCTATGGTCTGCGCCTTCTGTGCTAAGAGCCACGTTTGGTACATCAAGTAATAAATATGCATTGAGCGAAAGAATGTTAAGTGTGGGTCACCCTGGAAAATTAAGCCAAAGGCACCATCTCAAACTCCGGAAACCTGGCTCCTTAATGTCCTAAGCACTTCCAGCTTAAACACACAAGCCTTGCCATCAAAATAGATGACTTGGCCCTTCGTGGGAGATCTCCAACCAAATGAAAGAGAATTGTTCCCGAGCCCTCAATTCCATGATACTGCTGGGACATGGGGTGCGGGGAACCTGCTTCCCTACCCCATTCCCTTGTCCCAGCTCCCCAGAAAGTCTTATTTGCAGCCCACCTGTACCCCCTCCCAATTGCCTGCCAGCCAGCGGCTGCCAGCGGTGATGTATAGAGATGCCTTGATTTGACCTTGAAGGGAGGAAACAAATTAATGTGTCTCGAAATAAATTCCAGGAATCAGCGGCTGGCTTCTCCCTCTTCCCACCCCCTACCCGGTGCCTCACGAGTTGTGCATCATAATGTGAAAATCAATACTGTCTCCTAAATGAGCCAGCACCTGGACCAGGCAGGGTGTGGGGCTGCTGGGAGGTCCCTTCCCGCCTAGGGTCCTGAGCCTGGGGTTTGTCAGAAGGGGTGTGGGGCTCCAGGAGGGCTGTGGGAGCTGCTGTCTGGTTGCTGAGGGCCGGCTGAGTCACCTTGTCCCACAGCCAGGTCAATCCACCGGACCCCCAGCTCCAGGATTTCCGAGCGCAAGCAGATGTGAGCTACCTGGGAAGCTCCTGCGGGAAAGGGAAGGGTAGCCAAGTGCAACAGAATCGCCCTGGCCATTCTCCAGGGATAACTGAGAAATGGGGAAGAGGGAGACTGAAGGCCCAACCCCCCAACTGAGCAATTTAAGGTTTATTTACTGAGTGCCTTTCTTTAGGCTCGGCCCCAATTCAACTGTATGCCCAGGTACGCTGGTGCCAGGTGTCCAAATATTGAAATACTTCAGTATTTATCGCTTGATAAATAACACCTCCTGAGCCTCCAAGGTGACCCCATTGTCCTCGCCTGTAGTAAGCATTTCTTTTTGTTCTGCTGCTTTGATCACCTGGGGGCTTGCTGACCCTGGAGGGAGCACCCCTTCAAAGCTTGGCTAATTCCTAGAGATATTAAAGGACTCACCTGCAGGCACACTTTTTTTTTTTTTTTTTAAGATTTTTTATTTATTTATTTGACAGACACAGAGATTACAAGCAGGCAGAGAGGAAGGCAGAGAGAGAGGGTGGGGGGAAGAAGCAGGCTTCTGGCTGAGCAGAGAGCCCGATGCGGGACTCGATCCCAGGACACTGGGATCATGACCTGAGCTGAAGGCAGCGGCTTAACCGACTGAGCCACCCAGGCGCCCCTGCAGGCACACTTTTAATAGGAAAAGCAACCAACCCAGAGCCCACGCTTCAACCACATTCTCATCACATACTTAACTCTCTAAACCACTATCCACCTGCCCTGATCATCCAAAGGTCAGGTGCCAGACGCCAGGAGTCAGCCCCAGTGCCCCAAAGCCGGCGGAAATTATTCCAACTAGCCAATCCTAAGCCTGCCTCATGGGTTCCTTCCTGAAGAAACCACAGTCAAAGCTCCTGCTCCCACTTCTGCCTGTTCACTCTGCCTCGTAACTGCCTCTCATGCTTCTCCATGGGGCCCCCTGCAAAGTGGCGAGCCCTCTCCTCTTGGGATCTGTGAGTGTAACAGGGTCGATTTTTCAATGGCAGCCATCTCTCCTGATCTTTCGGCCTGGCCATAACTGAGTAATAATAAAAACCTCCACCCCAAAACACAGATCCCTCCCCTGCCCTTGCCAGTCCCTCTGGGAATAAGTGGGTGCCTTTGGACCCATGGCCATTCTGAGCAGTCAGTGTCCTGGCCCTACCATGTGTTAAAGATTTGGAATATCACCCCACCCTGCCCAGCCTACTCTATATCAGGTAGCACAAGAGCCCCTGGAGAACAAGATAGTTGTGGGAATCTGCCCTCATGGGTGTAGTGGGGTCTCTGGCAAGAAGAAAATAGCAGGTCCCAGGGCAGGACTGAGCACAGGGCTCTCAGATCAGGAAGCAGTGGGGCCGGCAGTCATCTGAGTGCTGACCCCAATTCTGCTGCGCACCACTGCCTGTGACCTATGTGACCTTGTCCCTTGACCTCTGCAAGTGTTCATTTCTTTATCCACAAATTGGGTGATGGTGATGCAGGGCTAAGAGGAGGGGCGGGATGTGAGTGTGTGTGTGTTTGTGTGTGTGTGCGCGCTCAGCCTATTGGTGGTAATACAGGGGAAGTTCACAATTGGTAAGGAGTGGAGGGTCCTTCCTGAAAATCCAGCCCCTCCTGAAAAACTGAACCCAGGGTCTTCCAGGGACCCACAGTGGGTTACTGAACTGCGGGACAGTCTGGGGTCTGTACGTGCAGTGGACAATTTCTCAGCACCTGCCTCCCGATCCCCATCATCTCCGTCTGGGAGAAGAAAAGCAGAAATTAGGAACATTGAAGGGATTTTGCTTTCCATTGTCAGAGGTCTAGAGGGAAGGAGACACCACATCTCCATAGTTTCAGTGGCCAAGCCCACTCCCTGCCCAAGGAGGAACCTGTTATTGTACCTCAGGAGAAACCTGCCCATGCAACTTCACCATCAGAATTATGTCATTTTTAATGAACTAGAAGGCTGGTTGTAGCCCCTGAGTGGTCCACACAGTCCCTGGGCCATAGCAAGTGCTCAGAATATCAGCTATAGTCATCATCTGCAAAACCATGCAGAAGGTTCTCTCTCTCTTTTTTTAAAGACAACAGTAAGGAAGGGAAGAAAGAATGGAGGGCGGGCGGGCAGGAGGAGGCCGAGAACACGCTGACCCAGGTGGGCAAGGCTGCTCGGCTGGGTTCATGCTCTTCCCCATCTAGGCACCAAATGGAGGTGTGGGGGTTCTCTCCTAGGCTGGAGCCCAGACACCCAGCCTCCAGCACAACCTCAGTGGCCCGAGGGAAGGGTAAAGGTAAGCTCATGCTCTAGAAATACTTCAAGACAGAATGCCTGAGTGGCTTGGTTGGTTAAGCACCTGCCTTCGGTTCAGGTCATGATCCCACGGTCCTGGAACCAAGCCCTACATCAGGCTCCCTGCTCAGTGGGGAGCCTGCTTCTCCCTCTCCCTTCGAAACTCCCCCTGCTTGTGCCCTCTTACTCTCTCTCACTCTCTGATGAATAAATAAAATAAAATTTAAAAAGATTATAGAAATACTTAAAGAAATTCTGAAATTATTGGTCTGGGGTGGAACCTGGGCAGGGGTATTTTTTAAAAGCTCCCCAGGGGATTCTCATTTGCAGGCAAAATTAGGGACCACCAGCAGACAGGGCCCTGGGACAGGGGCTGCCCTGGAGCAGCCCAGAGGAGGCCTGGACTCTGGCCAGATAGGCTGGGAGTGGCGACTGGAAGCTTCCAGGAAGAAATGATGTCCAAGTTGAAACCCAAAGGATTAGTATTAATACTGATAGCACTATCCAGTGTTTATTGTCTCTGCTCCTCACAGCCATTGTTCCATTTAACCTGTAGCCAAACTGCAGTGACCCAGAAATGGGCCCAAGGTCCCACAACCGGGAAGTGGCTGAGTCACTAGGACAGTTTTAAAGTCAGGCAGACTAGTGCCAGACCACTGTGTTTCTAAGCCAGGGAGCCGGTGGGATGGGCAGGATTGTTTCTGGGAAAGGGAATAATTTTCTTCATCTCTAAAGGGGGACCCATTCATTGCCACCCTGAATGCCCCCCACGCCCGGAGGGGTGGCTGGGAAGGGGAGCAGAAAGTTTGGAAACTACAGAAGACCCCACCTCAGCAGCTCAGGAGAGCAGAGGAGAGGCGAAGGCCGGCTGTCTTGGAAACGATGCCTCGTGACCCACTACCACGGGACGATTTCATTTTTCCTATGCCTGTTTGTGCTCTGTCAGAGCTGCGTGACAGACTGGCTTGTTCTGGTTCTAACAGTGACAGCTTATAAAACCCACGGCGGACAGGATGACAAAGCTCACCGCCAAGAGCCGTGCAGGCTTGTGCACACACACACACACCCCCACAAGACCCTGAGCTCTGAGCTGGCACAGACACAGTCGTTGGAGGACAGATCGTGTCTTTGTGGAAGTGACAGAAATGGAGAATCTCTGGGGATTTCCACGATGTCACAGCAGACCGGCAGCTCCCAAAGGAGCTCCGTAAGAAGAAAAGGGAGCAGGGTGGGTGTGGGTGCTACAGTCTAGTAATTTTGCAAAGTGCCAGGGCCGGCCAATGTAAACACCCTTCTTTAGTCTGCCGCTGTGCATCGTGAACCCACAAAAGGAAGGGGCCACCGGCAGCTCTTGTTGCATAACAAATAAGCCCCAACACGCATGGATCTAAAACCAGACCTATTACAGCACAGTTTGGAAGTTTCAGGAATTCTGCTGAGTTCAGCTGAGTGGTGCTGCTCTGGGTGTCTCTTTACACGGCGTCAAGCTGTCCGCCAGGGGGATGGTCATCTGGAGGTCTAACCGGGCTGGAGGGGCTGCCTCCGAGCTCACTCTCATGGCTGTGGGATGGAGAACCCCTGTCCCTCATCTTGTGGGCCTTTCCAGGGGGACGGTTCAACGTCCTCATGACATGGCAGCCAGCTTCCCTTGGAGCAAGGCACCCCAGAGATGGCACAGGACAGGGCGTGTCTGTCATGTCTTTTGTGATCTAGCCTTGACAATGGCACGACATCACTTCTGCTACAGGCTGTGGGTCAGCCGCACCGTACAGGAATGGGGAGCGGATCAGAATGTGCTCCAACCTGGACGCCTGGGTGGCTCAGTGGGTTAAAGCCTCTGCCTTTGGCTCAGGTCATGATCCCAGGGTCTTGGGATCGAGCCCTGCATCGGGCTCTCTGCTCAGCAGGGAGCCTGCTTCCTCCTCTCTCTCTGATTGCCTCTCTGCCTACTTGTGATCTCTGTCTGTGAAATAAATAAATAAAATCTTTAAAAAAAAAAAAAAGAATGTGTCCCATCCTAGTCAAGGGATCTTCCACACCAGCACTCATTGGCTACGGTCTGTCCTAGGGATGGAGGGCGTGGGGGGATGCAGACATCAGCCTCTTTGACCCTGCAAGCAAAGTGGTTCTAAGTGGGTCAGGACCACCAGGGTGGTTCTGCAGAGAGTCACAGACACAAAACCACCCAGAAGCCAGTGGAGGTGTGCACAGATGGTTGAAGGTGTGGAAAAAGTCTGAGCAGACAGCCGCAGTGTCTGCTGCCTTTACACTCACAGAGAACTGGAAATGACAAAATGACTCAGCTACGTGGGGTTAGCAGGACGAGGGATGGTTCTTCCACGCAATGGGAAAAAGTACACAGTCATTAACCATCATGCTCCCGAAGATGATTTAGTGTCACAGAAACAGTACAAGGGAGAAGCTGGCCTCACATAATCTGAATGTATGATCTCCCATTTAAGAATATAAAATCGTGGGGCGCCTGGGTGGCTCAGTGGGTTAAGCCGCTGCCTTCGGCTCAGGTCATGATCTCAGGGTCCTGGGATCGAGTCCCGCATCGGGCTCCCTGCTCAGCAGGGAGCCTGCTTCCTTCTCTCTCTCTCTGCCTGCCTCTCAGTGTACTTGTGGTTTCTCTCTGTCAGATAAATAAATAAAATCTTAAAAAAAAAAAAAGAATATAAAATCGTTGCTATAAAATTGCATAAAAGTTGTCATTTTTCTAAAGAAGGTGTGTGTTCAATTTTTTTTTTTTTTTTTTGGCTTGGTGCATTTCTGGGTTTTCCAAATATTCTGCATCGAGAATGTATTGCCTAGCTATCCTGTCCCACCTTCTGTCGCATCCCTCTGGGATCCTGCCAGGAGTAAGTGGGTAGTGATGAATGAATCAGGTCGCCCAATCACATTCATCTGTGCTCAAGTCGCACGTCCTCCGGGAATGCCCTTTGAGCCCCATCTCGAAAGCTCGGGAGTGCTGTGTACCTATGGGTTCTGCCTGACAGCATCCGGGTCCTTTTCCTCTCATCTCAGCCCCTGCATATGTCTTTGCGGTCTCCTTACCCATTACTTGCAGCTTCACGGGGCTTTTCCATCAAAGAGTCCTGCCCCAAGCTATAGGCATCAGGGCCTCCGTCGTGGGAATTTGAAACTTCTGCAGGGACTCAGGGATGGAAAATAGCTGAATTGACTCATCCCAGTGACAGTACCCTGAAGAGATGTTCTTTTTTCTAACTTTCTAGATCCCTGGAGTGGCCCCATTCCTGTTCTTCTTGGGGTCCAGTGCTTAGCTTCCCTTTCAATTATATGAGCTAGACCACATCCTTTTCCCCTAAATTAGGTAAAGTCTCTTTCTTTCTCTTGAAAATGACAAACGCCTGCTGCTATTA
Source organism: Mustela lutreola (assembly GCF_030435805.1). Lineage (NCBI taxonomy): Eukaryota > Metazoa > Chordata > Mammalia > Carnivora > Mustelidae > Mustela > Mustela lutreola. Next base: position 87,630,098 of record NC_081300.1, on the reverse strand, counting down.
TAGTGAGAGACGGACAGGGACAGAGAGAAGGTGGTGGACAGATGGGGGGGAGGGCACACGGCGTCTCCCCTGACACCTGCAAGGTGACTCCTGGACATCCAGTCCTTCTGGGACCCTGGGCAAGTCCTTCCACCTCTTCCTTTGCTCCTCTGTCCCCTGGAACCATCCCATGAATGCAGTGGTACTGAGAAGCCTGTCCTAAGCTCCCCGTGCATCTCCCTGGGATCAGAACGCACATCCCATAACTTCACTAGCCATCTTGCCTAAGCTAGCATCCCCAATCCCTCTCTCTGGCCCAGATCAGCTCTCCCACGCTCCAAATACCCCCCGGGCATTTCCATGCAGGGGCTTCTCAAGTTCCACATGTGCAAAAAAGAATTCAGTATCTCCCCTTGCAAACTGCCCCCTCCTTTTCTCTGCCTCTTTATTCTTTTTTTTAAAGATTTTATTTATTTATTTGACAGACAGAGATCACAAGTAGGCAGAGAGGCAGGCAGAGAGAGGAGGAAACAGGCTCCTCACTGAGCAGAGAGCCCGATGTGAGGCTCCATCCCAGGACCCTGGGATCATGACCTGAGCTAAGGGCAGAGGCTTTAACCCACTGAGCCACACAGGCGCCCCTCTCTGCCTCTTTAGAACACGACATCAGCATACACCCTTCCTTGTCAGCCAGTCACCAGACACTGTCCATACTCTGACGTCCTCTGTCATGTGAGTCCTATTTGTCTAGCTGTGGTCACTTTCCAACATTCCCTCATTGGCTTATCGTGTAACCCTTAGAAGTCCAGGAGGTGGGTAGTATCATCCCAGCGGCAGGAAATGCGGAATCAGAGAAGGGAAGCAATCTGCCCAAAGTGACACAGGAAGCAGGAAGCAGAGCTGGAATTCAAACCCAGCAAGTCTGAGCCCATAACCCACGTTCAGTACCCCAGGATCCCCTGTCCATGGTGCCTGAATTCGGGAGGTGCTTGCCAACCTCTGTCTGGCCGGTTACTAAGGTCCCTCGTGCAAACAGCAACAGTATTGCTCTGAGCTCATCTGCTCCACCTTGCCCCACCCCGTTCCTAATCTGGGCTCATCTCCTAGACAACCAGAGTGATGCAATAAACAGAGGGGACCTGCCAACTCAGAGCTGAGCCTCCAGCCCAGGATGCGGTGGTGGTTGGGGGGTGCGAACATCCACAACAGCTCCCGCCCAGAACCTCCACTCTACACAGTCACCACCATGTGCCCCGAAGGACCAGAGGAATCCAACGCCCGGTCCTGGCAGGGTGACCAGGAACAAGAAGCCTTGGGGGCTGGAAGGGCTCTGTGTGATCCTGGGGTCCCTGGGAAGGTTCCAGAGACCCAGGTTCCTACATGATGCTGGGAACCACTGGCTCTACTTGCAGCCTGTCAGGAAATTCACTTGTCCAGTGTAGCCGGCATCTGAGCACCTCACCTCTTCTACCTCCCACTTTGATCTGAGCCCACAGAGATTACAGCAGAGACCACTTCTGCCATTGTCCCCACAGTTAATTTTTTAAAAATATTTTCATGGTGGTAAATAACATATATGATAAAATTTGCCATTTAACCCCCCCCCCCCTTTTTTTGCAAGTGCATGATTCGCTGGCATTGATGACATTCACGATTTGGGCGACCATCACTGCTATCTATTTCCAAAACCTTTCCATGACTGCAAATGGAACTCTATAGGCATTAAGCACAAAACTCCCCGTTCCTCCCTTCACCAGTCCCTGGGACTATCTAACCTGCTCTCCATCTGCATGAATGTGCTTACTCTAGACAGCTCATAAAAGTGGAATCATACAGTATTTATCCTTTTGTGTCTGCCTTCTCTCACTAAGCATCATGTCCTCAAGGTTCATCCATGGCTTAGCAGGTGTCAGAACATCATTCCTTTCTATGGGTGGATAATATCTCCCTATATGGATAGACCACATTTTGTTCATACATCCACCTGCTGATGGATACCCCACAGTCAATTCACCCACAACAGCCTCAGTTATGCTGGGAAAATATTACTCAGACCATGACTCAACTTTACTCAGACCCTCCTAGAACTCCTTTATTCATTCAGAGTAAAAGCTGTTGTCCTTACTATGGCTACAAAACACTAAAGGAGTCTCTGCACACACCGCATTCCCTCTGTGGCCCTCCAACCTCACCCTTCCCCACTCCACCCCTCTCTGTTCCGTGAACACCTCAGGTACACTGCCTGCCACCTCAGGGCCTTTGCACATGCTATTCTTTCTGCCTGGGACACTTTTCCTCCATCCGCGTGGCTGACACGCTCCTCTCCTTCAAGCGTTCGCTCAGTTGTCACCTTCTCAATGAGGTTCATCCCAAAAACCATCTTTAAAACTGCAGGCTGCCCCCTTCATCCATCATTCCTGAGCCCCCTTGTCATGACCTATTTTCTCCATAAAACTTGTCACTTTCTTTTTTTTTTTTTTAAGATTTTATTTATTTATTCGACAGACGGAGATCACAAACAGGCAGAGAAACAGGCAGAGAGAGAGAGGAGGAAGCAGGCTCCCTGCTGAGCAGAGAGCCCGATGCGGGACTTGATCCCAGAACCCTGGGACCATGACCCGAGCCGAAGGCAGAAACTTTAACCCATTGAGCCACCCAGGCGCCCCAGACTTGTCACTTTCTAACATGCTATATAATTTCTATATTTACTTATTTATTTCCACTGTTTATTATCTGTGTCCTACCCCTAGAATATAATCTCTATGAGGACAGGGATATGTTTTGCCTGTCTTATTCATCAATCTATCTGAAGCACTTAAAACAGTAGCCGGTATGCAGTAGGCACTCCATTAATATTTGTTAAATGAATGAATATGAGTTGGGACAAGTTGCCGCACTTCCTCAGCCCATTACCCTATTCGTGAACCAGAGACTGGAGTGTCCCTGATGAGAATCTGTGTCACATAATGACGATCACGACCCTTCATATATCGTAAAGCGTTCTGCAAGTCAGGAGGGGAGAAGAAAATCGATCTTCTGAGAATGCCCTTGAAACCAGATACTTTCCATTTGACAGATGGGGACACAGAGGCTCTGAATACTTGGCCTCAAGAGCTCACACAGAGAACGTGTAAGGAGTCAGAGCTTCAGCTCAGCTCTCTGGCTTGTCGTCTAAGTTGCTTCCAGCTCTGATACCTCAAAAGCCTAAAGGGAACACTCCCTCTTCTCCAGGGAGCAGCCCTGAGCCCAGGGGAATAATAATGAGGATAAAGATAGGAAAAATTGCTGCCTTTTATTAAGAACTTCCTACATATGTCGGGCTCACTTTACTACGTGTCAGGTGCTGTAAGTATTCTATCCTCACTGGAGAGCGGGGAAATGGGTGTTATTATTCCCTCATAACAGATGAGGAATTCAAGGATCAGAGAGGCCACACAACTAATAAACAGCAGAGACAGCATTTGAGCCCGAAGCAATCTGATTCCTGTGGCATCTTAAAAAGGTCCATGATTGTAAGAGGTGGTTTCTCTGAGGTCACATATGCCCTCCCTCCACCTCCAGCATCATCTCCCAGGAACACCCCACCCAAAGCAGACCCAAGAGGGTGCTCCTGCAGGGGAGAAGACAAGCACACCGTGAGCCCCTGGCGCCTACCCCCCTCAGCACGAGCAGCAAGATACGGAAGGAAAGAGGCACTGGTGGGAGCCGAGATGGGGATCCCACGGGCCCGCGCTGCCAACAAAGACAAATGAATGAACCACTCAGCAAACCAGGGCACTTCCACCCCAGAGCAGAACTGTCACTGGTAAATAAATCATCGACGCTCCACGCCGGACGTGCCAATTTCAGCGGGAGAGGATGAGCCCATTTATCTGCTGGTGACACCCTGGCTGTCTTCCGGCAGCAAGGGGCTACGAAAATACTCCCCAGCATGCTCCCTGCCAGAGGCTGGTTCCAGGCGGGGGCAGGGGAAGTGGGGAGAGAGTCTCTTTGCAGGAATGGTGTTTGTCTCAGACTCCCCACCAGGACCCAGATGCAGGATCCTCATGCTTTTCTATGCCTTTCCAACGAATCATATGTATCCTAATGGCACATATGGAGTGCTTCCTCTGGACCCTGGGGGGAGTTTTTTAGGTATATGTTATCTCACTAACTGGCTAGAAAGAAGTTGTTGTTGTCGACTCTCTTTTGCATAGGAAGAGGATTACTTGGAGGATGTCTATTCTCTGCAATTATTCTCAAATTTTCAGTGACATCTAGGAAAACGTGGTCCAACCCCAGGTCACCACCCAAGGGCTTCACCAACTTCCCATCAGCAACAGTGGCAGCATCCCCTGCCTCAAGCTTGTCCTCTTGGGGGTGGGTCTTTGCAAAAAGACATAGCTGCGAACTGCAAAGGGACACCAGGCAAGAAGCAGAAGAGGAGGACCCGCGGATGGGGAAGCCAGCCCGTGGGGAGAGAAAGGATGCTGGGACCTGGGGCACAGGGGCCTCAGAGCCAATTCCACCAGTCAGAGGCACCCAGTCACCCTGTTCTGCCAATTTCTGCTGTGCCCTGCCAAACGTTATTGTCTTGTAATAACCGCTACTAAATTCCATTGTCCTTGGGAGGGGCTTGCAGACCCTCCAGTGTCAATGGAAGTGTCTTGTGTCAGATCCACGGAGCTCAGAGGGAGAAGGATCAGGCGTTGTGTGGGCACCCAACAGGCTTATTACATACATTACATTCTCAAAAAAGCCCCATTGACAGAGGAGCCTACGAAGGAGAGGGCACCTGCTCCCAGCTTCCTGACGCTGGCGTAATATTATTCTTAGGGCTCCCCAGATTTTTCCCAGCAGAAGTCTCCTGAGCCCTGACTAGCCAGGGAGAGACTGCAGGTGGCCCCTCCTTAAAGACCCGCCCACTAAAGCCCTCTTATATTCACTCTGAGGGTCCCTGACCAAGTCAACACCTGGGCAGACCCAAAGTGTTTCTCCATTTCTACCTCTCTGGGGACAGGGACTAGATCATCAGCAAGCAGAAATCTGCAATTAATAAAAATGATGTGAGGTTGCCTCTTTGAATACGATAATATATTAAGGGAATCGGGTTATCAAATAGCACGCAGTATGATCCCATTTGAAAATTGCATAAAAACAACAGCCCTGGGGGAAAAAGTATACCCATTATTAATGATTTTTTTTGGAGTAGGGGCAGGAAGATTTACTGGTGATTTTTATTTTGTTATTTTAGCTCCTATGTATCTTGTTTGTTTGTTTATCAGCAGTATACATGCACTGTGTGTCTTACTTGGGTAATAAAGAACAAAAATAAAAGGGCTTTTTCTCCCCTGGAAAGAATGAAGTGAGTATTTGGGAAAACTTCTATGAAGTTGCTGCTGGAAGCCGTGCAAGCTTCCTGCCAGTGGCTAACATTGCTCTAACCACAGCTCTTCGTGCTTAGCTTGTTTTATGTTTCAGGAATGTAACAGAGCTACATCTGAGTTCTAAGTGTCTGTGGGACACATGCCTACGGGACAAATACATAGACAAATAGATCATCAGATTTCTATCATTTTCCTTTCTACATGGCAAAGAGAAAGGAAAGGGGGCCTGTCCATGTGACTCATAATTCCTTCTCTTGCTTCCTCTCTTGCTTCCTCTAAATTCCAAATGGACATGCCAACAAATCCCCTTACGGCTCCCAGATTCCTTCACTGCACAGCCCTGTGCCTGAAGATATTTGTTTTTCTGTTCACAGGTTTCCTTTTATCATGGGAGAATGTACAGTCCAATGGCCCAGACCTCGGGTTCTGAAATCTCACTGCCTGAGTTCACATTCCCACCCCACCTCAGTTCACATCCGCACTCGGCCCTTGAGTAACTAAATGATATTGGGCAAGTCACTTCACAGGTCTGAAGCACAACGTCCTCATTAGTAAAAGCAACGATTTTCATAAACTTGGGTTGAATAAGAGAAATAATGCCCACAGAGTTCTTGGCACTATGTTGCAGCCAACATGAGCCCCCTCTCTTTCTCTTCTATGGTTTCCCCTCTTACAGAGGTGCCCGAAGGGTCAAGGTGGTATTTGGAGACACAATTTTTTCTTAACCTCTGAGGGTCCACATACAACTCAGTCTTGCAACAGAACTTGTCCCTCCCTCGTCTCCCATGGAATTGAGAGGTGCATGGCCCCAGATGGCCACAGGAGATTTGGGGCCAGCACATGCTAACTCCTGACCCCCAACTCACCAGTTTTCTAGTTTGCTGTATTTGCCAAACATGCCTTGACTATCTTTCTTGATATTTTCAATGACTATGAATATGGTCTTCTTAATAAATTGGTCTTGAATATATTCTCAGCAGCAGCTTTTCCAGCTCGATTTGTCTAAAACTAAATATCATGGGAGCTGTTTAGCTTTCTTATGACTATCTTCTAAAGAGAATATATTCTTGAATATCTTAGAGTCTTGAATATAATTAAAATATCTTAAATAAATCTGGGGGTAAGAATATTCAAGAAGTATAAATTCATTGAGTATTACCAGTGAGCCTATTAAAATACCATACATAGAAGAATGTAGTCATTCAGGAGTATATTGATATTCATTAACTATATTAGATGAGAAATTTCCCTAATTGGGGTTTGGAAAATTTGACTAATTTAAGCAATTGGTCATTAGCAACTTGATTTTTTAGAGAACTACATATCATGGATTTGATTTTTGGTGGATTGGCCTCAGAGCATCTCTTATGAGGTCTGAGGGAAGTCCACCAAGATTCACCTCCAACTTTGGCCAGTCCTAACCCTCCAGCTCTGTCCTTGAACCTCTGGGGGTACTCCCACCTTCTCTGGACTCCAGGGAAAGCCCTTATTTTGAGAGAAGCCTATCCTCTTCATTTTTTTTTTTTTTCCAACTTGCAAGCATTTAGTTATGTTCCTAGGCATTTAGTTTAGTTTAGAATGTGGATAATGGACTAAGCCAAACTCAAACACCTAAGTGTGGGTTTGAATCCAGGTGTCTGCTAGTGGCCCATTGTGTGATACTGGGCAACTGATGGAACCGCTCTGAGCATTTCATGGGCCTGTTATTGTTTTTCAATGGATTTCTAGATAAATATTTTAAAAATGTGTTAGCTTTCATTTCTAACATGGTAACTAATGATAGATCTAATCACAAACACACTCTTGGGGGTCCTCCGTAATTTTTAAGAGTGTCAAGGGATCCAGAAACCAGAGTTTTGGGAACTGCTGAATTAGACTATTTTGAAAGGTCCAAGAATCTGGGGTTGTTATGGGTCAGGCACTCCTATGTTTCTCTTTCGTCTTCATTCATTTATTCTACAACAGATATTTACTGAGTGCTTCCTATCTGCCAGGATTTTCTAGGTGCTGGGGTTACAATGAGGAAAAAGACACACTTCCTGGTAGGGAACAGACTAACTCAAGGGCCCACTGAATGACACAGGCATACACACCTTATGATGGTCATGAGACAAGAGCAGGAAGAGACTTCTGCAGGCTGGGGGAGGGGGACAGGATGGGGTTACACCGTGGGTGGAGAGACCAGTGTTAGCAAAACAGGGCAGCAGCCAGAATGCTCAGTTTGGTTTGCCACAAAGTTCTTGGCATGAAGAGGGAGACTCAAGTAAGGAATCAATGTGCGGGGTACCTGGGGGACGCAGTCCGTTAAGAGTCTGACACTTGGTCAACAGGAGCTCAGAGTCCTGAGATCAAGCCCCACATGGGGTTCCCTGTTCAGCCGGGAATCTACTTCCTCTCCCTCTGTCCCTCCTGCCCACCCCCCACCGCCCCAACCTGCTCATGCTTACTTATGCTCTCTATCTCCTGCTCTCTCTCAAATAAATAAATCTTAAAAAAAAAAAAAAATCAAGGTGAAGAGGGGGATGAGGGTCCAAACATCTTGGGTATTGATCAGGAATGATGGTCTCTGCCTTCAACCTGCAGAGATCTCAGTGTTTCTGGGAAAGGCAGCCAGAACTGATGCAGGGTTACCTAGGCTACCACAGGCTAGGAGGTGTAAACCGTGGAAATGCGGTGCTCACAGTTTTAGAGACCAGGAAGTCCAAGATCAAGGTGCTGCTGATCTGGTATCTGGTGAGACCTGTCTTCTGGGCTTGCAGAAGTCTTCATTCTCACTGTGCCCTCACGGGGCCCTTCCTCAGTGCAGGTACATGCACACACGCATGCATACACACACACACACACACACACACACACACACACACACACACGGTGAGCTTATAAGGACATCAATCCTATATATCAGGGCCCCACCCTTATGACCTCATTTAAGTATTTTTACTTCCTTAGAAGCCCCATCTGCTAACAAAGCCATTGGAGAGGAAAGTGAGCGCTCCAACACATGAATGCTTGGGGGTGGGGAGCCGAGGTTGGGGGGAGGTGGGGGGGCGGTTGTTTGCAGGACACAAACCTTCACTCCCTATCAGAGCCAATTCCAGCTAATTCCAGTAATCACCACCTCCCCGCTGCATGCCTCTATACACACCCACGGAGAAGGAAATTGCTGGTGGCCAAAACAAAAGCTTCCTCCCTCCTACAGGGTATGGAGAGGAAAGACAAAAGAAAGAAATATTCGTCCAAGCAGCGAGTATTTACAAACTTGGCAGAGCCCTCCCTGACTTCCCACCCAAACGCAAACACAGGCTGGAGGCTTCCACCACTGCGGTCTTGAGTTTATGAAACTAAACATATTTGCAACTGAAATGCTTTTATTAGTGGTATAATTAGGAGTTTGTTTTTTGTTGTTGTTTTTTTTTTTTTAAAGCAGACAAAGTCATTATTGGAAGAGAAGCCTATGGACATCTAAAGAGACATCACGGAGGAAACCTACGCTGGTGGCTTGTCTTCCTTTCTCTCCCAGGATCTACATCAATTCCTCCCCCCCCCCCTTATTATTTTTAACTATCTGAAAATATTTTTTTTGAAAGAGAATCAGAAACATTCCAAAATAAAAATCACTCACATTCCCCCTTTGACAGAAGGAGGCAACTACATTATTTTTATGATTTTATTTATTTATCTGAGAAAGAAAAAGCAAGAGAGAGAGCACCCAAGGTGGGGGGCGGGGTAGAGGGGGAGAGAGAAGCAGGCTCCCCACTGAGCAGGGAGCCCCACGTGGGGCTCAGTCCCAGTGATGAGGGAGCAGGAGGCTGGCTGAGGACAGAGCAAAAGCTGGTGCCTTGCTCCCCCCTCTCCACCCGCTCCCCTCCGTAATATATGTAGCATTTTTCAGGCACCCCTGACTGCCATAAAACGATAAATAGTTAACTTGCAGAGATCACAATCGTGCAGAACAGGAATCTCCCTTGCTCTACAGATGTCCTAGAGATCTACAAACAGGGAGGCTACCTTATCAATAGCACAGATTTCCAGAGGCAAATAACTCTCAGTTCCTGAAGCCCTAATGTCTCCCTCCCCGTCATAAACGAAACTGGAGGAGACTGAGGTAGAAGGGAATGTGAATGATAGCAGGATCATAATACCCCACCAAGAATCTCCCAACTATCTTGATGTTAATGGCAGACCTAAAGAAGACATTGATCAAGCCACAAGGGCAAGGCCTTCTCCTGGCACCTTGTAGCCCCTCTTTAACATATGAAAACTCCGTTGAAACCTCCCTTCCCTCCCCTTCTCAAGGTACATAACCTGCCATCCCTAACAACCCGGGGGGCAGCAGCTCTTCCTGCCCAGGGGTCCTGTCCCTCTGCTTTAATAAACCACCATTTTGCACCACAGATGTCTCAAGAATTCTTTCTCGGTCATCGGCTCTGGACCTCAGCCCACCAAACCTCACCTAGGTTCTAGAACTTCATCACCAGGACCCCAGAGAGATCATGACCAGAGCCCAGACAGATGTTTAACCAAGTGAGCCACCCAGGCACTCCGGGAGGTAACTCTTACAATTCATTTGTTTCTTTCTCTTAACATTCACATATTGAATACAGAGACCTTATCACTACTACCATGATGATGATTATTTTACAAAAATGGTATCAAGCTTGGCTTGTATCCTCTTTTTTATTTTTATAGATGAGTACCTTTTCATGCCAATAAACATTGACTTCGCTTTTCATGTCTGCCTACCCTACGATTCCATTATATGGATGTCTTTTAATTTAAGTTCCCTCCCATTCATGCACGCCTAAGTTATTTTTAATTTTTCATTCTTCTAAACCAAGCTGACATAAGCATCCCAGCAAATAAACAGTTGCACTCACTCAGGCTTTCTTGCTCAGGATAAATTCCTAAGACCCGTGTTTCTGGATTCATGGAGACACTCTGTTTTGCTGGTTACTGTTGCACGTCCAGAAAACACACACATATAGATTTCAGAATAAAGGGGTTTCTTTTCCCCCTTTCCTACCTCTTGTTGGGAGACAAGAGGTTTTTTCTGTCTTTTCAAAAAGACAGAGGGAATAGTTCAAAGGTTTTTGAAAATACATTAACACTTTAATGTTATACCATGAGAGTTCACTGATCATGAAATTGGAATTGCATCACGGAAATTTAACTAACTTGAATTCAACCGTCTTTCATTAAATCCATCATTGATCTTTTTAATTTTTGTAGTTTTATACTTTTTATTTAATTTTTTTTTTTAAATCTTTGCACCCCGTGTGGGGCTCAAACTCACATCCCATAGATCAAGAATCTCTTGCTCTTCCAACTGAGCCAGCCAGGTACCCCCACCCACCACTGATCTTCAGATACCATTATTTTTTGTAAAATTAAGAAAATTTTTAAATAAACTTTTGTAATTGAGTTACCCCCCGCTGCCACTATAGTCCTTTTCAACATCTTAATAGGTCACACCATGCCTCGCTTAAAATTCCCTTCATCTTTTCTAAGGGATCTGGCAAGTTCTTTTACCTCTTGTTGCTGACTTGGTATGTGACAAGGAATCCTTTTGCACAAATCTCGGTGACAAAATGCAATCCAGCCCCACCGACTGTGGCCACTTACTTTTTAGGCAATCAGTAAAATTTGGTTGTTACTTTGCAAAAAATGGAAACCTGGAGTCATTCCCCCAAAGACAAGCATTTGCTTCACTAATGCGAAACCTCTGCCCCACTGTTCTGCTTGGGGGCCTTTCTGTGGACACAGAAACTCTCCACTTCAATGCCAAACCATATCGTAGTGCAAACTTCTGAAGATATTTTATTTTTAAAAAAATATTTTATTTATTTATTAAAATTTTTATTTATTTATTTGACAGTCAGAGATCACAGGTAGGCAGAGAGGCAGGCAGAAAGAGAGGAAGGGAAGCAGGCTCGGTGCTGAGCAGAGAGCCCAGTGCGGGGCTGGATCCCAGGACCCTGGGATCACGACCTGAGCCAAAGGCAGAGGCTTTACCCACTGAGCCACCCAGGTGCCCCAAATGAAGATATTTTAAACAGCAACTAAAATCAACCTGTGAAGGACCGGCAGTGCGCATCACTGGGCGGAAGTGATGACAGTATGAACGGCTATGACCAAGTTTCCTTAGACACGGGGAATGGAACCATGTCATGCCTGCCTGCTGGCTGACTGAGAGCAGACTGGAAAATGCATCTCCATTTCAGGGAGGTTAAAATTAGAAAAAATGTGCTTAGAACTAATAGTGTGCTTAGAATTAGCACTGATGAAATACGACTAGTGGGAGCCTCAAAAGTTCCAATGAAAAGAGAGATATTGACACAAGTGTGCTGATAATTATGTTCTCTTATGCCACTCAGTAAGCGTACGCCCCAGACTAGGCAGGAGATACGAAATGTGAATTTACCCAATTCCCAGTTGGTGTCATTTCTCACTTATCTGTCAGGATGAAGACATCTTTGCCATAGTAAGGGTGGTTCAAGAGTTTAAAGATACACAGACACATATAATATACCTACTTAGATAAATAGCTCATAGGTAGATAGATGGATAGATAGATACATGTAGCTCAACATGATTCCATTTTTTTTTTTAAAGATTTTATTTATCTATTTGACAGAGATCACAAGTAGGCAGAGAGGCAGGCAGAAAGAGAGAGGAGGAAACGGGCTCCCCGATGAGCAGAGAGCCCGATGCGGGACTTGATCCCAGGACCCTGGGATCACGACCTAAGCCGAAGGCAAAGGCTTTAACCCGCTGAGCCACCCAGGCACCCTGCTCAACACGATTCCTAACAAAAACCCAATAAACAGTCATCAACTCCAATTTTGAAGGAGGATTTAGTGAGAGACAGCATGTAACTCTGTAATATGATTGTTCCAAAGGAATTTTCAAGGGAAATTTAAAATTTTTGGATTTTGAGATCGTCACCTTTTTTTTTTTTTTTTTAAAGATTTTATTTCTTTTAGAGGGAGAACAAGTAGAAAGAGGGCATAAGCAGGGTGAGGGGCAGAGGGAGAAGCAGGCTTTCCGCTGAGCAGGGAACCTCATGCAGGACTCTAACCTGGAACTCCAGGATCATGACCTGAGCCAAAGGCAGAAGCTTAACCGATTGAGCCAAACAGGTGCGGGGAAACTGTCACCTTTTGTGCGGTTTCCGGATAGGGCTGGGACACAGGAGGAGAGGAGGGGTTGGAAAGGTACAAGGGAATGTGAGCAAAGGGAGAGAAGATGGACGAAAGCCAAGGGTAAAAGATGCAGATGTGTGAGATTCCAGCAGAACTCAAAAGAATAGAATGGAAAAGCTAGGGGCACCTGAGTGGCTCAGTGGGTTAAAGCCTCTGCCTTGGGCTCAGGTCATAATCTCAGGGTCCTGGGATTGAGCCCTGCATTGGGCTCTGCTCAGTGGGGAGCCTGCTTCCCTCTCTCTCTGCCTACTTGTGATCTCTGTCTGTCAAATAAATAAATAAATAAAATCTTAAAAAAAAAAAAAAGAATGGAAAAGCTATTTTGCCTCAATCTCTGGACTCTTCCATTTGTTTGAGACCAGGCTCCTTGCACATGACTGTGTTCTTTTTATACCTGTGTGCCCTTCCGGGTGCTGTGAGGCTCAACAGCAGGCTAACTTGCACTAAAGGGCCACCATTTTGCCAAGATCACCAATTTTTTCCTTCATCCCCCAGAGCAACCTTATGAATTTGGAATCCTTATTACTCTCATCATCTAGATGAAGAAACCGAGACTTAGGCAGACGGAGTAACTTGCACAAAGCCCCACCATGGCGGGGAAGGACGGAGGCAGCCAGAGGAAAAAGGTGGAGTGAAGGGATTTGTAGCAAGGATGCTTGGTCTCTGTCCCATAGTAGTTTTCTCTTGCTGGGGAGTAAATAACCACAAACCTGGAGGTTTAACCCAACACACACTTATTACATCACAGTAGCTCCAGCGTCTGAGAATGGCTCAGCTAAACTCCACTTCGGAGTCTCTCATAAGGCTGCAGTCAAGATGCTGACCAAGGCTGGGGTCTGACCTGAGTGTTATAAAGGACCTGTTCTCAAACCCATGTGATTGTTGGCAATATTCAGTTCTCCAAGGCTTGTTCCACTGATGGCCTCAGTTTCTTGCTATTTTTTAATCATATAAGCCTTTACAACGTGGCAACTTGCCTCTTCAAAGCTGATAAGGGAGCGTTGGATGGACGTTACGGTCTTAGGCAACATAATCACCTTTGCCATATTCCATGGGTTAGCAGCGAGTCATGGATCCTACCCACACTCAAGGGGACAAAATTACACAGGATAGGAACACTTGGAGGTGGCTTCATTGATCAGAGGAGGCCACCTTAAAGCTGTCTGCCACACATCCCCACTAAACTTCTCCCTGGTAAATCAACCTTCCTCAGCTTCCTTACTTATAAAATGGAGACCCTACTTCCATAAGCCAACCTCATAAAGTTCTAACAGGGATTAAATGTGTTCATCTTTGTAAAGTGCTTCAAACAATGCCTAGTGCATAGCTAACATCACACACACACACACACACACACTCACACAAATCTGTTAAACTGATAAATACCAGAACTAGAATCCAGACCCAGAATTGAAGGCTCTGGATCTTTATACTTTTGAAGAGACATTAGAAAATACAGAATAATCAAAATAAAGGAAAAATATTCCCATTCAAAATCCCAGCAAGCTATTTCACAGCTATTGAGAAACTGATTCTAAAGTTTATATAGAGAGGCAAGAGACCCAGAATAGTGAACACAATATTGACAGAGAAGGTCAAAGTTGGAGGACAGACATTACCTGACACCAAGACTTACTACAAAGCAACTATAATCAAGACAGTGTGGTATTGGTGAAGAAACAGACAAAAGATCAATGCAACAGAATAGAGAGCCAGAAATAGACTCACACAAATATAGTTGACTGATCTTTGACAAAGGGGCAAAGGCAATTCAATGGAGAAAGGCTCGTCTTTTCAGCAAATGGTGCTTGAACAACTGGACATCCACATATGGGGGGGGGGGCACCAAGCTTCCAAACATAGATAATACACCTTTCACAAAAATTCACTCAAAATGGATCACAAACTTAACTGTAAAATGCAGAATCCTGGAAGATAAGAGGAAAAAATCTAGATGAACTTGGGTTGGCAATGACATTTGAGATCCAATCTCAAAAGCATGATCTACAAAAGAAATAAATTGTTAAGCTGGGCTCCATTAAAATTAAAAATTTCTACTCTGTGAAGGACATTGTTGAGAGAATGAGAAGATAAACCACAGATGGGATAAAATCTTTGCAAGGCACATATCTAGTAAAGGGCTGGTATCTAGAGTATTCAAAGAGCGTTTAAAGCTCAACAATATGAAAGTGAACAACCCAAATAAGAAATGAACAAAAGATCTGAATAGACACCCCACCAAAGAAGATATACAGGTGGGATCTAAGTATATGAAAAGATGCTCAACATCATAGCTTATGGGAAGATTGCAAGCTAAAGCAATAAGTAGGCACCACTGCATACCTAATAGGATGGCTAAAACCCAGAATACAGTCAACACTAAATACTGGTGAGGATATGGAGCCCTAAAAATGCTTATTCATTGCTGGTGAAAATGCAAAAAGGTACAACCATTTTGGAAGACAGTCCTGGAGGTTTCCAAACATATTCTCACCACACAATCCATCAACTGGGCTCCCTGATATTTACTCAAATGAGAAGAAAACTCATCTCTACAAACAAAAAACAAAAACACCGTGCACTTGAGTGTTTATAGCAGCTTTATTCACTGCTGCCAAAACTTGGAAGCAACCGAGATGTCCTTTAACAGGTGAATGGATAAACAAACTGTGGTCCATCCAGACAATAGAACATTACTCAGTGCTAAAAAGACATGAACTATCAAGCCACAAGGAGACATGGAGGAACCTTAAACGTATATTGCAAAGCAAAGAAGCCAATCTGAAAAGGCGTCCTAGTGTATGGTTAAGCTGTATGTCATTCTGGGGAAGACTAAACCGTGGAGACAGTAAAAAGATCAGGGTTTGCCAGGGGTTTGAGGGGTGGGAGGGAGGAAGGGAAGGATGAACAGTTGGAGAATAGGGGATTTTTAGGGCAGAGAAACTATCCTGTATGACATCATAGTAGCAGATGTATGTCACCATACTTTTTTTTTTTTTTTTAGATTTTTATTTATTTGACAGACAGAGATCACAAGTAGGCGGAGAGTCAGGCAGAGAGAGGGAGAGGGAAGCAGGCTCCCTACTGAGCAGAGAGCCCGATGTGGGGCTCGATTCCAGGACCCTGGGATCATGACCCGAGCCAAAGGCAGAGGCTTTAACCCACTGAGCCACCCAGGCGCCCCTGTCACCATACTTTTGTCCAACCCACAGAATGTACATCAAGAGGGAGCCCTAAGTCAACTGTGGACTTCACTTATTAATAATGTATGAATATTGGGTTATCGATAGTTAACAGACCAATGCAAGGTGTTAGTAATAGGGGAAGCTGCGGGGGAGGGGTACTGGAAAGTCTGTGCTTCCTGCTCCATTTTTCAGTACATCTAAAATTGCTCCAAAAAATTGCCTATTAATTTTGAAATATATATCCTTAAAAACCCACCACCCGGAACAACCCTGTTCACTGTTCCATGGTTAAACTTCCAGTCTCATTTCCAAGTGAATATACTGATATATTTAATGAGAGCATCTTCAACAAGGGAATGCACATTTTTAAGAGTTTCAATGCAAGTAGCCAAAATTGTCCTCCAGAGAGGTACCTACTTCCAACACCCCCAGCGAAGTTAAGAGTGCTCTTTTCCCTGAACCCTGAGCAACAAAGAACTCCAACCAGGTTCTGGGATTAGTTTTTTTTTCCACAGCAGGTGGCAGGTCTGGCAGATGCCCAGCTTGCTGCCTGTTGTACTAGCAGTTCGAGAAGGAAGCAAGAACAGACCCGGCCATCTTCCTAGGTTTCAGCTCACAGATTTTAAGAAGCAGAGTCCAGGGAACCTCAAGGCAGGATGAGATCAGGCTTTTTGTCAGGATAAGATTTGTCAATAACTATTGAAAAGTCTTGTCAAGGTCAAATCCAGACCTCCCCAATGTACTGCCCCAAACTCTGGCCCTCTTGGAACAATACCAATCAAAGTACATTCTACAGAGTCCTACATACAATACCAGCCCAAAGGCAAAAGAGCCCAGAGTACAGGAGGGCTAAACCAGGCAAGCCTAGCATCAGACTGACATTTGGAAGTTACAGACTTAACTGTATTGTATGTGACCTTGAATAAATCATCTTCCCCTAGACTGTAAGGTTAAAAGTAGTCTGAATCCCTAAGATTATTGCTAACAAACCTAAAACAGAGGGACTTAGACTACAAGCTCCAATGCTGGCTTTCAAATCCAGACCTGACTCTTAAGTAGCTGTGCCACCTGAACAAGCTACTTAGCCTCTGTTTCTTCACATAGTAATGCTGATGTTATAGGAATCTTGTAAGGATTAAATGAGATAACACTTATATAAAGCTCAGCACATCATAAGCCCTTCTCTAAAAGGAAAACATTATGAATATTAGGGACCAATGAATGTCCCCCTCTCCCCACTGGTTTGCATATGGGGTGACTAAAGCCTAAGAAGGAAATGTCTGGCTCAAAGTCACACAGTTGAGTCACTGTTCCTGCCCAGAAGGTTGGTATTGGAAGCTTCCAAGCAATGAGCTTTTTGCTGAACTCCAAAGAACTCTTGGAGAATGCAGAGTGCTCAGACCGAGACCTCTGTCCCCTTAGTGGGCTGTTTTCCCTTGGGAGCCCTAATGAAATACAGGGCAGAAGCAGTTAGCATCTCAGACCACAGGTCTCTTCCAGAAACAGTATTTAGGACCCGAGTCTTTCCAGCACCAAATGTAATTACCCCATCAGTACTGTGACACAACTTATCAGAAAATTGGGGACTGGCTGGGGGCCACCTGGTTGCCAAGAATGCTTATGTTGGTTTGCTTTGTCCTTTGGATCTTAAAGAGCCAGCCCGGAGGTGCAGGGACAGGGAGATCCATCTCCTGGGTGGGGGCATCTAGTTTCAACTAACAGCAAAGCCCCAGCCTTCATATGCAAGCATCTCTCATTGTTCCCAGAGAGGAAGCGTAGCTCTTCACCACCCAGGAAGATACCCTGTGTGGTCCCACCTCCGTACCTTGGGTAGCTAGGGACTCCCACCAACCCCAACCTGGAAAGTCATTCCCCACCAGGTGTTTCTAGCTTGTCTCTCTGTTTCTACACTGACTCTTTCCTCCTTTGATCTACAGAATGACTTCAAAAGGGGACACTGCTGCACCAGGGGACACTGAGGGGGCTCAGGCTC
This sequence comes from Mustela lutreola, assembly GCF_030435805.1. Taxonomy (NCBI): domain Eukaryota; kingdom Metazoa; phylum Chordata; class Mammalia; order Carnivora; family Mustelidae; genus Mustela; species Mustela lutreola. Next base: position 87,612,373 of record NC_081300.1, on the reverse strand, counting down.
ATTTCCCAAGCACGGATGGAGAGCTACCTTGCCCAGTTTCTCATTCCCTTTCCAAGACAGCTGGTGTAGAGACTGATCATTGTCAGATTATAAAGACCCAGCCACTTCACCCCAATCTTGAAGGCATGAACATGTGAATCCAACAAAATCCCTGGTGCTTATATTCTGATGCTGAGGACAATCAAATAAATCATACACATACCACAAACACATGCACACATATTTAATACATGATATATGTGCTATGATGGTAAGTACTATGGAGAAAAATCAGAGGAAGGGAGTTAAAGAGAATCAGGGTAGAGCTGTCATTTTAAATGGACTGGGATCAGTCAGGGAAGGCCTGACTGATGAGAAGGTGGCATCTGAGTGAAGACTTAAGAAAGTAAGGGGATGAGCCACGTGGATGTGGATATCTTGGGAGGGAATGTTTCAGGCAGATAGTGGATATCTTGGGAGGGAATGTTTCAGGGAGATAGTTCGGCAAGTGCAAAGGCCCTGAGGTAAGTGCATGCCTAGCATTTTTGAGCAGAGGGTGGTCTGGCTGAAGGGAGTGATACAAAAGATGAGGTTAGAAGTGGGTGAGAGCTGGGCATCATATAGGCTTAGTAAGCAATTCCAAGGACTTTGGCTTTTACTCAGAGCATATGGGAGACCACTGGACATTTTTGAGCAGAGAATAACATTTTTCCAGGACTTGTGATTGTTGCTTCCAGAATAGACTAAAGAGAGTCAGAGCACTGGTGGGAGACTATTATAATAATCCAGGTAAGAGGGGCACCTGGGTGGCTCAGTGGGTTAAAGCCTCTGCCTTCGGCTCAGGTCATGATCCCAGAGTCCTGGGATCAAGGCCCCCATAGGGCTCTCTGCTCAGCGGGAAGCCTGCTTCCTCCTCTCTCTCTCTCTGCCTACCTCTCTGCCTACTTGTGATCTCTGTCAAATAAATAAATAAAATCTTTAAAAAATAATAATAATAATAATTCAGCTAAGAAGCTATGGTGACTCAGACCAGGACTAAGACTGCAATAGATATTGTCAATTTCCTAACAAATTCCATTCTCCCTTTCTTCCCTAGCAATAGCTGAGCACATGCCTGTTCAGCTGAGGACTACATTTCCCAACCTTCCCTGGGGACAAGACGGGCCCTTGTGACTAAGTTTTAACCAATGAAACACAAGCGAAAGTGATGTGTTTAGCATCGCCCCATTTGCTTAAAAGAGAATTGTGCATCTTGTTCTTTTTCTTCCTTCCCCTTTATACAAAGGCCTAGGGATGTGCTCAGATGCAGCTGAACCATGCAGATAAGGATGATGCTAGGGAAGGAAGCTGGTTCCCTGAGCGAGGGTATAGAGAAAAGCCTCACGTTCCAGTCACCACTCACCTCAGGACAGCTTCACAAATAAGAAATAAACCTCTGTCTTCTTTAATCCACAGCATTTGGGGGTTCTTTGTTACAGCGGCTTAACCTTTACCTCAACTAATACGCAGACTTTTATGGAAGGTTTAGTGATATCAGGAGTGAATTACAGCACAGTATGAAAGAGGAAACAACCCAAAATGTTAACACTCAACGTCTCCATTCTTGAAGCTCCTTAAAGTCTCACAGACTGTCCCTCCCCCTAGGTCCCTTGCCTGATACCTTCTCTGTTTATGCCTACTCACTCCCCAGACAGGCATCCTTCTCCAACTTCCCTGTGCCCAGTGACATCTGCAAAATTGTATTCTATTTTGCCAAGCAAATGAATATCTTTTTCCCAACCTTCATCACCGACAGTTCCAGGACCTTCCGTGGCATTATTCAAAATTCTTGGTGGCTCATCCTCAGAAAAGAAGGATGCACCTAAACCAGGTCTCCCATATTGACATTAAGCATTAGCAGAAACTTTGAAATCATGTTTTTCTTTCCCTCTGTAAGCAGAAGGGAGAGGGGCTAGCAGTGCAGAAAAATATATATATATTTTCTTAGAAACCTTAGGGTTTGCTCCTGGAGTTTTAGATTCCCTCTTCCACATACTCAGATACAAATATACACACAACGGGCACCTGCAGAGATGCGTTCACATGGTTCTTTCTCACATACACACACTTCGGCACTCACGGGCACACAGACTGCTGAGTTGAGAGGGAAAACCCTGGGTTTGTTCATTCAGTTCCTTTCTGCTTTCCAACCCCAGCTCCCAACAACACTGACACACTGTGAGTGTCTCACCAAAATTCACAGTGGGGACATGCTGTTCTCTCATTTCCTCCCTGCTTTTATGGTCTATTATGTTCATTAATACCACTGGAAAGTGAGTTGTAGAATGAATCAGAAACAAGACCCCATCTCGAAGCCTCCAGAAGCGAAGCCCAAGTTTGGCAGTCAGACTCTGCTATCGTGTCATATTTACACCCAGAACAAAATGAGACGTCTACCAGGGCTACCTACTTGGGGGATGGCTGCGGTCAGCGGCGTGTCCACACCACCCCTCCATCAGCAAAGTCAATGGCAGAAACAGCACTAAGATCTGACCAGAATTAACCCCCCGCTGCTCCTGGGGTGTGAGGGGGACAGGGGAATCAGTGGGGAATTCTATGTATCTTTCTGTGTCTCCTTAAGAACAGATGTGGGTGCATACTGTGTGTTAACTGGCTGAGTTGCACACATCCAAGTGTACACTATATTCTTACATAGAAACACGTGCTGATCTGTGTGTAAGTTTCTAGGTTATTGGTCGGGACTTATTTCTCCAGCCCATTTCAGACCATTCTTCCACCATTCCATGTTCTCAATACATGCACTTCATAAATTCCTTAATTCTCTCTGTCTCTCCCTTTCTCTGTGCTTCATTCTCTATCCCTGTCCTTCTCTTTTTCTTCTTTTCTCTGACCATGCATTCCCCTCCTTCCCTCCCCCTTCTCTCCCTAACACACTAATTGCATCCACCGCACCCATCTCCCCTGGCTACCTCCTACCTCCCTTTCATGCCTCAGCTCTCTGCTGGGTGAGAGCCCCCAGGCGCCCTCCCTTCCCCTTCCAGAACTCTCATCCACAATACCGCCACTTTGTTACTCCTTGTCTTCCCTGTCTGCAGTGCTTTTGTATGGTGTCTTCTTCGCTAAATGCCAGCCTTTTCCCAGAATCCCCTCCTCTGCAGGGTCCTGTGATCAAATTGGCCACAAGAGATGTTTGGGTGAGCTCTGAAAGGTGGACATTGCTAAAGTCAAACACAGAGAATTCCCTGAGCAGACAAAAGCAGTTAGTCACACCAGCATAGCTTAATTCAGCTTATTTTGCAAAACCAGTGGGGTTAGCTTGACCTGGCTCACTTCTGGCTTATCCCTCTGAAAATCAGAAGCAAAACTTAAATAGTTCCCCCAAATTAATAGGAGTCCCGACTAACCAATTCCTTTTCATTTAAGAACATTCAAATATTTTTTTAAAAATATATATATTTTTTATTTATTTGACAGAGATCACAAGTAGGCAGAGAGGCAGGCAGAGAGAGAGGAGGAAGCAGGCTCCCTGCTGAGCAGAGAACCCGACGCGGGGCTCGATCCCAGGACCCTGAGATCCTGACCTGAGCTGAAGGCAGAGGCTTTAACCCACTGAGCCACCCAGGCGCCCCAAGAACATTCAAATATTGTCAAAGGTTGCATGTAGAATGAACACTCACTATCTGAGCTGTGGTGTATCTCTGAGCCTCATATTCCATGTTTGGGGTTGAATGCTTTGCTGACTGCACAGTAAGTTTTAGGAATTACAATGTAATTGATTGGTTTTACTCTTTTTTTTTTTTTTTCTTTAATGAACCTTGACCACATGAAGCCCAAGCTGCCTTTACGCTTGAAGGGTCAATGGAAGTTTAGGTGCTATCACAGCGTCCACCCAAATCATAGATCAAGTGGCCCATCTTGTTGGAGGCTGGGGGACAACAGACAAGCCTGTGGTTTCTCCATCTCTTGCCAGACCTTCTCTTCTGCCTTCTCTAAATCCTAGGCCAGATTTGGGTGCACCTCCATGGTCCTCCTATAGGTCACAGCATTACTGACGTCTGGCGGCACCAAGGGCAGTACATGGGTCCAGCCCACCTTCATGGGTTCTCCTTTGCTCTTGCTGTCTGTTTCATGTCCACGTGTTCTAACCGGCAGCCCTGCTGACTTCAGCCTCCACATCTAAAGCGGTAGTAAAGGATTTACATGGGCAGCCCCACCAATGGTCCAGCTCTACAATAAAGCCCCTTGACTACCCATCACGACTCTGCTTTTCCAACCTGCTACAGAGCCTCTCTGGGGACAAGACTCCCATCGCTCAGCTTCGAGGTGAATGCAATCGTTCACTGCTGAATCCCCAGGGCTGAGAGCGCACCCACCGCCTGAGAATAGCTCAGTGAGAAAACTCTGGACTCATTCACAATATTGATGTACTCACATAGTGATGTATGCACACACAAGGATTTCTGTATGGCTCTGATTAGATCCGCCCTTACAGCCTGGCAGCCCGGGATTAAATATGTCATACTTCTGGGTTTTACTAGGTCCTCAGTGCTTTCAAAATTTTTAATTAGTTGTTAGCATTTAGGAGTCAGAAGACACATACCAAATCCAGGATTTAAGCTTCTCCTAAAAGATCCAAAGATCAGGCAACATTGAGAGCACGTGGGGCCTCCTGACAGCAGTTGGGTAAAGATGTTTACATTACCTCCTGGCCCCTGGAGAACTTCAAGTTTGGACTGTTCTCCCTGAGGGCTTCTTTTTTGTGAAAGGGGCTAATCTTTCAACATGTGTTAGCTGATCTTTTTGTGTCTCTATTTCTTGCCACCCAACGGAAATCCTAAATGATGCAACAGGCACCAGTATATTTCACTTATATTAAGAGTGGAAGGGGAGGGATATGTACTACATGATCAACACCTTCCCATGAGCTAAACTCGCATATACCCTGAATCCAAACAAACACGCAGAACAGTCCTTTTCATTAGACTTCTGTCAGGCATTTGCGCCTGAAGAGAGTCCCCAGAGGGCGGGGAGATAGGATGGCTGTTCACCTCTATTTTGATCATCCCCACACGCCCAAATGACCATGGGATCTTCAAGGCAGACTCTTAGAGCTCCCCATCTCCTCTTTGGAAATCTCTCTCTCCCGTGCCTGTAGCTGATGTAGCTGTCCATCCCCTCATCACACAGCAGCACAGGTGCCTACCACCTATCGCAAATGCCAATGATTCACCACAAAGGTGCCTTCTCTGTAGCTTGGCTTCAGGCTGGAGCAGATACAAGATAACTGAGCCTCTGGTGTGGCCACACTGGGTCCTTCTTAGCAGAGCAATCCAGAGGAGACCCTGTCCCTTCCTCTGCCTTGATTTATTTTATCAAGACACCCCCTTTGTGGGGTGCCTGGGTGTCTCAGTCTGTTAAGCATTTGGCCTCAGCTCAGGTCATAATCTCAGGGTCCGGGGATTGAGTCCCACGTCCAGCTCCCCGCTGAGCAGGGAGCCTGCTTGTCCCTCTTCCTCTGCCTCTGCCTCTCTCCCTGCTTGTGCTCTCTCTGGCTCTCTCTCAAATAAATAAATAAGATCTTGGAAAAAAAAAAAAAAAAGACACCCCCTTTGTGAGGACAGCTTTATTATGCACCTGTTATTGTTTCTATATGCATATTTAAATATGTATTCATTTCTATTTGCATACTTCCTTCTATCAACACCTGCGGGGTGGTACTTCCCATTGTATGTGCATTATATGATCCTGAGTACATGTGTGTGACAAGGCATGTACGTGGATATATTTATAAGAGAATACTTGCTTATTAAGGTGCCTTGTATAGGCCTGGAACTAGACAGGACTCCTCAGGAGCTCATTCGATTTGCACAGCCCGTTACAATACGGTAGTACTAGCCTCATTTTATACAGAGAAAAATCAGGCTTAGAGTGTGAAAGTCTTTCAGCCAAAGGGACAGCGAGACAAATTGTAAGCTCATTTGTGCTGCTGGTGCCACCCTCCTGCCCACACTCCCTCCCCTCACCCCCGACCCCGTTACCAGGGCACCCATCACCAACCACTGCCAATGGCGGTTGCCAACATCTCATACCTGCATGCCCTGCTCAGAGAGGCCTAGAAGCTTGTGTCCCTTTCTTGGGAGAGATTCAGAGACCACTGCCTGACTGGTATGGGGAAAACAAAAGCCCTGGTTATTTACAGGAGAAGGAGAGTGAAAGACCCAGATCAGGGCAGAGGAAGGAGCTTCGAAAATGTGATTGCAAGAGAAGCTAGTCTGGGGCACCTGGGTGGCTCAGTAGGTTGGGCCTCTGCCTTCGGCTCAGGTCATGATCTCGGGGTCCTGGGATCGAGCCCCGCGTCAGGCTCTCTGCTCAGAGGGGAGCCTGCTTCCCCCTTACCCCACCTGCCTCTCTGCCTACTTGTGATCTCTGTCCGTTAGATAAATAATAAAATCTAAAAAAAAAGAGAGAGAGAGAGAGAGCTAGTCTGAATTCCCATCTTTGGCTCTGCTTTTGGGGATCCTGAGCTAGACCTCACTGGATGGAGTTGAAGGCTAGGCTCTGTCTAACTAAAAACCCAGGGATTTTTGCTCCACACCATACTGTCTTCTCCCTAGATGTGCGCCTCGCAATTCATGCTCCTCTGGGTTGATTTTCCCACACCTTTTTCCAGAGGTAGTCATGAATAGGAATTGTTTGTTTGTCTAAAAGCAGAGTGGAAGCTAACTGTTTTAGACTGCGAGACACTGTAATGGACACTGTGCCTGTTACATTACATTTTATGGTTTTATAGCAATTACGCTGCATTTTATGGTGTCATAACATATTACATTTTATGGCTTAATATCAGCTTTAATACAAGACACCGTGGTCCAGAATTTTAACAAGGGGAAGCTTCTCCTGGTGGGATGGTAATGGGCTTTCCGCATGACCACACGCCTTCCAGCAGGATGCCGGGGAAGGGGATGAGGTCTCCCTCAAGCCTCAAGAGCCATCCCATCCCGTGCCCCCTCAGTCAAGCTTGGCTTTCTTGCTAGGGGTCCTTGTGCAGACTTGCAGAACAGATGCTGCTCTGGGCCTCCAGCCCCCACACTCCCATCTCTCCCTCATCCCCATTTTCCTGTTCACACAATAAGCAAGATGCTCCTTCCGTAGTACAAAGCTGATCAAGTTACGGCCCTGCTTCAAACCCAATAATACATCTTCCCATTGTCTTCAGGGCCAAGTCTAGACTCTGGTCCAAACTCAGCCTCTGGTTCAAGGACTTTCCTATTCTGATCCGCAGCCTTGACCCATCCATCCCTGCCATGTACCCTGTGCTAAAGCCACCATGAGTTTCCTGCCATTACCAAGTGTGTTGTGTCCTCCTGTATTCTCATGCCTTTGCACATGCTGTTCCCTCTGCCTGGAATCCCTTCCCAGATCATTATTTTTCTAGGCATTCAGTCAATAAATATTTATTGAGCACCTACAATGCTAGGCATTGTTCTGACCACTAGCCTCGACTCTCATGGAGCTGACTTTCTGATGGGAATAGGTGACATTGTATTAATCCTCCAAAACTCAACTCAGGTCCCTTCCTCCAGGAAGCCTGCCTTGATAGGCCCAAGTAGTGAAACAGGCATTGTACCCTGGGTTATAACACTGATCATCAAAATTGTAGTCGTCTATTCCTTTCTCTGCCTTCCCCAAAGGCAGGGACAATGCCCTATCCATCTTTTCTTTTGTTTTCCCAATACCAAGCAAAGTTCCTGGCCCTTGGAAGTGCCCAGAAAGATAACCAAAACACGAACGAATAAAGCAAGAGAGAATAAATTATGAGTGTGATTTAGGGAAACTGGTGAGATTTCACGCGCATCCCCAGCACAGAGGCCTCCAACCTTGCCACCAGAAACTCATTACTTTAGGTTAAGCATTGTTCACTCCCAGCAATGCTTCCGAATGCAAATGGCCCTGAAAGTAAGATGTTTACATGAATTATCCACCAAGGCTCCTAGAAGCTGGCTGGAGAGGACAGGACTTAAGTGAGCTGCTCGCCTGCCCAGGAAGATACAGACTGAAGGAAAGGAAGGAGGTTTTGTGCCAGACTCCAACCTGAACCCAGGAAACTGGTTGCAGATATTGACAAATACATTAACTAAAAAGCCTTGGGAATCATAGCCTGTTAGAGAGGTCCTGGAGGGAATAAAACCAGCTCTAAGTTAGGCATCGGATTCTAGCCCTGGCTCTCCCACTGACTTGCTATGCAACCTTTGGCAAGACCCCTCAGCCTCTCTGGGCCTCGGTTTCATGAACTATAAAATAAAGAGGTTGGGCAAGATAGGATCAGAGCCTCTGAGGAGTTACCAGAGCTAATTGTCATTACCAGCTGTGGCCTCAGGCAAGCTGCTTTACCCTGTGGGCCTCCATTTTCTCATTCATAAAATGGAGCTGGGTGTAAAAATATACATTCCTCAGTGGTTGGTGGAAGTACTTAATACAAATAAAGCAAGTAGCACAGAACCTGAGCTCTCATTAGCACCCGAAAAATGTTGGTTATTATTAAATGAACCAAAGGGTCAGGGCGCCTGGATGGCTCAGTCTGTTAAGTGGTCCACTCTCGATTTCAGCTCAGGTCATGATCTTGGGATCCTGAGATCAAGCCCAATTCGGGCTCCATGCTGGGTGGGCAGCCTGCTTGGGATTCTTTTGCTCCCTCTCCCTACCCGCCCCCACTCTTGTTTGCACGTACATGTGCATGTTCTCTTTCTTAAAAAATCAAACCAAACCAATCAATCAGTCAATCAAAGGGTCGACACTGGAATCTGCAAACCACAGAAGGCCAGAGCTGAGAAAGACACTGATAAAAACAACAGGAGATAATTAGCAGGGATGCACCATGTTCCACGCTCCGTGACAAGTGCTCCATGAACCACCTCTCCTGTGGGACTCACAGGCCCTGTGGTGCAGCCCTTCCGTGAAGCTGGACTCCCCACAAAACTCAGAGCAGGTGACTAATGCGTCCAGGCTCACATAGGGCCTGAGTGGCATCTCTCGGGCTTTGAACCAGGAAGTACTTGATGCTGAAGCTTTCCATCTAATATAGTAAATGTTTAGTCATTCTTTCTTCCCATCTTCCATCCCAGATTTCTCTTTCCCTCAAGGACTCCACTTAAACATATCTCAGGCTGTTCGAAACTGTCCAGCAGCTGAATGAAGCTCTGCTCATTTTTAAAAAATTCTTTTCCCTCTGTGGGTTCCACGGTGGATCATTTCTATTGCAGAATCTTCAACTTTGCTAATATTTTCTTCTGCAACCTCTAATCTGCAGTTAACTGCGTTTGGTGTATTCTTCATCTCAAACATGGGAGTTTTCATCCCTGAAAGGTTAGTTCAGGGAAAGGAGCAAATGGTGGAGGAGTAGGTGACCTGGGTAGCCTCAGGTCTCACGAGTTCAGCTAGAAAGTTATCAAACCATCCTGAACAGCTACAAACTCAATAGGAGACTGAAGAGAAGAAGAGCAGCAATTCTAGGAGCAGAAAAGCGACCACTTTCTGGAAGGTACAACATGCAGAGAAGTGAATCCGAGGGGATACATGGGAAGAGAGACCAGTGGGGGGTGGGGGGGCAGCTCCTGGCATGCGTTAGAGCAGCTGAGCACAGAATCGAAACTTCTAGAAGTCTGACCTCCTGAGGAACGCCGCACCAGAGGCTAAGCGAGGTGGGGGCCCTCGGGGGCACAGTGTGGTCTCAGGTCCCATAGGGTCACAGAAAGACCGGGAGTGTCTGAGTGTGACAGAGCGAGGAGGCCGGCTGCAGAGACGGAGCCCAGCAGTGAGCTCTCAGCTCGGGGTTACCTTAAACTATGATCCGAGGCTCACTGGGGCTGCTGCTCTTTGAGCAGGACCCCACAAGTAGCAGATCCAGGGGGAGTGATGCACGGCAGGAATCAGCTGGGCTTGGAGACTCCAAACGGGGCATGTGCCAGAGATAGAAATGCTCGGTCACAGCCTGGGTGAGCTCGGAGCGTGGCGGAAGAACAGGGGCATGGGAAGGATTGATGGCTTATCTCTGAGGGTGCACTGAGGAGTGGGCCCCCGGCTCTCAGCTAGGCGAGATTGGAGGACTCCAGTCTCAGAGACTGGGAGGCCCCCATCTTCATTCTCCAACTCTAAAGCTCTACAGAAAGCGGAAGGAAAGCGTTCAGGGAAGACCAAAACTGCGCAGGCCCCTGGCAAGGGCGGCGCAATTCTGCCTCAGGCAAAGACAATTGAGAATCACTGCAACAGGACCCTCCTCCAGATCATCAAGAATCTCCAGCTGAGACCAAGTTCACTGATAAGTAAGAACTAAGGAATTTCAGAGTTAGGAGAAAGCAACACATAGAGTTCACGGCTTTTTCCCCACAATTCTTTAGTCTTCCAAAGTTAAATTAAAAAAATTTTTTTCTTATTCTATTTTTAAAAAATTTTTCCTCTTTCCTATTTTAGCCTTTTCAAAACCATTTTATCTTATCAATACCTTTTTAAAAATCTTTTAAATTTTTCATTGTTATGGTCATAGTCTATCCCTTCATGGTATTTAACCTTATTTTTTGTATACATACAGATATTTCCTTTTTTAAAATTTTTGGGATACAGTTTCTTCTAACAGATCAAAATATACCCTAAATCTAGCACATGGCTTTGTTCTAGTCTCCAGCCTGATCACATTCTTTCCTCTTTTTTTTTCTTTTTTCACCAACTTCTTATCAATTCTTTTTTTAGAATCTTTTCTAATTTTCATCTTTATAGTCATAGTCCATCATTTCATTGTGCTTATCCTTTTTTGTGTGTATATATGTAAGTTTTTCTTTCTTTAAATTTTTGGGAGGCAGTTTCTTCCAACAGACCAAAATACACCCAAAATTAAGTGTGTGACTCTGTTCTATTCAGCCTAATATATATATATATATATATATATATATATATATATATATAATTTTTTAATTTTCCCTCTCCCTTCTTCTCCCTCTGGTTATTTCGGGTCTCTTCTAATTTTGTTAGTGCATATTTTGGGGGGGGTCATTTCCACCCTTTTAGTATTTTATTCTCTCGTTCATCTATTCTTATCTGGATAAAATGACAAGGTGGAAAAATTCACCTCAAAAAAAAAAAAAAAAAAGAAAAGAAAAGAACAAGAGGCAGTACCTATGGCTAGGGACCTAAAAAATACAGACGTTAATAAGATGTGAGAACTAGCGTTCAGAATAACAATTATCAAGGTGCTAGCTGGGCTCAAAAAAAAGCATGGAAGATACTATTTCTCCTTTCCGGAGAAATAAAATCCCTTTCTGGAGACATAAAAGAACTAAAATCCAACCAAGTTAAAATTTAAAAAGCTATTAATAAGGTGCAATTTAAAAAAATAGGGGCTCTTACTGCTAGGATAAATGAGACAGAAGAGGGAATTAGTGATATAGAAGACCACATGATGGAGAATAAAGAAGCTGAGAAAAAAAGAGATAGCTACTAGACCACAAGCAGAGAATTTTTAGAGATAAGTGATACTATAAGACAAAACAATGTTAGAATAATTGGGATTCCAGAAGAAGAAGAAAGAAAGAAAGGGGAAGGAGGTATATTGGAACAAATTATAGGAGAGAATTTCCCTAATTTGGTGAAGGGAACAAGCATCAAAGTCCGGGAGGCACAGAGAATCCCCCCCACCAAAATCAGTTAAAATAAGTCAACAACCCATCATCTAATAGTAAAACTTACAAGTCTCAGTGACAAAGAAAAAATCCTGAAAGCAGCATGGGACAAGAGGTCTCTAACAATGGCAGAAATATTAGATTGGCAGCAGATGTATCCACAGAGACCTGGCAGGCCAGAAAGGACTAGCATGATATATTCAGAACACTAACTGAGAAAAACATGCAGCCAAGAATACTATATCCAGCTAGGCTGTCATTGAAAATAGAAGGAAAGACAAAAAAAATTCCAGGACAAACAAAAACTAAAAGAATTTGCAAATACCAAACCTGCCCTGTAAGTCTAAGAGAGCCACTAAAAGTAACAGGCTAGAAAGGAACAGAGACAATATACAATAACAGTCACCTGACAGACAGTACAATGGCACTAGATTCATCTCTTTCAATAGTTACCCTAAATGTAAATGGGCTAATTGCCCCAATCAAAAGACACAGGGTATCAGAATGGATAAAAAAAACAAAACCCATCAATATGCTTTCTATAGAAACTCATTTTAGACCCAAAGACACCTCCAGATTTAAAGTGAGGGGGTGGAAAACAATTTACCATGCTAATGGACCTCAAAAGAAAGCTGGGGTGTCAATCCTCACATCAGATTAGTTAGATTTTAAGTCAAAGGCTATAATAAGAGATGAGGAAGGACACTGTATCATACTTAAAGGGTCTGTCCAACAAGAAGACCTAACAATTTTAAATATCTATGCCCCTAACATGGGAGCAGCCAACTACTTAAACCAATTAATAACAAAATCAAAGAAACACATCGACAATAATACAATAATAGTAGGGGACTTTAGTACCCCCTCACTGAAATGGACAGATCATCTAAGCAAAAGATCAACAAGGAAATAAAGACTTTAAATAACATACTGGACCAGATGGACATCACAGATATATTCAGAATATTCCATCCCACAGCAACAGAATGCACATTCTTCTATAGTGCACATGGTACATTCTCCAGAATAGATCACATCCTGTATCACAAATCACGTCTCAACCAGTACCAAAAGATTGGGATCATTCCCTCATGTTTTCAGACCACAATGCTTTGAAACTAGAACTCAACCACAAGAGAAAAGTTGGAAAGAACTCAAATACATGGAGCTAAATAGCATCCTACTAAAGAATAAATGGGTTAACCAGGAACATAAAGAAGAATTTAAAAAATTCATGGAGGGGCACCCGGGTGGTTCAGTGGGTTGGGCCTCTGCCTTCGGCCCAGGTCGTGGTCTCAGCGTCCTGGGATCGGGCCCCGCATCAGGCTCTCTGATCAGCGGGGGGTCTGCTTCCCCCTCTCTCTCTGCCTGCCCTTCTGCCTACTTGTGATCTCTGTCTGTCAAATAAATAAATTAAATCTTTTAAAAAGATAAATAAAAATTAAATTAATTAATTAAAAATGCATGGAAACAAATGAAAATGAAAACACAACTCTACAAAATCTTTGGAAAACAGCAAAGGTGGTCCTGAGAGGAAAGTATATAATAATACAAGCCTTTCTCAAGAAACAAGAAAGTTATCAAGTATACAATCTAACCCTACACCTAAAGGAGTTGGAGAAAGAACAACAAAGAAAGCCTAAACCCAGCAAGAAAAGAGAAATAATAAAGATCAGAGCAGAAATCAATGAAATAGAAACCAAAAGAACAGTAGAACAGATTAACAAAACTAGGAGCTGGTTCTTTGAAATAATTAATAAGATTGATAACCCCCTGGCCAGACTTATCAATAAGAAAAGAGAAAGGACCCAATCATGAATGAAAGAGGAGAGATCACAACCAACACCAAAGAAGCACAAACAATTATAAGAACATATGAGCACTATATGCCAGCAAATCTGACAATCTGGAAGAAATGAATGCATTCCTAGAGACATATAAACTACCAAAACTGAACCAGGAAGAAGTAGAAAACCTGAAAAGACCCATAACCAGTAAGGAGAGTGAAGCAGTCATTTAAAGCCTCCCACCAGGGGCGTCTGGGTGGCTCAGTGAGTTGAGCCACTGCCTTCGGCTCAGGTCATGATCTCAGGGTCCTGGGATTAAGCCCTGCATCGGGCTCTCTGCTCAGCGGGGAGCCTGCTTCCTTCTCTCTCTCTTCCTGCCTCTCTGCCTGCTTGTGATCTCTGTCTGCCAAATAAATAAATAAAATCTTTAAAACAAAAAAAATAAAAAAATAAAATCTCCCAACAAACAAGAGCCCAGGGCCAAGTGGCTTTTCAGGGGAATTCTACCAAACATTTTTTTTTTTTAAAGATTTTTATTTATTTGACACAGAGAGAGAGACAGCGAGAGAGGGAATACAACAAGCAGGGGGAGTGGGAGAGGGAGAAGCAGGCTTCTTGTGCTGCAGAGAGCCTGATGCAGGGCTCAATCGCAGGACCTGGGAATCATGACCTGAGTCAAGGGCAGATGCCCAATGAATGAACCACCCAGGTGCCCCTTCTACCAAACATTTAAAGGAGAATTAATACCTATTCTCCTGAAACTATTCCAAATAATAGAAATGGAAGGAAAACTTCCAAACTCATTTTATAAAGCCAGCATTACCTTGATCCCCAAATGAAACAAAGACCCCACCAAAAAGGAGAATTACTAACCAAGATCCTTGATGAACATGGATGCAAAAATTCTCACCAAAATACTAGCCAATAGCGAGGCAACTGGGTGGCTCAGCCGTTAAGCCTCTCCCTTTGATTCGGGTGGTCCTGGGATTGAGCCCTGAACTGAGGTCCCTGCTCAATGGGGAGCCTGCTTCTCCCTCTCTCTCTCCCCCTGCTTGTGTTCCCTCTCTTGCTGTGTCTCTCTCTGTCAAATGAATAAATAAAATCTTGAAAAAAAAATACTAGAAAATAGGATCTAACAATACATTAAAAGGATTATTCATGGGCCACCTAGGTAGCTCAGTGGGTTAAGCCTCTGCCTTCAGCTCAAGTCATGGTCTCAGGTCCTGGGTTCAAGCCCCGCATCAGGCTCTCTGCTCAGGAGGGAGCCTGCTTCCCCCTCTCTCTCTGCCTGCCTCTCTGCCTGCTTGTGATCCCTCTCTCTGTCAAGTAAATAAATAAAATCTTAAATTAAAAATACTTATAAAAAGGATTATTCGTCCCAACCAAGTGGGATTTATTCCTGGGCTGCAAGGTTGGTTCAACATCCAGAAATCAATGAATACAATACATTAATAAAAGAAAGAACAAGAACTCTATAATACTCTGAACAGATGCTGAAAAAGCATTTGACAAAATACAGCATCTTTTCTTGATCAAAACTCTTCACCATGCATGGATAGAGGGTACATACCTCAATATCATCAAAGCCAACTATGAAAAACATGCAGCAAATATCTTTCTCAATGGGGAAAAACTGAGAGCTTTTCCCCTAAGGTCAGGAACACAGCAGGGCTTTCCACTATCACTGCTGCTATTCAACATAGTACTAGAACTCCTAGCCTCAGCAATCAGGCAACAACAACAACAAAAAAGGCATCTGAATCGGCAAAGAAGAAGTCAGACTCACTCTTTGCAGATGATAGGATACTTTATGTGGAAAAGCCAAAAGACTCCACGGCTAAAACTGCTACAAAACTGCTACAGCTCATACAGGAATTTAGTAAAGTGTCAGGATATAAAATCAATGCACAGAAATCTGTTGCATTTCTATACACCAACAATAATACAGAGGAAAGAGAAATTAAGGAGTCGATCCCATTTATTATTGCTCCCAAAGCCATAGATACCTAGGAATAAACCTAACCAAAGAGGCAAAGAATCTGTACTCTGAAAACTATAAAGTACTCATGAAAGAAACTGAGGAAGACACAAAGAAATGGATTCTCATGGATTCTCATAGATTGGCAGAATAAATACTGTGAAAATGTCTATGCTACCTAAAGCAAGTTATACATTTAATGCAATCCCTATCAAAATACCATCAATTTTCTTTCAAAGAAATGGAACAAATAATCCTAAAATTTACATGAAACCAGAAAAGACCCTGAATAGCCAGGGGAATATTGAAAAAGAAAACCAAAGTTGGCGACATCACAATTCCAGACTTCAACCTCTATTACAAAGCTGTAATCATCAATACAGTATGGTATTATCACAAAAACAGACACATAGATCAATGGAACAGAATAGAGAACTCAGAAATGGACCTTCAACGTCACAGTCAACTAATTTTTGACAAAGCAGGAAAGAATATCCAGTGGAAAAAAGACAGTCTCTTCAACAAATGGTGTTGGGAGAATTGGACAGCCACATGCAGAAGAATGAAACTGGACCATTTCCTTACACCACACACGAAAATAGACTCAAAATGGATGAAAGACCTCAATGTGACATAGGAATCCATCAAAATCCTTGAGGAGAACACAGGCAGCAACCTCTTCGACCTCAGCCACAGCAACTTCTTCCAGACACATCACTAAAGGCAAGGGAAGCAAGGACAAAAATGACTTGGGACTTCATCAAGTTTAAAAGCTTCTGCACAGCAAAGCAAACAGTCAACAAAACCAAAACACAACTGACAGAATGGGAGAAGATATTCGCAAAAGACATATCAGATAAAGAGCTAGGATCCCAAGTCTATAAAGAGCATATCAAACTCAACACCCAAAGAACAAAGAATCCAATCAAGAAATGGGCAAAAGACATGAACAGACATTTTTGCAAAGAAGACATCCAAATGGCCAAGAGACACGTGAAAAAGTGCTCAACATCACTTGGCATCAGGGAAATCCAAATCAAAACCACAGTGAGAAACTACCTCATACCAGTCAGAATGGCTAAAATTAACCAGTCAGGAAACTGACAGATGTTTGTGAGGATGCAGAGAAAGGAGAATCCTCCTCTACTGTTGGTGGGAATGCAAGCTGATATAGCCACTCTGGAAAGCAGCAGGGAGGTTCCTCAAAAAGTTGAAAATAGAGCTCTCCTGTGACCCAGAAATCACATATTGGGTATTTACCTTACAGATACAAAGGTAGTGATCTGAAGGGGCACATGCATCCCAATGTTTATAGCAACAATGCCCACAATAGCCAAGCTATGGAAGGAACCTAAAAGTCCATCAACAGACAAATGGATAAAGAAGATGTGGTGTGTGTATATACAATGGAATACCAAGCAGCCACCAAAAGAAACAAAATCTTACCATTTGTAATGACATGGTTGGAACTAGTGGGTATTGGGATGCCTGGGTGGCTCAGTGGGGGGAACTAGTGGGTATTATGCTACGTGAAATAAGTCAATCAGAAAAAAACAGGTATCATATGATCTCTCCGATATGAGGAATTTGAGAGGCAGGGCAGGGTGTTGTGGGGGAAAGGGAGAGGGTAAAAATGAAACAAGATGGGACTGGGGAAGGAGAGAAACCACAAGGGACTCTTAATCTCAGGAAACAAACTGAGGGTATCTCAGGAAACAAACTGAGGGTTGCTGGGAGGGGTAGGAGGAGGGTAGGGATAGGGTGGTTGGGTTATGGACAGTGGGGAGGGTATGTTCTATGTTGAGTGCTGTGAATCATGTAAGTCTGATGATTCACAGACCTGAACCCCTGAAGCAAATAATACATTGTATGTTAATTTAAAAAAAATTTTAGGGGCGCCTGGGTGGCTCAGTGGGTTAAGCCGCTGCCTTCGGCTCAGGTCATGATCTCAGGGTCCTGGGATCGAGTCCCACATCGGGCTCTCTGCTCAGCAGGGAGCCTGCTTCCCTCTCTCTCTCTCTGCCTGCCTCTCCATCTACTTGTGATTTCTCTCTGTCAAATAAATAAATAAAATCTTTAAAAAAAAAAAAAAAAAAAAAAATTTTAAATAAAAATGGGGAGGGACGCCTGGGTGGCTAGCGGGGTAAGCCTTTGCCTTCAGCTCAGGTCATGATCTTAGGGTCCTGGGATTGGAGCCCTGCATTGGGCTCTCTGCTCAGCGGGGAGCCTGCTTCCCCCCACCCCCCTCCTGCCTCTCTGCCTACTTGCAGTCTCTCTCTCTCTGTCAAATAAATAAATAAAATCTTTTAAAAAAAAAAAAGGTCAGTTCAGGCCTTTTTTTTTTAAATGTCTTCTGTATTTCTACCTAACATCTGAGATTCATGGAATAACAACAGTCAGAATGCCAGTTTTAAGGTACTTGTTAGCTAATTCTAACATAGGTGTCTGTTCTGCGTTCATTTCAATTGACGGATTTTTCTCCTCATTGTTAAGTTGTACTTTCCTGCTTCTTGCCATGCTCGGTAACCTTCCACTCGATGCCAATCAGGAGTAGTCATGTGACCTAATTTTGTCTAACAAGTACTGGTCGAGGCCCATAATAGAAGTCCTATCCCTCTAGCAAGTGAGTGGCTCAGGAGTGAGCACGTAACCCAATTCTGGCCAATGAACCATAAGGGAAAATCTGCAGGGAGACTCTTGGAGAAGGTTTCCTCCCGTGTAGAAAAGAAACCAGCTGTTCTAGATGTGACCATTTCCAGATGGAAGCCTAGGAACCGCTCCATTACTGAACACTCCGAGTGTGCCAGGCCCTGTGAGAAATGCATCTAGTGTGACCCTCACAACATGCCTTTGCGGTATTCATTACCATGATGATCATTTTAAAGATAAGGAAACTGATGTTCAGAGTGGCAAATGCCCTTTCCCAAGGTCACATGGGGAGCAAGGGGCCAGGTCTCCGACTGCAAAAGTACTAACCTTAAAATCCTACTCTATACTGTCTCTGTGTTTAAAAAAAATAAAAATTAAATAAATAAAAAAACAACACCCTAATCCACATGATCCCACTCCTCTCGCTGATCCATATTCATGCTGCTCAGAGCCGGGTAATTGGGGCTGCCAAAGGGTGCCGAGACACCATCCTAATGAGCTTTGCTCAGTTCCTCGGCTGAATCTGCAGCCCCTGCCGGGCAGTGGGGCCTCTCCTGTCAATACTGATGCTTCTCTGAGACACTCAGAACCCGCCATGGACGGAGGAGCAGCTGCTGCTGAGATTTAAAAAGAGAAGGGAAAAGAAAAAATACAAATGCCCTCCAAAACCTCAGCATAGCAGACCCAGAACTGGGGTGGAAAGGCCCAGAGCGCATGCCCGCTGACCTGCAAGGTATGCGGCCAGGCTCCTACACCCAGGGTCTGCTCACCTGCCTGTCCAGCGGCCCCATGGAGCGCCAGGGAAATCTGCTCCAGCAAAGGGATGATACCTCCTTGCACGGCATGCCCGGGGGCAGCTGTGATTTTAAGCTCCTGGACCTGCTCCCAGGCCCCAGCCAGCCTGCAGCCCCCTGAAGAGAAAAAGTCATGCGCCGGGGGGACCTGTCTGGGTGGTGAGAAACCGGGGATTGGGAAAACAAGCCCTCCTTTTTGAGAAGGACAATGCAACCTCAAAAGCACTGGTTGTAAAGTCAAATGGTCCCAGGTCTGAATGCCCTAATAAGCGGCAAGTGGGATGTGTTCACTCAACGAATATCCATGTATCTGGAGACAATGACAGTCCAAGGTCTTGCAATGTAAGTAAAATGCCAAGCATACAGCCTGGCACTTACTGTGTAAGAAATCCAGGAACTCCAGATGGATCATACAGATGTCACCAGACCGTGGCTGTCTTGTCCAAAGGGACAGTAACATGTCTGCATGAAACCAGGCTTGGAGACAGCCTCCGTGCTCCAGCCCTGTCACCAACTGGCATGCAACCCTGCATAATTACTCCCTGCGATGTTTCCTTTTACGGGTCTGCTTGACTGGGCCACTGGGTGCACAGACTTTTCGCCAGACGTTATTCGAGGTCTGTCTGTGCAGGTGTTTCTGGATGAGATGAACATTTGAATCAGCAGACTCAGTTAAGAAGACTGCCCTCCCCAGTAGGAGTGGGCCTCTGTCAGCTGAAGAGATGAATAGAAGAAAAGTCTGTGTGTTAGAGGAAACTTCTCCCTGCCTGACTGCTTTAGCTGAGATATTAGTCTTTTTCCAGCCTTCAAACTTTACAGAAACAGCAGCTTTTCTTAGATCTCAAGTCTAGCAGCTTTCAGGCTAGAAATGTATCATTAGTTCTCCTGGTTCTCTGGTCTTCAGACTCAGATGGGAAGGACACATCGGCTCTCCTGGGTCCCCAGCTGGCCAACTGCAGATCCTGGGACTTCTTGGCCTTCCTAATTGTGCAAGCCAATTCCTTATAACATCTATCTGCCTATCTTCTTCTGATTGTTTTTCTGGAGAACGCTGACTAATATGCTCCACTTCCCTAATTCTGTTTCTTCCTCTGGCAATTGATAATAATCAGCCCTGCTTAGTGGAAATCACAGTATACATTGCAGTATATACAATGTATTTTGCTGAGTACTACGAAATGGATAAGTACAGATGGCTGGGGAACCCAAAGGAACACATGAGCCAGGCTTAAAGAATATCTTCTTACAGGAAAGTAGTTAGTTGATACCAGAAGAGGGTGCGGAAAGGAATTTCAGGAAGATAGAACAGCATGTGCAAAGGCCCAGTGGCCTTCTTGGGACACTGAACATAGCTCAATATATCCAATGCCAAAGCACAGGGCAGTTTTGCATCACATTAATAGCTTGGCATTTGTTTTAAAGGCAACTAGGAGCCACTGCAAATTTTTTAGGCACAGCCGTGACATAAATCTATGGGACTTTCAACAATTCATTTTGACCTCTCAGAGTATCAGTCTCTTATGACTAACATCAAATAATTCCACCTGCCTCACTGCGTTTTTGTAAAGCTCAGCTTGAAGCTATGTACCATAAAGGCCCTTGTAAATCATTGAGTGCTTGGCAAATAGAAGGCAGGGTTATCAGCCAATAAGTCAATATTGTTATATCAACTTCAAGGCTTTTGTGTCCTCGGCAGTTTCTGTAACCAAAGCCACAAGTCAAATAAGATATGCGGGAAGAACTTATGGAGCAAACCCGAGAACTTTTGTTTAAAGGCAGAGATTTGTTGGGGTGGCTCCAACGGTTAAATGTCTGCCTTCGGCTCAGGTCATGATCCCAGAATCCTGGGATCAAGCCCTGCATCGGGCTCCCTGCTCAGCAGGCAGTCTGCTTCTCCCTCTCCCTCTGCCTGCTGCTTCTCTACTTGTACTCTCTCTGTCTCTCTCTAATAAATAAATAAAATCTTGAAAAGTTAAATTAAAATAATAAAGGTACAGATTCGTTAGTTGCCTCCCTAGGTACCTGTGTTAATCTGGGTCTTCCAAAAAAACCATGCTAAAATGGGGTTAAACGTGCAAGAGATGTTTTAGGGGAAATGGAGAGGGAGGCCAGAGAGGCCAAGAGAAGCTGGGAGAGCCAACACCTTGATACAGGTCAAATGCCAGGTGAGGTATGGGGAGGAGGAAAGAAAGAAGGGTATGGGGAAGATCTCACACTGCAATGCAAAGACATTCAGTAAGGTCCCTGGGGAGTCCTTGAGCCAGAGCCTGTGTCTCTGGGGAATGGGCCTGCCTTCGTATTCCTTCCTCACTCAGCCGCCCGCTGGGAACAGCCCCAGGGAAACATGACCTCACACCAAGGCAGTGGGTTTCAGAGCACAGCCGCTGAGGCCTCCATCCATCATGTTTTCTGTAGCCAGAGGTCTGTTCTCCACAGTCTGCATTGCCCTTCTTGTGACCACACTTCTGAACTGCTTTAGAAATCCGTCCCCTTTCTGCTCTCGCTCCACAGGACTCAGATCTGAGACATTCTGAGCGTGGCGGTCTCCTGGCTGCAAGGCTGGAGTGTTCACGGGCATGTGACCTAAGCTGGCCCGATTAAAGTGAGGTTCAGAGTTTCAGGAAGACCACAGGGGAAAACATGCCGATTTCATCTCTCTGGGTCTGATCATAGAAGGATCAAGTCCAGGAGTGGTGGCAGCCCTGTTGGCCACATGAGGATGGCCCCCCTGAGAGAGGCCACACAACCAGAG
This sequence comes from Mustela lutreola, assembly GCF_030435805.1. Taxonomy (NCBI): domain Eukaryota; kingdom Metazoa; phylum Chordata; class Mammalia; order Carnivora; family Mustelidae; genus Mustela; species Mustela lutreola. The sequence continues at coordinate 87,590,765 of NC_081300.1, read as the reverse complement.
AAATACAGAAAGAAGATAGCTTGTGAGCTCTTTTTCATTTTTTTTTCCCAGACACCCTTGACTGTTCAATTTTTTCAAATCTGTGTATTCACACTTTTTCTTTTTTTAATTTAAGGGCTCTATTGAGATATAATATGCAATAGCCAGCACAGACTTAAAAAGTACAATTTGAGATTTAAATGTATGTGTACACCAGTGAAATCATTACCACAATCAAGATAAGAGCATTATCCATTACCCGCCAAACTTCTTTCCTCCTCTCCTAATCCTCCCCCACCCCTTGCCTTAGGCAGTCACTGATCTGCTTTCTGTCACTAAAGATAAGCTTTACATTTCCTGAATTTTATTTAAAGAATCAAACAGCATATACCTTTTTTTTTTTTGGTCTCACTTCTCCCACTCAGCACAATTATTTTGAGATTCATCTGTGTTGGGTGTATCAACACTTCATTCCTTTCTATTGTTAAATAGCATACCATCATATGTATATCCCGGTGTGTTTAACCATTCATCTGTTGATGGACCTTCAGCTGGTTCCCATTTAGGGCTCTTACCAATAAGGCTGCTACAAGCATTGTGTGCAAGTTTTTATTTGGACATATACTTTCGTTTCTCTCAGGTAGATACCTAGGAGAACAATAGCTGAATCATACAATAGATATAATTTATTTTTTTTAAGACTGCCCAACTGATTTCCAAAATAGTTGTGCAATATTCCATTGCCAAAGGCAGCATCTAAGAGTTACAATTCCTTCATTCCTTGTCAGTGCTTGGTAGGGTTGGTCTTTAAAATTGTAGTCATTCTATAGCTGTGTGTCGTGGTATCTCGTGGTTTGTTTGGTTTTTTTTTTAGCTTAATGACGAATGATGTTGCGCATATTTTATTGTGATTTTTGGCATCCTCATAGCTGTCTGTTCAAATAGTTTGTCTATTTTTATTTATTTATTATTTTTAAAGATTTTATTTATTTATTTGTCAGAGAGAGTGAGCACAGGCAGACAGAGAGGCAGGCAGAGGCAGAGGGAGAAGCAGGCTCCCTGCTGAGCAAGGAGCCCGATGTGGAACTCGATCCCAGGACGCTGGGATCATGACCTGAGCTGAAGGCAGCCGCTTAACCAACTGAGCTACCCAGGCGTCCCAGTTTGTCTATTTTTAATTGGATTATTTGTTTCCTTATTATTAAGTTTTGAGCGTTCTTTATATATTCTGGGTACAAAGCCTTTATCAGATATACAATCTGCAAAATTTTGTCTTCCAGTCCATGGCATGTCTTTTCATTCTTTTAATAGTGCCTCTGAAGAGCATGCAAGCATCATCTCTGTTAAAAATCCTATGGAATCTGCCAAAAAGCTACTGTATCTAATAAATGAGTTTAGCAATGAATTATTAATAACAGCAAAGAATTATCTAACCCAACATGTCAATAAAAACTGAGTGTTTCTGTGTTCTTAAAATTCGTATGTTGAAATCCTAAGCATCAAGGTGATGGTATTAGAAGGTGGGGTCTCTGGGAGGTGATGAAGCCAGGAAGACATGTGGAGGTTGAGAAAGTCAAGGCCATCCCACCTCAGGTTTAGCCTTAGCATAAGTACAGTCATCTTAGCTCCGGCAGCCATCTCAGACCCCTGTGCCCAAGGGCTGAACTTACCCGCACCCTGCTTTAGTAAGCCCCACCCTGCTTTGGTTCCAGGAATCCCCACCCTGGTTTAGTAACAGAAAACCATAAATACCCCTACCTTAACTAAGCTCAGGGTCCAAGTCCCTACTCCACTGCTTCCAGTATATGTGGGCCCAAGCTTAAGCATGTCACCTTGGGGTCCAAGTCCCTACTCCGCTGCATCAGGTATACTTGGGCCCAAGCTTAAGCTTGTCGAATAAACCTTCGTGTGATTGCATTGGTGCTTGGCTCCTTGGTGGTCTCTAGAACGGTAAAACTTGGGCACAACAAGACAGAGCCCTGTTGAAGGGGATTAGTGCCCTTACATCAGAGAGCCCAGAAAGACAGCTCCCTCTCCCCTCTTACAGTGGGAGGACACGAGAATGTGCATTCTATGAACCAGGAAATGGGTCCTCACCAGACACTGAATTTGTTGGCACCTTGATCTTGGACTTCCAGCCTCCAAAACGGTGAGAAATAATTTCTGTGGTTTATAAGCCACCCAGCCTGTTGTACTTTGTTACAGCAGCCCCATCAGACTAGGAGCAGAAGATTTTAATTTTGACATGAAGTCTAATTTGCTCATTTTAGATCATGCTTTTATGTCATGTCATGTCAACGCATGTTTTGCTTAAACCAAGGTCACAAAAGTTTCCTCTTATGTATTCTTCTGAAACAAGCATTTCTCTACTTTCATACTATTGACATTTTGGGTTAGATAATTCTTTGCTGTTATTAATAATTCATTGCTAAACTCATTTATTAGATACAGTAGCTTTTTGGCAGATTCCATAGGATTTTTAACAGAGATGATCCCGTTGTCTGCAAATGAAGATCACTTGCTTCTTCCTCTCCAATCTGAGTGGCTTTTATTTCTTTGTCTTTCCTGATACTCCAAACTGTGTGAGCTATGATGTCAGTCAAAAGAACATCAGGATCAACAACAATTTAATTTATTTGATCAAAGCGGAATACAGAGACACAGGATCTGGTCCCGTGTGGATACGTGGGCTCTGAATTATTCAAATTCTTCGATTGGACCGTTGTGCTGAGGATGTCTATAATCGTGACTGCCCAGCCACAGAGCCTCAGAAAGGCAAATGTCTCTCCCCCATGCCCTGATTAAGAGATGGCCCCAAGGCAACCTTGATCTTGGCCCAGGGCTGATTGGACCACACCTGACTAGACCCACTTTATCTGATCCTATAGACTTGGCTGATGTAGCAGGGTAGGTCTCTGGCAAGTGAGGCTCTGATGGACCAGGAGCAGGAAGAGGCTTTGGGGAAGCAAAACAGAGGGTGAGCGGAAGGCACAGTGTGAGTGGGGAAGAACCCAAAGAAAAGAAGCCATGCCCGAAGAAAACCCAGCTAGTTCCTAAAGCAGCTTCAATTCCCAAATGTTCCCATTCCATTTCCGGCTGCAATTCACACGTATCCCTTTTGGAAATAACTTTTTTCTTTTCTGAACAGAAAAAAAATCGGCACAGAAAAAGCTCAGAAAAGAATGTAAAAATAACCCTCATTCTCAACTCCTCACACTGCTTTTATATATATCCCCCCCCCCCATTAAAACTGAGATCATACTATCCGCTACCCTGTTTGGTTTCTTTCACTTAACAATGTATCATAGAAATTTTGCCATTCAATACTCTTCTCAAATATGCTTCTCAATGATTTTTTTAAACAGTTTTTATTTATTTATTTGACAGAGAGATCACAAGTAGGCAGAGCAGCAGATTGGGGGGGCAGGCTCCCTGCTGAGCAGAGAGCCCGATTTGGGGCTCAATCCCAGGACCCTGGGATCATGACCTGAGCCAAAGGCAGAGGCTTAACCCACTGAGCCACTCAGGTACCCTGCTTTTAAATGATTTTATTCAAAGGCTATACCATCATTAATTTATGTAATTCCTTGTCATTGACGATTAGGTTTTTCAAGGTTTTTTGTTTTTTCCTTTGCTTTTACAAATAATGTTGCAAAGAACACAGCTGTAGTTGTCTTCAAACACGGTTAAGTGATTATCCTCTTATAATAAATGATTAGAAGGCTAATTGCTGGGTGAACGGGCATGCACATCTCTTAAATCTTTTGATAGATATCGTTACATTGCACTCCAGGAAGGCTGCAAAAATTTATATTCCCACCAATAGTGTATGAATGTGTCTGATCCAAGTTGTATTTTCACTGATTGTACCAGATGTTGGACACCCTATGGCCACTGTCTGGCTAGGTGTCTTGGTATACAGCAAGCACTCAATCCGTGCTTGATGGCCCAAACTTAAGTCACAAGGAGTGACTGAAGAATCTTGTTTCTTTCAAGTTTGGTTGATGATGGCTCTTGTATTTTCTGCAGCCATCACCCAGCTCCAACACACTTCCTAACCAGGTCTTCTCTGGGAAAACCATTTTTAATTTCATCAGAGAATGTAGAACCCGTGGGCAGAGACCCTCCCATCCAAATTTGAGTCCATGGTCGCCTAAGAGTAGAGCCTATCCTTTCTTCTCCACAACCCATGACCGGGTAGAGAAAGACAGAAGAAAATAAGACAGATGGAGGGCTCATTAAAACAATCAATTATTTTGATGCATTTGGACATGACAAAGTACACTGGGGCGTGTGGGTTTTTAATAAGGCCTATGCCGGGAGAGCAGCCGCAAGACCGACTGGCAGAGAATGAGACATTGCTTTCTAGAAGGCACCTACTGTGATAATGTTACCTGCCGCTTATGCTGTGGCAGAAAATAGACACGGAATCAGAGAACGTTAAATCTGAGATAATGGGTTTTTTAATTGTTTTCAAATTTTGGATGAGCATTTTAATTGAAGTGGTTGGGAGGTTAATATAACTTTTGTATTTGATTATCTGGCAAGGAGAGGGGGAAATGAAGAAAAGTGGGGTAAATGGAAGTAGTTTTTTTTTTTTAAACAAAACCTCTCATAACACATAACATGATAAATTCCGTTTTTGTACAATCATTTTCATTATATGTGGCAGAAGCAAAATGATTTCTGTACATAATTAGTGCCAAGATTAGAGAAATGCTAACAGCCTGAGGTTCTAAGTTAACCCTCTGCCTGCTGGGAAGAAGAAATGTTCCTTCTCTCAATTGTTGTTAAGTGTTGAGAAGGATCTGGTATTTTGGAGTGGCCACTGTTGACAGACACAATGCCAGCCAACTTCCATATTTTCTTTTCCTGTCTCTCACCAAGTCAATGAGATGTCTTATTACTCTTATTCTACAGATGAGGGAAATGTGGCTCAGAAAGGGTAAGCAACTTGTTGAAGGTCACACAGCAAATAAAAGCTCTGACCCAAACCTAGCTGACTTCAAGGTCAGCATCCCATCAGAAACAGAGGGGAGGGCCCGCAGCCTGGGTTCAGATCCCCCCTCTAGGTCCTCTGTGACTTTGGGCTTTACTTACTCAACTTTTCTGAGCCCCCAATTTCATCTTCTATCAAATGGTAATAACAATAGAAAATTATGATAGCATTTACCACCTGGGCTTTGTATTTCCCTTTGTTTTTGAGGATTTACTGAGGTAATGATTACTAAAGCCCTCAGCGTGGTTCCCAGAATACGGCAAGTAAACAGTGGCTGTGAGTATTAACAGGAATCTGCCTGTCTCTGTATAAAGCGTCTACCTATTTTCCAGGTCCTTTAAGGAAAAGAAGTTTCTGAAGGCATCGTTTGCACCCTGGGGGAGTTTACAGTATGTTGAGATGGTGGACCAGATTCCCCAGATTTCCAGGCATGTCCTCTCTGGTGAGTGGACAGGAGGTTGACAACCAAACATCCTTCCCCCAGTTTTTCTAGAATGTCAAATAGTCTATTTTATCATCAAAACATGCCTGCCCCTACCCGACCCTCATGAACTGCATGGATCTCAATTCTTCATTTTGGAAAAATATGATCCTTTTCTAGGTGATTCCATTCTGGCTTACTTTAACGAATGGCTGCTACAGACAGAGCCACAGTGCCCATGCTCTATTTCGAATATTCTGTTCTATTAGCAAGGCATCTTTTGCCATTTTGGATGGGGGTGGGGAATGGGCACGACAGGGCCTGGATTTTTTATGTTGCAGAAGAAAAGGGAATACTAGGGTGCTTGAATGCACAAGAGATGGCCTGGGGCAAATCACTTAACCTCTCTGAGCTTCTGTCTCTTCCCCTGTAAACGGGGACAAGAGCTGAGCAAATGCCCACCTGGCACCCACGGCTTTCTTCAGCTCCCAACATACGACACGCACCTTCCCTTTCTCTCTCTCTCTCTCCCTCTCTGCTGTCCTCTAGGATCTGTTTTGGTCACACCCAAGGAAGCAGGATGAGGTTAACTGGGGAGGAAGAGGGAGTGAATGGAGCCCAAACCTGGAATGAGCTCCCAGGTCACGAGAGGGAGTGAGGGCCAGCCGGAAGCCGATAGAAACATACATGGGACTCTTTGTGCCACATGGGCACAAGCAGAATAGCGGAGGCCTTTCTCCTTATCACCGCAGAGGATGACACCCCTGAGATCATCAGCATCACAGCGTCTCCCTGGCACGGACACTGGTGTTCTTGTAATGAGCACAGCAGGGGCCATGTCCCCACTCCGAGTAGCTTCAGTGACTGAGGACGTGTGGAACCAGAATGGAATAGGACAGCCTCACGGCATGTGTTGGGTGCACCCGCCTTTTGGGCTTCTCCCACAACTGGGAGTGGGAGAACATGGGACAGGGGCCTTCCATCATGCATGAGCAGGCTGGGACTCATGCCAAGCCAGGATGGATATGGAATCCCACCACTTCTCACCAGCCCCACGGTTGCCCCCTGGTCTGAGCTACCATTGTCTGTCATCCGGATGCTTGGAAGAGTCTCCTGACTAGTCCCCTGCTTCCCTCTTTTGCCTCCCAGACTGTTCTCAACATAGCTGCCAGAACTGTTAAACCTAAGTCAGATAGAATGACTTTTCAGCTCCAGACTCTGCAGTAGATAACCATTTCATTCAGAATAAAAACCAGAGTCCTTACAATGGCCATGAGGCCCACATGATTCAACATCTCTGCCTTTCCTGCTCCCGTCTACCTTTACTCTCCTCCTCACTTACTTAGTTCCTGAACACTGGCTTTCTCTCTAGTCTCCAAACATACCACAGGGCCTTTGCCCCTGCTATTCTTCTCTTCTTGTTATACTCTTCTCCAAAATTTGCGCATGGCTCACTTTTTGCCTGCCATATTGTAATTTATAATAAGAAATATATATTTGGTCTTCATCATTTCTGGCACAGAGCTCCTAAAACCCTTGGAATTTCCTAAGTAATGAGAGCGATACAGGTGCTTTTGTCATGTTAATGAGTGGCTTTTGGATATCTCTACCCCCCACCTAAGGATGGGGGCTGGTGGCCAGGAGAACCAACCCTGTCATTAGAGGGTTACAAAGTTCAGTCCCACCCATGACCTCCCAGAAGTGGAGAGCTGAAGTTTGAATCAATCACCAAAGGCCAAGGCCTGGATCAATTGTGCTTATGTCATGAGGCCTCTATAAAAATCCAAAAGGAGAGGGTTCAGAGAACTTCAGGGTCAGGGAACACATGCAGATTTGGGGAGAGTGGTGTGCCTGGAAAAACCATGGAAACTCCACACCTTCTCCCCATACCTTGCTCTATGCATCTCTTCCTGCTGGCTGTTCCCTCAATTATATCTTTTCGTAACAAACCACTGATCCCGTAAGTGAAACGTCTTTGAGTTCTGTGAGTCGCTCTAGAACCTTAATCAATCCCAAGGAGGGGTTCTTGGGAAAGTCGGGTCCACCGAAAGTACAGTTAACAAACTAGGCTTGCGCCTGGAGTCCAGCGAGGGGGTTAGGGGCACTCTCGAAGGACTGAACCTCTAACCCCTGGGATCTGATGCTACCCCTGGTAGACAGTGTCAGAATTAAGTTGAATTCTCAGACACTCTCCTGGTGTCTGTGAATCGTGTGGTGGTGTGGGGAAGCCGCCAACCACATATGTTGGAACTGCCACAGAAACCCAAAGAATTGGCTTTTTTCAGGTCTTTTCTCAAATGTCACCTTTTCAAGGGAGGCTTTTCCTGACCACGGTTCTTAACATTGCAAGCTCACCCTACCACACCCTGGCCACCCTGATTCCAGGCTTTCTCGTTCTCTCCTCGTCTGACACAAAAGGTGGACTTACTTGTTAGCTGCTGTGGACCCACAGCCTTTGAGAACACAGAGTATGGTCTTTTGGTCTGTCTGCTCTTCAGCGGGATCCCCAGCACCTAGAACAGTGCCTACCATACGCTGGGTGCCCAGGCAATGTCTGTTGAGTGAGTAAAGGAATGTATGAATGAATACAGAAAGTGTGACCTTTCTGATCATCACAGGGCAATGAGGCCTGACACAGGCAGGCTAGGCTGCCTCTTGGGTCATCAGAACATCAGCCGGGCTACGGGGCGTGAATGTGGGTGCACAGTACGCACTCAGTGAGTGGGAAGTATTATTCTCCCTGTCATTGTTATTGTCCCTCTGTCCTGGACACTCCCTGGTCCTATCCTCTCTGCACAATATTCCCAGCTCCCCTTATCCCCTGAACTTGTTCTCTATGGGTCTCCTCTCCTCATTTATCAGCTCCTAGCAGCCCTTCAATTTTCCTCTCTTGCAGCTACTCAGGGAGGCAGGCCAGCCCAGCGGGCTCCTGGGACCTCATTCTGTGTCTCCGCTGGGTCTGTCTTGCTCCCTGGGAAAGCGAATCGTCGTGAATCACTTCCTCCCTGGGCCAGAAACCCAAAGCATCCTTGACAACATGCACTGGTGCTGGCTACCGACAGACCTTTTCAGATGGGACAAGCTTCAAATCAATTTTCATTTCTTCCAGGTGAGAGAGAAAGGCTGTTTGGTGACCCAGGGGGCCCCTGTGAGCCTCCAGCAAGAAATCACTTTGGCTTCTACTTTTCTGCTTAGGTGAGCTGCCGGCCTCTCTGCAAAATCGGATCTTTCTCCAAATGATTCACAGAAACAAATGCTCCCCGAAGGCAGAGGCAGGCCCATGCCTATGTGCTGCACGGGCATCCCAAAAGAGAGCGGCCTTATTACTTATATTTAAGACAATCACTAAGTAATGGTGGTAATCATGAACCCTCACAAGCACTAACCAGGTGTCAGGCCCTCAACTGGTTAATAGTTGCTTATTTAACCCTCTCCACAACCTTGGTGGGAGATACTAGTCCCACTTCATAGAGATAGGCACAGAAATGTTCAGTAACTTGCCCAAGGTCACACAACTAATGAATGGAGAAGCCAGGATTTCAACCGAGTCAGTCTGGCTCCATTACTGAACACGTATTCTATGGCCAGACCCTGCTGGGTGCTAGGAATGCAGGAGGGAAGAAGAGAAGACACAGTCCCGGGGCGCCTGGGTGGATCAGTGGCTAAAGCCTCTGCCTTCGGCTCAGGTCATGATCCCAGCATCCTGGGATCAAGCCCCGCATCAGGCTCTCTGCTCGACAGGGAGCCTGCTTCCTCTTCTCTCTCTGCCTGCCTCTCTGCCTACTTGTGATCTCTGTCTGTCAAATAAGTAAATAAATAAAATCTTTAAAAAAAAAAAAGAAGAAGAAGAAGAAGAAGACAGGGGCTCTCATGGAGCTTATGGTCTACTGGAAGGCAGGGGCATGAAATCCTTGTAGAGCCACAGGTTGTCATGAGGCCGGGAAGGGAAAAGAGCCCAGCAGTCCCTTGGGCATCGTCTTGGAACAAATGATATCTGGAGAGTTCACTTTCACCAGGGCCCACCGGTAGCTTTTAATCCACAAAGACCTGGGCTCAGAGAAGCTAAGTAGCTCTATTATTTCTTGAGCACTAGGTAACAAAGGGCATGATTCCTACCCAAACACCTTTCATTCATTTCATTTTCATCCCCTTTGACAGATGGGAAACAGACTCAAAGAAGTCCAGGCCTTCTACCCGCAACAGTCAGAGCCAGGGCTGGATGCAACAGAGTCCAATGTTTTCTTCCGGATTATAGATCTGATTTCTCAACCTCGAAACCAATGACACTGGAGACCAGATAATTCTTCACATGTGGGACTGTCCTGTGCATTGCAAGACGGTGAGCAGCGTCTCTGGCCTTTACCCATTACAGGTCAGTTGTAGCCTCTCCCCAATCATTATGACTAAAGAGACCTCCAGACTCTTCCCAGTGTGAGGGGTGGGGGTGGGGATCGGTCCTGTTTGAAAACCATGGCTGTAGATGCCCACCCTTCCCTACCCCGTGAAGACTGCCTTCTTCATCCTCGACAACCTAACACCCAGCACAGCGTCTGGCCCACAGCTGGTGCTCAACAAAGTTTGTTCAATAAAAGGAAAGGAGGGGCGCCTGGGTGGCTCAGTGGATTAAGCTGCTGCCTTCGGCTCAGGTCATGATCTCAGGGTCCTGGGATCGAGCCCCGCATCGGGCTTTCTGCTCAGCAGGGAGCCTGCTTCCCCCTCTGTCTCTGCTTGCCTCTCTGCCTACTTGTGATCTCTCTCTCTGTCAAATAAAATAAATAAAATTTAAAAAAAAATATTTAAAAAAAAAATAAAAAAAAAAAATAAATAAAAGGAAAGGAGGCAGTGAGACAGGGAAGAGGAAGGACAAGGGACGGAAGGTGCCCTACTACGGACAGTCTGGAGATGATTCAACTCCAGTTGATTTTTTTTTTTTTTAATCTGACACAGAGAGATCACAAGTAGGCAGAGAGGCAGGCAGAGAGAGAGGAGGAAGCAGGCTCTCCACGGAGCAGAGAGCCCAATGCGGGACTGGATCCCAGGACCCTGGGATCATGACCTGAGCCGAAGGCAGAGGCTTTAACCCACTGAGGCACCCAGGCGCCCCTCAACCCCAGTTGATTTTGTGACCCAATCTATTCGAAGTACCCTGAGGGTAAAGTCAAGGTTTTAGAGAATCTTGTGAGAAATTCTTACATGAAATGAACAGTCTTTTCATGATATGATTTGGTGCGTACATACGAACACACACACACACAGAGGCAAAGATGCCTTGCAGGTTTGACTTTCCTACATGGTTCAGCCAGGGACCACCACCCTTGGCTCGAAGTGGGTTGAGCCAAGCCATCACCACTCCATTCAATGGGAATTCAATTACCCGTTTGGCAGAACACCCCAGGGCTCATGGAACAATATTTGTCAGTGATTGCTATTATGACCAAGAGGGTCCCAGTTGGCCTGGGAGACGTGTCTCACCACCCAGGTTCTCCCACTTCCAGGATATGGCTGGTCATACCACAGTCTCCGCTCAGAATGTCCCTGGACACAAGGACAACTTTTCTGTTTGCACGTTTGAATCAACAGAAGCTCCACTATTTCCAGGGCAGATGTTTCCTGTCCGTACTTTCTGTGTCCTGGGCGGGTGGCCTGTTAAGACTGCATTGTTGGACAAGCCTTTCAGTCAGTTTTTTATTCCTGGATATGAGTGATGGGCAACAGGAAAGGCCATTCTGATGTCAGAGCCAGGCAGGAGAGAACTGTGCAATCCACCGTCTCCGTGTGCTCCCACATGAGACCAAGACACATCCCTGCCTTGGGCGCCTGGTGAGGAGCCAGGCACGTGAGAGCACGCACGTGAACTTAAATCCCACCTTCAACATTTAGTACTTGAGTGGCTAGGAGAACATAGAAAAAATAGATATATATTGGCCTCTGCCCCTGGTTCCTGACACAAGAGTCCTAAAACCCTTGTAATTTTTTTAAGTGTTAAGAGCATGAGGAACATCTTTTGCTCTGGTAAGGTGACTCTGCATGGGGGTTGGTCCCAGAAAGACCAAGCCATGATTAGAGGCACCCCCCCATCGCCTAGCAAAGGGAGAGGATCTGGAAATGGAGTTAATGATTAATCCCACCTATGGGAGGAAGCCTCCACAAAAATCGCAATAGCATGGTTTTGGGGGAGCTTCCAGGCTGGTGAAGACATCACATACCGATTGGGATGATGAGCCTCAACTCCCCAGGAACAAAGCCGCTGTGCCCAGGATCCTCTCAGATCTCCCCCTGTGTACATATTCATCTTGCTGTTCATCCGTTTCCTTTATCCTGTCTTCTAACAAGCTGTAAACCTAAGTGTTCCCCAAGTTCTGTGAGCCATTCCAGCCAATTAATAGAACCTGAGCAGGGGGTCATGGGAACCTTCGATTTGAAGCCAAGTCTGACAGAAGTTACAGGTAACCTGGGAACCTACTATTTGTGGTTGCATCTGAAGGGGTTGGGGGCCAGTCTTGGGGGACGGAGCCCTTAACCTGTGGGATCTGATACACGATCTTCAAGTAGATCGTGTCACAGTGGAGTTAAACCACAGGACACGCAGCCGGTGTTGCGGAGAATTGCTTGGTGTGGGGAAAACCCTCCACATGTTTGGCGATCCCAAATGTCTGAAGTGAAGAGTGGTTCTGTGTGAGCAGTAAAGGAAATACACAGGAGGGGAAAACTGGGTTTTGTTTAATGCAGTGACTTCAGAGTGGCTGCTTTAGCTCTCTGGGTCACAGTGCCCTTGTTTATAAAATAGAAATGCTAATATTACCTACCTCATAGGTGGCTAGATATATTGTTAGCCAGTTCCAGGTGCTGTAGGTATAAACGATTTTTATGGAAATGAATTGGAATCCTGGAAAAAGCAGTGTGGCCAGGGTGGGGAAGTGATAGTCACAGTGATTTGATTTCTGACACAAGAATTCACTTGCGTATGTTAAACCTGAGTCAGCTTGACTTAGAAGGGTGTGTGCAGGGCCTTGAACAAAGCACTTGAAACTTGCTTCCATACAGCTATTTCCCCTAACAACACTGGAATTCCTATGCACTCAAGACAATGCCAAGTACTCCATCGCTTTCTCTGTTATCTGGAGTTTGGGCTGTCTGTATTGAATGGGCATGGACAGGAAGTTCCTGGCTCAGAATGATGGGCAGGAGTTTTCCGGTGTTTTTTTTTTTTAAAGAACAGAGCTAGTAGATTAAGTATGAAGAGTTGTTGGATAATTCTCCAGATTTTTTTTTTTTAAGATTTTTATTTATTTATTCGGCAAAGAGAGACACAACCAGGGGGAGTGGGAGAGGGAGAAGCAGGCTTCCCCCTACCGAGCAGGGAGCCGATGCGGGTCTTGATCCCCAGACCCTGGGACCATGACCTGACCTGAAGGCAGATGCTTAACCACTGAGCCACCCAGGCATCCCTAATCCTCCAGGTTTCTAGAGAAGCCTGGCATTTATCACATTGGATTTGAGACAGAAACCCTGAATTTATATCTTAATCCTCAAAGTCGGAGTCTGTGTGATGGGCAACAAGCCCATATTTGTCACAAAGTTAGGCCTCCTAACGTCTCTGAGCAGACACTTTGGGTTGTTTCTCCATACCACTTTCCCCTTTTCCACCAGAACATTCACATTTTTTTCTGAGTCACTCCTTCCAGGCCACCTTCAGCTCCCTTGCTGTCAAAGGAATTGATTCCACCCTCAGCTCTGTGGTGGCCTCTGATTGGCTTAAAACAATTAGTGCATATTATCTGTCATCCACTATGATTGGTTGAAGGATAGGTCTCTGACCAATAAGACATGAGGACAGGTTTTCTGAGATTTGGGGGATGAACAAGTGCACTGCTCTACATAAGACTTATTAGACATCATCTGTGTTCCTTTGGGGCATTGTCATGTGAGGATATAAGAACTGGAGGCCTCGGGGCACCGAGGTGGCTGAGTCAGTTAAGCATCTGCCTTTGGCTCAGAACATGATCCCAGGGTCCTGGAATTGAGCCATGCCTCAGGCTCTTTCTCAGTGGGGAGGCTGCTTCTCTAGCTCCCTCTGCTGTTCCCCCTGCTTGTGCTCTCTGTCTCTGTCTCTGTCTCTGTCTGTCTGTCTGTCTCTGTAAAATACATAAAATCTTAAAAAAAAAAAAAAAAAAAGAAAGAAAAGAAAAAGAAAAAAAGTGAATCAACTCGAGAAGGAAGCCAATGAGGCAGCAGAGATTCATCCAGAAACAAAGCCAGAGTCTTAATGACAGTGTGAAGCTTGGGATCAAACCATTCTTGAACCAGAACATCCCAGGGCAATTCAATTATATGAACCAACAGTCTTCCCAGCCCCCACCCAATTTCTTTCTTTCCTAAGCTAGTATAGGTTGAACTTTCTGTTGCTTGCAACCACAATATTCCCAACTAGAGCACTGTTTTCTCTGCCTTACTCCCTCCTTAAATTTCTGGAAAAACAAAATAAGATAATAAGGTATGGAAAATGATCTGTAAACTGTAAAGCACTGTACCAAATAGATGTGACAAAAATCAGAACAATTACTGTCACTGCCTCAAGGACTTCCTAGCCCAGAATAATTCAATTTGCAGCAGTTGTGGAATATTTCCTCCCATTCCTCTGAAATATATTAGTTTCATTATGTTGAAATTATTAGATCACACATTGATAATGGTGCTTAATGGGGCCAACAGTATTATTCTCCTGTAAACAGAAATGTATGTAATTAATAACTCTTTAAGACTTCTTCTGTTCATGGGTACTAGCTACGACTCAGTCTTTATTGATGTGAGTCTAATCTGAGTATTTGGCGTGGAAATGGACACCCCATCCTTGAGGAGAGAAATATGAAGACTGCACATTGGCACTGACTGCCAACCGGCAGCTTTGTCTGAAGTGGAGAGCACAAGACTGTGTTCCAGCTCTGCCACTGAATCTCTCTGTGACCTTGGACATGCCCCTTAACCTCTGTAGGCCTCAGTTTCCCCAACTACAAAATAAGGAAGTTAGACTTACTGGAGATTTCTAACTTTCAGTGAACACCCGTGAGAAGCTGCTGAAAATTCTGGGTCTTCTCCAGAGTAATGCTCTTCTGCTTTTTATTTATGGAATAATATTATATTTTATTGCAGAAGGCCCATGGAAAGCTTTATTCCCTCTCTCTTTTTCATCAAGCCAAACCAACAAGAAATCTAGATAAAATGACCTCTAGGGGCCCTTTAAGCTGTATTAAGTGTCCATAATTCCATGATTCCCAAGTAGTTATATTTGGGTTTTAGAAAGATTACTTTAAAAAAAAATGGAAATTCTCTGGGCATAGGTGTCAGTGAGGAGAAGTTAAAATGGGGAATCAATGAAGAAGTTGCAGAAGAAGAAGAATGTTTCTTTCTCAGGGGAAAGACATCTGGGGATAGACAGTCCAAGGCTTTGGGGAAGCTCTTCAATATTTAGAGAACTTGGTTCTTTCTACCTGTTCTGCCACCCTATCACATAAGTTCTAGCCTTAGGGCACAAAATGGCTGCAGGAGTTCCAGCCATCACACCAGTGTTTCAGAGTATATGAAGAAGAACTAGTGGAAGTGTAAAATGGAGCCCCCCTAAACAGCTTTCCAGGAAGCAAAGTTTCCACTTGTACCTCACCATAGAATAGAGTCATGTGGCCACACCTACCTGTAAGGGAGGTGGAGAAATGTAGTAATTAGTGAGTTGCTAGGCATATTGCTCAAAAGGGAAAAGGCTTGAACCAGAGCTAAAGATTTGAGAACCACTAGGATAGAAAGGACACATGGAATGAATCATCTCAAAGCAAACCTGATGGTCTCAAACTTCCATGCCATCCTCAAAGGAGTTCATGGTCTTCTCCCAGCTCTCAATGGTGAAAAATCCTTCAGGTCATCTACATCGATTTGTCATTTTCCAGCCCCAACCACTTCATGCCACTTACCCCTTTGCTTTCTAGAGCCAGGACACGGTCATCCCTGCTAAGGTCCTTGTGAGTGTCGGCCAGCCCCCCTCCTCCATCTCCAGCTCTCACATTCTACTGAATCACTTTCGTTGACCTTTACCAGCCTGGTAGAGTTGGAAAATGAGACTACTCTCCCCATTTTATAGTAAGCATAATACCAGCTCAAAGAGGGACAGGCTATCTCTAAGGTTACAGAACGGGTAAACAGCAGAACCAGAAATCAGAGCTGAATCTTCTAGCAGGTGGTACCCTGTTATCTGCATCCAGCATGCCTGACTGCTACCATTGGGGGTCTCTCCATTCTCTGATAAGAAAGGATGGAGAGAGAGAGAGAGAGAGAGAATGAGAGAAGCCCAGGACATTCAAAGAGCTGATTCCAGTGATGAGCTTATTCAATCAGTCCCGACAAAACCTTGCCTCATCGCTCTCTTCCCCGCCCCCTCCCCCACCCACCTTTCCTTCCCACTTCCCAGAAAAACTTGATTAATCCATTAGGTTTAACCTCTCTTTAACTTCCTGATTAGTTACATTTATAAACTCCATTTGTTTTTGCTTTCTCATCAAGCCAAACCAACACCCCCAGGGGGAAAAAAAAAATAGGCCAATTTTCAGTGCCACTGATTTACTGCAATTTCTGAAAATCAGACCGAACTGAGGAGAGACACGCCTGGAATTTCAATTTCTTGTGTTCACATTGCAGGGCTCTTTCCTGAATGCGAGGTAAGAACAATAGAGAAGAAAACTCAGTGATGGCAGGATCCCAGATTTGACCAAGGCAGCAAAGGACCAAGCCTGTTCATAAGGCAGATGAATTAATTCTGTAATATCCACCTCCTGGTTGAGGGACAAAGCCACAAAGTACAATAACAACCACAACAGCAGCTAAAGGTAAGAGATGATATGTTTTCATTGGCAAAGCAAAAGACTCAAAGTGGTGGTTTGAATGGTTGCATGGATGGTTGGTTTCCCTGCCTCTGTTTCCCTCTCTGCAACCCACAGTCCCCACAGCAGCTAGAGGGGATATTTAAAAATTAAACTCGTTCATATTTTAA
Organism: Mustela lutreola; assembly: GCF_030435805.1. Lineage (NCBI taxonomy): Eukaryota > Metazoa > Chordata > Mammalia > Carnivora > Mustelidae > Mustela > Mustela lutreola. The sequence goes on along the minus strand of NC_081300.1, from coordinate 87,574,331 downwards.
CAAGAATAATGCATGTACATAAAGTCCAATTTTATTGTAAAATTAATGACAAACTTTCAGAAGTCCCTTCTACTTCCTCATACACCATCTTTCCCACACCCCACGCCACCAAGGCAATAACCCTCAGTCCTCTGCGCTGTCTTTCCTGGTACTTAGCTCCATATTTTAAGTAACGTACCAATACTGTTATTTATGGGTTTATCACTTGTAAGCACTATTATAGTCCTATTATGAAGAATGAGAATTTGATTCTCTTATGTCATGATGACTCCCCCTACATCTCTCTCTCTCTATTTGTACATATGTAATAGTTTAAGGCACTGATGCATTTATATCCATCTTCTAATATTACTGTTAGCTGACTGGTGCCATTCAGATTCTTTTTTTTTTTTTTAAAGATTTTATTTATTTATTTGACAAGGCGAGATCACAAGTAGGCAGAGAGGCAGGCAGAGAGAGAGAGGAGGAAGCAGGCTCCCTGCTGAGCAGAGAGCCCGATGCGGGGCTCGATCCCAGGACCCTGGGATCATGACCTGAGCCGAAGGCAGAGGCTTTAACCCACTGAGCCACCCAGGCACCCCGCCATTGAGATTCTTGCATGTAACCTGTATTTCAATTTTTCTTCCCCTCTGGGATGCTTTTATGATATTCCTTTTATTCCTTCCATTTGAAAACAGCACAGTCATATGCCTTAGAGTGGATATATTTTCCCTTTCCTGATATAGATCGCTCAAAAGAGCCTCTTAATCTGAAATCCCATACCCTGTGGTTCTTGAGCATTTTCTAGTACTGTTTATTTAATGATCTTACTGCCTCTGTATTTTTTTTAAAGATTTTATTCATTTATTTGACAGAGAGAGATCACAAGTAGGCAGAGAGGCAGGCAGACAGAGAGAGAGAAGGAGAAGCAGACTCCCTGCTGAGCAGAGAGGCAACTTGGGGTTAGATCCCAGGACCCTGAGACCATGACCTGAGCCGAAGGCAGAGGCTTAACCCACTGAGACACCCAGGCACCCCTACCTCTGTATTTGAAATATTCTCTTTCTAGAACTCCTTTTATTCACATTTTGAACCTCTTACACCAAATCTCTAATGTCCTTACCTCTTCCTACTTTCCAGTTCTCTTTTTGTCCACCTTATGATATATTTTTTTCAACTTTTCCTCACAACCACTGTATTGATTTTTTCTTAGCAGTGTAATTTATTTTATTCTATTTTTAATCTTTTAAGTTGTAAAATATAATATAATATAATATAATATATATATGTTGAATAGTGGATAAAACAAAGATTGTACCCCCAGTGATTTATCACAAAACATCCATGTTCTCTTAAATTATTTTAATAACTCATTCTTGGGGCACCTGGGTGGCTCAGTGGGTTAAAGCCTCTGCCTTCGACTCAGGTCATGATCCCAGGGTCCTGGGATGGAGCCCTGAATCAGGCTCTCTGCTCAGCAGGGAGCCTGCTTCCCCCTCTCTCTATGCTTGCTGCTCTGCCTACTTGTGATCTCTGTCAAATAAATAAATAAAAATCTTTGAAAAAAAAAAAAACCTCATTCTTAACTCTTACTGCCCCTTTTGATAGTATCCTTTTCTTGTTTCATGGATGTAATAGCTTCTCTGAACTCAAAAAGGATATTATGTATTTCTTTCCTTTTTGCTTTACTTTAGTTTTCTGTTCCTCTATCATCTCTGTTTTCATCCAATTTCTGATTTCTGTGTGTTAACTTTGTATGATTCATGTTAGAGATTTTTCTTCAATGTTGGCCAATCATTGTATGTCCTGACTTATAATGTCATGTAACATATTTATCAGTTTAAAATAAACTATACAGCCAACTGGAATTCTTTCTTGTTCACAGGATTTTTCAACCCATGGACTTTATAAAAAGTGTCTAGATAGGAATCGGTCCCATCTTCTGGGTGTGTGTGTTGGCGGTATGGGGTGTCACCCCCGGTGTCTGATGCATAGTTGATTCTCAACAATTACTTGTTGAGTGACTAATATTAATTCCTGCATTGTTTATGTTAGTGAAAAGTTGGAATTTTAAAACTTCTTTTTTACCTTTTTATTATGGAAATTTCAAAGATACATAAAAGAAAGTTATCACGAATGCTGTGTATCCATCAGATTTTGACAAAGTTTGTTTCATCTGTATTCCACTCTCCAGAGGATTTTCAAGGAAATACCTGACATCAAATCACTTCACCTGGAAATAGAAAACACTTTTTGACATGTTGCCTTTGCACATGGGAGGAATATCTCTGGTTAGAACTCAAGATTGTGGGGATTTTCATTCTTCAGTTACCCCTGGTTTCAGGGGTAGCTCTTTGTCTCCTTCTACAATGGTGGGCCAACCCCACCAATGCCTTTGGGCTCAACCCAAGGAACAGTCTTAGGAATATTAGCCCCACGGAAATAATAATTCATTTCAGCAGAATCAAGACCTGTCCTTACCAGGTCTTGCTCTTTGAGAAATAAGGACAAAGGAAACCCTGCTAACAGAACTTTTGGAAGCTTTCCTGTCCTCAGGAAAGCCCACGATATCATGGCAGCAGGCGATGAGATGTTTAAATCTAAGCTCCCACAAGGAAAGTTAAACCAACTTTTGTGGAGCTTAATCTGCAGTGCCACCTTGCACAGTCCTCTGTACCTCTCCTGCCACTTTAGCAACCCATAATAAGTAGTCAGGACATTATCAGAAGAGACAAAAGGAGCTAGCCTGAAAATCTAGACTTCATTCCCTATCATTCTGGATTCCTTGATGCTTTCTTCCTGTAGGTGTTTGGCATCTTGTGATCCACAAGACCTACCTGTTGTGTCTGGAAACAGCCCCAGATGAGGAAGGATGCTCATAGCATCTCTGCATCAGGCTCATTCAACCCAAATTTCCCAGTCCTACACCCATTAGTATTACATGATTCTTAAGAGTTTCAGCTCGGATTTTCCAACCTGCTAACAGTGGTCAACCCACAAGGCACAGTTTCTAACCCAATGCTTCTTAACTTATCGTGAAAGATTAATTAGTTTTCCTAATCCTTCATAAGCCAAAACTTGTGGTCTATACTCTGTTCAGTAAGATGAATTTACTTATCACACACTTGGATGTTGTAATAAATGTTAAATTGCTCTGTAAGTTTTTAAATGCTTACCCTTGATTTCTGTGTTTATCTTGTCATGGCAAATAACAAACAGTTCATGAACCAGTGTACTCTCTATCAGTGTGTTCTGCCATTCGTGGATGGAGTGGGCATCCATCATGTGGCCAGGCTATCCCAGCATCTGTCTCTTCCTCCCACTTCTTTCCAACAGCTCTTAATTCCCATTTGGGGATCCACGTTTCTCTGGGGAGGATGACACCATTCCTGGCTATAGGCATGGGACATGTGACCTAAGAGAAGCCAATCAGTGAATTCCATCCCTCTGGCCTCAGAGATTGACTCCAGGGTTGATACATGACCCAAACTGGTCCAACTGGCCAAGTGGAATGAATCTCAAAACATTGCCTTGGAAGGCTGGGGAAAAGATGCTCTCTTCCCCTTCCCACACCCATTTGTGGTGTGTGGGTATGAGTTCTGATTCTGTAGCTGCTAATTTTACTGTAATGAGGCAAGCCCTCCTAAGGACAAGGACACAAAAGATGGCAGATCTGAGAAAATTAGAGAGAAATGAAGTCATAGTCCAGATCACACCCTGAAACTCTGGACCAAAACATACCCCAGCCCACCTTACATCTGAACACTTCTCTCTTTTTGTTAAACCAGATCAAGGTGGATTTTCTGTCCTTAATACCTGAAAGCTTCCTTTTCAATTCCTGAGTTGCATGCATTTTTCCTAACAGGCACCTATTAAGCATCTACTGTGTGCCAAATATGGTGTTAGGTCTAGGAAAAAAGCCCTCCCCACAAAAAAGACTATGAATGAGTCCAGGGAGTGTGGGTGGCTAATAAAGTTGGAAGCATTCATGGATAGCATCCAGCTTACATCAAGAGCCCCATGCAATTTTAAGATAATATTTAAAGCACAGGTGTTTGCATTTTATTTGCAAATTATTAACTTTGAAATTAAAAAATAGAGCCATTTTAAGGTTATCCCTAGAAAGACAACCTGACTTCCTCTGATGACAAAATCTGCTAATTTTACCATCTTTTCCATTTTTTGCATACCATCTATTCATTTTTATTTTAATACTTTTAAATTGATTCACTCACAGAACTTAAATAAATGTATTTGAAGAGGAAACTTCTATAATCCTCTCTAAATGGAAAAACGTGAATAGAAGGTAAGCGTAAAATAAATTCAACAAAATTATAGAATGTTAATAAATTCTGAGTTTTGTAATTTACCAAGGTCCTACTCCTCTGTCTTTCATGAAAGGAGAAATTAGCAAGTGTTTAAAAGATGTGTTTAAAGACCCGTGAATACCAAAGCTGAGTTTTTTTCTTTGTTGTATTTAGATGGCTTGAAATGAAATTGAAGAGGGGGGATTAATTTCAAGGAATTCACTGTTATTTGACACTGCCTCTGTGTATAACCGCAAATTCTCTCCTCTGTATAAATGTTTTCTCCTTACCACTTTTCAGGAAACACTATTCTGGCCAAACCCCATTTTGGACTCTACCAAGGCTTTCTGATTCCCAGCCTGCTCAGCTACCCAATATTCACTGATATTTGATGACTTGCATTGAACTCATACTGCGGTTACCTTCTAATCACGACAAGTGGCTCTGGTTTTTTTATTTATGGTCGTAATATCACATTTCCTTTCATCGTAAGCTTTGGTCGCTATGAAAGCTTCCCACAGTTGAGGCCAACTTGAAACAAGGCCCTTAGCATTGTTGCCAGCTATGTGTCCGCCAAGCATCCCCCCCCACCCCGCCCCAATCCCCATCACTCCCAGCTGTCAGCAGACACAGAGGACTTTCACCATCCTCTACTGCCCCTTGCTGGCATCCCCAGAAATGCCCCGTGATTTCAGCCCTTCCCTCCCTAGGCCTGTATGGAAAACTAGAAGCTGAGATGCAGAGGTCCTCTGAAGCGGGGTATCTCACTACGGCCATTTGGGGCTGAATAATCCTTTGTTATAGAATCTGTCCCGTGCCTCACTGGGGGGTTAGCAGTGCCCTGGCCTCTGCCCGCTAGATGCCAGCAGCACGTCCATCCAAAAATGTCTCCGGACATTGCCAAATGTCCCCTGGGAGCAAAATCATCCCTCCTCGAGCCACAAACTTCTCTGGCTGGCTGGCTGGCATGTTCTTATCTCAGCCCTACAAATTTTCCCAATAAACTTGAACTACAGAGCATCCCTTTGCCACAGCGTTGGGGCAACTGAAGTTATTTTTAAAAGGCTATTTTCTAAGAAAGGGATGTAATATCAGCTCCCCATAAGTTCACTCCCTTTAGACCATTCCTCCCAAGAGAAGGAAGTCTATGCGGTAGCACCTTCAACAACAGGTCCTCGCCCCTGCCCCCCCCACCCTCCCCACCCCCCCCACCCCCGGCTTCTCCACAGGGCCTCCTGGGGTGGGTATTTATTTCCTCTGAACCTTGTACAACTTTTGAAATTTAAAACCAGGGGCATTTCCGGGCCTCATCCTGGCATTTGAGGTCTGTTCACGGCGATGGTGTTAATGATGAAATGTACCTGAGAAAGTTCGAGAAAGTCTTAGGGTCCCAGAGAGCTACGTAAACTTCTTAGAGGAATAATCGATGTTAAAATACAGGTACTCTGGTAAAACGCGACTGAGTGACTGAATGAATGAAAGCATATGGGTGTTTACCCATTCATTATAAAATGCCATTGTCTTCTTTGGGGTTCCTCTAAAAAGAGACCCTGAGATGAGAATGGGTGCAAGGAGTTGATCTGGGACTGATCCCAGGAGGTGCAAAGAGAAAGGAGGCTGGGGGGACAGGAGACAGGGAAGGGAAGACAGGGAAGGGAATAGAGAGCCCATGAATGGGCTGTTTCTTACTGTGGGCTGCCGGGGCTCGGCCCTGCTGGGGACTTCGAGGAGGCAGGGCAAAACCTGCTGCCAACTGTCCCACTGAGGGGCATGGGAGCTAGGTTATCTGTCCATCTCTTCCTGTTCCTCACTGGTTGAGATGTCTCTCCTCTGGCTTTTCCTGCCTCCTCTGAGGGATACCCAGCACCCTGCTGTAGCCAGAGGACACCCTGAGGCTGAGAGACCAAGGAAGTCATCAGAGCTCGCAAGAAGTCATCAGAGTGCACAGAAACTGCACAGTCTCGGGGGTAAGCCTAGGGGACACAGGTGGATACCAACAGCATCTGCTTGGAGTAAGCACAGGAGGCTGCCAAGCTTGGAGGAGGTGACACTTGCACCTGGACCACCGCCCCATCCATGCACAGCCTCTGGGATCATTATAACAACTTCCTTGTCCTCATGTCTCCATTTGTCCCCTCTCCACCCGGCAGCCAGTGCGATCTTCCTAAAACATGAGTCTGGGTATACGCCCATCCCCCTTAAAACTCCTCAGGGGCTTTTAGGGTACCTTAGTGGCTCAGTGGGTTAAGTGTCCAAGCCCGTGTCCAGCTCTGCATGGGAGTGGAGCCTGCTTAAGATTCCCTTTCTCCATCTCCCTGCCCCTCCCCCCTCTAAAAACAAATAAACAAAAACAAAAACCAGAAAAACTCCTCAGAGGATTCAAGATGAAGCCCAAACCTTTCAACCATCCAACCTCATTTAACCTTGTAGACCACACCTTCTCGACTGAACTCCTGCAAGTCCCCAGACAGAGCACCTAGTAATGCCCAGAATTGTACCAAGCCCTGGAGATGAAGGAGACAGTACAGCCCACTCCCCATCCTCTGTGACATCATGAGGTCTATGGAACAGTCTAGCAGGGTCGTGGGGGGCCAGGGAGACCAAGATGGAAACAAGGAATTCTACTACTGTATGCCCCAAGAAGCTACTATGGAAAGATTGCATCACCTAGATGGAATCCACAAACACAGACTCACTCATTTCAGGATGAACCCTTTCCCCTTTGTAGTGACCTCCCAGAAAGTCAGAGGAGGGAGACACAGGACAGCTATGTTTGCAAAGAGAGTCTCTCCTAAGAGGTACAATAGTCGGCATATGAGCCCAGGAAGCAGTGGCATGGTGCCAGCTCTGGACGGAACCCAGAGGCAGAAACAGAAGGTGCAGAGTTTTGCTTCCTTATTAGCAGGCTTTGTGGCCCCAGGTGACAGCCCCTCCAGGGAGTGTCTCGGGATCCTTGGAGTTCAGCAGCCCCTACAGACTGATGAACCTCGGAGGTAGCTGGGCAGCTCCAGGAAGCTATAAGCAGAGCAAAGGGCGGGGGGGGGGGGGGGGTAGTGGGAGGGTGGATGGGTCTAATTATGCAGGAACCATTTTCTGTTTACATAAAATATCTCCAGTAATCAGCAGTGATGAGCAAGAAGAGGAAAGAGCCTGCCTGAGAGTCTGAGGATGTTATGATCAATTAAATACCATCTTTGCAAGCGTTCACAGAGGGAAATTTTAAGGTGGAACTGACTTTCACTTGGCCAAGGAAGATTTGAGGTGCTTCTCCTTGGGGCTCCCAAATGTAGACATATCTGCCTAGCCTCTGTTGCTAGTTTCACGAAGGTATATATTCCCTGGGTGTTATCACCCTACAGTTATAGGATAAGTTTAAAAAAAAAAAAAGAGTAAATCATGTTGCCTACTCCATGCCAGGGGTTTTGCAAATGTCTGAACTCGTGAAAACCCCCATAAGGACAAGCATTAGAATTCTAAAGAAACAAAGGCTTCAAGAGGTAAAGTGATTACTCTAAGGGGATATGAAGGGGCAGAGAGGTAAGGTCCATTTTCACAGTTATGCAAAGTTGGTGTGACTGCCTCATTTCCATTTCCAAGGTCAAGAACAAGGGTTGGAGAGCTGCCAATGCACCCCTGTCCCAGAAGACGGAAGCTGGGCTTAGCATGAGGATACCAAGATCTCACACCAGTCTCTTCTTCCTCTTCACGGCACAGCAAGACAGGACTTCATGAGAAACAGGCCCTACTAAACTCTTGTGGCCTCTCCTGGTCGGTAGGTTTGGTCATGGCCTTGTTGCTGTGGAAAGGAAGTTTTCTTTTCTTTTTTTTTTTTTTTTTAAAGATTTTATTTATTTATTTGACAGAGAGAAATCACAAGTAGATGGAGAGGCAGGCAGAGAGAGAGAGGGAAGCAGGCTTCCTGCTGAGCAAGGAGCCCAATGTGGGGCTCGATCCCAGGACCCTGAGATCATGACCTGAGCCAAAGGCAGCAGCTCAACCCAGTGAGCCACCCAGGTGCCCCAGAAAGGAAGTTTTCTGAGCAAAGAGCAAGGTGGAGATTATGTGTATTTTGGAGCCAGACAGGGTCCACTTGCAAGCTGGGTGATCTCGGAGAAGTTATTCAACCTCTCTGAGCTTCAGTTTTTACACAAGTGAGTGGGAAGTGAATAGACTCAGAATTACCAGTGCAAAATTCAATGTGATGATGTATGATCATCAATGAGGTATGATCCTCAAATGATCAATGACGATGATGATGCCATGCCTGGCACAGAGTGTGTGTGTTAAAGTGAGCCACCTTCCCGGTCCAGTCTGCAACATCCTTCCAGGCCAGCCCTGAGTTTGGGGTCCTTATCCCCTTCATGCAGGAATGCCTGTGTTGTGTTTAGAATGGGTCAGTTCTGTGAACTCCGCAAGTCATAGTCAGAGCACGATGATAAGAACTGTTATCATAAGGACCTTTCATTATTTTGTTATCATTGTTATTATTCTTTAAAAGTGTACCCCTGTCATCCAAAGAGGGATTAATAGGGATTCTATTAAGATTTTCACATATACCCTTACAGATACATAGAGTGTAAGAGAGAGGTCATACGGTACATACTCTTTGCCCTGAATCAGCCACCTAACTTCTATATTGTCAACCTCTTTTCATGCCCATGAATACCCATGCACACCATTACTTTTTAAAAAAAACTGTACAGTATTCTAGTATGTTTGCAAACCTGGAAACTTGCTGGATATTTAACTTTTTGCTCTTTTAAAGCTGCCATGAATACTACTATAACTAAGCTACCACAAACGTTCTTACTTCAGTTTAAAAATGCAGAATAAAGGCAAGTCATCAATTATATATTTATTGATTCATTTATTTAAAATGATGTCCTACAGCTGGATACTTAGGTCGTATGCACGTTTTGGCTCCTATAGATAATATTGATCCAAATGTCTGCAGATCACATCTTCATAACTTATCTGATTATTTCCTTGAGATAGATTCTTTTTTTTTTTTTAAGATTTTATTTATTTATTTGAGAGAGAGACAGCAAGAGAGGGAACATAATGGGGGAAGGGGACAGAGGGAGAAGAAGAAGCAGGCTCCTCCCTGAGCAGGGAGCCCAATTCGAGATACAATCCCAGAACCCTGGGATCGTGATCTGGGCAGAAGGCAGATGCTTAATGACTGAGTTACCCAGGTGCCCCGCCCCTCGTTGAGAGGAATTCCTAAGAAGGGGAATAAAGGGAGCCAGAGGGAATTTATATATATATATTTTTTTTAAATGTAGTTTTTTTTTTTAAATTTTATTTATTTATCAGAGAGGGGGGTGTGGAGAGCGAGCACAGGCAGACAGAATGGCAGGCAGAGGCAGAGGGAGAAGCAGGCTCCCTGCTGAGCAAGGAGCCCGATGTGGGACTCCATCCCAGGACGCTGGGATCATGACCTGAGCCGAAGGCAGCTGCTTAACCAACTGAGCCACCCAGGCGTCCCGGGAATTTATATTTTTAAGGTGTTGCAAACACTCTGCAAAATTGCCCCCAGAAAGTCTCCCAAGGGCTCATTCACCGGAGGTCTTACTCAAGCACTTGCATTCATTCAACAAACATTCCCTTTGTTGGGAGGGGCTCCTAACCCACACTTTCCTTCTTAATAATGCACTGCTGCAACCGAGCCCCAGCTAGATGTGCACTGGAGACTTGGCTCTGTCCCCCTTTGGCTGCGTGACCCTGGGCAAGTCTTTTCCCTTCCCTGAGCCCCTCTCCCCACCACCTCTCCAACCTGCAGGTTCACTGGAACAATCACTGAGAAGCAGGTCTTTGAAAGAGCTTTGGGGACTGAACAAATTGACAGGGACATGTTGCTAACACAAAGGGACTTTCTCATGCAGAGTTCTCATTATTGTGGTTTTTTTGCACAGAAACTTTAAGTTTGCCAGGAGACTCCTTATTAGGTTTTCTTAACTCTCCCTGCTGTGGTTACCAAGACACAGATGGAATATAATTTCTGATGGAGAAAACAGGCCCAGAGAGACTCGTGGTTTTCTCCAGATCACATCAGCCTCGGGGCTGCTACCCAACTTGCCATCAGCCCGCTCTCTGAGCCGTATTTCCTTTTTCTAGATTAGCAGCATAAAAATGGCTATTACCCCCAGAAGATGCACTTGTATTCATAGTGAATCTGATGGTGCCGGCAATTTAAAATGGAAAGGCAATTTACCATTTAGTGCTTTGTAGCCAAATAAAATGCAGTGACCCTTTCTTTCTCTTTCCAGAAGATTTGGAATTGTCTCTGAGGGTTGGAAGGGAGGAAAGAGAAATTATAAGACTGTGAAGGTTCCTTGAGCATCAAGTTTGCTATGTTTTTTCTGTGTTTACCATGGCATCTGAGCACAGCCCTAGGTCCCCATCGGAGGCATCCGTTGTGCCAAAGAATAAGCATTAGTGCCAAAGCCTAAAACCTATAGCCTAAATGGTTTTGCCACTTACTAGCTGATCAATCAATGTGTAACTTACCAGTTGTCTGCTTGGTGTCAAAACTGCCCTTAGTGGAGCACCTGGGGGGCTCAGTGGGTTAAGCCTCTGCCTTCAGCTCAGGTCATGATCCCAGGGTCCCAGGATGGAGTCCCACATCAGGCTCCTTGCTCAGCAGAGAGCCTGCTTCTCCCTCTGCCTGCCACTCCCCCTGCTTGTGCACTCTCTCTCTCATTCTAACAAATAAATAAAGTTAAAAAAAAACAAACTGCCCTTGGTGCTGTGCAGCTTTGAGCAAGCTCATTCACCTCTCTGCAACTTTGTTTCCTTTTCTAGATACTGGAGATAATTTCTACCCAATATGAGAATAAAAGGAAAAGATCTAGAGAAAGACTTGGTCATGTTGTGGAGGTTCAATAACGAGTCTGAATAAAACTCATAAAAAGACTGTTCCAATGACACGGCAGGACTGCTTTGAGTAAATATGTTAATTGAGCCCAGGACGTACAACCCCCTGAAATTTTGACAAAGGGAAGTGTGACTGCCCTCCTCAGGTGCCCCCCTCCACGGCATATAAATGATGCGGGGTCAGTAATATAGGACATACCTACCAATATATACCTACCAATATATTCCTGCCCTTGCCCACAGCAGACATTATTAATCAAACACATTGCTCTTTGCCAAAATCCTTCTCAAATAAGGACTTCCAGCCAGTTACCGCCAACAAAACAGGATTCACTGGTGTGATGAAACTTAGCCAGTCCCAGATTTAATTGATCAGAGCAACAGTTGTATTAAATAATCCTCCCCGGAGGATTTTCTTCTTGTGGTTGCTAAGTCACAATGCCCCTTTAAGGATTGTGCTGGTGAAGTAACACTTCCTCTCCGCTGAGGATCATCCCAGTACTCCTTTCAAGGGGGTTCATACTTCATAACCAATGGACCACAACAGAAGCTTCTTACAAATGCCGGGAATGCCAGAGACTTCTCAAGCCAGAAACCTCCGAAGCTCGGGCTTACTAAAGAGGGGGGTTTGCTGCCAGTTCTGAGTGGCTCTTGGTTCTACCCTCCACCCCTCCTCCAGAGAATGTATCCAGTCCAAAGTCAAACCAGCCTTCCTACTAGATGTTTAACCTTGGACAAGTTATTTACCTCTTTGTCCCTCCATTTGCTCAACTGTAAAATGGGACAATTAACAGAGTCTACCTCATCAATTTGCAAGAACATTAAATGAGATGATGCGTTTAAAGCCTGGGCATGTGGTTGGTGCTCAGTAAGCATTACTTATTAGTCGTCATTATTATTAAGCACTTACCAAGTGCTAGGCATCGTTGAGCATTATCTTAATTGCATCTTGAAAACAATCGTATAAGGCAGGTTTCCTGTTGTTACATTTTTTTTTTTTCAAAAACTAATTGTTGATTGATTTGTGCAAGCATATGGTGTTTGTTGGTAGAAAGCATTTAATGAGGAGTCTGTTGAGTTTCATGCCCCTTCGTTCCCGGGAGTCCTTGCCACCGCCGAGGAACACCAAGCTGGACATCGAAACCCTTGAATTTTACATGGCTTCGACCAAACAATGCGGCCATCACGTGGTGGGGGTCAAGATTTGAACCCAGGGTATGTGATTCTGTGGAGCCACGAGGCCCCCTCTGGGTCTCTACCACCCCTCTCTTCGTATCCCCTTTCATACAGAAAATAAAGACACAAAAACAAAACAAACAACATCAGAAACCTAACCTTTGTGCTTTTCTGGTGTACCAGGTAATTTCTTTTCTTTTTTTTTTTTTTTTAAGATTTTATTTATTTATTTGACAGAGATCACAAGTAGGCAGAGAGAGAGAGAGGAGGAAGCAGGTTCCCTGCCGAGCAGAGAGCCCGATGCGGGACTCGATCCCAGGACCCTGAGATCATGACTCGAGCTGAAGGCAGTGGCTTAACCCACTGAGCCACCCAGGTGCCCCTACCAGGTAATTTCTAACATGTTTATCCTCTCCGCTCACATCATTGTCACAAGAGCAACCCTTGAAAATACAGTCTTCCGGGGTGCCTGGGTGGCTCAGTGGGTTAAAGCCTCTGCCTTCGGCTCAGGTCATGATCCCAGGGTCCTAGGATTGAACCCGGTGTCGGGCTCTCTGCTCTGCGGGGAGCCTACTTCTTCCTTTCTCTCTCTGCCTGCCTCTCTGCCTACTTGTGATCTCTGTCTGTCAAATAAATAAATAAAATCTTAAAAAAAGAAGAAGAAGAAGAAAATACTGTCTTCCTGCCTTAGGCCCCTCCCACCGCTTACTGCCTATGGGAGCAAGGGCTCGTCCTAGATCCTCCATGTCTTTGTCTTTTAGAGATGGGAGTAATTACCCTGAGCCCCCAAGACTGCCCTTCATTAATTTGTTTGCTAAACATGTATTGGACCTCTAATGCCAAAAATTGTGTTACATGCCTGGTATATATAATGGAGGAAACAAAATGGGCATCATCTCTGACTCAGGGAGCTTCCTGTCCAGGGTTAAATGAGATTATTTGTATAAAAGTCTTAGCACAGAGCCTGGCAAAGAAAACATGCTCGGTAAAAATTCACATCACTGTTACTGATACTGTCAGGACCCAGTCAGGAGGCAAACAAACATATTTTGGGTTCTAAAATCCTTTCCATAAAATAGAGTTTAGTAGGAGGCCAGCAGATGAGAATAGAAGAGGACTTAGGGATGTCGAGAGAGGATTTCAGATGCTCACTTTTTAATATGTATAATAGCAGAATGCATTCCTTATCCCTCCCAAGCATTTTTTTTTTAGGTATTCTCACTTTCTTTCTCATCATCGAGCCCAGCCAGATGTATCCATCTTTAAATTTCCATAAACACACCCCTCTCTGTGGGAAAAAATGCATTTTTCCCTTGAATGTGGACCCCGTGTGTTTGATTTGCCTGGAAAGGTGTGGAAACCACCCAGACACGGTGCTAATGGGATGTGACAGAACTCGCAGCTTCCCCGGGCCTGGAAGGAAGAATGTTGACGAAGGGGAGCTTAATGAGCTTCCACCCACATTTCAATTATCCTAACAAGCTGCCAAAGGAAGCCCTGTTTGCAGTACTGTGTTCTGGAAAGTTTTGACAAGCCCAGGAGGAATCTATCTGGGCCGAAGCTGAGTATGTCTAAGGAAGGAAAACACTCTTCCTCTGGGAGAGAGGTATACAGCTGATGAGGCCCAGGTGGCAGTCAGCTTTGTCACCTGGTACTTGAGAGGGCCCTTCTTGAACACAACGCCCTCATTAGCTCTCCCCAGGCAAGTGTATCAGCTATCCACTGCCGCCATAACGCCACATAACAAGGGACCACAAAACCTCAGCAGCACAGCATAGCAATTTTTAATCGGTCAGCTGGGTGTTTCCAATCATCTGGGCTGAGTACAGATGGTTGGCTAGGTGGCTCTGCTGATCTTGGTTGGGTCGTCTCACTTGTCGGGGCAACTGGGCTGGCTTAGTATTTCTCTACACGATCTCTCATCCTAACCACAGGTTTCCTGACAGGGTAGTGGGAGTGTTCCTAGAGGGAATCCAACATTATGCAGGGTCCCACTGAGCCACCTAGGCGCCCCCGGATCCTACACATAGGAAAGGTGTAATGTCACTTCTGAGTTCTGTTGGTCAAAGCAAAAACAAGCCGAAATGAAATTCAAGTTTTGGGAAGTAGACTCCATCTCTTGATGGGAAAGACTACAAAGTTACAGGGTAGAATGTAGATACAGAAAGAACACTGATCGGGTCCATCAGTGCAGTCAGTCTCCCACAACGAAACGCAAAATAACAACCACCATCATTGAACGGCAACTCTGGGCCTGCTTTCTGTATATAAAAGGACGTTAAAATGGAATGCTTTGGGTCTTGGCTTCAGCTGAAGCCAAGAGTAAAATGAGACGTTCAAACACCTGACATTTCAGAGCAAGATGCTGGCTGGCCCTGCAAAGATCCCAGGCAAAAATAGGTTTGTAACCCTCGGTCCAACATCCCCCTCCAAGGCATAAAAGGGTTGAGTGGAAAACCAGGGAGAGAATTTTTGGAAGGAGTAGTCCAGTGTGAAGTGAGTCTCTGTCCCACTCGAGAAGGAGAGAGGCAAGGAGAGAGAGGGTAGCCATGGAAGCAGGTGCCAAGGATGTGTGAGTTTCCCATAGGTCAAGGAGATCAAGTCATCTTAAAAGTATCCTGCCCAAAAGAAGCAGGATGTCCCCCACCTGGCATGGAAGCTGGGAAGGAGGGGAGGAAACTAAAAATCTCCACCATGTCCAGGGACTGGGTCACACAGAAGGCTCTACAGGGGGCCCCCCAAAATCCTGGAAGAATACACTCAGTTTTGAACACCTGCCAAACCCAGAAGAACTTTAAATACTTGCCAAGCAGACTGTACCAACACCAAATTGTGACAGACAGTACTAGCCACAGAAGGCCTTCCCTGCCCTCACCAACTGTCCCTCTGTTCCTTCAGGCCCTTTGGGAGCAAGCAGGGAGGAGGTAGAGACAGAGGGAATCCAACCCCCTTCTCTAATGCCTGAGCTAAGAAAGGGGCAAAGCAGAGATACTACTCATGAACACTAATACTATGCCTTTGAACTAAAAAAAGATGTCCTACAAGAAGTCTTACTTCCATCTGCCTGAAATTTGTCCTGATATACTATAGTGTCTATTAGCAATAACAAGGTTTCCCAAAACTTGGTGGTTTAATACAACATTTATGACTTCATGGTCTCTGTGGATCATGCCGTCAAGGCATCCGCTGGGCTATGATCTCATCTGAAGGCTTGACTAGGGAAAGATCCACTTCCCAGCTCATCCGCATGGTTGTTGGAGGGCTGTTGGCTAAAGGCGCTCTTCAGGCCTTGCCATGTGGGCCTCGCTGTAAAATAATTCAACATGGAAGCTTTTCTCATCAGAATGAGCAGGGAAAAAAGCAACGAGGAGAATGCCAGCCAGATAGAAATCAGTCATTTATAATCTAATTTCAGAAGTGACATCCCATGACTTTTGACTGGATTCTATTCGTTAGACACAGGTCACTAGGTCCATCCCCAAAGCAGGAGATCACACAGTGTATAAATACCCAGAGGGAGATAACAGGGTCATCACAGAAGTCGGATGCCACATATACTGATTTTATTAGCACTACATACCACTGCTATTGCCAAAAGTCTGTCACAACAAACACACAGATCTACAATGCTACAATAAGAACAACAGCCACTAGTCTCATGTGCTGTACAACTTGCCAATCAGATGTGGTTGCTTTGTGCGGATGCTTTAACATTTTAAAAATATTTTTTGGTGGAAGTTTTCAACCAACTACAAAAGTAAGGGAAGTAGTAAGATAAAATAATAAAACAGAAGTGGTCATTCTTGTTTCACTTATGCCCCAACCCACTTGCCCCGTTGTCCCCAGTTGTTGAAAAGCAAATCCCAGACATCACCTTATTTCAGCATTAGGAATTCAACACCAAACCACATACCACATTTACCATTACACCATTAACAAGAATCCCCTAATTTCATCTACGAATTCAGTCAGTGTTCAAATTGCTCCAATTTTTTCCAATTTCAGTAGTGTCGTTTTTACAGTTGGTTTGTGTGGGGCGAAGAGCTTTGACATAGATTTTTTTAACCATGACTTAAGAGTGGGCATTTTAATTACCAAGATGGAACTATTCTGTGAGTGGAAATGACCGCAAGGCATTTTATTATGCAGGAAAACCAGTGAAGTGATGGAGATTGCTCGAGATTTTACCCGGCGGCTGACAAAGCCTAGCTCATCATGGCCTCGTTCACGGACATGACGGAAAAGAAGGCCACCTCCATTTTGGTACTCGATCACATGCTGTTTCTTCATCAGGGTGGCAACACACAGGCTATCTCGAATGCTCACTGGAGTCCTTCAGGCTGGGTGTTCTAACCCTCATGTTCACACGTGAGAAACTCTAGATGCAGGAGAAGGACCCTGCCTCAAGTCGTACCGCATTCTCCTGAGACAGCCAGTGCCCCAGCTTGAGTCTGCCCACCCTCCCCCAAAGGACCCTGGGAACAGGCTCTCATGTGGCCCTAGCTCCTAGGATGTGAAGATACCATCAGTGCCTTGTTAGTTGACCACATCTCTTCCTCATGAAAGCCTTTCTACCTCACGTTGGCAAGAACCAGACTATATCACTTCTGTTTCCTAGTACTCAGCACAGAATTGGGTACATCGTAGATGCCTAGCAAATGTAGCCCATGTAAGCCTGGCTAGCCTGCTTCAGCTCTGAAGTCACCATAACACAGAACCTCATGCAAAGAAACCCTATCTGACAGTCCCATAGGTCAAGGAGATCAAGTCATCTCAAGTCATCAAGTCATCTCCAGTATCTGATCCAGTCTGAGGAGAAATTTATGTTCCCTGCCCCAGCCCTGTCAGCCACAGAAGGGCAATGAGACAGATTCACGCCCCCACTGTAGACATTTACCTGGGAACATTCCATTTTCTTGGCTTTCTGGAAGCTGGGTGTTGGGAAGAATCTGGTGGATGCATTCCCAGCAGCGAGATCACAGGACAGCTATCATCCAAGGGTATTCTCCCACTACATGAAGCTTTCTCGAAAGCAGTTACTTGAGTCTGAAACCATCCATACACCCTACCCCCTCTCTTTGCCTGACACACTCCAGTTCCTTCAGGGTTCAGTATAAATCGCATCTGCCCTATGAAGCCTTATCTGTCTTTCCAAAGGAAGCATCACCCCCCTCTGATGTATCCATCACGTGCTCATCTGTCTTTCCCTCAGAACTACAAGCCTGATAAGGCAAAGACAGCATCTGTCATGCCTGGAACATATTAGGTACTCAATAAGTATTTGTTGATTGATTGTTTCATTTTAATTTTTTTTTAGGTTTTATTTATTTAAGTAATCTCCACACCCAACATGGGGCTCGAACTCACAGCCCCAAGATCAAGTGTCTCACTTTCCCCCAACTGAGCCAGCCAGGTACCCCTCTTTTTATTTAAAAGAAAAAAATCCCACGATTTGAAAACTGCATTTACTGTCTCTTAAAAAATACCACAGAGCCCAGATGCAAGGTCTCCAGAAAACAAGGCAAAACTTGAAATGGACTTTCTTCTTCCCATCGCTGTTGCCACAGTTCACTCCACCAAATCCCTCTCCTCTATTTTGCCAGCTTCCTAAACTCTCCAGACCTAACCGAACCAGCAGGCTCTCTAGCCTCGTCTTTCAATGCAGCCTTTTCTCCTATAATTAACGTGGCCCCCCTGTCTCTATTGACCCGTTCACCCATTCATTCATTCTCTGGATCCCAGAAGCAAAGTCTCGAGAGTGAAAAGAATCCTCCCTCCTTAGAAGGTGAGAGAGAATAATAAACTGAGGAAGACATGGGTTCTGGCCCATTTTCTTACCTGCTGTGCTCTCAGTGTTTGGGATAGCCCTTATTACATAGTTGGTGCTCAGTCAAGATTGCCTGGTTGGGGGGTGCTTGGTTGGGGGAAGCCTTTGCCTTCAGCTCAGTTCATGATCTCAGGGTCCTGGGATCTAGCCCCGCATCGGGCTCTCTGCTCAGCAGGGAGCCTGCTTCCCCCTCTCTCTGCCTGCCTCTCTGCCTACTTGTGACCTCTCTCCATCAAATAAATAAATAAAATATTTTTTTTTTTAAATTGCCTGGTTGGGTAATATATTTTCTTTTAAAGTCACATATTTTCATTGTTGTTACATGAGTGGGTGACTAAATAACGAGGTGTTTCGTGACAGAAAGAAAGCAAGGGAAAGACGAAAAACAACAACAACAAAAACCCACAATTCTTTTTTCCCCTCTATTTGGAGGACTGAGATGGGATGCTTGCCTGAAGAACCAAGGAGCCATAGCAAGTAGGGCACGGCTCCCGGTCACTCTCAGACTTAAAGGGCCGTCTGCTGCTGAATCAGCAGGAAAACAGCAATGGGGACCGGGGCTAGGTGCAGCCTGGCAGCGTGGCAGCAATTTAGCTGACAATTTCCTTCTATGTTTCAGCATAATTGAATTAGCATCCATGGAGACTGTCTCCCAGACATCGGCGAATGCAATCCTGTGAAGCAGGCGCCGCAATTCATCTGGCATTATGAGGCACTGAATTGCCATCCAATCCCGCACCTCTCCTCGTTGCTTTGTGTGTGCTCGTTAGAGGAAATTAGGTGGATGCGACGAGCCTGGGAACAATTAAAATCTTCCCACTTAGGCGATTCCCAGCAGTGGTACCCAAGTTCTCTTGAAAAGCACTCAGGTTCGCTCAGCTACTGAGCCTGCCCGACGTTCTGCATGTGCTTTCTTGTTTTGAGCAAAGGATGGCGAGTCACTTTGCTCCAGCGAAGGCTATGGACTGGTAGGGGACAGAGCAAAGAAGACATACAGGGACAGCTGTGATACGAACTAGCCAGAAGAGCATCCATAAGGGACAGTGCCACGGCTGGGAGTCTTGGGACTCAGTCCAATGGGGAAGAGTATTGCTCAAGATGAGTGTATTGGAAGGGGAGATGAACCATGAGAGATTGTGGACTCTGAAAAACAATCTGAGGGTTCTGGAGGGGCGGGGGGTGGGAGGTTAGGTGAGCCCGGTGGTGGGTATTATGGAGGGCACGTGTTGCATGGAACACTGGGTGTGGTGCATAAACAATGAATTCTGGAACACTGAAAAAAAATTTTAAAAATAAATAAATAAAAATAATTGGGAAAAAAAAGATGAATGTAAGCAATGGGGCTTGATGGTGGCCCACAGACCAGGACCGGGAAGATGGCACCCAGGGCAGCAAGTTGAGACTAGACACTGGGGAGACTAACAGTGGGATTAAGTGGGGGAGTGAAGAGTGGCATTTGGGCACATGGTTCAGAACCAAGGTCCTGAACATCAAAAGTGTGCTAGATTGAATATACTTTGAGGCTAGGAGTGGCCACTTAAAGGACGGTGTTTTACTAGCTGGAGGGAATGGCTGATAGCTGCTGGGGAGCAGAGTGGTATGGGAGAAAGAGAAGAGTTTTGGAGAAATATGGATTTGAGATTGCATACCAGTCCTACCCTGTTTGGTGGTTAAACCACGTCACCCCTAGGATCTTCCACCTCCTCGATGGAGAAAAGAAGACCTCTATCTTGCAAGGCTTAGAGAGGCTCAGGGTTGTGCTAAGTGATGCTGGAAGGGATCACGCGTTACAGGACTTTGTCTTGGTTTGGGTTCCACAAGAAAGGGACCTTGAGATAAGGATTATAAGGATCTGAGTGCAAGCAGTTTATCTGGGAGATGATGGAGGAGAAGTGGGAGAATGAGGCAGGGAAAGAAAGAAGCCAAGTGAGGATCTGTGATAGAGCCAGCAACCACTGAGAGCTCCAGAACTCATCCGCGGGTGACTCTGGGAAACCACACAGAACACAGGTCTTAGTATCAGCTTAGTGAGCAATCTGGGAATTTTAGACACTGACTCCCATCAGTCGTTCGCTGAGGGCTGCTCCTGGGGGCTATTCACTGCCAAGCACTTCTGGTGTGCCTTGGGAGTGGGCAGACCTGCCTTCCTCATCTTCAGAGAAAGCCTCCAGGCATGAAGGAAGTTGGCCTTTTCTGCTCTGAGATGGGGAGTCCTGAAGGGGGTACTGACAACTTCTGCTGGTGGGTGACATGTTGTCTCGGTTTGGACTGGGCTCCCTAAGCAAGCCAAGAACGAAACAGTAAGTACCAAGTGTTCCCGTGTTTCAAAGGCAGGTATAAGTCCCCCAACAAGACGAGCAAACTATTTCGTGACCCTTAGCCTTTCACCAAATTTGAGGATAGGGAATGGGAAGGACGGTTTCTTTAGAGAAAGTAGATGGAGCATCATAGTTCTCTCCCCAACCCCACAGGGACGAGAAGAGCTGGGCTCCCCTCACCTGCAGCCTAAAGGAAGAAGCTAAGAAGCTAAGAGGGGAACACATGAGAGTGTGATTTGCGTCCTCTGAAGATTGGAGTCCTTACACGCTGGACTTTGACTTGTGCCTGAGAAATCTAAGAGATACAAGGCAGGCTGAAGAAGGTTGCAGTGTGACAGCTGCTCTCCGGCCAAGTGTTTTCCTTGGGGTGGAGAAGGAGAGAGAGAGTGCGCGTGCGCATGCACAAGAGCTGACCCAGGGATGTTTAAAAGATGCATTGCCTAATAAGGCCCTCTAGAGGAACGAAAGTCCATCAAAGACAAACCACGAACAAAGAGAGCCAGAGGTGATGTCATTACTGGACAGTTAGAACACTTCTCATGCCAGACAACAGGTGACAGATGTGCACCCAGGGTCCCCGCGGACAGATGCCCACTCAGTGCACTGAACAAGGGGTTGGCTCAAGAGGATGCGTGTTGCAGAAATACAGCCACGCTCTGCTCTTATGGCTTGCAAAAACCTAGAGAACTTCCAAAAGACAGCATCCATGAGCCAAACTAGGCACCCACGAGACTGCATCTGAAGGCAGGGTAGATCTTTTTTCTAATTCCCACAAAGTTTTTGCTGTGTTTCAGAGCCAATGGAGACACATTCAAAGTTCACACAGCAGTCCAGGAGAGAGCAGTAGCTTGCAGAGCTCAGCTCATAGCAGTCCAGCCACAAGCAACCTTCTCTTTTGCTGTCCCCACTGCACCCTCGCCCACCTCAGAGAGGCAGAGCAGCCTGGCTGGGGTCGGGGTTGGAGGGCAGAATCACCACTCACTTAAGGGCCACTCAAGAAGCTGACTGGTCCTTTCCCCACAGCAGCTTCTGCCTGCAGCCAGCCTGAGCAAATGAAACCCAGGGGTTTGACTCTTGCACCAGACTGGACATAGGAATCACTGAACTGCCAAAGATGTGTTTATAACCGACAAATAAGCAGATGAGCTAAAGGGTCTGTCCAACATTCATTCAGAGACAGAGAGGGTCAGTCCTGGGATTACACAGGGGAGACTGGGGAGAAACAGAAGTAGCTCGATGATTGTACCCTGCAAGTCCTGCTCTTTCAATATATGGATTATTGAGAAAGCATCCAACAAGTTCTGTATATGGGAAGCATCTAAAATGTATCAATAGGGATGCCTGGGTGGCTCAGTTGATTAAGAGACCGCCTTCGGCTCAGGTCATGATCCTGGAGTCTGAAGATCGAGTCCCACATAGGGCTCCCTGCTCGGTGGGAGCCTGCTTCTCCCACTAACCTCTCTCCCTTCATAATTACACTCTTTCTCTCTCTCAAGTAAATAAATAAAATCTTTAAAAAAATAAAATGTATCACTAAACAGCCACTCTTGTCATTATGAGCCAATTGTTCAGGTGAGGGTTAAATCACAATTTTCAGACCATCAGGGCCAACTCCCAGCATCTTAGAACTTGGTACAGCCCTGGGCTGTACCAGCTCCCAGCACGGTGGGAGGAAATGAATGACAGAGAACAGGGTCTGTGTTACCAAGCAGAAGATGAGGGGCTCCCACACTCCACCCATGCTGTGGGGCATCAGCCCCAGGAAGACTACACTGGCTGTGCCCGTGATGCTGGCTCCTGGGAAGGCATTTGCTTATTCCCACTGGACAGCAACTATAGGAGGAGACTTGTTCATTGTTCTTCCGGAAGTTAAACCTCAGTGTACATTGAGGAGAGCAGTGGGGGTAGGAGCCAGGACGGTCTGCTGCCTACAGCAGCATCAGAGGACAGCAAACTGCTCACCCTGAGCTCAGATCCCAGGCAGTTGACAGGCCTTGTGAGAGAGGAGTGAAGGCTTATAAAGGCAAAAGCCACAAGGTTCCATAACTTGTTTTGAAAGAATTACGATTGGTCCCGACAAGGTTAAACTGACCATCTCCCTAACAATTGGCCATTTAGTTAACAGATACTACATTATCTCTGTTTCAGTCCTAAGTAGAAAGATGTGTTCTAGGATGCCAGTGGCGATGCAACTGACAAGATACAACTGACAACCATCAATTCCTGGTATTCCAAGAATTGAAACAGGGGAGTTCATAGGACCTGCTTCCACCACATGCTCCCAACCCTATGTTGAGGGGCTCTCTTAGCTATGTATACTTCACTTTGGAATCTGCTTTCATATACAAATCCCGGGACCTAGACCAGGGCTGATATAGGAGGAGAGTGTTTCCCAAGTCATGGTTTGAATCCTAGCTCTGCCACTGACCAGCTGTGTGACCTCAAGTAGGTCACTTCGCCTCTCGAGGGTCAGCTTCCTCATCTGAACCGTGAAAAAAAAAAAATACCTACCACCCAGTCTGGAGGAAATATAACTATATTTAATGCACTGATTCCAGTGATGGGCCCCCAACAAAATAGTAGCTGTCATCATCGTCATTATTTTCTGTGGACATCCTCTCATTTCTTCACAGTTATGTTAGACAATTCTGGTTCTCTTACAGAGTTTTAGTACAAAAATGGCTGGATCATTCATCTACTCAAGATGTTTGCCATTTTTGGTAAAAATCCATAGACATTGTCAGAGCTGAAAATGCTTTTTCATTATCAGATAAGAAAATCACTTTTGCAGTCTCCTCCTGCTCTAACTCTGCCTCCAGTTGTTCCTAAGAGATAGTAATCTTGCATGACACTTTAGGTTTGGAGCTAAAATCAAATTTAGCATCCCAGTTCCCAATGGGGCAAACCCAACATTTTCACACACTTCTCACATCTCAAAGAGAATAGATGCTTCTTTTGTTTCATGCCAATTTTCTCCAAGTCAGTTTTCTGCTTAGTAGTTTATTTGAGCCTTCATTGTTCCATCTGTGAAATGGAACCACTGATACCATCCTCTTTCATAAGGTGCTCTGAGAATGGATTAGTGATCAGAGAACTCGGGTTATTCATGCTGTTCCTTCCATAGATACCCTGCTGTGTCTGTGGAGGAAATGTGTGGTTCTAGTCCATTATGGCTGCTGGCCAACATTATGTCCAGGCTGAATTGGAGCTAATTTTCTCTGTTCAGCAAAACTGATCATCTAGCACACTTTTTGTGAATTCTGATCAAATATCCATCTGGTGTAACTGGAAAGGCCTGTTTAGTTTTCAGTGTTGTTAAACTCAAAAACAAACTCTCAGTTTACCAGCAAAAATGGGTTTATTCAGGACTAGCAAGACAATCGCAATTAAGGAGAAGCAAGCTACAGCAAAACCATAGGCAAATACCCAGAACAAAGGAGAGGAAGTCTCTTTTACAGGGTTGGGAGTGGGGGTACTGGGAGAGCTGCTGTAAACAAAAAGGCCACAGAGGAAACGGGGAATTTGAAGTATAGTGGCTTCTCATTGGCTGGGTTGTGATAGTTTCTCATTGGCTGGGCTGTCGCTGGGGGAGGGGATAACTTTTCTTCCTCCCACTGGGGTAGTAAAGTAGTATGACTTACAAGGTGTCTCTCTTCCTGTTGGGTTTGCAATTGATGGCAAGTGGTAGGGCATGAGAGCTCCCCCTGTTGGCCTCTGGACTCCATTTTAAAGAGGTTTCCTTTTATTAATTTTCACAGTGTTGGACCATTCAGAACTCTAATCTATACAAAGAACATGGAAGGGGGAGGCTTTAGGGGAGTGGTTAGGGACAAAGCTAAAGGAAAAAAAGGACAGGACCTTGAAGGTGAAGCTGCTGGCTGCCAAGTGGAAGAGCCTGAATGTTCTCCCCTAAGCATCAGGGACTGATCAGAACAGGAAAGAGTGCCTATCCCTTGTGCAATTCAATCAAGTGACCCCACATGGAAAAGTGTTCATTTCTGGTGTGGAAAGTCACCAAGGAAGGACAAAGGAGAGGTCAGAGAAAGTAACAGTTGCAGCTACAATTGCTATGTCTACACCTTAAATATGGCAGACATGCACCCCCTCCCGATAACCCAATGATGTAAGTCTTACTGTCCTCCTTATATAGAGATGGTCATTAAGCCCGGGGAAGTGCATTTCTCAATATTCCCCAAATGACTCTTTCTGCCCGGCCTTTCACGTTTCCATCTTTTATTCAAGCTTCAACAAGTATTTACGGAGTGTCAGGCCCCACATCAGGCACTGGACAGATTAGTATCAGGAAAGCAGGAAACAGAGAAGACTTCAGATGAAGGGTTCTGGGGGAACAGAAGTCCAAAGCCAGAAGCTGGTTTTGTTTTTTTCCAAAGTGCCCACAATGATGGTGCCAGCAGCTTGTGCCTAAAGGCAATCAGAAACAAAAGCAGAACCACAGTTCCTGGCAGGGAGAGGGTGTTCCCTCATCCTATCAGAGACCTAGCTGTCCTTGAATCAAAGACTTCCGGGAAGCACTCAGAGTAACAACAACCAGTAACACTGAACAATTTGCTTTGTGCTGAGCATTTTATAGGCTCACTTCACCCACACCAGCCCATTTCACTGTAACAATGATCCCATGAGGCAAAGAAGATTATGAGCCCCATGTAACAAACGTGCTGAAGCCCAGAGAGGTGAAATCACTTGCCCAAGTGATGAAGTTCAAATGTAAAGACTCACAGCCCCACGTTGGGCGCCATATGATGAAGTTCTAGAACCTAGGTGAGGTTTGGTGGGCTGAGGTCAGGAGCCGATGACCAAGAAAGAATTCTTGAGACATCTTTGGTGCAAAATGGTGGTTTATTAAAGCACGGGGACAGGACCCGTGGGCAGGAAGAGCTGCTGCCCCGGGTTGTTAGGAGTGGTTGGTTATATACACAGGAGTTGGGTAGGTGAGGACAAAGGGGTGTTCAGAAGGGCTATTGGGGCAAAGAATACCATCAGGATATTGAAGGCTTAGTTGCTATCAAGTAAAGACAATTGGAAGTCTGGTGGAATGTTACATTCCTGCTATCAAGCATCCTTGTTAATGAGATTTAAGTTTAGAAGAAATTTAACTTTATTTACTTTTCCTTCTACCTCCACCTCCTTCGGTTTTTATGGAGGGGAGGGTGACTTTAGGCTTGAGGAACTGAGTTCTGTGTCTTTGGAAATTGGGCTATTGATAAGGTAACTTCTTTGTTGTAATCTCAAGGACATTTGCAAACCAAGGGAGACTCCTGTCTTGTAGGATTGTGATCTCAGCAAGTTAACTATTTATCATTTTATGGCAGTCAGGGGTGCCTGAGGAATGCTATACCTATGGAGGGGAGCGGATGAAAAGGGGGGGTGCAAGGCGCCAGCTCTTGCTTTGTCCTCAGCCAGCCTCCTGCTCCCTCATCACAAGGACACACAGATTGGAAGTGGGGGAGTGGAGATCCAACTCCAGATCTACACAGTTCTAAAGGCTGTGTTCTGACCTTCCCCATGACACTAGCCCTCCCGCAGCTCGGGACTGCCCTCAGGGACTCACCCCACTTCTCTGTGGACAAGGGCTGACCACTCCTGGGAGGGTTTTAGCACATGAGAGAGGCAAGGGCAACCACACAACAGCTGGGCCACTTAGGAGCTGTGTGACGTTGGGCAAGCAACTTCACCCACGGCAGCCTCAGTCCCCTCATCTGTAGAATGGGAACTATATCAGAGAGGAACTGTGAGGACTTTACACAGGGCCTCATCTGCAGAAAACGGGCACACTGTCCACACTCCACCTCTCTTAAGGGTCTCCCAGCCCATCCTCGCTGCTCACAGGAAAACGGAGACAGAAGTCCCTGGAATAACAAAGAAAAGGCAGCAGCTCTTCTGTTACCAGGGGACTGTGGGACCCAGAGGCTAGGGAGGTGTCTCATCTGTTTTTCTCGCAGGGCTGGTCACATGACAGGCAGGTAATGACTGTTTCTTGTGAAAACACACACACACACACACACACACACACACACACACACAGCACAGGAAGGAAATACATCAGCATGTTCATCCCGGTTATCTCTGAGTTATGGCACCTTATCTTGCTTTTTGCTTATCTGCATTTTCTGACTTTCCTATAATAACATGTATTATTTGTGGCATTATCTAAGATCTTGAAAGACATACACCCAACTGGTACTATAGGTTACCTCTGGGAAATAGGGATGGGACGGCCTAGTTAATTGGGGGTGGGGATTTTTTTTTTTTAAACTTTATGTACAGCCCTACTTTTTGTGTTACTTTTGTAGTTTTTTAAAAGGGTTTTTATTTATTTATTTGATAAACAGATCACAAGTAGGCAGAGAGGCAGGCAGGCAGAGAGAGAGGAGGAAGCAGGCTCCCATGGACCAGAGAGCCTGACGTGGGGCTCGATCCCGTGACCCTGGGATCACGACCTGAGCCGGAGGCAGAGGCTTTAACCCACTGAGCCACCCAGGTGCCCCTACTACTGTAATTTTTTAAAAGAAAAATATAAGCCATGTGGCACATAATGGCAGAAATAGCAAGAAGGTCAGTGTGAGAAAGACTTGCCTTTAAATACGGACTCATCTACGAAGTAACCGCTCTGGATCTCAGTTTCTCCATCTGTAAAATGGGGTAAAAAATGCTGGTTCATTAAGTTTGTTGTAAGGATTAAAGATAACTTGTGCCAAAACACCACATTTCAGTACACAGTAAGTGATCAATAATTGAAAGCAGTTATTAGGGGCTTCTTTGGGGGTTATCTTGTCCATGGGTTTATTCTACATAAAGAGATGCTTTTCCAGGAACAAATATGGTGAAAAATAAACCCTTGCTAATCACCCAGTCAAAACTCTACATCTCACTACAGGGAAGCACATTAAAAAGGAAGCTATGGGGGCGATGGGTGGCTCAGTGGGTTAAAGCCTCTGCCTTCGGCTCAGGTCATGATCCCAGGGTCCTGGGATTGAGCCCCACATCGAGATCTCTACTCAGTAAGGAGCCTGCTTCCCTCTCTTTCTCTGCCTGCCTCTCTGTGTGTCAAATACATTAAAAAAAAAAAAAAAAAAAGTAAGGTGTTTGTGAAATAAAATGTCTATCTACCTTCTCTAGTATCAAATTTGACTCCTTAAGCTCCCTTAACTCAGCAGTCAGTGACAGATCTAAGCTGGACTTCTCTAAGCTGGGCAGAAAAATCTGGAGTATTTTGTTTTGTTCAGATTTATTGGTTCTTTTTCTATTCCTCCACAACGCCATCCTCTGGCTGGAAAATTTACTAGAACCCCTCCTCCATGCCTAAAAGACCACAGGGAAGTGAGATTTACCTCAGACACAATGGGGGAGCCCAGCTAATGTTTTCTTCTGTCTTTGGGAATTTGCTTGCCTGTTGACCCAGATGCCCTACACATGCTCACAAAACCCTTCTGCCAAAATTCATTAGCCATTTAGGCTTCTGTGGTGTTATTCTGAGTCCCTTATTTTCTGGCATTAATTTAAAGCAACATTTTCTCACCTCCACTGGCATGCTTCCACGAGTTAGAGGCTTAAAAAATGAATTGCAATGGATTTTGTCACAAATTGCCTAAAATCAAAATGTTTGGTTTCATCTCCTATTTCATTTCCAAATGATTAGCAGAGGCTGCCTGCAGCACCTGTTAGCAGGGCTCAGAGACCATTCCCAGGCAAAGCAAAAAACAAAAAACAAAATAAAAACAAAGTAAAATCATCATCAACAACCAAAAAACACCACAGTCTTGTCAATTCGTGTTTTCCACTAATGAGTTACTGATGTCTGTCATGGGCAGGAGATCAAGGACTGGTGACAATATCTGACATCCCAAATCTAATAAGCATTTTTTTTTTCTGTTCACCCCAAAGAAACGCACTGGTGGGAATTCCACATGGTTCAGCGTGACAATAGGGACAACTATTATTTATAGAGTGCCACTGTGAGCTAGGGTTTTTTCTATACATGATACCTCTTATAACAACTTCTCGATTATCAGGACAGTCTTGGTTGCAAGTATCAGACAACCAGCTCACACCAGCTTAAACAAAAGTGGAACTGTTTGGGCTCATGTAACTAAGAGGAGAATAGACTTTGTGCTTGGAATCACAGGAAGTTTCAGGAAACAGCGCCAGCAAGAAGCTCCAGAAACTTCTTTTCACATGTCTCATTTTTACTTCTCTGTTTGTCTTTGCCTGTTGGTCACGATTCCTCCTACTATAGACAGGGCTACTCCAGCTGAAGAGGAACATGGCTATCATGCTCCCAATGGATATAAAATGCTACTTTCTTAAAAAAAAAAAATGCTACTTTCTCCCAACTTGTGTATATTGGCCCCAGGGAAAAACTCTGATTGGACTGCCTGGGTCACATGCTTATCCCTTGGACCAACCACCATTTGTAGTCAGATGATTTGGCCAGAAATGGGTTATATTCTCATCCTTTTGGCCAGGGGTCTGCGTCTATTCATAGGAGAAAGGTTTTAAAAGCTTAATAAGGGGTTGCCAGGGTAGCTCAGTCAGTTAAGTGTCTGCCTTTTGCTCAGTTCATAATCCCACAGTCCCGGGATCGAGGCCCATGCTGGGCTCATTGCTCAGTGGGGAGCCTGTGTCTCCCTCTGCCTGCCACTCCCCTTGCTTGTACACATTCTCCCTCTGACAAATAAATAAATAAATAAATAGCAAGAAACAGTAAAGCTAGGATTCGAACCAGGGTCTCTGGCTCCAAAGCTCATGCTTTCCATATCATAACTCACTCAGCCACCTGTTGGGGTGTGGGGCTCACCAGGCTCCTAACAGCATGAGGAAGAAGTGAGATGAGTGGATTCTTTGTGCCTCTTCTCTTCGCAAAGCCAGCTATCCCCATAGGGATAATCTAACTAAGAAAGCCAAGCCAAGCCCAAGATAAGACACTTCACGAAAACTGTTTGCAAACAGCTTGGAAGTCATGGTGTTTCCCTTAAAAAGGTAATTTCTTGCTTGGAACAGTGAGAAATTAGATGCAATCTGTTTTGATTTCTTCCCAATTTAGGACACGCTTTAGTGACCAATCTGAAGACATGCCAGCATCCTTCTGTCTCGAGGATATGTTAGCTTCGTTTATGTCTCTGTTCATAAAGGACATCTAAATCATCCCAGAGGAAAGGCAGCCCAGAATTGATACAGCAGACATGGAGACAGACTGAGCTGCCTCTTCCTGGGTATTATTATTAATAAGAATAATAATAATTACCATTCACTGGGCATTTACTGTGTGCCATGCCTGATACTAGAGACATCCATCACTGTGCAGCCCTATTAGAAAGTCAGGGCAGGGTGTGGTTATTTTGGCTCCTCAGCATCTGAACATCTTTTCTGTTGGAGAAAAATCCTCCACTGGGTGATTCTTGGTGGAAGCTTGACCTGCTTCCTCCACAAAACCAGAAGAGATCAAAACTCTGTGAATTCCCCCATATCCTTCCAGAACATTCCATGTTTGCTTAAATTAACCAATGTCTGTGTCTGTTGTTTCCATCCAAGCGCCCTGCTACCTAAGTGTTCTCCCCATTATATAGGTAAGACTCTGAGACTCAGAGGGTATGAAACTTGGTCAAAGAGTTAAAAAAAGTGGGGGGTAGAGGGGAGCCTAAAGGCACAAGGAGGGCATAATGCGGTCAATATAAGCATGTAGTCAGGCTGCCTTGGGATATGAATGCCAGCTTCACCCTCTGGGGGACCCCTCCGCAAGTTATTTAACCTCCCTCTGTGTCTCAGTGTCTTCATCCAAAAAATGCAGATGGTTGTGCCAATACATGGAATTCTCGGGAGCATTAAAAGAAACCATCTAAAGAAAAGAAAAAAGAAAATCACCTACTACTGCTCCCAACATCATGTGTGGCACACAGAAAGTGCACAACACATGTTAGCTGTTGTATCTACCGTTATGACTCGTACTCATTAACCACTTTCTATCATGTCATAAGTGGGACTTATCTGACCATCTAGTAGGATTGTTTGCTTTGTCTCATCATCCCTTCCACCCCCCAGGGACATGGTTAAACAAAGTAGAGAGTGAATAATAAGTCCACCTGGAGTAATATTCTACCTCGCGGCACGGGGGTGACTTCTGAAACCAGACCTTCACTCGGGTTCTCTCCGTGTCTCAGGAGAATCCTGGCACAGACCCGCAAAGGCTCAGCCTGTGCTCATCGATCACACTAATGACGATGGATTTCCACCCCTTTGCCACTTGATCACCAGCTGCCCAGAGTTTTATCACCATTTCCCAGGGCAGAGCAGGCCACCCCCAACTCCTGCCCACAAGTGCCTTTTTGTTTTTCCTTACTCCGTGTCACCCAGAACAGAGCCAATTAAAGAACTCACTCATGTCTCCACCCTCCACCCCTTTAATTACAAACAGTGCTGAGAGTTGAATAACACAGAACAAAAGAGATTTATTTACCCCGGGATATAAACAAGATTATCAGAAACAAGCATTCAGGAGCCCTTAGCTCCTGGGAGAATTTTAATGGGCTGACCCCCTGCCTTACAGAAATCTCTGTTTTTTTCACATAATTATAAAACCCCAAGAGTTTCGCCCGTTTGAGTTATTTGTTGGCACACATTCACCATCCTGGCTCCTTGCTCTCATTGGCCAATCCTAAGTATCTCTGCTGGGGCTTTAAACCAGGCTCTTCCGAGACAACGCAGGAAGCCTGGAAGAAATTGCCTTTTCCTAGTGAAATTTCCCTTTCCTATTGCAGACTACCTGGGATGACCAGGGTACGCAAACGCGAGCAGCGAGGAGGCAACGCTACCCTGGCTTTCGGTCATGAATCATTTAACCTCGCATGGAAAGGACATGAACCAAAAAAAGGGAATGCACGGGCTCCTGGAACTAAAAAGTCCGCCCATAAAGCCTCGTTCAGGCATAGCTCAATTCAGCGGCTTCAAGCATGTCACAGGGCTCAGGCTCTCTGGACACGCCTCACCTGTCTTCCTGAGCAAGCTTCCTTCTCATGGGAAAGACGGTCCCCACAACTCTCAAGCTCCCAGCCTCTCAGCTCCTAGAATTGAACGCCATTGGATCCGTTTGGGTCACGTGCCCATGCTTGAGCCAATCACTGTGGCCGAAGGAAGAACTACACTGATTGGCTAGATCTGGGTCACATGCCGGATGTCGTCTCTGGAAAACGAGGCCGGTGTTGTTTGAAGGAGATGGACTGAGGATGTCAGGTGGGTGAATCCCCAAGGAAAAATCTGGGGGCTGTACCCAGAAGAGGGGAGATGGATGCTGGGCAGATGAAAACAGTGGATAACCGTCAGAGTGTTCCGTGGGGTAGGGATTGTAGAACACCCCCAGACGTCCAGAGGCAGCTTGGAAATGGTCCTTCAGCGTCTTCCCCTCCCCCCAAAGATTTTGTTTATTTAATAAATAAATATTGGACAGAGAGATAGAGAGAGAACATAAGTAGGCAGAGCAGCAGGCAGAGCGAGAAGAAGCAGGTTCTCCGCTGAGCAGAAAGCCAGAATCGGGGCTCGATTCCGGGACCCCGAGATCATAACCTGAGCCACCCAGGCACCCCTAGCAAGATGACGTTTTTAGCAGGAGTTTGGGGTGTTGGGAAATATCTCTCGGAGCAGATGAAAGGGGGAGGGGCTAACGTTAGAAGAAGAGAGAAGGGATGAGCCACATGAAGGCGGAAGGCAGAGGCGGGGAGAACGTTCCAGGTATTGAGACGCTTGAGAGGAGGAGGACAAGGCCCCCCCGGGTCACAGGGAGGTTAGGAAAGTGATCCCAGATCTCCGGAGCTTCCTCGCTTTTAGCAAACTCCCTTCCTTACCTAGTTTTCTTATTTCAGAGGCTTATTCATCTGGAAACTGTTGAGTATGACCCAGGTTCTGCTCTGAGGTTGTCTGGTACAGATATCACACGGGTCACATAGTGCACTTTTAGACTTTTCTAGGAGCCACTTTTAAAAAGGGGAAATTGGTGAGATTGGTTTTAGTAAGATATTTTATTTCACTTAATATACAAAGTATTGTCTTTGGGCATGTAAGCATATAAAAATGGTTGAGATATTTTGGCATCCCATTTTTTAGTACTGTCTTTGAAGCTTGCCTACATTTCATCCTTACAACATGACTTCATTAGGACTCCCCGCATTTCAGGTGCTCAGTAGCCAGATGAAGCTATGGCTACTGCCTTGGACAAATTCATCCCTAACCATCTGATGGGAGGAGAAAAGGGGCCCGTGGGGAAATTCTTTCAAGAATGTAGTAGGAGCGCAGTGCTGCAGGTGCACGTGGGCCAGAGTATGGGAATGTCATCCTGACTTCATGTCTCTTAACCTCAGTCTAAGAAAATAGGTATAGTAATGATATTAAAGTTGTCCAGCAGAGAGCCATGGGGCCCGTGATCTACCTGATAGTGGGGTGCCCTTTGAGGAGTGGAAATTCCCACGGACAGACATCCTGGAATGAGGTTAGGCAATGAGGAAGCAGAAAGGCCAGTCTTAGGCCGGGCAGGCCATGTGAACTCCCTTTCAGGCAGGCAATGCCAAGAACACTGTAGATGCTCACAGGGTAGAGGGAGCTCTGTAAATGTCCATGGGGTTGGATCCATGGTGGGCTCTGAGCATGGTACCTCCGGCAGGTAGCTGGAGCATTCGATCCTGGAACAATCCAGTCAAGTCAGCATAAAAGATGGAGCCTGTTCTTACTGTCACCCTGGGCAGCAGGGTCCGTCCTGTGCTGGAGGGGAAGTGCACAGGGCAGAGCCGCAGCAGCTGAAGGCAGAAGGAAGGGAGCTGAAGCAGAGAGAGTAGTGCCTCGTGGGAAATGTGAAGCAGTGGTCCAGAGAGCAGCGGCTGGCTGAGGTGACAAACAAGATGAATTTGTGAAACATGCACATGTCCTCCAGGGACGGGGGGAGAAACCTGATTTTACAAAGGAAAATAAAAAGAAAATAAGAGGGGAAATAGAAAGGAAGAAAGAGAAACTGAAAGGGAGAGAAACTTCTAGAAAATGAGAGTTTAAGCATCACAATGAAGGCCTTAAAAGGAGGAAGAGCACAACAGACTGGTAAAATCTGGGTCCTGTTGGTGAATGAATGAATGAATGAATAACTGTGTGTCCAGCTGCTGGAATGAGCCCTTTCCATGGCCCATTTATTTACTCCTCACAACAGTGAGGAGGCCTCCTCCTAACGGTGAGGCCAGTATGATTGTCTCACTTTATAGATGAAGATATTGAGGCTCAGAGAGGTTAAATAATTACTCAAGGTCACACAGCTAGAATCTCCGTCAAGGACTGAACCCAAGTCTGCTCTGAAGTGCTACACTCAAGCTTGTTGAGAGGTGTTCTGCAGAACAGCACACCCAGAGGTCTCTGTTAAAAAAGACACATATAATACAAAATAGGGGGAGGAAAGCAGGTTGGGAAGTTTGACCAAATAAAACTGCACAATGTGGCGTATTATCACCCACTTGGAAAGTCACAGCACACAGCAGGAGACTGCCACAGGCTGTTCCGTTATCTATTGTTGCACAACAAACAGCCAATGATGGTTTCCCCTTGGGAAGGGGATCCTGAGGGCCTCCAGGGAGGAGTGAAGAGGGAGGAGAGGGGGTCCTTCCTGTTTTCCGTTATGCTGCAGACTCCCACCTGGTTCTCAGGAGTCACTCTAACTGGGTCCCCTCACAGCAGTCTCACCCTCTCCGGCCTACTCCTGCACATGTTCCCCACTGCCTGCCTCTTCATTCTCTCTCCCTCATTTTCTTCCCGTGGAGACAGTGTTTTCTGTCCCTTCTTTGGCCCAGACCCAGCCTGACCAACAACAGCCATTTTTTAGGCTCAGCTCTTGAAACAGGAACGAGTATCTTCACTTCAGCCAGAAGCATGGTCTTTGATGCTTCCAGGGCCCCAGGGTCTCTCAGGAGGGAAGAGAACTGGGCCTGACCCAATCTGAACTATCTGACCCTCAGAGGTGGACCTGAGACATCCTCAAGACCCTAACATTTCTCCTTGGATAGGGGACCAGAGGGGCTTGGAATGTGGCGTAAAAACAAGGAGAAGTCACCTAAAGGATGTCAATGTTCTCTCCCTCTGCTTGGGTTGCATTTTCCAAAGTCACACTTTGCAGGTCAGCATTTCTAGTGAATATACAGAGTGAGACCACACTGGTGTGGACCCCTCCCCCTCAACCTTGGCCCTTTTCCGCTAATCAGAAACCAGGCAAGGGATCTCAGAAGACATAGGGGGAGGGCAGGGAAGATGCTGCGTGTTTTTGGCATAACTTCACTGGGATTTGGAATTCTTTTCTGTCTGAACACAAAGCCTGTTCTAGTCCTAGCTGGACACTTTGGGGGGGTGGGGGGTGAGGGTGGGGGTGGGGAGAATACTGTAATGAAACTGGTTAGTCAATGTTGTCTTAATATTGTTGACAATTCTGTAAAGTTTCTTTTTATGAGTATTTCTGTTTAAGCTATTTCACCTTTGTTTTGAAATCCTTCCCTTTTAGGAGAAAATGTAACACTTGTGAAAAAGCTTGTAAGAAAGCCCCTCTTCCATGACCCTTTTTTTTTTCCTTTAAACCTCCTTTAAATGACAAATCTAGGTAATTAAGGTTGTGAATTTTTATTTTTGCTTTGTTTTTAATGAACATTTGTCTTTCAGAATAGGAAAAAAAAAAAAAAAACACTCATGTACATGTCACCATGAAGGTGTTTCTTAGATGAGATTAACAGATCAGTAGTCTTTAGGTAAAGCAAATTAATCCTCCATAATGTGGGTGGGCCTCACCCAATCAGTTGAAGGCTTTACCATACACACACACACACACACACACACACACACACACAAAGACCAAACTCTCCTGAGTAAGGAAATTTTGCCTGCAGACCATGTTGGGACTCAAGCTGCAGCATCTACCCTTCCCTAGGTCTCCAGTCCCACCCTGCAGATTTTGAAAATCACGTATACACTTTACTGGTTCTGTTTACCTAAAGCACCCAGACTAATACGTTATATGTACGATATTACATAATACTAATGTCTTCTATATAATTATATAATAGTCTTCTATATAATACTATATAATGCTATGTCTTCTATATCACTTACACCTTATAATACTAATACTTTATGTATATGTGGCGTATATAAAGTGTGTATGTATGTGTATATGCATGTACATGTGACATATATAAAGTGTGTATGTATGTGTATATGCATGTACTTATATACAGGAGGGACCATTCATCTTTATTCCACTGTGGCTGGGCTTTCAACTCCAATGCCTCCTCCAACAGCTGGAATTATAACAGCTACAGCCAGAAGTCCCATTTCCCAGGTAACTTTGCTTTCGCCCGTCTGGCAACTCAAACAGATACCCAGAGGGGTGGACTCAGCTGGGACTGCTGGCCACAGAGTCTCCACATGCCCCTTGGGACAGGGCAGCCTAATATGCCAGCAAACAAGGTTGAAGTGGTATGTCCTTTTATGATCCAGCCTCAGATGTCACACAATGTCATTTCCACCATACTCTGCAGGCCTCACATTCCAGGGGAGGGGTCGAAGACCCCTCCTCTCAGTGGTGGTGTGTGTGTGAGAGATTGTGCAGCGAGGTGGTAAAACCTCAACAGAGGCCCCGAAGTAAAGACACCTGTTTCCTCTTGCTTAACCTGGCTTTTCTCATGATTCTGTTTATGTACCATCACAGGTGAAATTGTGTGTCAAAATTCAGAAGCCAAAGTCTTGACCCTCCCCCCCTGCCCCTGGTTTGGAAATACGGTCAGAGCAGGTACAATCAGTTCAGTGTAGATGAGGTCAGACTTGAGTAGGTGGGTCCCTAATCCAGTATGGTCAGCTCCTTATAAAGGGGGGGAATTTGGGCCCAGACAGACATGCACACAGGGAGAAAGACATGAGAAGATGAAGGCAGAGGTTGGGGTTAGTTATACATCAGAGACTGCCACCAGCCACCAGATGCTAGGAGAGAGGTGTGGACCAGATTCTCCCAGCCCTGAGAAGGAACCAACCCTGCTGATGCCTTGATCCTGTCCTTCTCGCTCCAGAACTGTGCGCGAATACATTTCTATTATTTAAGCCACCTACTTCCTGCTACTTTGTTACAGCAGCCCGAGCTGACTAATACAAGCATAAACTCCATTCGTGCATTCACTGACTCATTCAATCATATTGCAGACCCTTCACAATTCTCAATACCAATACCATTGCCATCTCAATACTCAATACCAATGCCATTCTCAATACTAATTCCCCTCACTTTCTGTTTCCTGAAGATTCAATAAAATAATACACTAAGATATATACTAAATAGGAAGTGCACAATAATCAGTCCCCTTTCTACAGCAGCATGTCCCCTCCTGGTTACTCCTGCTTGTTCTACTGACGATGCTGCTTGGGTTTGCCTTTCTTCTTAGATCTTGCATTCTGAGCCTCTCTTCCAGACATCTGAGCTGCCAGTCTCCTGAAAAGACTAGAACCCGACTCTTAAATAAGCTTCTCCTTCAGGTGCCATGCAGAGCCCCCAGGCAGCCCCAAGGCATGGGTGCAGGGCTCATGAGGGCATGCACTCAGGGAGAAAGAGCCTTGGGACATTTTCGGGGTTTGATGGGGGCAGTGGAAAAGAGGAAATGTTGCATGAGCGGACACACTGCTGAGCCTCACCAGGAGACTGCGCTCCATCTGGGCTCTAATAAAAATTAGATATAATGTATATATTGTATATGTATACACACACATAATAAATATATTATATTATATTATATATATTATAAAATATAATATAATAAAAATAAAAATAAGCTGCGTGATTTGGGGCAGGTTTTTGAAACTCTCTGGGCTTCAGTTACCCAGTTTATGCAACCCGGATATCCTCAAGGATTCTCTTTCCTTCATGATCTAGACAAGCTTAAAATAGTTATCTTTGTACAGGATACAAAGGAATTCAGCTCCTTCCTCAGCCTCCACCAAGCTAACTGCTCATTTGAAGCCCATATAGCTTATTTGATACCCACCTCTGACTCTTCCAATGTGAACCGAATTTTCTGGAAACCACTCTACATCCACCTCAAACCAAGTAAATATGGATGCAAGGCCATCTCTGGCTCTGAGGGTGAGCAGGTGATCAGAGCATCCCATCGCCATAGCCACAGTGATTAAGATGGCCATATCATCAATCAAAGATGGCCCTATGATCCTAGTCAATCAAATGAGAATTAGCTGTGGGCCTTTTGGGGAAAAAAAACAAAACAAAGAAAAAAAAAACTAGGAATCAATAGCTGGGAATGAACAGTTGGCCTAAAAAATAAAACTGCCAATTAATTTAGCAGCAAGAAAATGCATTTTCTGAGGAATAGCAGAGGATTACAATAAAGGACAAGCCAGCTACTGCAAAATCATAGGCAAGTCCTCAGGGCAAAGGAGAGGAACCGTCTTTCATAGAGGACAGTGGGAGTTGGGAAGGCTGTTAAAAAGTCCACTGGAGTGAGGCACCTGGGTGACTTGGTGGGTTAAAGCCTCTGCCTTGGGTTCAGGTCATGGTCGTGGTCCCAGGGTCCTGGGATTGGCCCCACATGGGGCTCTCTGCTCATCGAGGAGCCTGCTTCCTCCTCTCTCTCTGCCTGCCTCTCTGCCTCCATGTGATCTCTGTCTGTCTGTCAAATAAATAAATAAAAATCTTTGTTTTAAAGATTTTTATTTATTTATTTGATAGAGATCACACGGCGGCAGAGAAGCAGGCAGAGAGAGAGAGAGAGAGGAATGGAAGCAAGCTCCCTGCTGAGCAGGGAGCCCGATGGGGGACTCGATCCCAGGATCCTGGGATCATGACCTGAGCCGAAGGCAGAGGCTTTAACCCACTGAGCCACCCAGGTGTCCCTAAACAAACAAAATCGTAAAAAAAAAATCCACTGGAGTAAACTTAGAGTTTGAAGTACAGTGGCTTCTCATTGGCTGAGTTGTGACAGTCTCTCACTGGCTGGGCTGTTGCCAGGGCAGGAGGAAAGCCTTTTACCACCAAACTACTTTACCACCTACGCCAAGGTTCCTCTCCTCTTTGGTTCTGTAATTGACAAGGAATGGTAGGGCATGAGAGCTCCCCCTACTGGCCTCCCAACTCCATTCTAAAGGAGGTTTCCTTTTTCTTAATTTTCACAGAACCAAAAAAAGAGATAGAAAAGGACTCCAAATGTTGGGGCACTTGGGTGGCTCATTCAGTTAAGCGGCTGCCTTTGGCTCAGCTCATGATCCTTGGGTCCTGGGATGGAGCCCCTAATCGGACTCCCTGCTTCTCCCTATGCCTACTGCTCTTCCTACTTGTGCTCTCTTTGTCAAATAAATAAATAAAATCTTAAAAAAAAAAAAAAAAAGAGAGAGAGAGAGAGATACCAATTGTCAATAATGTAAGGACCTATTTTACTGTCCCTGCTCCCCTTCCCCCAGGGGACTTAAAAACAAGTCCTGGAAACCAGCTCCAGGTGTGGAGGCCAAGAAAAACAAGGCTGTACCCACCTCGAGTCTAGCCCTGACATAAGTACAGCCATCTTGGGAAAGCAAAAGCTGGCACCTTGCACTGTAAGAGTGGGTTAGCATAAGAATGGCCATCCTGAAGGCCGGGAAGCCATTTTACTGAGCGTCCCTAACCAGCCCACACTGCACACGTAACTTGAGATAAGAGAAAGTAGCTAAAACCTAAGAAACAACTTAATCATATACCACCAGGGCAGTTAGGTGATGGCGCCACAGGGACCAGATGTTAAAGAAAACAAATAGTTAACTTGCAGAGATCACAATCCTGCAAGACAGGAATCTCCCTTGCTTTGTAAATGTCCTCATGATTTACAACAAAAAGGCCCAATTTCCAGAGACAAAGGGCTCAGTTCCTCAAAGCCTAAGGTCGCCCTCCACACCATAAAACTGAGGGAGGCTGAGGCAGAAGGAAATGTAAATAAAGTTAAATTTCTTCTAAACCTAAGTCTCACTTAACCGCCAGGATGGCGCCAGGATGATGCTGGGGTGGCAAAAGGTTAAACAAAGTTAAACTATCAAAGTGGGGCGCAAGATATGTATGTAGCTATGGAAAAGTGCCTTGAAAATGCTATATAAACCCTTGGCTTTGAGGGCTCGGGGTCCTTATTGAAACCCGCTGTGCCGGGCGGATACTTGGACCCCAGCTAGCTGGAAATAAACCTCGCTGTGTGACTTGCATTATCGAGAGTGTTCTCTGTCTAATTGAGGGGTGGTCGACTCCGTACCCTAACAAATAACATGATTTAAGGCCCCGGACTCTGAACCCACCCATGTCTCGTGTATTCAGTTCATAAGCAAATAAACATTCCCAGCTTATTTTTTCTTAATCCAATCTGATTTTTTATCTCTATCACTTCTTCCCAAAGACACCTGATATTAAACTTCACTGAAAACTTGAGAGAGTAGATGAATTTACAGGGTAGCAATGCAAATAATATAAATTCAATATCAGATAGTTTAGTTCCTAGATATTCTTTGTTTTGCTATCTAAGCGTCTGCCCACTTCTGCCACAGGGCTCAATGATCTCCATTCCGAATTCCTGTTTATTCTTTGTATAGCTACTCCCAATGCAACACCCTTCCCCACTATAAGCAGTTATAAAGTATTTCCCTAAACAAAGAAAATTCCCTCCCTGAGGAGAATTCTTGTACCAGCTATTGAGAAAATAAATTTTCACTCCCCTGCCTATTCAGTGAAGAGGCAGGACAAGACTTCCTCTCGATTCCATGCAACTTAAAAACTCTGCAGTTCAAAATACAATAAAGCCATTAAAATTGTGGCCTAGGAGAATGTTTTTCAAAATGTAAGTCATAACCCATTAGTGGGTCTTGAAATCAATTTACTGGGTCATAACCAGCATTTTTTTTTAATGAAAAAGAACAAAATAGGAAAATAACCAGAGTACATCATATATAATAGAGGTGAGTAGTGGTTCATGAAACTTTTATTCCAATTAGAAACTGAGAGGTGCTGGACACAACAGTGAACTAGATCATAGTTTCAAATGTATTTCTCACCATGGTACAGAAAGTATGAAAGCTAAAGGTGAAAATCAGTACTTGCTGAGAGTGAAAGATGTCAGTAAGTTAAAAAAAAGTAAAAATCTAATTTTTGTCAAAGAAAACAATAGAAGAGACAAGACACAGATGTAGATGTGGATATGATGTGGGAAACCAAGGCAGAAGAAAAATTACTAAATTTCCTTACTACCTACAGTCCATTGACAAATCCTTGAAATAGGCCAAGTGACATTCCTCTAAGGACTCCACTGCCTCAATGTTAATACTTTGCTAAGGGCAAAATGCAATCCTAGCTTGAGCCCCCCTCCCCTTCCCCCCAATCCTGTAAGTGTACTTTAATGTATAAAAATTCCTTTAGAAATTTCCTGCATCTCCAAACCCCCTAAGATACATCTTAGCAATCACCCCCAAAGCCTGTGGCCCACCGCTACGCATCTGAAGGGTCTCGTGACTAAGGTATTACTACACAGTAATAAATAACCTTTCCCAGCTATAGCTAGCCCCTCAACGTCCTGGAAACCTTGCTTCCAAAATTCCTTCGAGACTTACACTGTCTCTAATCCCTTCCCAACTCCAGTATCTGATGCGCCCCTCCTCATAACCCCAGGGCAGTTCTTTCTGCCCTTGGGTCCTGTTCCCCTGCTTTAATAAAATCACCTTTTTACACCAAAAACATCTCAAGAATTCTTTCTTGGCCTCGTCTTTGAGCCCTAATACCTTTCCCACATCATTATGTGTACCGAAAGACTAAATTACTATCCCTACATGGGGGAGGAGGGATTTTGGTGTTTTTCATTTTCCTTGTATACCTTTTAAATCTTGCTTTAAAAAGAAAAAAAAAAAGTTTACTTCTATGATAAATTTAAATTTAACTTACTCCTACAGTAATTTTAAAAATTCATTAACGCCTATTTTTTTTAATTTTAAAGATTTATTTATTTATTTGACAGACAGAGATCACAAGTCGGCAAGAGGCAGGCAGAGAGAGAGGAGGAAGCAGGCTCCCTGCTGAGCAGAGAGCCCGATGGGGGGGGGGGGGCTCGATCCCAGGACCCTGGGGTCATGACCTGAGCTGAAGGCAGTGGCTTAATGCACTGAGCCACCCAGGCGCCCCTCATTAAAGCTTATTTTTGTTTTGAAAGGTAAGTATACTCCTAAAACCCTTCCAAGAAGAGAAATATACCCAAATATTAACAGTGGTTTTGTTTGTTTGTTTGTTTGTTTTCCTTAACTCTTTGTTTTCAATGTCCCCAGCACAGACAGGTGTTACTGTAAAAAGAAGAGGGAAAGGGTCTGTCTTAGTTTCAGGATTCTTCAGTGGGAGAAGTTTGCAGACAAAACTGGGAATATCAGAACATATAAAGAGGTGGGGGTCAGGATGAAAGATATGCAAATCCTTTGAATGGATTTTCCACACCAGCGAGGTCCCTTTCTTCTTTTAGCTACTGTCTGAAGAAGGTGTATATTCAAATGCAACTATTATATATTCCAAATGTCATATTCCTCAACACCTGTTTGAAAGAGCACATTTTATCAAGAAGGAACTGTCACCGAAGCTACGAGAAGGACAGTTTCTACCAAAGTGCCGGAAGTCAGGGGACTGTCAGACAAGAAACTGCTGTGTCCTTCTGAGGCTGTCCTTGACCAGGATGCGGATGGCAGCAGAGGGCAAAACCCAAGAGGGGTGGCAGAGAGAGTCTCTTCAAGGAAGATATTGTCAGGAAATTGAAAAATTGGGCTACCCCATCCAGACTGTCTAAACAAGAACGCCTGAAAGAAGGTAAGAGCGGGAAAATTGCCTCCCAAATGGTGAATTGAATTGTGAGCTCAAAATTATAAGTTATAAAAGGAAATTACGGGGGGAAAATGGGAGGGAGGGAAGAGAGGAACAAGGGAGGGAACAATAGTGGTGGATGAAACTCTTACTGTCACTTTTCAGAAGAACAGGGGGAAACGCAGCCTGGGGAAGAGATGCATTTGGGGTCAGAGAAACACAGATCTGGACATTTCCAACTTGTCATGGTAACCATCAATCGAGCAGCCTCATCCAGAATGCCGAGCGCTCTGGGATCCGGGGAAGAAGCTGTTATGCCCAAGCTTTGTGCCTGGGATGAGAAGCCGCTGGTTCTTGCCTCTTCTTTTCAGAGGGTAATACTTTCAGCTTCTGGGTGTAAAACGGGGAAAGGAACCCACAGTTACTTTTATTGGTGTGTTTTTAAAGTGACTCGGGCACACGAGTTAGGAAAAAATTGAAATACAACAAAAGGCCATCGCCTGTAAAGGAAGATAGGCTTTAGGCTATACAATGGCTTGCGCCCCTGCCCACCCCAGCTCCACATCCACTTTCTACTTGTAGGGCCCCAACTGGCTCCTGTGCCTTCTCGCTTCTAGGTGGGTCGAGCCAATGGGAGCCCCCAGGAGGAGATCAGAGGAAAGAAGTGGGGAGTGTTTGGGGCATCCTTAGTGTGAGTTTGCCTCAGTTTGCCTCAGACTGGCTAGGTCTCTCAGCTACAGATCACCACTCCTCCCAAGGCCCCTTTCTCTACAAGATCTCTCTCCTTCAGACCCTCCCCTCATCCCCTAGAGATGGCCTCAGCTTCAAGGATTCTAGCCCGCGGCCCCTGCACTTTGTCCTTGCCCCCCACACCCATGCTCGTGGAAATGGCCACATGGTAAATACACCTGCTTCCTTGACTTTGCCATCCTGACCTGCTGGGCCCAGACCTCACCTTGACTCTGCCATCCTGTCCTGCTGGGCCCAGACCTCTCTCAGTCCCTCTCTCTCCTCTCTCTCTTGCCTGAAAGTCAGCCTGTGATATACTTTGTTTTCCTCTCTTTGGTTTTTTCAGACTTCACGTATGTTGAAGATCCTGCTGGATGGTTTCTCTTTGCTCAGGTTCTACCCCACCCATTCTCTACTCCTCACCACCACGTTCAGTGCTTCTGGAGGCTGACCTGTATGGACTCGTCAACGGGCTCCTTGGCCCTGTCGCATCTAATTGGGCCTTGCTGTTGGGGGGCCAATTACAGATCGGAGGTACCTGCAACAGAGAAGCAGGCAACAGGAGAGTGAGCCTTGGGGTTCATCCCTCTGCCCCCTCCCTGCCAAGTTGCTGCTGTTGACTGTTTCCCTCTTCAGAAGGCCATAAATCCTCCAACAGGACAGCTCTCCTCTACGAAAAAAAAAAAATTATATAAATATCTTGAGGCTTTGAATAACATCACTCTTCAGAGAGCGATACTTTTGATTGATTGTTAGCAGTTAGGAGAGGGAAGACCACCCTTAATCGAGTCAGAGATTGAGCTGATTTCAAGGTGATTTTTTAGTCTTGGCAAAGGAGGGTTCTTGTCCTGTTTACTCTTATTCTTATAGTATTAGACCATCAGGGGATTCTTTTTTTTTTTTTTTTTTTTTTTTTAACTTAAATTCGATTAGCAAACATAGAGTACAGCATTAGTTTCAGATGTAGTGTTCAATAATGTATCAGTTGCTTATAACACCCAGTGCTCATTGCATCACGTGCCCTCCTGAATGTCCATCATCCGGTTACCCGTCCCCCAACCCACCTCCCCTCCAGCAACCCTCAGTTTGGTTCATATACTTAAATGTCTCTCATGGCTTTTCTTCCACTCTGATGACCTCCCATTCAGTTTACCCTCCCTTTCCCATGATCCTCTTCACCATTTCTTATAGTCCGCATATGAGTGAAACCACATAATTGTCTTTCTCCTAGATCTCCCTGATATGAGGAATTTGAGAAACAAGACAGAGGATCACAGGGGAAGGGAGGGGAAAATGAAACAAGATGAAACCAGAGAAAGAGACAAACCATAAGAGACTCTTAATCTCAGGAAACAAACTGGGGGTTGCTGGGGGTGGGAAGGTATGGGGTGGCTGAGTGATGGACATTGGGGAGGGTATGTGCTATGGTGAGTGCTGTGAATCACAGCCCTGTATCCCTGTACCCCTGAAACAAATAATATATGTTAATAAACTTATATAAAAATAATTATCTTTTTCTGATGGACTTATTTCACTCAGTATAATACCCTCCAGTTCCATCTGTGTCAATATAAATTATAAGTATTTATCCTTTTTGATGGCTGAGTACTATTCATATATATAGATGACATATATATATACACACACACACACACACACACACAAAGAAG
This sequence comes from Mustela lutreola, assembly GCF_030435805.1. Taxonomy (NCBI): domain Eukaryota; kingdom Metazoa; phylum Chordata; class Mammalia; order Carnivora; family Mustelidae; genus Mustela; species Mustela lutreola. The sequence continues at coordinate 87,529,590 of NC_081300.1, read as the reverse complement.
ATTATATATATAATCTTCTTTGTCCATTCATCTGTCAATGGACTTCTAGGCTCTTTCCCTAGTTTGGCTATTGTGGACGTTGCTGCAATAAACATTGGAGTGCAGATGCCCCTTCGGATCACTACATTGTATCTTTGGAACAAATAGCCAGTAGTGTAATTGCTGGGTCGTAGGGCTCTATTTTTTACTTCTGAGGAGCCTCCATACTGTTTTCCATAGTGGCTGCACCAGCTTGCATTCCCACCAACAGTGTAGGAGGGTTCCTCTCTCTCCACATCCTCACCAACATTTATCGTTTTCTGTTTTGTTAATTTTAGCCATTCAGACTGGAGTGAGGTGGTATGTCATTGTGGTTCTGATTTTTATTTCCGTGATGCCAAGTGATATGGAGCATTTTTTCATGTGTCTGTTGGCCATTTGTATGTCTTCTTTGGAGAAATGTCTGTCCATGTCTTCTGCCCATTTCTTGACTGGATTATTTGGTTTTTTGGTATTGGGTTTGATAAATTCTTTTTTTTAAGATTTTATTTATTTATTTGACAGAGAGAGATCACAGTAGGCAGAGAGGCAGGCAGAGAGAGGGGAAGGGAAGCAGGCCCCCTGCTGAGCAGAGAGCCCGATGTGGGACTCGATCCCAGGACCCTGAGATCACGACCTGAGCCGAAGGCAGCGGCTTAACCCACTGAGCCACCCAGGCGCCCAAGTTTGATAAATTCTTAATAGATCTTGGACACTAGCCCTTTCTCCATCAGTGGATTCTAAGGAGAAGGAAGAAAGGAGGGAAGGGGAAGGAAGAGAGGGAAGTTTTCCAAGACAAAAAGCTGATTGTGTTAGCCAGAGTTTATTTTGTACCTATTATGTGTTACATTTCTTACCTAGCATATGCATTAACATATGTTTTGTATCCAGTATATGTAGATGACAGAAAAATATAAGCAAAGAGATAGATAATTATGTCGTTTAACCTGCTAATGGCCCTATAAGTTCAGTGATTCAGTTTTTATTCTTTATTATAAGGAAACTGAAGCTTATATAAGTTAAGAAACTTGCCCAGGGTCACCCAGCTAACATACAGGATTAAAAATCAGGATTTAAACTCAGTTCCATTTGGCGTAAATGAATGTTTACATCTTATGTAAAACAGCAGCTTACAAACAGGATGTGTGGCAGGGTTCCTTCCCCGTCCCTGTGTGTTAGAATCACCTGGGAATTTTCTTTTTATTTAATTGAAAATTCAGTGATGCCTAATATTATATTTTAAGTCACTACCTCTACAGAGCCGTGCAGAGCCTCCTTCTATTATCCTAAGCCCTCAGAGCCATCCTGCTATCCCCAGGCCTGGGAAAGTCACATTTTGAGGGCGTAAAGAAATTGAGAAGAGGGAAGTGAAACCGAAGGAAGATGCGTGATGTGCTTGTTCTGTGGGGCTGCTGGAACAGCTTATCACAAAATGAGTGGATTAAAACAACAGAAATGGATTCTGTCGAAGTTTTGAAGCTGAAGTCCAGAATCAAGGCAGTGGCAAGGAACATGGTTCCTCCGAAGGTGCTAGGGGAGGGCCCTTCCTTGCCTCTCTCCTAGCTTCTGGCTGTTGCTGGTAATCCAGGGTGTTCCTTGGAATCAGAGGCATCCCCGAAGTCTCTACCTTCGTTGTCACATGGCGTTTGCCTTGTGTGTCTTCTGTCTCTACGTTCAAATTTCTTTCCTAAGGACACCATCCATGGGATTAGGGCCCATCCTAAACCAGCAGGACCTCACCGTACCTTGATTTTATCTGCAAAGACTCTTTTTTTTTTTTTTTTTTAATTTTATTTATTTATTTGACACAGAGAGAGATCACAAGTAGGCAGAGAGAGAGAGAGAGAAGCAGGCTCCGCTGAGCAGAGAGCCCGATGCGGGGCTCGATCCCAGGATCCTGGGATCATGACCTGAGCCGAAGGCAGAGGCTTTAACCCACTGAGCCACCCAAGACTCTTATTCCAAATAAGATCACGTTTACAGGTACTGAGGTTTAGAACCTGAACACAACTTTTGAGGGGGACACAATTCTATCCATATAGGAAGGAAGCACGTACTGAACAGCAAATTGAGGGCGACTTGAAAATCCATGGGAATACCTGGCAAGGGAGTGTTTTCCTACCCAGGATGGGGGTTGGAGAAGTCTTCTGTGGATAAAACAAGGCTGCCCACCCCCCTCAAGGCTAGCACGGAAGTTTTCCAGATGGCTTGGAAATCCCAGTTGTCTCTGCAGGGCTTGAGGATATGACCCTCGTGTGTGTGTGCGTGCACGCGCACACACACACACACACACACACACACACACACCCCTCTTCAAAGGAAAGAGCGTCCAGTCTGTGCGACAGAGTGCTGAAGGCAATCGCTGAGTCACTCATCAAACCTGGGTTAGTCTCAGGCAATCTCCACCGCTAACAACGTGCTCAATCCCACTAGCTTTGATTTTGACCTTTGTAAAACGGGACTAACAATTCCATAATTCCAACCTGTCCCCCAGCTCAGGATGCTGTGAGATGAAGCATGGCCAAGTGGGGAGCATTATTCATGGTGGAAGCTTGGGCTGCATCCTAGAATCCAGTGCGGGGGAATTCACTAAGAATATTCCTGAAGCCACACTACTTCCCCCACGACTGCGCCTGGTACACCAAAGCAAAGAAAAAAAGAGGAGGGAGACGATCCTAAACATTGCATTTTCTTCTCCTCATTTACAAAGATCCATCCTTCTTGGGGTGGAGCTTGGAGGGTAAGGCAGAAATGGGCTCCGGGATCACAGACCTCCCAAGGGGCCATGCAGCAAGTAGGAACTCTTCTTTAATCTCACGAAGTACAGGTGTCGTCGGAGGGGGTGCGAATACACATTAGCCAGTGGTATTTCCTCCTGGCATCAGTTCATTGATAGACTGCCAGCTACCAGGTGTCAAGGGACCCCCAAGTTTTCCTTTTGCCTTGGGCCCCATAATTTGTAAATCCGGTGCTGGCATTTCCGTAGAAACGCCCAGAAGGAGTTCTCTGGGTGCTAGCTGCAACACAGAAAAGTATATTAAAGATATTCAGAAAACGATGACTTTTCCAATAGGTTTTTAATGCCAAACATATGTACTCCTCGCCAAAATTCGAGTGTTTAGCAGATCCTGAGATTTCACTTCAACTACCCCAGCTGGCGTCCGACACTCCACAATTTTTCTTCTACTTGATACATCTATTTTTAATCCCTTCAGATGCCTTTCTTTTTGGCAAATTGGGAGGAGAGAGTGCCTGTCGCTCCGCGTCTTTCAATTCGTATTTTGCATAAATCAACCGGGACTTAAGAATTAAACAATCACTTCATATCTTAGTTGTCAAATATTTCACTGTTGGGAGATGCATTTGCATATCTGAAAACATGTTGGCCTCTCGGTACGTCAGGGATGTGGAGAATATATAAAGAAACTCACTGGGACACGGATGAGAACAACAGCAAGACAGTGATTTGGGACCAGGTGGTCAAAGAAGGTGGCAAGTCCACGGCCCCGTGTAGGTGAGGGGGAGGGCCCAACCTCCCTGGTTATTCCAGTCAACATTGACCTACATCAGGTTCCTCAGACACAGACCCAGACCAAGAGTTTGGATAGAAGGGGTTTCCTTGCGGGGGGGGGGGGGGGGCATCCAAGCAGACCTCAAGGGGGTGAGGAAGCGAAACAGGGAAAAAGAAGAAGCCAGTGCTGGGTCATCTGTGAACAGGCAGTTGCTACCAGCCCATCAGTCCTGAAGGAGACCTCTGGGGGAATATAGAGCACACCCCAGAGATGTCCCACCCGAGAGGCCAGCAGGTAAGGCATTAACCACAAACTCCTGCCCATCATTATTTCCGTCTACCCCTGTGCGTGTTAACTTCTCGCACATCCAGGCTGCTCAGCTCAAAAGAAAACACGGGCTTATGGCCTTATGGTTCCCAAACTAGGCGCCAAGGCACCCCAGGGTACCACAGAAAATTTGCAAGAGAGGATAGGGACATTTTAAATATTTGAGGGAAACAAAGCAATATCTATCCAACACTGTGTGAGCTACTAAGGGGAGGTAACTCAGTGGTATGGGTTGATTTGTGACCCCCCCACCTCAAATTCATATGTTGAAGTTTTAACCCCCAGTACCACAGAATGTGACCTTATTTGGTTGAATACCTCCAGTGCTGGGGAGCTCATTCTCTCCCTATGGAACATACCCCTTCCTAAACAGAAAAGGGAAATAGCATGCCTCGAGCCCTTACTGGGTACGAGGCTCTATAAATTATTTCACTCGGTGCTCCCACCTGTATAAGGAGGGCATAACCATCACTGTTTACATATGTGGTGAAAAGGACTTGGAGAGGTAAAATCCCTTGGCCAGGATCTCTTTACCAACAAATGGCAGAGCCAAGATTTGAACACAGGTCTTTTCAATTCCAGAGCCTTTCCTACTTGCAAATGTTACATGGCTCTTACAGGTCAGTAGAACAACAAAAGAAAAGAGGAGCTGACATTTACTGAGCACTTCCTTTTCCCTAGGCCTGGTTCTTCACATGGATTATCCTTTTGGTTTTCTTCATAGTCCTAGAAGATTACCGCTGAGGCTGCTCAGCAACCAAGTACGTCTGGCCCCAGAACTTATGCCTTTTATTTATGTATTTATAACGATTTTATCTATTTATTTTAGATAGAGCAAGCGAGGCAGGGGCGGGGCAGAATTAGAGAGAATCTGGAGCAGTCTCTGCCCTGAGCACAGAACCTGATGAGAGGCTCGATCCTATGACCCAGAGATCGTGGGTCTCATGACTCAGCTGACTGAGCCGTCAAGGTGCCCGGAACTTATGCCTTTTAAAGGGTAATCTGCTATGCATTTCCTCATATTGAGCCTAAACCCTCTTCCTGTTCTCTGGATGCATACAGAGCTATGAGTCCTTCTTCACCAAGCCTACCTCTCAAAGCTGTATGAAGACAGCCCTTTGTCTTTCTGTTCAGAGCTAAACATTTTTCCGTCCCATCTCGCTTCTCATCCCACCTCATCCCCAGCCCCATCTACAGAACACGGCTTGGTTTATCTGCATCTTTCTGAAAGTGCTTTCTGGTCGCTTAATGCTGCCCACAAAGGAAGCGAGAGGACTTCCTGTGGAAGGGAAGGTCAGACTCAGTCTTCAGACGATGGTGAAAAAATGATGACTTCCAAGCATCAGCGTCTGTAGCTGTGTGGCAGGGCATTTTGTACTCGATGGAGGGTCACCTTCCAGCGGATGCCTTCTAAGGAGAAACTGAGGTCATTGCGCAGCCGTGATGATATCATAACCATCGGCAGCTCAAGGTTTGTAGATAAAACATGAATCAGATTGATTTCGTGTGAAATAATGCCAAGGATAAAAGGATGCAAATCAGAACATGTGCCATAGATCTTCTGCAGGCTGAGAACCCACCCCATAGGGTTATTGGAAGACTTAAATAAATTAATGTATGGAAAGTGCTTAGTAGAGCACCTGTTACAGAACGAGCGATCAATAAATATTAGTATTAATATCAGCTGTGAAAAGAACACTGCCTGTAAAAATGAGTAATTCTTTCTGGGGATGGGATGTGAGGAAATAATAGTTGCCAATAGGCAACTAATAGTTGCCAAAAGGATTCCTTGTGTGCTCAGCCTTTTACATAAATTATCTGTTTTAATCCTTGACAACCTGTGGAAAAGTTATTTCCCCATTTTAAAGATATGGAAGCCAGGGCTCAGAAGAGTTAGGCATCTTATCCTGGGTCATGCAGCTAAACGGTTAAGAACTTGGGTTTTAGGGGTGCCTGGGTGGCTCAGTCTTTAAGCGTCTGCCTTCAGCTCAGGTCATGATATCATGGTCTTGGGATCAAGCCCTGAATCAGGATCCCTGCTTCCTGGGAAGCCTGCTTCTCCCTCTCCCACTCCCCCTCCCCCTGCTTGTGTTCCCTCTCTCACTGTGTCTCTCTCTCAAATAAATCAATAAAATCTTAAAAAGAAAAAAACTTGGGTTTTAGCCTCAAACAGGTCTGGCTTTTTTTTTTTTTTTTTTTTTAGATTTATTTATTTTGGAAAGAGAGAGTGAGCACAGGGGGAAGGGCAGAGGCAGAGGGAGAGAATCTCAAGCAGTCTCCCCATTGAAAAGTGAGCACAGAATGTGTAGGGTTCCACATGGGGCTTGATCCCACCACCCCAAGATCACGACCTGAGCCAAAATCAAGAGTCTAATGCTCAACTGAATGAGCTGCCTGAGTATCCCAAATGGTTCTGGTTTTGAATCCCAACCCAGGAGATTTCTGAGTGACTGGAAGCATGTCATTCAATTTCTCCGTGCCTCAGTTTCCTAGTCTGTTAAACAGGTTAATAAAATACTTTCCTTAAAGATGTGCTGTGGAGAGTGAATCAATATATGTAAAATGCTCAGAGCAATGTCTAACACATTCTAAATACTCACTAGAAATATCCATGTATGGGGGGGCTTTGAAGTATGCATAGGAGTTTGTCAGGCGGAAAGAGGAGAGAACTGCACATCTCAAGTTAAAGTAATTGTGGGGCTAAAGGCAAACATTTAGCTACCCAAGCTAAGGCATAAGAAATCACTAGTGGGTTAGTGGCAGGACAGAGTACAGTTTGGAAGGAAGGAGTTGCTTGTAGTTTGGCAGACAGAAGAGGTCAAGGTCCTCAGGTCTAAGAGGAGAAACCTGAGTTTGGAGAATGTGGCTCCCTGGTTAGTGGCCAGCTCCCAGCCGCCAACCCAGCAGCTCAGAGGAGTTCGCGACTCCGCCCCCACCAATCCCAGCCAATGAGCAAGCCCTGAGCCGCGTCTCGTTGCCAGGCAACCGAGTTGGCCCCTTCCTGGCAGTTAGCCGGCTTTCTCTAACTAGCAGTGGAAACCTGAGCCTCACGCCTGGGCCACCTTAGGGTAGGGGTCTGGTGGCCCCTCTGTGGGCCCCCTTCAGATTTTGTCAGTGGAGTGTTTTTTTGTGGTTTTTTTCGTTCGTATTTTATTTTTGTCTGTAGGAAAGATATCTCCTTACAAAGAAAGGAAAGCTCCTGAAAGTCTGTAACTTTCTAAAAACTTATGTAATTCCGGACTTGCCTGATTCCATCCCCTCTGGACTTCCTTATCCTGTTTGTGGGAAACCCAGATGACTTGCTTTCCTTACTCCTGGGTCAGAAGCCTATTTGGAATCTGTGTAATTGGCTTTACGAATCAGGAAGAAATTGCTGGAGCCTCTCATACCAGTGGCTGCTGAGGTAGAAGACTCTGGAAAAAGAAAAAACAAAACTTTTGAGGGGCCCAGGCTATGCCTGAAGGATTTCCAAGATGACCAAGATACCAGCCACCAAGAAGATGCAGAGTGCCCCCAACACAGGGGCCCTCTGGCCCTTTTATGCCTCAGAACATCTAACACAGGTAGGTCTTCCCGCTCTGCCGAAACCAATCATGTTTTCAAGACCAAGTGAAATAGGAATTAGCCTTCAGGCCAACAAGGGACAGAGGAAGAGAGGAGTCATGGTGTAATTAAATTGTCGAGACACATCCCTGTTGCTATCAATGGTTGGTTTCTCGTAAAGAATGAAAATGCCAGGCAGAACACTGAGCCGGGCCATCCTATTAGCCAGTAATTCCAAAATGATAGAATAAATCAGCAGTGACACGGTAGAACATCAGAAAAAAATTAAGATGAATTGTAGGTTTGCCATTGCAGAAATTATTTTCAGAGATCCACTGGGCTCGAGGTACGGGCACACCCTCTCTCTTACGGAAAGACTGCAGAGTCAAACTTTCAGTTGTGAAGCCTGAATTTTCTACTCACCAACTACTGAGATAAGACCGGTTGCTTAGCATCCCTGAGCCTTTATTTCCTTGTGTCTACAAAGTGAGACCAGGAACATCAACTAGGCAGAAACAGTGTTAGGACTAAGGAAGCTATGGAAGTTGGTTAGCAGGATTCTAACACTTGATAATGTATATATGTGACATAAAATACTTTTGTTGATCAAACACACACACACACACAACAGAAAAATCATTAATAGGTACTCAAAGACCCCAGTCAAGTGTTTCTGTTTTCAAATGGTCATTCCTGGACAGTTCTGTGTTGGTTAAGTGTGTCTTTGTTATTGTATCCACACACGGTATGTTCCCGCTGACTGGCCAAGGTAGGGGAAAGTGGGAAGGAGGGTCCCAGGCAACCCCAATCCACTGTGGTGTATCTTATGGCTCTTTATGAGTCCTGCCCCATAAAGGAGGGCCTGGGGAGAAGTCAGGGCACAAAGGAGAGCTTAAAAACCACCCTTGGTTCCCCAGTAGTCCAAGGTGTTTCTGAGCGTCTCCCTTCTAAGAATTAACACATCTGTACCCACCCCTCATTTTTCAGCTCTCTTAGTGAGCTCACTCTGCAAGATGCAGTCTTCCTGTTATCTCCTTTCATCTCAAAACGATACACAGAAGTGAGTTCCATCTGGAGCCGTCCCCTCTGGGACTGAACTTCCTTAGCAGTGGGGGAAGAGAATGAGGAGTGAGGTGGGCTTTTTGGAAGCAGGTGGAGCGTGAGAGCATGGGCTGTGGACCCAAACAGCCTGGATCTGAACCCTGGATCTGCCCCTTAGCAGCCCTGTGACCTTGGGCCATCTCCAGAATGTCTCTGCTTCTGTGTTACCACCTGTCAAACAGGGAAATCTCATTGTGCCTTCGCTTGATACATAGCAAACACTCCCTAGAATTCAGTTACATTGTTGTTTCATTCATTCAGCAAACATTTATGGAACCCCTATTATGTGCTAAACACCTGCTCTTGTAACAAATGGGGCTTGATTTTAAAAATTTCATGATCTATAGTGTGTATGTTTGGGAGGTGAAGGATAAGAAATAGATAATGATAATGCAGAGTGAAAAGCATCATTGGGTATTGTGAGAACTCAGAGAACGCTAACTCGTGTGTGTGTGTGTGTGTGTGTGTGTGTGTGAGAGAGAGAGAGAGAGAGAGAGAGAGATTTGAAGAACTAATGTACCCAAGTAAATGCAATAGAGTTTTCCATCCTGGGATAGAGAGATGGAGAAAAGTAGACGAAAGTACAGAGGTTGGAATGGCCATGTATTTCTTGGGAAAAGGGTTGATGGGACTCAGGGAGGTCAAGAGAAGGGAAGGAGGTTTCCAGGGAACTGCTGAATCAACTAAGACTTCAGACAAAAAAGGTTCATTGAAATCCCGCTGCCCTTGCCCCACTTTCTAGGAAATCATAACGACCCTAGGGAGTCACTGGCTCACATCTGAATTATCATGCTTTTAGAAATTGCAACTTTTTAGAGCTACTGTAAAGCACTGGTTCACCTAAATGAGGCTGACTAGCAAGAGACGAGCCACAAGGAAATGTGTACAAATTAGGATCCACTTCTGGTGTCAAACCAGTAATAACTACAGAGATGTTAAGGCCGATGGTAACAGCTGGCATAGCCTGAGTATTTACCACCTGCTGGATTCTGAGCTAGATCTTCCAGAACCATCTGCAACACTTCAAGGTGAGCTGTTAACCTCCTCACAAGATAGACGGCAACATGAAGGCCCAGAGAGAACAGATCCCTTATCCAAGGACACTGGCCAGCAGGGAATGGACTTGAACTTGGATCTGTCTGTCTCCAGGGTTCCAGTGCTCCCTGCGTCCGCATGTGGATCAAGCAGTGAGAGAGAGGTTAGCCTGCACCACAGGGGGATAGAAAAAGAGGGTCACCGGCCAGTCACTGGCTTCAGATCACCTTCAGGTTTATTGGGGAAGGGAGGCACAGGGAGAGGGCACATAGAGGCCCCCCTCACTCACCCAAGTGAGTGTCCGCTGCAGAGTGATTGAGGAAGGAGTTAGTTTCTCAGAGGAGAAGGGTGAGGCCACATTGGGCTGCATGGGAATCCCACCAACTATGGGTCCACCATGCTCTAGTGCAATGACATGTGGGGGGAATCCCTCCCCAAAGGGTCATGAAGCCCTCTGAAGCTAGGCATTGTCCTTCCAGGAAGGAAGGTGCTACGTCCTAATGTTATAATGGCACCGTCCCTTGCACAGTCTTCCTGTAGTTTTGAAAACCACAAATATGATATTCAAATCCTCTGCTGGAATGTCTTTTGTCCAGCAAACCTTATAGTTCCCCTCACCCCCACATTGGGCTCCCTAATCTTTGAGGGAGTTCCTTTTCCCTTTATTTCCCAAGGAAGCAGAGAGAAGACTAATGGGATTAGCCATGGGGAAGGGCGTGTGTGCAGATTACCAGGGATACATTCTCTTCCTTTAAAGGGGCTAAAAAAAGAGAGGCACTTGGCACCCCCCCCCCACCATGTTCTAGAATGGAAATGCAGAAATGGCATTTGGCAAAAATTCTAAAGCTGTGGAATCCTTTAGACAAGCTCTGTCTCTTGGTGCCTTAAATTTCTACCACGCTGTCATTCAACACCCAGAGAGAAAAGTAGGATCCCTAATTTGGGCAGATCTTGACTCTGCCAGGAGTCCTACTCGGCGCTCTGTTCATATCCTAGCTTAGCGATCTAAAGAGAAGATCCTTCAGCAAACAACGTGAGTTCCAAGCCCAGCTTTGCCACTTGTGGCCTTGAGCAAATAAATGAGGCCCCTGAGCCTCAGTTTGCACATCTGTGAAATGGGTGCATCGCATTTTTATCCAACTTAAGACACCTTCCATTTCAAGATGCGTCATCATCTTTTCGTGCCTCTAAGAAGGAAAACTCTGCTGATTAAACTATAACCTACTTTCAATTATGAGATGTGCCCCAGTTTGAGAGATGCTAAATGCGGAAAGAAAATGTGTATCTTAGAATAGATGAAACAGCTAAAAGTGCTCCCCTGTCGCAGGGTGTCTGGGGATTAGATGAGCTGATATGGGTAAAGCTCTCAGAAAAGAGCCTGGCACAGAGTAAATACTATGAACTATGAGCCATTATGGCTTTGTTGAATCCTCTGGCGGCTCTGTGACAGAGGTGTTCTTCTTAACCCCCTTTAGCACCTGGGTAGACTGAGGCTGAAAGAGGTCCAGGGTCTAGTTCTCTGCCAAGAGGGGAGAAGGGGGCAAATTAAGCAGAATCCCAGGTATAGAGGAGATTGGCCTGAGCATCTCTGCCCCCTCCCCCACTCTCCAGCTCCACCCCTGTCCCGTTCATTGCCCCCCACCCCACCCCTTGATGAGAACAGAACTGCCCAGATAAGATCTCAGGGGTCCAGCCCGGTGTACCGCCAGTTGGGCTGCCTGGAATCAGAAAAGGAGAACGAAGATATTTCAGAAAGAGATCCTCCAACAAGAGAAACCTGGACTCTCAGCATAAGACGTTCCTAGCCGCACAAACATGATATGATTTTCCTCCTTGTCCAGACAGGAGAAATTGTGGCCTGCAGAGGTTAAGTGGCAAGTCACCACCCATCTTTGTTGGAACTGGTCTCAGCTCTGGGTGATTTCTCTGGCCTCTAATCACAGAGGCCACGCCCCCTGCCCTGAATCACTGATTATGCCAGGGGTGGGAGGAATAAAAGCTCCCCAGACCACTCAAGATTCAATTCTGAAAAATGTGGCCAGCTGCACCTTCATTTTTTATACGACTCATGACTTAGGCGAGGGAAATAGCAACCAGTCTTTTTCTTTCTCCAAGGGATTCTTCTGGCTCCGTTGTTAACTGCCCGAGACAATTGCAGAATTCAAGATGCTTTGTTTTGTTGTTTTCTTTCTGCCCTGATGCTTCGAACTGGTAATGCCTGCTTTGGTGAATCTTGCTGTGTCTAATTGCAGGTCCATGTGACAGTGAGTTCCCCTCCATGATAAATTGCTGGGAAGGTGCATGTTCATTACCTCCTGACACAGGAAGAGCGATAGGCACTTTCTTTATGCTGGACAAAATGAAGCAAGCTCTTTGTCTTGGCTCCAAAGAGGCAGCTGCTCTGCATGGCAGGGTGGGGGAGGTAGAAGAAACACATCAAAGAACCTAATGGATGTGATATAAAGTTAGTGACTAGGGAGGAGTCCTGCCTTTGAGGTCCTGGAAAGGGGGGTTCAAATCCCCTCTTTGACAGTCTCTACTAGGTCGCTCTGTGAAGTGGGTCCAATTATAATCGGGTCTACTGCATCGATGTTTGGAAAGATTCAATAAAACGACACATGTGAGATACTGAGCATAATATCAAGACACAGTTAACACTCCCTCACACACACACAGCCGCAGCTCACTGGCCAGTAAGTGATGGCAGTAGTTATTACCAGTGCTCCTTGTTCTCGGACCAGACAGGAGTGTCTCTGTCACCACTTGGGAGACGTGTCAGCCCAGACATGAAGTCTGGAGGAGGCTGTGTGTTAACTGCAAAGTCACACAGTGCGGCGCATCATTAGTGAGGCTAAGTCCCAGCTTAAGGGGGGAAGGGAAGAAGGGGATCAGGGTTATTTTTTAGAACTGGCCTGAGAGTAGATGTGCATGAACGGGGGGGGTGCTGTTAACTGGAGGAGAAGGGTCATTCTGGTGGCAGAAATGTTTGCCTCAGTTAAAAACCCGAGTTGTAGAAAGGGGAGGGTGCCCCTATCATAATTTGAGTTTCTTGGATTTAATTCTCAGCCCATGCTTGAATCCCATGAAGACCCAGAAGGAAATGAAAAAAAGGGGGAAAACTCTGTGTATCAATTGGGATCATTTTGTAAAGCAGTGACATAAACAAATATGAATTTATTTTCCTCATATAAGAAATCTGGAGGTGAATGCCTGCTAGTTTTGGTTCTGAAGCTTGCTCATTTAGAAACAGGCAGGTCTTTTCCCCTCATGGTCATAGAATCGCTGCCCCAGCTCCAGGCATCACATTCCTATCCCAGCACAAAGAGAAGAAGGATAGTGTGAGCTATGTTTGTCCCTTTCATGAGGCAAACAAAGGCCTTCCAGGAACTTTCCTATTTCCTCTTGTGTTTCATTTGCCAGAATAGCGTTGCCTGCCTTTTCCTACCGCAAGAATGCAGTGTGCCTAGCGTGAGTGTGGAAAGCAAGGGCAAAGGAGAAACGAAAGTATGAGAAATAGGTATTGGATGGAGTAATCAGCAGTGACTATGAATCCCAAATGATTTTCCTAAAGCTCAGATATTGGGTGTCCCAAGCAACCCAGTGACTGTGGGGTTCTGGGGTCAGGGGAAGGTAGAAGCCCTCAGTGGAATCATTCAGTCCTTCAGGGAATATTTGTATATGACAACCATGGTGCTAGGTGTTGGGGATAGAGAAGTGAAAAAAGACAATCACATGGGACACCCTTCTGGAAACTCTGAAAAAATATGTAGAGGGATAACAGGAAGAGAGAGAGCGGTGACAGTGCAATGTGCAATGTGTGCCAAGGCGGCACACATTTGTGGGGGAGGGAAGCTTAAAGAAACTCGGGTTATATACAAGGCTTTGCACAACTATGGAATGAGCCCTGCCCTCGACACCCCTTCAGCAATCTCACAGCCTCCAAATACTCAGCCGTGAGCTGTGAAATTCAGAAGCTGCAGTATCCATGCGGGGTTCGGTGGCAAGTGAGCACTTACAGAAAATCTGACAGAAGCCAATTAAACCTTTATTGGACTGAATAAATCAACATATTTTTCTCGGAGATCTTTCTGACAGCTAAATTCAAAATCATGATGGTCGGTAATGGGACACCTTCTATCACGAGATGGTGGCGTTTTTCCTTTCTAAATTCCTGTGTTCAAATTCTCCTGAGAAAATGTCTTGCAGGGCTCAATTTTGATCGAATGCCTTTCTGCCTAAATTGGAATTTATGCAATCAGTAGTTTCATTTAATAACTCGAAAATTAGCCATGTCTGGCGACCAGCTTGCAAGCCTGGAAATGCCTCGGGGTTTCTGGGTTTCACAAAGGGAGAAGATTGTACTGCTGGGATGGGTTCAGTGTTGACAGGGCTTCAAAGAGTCCATGGTGGGCTGTAGCTCAGTGGTAGAAAAGACAGGGACTAATGCTCCAGAAACCTGTGTTCGGATCTTGCCGGATGTCCCCTTGAGGGCAAGATCATCTCCAGTAGAGAACCATGACAGTGAGGGACTACTAGTGTCCTCAACACCTTGCCCCAAGTTGAATGCTTCTCTGATGGGGAGATATTTCCCATTGCAATAAATGATGCCATTGTGTACCCAACTGTTCAGGCAGAAACCCAAACTTCCTCTTTGACCCCTCCTTCCCCAACAGCCCTTAGGTCCAGCCAGCTGCCTCAGGGCAGGTGTTCTGCAGGACTCTGGTTCCTTCCCCAAGGTCACTGTCTGGTCCAGCCCACCACTGTCTGTAGCCCGGCCTATTCCACCGGCCCCTGACTGCCCTCATTACCTTCAATTTGACCTTCTTCCAACCCATTCTCTTTCAGTGCAAGTAGGATATGGTCATTCCTCTGAATAGAACAATCAAATGGCCCTCCATTGCCCTCAAAATGAAGATTAATGTCTTTAACGAGGTTTAAAAGGCTCTGCAGGACCGGGTCCCTGCCAACTCTGCCTGCCTCGTCTCTCATTACTTGCCTCCGACTAGGACGCCAAGGTAGTTTCTGAATATGTCATGCTCTCTGTCTTCTTCCTCCTCCCGAAACATCCCCTGCCCTTGTTCCTCTGGGTTTCCATGGCAAGATGTTTCCAGAGCTCTGGACAGTGGTGGGAGAGGTATGGCCAGCTTCCAATCCCAGCTCTCCCACTACCTGGTCAGATCATTTAACCTCCTTTGCCTTCTTCATGTTTATCTGCAGGAGCAGGAAATTGAACCTCACAGTTTTGGGGTTCCCATCCTGCCATGAGACTCTGGAGAGCAAATGATGACTATCACTTGCTGAGTATCTGTGGTGCATCAGGTGCCTTGCATACACTGTTAAAATACACCCATGCCACGGGCAGGTGCATTTATTACCCCTATTTGCAGAGATAAGGAAACTGAGGTGTAGAAAGGTGACTTCCTTTGAGACGCCCAGAAAGTAGACGGTGGAGGCAGGATTTGAACCCAGGACCGATTCACTAGACAGACCCAGTGCCCTTAAGATAAGCCTGTCGACTGCAGTAACAATGGGCAGTAAGTAGATAAACAGCTCTCGGAAAGGGGCACCTGTCGGTTTGATTTTTAAAGCGTATATTCCCGAGTATCTGGCGCGAAAAAGGAGAGTGCCAGTTTTAGCTGGAGGCAATGCAAGCAAGAATGTGACGGTGCCTGTGACCACAGACAAGGACATTTGCATTTGCTTGAGCTCTTGCTAAAATATGCCAGTGAGCTTTTCTGGAAGAGAAATACAGCTAAGGATGGAGTGGGGGGAACCCTGGATGTGGCTTAGACTCATCTTTCTAAATAATGCTCATTTCAATGAAGATTTATAAATCACTTCTAATTAAAGCCGCATTTCTAAGAAAGGCATATTTTGATCCCGGGTCAGTATGCTGCCAAGACCTGCTAGATAAAACAGAATGGAAGGCAGGCCCAGCTAATGAGCAACGAGGTTCTAGTTTGTATGTGGCTAAGATGTTAATAAGCGTAAGCAGCTTAATTGGGTTGAATAATTTGGGCAAATATCTAGTTAAATGGATTCAGTTTGAATCCAAGCTCTGACCCACTGAATTTTTTATTTTCTACCAAAAAAAAAAAAAAAACAACCTCTGCATCATAATTGCCTGTTGATTTGTTCAACCCTACCCCTAAACTTGGAGCTTTTTGAGGGAAAGGACCGTGCCTTGCTCACAATTCTATCCCCAGAGCCTAGTGCGATGCCTGGCAATGGGTAGAAGATCACTTTTCTTTAGCGTCTGTTCTCAAGATCAAGAATAATCCCAGGTACCAGGTACATCCCTCAGAGAACTATAAATCCATCCGGACCAGGGCCACAAATGTTTTACTCACAAGTCATCCGCAGCATGTGCTGGGTGCGCCATAAATACAGATACCATTCTGGTACTTGCTAGGTGTGTGACTTTGGACAAGTTATGCTCTGGTGCCTCAGTTTCCTTGTCTCGCATGTGGAAGTTGTAACAGTCCCTGTTTTGCAGGGTTGTTGGGAACATCAACTGATGATGCTCAGAAAAGCCCCTGGCTATGAGTAAGCCCCTTGCCCCTGTAGTAAGTGCTCCTTATTTAGTGCTCCTTATTATATAGCACTGTAGTAAGTGCTCCTTAAATGCTGTCTTTTCATATTCCCGCTTGAGGATCAAAGCCATGGGCTCCCAAATATCAAGCATTAAAACATTTAAATACTGACATTTCCAAAGACGATGACTCTCATGCTGCTCATTTTTATGCATTCAGAAAAAGGCAGCCCAAAGAGTAACAGGACAAAAATGTTGCATTTCCGAGAGCCCTTGAAGAAAATGCCCAAAAGGCAATTAACGCGTGACTTGCCTGTGTTGTTATGGCTTATTAGCTCATCCCATCCTCTGCGAATCATATTGCTTCTTTGATATTTTTAGACCTTTTAAAAGAGGCCTTTCAAAACTCAGGAAGCCAAGCTTGTGGATAGGTACCAAGGAATGTGAGCTATGAATCTGGCATCTTCATAGAGATGGAAATGGAATGGAAAAATGGCAGACATGGGGAACATTCTCTGCGGGAGCCACGGGAACTGCCATAGGCAGCCTGAAGCCTTCTGTAGCCTTAACTAGCTCTCCTCACCTTCTCCCTCCCTGCCTCAAACCAACAAATCATCCCCCTTGTCCCCCTTTTCTGTAGCTCCAAGGTCTGCAATTTAAATGATCTCAATAAAGGGCAATTCTTGAGTTTCCTTGGCTTAGTACACAAACTCATGTCTTAGCATGATTGCCTTGGAACCGGGGCCATGAATTACCCAGGCTTCTAAGGCTTGGTTCTGCTGCCATTTGCCTGCTCTGTGACCCTGGACTATCTGCTTCACCTCTCTGATGCTGCATTTTCTCAAATGTGATTCAATCTTGTGAAGATTCAAGATAATATCCCTAAAGACTGGGTCCAGTGGGGAAGGATGATTGCCCACCATTTGCATTGACATGGATGGAACTGGAGGGGATTATGCTAAGTAAAGTAAGTCAAGCAGAGAAAGACAATTATCAGATGGTTTCACTCATATGTAGAACACAGCAATAACATGGAGGACCACAGGGAAAGGGAGGGAAATCTGAGGGGGGAGAAATCAGAGAGGGAGAGGAACCATGAGAGACTATGGACCCGGGGAAACAATCTGAGGGTTTCAGAGGGGAGGGAGTGGGAGGAAGGGTTAACAGGGTGATGGGTGTGGAGGAGGGCACGTGCTGTGATGAGCACTGGGTGTTATATGTAACTAGTGAATCACTGAGCACTGCATCAAAAACTAATGATGTACTAGACAGTCGCTAACTGAACATAATAATAATAATAATTTAAAAAGACTGGGTCCAGAATGATAACTGAGATTGATTTATGATGAATACCATTCCACATTTTGGTGCTTTAAGTACATCCAACCACCCCCAAGTGCTGTTGTGTGTAATGCCGATTTTTTGTGTATAAAATTTTTTGTGTGTAATGAGAGTTTTGTTTTGGTGTTTTTGTTTTTGTGGGGAGGGATTTTTTTGGTCAAGGAAAAATGGTATCACATTGAGAAAGAATTCAATCTCCTCATGAATTGCCATTCTTTCAAGGTTGTGCTGGGGATAGCCAAATGAAGTATACTTTTGTATCCTCCATGGGGTTAAAAACGGTATGATGTTTTAAAATTAAGTAAGTGGCACATGGTGTAGTCGTGATGATGATATTAGAAGTAACTGTTATGATTGGTTAACTACTTCCTATGTCCCACGTGCCCTGCCAAATTCTTCAGTGAATTATCCAATTCCAACCACTCGACAGTGCCAAAAGCTGGGCACTACTTACCCCATTTTGCAGGTGAGCAAACTGATACATAACTTGACCAGATTCCCAAGCTAGTTGGTGGCCCCTCTGCCTTTCGGACCCAACTTGGGTCAGACTACAAAGTCCCCATCCCTAACCATGATGTATTACTTTGCAGAGTCAAGCCTGGCCATCCACGGGGGCTATGGGTTGAGGGCAATTATGTCCCTACTCTCAGAAGAGGAACATGAAGAAGGAAAACCACCTCCTTGGAGGGGCTTTGGGGAAGGAGAAGGAATACTAACGGCATCTCATAGGCTATTCTCTTCTAGCTTGTCCTTACCGGCCAAGGTCAAAGTTCAGGGGGATTTCAAAGATACTCTAGTCACCCCAGAAGTCACTGAACTCAGCAGCTGACAAACATTGCACAGGACTCTCATTTCTTTCCAGCCCACTGCCCCAAATCTCACCAAGTCTCCATCCCACCTTCTGTAATACCAGCATTACGAAAGCCCTGTCCATTGAATGAAGCCTGGGATCCAATCAAAACAAGAATTTTATTTATTTATTTATTTTTTGGGGTGCCTCCCCAACTACCTTCAGTGATTTTTAGCAGGGGAAGCTTTTCTCCAGCCCCAGCATAAAGATGATGTATCCGGTGCCCTTCCTGCTTGCCCTTGGGTGGTACCAGCCTCACGGTCTCTCCCAAGTCACAAGACACAGTCACGATTCACAAATTACAAGCATTGATTCTCGGTACTAATATATTAAGCAACACTTCCACCTTCCTTCAAGGAGAAGAATGTGCTGTTAAGGACACCTACCTGCGGGGTGCCTGTGTGGCTCAGTTGTTAAGCGTCTGCCTTCAGCTCAGGTCATGATCCCCAGGTCCTGGGATCAAGCCCCACATCAGGCTCCCTGCTCAACAGGAAGCCTGCTTCTCCCTCTCCCACTCCCCCACCTGTGTTCCCTCTCTCACTGTGTCTCTCTCTGTCAAATAAATAAAACCTATTTAAAAAAAAAAAAAAAAAAAAAAGAACACCTACCTGTTAAGGACAGCTTAGGACGGCTTCCCGCAGGCCACTTGCCACGAGGGAGGGCAGTGTGGGGCAATACTCTTTCCTTCACCCACAGAGGAGCTCCTGCTCCCCTTAGCTTTCTGTGTCAGCTGGAAGGGAAAATAGGGAGCCCAGGAAAGTTCTCAGTGGTACCGCCATAAAAGATCTGTATTCTTGTAGGGCCTAGCAAAGGTCTGAAGCTAGCTCTTTTCTCCTATAGGCACCTCTGCTGGTCCTTTGGAAGTTCTTTACAGCGGCCTCCCAAATAATTCCAGCTCTCTACACATTGTCTATCAGATGCACATCCCGCAGATTCTGGTTTACCAGTAGTCCGCTCCACCCAGACTCCCAACCTTGGTGTCTCCCGGGCTTCTGATAGGAGTCACAGTGGGCAAAACCCTAGGTTAATATTCCTGCCTGGGGTGTCCCTTCTGGTGCCCAGGATTTACACCCGCTTGACACACCATCGAAGACAAACACCACTTCCTAACCCAGCACCAGCCCCAGGAGCACCCCCCGAGCCTGCCTCTGTCCTCTGGATTTGCCCAGAGAGGGTCTGGGACCAGCTCAGCAGTGCCCCAGCTGCTGGGATCACACTTCAAACTCGTGAGCAGGCCCACCAAAGCCTCTCTGTTATTCCCTCTGAAGTGAAGGACAAAGCTTCCTCCTCCCTTTGGGGTCAGGATTCAAAGCATCCCAGCAGGTGTGGTTGAAGAAATCCCTCCAGAAACCCCTTTCTCTCTTTCCATTCTCTGTTTTTTACATTCTCAAAGTGGATAAGGATCAAGGGATCCATTCTCCTACAGCCACCTTGGAGATGCCGTCAAGGTGGTCTCTCTCCCTTCATTTGGAGTGTGACTCCTGTGGCATCTTACGTCCTCAGTCTACACCATCCTACCTGTTGGCCCATCTTGCTTGCTATCCTGCTACCCACTGAAGGTTCACGATGCGCCAGATGATTTACAAACACTATCTTGAGGCCTTCTGACAGCCCCGTGAGGGAGGTGCTACCTCCTCCATTTTACAGGTCCAGACGACACTCAGTCCCAAAAGGTGACTCGGGTGACAGAGAAGCCGAGACTCCAACCCAGGCCAGCCTGGCTCCGAAGTCCCATCTCGTCCTCTCTGCTCCGTGCCCAAGGCTGCTAATATTCGCTGGGACGGGGACCCGGCTTCACCCTTAAGTCTCCACATTCAGTTCCAGGCCCGGCTTCCACAGCCACAATCTTCTTGTCGCCGAAGCCTTTCTGAGCTCGTCAGAAGTCACAGGAGCATCCTGGGGGAGAACGTCACACTGTCCACAGAAGTCACCTAAATGCAGCCGTCTCGTGGTTACTCACAAAACAAAGTGTCCTTTTTCTTCCTTTTTGATATTGGAACATGGTCCTACTGCAAACTGACTTGAAAGGAAGCCGGACTCTATTGTTCCTTGTCTGCCTGTGAAGGATGATCGCTACTCCTGGCTCCTAAAGGACCTGAATGTAATACAAGGGTAGGGCCCTTAATGAAGGGGCGGGGAGGCTGGTCAGAGGTCAGACACCCGCCCCTGGAAGCAGCCAGCCCCAATTCAGGGAGAATCAAAACCAGCCACTCCCCAGAAAGCAGTTTTGATTTCACTGAAGTTCTGGAAGCTGTTTCTTCCTCTCCCCCTCTCCCTCCCTCCCTCTCTGGCCTTTGTATCCTAACTTCAGCAATATCTGTTAGCTCTTCCTGTGCTTCCTTTGAGCTTTGTTAATTCTTATAACAATTTCACGTGTTTAAAAAAAGAGAAAAGGGGCACCTGGGTGGCTCAGTTGATTAAGCCGCTGCCTTCAGCTCAGGTCATGATCCCAGAGTCCTGGGATGGAGCCCCGCATCCGGCTCTCTGCTCAGCAGGGAGCCTGCTTCTCTCTCTGTCTCGGCCTGCTTGTGTGCACTCTCTCTCTCTCTCTCTCACGAATAAATAAGTAAAATCTTTGGGAAAAAAAGAGAGAGAGAGAGAGGGAAAGAAAGCCCCAGACAGCCTGGCCTCATGGACACCAGGGGGAGGCGGCATTTCAGACCAACCGCTGAGCCATCCAGTCCCACTCAGGGTTTCATTAATGCTCTTTTCATCTCCCCTGGATTGTAATGGAGCCTCTTCTGTAATTGTGTACTCCAGGTAAATAGATCGTTGGGTAAGATTGATAGCAGGGTGGCCCGAGTAACATTTTACACCAGAAGCAGAAGAGTACGAGGGTGTCTCCAGCTGTAAATGACAAGACCACAATTCATGCCATGTCATTTAAGGGTGTGGTGGGCTCTTCCAGCATAAATCAACATTTTCTGAAGCCTGGCTTTTCTGCTTTCACAAAGAAAAAGGCGCTTTCTTACCAGCTAGACACATAGCACCAGAGATTCAGGCAAATGGGGGGTTTGTTTTGATAATGAACTTGATACCCAGTTACAACTCATTAATACAGACCACGCGATGTCACTGCAGCTAATTCCTGCATTTTACAAAGCCTGGATCACAACAAAACATATTACGGGCCCCAGATGAATTTTTTAAAATGAACAGACCTCACAAGGGCCCAACGGGTTCAAGGCTGAAACAGTACAGTCGTGTGGAAAGCGCGAAGTCACTGGCGTGCCTTTGCTGCTGATTCAATCAGGGTCACCCAGCACTCAGATACGTCTTTGTCTTCATGGACAGGTAGATTGCAGGCCAACAGAACCCAAGCGGAAGAATTCCTTCCGTAGGTTCAGGAAGCAGAAGAACCCAGACCCACAGTTTCTCCAGCTGAGAAGTGCTGAAAATGAGGAGACGCCACCCAGAATCATAGAGCCCTAGGGATGCCTTGAAGGGCCTCTATCCAGCTGTCTGTCCAAGCCAGAGCATGGGATGATGGTATCGCTGGCCCTGGAGTCTGCCTGACACAGGATGAGCCCTGCTCTGCTACTTGTCGGCTGCAGGACTCTGGGCAAATTGCCTCTTGCTCCAAGTCTCTGTTCCCTTTTTGGCAAAATGGGGAATAAAGGCAGTCCCTACTGTTAGGATCCTCATAACTTAGGTAACCAGAGTACCCTGGTCTCAGAGAGCGCTGACCAGAGGTGGGTACAGTACTTAGATGTTTTCTGATCTATATCTTCTTCCTGCTTGTTGATAAAATTGCTGATGGAGACCAGGCTGATATTTAGGGCTTATTACAACAAGACAAAGTAGGATCTTCTCTTCAAGAAGCCTTCCCTGACTCCTTCCCTTGTCTCCTCCCCAACCCAGTTCTGCAGGGCTCCATAGTCCTATCTCCTGTCACACACCTGCTCATGGCTCTTGTGTCACTACCCACAAAGAGGGTCACTGAAGCAGGGACCTCCACTCATGCTTTTTGAATTCCCTGATTCATCCAGCAGCTATTTGCGGCACATCTATTATGTGCCAGTCTCGGGGAAGACAATAAATATTTGTTGACTGTATTATTTCAAGATCTTACCCAAAGAGAGAACCTATTATCTCCTTGTACATCTACTTGCTCTGAACAATACAAATCCTATTGGAAATGTATTGCTCTTGGTACACATTTTTTTTTTTAAGCATCCACTCATTCTTGCCTGTAGGTTTTCTGACAAAATTCGAGGAGCCTGTTCACTTCTGGGAACATGCGCTTCCTGCCATCTTTGGTGATATTTCTTTGACTATTTCAGCTCACGGGTGCTTTATAGAAGACTAGGTTTCCTTAAATGCTGCTCCTTCCTTTGTTACTGGAACTTTGCTTGCTTCTTCCTTTCATTTCAATCACATTCATTCATTCCCTCTTCTCCATGTGATTCATTTCATTTAAAATTTCATTTTCCAGAATCCCCACCCATCTAACCCCATGTTTCTTTCTAGAGCCTTTCGCCATGAGTTCGTATCAACCTTTTCATGAGATTTTTTTTTTTTTAGATTTTTTTTAAAGATTTTGTTTATTTATTTGACAGACAGAGATCACAAGTAGGCAGAAATGCAGAGAGAGGGGCGGGGAAGCAGGCTCCCTGCTGAGCAGAGAGCCCGATATGGGGCTCGATCCCAGGACCCTGGGATCATGACCTGAGCTGAAGGCAGAGGCTTTAACCCACTGTGTCACCCAGGCACCCAAATGCTTAAAAAGGCAACACAGAAAAATGCCTCTTCCAACAGCATCAATATTATTTTTTTTTAAATATTTTTTTATTTATTAGAGAGAGAGAGAGCGAGCAAGCACAGGCAGACAGAATGGCAGGCAGAGGCAGACAGAATGGCAGGCAGAGGCAGAAGCAGGCTCCCTGCCGAGCAAGGAGCCCGATGTGGGACTCGATCCATGGACGCTGGGATCATGACCTGAGCCGAAGGCAGCTGCTTAACCAACTGAGCCACCCAGGTGTCCCATCATCAATATTATTTTTAAGACTGGAAACAACCTAAAATCTCCTATGTCTGTAATCTATCTATCTACCCATCAGTATACATATATATGTTTATATATATATATATATATATATATATATATATATATTTATATGTCTTTATTTAAGAAAGACTGGGAAGTTGGGTACCTGGCTGCCTCAGCTGGTAGAGCACACAACTCTTGATCTTGGAGTCGTGAGTTGAAGCCCCACATTAGGTTTAGAGCTTACTTTAAAAAAAAGAAAGACTTGGAGGTTGATTGTAGGAAGCATGAGAAGGGGAAAACAGGGGTATATTTTGTTATTTTATTTAATTTGTTGAGGTATAAATTACACGCAATAAACTATTTAAATCTTAAATTGCACCTCAAAATTCAATTAAAATGTACATATCTAGATAAGCTGTGTAACCACCACATCAAGATAGGAATCATGCCCTTCCTCCCAGAAGATTCTCTTAAGGCTCTTCCTTATCCATGCTGCCCTCACACAGACGTCATGGCTCCTCTAACTTCTTTCACCAGAGACAGGTTTTGCTCATTCTTGGACCTCATATAGTGAATCATACAGCATGTTCTCTCTCACATCTGACTTCTTTGCTACCATTACATCTGTACAATTTATCAGTAGTTCATTCTTTTTTTAATCTTTTAATTTAATTATTAATTAATTAATAATTTAATTGATCATAATAAATTATTATTTAATTGTTATTTTAAAAGACTTTATTTACTTATTTGACAGACAGAGATCACAAATAGGCAGAGAGGCAGGCAGAGAGAGAGGGAGAAGCAGGCTCCCTGCTGAGCAGAGAGCCGGATGTGGGGCTCGATCCCAGGACCCTGGGATCATGACCTGAGCCAAACGCAGAGACTTTAACCTACTGAGCCACCCCAGTAGTTCATTGCTTTTTACTGGTGGGGAGTGTTGCATTGTTTGCATATACTGTGATTTGTTTATGCACTGTCCCATTGACAGACATATAGGGACTATTACAAGTTTGGGACTATTACGAATAAAGCTGCTTGAACATACTTTTTTATTTTGTGTGTGTGTGTGTGTGTGTGTGTGTGAACATATATATGCACAACTATTTCAGGAATTGCTGGGTCACAGAATAGGGGTATGTTTAGTTTTATCAGAAATCACCAGCATCCCAAATTGTCAGCCTTGTGTGAGCGTTCCAATTGTTCTCCATCCCCGTCAAAACAGCCTTGTTCATTTGAGCCCTTCTGGTTAGATGTGTAGGGAGAGCTGACTGTGACATTAATTTGCATTTCCCCGATGAGTAGTAATGTTAAGCATCTCTTCCTATGTTGATTGGCCATGTGGATTCCTCTTTGGGAAGTATCTGAGTCTCTTTTTTTCAATTGGGTCGTCTTTTTATTATTGATTTGTAGGAATTCTTTATATACCCTAGATAGGAGTCCTTTGCCACATGTATGTATATGCTATCCGGGCTCTTCTTACTCCTTCCATGGTGCCCACTGATGAGTAGAAGTTATTAACGAAGTCAGATTTATCAACACTCTCTTATTAAAGTTACTGCTTTTTTTTTTTTAAGATTTTATTTATTTATTTGACAGACAGAGATCACAAGTAGGCAGAAATGCAGAGAGAGGGGCGGGGAAGCAGGCTCCCTGCTGAGCAGAGAGCCCGATGTGGGGCTCGATCCCAGGACCCTGGGATCATGACCTGAGCTGAAGGCAGAGGCTTTAACCCACTGTGTCACCCAGGCACCCAAATGCTTAAAAAGGCAACACAGAAAAATGCCTCTTCCAACAGCATCAATATTATTTTTTTTTAAATATTTTTTTATTTATTAGAGAGAGAGAGAGCGAGCAAGCACAGGCAGACAGAATGGCAGGCAGAGGCAGACAGAATGGCAGGCAGAGGCAGAAGCAGGCTCCCTGCCGAGCAAGGAGCCCGATGTGGGACTCGATCCATGGACGCTGGGATCATGACCTGAGCCGAAGGCAGCTGCTTAACCAACTGAGCCACCCAGGTGTCCCATCATCAATATTATTTTTAAGACTGGAAACAACCTAAAATCTCCTATGTCTGTAATCTATCTATCTACCCATCAGTATACATATATATGTTTATATATATATATATATATATATATATATATATATATATTTATATGTCTTTATTTAAGAAAGACTGGGAAGTTGGGTACCTGGCTGCCTCAGCTGGTAGAGCACACAACTCTTGATCTTGGAGTCGTGAGTTGAAGCCCCACATTAGGTTTAGAGCTTACTTTAAAAAAAAGAAAGACTTGGAGGTTGATTGTAGGAAGCATGAGAAGGGGAAAACAGGGGTATATTTTGTTATTTTATTTAATTTGTTGAGGTATAAATTACACGCAATAAACTATTTAAATCTTAAATTGCACCTCAAAATTCAATTAAAATGTACATATCTAGATAAGCTGTGTAACCACCACATCAAGATAGGAATCATGCCCTTCCTCCCAGAAGATTCTCTTAAGGCTCTTCCTTATCCATGCTGCCCTCACACAGACGTCATGGCTCCTCTAACTTCTTTCACCAGAGACAGGTTTTGCTCATTCTTGGACCTCATATAGTGAATCATACAGCATGTTCTCTCTCACATCTGACTTCTTTGCTACCATTACATCTGTACAATTTATCAGTAGTTCATTCTTTTTTTAATCTTTTAATTTAATTATTAATTAATTAATAATTTAATTGATCATAATAAATTATTATTTAATTGTTATTTTAAAAGACTTTATTTACTTATTTGACAGACAGAGATCACAAATAGGCAGAGAGGCAGGCAGAGAGAGAGGGAGAAGCAGGCTCCCTGCTGAGCAGAGAGCCGGATGTGGGGCTCGATCCCAGGACCCTGGGATCATGACCTGAGCCAAACGCAGAGACTTTAACCTACTGAGCCACCCCAGTAGTTCATTGCTTTTTACTGGTGGGGAGTGTTGCATTGTTTGCATATACTGTGATTTGTTTATGCACTGTCCCATTGACAGACATATAGGGACTATTACAAGTTTGGGACTATTACGAATAAAGCTGCTTGAACATACTTTTTTATTTTGTGTGTGTGTGTGTGTGTGTGTGAACATATATATGCACAACTATTTCAGGAATTGCTGGGTCACAGAATAGGGGTATGTTTAGTTTTATCAGAAATCACCAGCATCCCAAATTGTCAGCCTTGTGTGAGCGTTCCAATTGTTCTCCATCCCCGTCAAAACAGCCTTGTTCATTTGAGCCCTTCTGGTTAGATGTGTAGGGAGAGCTGACTGTGACATTAATTTGCATTTCCCCGATGAGTAGTAATGTTAAGCATCTCTTCCTATGTTGATTGGCCATGTGGATTCCTCTTTGGGAAGTATCTGAGTCTCTTTTTTTCAATTGGGTCGTCTTTTTATTATTGATTTGTAGGAATTCTTTATATACCCTAGATAGGAGTCCTTTGCCACATGTATGTATATGCTATCCGGGCTCTTCTTACTCCTTCCATGGTGCCCACTGATGAGTAGAAGTTATTAACGAAGTCAGATTTATCAACACTCTCTTATTAAAGTTACTGCTTTTTTTTTTTTAAGATTTTATTTATTTATTTGACAGACAGAGATCACAAGTAGGCAGAAATGCAGAGAGAGGGGCGGGGAAGCAGGCTCCCTGCTGAGCAGAGAGCCCGATGTGGGGCTCGATCCCAGGACCCTGGGATCATGACCTGAGCTGAAGGCAGAGGCTTTAACCCACTGTGTCACCCAGGCACCCAAATGCTTAAAAAGGCAACACAGAAAAATGCCTCTTCCAACAGCATCAATATTATTTTTTTTTAAATATTTTTTTATTTATTAGAGAGAGAGAGAGCGAGCAAGCACAGGCAGACAGAATGGCAGGCAGAGGCAGACAGAATGGCAGGCAGAGGCAGAAGCAGGCTCCCTGCCGAGCAAGGAGCCCGATGTGGGACTCGATCCATGGATGCTGGGATCATGACCTGAGCCGAAGGCAGCTGCTTAACCAACTGAGCCACCCAGGTGTCCCATCATCAATATTATTTTTAAGACTGGAAACAACCTAAAATCTCCTATGTCTGTAATCTATCTATCTACCCATCAGTATACATATATATGTTTATATATATATATATATATATATATATATATATATATATTTATATGTCTTTATTTAAGAAAGACTGGGAAGTTGGGTACCTGGCTGCCTCAGCTGGTAGAGCACACAACTCTTGATCTTGGAGTCGTGAGTTGAAGCCCCACATTAGGTTTAGAGCTTACTTTAAAAAAAAGAAAGACTTGGAGGTTGATTGTAGGAAGCATGAGAAGGGGAAAACAGGGGTATATTTTGTTATTTTATTTAATTTGTTGAGGTATAAATTACACGCAATAAACTATTTAAATCTTAAATTGCACCTCAAAATTCAATTAAAATGTACATATCTAGATAAGCTGTGTAACCACCACATCAAGATAGGAATCATGCCCTTCCTCCCAGAAGATTCTCTTAAGGCTCTTCCTTATCCATGCTGCCCTCACACAGACGTCATGGCTCCTCTAACTTCTTTCACCAGAGACAGGTTTTGCTCATTCTTGGACCTCATATAGTGAATCATACAGCATGTTCTCTCTCACATCTGACTTCTTTGCTACCATTACATCTGTACAATTTATCAGTAGTTCATTCTTTTTTTAATCTTTTAATTTAATTATTAATTAATTAATAATTTAATTGATCATAATAAATTATTATTTAATTGTTATTTTAAAAGACTTTATTTACTTATTTGACAGACAGAGATCACAAATAGGCAGAGAGGCAGGCAGAGAGAGAGGGAGAAGCAGGCTCCCTGCTGAGCAGAGAGCCGGATGTGGGGCTCGATCCCAGGACCCTGGGATCATGACCTGAGCCAAACGCAGAGACTTTAACCTACTGAGCCACCCCAGTAGTTCATTGCTTTTTACTGGTGGGGAGTGTTGCATTGTTTGCATATACTGTGATTTGTTTATGCACTGTCCCATTGACAGACATATAGGGACTATTACAAGTTTGGGACTATTACGAATAAAGCTGCTTGAACATACTTTTTTATTTTGTGTGTGTGTGTGTGTGTGTGTGTGTGAACATATATATGCACAACTATTTCAGGAATTGCTGGGTCACAGAATAGGGGTATGTTTAGTTTTATCAGAAATCACCAGCATCCCAAATTGTCAGCCTTGTGTGAGCGTTCCAATTGTTCTCCATCCCCGTCAAAACAGCCTTGTTCATTTGAGCCCTTCTGGTTAGATGTGTAGGGAGAGCTGACTGTGACATTAATTTGCATTTCCCCGATG
Organism: Mustela lutreola; assembly: GCF_030435805.1. NCBI lineage: Eukaryota > Metazoa > Chordata > Mammalia > Carnivora > Mustelidae > Mustela > Mustela lutreola. The sequence continues at coordinate 87,500,981 of NC_081300.1, read as the reverse complement.
AGTAGTAATGTTAAGCATCTCTTCCTATGTTGATTGGCCATGTGGATTCCTCTTTGGGAAGTATCTGAGTCTCTTTTTTTCAATTGGGTCGTCTTTTTATTATTGATTTGTAGGAATTCTTTATATACCCTAGATAGGAGTCCTTTGCCACATGTATGTATATGCTATCCGGGCTCTTCTTACTCCTTCCATGGTGCCCACTGATGAGTAGAAGTTATTAACGAAGTCAGATTTATCAACACTCTCTTATTAAAGTTACTGCTTTTTTTTTTTTAAGATTTTATTTATTTATTTGACAGACAGAGATCACAAGTAGGCAGAGAGGCAGGCAGAGAGAGAGAGGAGGAAGCAGGCTCCCCGCTGAGCAGACAGCCCGATGTGGGACTCGATCCCCGGACCCTGGGATCATGACCTGAGCCAAAGGCAGAGGCTTAATCCACTGAGCCACCCAAGGGCCCCACAATTACTGCTTTAAAAATATATATATATTTAGGGCACCTGTGTGTCTCAGTTGGTTGGGCCACTGCCTCAGGTCAGGTCATGGTCCCAGAGTGTCCCGGGATGCAGTCCCGCATCAGGCTCCAGTTCCGCGGGGAATCTGCTTCTTTCTCTGACCTTTTCCCCTCTCATGCTCTCTCTCTGTCTCTCTCTCTCAAATAAATAAATAAAATCTTTAAATATATATATATTAGGGGCACCTGGGTGGCTCAGTGGGTTAAAGCCTCTGCCTTTGGCTCGGGTCATGATCCCAGGGTCCTGGGATCGAGCCCCGCATCGGGCTCTCTGCTCAGTGGAGAGCCTGCTTCTGCCTCTCTCTCTCTCTCTACCTGCCTCTCAGCCTACTTGTGATCTCTGTCAAATAAATAAATAAAATCTTTAAAAAAAAATAAAATAAAAATCCCTGTTTTAAAAAATATATATATTATATTTATTTAAATATATTTAAATATTATATATTTAAATATATTGAAAGATTTTATTTATTTATTTATTATTTAAATATATATATTTAAATAAAGCCACAAGACATGGTTATTAACATGGCTTTAAACAGTCAATTTTCTATCCATGTGAAGAGACTCTGGTCTCTCTCTGCATCTGGGAACAACTTCCTCAGCTAGGAGACTAGTGTTCGTGTTTCTTGTGGTTCAGGATTGCTGGTGACAAATCCCCTCAGCTTCTGTGTGTCTGCAATGTCTTTATTTTGCTGTCATTTTTGAAGGGTATTTTTACTGGCTGCAGAACTAGAGGTGGGCAGGATTTTTGTTTTGCTTTTTCATGCTCTCGAGATGTTATTCCATTGTCTGATGGCTTTCATAATTTCTGGAAAAGACCCTTCTCTCCCTGGAATTTTAGTCCATCTACTCTTATTTCCATGGCTTTTCAGTGTCTTTGAAAATATTACTTTTGTCCTCTATCTTTTTATCTTCTTGTTACAATGAGAACAGTGGGTTTCCACTAACTACTGCATCGACTCGGAAACTGAAGTCAGCCTCTTACCGGGGAGAATTCAAGCTGCCACCCTTCTTCCTTCACCTGGTTTTTCATTTGTTTGTTCTTTCTTCCCTTCCTTCTTTTTTTTCCCTTCTTTGTGCTTTTTGTTTCCCTAGTTTATTTTTTATTTTTATTTTTTTTTTAATTTTTTTTAATTTTATTTATTTATTTGACAGAGAGAGATTACAAGCAGGCAGAGAGGAAGGTAGAGAGAGAGAGAGGAGGAAGCAGGCTCCCTGCTGAGAAGAGAGCCCGATGCGGGACTCGATCCCAGGACCCTGAGATCATGACCTGAGCCGAAGGCAGCGGCTTAACCCACTGAGCCACCCAGGCGCCCCCTAGTTTATTTTTTAATCAACTTTTTCGAGTATAATTTACATACACTAAAATGCAAAAGTCCACAGTTCAGTGAGATTTGACAAACATGCACGCCCCCCCATGCACCCACCCACCTGCCCAATCAAAACAGAGAGCAGTTCCATCATCATTTCCTGCTCCTCTGGAGTCAATCGCTTCCTCACACCCCAGCCCCAGGCAGCCACTGATCTACTTGCTGTCACCATAGATGACTCTGGCCTGCTCTCACATTTCCTATAACACATACTCTTCTATCTCTGGCTTTTTTTCATTCAACATGTCCAAGACTCATCCCCGTTGCTGGATATACCCATACGTGGCTTGCTCCTTGTTACTGGTGAACTGTATTCCATTGTGTGACTGTATCAGAGTTTATCCATTCTCTTGTTGGTGGACATGTGAGTTGGTTCCAGTTTTCCTTCCTTATTAAAATCCGAAACGCTGTCAGTAATTTGCCAGTGCAGCTCATAACAGATGCACGTCCTAGTGACCAGAGCCCAGTCCTGGTGCTCGTGCAAGCTTCAGCCTCGATGTCAGATCCGTGTCAGAAAAGTAATCACAGGTGTGGTGAGTGTTGCAGAAAGGCACACCCGGGCTGCCCCAGAGCAAACAGCAAGAACACCCTGGAGAAAGCATTTGAGATGAGAATCAGGAATGGCAGGGAGGGAACACAGTGAAGTTTGAGACAGGGTCTGGGTGCAAAAGAAAACTCAGCAGACATAGAAGGCAGACGGAATTAGTTCATCACTGAACGTCTACCTAGTGACAGAGAAACCGTGGTAGACATTTTATTTTTTCAAAGATTTTATTTATTTATCAGAGACAGAGTGAGAGAGAGAGAGAGAGAGAGAGCACACACATAAGCAGGCAGAGTGGCAGGCAGAGAAGCAGGCTCCCTGCCGAGCAAGGAGCCCAATGCGGGATTTGATCCCAGGATCCTGGAATCATGACCTGAGCCGAGGGCAGTGGCTTAACCAACTGAGCCACCCAGACGTCCCTGTGGTATACCTTTAAAAATATATATGTATTATTTCATCTAATCCTCAAAACAACTGTGGGAAGTATTTATGGCTCCATTTTGGCAACAAGGAGGCTGACGTTCAGGTAAATGAGCTAATAATTAGTCCCAGGGGACACCCTTATTGGTCAACTAGGATTCAAGCCCAGCTCTGTCTGGCTCCAACCTCCACACCTCCCTCCTGACCTGAGGCCCAACCCTGGTGAGACTGAGTGCAGGGGAGATGGAAAGACAAGAATACATTAGAGAAAGATCAATGAACACATACATACACACAGAGAGAGAGAAAACACAAAAAACAAAAACAAGCCAGAAACATATTTATTAGGTGAATAAATATCTAAGAAAAAAAGCCTTAGCATATTTTCTCGTTTGTATTTATTTAATCGCTTAAAGATAAAAATAGTCATCTCTGCCACATTTATCAAATCCTATCCATTCTGCCCCACAATGTCCCATCATGTGAGTGCAGGCTTTGGTGGTGTGGTGGTGTCTGTGTGTGTGTGTGTGTGTGCGCGCGTGCAGGTGCGCATGTGTGTTTTGTGGTCAGAGGCAAGAGCTAGAAGAAAGCAGGATCAGAGAAATACCAAGAGGTGTTTACAAACTAAAGGGCAGAGAGATCTATCAGTTAACCACAGTGAGATAAATAGTACTGCCAATTAATTTCCTATTCTCAGAAGCGGGGAGCAGAGAACACTGCCGGAACAAGGAAAGCGTCACTGGGAGCTTTCATATTTGGTGGCGTCTGCCATGTCATTTATCCCCTTTTTCCACACAGAAATGTGTGGTATTAACTGGGGGATGTGATTGGAATACCGGCGGAGGCTGACTTTGATGGGAAACACACAGGCGGGTGCCTAACAGCCGATGGAGATCAGAGACGGTCTCTCTCCAGTAAACTCACAAATTGCGATCTGCTTAATAAGGGAAGGGCATTGGGGCCAAGACCGCAATGCGTACAAGGACTGGGCCTCCCACCGGGCTTCCGGGCCTCCCAGTAACATAGTTAAGATGCACTGACAGCTTACCGGCTCCATGCAGAGGGCATGGTGGTCCTTCATCTGCACTCATCCATTTCATCCCCAAACAGGCACAGAAGGGAGATGATTTTATTACCCCCATTTTAGAGAGAAGAAAACTGAGGATAAAGATGCTCGGTGACTCGGTTGAGGATGTGGAGCCAGCAGTCCCGTCTGCCTTTCATCAAAGCCCTTGACTTTAAACTTTTGCTTTATCCTGGATCCGTAGGGGAGAGGGGGCACCGGCGGTTTCTCTGCCAGAAAGCCTGAAAAACCCCACTCCCATGTGGACAGAGAAACTGCGGTCTGCGGGGTGGAGATGATGCTCCATGAGGAGATCCAAGCAGTCAGAGAGAATCGTAAACTCCCAGAACGCATGCGCCCATTCTCCTCTAATTTGAAGGTTAGGAAAACTGAGGTCCAGAGCAAGGCCAGCGGGCCTTGTGTATGTTTCGCACAAGAAATACAGTCTTGGGGTGCCTGGGCGGCTCAGTGGGTTAAAGCCTCTGCCTCTGGCTCAGGTCATGATCCTAGGGTTCTGGGATCGAGCCCCGAATCAGGCTCTCTGCTCAGCAGGGAGCCTGCTTCCTCCTCTCTCTGCCTACTTATGATCTCTAGCTGTCAAATAAATAAATCAAAATCTTAAAAAAAGAAAGAAAGAAAGAAAGACATATAGCCTTCAGCGACCGGCCCCTGTGTCCCAGTAGGATCAAGGTGAGCCACCCCAGAAGGCATCTCCTAGGTAAGAACAGAAGTAATAGCAAACACTTCTACTGTACTTCCTATGTGCCAGGCACTGTCCTAACTACTTTCACAAAGATTAACTCATTTAGCTTCCATGTGACTCAAAAGGGCAGGTACTGTTATCATTCCCCTCAATTTACAGACGAGGAAACTATGGCACAGAGAGCTTAGGAGGCTTCTCTGAGGTCCCTGGGGCACACCTCCCCACCCTCTGAGTTAATTCCATCTGTCACCATTCACACAACAGCCTAGACCTCTCTGGAAAGAGCAGTGACACCTTCCCCCTTATTCCTCTGTGGCCGCTCATGGCTTTCCTTCCCCACATGGTGATCCTGCGTCGCGCACTCCCTGAGTACCCCCCGCCCCGCTCCCCGACTTGGCATTTGATGTATAGGGGCGTCTCATCTTTTTCCTCAGTGACACGGAACGAGTCTCCATGTTAGTGTTTGTGTGCAGGAGCTCAGGAGGCAGACCTGGATCTGAGTCCCAGGGTTACCCTTCACGGTGACCTTCGCTAAGCTTATACGGACACCCCAATCAACACTTGAGCTCTGCCCAAATGTCCCTCAGCTGACGGGTGGGTGAACAAGGCGTATCCGCGCAGTGGACTATTACTCGACCACAAACAAGGAAGGAAGTACTGATACACCCACCGATGTGGACAAGCCTTGGAGCCGCGATCCCGAGTGAGAGAAGCCGGACACGCCCAAGGACACAACGTAGGATCCACTCATATGGGATTCCAGGAAAGGAAAATCTATAGAGACAAAAGATGTCTGTGGCTTCCAGGGACTAGGGAGACCGGGAGGGTAATGGAGTGATAGCTCAAGGGTTTCTTTTTGAGCGGATGAAAATGTTCTAAACGGACTGTCGTGATGGTCGCCCAGATCTGGGCATTGATACAAAACCCATGGAAATGCACACTGCAAGGGGGTGAACTGCGCAGTACGTGGATTACATCTCAGTGAAGCTGCTGAAGAAGAAGAAATGGGGAACGAGAAGGAATAGGAGGAGGAAACTCTGAAGCAGGACTGCTCAGGTTCCAAAAGCGAATCTGCCACTCCCTCGCTCTGCAGCCTCTGGGCGCTCCGCCTGCCTCCCTTTTCTAATCTAGTAAGAGTGGAGGATGGTGGTAACTGATACGAAAAGCACAGCGAGAACTTTGGACCAGCCCTTAACCCTCTGGCTGCTGGATCGCGGGGAGGAGGGGTGCGGGGAGTGCAGGAGACAGGCTGGGGGTTGGGGGAAGGGGGGCCTTAGAGCATCCCTCCTTGCCCACCAGCAAAGAATCACAGACTTCTGCACTTCGAGTTTGCAACCACAGGAGAAACCACCGGAAATTCGGTTTGTCATTAGCAGCCACTGAAGCCGTGACTTGCAGGAACACAACAGCGCGTCTGGAGCACTTCTTCTGCCCTCTTGGAGCCCCGTTTTCCAGTGCAGAGATTTCCATATAATTAACGCGGGTTCATAAATGTGCCCAACTTGGGTTTCCATGGAGACTCCCTGAGCTTAATTAACGTGGCCAGGGTTGCACCGCTGCTCCTCAGTTCAGGCTAACCTCCACTTACTCTCCATTTTATTTTTAATACCCCCAATTTAATAGGCGCTAATTATTTCTCCTCCTCCACTGGTGTCACCCTGCTCCCTTTGCAGTTCTTTTCCCTCTTTCTTCTCCTTTCTTGCTTTCCTAATTAATACCTCCGGAGGAGGAAGAAAAGTGGGGAGGTAAGACAAAACCCGTTTCTCTTGGGCGACAGAGGAGGAACCCATGCAAAAGAAAATCTCACACTGGGGCACATGGTCATGTATCTGGCTGATAAAACTCAGGGTTGCAAAAGAGGAATGCAGTGGGGGCAGGGCGGGGTTGGGGGGGGCTGCGGGGATAAAAGCCAGGCAGGCAGATTTGTTTGAGGATATGCAAACATCGCAGGCGTGACCTTATATGGGGCCTTCCTCGCCTCTGGTGGGGGATGGACCGTGAATCCATGCTGGTGAAGTCACTATATTTGGAGAGGAAGATGCTTGCCGTGTAGTTTTTAAGATTTACAACGCACAAAGGCTTATCTCCGGACCAGTCTTTCTTGAATTCCAGAAAGGGGTGAAGACTGCAGGTGGAGGCCTGACAAATTGCATTCCTTGGCGGGGAGGAAGACCTTTCCAGCAGCACCGGGTTAAAAAAACATTTGCATCACCTTGCACTTCTCAGATCTGCGGAGCGGGTAGGGATTCAGAGGGCGGCAGGAGTTTAAAGCCAGACAGATTACTGAAAGCTAATGTTAGATCCCCAGGAATCATTCTTTTCCTCGAGAATCAGTGATGTTTTAAGAATACGGCCTCAGCGGCTGTGCAACCACGGGCAAATTACTTCACCTCCCTGAGCCTTAGCGTCCCCATCTGTAACATGAGGACAGTAGTAATACTTGCCCCGAGGGTTTGTTACGCAGATAAATGGGTCAGGCATTGAAGCAGCGTCTGGCAAGTTAAGTAATCCTCACGGAGTGTTAATTACCATTGTCGGCCTCCGCCCTGGCACCCAGCACTGGGCCTGGCATCGAGTAGCTGCCACTTAATGACTGTCAAATGAATGAATGTGATTAAATGGGGGTCCAGAAGCCCGCCAAAGGAATCAGTAAGTGCCTCTGTTACGCTCACTTTTGCTTCTTAATCCACTTCCTAAAAGCAAGGATTTCACATTTAAATGCCACTCCCACCTACCCACCCCCGCCACCACTAGGCAGGAAATAAAAATGAGCAACTAGGCTTGCAGATGAGGACACATACCTCTCTTTCAAACACTAGGGAAGTCCTGGCCAGACCCAGCCTTGAGACCCGGTCAGAAACAGGGGTCGTTGGATCTGTCCAAACCTGCCCAACGTCTGGTTCCATCCCAGCCCCATCCCCACGCTCTTGACAACTCCAAACACCAGCACCCATTTTTAAAGTTCCGTTCCTCCAACCCAAAGTACCCATCATGAATTACGGAAAGCAGATCACATACAATCACGCATTGTTGTTAAGCTCTTGGCAAAGTTGCCGGTGTCAGGCAGTTGGCACACCCGTTCTGCGGTCCGTGCCTGGGACTGTGGCTTAAGTTGTCATAATAACGAATTGCCGCGCTCACTTAGGCTTGGGAACGGATCCAGAACATCATGTTGGGTTGAGACAAGCAGTACCTCGCAGAGGTGACACCTTGTACCTCATTTACAAGGCAACAATCCCAAACACACATCACAGTTGGATGCGTGAGAGAAGCTTCTTTTCAACTCGGCTCTTTAAACCTGTACTCAAGGGTCTGAAATCTATTTTAAGGGGTCGCACGGGAGGAGCCTTCTGCTCCTTCCTGCCCATCTCTGCCATCCCCCTACTGGCCCAGGAATTAAAGGCTGAAATGCATATGTTGGGTAAGAACATAGGCCTGGGGGCGGGGGGTCATTCCTCAAAAACCCTTATGCTCCCCCTGTTTGGCTGAAAATACGTGAGCAAGTGTGTCATCAGCTTGAGCCCTAAGACCTAGATGCCTCAGCTGCTGGGGGGTTTCGCTCTCCCTACCTGATTCCGTGTCTTGAAACATCCTCATATTTCTTCATTAAGCAACCATCCCTGGGGAATTGATTCTTTCTGTAAGAGAGTGAGATGGTGACGTCGTGTCTACACCAGCAAATAGATAATTGAGATAATCAACAAAAAAAATGCAAGAGCCCCAGGTGGTGTCTGTGTCCAGTGGGGGCTGGGGGTGGAGGCCTTAAGGATTTCTGGATTTAAATCCAGAAAATTCTAGGTGTTTGTCTCCAGCGCCCCAATCTCAAACATTCCCAAGACCTCGACAGAGCCATGGCTTAATAAATAGTTGTGAAATGAATGAATGACCCAGTGGTCTGTGTGTCAGGAAATACAACTGCCTTGTAGTCAGAACTTGGTTAGGGGCACCTGAGTGGCTCAGTCAGTTGAGCATCTGCCTTCGGCTCAGGTCATGATCTCAGGGTCCTGGGATCGAGCCCCATATCAGGCTCCCTGCTCAGCAGGAAGTCTGCTTCTCCCTCTCTCTCTGCCCGTCTCCCTGCTCATTGTGCTCTCTCTCAAATAAATAAATAAAACCTTAAAATAAATAAATAAATAAAAGACCTGGGTTAGAATCCCAACTCTACCACTTAAATGCTGTAAAATTTGATCAACACACGACTTGTCTGAGCCTTGGTTTTCCCACTGTCAGAACTTCAGAAGCTGCCCTAAGCTGCTGTTCAGATTTTCTAAAGCAAAGCCCAACATCCACCCAGTTCTCTAAGCGGCTGTGCTTTCTTACCCCAGGGGCTGTTCATTTCTTCAGGAGTAGGCTATCCTCCAGACCTCAAGAAATACATTGCCTTGGAAAGCTCCCTCTCTGTTCTGCAGAACCTGGCCAGGGAACCCCATCCTCCCTCTGGCTGTTGGAGGTACCAGCAGCAGCAGCCTACCTGCCATATCCACTACTGACAGGCACATCTGCTGATTTCCTATAGTGGTGATCCCAGCCAGAGACCCTCCCAAATCTGCTGATCTCAGGTGGGAGAGGACATCAGGACAAGGGCCAGCATGACGGCTAAGCCTATTTAAGAGTCCGGGTTTGGGGGCGCCTGGGTGGCACAGTCAGTTGAGCATCCGACTCTTGGTTTCAGGTCAGGTTGTGATCTCAGGGTCTCTCAGGGTCATGAGATGGAGCCCTGTGTCAGGCTCTGCACTCAACACTGAGTCTGTTTAACACTCTCTCGCCCTCTCCTTCTGCCCCTTCCCTCTCAAAAACATAAATACATTTTTAAAAGAAAAAAGAGAGAGAGAGTCTGGGTTTTGAAGGTAGGCTGAGCCGGGCTTGAACCTGGGCTCCCCTCCCTGCCTGCTAGCTTTGCCACTTTGCCTCTGAGTCCTCATCTGGAACGTGGGAGTATCGTGTGAATCTTACAAGGGACTATGAGTTTTAGGGATGGTGCATGGGAAACATGGTAGCCGAGAGCCATCCTCCCATAGCTATGGACTCTGAGGTCTCAGGGCACAAAAATCAAGACCAATGCCGTCATCTGGCAAAATCTGAGAGGTCTGATTGACCATGAAGGAGGCCCCACACCGCTGAAGTCAGGCAGTGCCTTGCTCCTCCCTTCTTCTTGAAAGTGCTCCCGTCTTCAGCACCCACCAAAGAACCTCCACGCTGAGAAACATCTCAGCGCTTGGGGCACGCCAAGGCCACCCTGTCAGCCGGCGTGACATAAAGTTCACATGACACCCAGGCCATGCTGCCCAGAGGCTTCTAGACAAGCCACCAGCGGTAAGCAAGATGATTTTATGTGCTGCAACAATGTTTCATCTTAATAATTATGTGTTGATTTTGACCGTGCATCACGAAAACTCTAACAAGCCCCTGAAAGGCATAGCATCATGGGCGTTAGTGCTTAGGAGAAGACTAAAGTAGATATTTAAGGAGTTTTTGTTGCTGTTGTTCAATGTTAATGCAAAACCAAACATGAATAGTAAAAGTAGTGCGTGGCTATCACAATCGACTGTGATGATTATAGGGGTAAGACTGGATTCTGGAAAACGTGGGATCAGGCAGAGGGGGAAATGTCAGGTTTAAACTACAAAACAGGAGATGTGGCCTTTCCTAAGTCCTGAAAAGGGGAGACGTCCAGTCCCAGCCCTAGAGCAGCAGTGACTCCCCGATGCCAACGAGGAGTGTCCAATTCCCTGCCAGTCATGAAATGCCTAGCACATAGTACACACGCCATCCATCACCCTGGCCCTCATCCTGGTCCTGAAGCAGAGGCACCCAGCCCAGGGCCCCCCACCAGCAGCTTTGTGACCCTAGGCAAGGCACTCAACCTCTCTGAGCCTCACTCCCTCCCCCAAGATGGGGATTTTCATCAGACCAGCCCTGCTTGTCTGAGCGAAGGCCCTTGCCTGAGAACTTGGTTCCCCCACCACTTAATACCGGCGTGTTCGCGGGGGACTGTGTGCCCGGCGCTGTGGCAAACAATTCTACCCAACACTGAGCAGTGTGCTGGGCCTGACGCACACCGGTTAGAGTTTCTTTGCCCTCACGCTGCCACCAAAACGTTACCTTAGGCAAGATATTTCCCCTCTGGGCAGGGGTTTCCTCATCTGTAAAAGGGAGGAGGGCCCCCGTTCGTTTCCCCAAGTTCTCACTAAGGGAAGCGTGGCTTGGCCCCCTTTCCAGCCATCCAGATGTTTCTGAAATATACCAGTCCTGACATCGTAGAGACCAAACATGTGGGTGATTGACTACGTTTTTCACATTTCATTTGTCATCTCGACAGGCTTTAAGTATGTGGATAATGAACTCCGAATTCCAAATGAACTTAAACCAATTCCTTTCGTGCTCTCTCTTGGAGGCGAAAAAGCTTTCTTTGAAGGGAAAGAGAACTTCATCTTGTTTTTCCCCATTCCTGGCAGAACACCAGGGCTTGCCGGAGGCTGCGTGGTGGGCAGCGGGCCTGCCCCAAAGAGAAGGCACATGCTGCAGAGGGAGTTCAGTATGGTGGTTCAGACTCACAGGCTTTGGGATTCCAAAAGCTCTGGTTTCCAATCCCACATCTGTCTGTGAGCCTTCTATCCAGTTACTTGAAATCTTGAGGCCTTCCCTTGCTGGTGTAGATAATAATATCAGTGTCACTGGGTTATCGTAAAGATTAGATATATTAAAATGTTAGACATACACAGTGCTCCTGGGTGGCTCAGTTGGTAAAGCATCTGACTCTTGGTTCCAGATCAGGTCTTGATCTCAGGGTCATGAGTTCAAGACCTGCATTGGGCTCCACGCTGGACAAGGAGCCTACCTAAAAAAAAAAAAAAATAGCGAGTCCCAGAGAGGTTCACTGATGAGCCCGATGTCAGAGGTAGTGAGCGGTAGACATAGGAAGGGGAACATTACAGAAATGGTAGACACACAGATGATTACAGTTGGGAAAGAAAGAGTTTGATGAGAACTGCTATCAGTGATGGGGTTTAGGGAAAATGCCTCTGAGGAATGAGTCTATACAGACAGAAATTTTGCCCCAGTGATGTTCCCTAGAAAAATAACAAACAAAAAATGCTAGGTTTGTAGTGTTTGCCCATTTCTGTGGTGTAAATACCCCCACTGTGGCAGATTCTGCACCACCAAGATGGCTGAGTTGGGAAGGAGACACACACAGCTCAGAACAAGTCACCTTCACAAGCCACCACAGCCGTTTTTGTCCCCACCCGACTTCCAGTAATCTTTCTGGAAAGACTCCGTTAGCCGTCCTTCCTGGGCCATGTCACGGGATATGCTGGTCCAGACGGAACACGTACATGAGGCCCCACATTAGCTCACTCTGAGCAGCTTCCCGAAGGTGATGTCTGATTGGATCGGTCCGTGATGGGGTGTGGGGGTCAGCCAGTGGGGGAACGGTGTCCTTGCTCGCCCTGAATGGCTTCCTGCACACAACAGTGCCAGCTTTCAGCAAAATGGACAGCGTGAGGCTGTGCAGAAGGAAGTGGCTCTGATGTCATTAAAATTACATGTATTTCTGGTGCACACAAACTGTAATGTGGGAGGCTGCCCTGGAGGCCCCGGAGCCCATTTCCAAAATGAATCAAGTCCACGGCTCCTTCACGCCGCGGCCACCCCCTCCCTCCAGAGCGCCTAATGTAAAGCCTGACAAATGTAGCGCCGCCTAATTAACTTGACTATTGTCTCCTAAAAATACCTCTTCTCCTGGCTTTCCTTTGGCAAAAAGAGCAGACTGGTAATCAGACGGAAAGGTCACATTATACCGGGAAATGGGACTGTGCTGGAAGGCGGCCCGCACACCCTCTCTCCGGCGCAGTTTTATGTGTTGGACACATTTCCTCTCTGTCCTTCATTAATAACGAAGAAAGCGTGGCCGCCTTCAGAGGAACCCACTTGCTGCCGCCCCTCGTGAACCTTAGCCTTCTCCACCCAAGCAGCGGTGGCGGAATCGCTCCCTGAGCCCATGACTGGGTTCTGCGAACTGGCTCCCACCGCAAGGCTCTTCCTGCACCACCGCGCCTTCCCCCCGTGACTCTTTTCCCCAAATACGTGCAGGTGTCCAAGTAACCAGAAGGGAGAAGCTGGCTCACTGGGGCCGGAGGAACATAGGTACTTATGTCGGTTTGGGTCCTTTGGAAAACAAGTACCAAGACAGAGTTAGAAAAGCAACAGATAATGTTGGGGGGAGCGCACGTGATAGTCCGAGAGGAGAGGGAACGGGATGGAGCAGGGAATGCATTCAGACTGGGATGAGATCTGACGCCCGGGAAAGAAGAGACGGTGGGAGACCGGGGTTTTGAGTAAGTGGAACATCAGACTGCAGTGCAGCTCCAAGAGAGCTCCCTGGCCAGCCCCATGGAGAGTTCCAGAACAAAGCTGCGTGTTGGAGGCGCCTTACATGGGGCAGCAGTGCAGGCCCTAGGATGCTCATGGTGCTGTTACTGGCTAAACCTGGCCAGGCAGTGAGGGTCTTCAGCTCCAATGCTTGGCTTTTTTTTTTTTTTTTCAAGGTTTTATTTATTTATTTGACACAGAGAAAGAGATCACAAGTAGGCAGAGAGGCAGGTGGGGGTGGTGGTGGTGAGCAGGCTCCCCACTGAGCAGAGAACCGATGCGGGGCTCACTGCCAGGACCCTGAGATCATGACCTGAGCCGAAGGCAGAGGCTTAACCCACTGAGCTACCCAGGTGCCCCCCAATGCTTGGCTTTTAACCAACTCAGGGGTTGACCTAAGTGCAAGGCAGCAGCATCTCAGGATGTTGGCTCTGTTCTGTCCATTCTCGATCCTCTCGTAGATTCCTATCCTTTAAGCCATTTGTTCTGTATATTTCCAACATTGGGGCCCCACTGTAGATAATGGAGTGGCAGTAACTCGGAGTGGAGGTCACGTCCCCATTTCAGAATATGGGAGGGGGTTGCTCTGCAGCTGCCAGGACTTTGGGTGAGAGCGTATTAGCAGACTGCCACCCAATCATGTGTACCCTCCAGATTCCAACTCAAGTCAAAAGAGACAGAGATGTAGAAGAGGAAGTATATCCCAGCCACAGAAAGCCTCCTCTGTGTGGCCCACGAAAATCTGGGAAACTCGAATAACCAGTTCTGTTTTTTTGTTCTCAGTGTTCATACACAGAAACCATATCCTAAATACATTAACCTTGTAAACAATTACAGTATTATGAATCAGGCGGAAGGCTTTGACTAGCATGCCAAGCCGGTTCTCAGCCAGACGTAGGTGCTGTTAACTACTTAGTGATTCCTTCCACAGTCCCCCCACTTTTATGCACAACTAGTAAAAAGGCAAACTTAAAATGAAGCCCAGACAGTTCGATTCCAAAGTCTTTCCACGTTACCTCTAAACATTTTCTCCTACGCCACCTGTAGCTAACACCATGAACACTGGCTCTTAAATGCTTTGCCAAGAAGCAGAAAGAGGTGCTGACTGGAGGCCAGGCACGGGGCTAAGTACCTCAGTTAATCTTTACAACAACACTGTGAGGGGTGGTGGTATTGATCCCACTTTACTGACGTACAAACGGAGGCTAAGCAAGGTTGTAACTGTCAGTGATGAGCATCAGAGATGGGATTTGAACCCCGGTTCGTCCACGCTCTTGACAACCGATGCACCTACCTCCCAGGACACAACTGAAATCTTATCTCCCCGCCAAAGAGCAGCAAGTGCATTGCTGAAATTGCTTTCCTCTGCCAAACTCCTCAAGACACAAGCCTAGATAATATCACAGCAAAAGCCCTAGGCCCAGGCCAGGCCCTACCAAGGCTTGTCAAGACCCAGGCAGCGGGACTGCGGGGTGTGTGCAGAGAGCCAGACCCCTGGCAGACTTCTCCCTCATCACATGATGGCAAGCCAGTAACCTAAGGTGTCGGTAACAGCTGACACTCGGCCCAGCCTACACGTTCTGCCAGTCCTGGGATCGGGGAGCAAGGGGGGCGGGCATGGTCGTCGGATGCCCAGCTGTGTTCTTCGCTTGTCCCAGAAACCCCCAGCTCGGCCTGGTGAGGTCATACCAGACAGTGGCCAATTCTGATGATGAGAGGGGGGAGGGGAGGGGGGAAAACCATGACAGGGCTCGTGCCAGACCTTTGTCAGGAAGCTAAAAATAGCTGTTGCTGCGGACAGCCAGAGATCATGAAACACATATGCCGACATGAGAGGCCTGTGCAAAACTGTCCCACTCAGTGTGTCCTCCGAGCCACTCACAATGAAGCTTAAGTGATGATATATAGAGCATCATTTTCCAGGTGGAGGATACCCAACTGCCTTGTGGCCTGGGTCCCCAGGAGGTGCTGGGAGGGCCAGCCTGGACTGAAGAACGGCCAGGGCTTGCATCTGGAGCTCTTGGCAGCCCCACGGCCATCAGTGAGTGTTGATGGGTGGCCCAGGGCACCGTTCTGGGCTTTGTTAGGGCACAGGAAGAAAGAGAAAGCACGGCACAGCTTGGCAGAGGGGGTTAGCGTCTTATTTAACCCTTGCCGCTGCCTTTCTGTGAAAGAGACTCACGGAACGCCTGACACTGAGTGGGTCCTTGACAGAATGTCCTCTAGGCCCGGTTCGTCCCTGAAAGTATTACGGTGAAACGAGCAAACAGATCAGGTGAAGATTTAATTGCTGTAATAATGCACAGTAATTCACCTGCATCTAAACTCTAGACACAGAGGGGACTTGACATGCAGGAGATGCTAGCCCTCGGAAAGTGGCAATGGGTGGGACGTGACCCGGAGAAGCTACTAGAGGGGGTAATGACCCTCGCGCTGTGGCTTCACAGTTAAGCAGGCAGGAGACCCAACACCTTGCAGGATACAAGGCAGAACTACAGTGGAGCTTCGATGGCAGGTGAAATGCAGATGTGAATCAGATACGGTGTGCAGAAAGTGGACAAAACCAAGTCCCAAATTGTCTGTCTGGGGGAGCAGATGTCCCCGAAATGGCACAGATGGAATCTGACTGTGGAGATGGGATTGCAAGAAACTTCTAGTTCATTCTAGAACCAGTTCTGGGATCAGGTCGTCGGAAGCCCATGCTCATGCTCTGAGAGAGGACCAAGGGTCTCAGAGGTGTTCTGGATATTTCCAAGTACTGGATCTAAATCTCTTTTGTGCATTTTTACTTGATATCTTTAAGGGGACAGCCGCAGTTGGGTAGGGACAGTCCCATGCTGATGCCAGCTCACGCTGTCTCCCAAGAGCCCCCTGTCCTCGTGTCTCCCCAGCTCTGCATTCGGTGACGTCATGTTGAAGGCTTGAAATCAGCCATGCTAGGAGTAGCGACACCATTGGAATGGACAAACAATACAAATCAGGGATTTTTTTGTTGTTGTTTTCTCTCCTGGAGAGCAGATTGTCCAACATTCGCTGGAATTGACTGGGTCGGAAGTTCATATCCTGAAAGTACATCGTGGGGTCATAAAATCTCCGACTTGGAAGGGATTTTAGATCTCTTACCTAAGTCTCGGGTTAAGCGCTAGAATTCTCCTAGACATTTCCCTAACAGGGAGAAAGGCACCACTGGCAAATAGCGAGACGAATTTTTGGTGTTATACCGACTGTAACATGAAATCGCATTGTGGAGGAGGTAATCATTTTTCAATTCTCTCCTGTCCGTTTCTATTATGCAAAGGAGAAAGTCTCAGTTTGGTGCTAGTTCAGTCTTTAATGCCTCCCTAACACTTGTAACTGTCCCTGTGGACAAAGAGAGGTCTGACTCTAGCCCAGAGCCTCATGCAGGCAACCCAGCCTTGCTGTGACTGCAAACATTGTTTTGTTTCTACCATATTTGCACTTAGAGTTACCTGCCATTTGTGACATGCAATATTGGCTTTCTACCTACTGCGGTGGCCTTGAGTTTCTTTTTTACTGTGTTTTGCAAGTGTGGGGAACACAGACGTACCCTAAGTCAGGCAGTCTTCCCTTGAATCCATCCAGCCACAGGGAAGTCACCACTTCTCAAAGCATCCCTGCTGTTACCATGATCAGTGAAATGTGCCATTCAAATAAAAAAGGCTTGGAGCACCTGGCTGGTTCAGGTGATAGACCACGTGACTCTTAATCTCAGGGCCCTGAGTTCAAGTCCCTCACTGGGCATGGAGTCTACTATTTAAAAAAAAAAAAAGCTTATTTTGTCTTCCTCTCCACAAGACCACCACTATTTTCAAACTAAGTGTATTTCCTATACTAGGGTCCTATTGAACCAAAAACCCTTAGTCCCCAAGTTTTCTAATTTGCATTCTTGGAAATCCCCATTCATTGTCATGAACTTTGGGAGCTTTGTGGTGAACAGGGCCATAATGTCCCTAAGGTCTAGTTTTGTCCTTGGTGTGCCCACATTTCTTCCCCCAAAGGGGATCTGCCCCTACAGGATGAATTGAGCAAGAGCCACAGGATACTTTGTTTTGAAGCATAATCACTCTAGAATTACAGTCATTGGCTCCCTCTCTACGTCGTTTGGTGGACCAGCGTCCCCTGTGATGTCCTAATGCCGAGACTCAATGGTGGCCAAGACCTGCTCTTGTATTGGGCCTCCTGTGCACTGGGTGCCACGTCGAGAGCCCCACATGCACCCTCTCATTCTCTGCCCTGCACCTCACCACAGCTCCGCGATCCTTTGCTGTCACTACTCTGTTCTACAGATGAGGAAGCTGCAGCTCCCAAGACGTGAAGCCACTCACCCAAGGTCACCCAGCCAGGAAGCAGGCGAGCCTGGACTCCTAGGCAGACCTGTGAGCCTCCCAAGTCAGTGTTCTTAGCTCATGACAAGGATTTTTGGCCTCAGATCCTCAGACCTGCTATGGGAAGCAGAACAGGTGACAAGGGGAGATGCCTCGGCTATGACCAGAGACCCTTGAAGAAAAGGTCTTGTCTTCTACAGTCAGAAGAACGTGCAATAAGAGAACACAAAGCAGGCCGGCTCTCTGGGGCCTCTGGCACATTCGTGGGCTCATCGCAGGTTTAGCACTGGCGACTGCAGGGTGGGACAGGGAGGGAGAGAAGAGGTACTCCGCTTGACCCTCCCCTGGGCCAACGCTTACTTCTCTTCCACCTCCGCAAACGGAGAGCCAATGTTCAGGTGCCTTAATCATAATTCTTTGCCTCTTGCCAATAGTCATTAAGACTTAAAAAAAAAAAAAAAAAAGTGTGAATGGGCTCAATTGCAGTTTGCCGCGTGTTACCATGAGGTAGGATGGCTCTCCCAGCCTCTTTCCAACACTTCCCCCATTCAGCAGACACTGCCTCTCGCTGTCCTGTGTGCCAGGCATGTTTTGGTACAAGAGAGGCGAGGCGGGCATCCCTTCTGTCCTCGATGGACATCCCAACAAGCATACCGCTGTGACAGGTGTGGCAGAGGAGGGGGACAGAGTGGACAGAGTGCTGCGGTGGCACCTGACCGGTGCAAGGACAGTGTACCTTGTCTGTGAGGTCTCTGAGCCAGGAGAAGGCAGAAGGAGCTCAAAGAGGTCTAGGATGGCCCATGCTAGGGGGCTGGCCCGTAGCAGGTCTTTAGGCAGGCAGGGGTGAATGAGGGAGTAAAGGGAGGAGCAGGGGGTACAAGGAGAGCAGTAGGAGGTAAAGATGGGAACATACACTCAGTCGGCCATGATGTCTTTGAAGTTTGTTATGAGGAGTTTCAGCCTTGATCTTGACTTTGAGGGGAAGCCATGGAAGCACTCTAAACCACAATGATGTGATCATATTCATGCCTCTCCAGAAACACTGGGCCACTGAGCTATGCCTACCCCATTCACCCTGACACCCTCCAATATCAACAGGAAGATTAATTTCTCCCCTGTGCCATGAGGCAGCTAGAAATGCCCAGATCCTTAGGAATTGTCTCTCATGTCCTCTCAGCCATCCATTCCTCCAACAGTTTTACACAGGGAGGAACTACTCTGTGCCTGCCTATTTGCCATTTTCTCAAGTCTCAACTTGCAAGAGTGACTCTGCTTGGGGTCCCCCTAGACCCTTCTCCAAGGTCAATAAACCAACAGACTTACTATTTAATTTTGGTTCCCAAACAAAAGCAGAGCCTGAGGCAAGGATTTGAGTTTATTTGGAAGGTGATCCTGAAAAGCAGGAATGGGGGGGGGGGGATGGGAAGAGGGAGAGCAAAGGAGGACAAATCAATAAAGGGTGCATCATTGAGCCTCTGTTACCATTGTGGGCCAGATGGCATCCAAGCCTTCCAGGAAACCGCCTGGGAATGGGAGGCTGGGGTGTTTACTTATTTGCACCCTCCGTTGGGTGGGGGTTGCCCCTGAGGTATTAACTCCCCCAAATTTGTGGACTTTGGAGGAAGACCAAAAGCAGAGAGGAGGAGATGCCGGTGCTGGAGGTGGGCCATAGTGTACAGGAACTGTCCCCACCACACCAGCTGAGGTTGGAAGAGGGCGAAGAGGTTGGGGCATGTGCCACTAAGTAACATTCCCTGGGCATCTACCTTGCGCCAGGTATGGTATCCCATACTTAGACGCACCTCAACCACTTCAACCCACCCCAAAACACTGTGAAGCAAATCTTCACACCATCCCATGCCAGACAAAGACACTGGGTCTCAGTGATATGACTTGATAAAGGCCACAGATTTGGAAGCAGTGATTCGAGTGGGCAGATCTGCTTTCTGGAAGTTCTAGTGAAGTCATTCCGGCTCCACCCCCATCCCCTGTCTTTGACGGGGGAAGGTCTCCATATGACATAGTCCCAGATGACTGGACCCAAGAAAACCACCTAATCCCAGCCGTACCAATCAGCTTCTCCTCTCTGAGAACTTGGACTTCACAACTACTCCGGATGGCCACAGAGGATAGAGATGACATTCAACCAAATCCAGGGTGGGGACCCCGTTTTGCCACAGCTGGGAAAGAAAAGACACAGCTGTGCAGAAATCCGCAGTCTCGAGCGCTCATGCTTTTTTGAAGAGCCCAAGAGACAGAACAAGTAGCTAAGTTTTCCTGCCATCGGATTCCATCTTCCCCCGCCTTCAGTTGGATGAATGCATTTCTATCTCCCAACCACAGATCCCTGAATAAAACACAGTCTTTAAAAAAAAAAAAAAAAAAAAAAGACAAGAACCATTAAGAGGGCACAACATGAGAGGGCTGAGCGTTCTGTAGGCAGACGAGATCTGGGGTGTCCATGCCCCCATAAAGAGACCAAGCAAAGGTAGTCCTCAGACGATGGAGAAGAAAGGGAGAAAGATGTCAAACGTGCCTACAAAGTGAAAGACATTTCAATAGGGGTCCGGTGTCTGCTGCTGCTTTGTTCCGATTCTGCTTTTTAATAAAAGTAAGGAGCTCAGCTCGGGCCGCATCCTTCACCACGGCTTTCCCGCTAATAAAAGCAGCTGGGCGATGGGCTTCAGCACCCAGAAGACTCCCGGTTCATTTTTCGCCCTTCTGTTGGCTGCAGTGTAAGACAGCTCGAGAAGAAATTAATACTCGGAGTTGGTGTCAGCCCCGTTGACAGCAGATCAAGGCCAAAAGACAAATTGCTCATTAGAGTTCAGGGAGCTGGAGACGGGAGAAGACAGCCGGGCCATCCCCTGCCAGCTCTGGGCTGCTCCCACCAGAGACTGACTTCAGCCCGGGCACCCGCCCTGGCTTCTGCCTGCCTGTGGGGTTGCAGGGGCTGTGGCGGAAGTAGGGGTGACTTCCTGCTTATGGGTGAGCAACTGCTTTGGTCCACCTCGTAGTCCCTCATCAACCAAGCTTGCATCATGTCGCCGCTGGGACTCAACCTAAAGCTCTGGAGAAGGTGCTTGGTTGGGTCACTCGCTCATCCCAGGGTCACGGTGGTACCCCTTGGTGACAACAGAGCCAGCAGGAAGGCAGAGGGGCCTGGAACAATGAGAAATCAAACGTGGACAGAAACCCCACCGTCATCCCTTTGGCTTCCACTCTCTACCACTGTCCCCTGCTCTTGTTATGAAGGACACCTTCATAACACACAGAGCCTTAGACTCAAAGGGCCCCCAGGGGCTGATATCCAGCCGTGCTGCCTTCACTCGCCACCTGCTCCCGTGCAGGGCTGCAGACCTTTGGACAGAGGGTAGCTCCTCGTAATCTGCATTAAGGTGCTGCCTGGATTCGTGCAAGTCTTGGCAATGTGACATCTGAGAGCCCTTGTCTTATTTATTGTTCATCTCCGCCAAGCAGAATATAACCTCAGTCAGAACGGTGACGGTGCCGGGAAGATTCCACCTGCCTCTCCTAGTCCCCTTGTCCCCCCGGTCCTCCCTGCTCCATGCCTGGGGAAGATGACCTCCACGGTCTACCTCAGTGAGCTCCCTTGCCCTCAGTCTTCAGGCTGGATTCAGCCCAGAGGAGGCAGCCCTGGAAGACCAAAGCGTGGGAGAGTGGTTTCCTCCTTACGCAGCTGCAGCTCGACTGCTGGGAACTGGTCACCACGACTGTCCCTCTCTCCCCACCTGTGTTCAGCAGACCCCCAAACTCCCCGTTCTCAACCACATGTTTCAAATGATAACCGGACCCTGTCTGAAAAATGTTGCTTTTCTCTCTCACTGAGGGGTAAAAAATAAATAAATAAATAAGTAAGTAAGTAAAAATAAGTGTTACATTCAGGGAAGCATCCTTTTCAATTTCCAGAACAATATTTCTTCTGACATTCTTTTTTTCTTTATATCCATTTGCCAGATCTCTTCTAAATTAGTGCTGGGGGGCTGCGTGGCAGGCTTCCTCTCAAACACGTTAATTCTACTCTGAGGAAGCATGGGGCCGACACCAGACACAACAGAGCTCTTCAAGTCCCGGAAGACGCTGTGCCCTCACAACAAAGGTGTGAGTCTTCAGGGCAACCATGCAAGGGCTCTTGGATATAACGACCAGGTGGCAGCATTCTTGTGTCCTGGGGACTGTGCGGTGTTCTCCCTCCAGAGAAAACAATGATTTCATGGCAGCATGACAGGAACCTTGGGACTAATGGTACTCAGCCCAAAAATCAGAGCCAGGCAAATGTAGGAGACAACTGAAAGGCAATTATCACGCAGCCCATGCCGACAACTCTGTCGTTACCACCTGAGCCTTGCAGGAAGGTCAGATTCAGAAGGTGCTAAGTAGTTGAAAGAAAAGAGCTGAGGCCTGGGGACAATAGGACAGATCTTTCAAGGAAGAATTTTCCAGAATTATAAACAGAGCACCTTATCCACCACCTCTCTTTCCCTCTCTCTCTTCTTTGCTTTCCCTGTCTCTCTCTCTCTCTCTCACACACACACACACACAAACACACACACACACGCACACACACACACACACACACACGCTTCAATCCCAATGATACAGCTCATCTGTTTTCCAAACCCAGTTCCCACCAAGCTTTGTTTATGCAGGCTAGGAAAAGTGACATCGCCTACTCGACAAGTAGCTTTTGATTAAAAACACTGAACTCTGCCCAAGTAATTGTACTATACACAAGAAAAAACATTTGAGGGCCTGAAGAGAAGTTTCCCTTTGTTCCCAGCCTGAACCACTGAAATAGTGGTTAAAAAAGAAAAGAAAAGAAAAAGATCTCCAGCTCGCATTGTTTGAACAAAACTCGCATCTGTACATTCTAGAATTTGCTCCATTTTTCCACAATGAGCACGCAGGATGTTTTTCTATACATTATTTTTAATGGCAAAAGTCATAAGTAAAATCCCTTTGTGCTGCCAAAAAGCCAGCTGCTATACACACAAAAACAGAAGTCTCTCTTGAGGACCACTTCCCGTCCATTTCCCATCTCTGGAGGTAAATACTTTTGTGTCTGACGTGGCTCCTCCCACACCCTTTCTCTATAGGCATAAACGTATGCAGGTGAATCTTAACACATATTTTACTTTGAGGATAATTTCATTTTTCATGACTTGGATTCGACGACTTATTACTTTGCAACTTTTAAAAACTTAAAAATACTCGCAGGGATCTTTGCATGGTGGGGTCAGTGCATATAAATTTACCTTTTGGTTTCCAATGCTTGGCTAGAATTCAGTAGTTTAACAAACAGCTGAATACACCATAGTTTACTTCACTAGGTCCCTCCCTATAAAGGCCTGTTCAGGCGATTCCTAACATCTGGTTATTACAAGTAGTGTTGCTGTCTTGGATGTATGAGTCCTTATTTCTATATGGGAGAGACTATTATATCAATTAGGACACTCAGGGCTTTATGTATGAGAAGTCTAATGTGGGTCAGTTCCCAAGATGACTAATGGGAGGGCTCAGTGCCATTATCACGGACATACGGGCCTCCTCTCCATCCTTCTGTTACACCACCCTGGGAAGGGGATAATGCCTCCCTTCGGGATCACATGATAGCTGGAGGTGTTCTAGGTGACTCTGCAGAAATATGTGCACTTTCCTCAGGCCGAACTGAGCTGCTGGCTGACACATATACCGGCCCCTGGCAAGGGCTATGCACCCACCCTAACCGGCATGGACTGGCATGGACCACCATGATCCCTCCTCTGGCTCTTGGAGGAAGATAGGGGAGAAAAAAAATTGTTTTTTAAATTCTATTTATTTGACACACAGAGAGAAAGATCACAAGTAGGCAGAGAGGCAGGCGGGGGCGGGGGGTGCGGGGGAGGAAGCAGGCTACCTGCTGAGCAGAGAGCCTGATGTGGGGCTCGATCCCAGGACCCTGAGATCATGACCTGAGCTGAAGGCAGAGGCTTAACCCACTGAGCCACCCGTGCACCTGAAAATGGGTTTTATTCATCCATATGCCATCCAGAAAACCTGTATCCATTTACAGGCTACCAACAGCACCAGAGTACCAGTTTCTTCCCATATTCATCTGTTCTTAATAAGATGTCTAAATTATTGCCAATAAGATGGGCAAAGAGGGCATTTCATTTTCGACTTAACTCAATTTCTAACGAGATGGATGATCATCTATATATTTATTGCTCATTTTTATTTTCTCTTCCGAGACTTACCTGTTTGTATCATTCGCCTTACTTTCTATTGGAGAGTGTGCTGTGTTTTTCTGTTGATTGGTTTGAGTTCGATATATACATCCTGGACACGCATAATCAAGAAATTTTAAAAAGGTTGTTAAGAGTAAAGAACACTTAACTCATCTATCTTTGTCCTTCCTGGGATTCTCAAGGGTTTCCTATCACAGCTCAGGAAACAAAGGAAGAAATTGCATTTCACGGAAAAGGTTATGTTGATATGCTTTCCGAACTGCATGCTTCAGAACAAAAGTGCCTCGCCAGATGTTACAGTACATTTTGGGAAACACTGCATAAAATGTCTGTCTTTCCTAGTCTCACAAATATGCCAAGAGCCATAGCGACTAGCTCCGTGTTTTCTTGGTGAGCGCCCCCTAGCTGTGGGACCATCATTCTATCTCCCTGAGCCTTGTTTTCCGCAGGGTACCGTGGACCTCACAGGGCTGTTAAGGAGCAGAGCAGACGGGTCCACGCTTGGCTCTTCCCATGCGTGTGCACATCCCCGGTCCTCTGTCTGTGGTCTGAGGCAGTCCAGAAGGGGAAGTTCAGAAGGATAATGCCCCCAGAAGCAGCCTTCCACCAACGGCAGATAAATGTTGATGGGTAAGGACCTGGACTGTGTGGCCTTCAAAGGCAACAACTCTGGAGGCACATTCTGTACCAAAAGGGGACGAACCACAGCTCCCCGGCTAAGCCCAGCCACCACCTGCCGTTCTAAGGTTTCATTGGCAAACAGACATGCCCACTTGTTCATACATTGTGCCTACTGTCTGTGGCTGCTTTCAAGCTAGGAGGAGAGAGTTGCATACACAACAGGGACTCTGTGCCCTGCAAAGCCTAAAATATTTACCATGTGTCCCCTTCCACACAATTGCTGACCCTCACTCTATTCATCCCCTGGGGTTCCAGCGGGTTGAGCGCAGCTCACCCACAGTGGGTAACCCCCTTGCTCATCGGCACCCTTTTCTTCTTGTCGTTCCACTCCCTTCCTGGTGTTTTCTGGGATCACCTCCCAAACACATTCCTTGTGCACATAAAGCTGTGATGTCCTGGGAAGATCTGGAGAAGAGTGGACTGAATAGAAAAAGGCAGAGAGGCTTGTAGGCAATGATGGGTCTGAGATGTAGGGCCAAGACATCTTGAGGGTTAGAATCCTCACCACCTTCACTTCTGTAAGTACTACGTGCATGCGCACTCGCGCGCGCACACACACACACACACACACCTCCCCACATGCAAGCACATACGTACCGCGAGCCTGTCATCTGTTTGGGGGTGGCTGGCTCATGTTATGTTCATGGACGGGGACTTGCAAACTGATGGAAAATGCAAACAGGAAGATGAAGATGCATTTCTCTCCCTGGACCCTGACTCCTGGCTAGTGAGCCGCCACATGAAAGAGTAGACTTTCTCCACCCAGAAATGTCTGTTTAGTCTGTAACCACGTGTATGTGCATGCATGAAACAAACAGGTCACCAAACATCTCTCTGAGGGGGAGAGGGCCTCCTAATGTCTTCCCCATTACTCGCAGTGCTACAATAATGCCACTCTCAAAATTCAGGGAACAAGACTGTAGTCTTCAACGTACCCAGCCTCATCCCACCTCTGGACCTCTACACCAGCGGCCGCTGCTGCTGGAATCCTCCCTTAGTACATGCGCTGGTGTCATTTGAATCTTAGTTTAGATGTCACTTCCCCCAAAGAAGCCTTCCCTATTTCTCCCTCCAAGGGTCGCTAAGCAGTCCGGGTGCTCTGTAACACCGTGTCTGCTGTGCTTACCAGACTGTTCCATCATGGTTCTTAACCATAATAACTCAGTACATGTTTGCTGAATGTCTTCCTCTCTGACCAGACTCAAAGCTTCATGTGTATAGAAGTTTCTTTTGAGTACATATATCCAGAAATGGAATTGCAGGATTACATGCTAGTTCTAGTTTTAATTTTTTTTTTTTAAGGAATGGCCATACTCTTTTCCACTGCAGCTGTACCATTTTATATTCTATCTTCTCTCTCTCTTTTTTTTCTATCTTCTCTTAAATGCCATCTGCATTGGGGTGCCTGCAGGATTTATAGAAGATAGTCTGAGAACTTGGACACTAGCTGTTAAATTACTGGGGTGCCAGACAGAGATTCAATGCTTTAGGCATGGAAATAAATGCTAGAGCTTGGACTGTAGTCTCACACTTATTTGCACTGGAAGACCCAACTCCCACACATAAGAGCTGTGTGACTTTGTGTAGGTTACTTAACCATCCTCAGTTTCTGTCTCTATACAATGACAGCAGTAATAATTCCTATCTGAAAGGGCTGTTGTGAAGGTCACCTAGAAAAGTGTGTGTAGAGTGTGTGCTGCAGGATTGGGCACATAGCACGTGTCGATAAATGAGAGTGTGTTCTTATTGTTACGTTATTATTGTTGATAGCCCCCGGAGAAAGCTAAGACAATTTTGATGTGTAGGTTGAAGAAACTTTTCTGCATGAGAATAGTTGAAGGTCCAGTGTCTTTTCTTCCTTCTGAACCCTGGAAAATTGCTTGGCCTCAGGTTGCTACTTGTAGAAACTTCTGCCGCAGGGTCCTGCAGTGTGCCTGTGGGATGCTTGGCAACTCTAAGAGCTCAAGACACCTATTTGCACACTCACCGGTGTGCTCCACTGCAGGGCATGTTATTGCAAAGGTACAGAGGCCAGAATTCAGGGCAGGCCCTTGGAAATACTCAGAGATCTGTGACTTCAAGATCAGCTCACCCATGCCCTCTTGGACATAAGTAATACAAACCTCTGCAGAGAGGTTTGATCAAAAGGGGAGAATTTATCCCAAGGACAAGGGATGTCCTAGGGAATTCAACAGCAGAAGTTGCAGTGGAGCCTCCCAAGAAGGATCCCAGAACCTAGGACATAAGACATTGTCCCTTCATCTCTCCTCACATCCACTCTCCACAGACCAGCATACGTGGATGAGGGGGGCTGCTCCCAGAGACAATGCTCCTCTGAGAACTGCCTTCTGCTGGATGGTAGCCAGCTTTGAACCACGCACCCCGGTTGCCCCCTCTTCACCTCCTCGGTGAACAGAGGTGGACACGTGACCCACGCTGGGCCAATCAGATTCTTCCTGGGGAATCTCCGATCGAGGCTGATTAGTCTTGGCTGGTTTTCTCCTCTGCAACACGGTGCTGATAATAATAATATTTACCTTGTCAGGGCACCTGGGTGGCTCAGTGGGTTAAGCCGCTGCCTTCAGCTCAGGTCATGATCTCAGAGTCCTGGGATCGAGTCCCGCATCGGGCTCTCTGCTCAGCAGAGAGCCTGCTTCCCTCTCTCTCTCTCTGCCTGCCTCTCCATCTACTTGTGATTTCTCTCTGTCAAATAAATAAATAAAATCTTTAAAAAAAATAATATTTACCTTGTCAGATTGTGGAGGCATAAGCAAAAAGAAGCCATACCAAGTTCTTAGCACTCAGTACTAAGCTTTACTGGTATTATCGCTGTTCTCCAAAATACCGAGCTCCGTAGCCTCGCACACAGTGGTGCTCAATAAATATTTATTGGATGAATGAATGAATGAATGAATGAGTCAACAAGAGGATGTCATCAACTGCAGTCATGCTAATTGATGGTGCTCAGTTACAACAATACAAGGACCTCATGTTTGTGCAAAAGGCTCCTTTCTTCCAAACACGGGACTTTGCTGCCTAAATAAACTCAAGTCAAACATCCTGCAAGCCCGGGCCCTCGTGTTGTGAGGTGCAGGTGCTTATCTGAGGGTTCTGAGAGTTGCCAGGTGCTCATGATACATTTTACAGGTCGTTAAACCTCTAGTTAGACAAACTCCATCATGTGTATTCGTTAAAATGAGATTTGGGCCATTTCGGAGACGAGGCTCATAGTGCAGGAAATATGGTCTGAGTTTTCCTTTGACAGCGAGGTGGGGGGAAATGCATTCCACAATCGCATCGAAGAGTTCCACAGCCAATTTCTCATTTTATAGTTTCTGTGGTCGTTCTCCCTCTTCTGAATGGTTCCTGTTCTGTGTTCATGACTCCTAAATAGCATTTATTTTGTCTGAGTCTCCGCCTATACCACAGGCTCAGAAATGCACATCCTGGAGATTTGTACCTGCATTAAACACGGAGAATGTTTATATTTTTAAAATGGAGCTGGCAATAAATGACTTCTGAAATGTACCTTGGACAAACACAGACAAACACGATTCATCAACTCGCCCTCAAGAGTGCAAGTCACCGGGAAGAATTTTGCAAAGAGGAATCTTTCTCCTGGTGCTTGAGAAAAGAGCCTTAGAAGTCGTCACCGTGTCCACACCGGGGGCAGGTTTCAAGAGAAGGGAAATATCAGACTGTAGCTTCCTACGTCCGTGTGACATTTGCAGCAAAGAAATCCAGCAAGGAAATAAGGACTCATTTAATGGAACTCCCCTCAGCAGTGTGGACAAGATGACAAAAGGTCAGATGACCTTTTCTGGTCCAGCGGGGCTACAATGGAGCCATCGGGCATTAACAAGCACCTTCTGGAAGAGAACACTCGCACACACCTCCTTTGGTCTGGCAAAGAGCGTTTCACAGCCCCAAGCATCTTGAGCTTAAACGTGTTTGAGTCGCAAGATCTGGGAACAATGACAAGCCTTTAATGGGTCCCCAGAAAATATTTGCCTCGTTCATAATATTCTTGCTAGACAAAAGGAAAAAGACAGTTACCATTTACCAACAGCTGGCTACATACCAGACACTCTGAATAGACTAGTTCTACCGGTCACAAGCACCCTGAGAGGCAGGCCTTGGGATGAATAACTTCCTCGTTGTAGGCGTAAGAACACTGAGGCTTGGAGAAGATAAAGCCCCTGTCCAAAGAAGACCCCACCAGCAAGTAGAAGACTGAGGTTTTGAAATCTGTGTCTGGCCTTAAAGTCTGCCCTCTTGGCCTCTTGTGCTCTCCAGCCCTCTCCTCTAGCTTTCTAAGTGCACCTGCTCTAGCTCCTTCTGCCAGCCATGATGAGGCAGGGGATAAGATCCCTGTGCTGGGCGCTGCCCCACCCTGTGGTAGTCCATCCCGGGACCCTATTCCTTAGCGCCTCCTGGGCCTGAAGAGGCTTCTGCCTGCTTCCAAGCATGCCCCCCAAAGCACAGCTACACCTTCTAATTGCTCCCAGAGTGGGCAGCCTCCTGGCTATACAGAATACAGTAATTCTCACGGGCGAGCAGGGCATGGTGTGAGACAAAACACGGGCAACTTGTCTCCCCGAGACTGATTAGGAAGACTGATGATCTTGATCCTCTGTACCCTTTTCAAGCTGGCGTATATTCTGCGACCTTCCAGTTCTTGCAGCTCCTATCACATGACATCAGTCCCCTCCCTCTTGCAAGACGCATTCCAGGGAGTCATCTGGTCAACCCACAAACATTTCCTGATCGCTTGCAAAGACAAGACCATCTGGGCACGGGTAGCACACAAACAGCTCCGGTGCCTGAGCTCAGTGTTCCAAGGAGAAAGATTTGTCAGTATGCAACGGGAGCAGAGAAGCATGCCTAACGTGGCCAGGAGAGGGAGAGTTAAAGAAGGGGGTTCCCAGGAAGGCTTCAGAGAGGTAGAGATATTTAAATTGAGTCTCAGAGGAGGAGTAGAAGTTTTCAGAGTGGGAGAGGAAAGAAGGAGCATTCCCTACAGGAGACATAATGCGTTCCCAGGAGTGTACGTGTTTCCAAGGCATCCAGAGAGATTAAGCAGGGGACAGGGTGCTGGGGTGGGAGAGGTATAGCCAGCAGACGCAGGCATGAAAGGCTCCGTAGAAAACCCCAAAGAACTGGGACATTGCTTTGAGGTCAACGGGGAGCCATTGAAGGGTTTCAAGTAAAAGAGTGATAGTGAGTTTTGTTATAGAAAGATGGTATGTTAGTGTCCTAGGGTTGCCTTAACTATCACAAACTTGGTGGCCTAAAACAATAGAAACTTATTTTCTCATAGTTCATGGTCAGGAGGCCAAAATCAAGACATCAGCAGGGTTGGTTCCTTCTGGAGAGACTGAGCTCTCTCCTGGCTCCTGGGGGGTCATGGTATGACCCTAAGTCTCCCTGGGCTTGCACCTGTGTCTCTCTAATCTCTGCCTCCTCCTTCACACGGCCTCTCCTCTGCATCCTTTTCTTATAAGGACATCAGTCATCAGATTAGGGCCCACCCCTCATCGGGTATAACCCGATGACATCTGCAAAAACCCTATTTCCAAAGAAGGTCCCATTCTGTTGCAGGTGGACATGGGTGTGCAGGGGGACACTATGAAACCCACTACAGATGGTGAAGAGGCAAGAATGCCAGTGAGAACTCCCTCCTCCCCACCCCGCCCGAGATCAAGCCGGAAATCAAGTCCAGAGAGGGAGTGGGGCCTGGAAATGGAAGAGGGACCCATCGCCACCCTGAGGACTTTCATGTGGGTCTTTTCCCAAGGGGAAGGGGGAGGTAATGGCTCAATAAGCCCTGTTGAAAAGGATCTGAGGAATCAAAGCATCCACTCTTGCTCTGTTTACTGATGAAAGTGCTCACAGATGCCAGTAAGTGTTGGAACCAGCATTTTTACAACCAGATAGTCTGTCTCCCTTTATATTCTTAAGATTGTTTTTAATGCATACTGGCTTTGTCTAGTAAGCTTTCGCTTAGACAAGGCCTTCAGGAGCTGAGGAGCTTATTGGCAGAACTCATAATTGTCTTAATAGCCAACATTTATTAAGCACACATAAAATGCCAGGTGCGATGTGAGGGGCCTTGAATTCATTAGCTGCGATTCTCACATCGTGTCTGAAAAGAAAAGCCATATTATGAATGTCCTCATTTGACAGGAGAGAAAATGTGTGCTTAGTGAGGTTATAACTCACCCAGGGTCACACAGGGGTAAAGCTGAACTGGCAAAAAAAAAAAAAACAACAACAAATTTTTTTTTTTTTTTTTTTAAGAACCTATCATTGAGAAAAATATACAGGGTTAGGGAAATGGGGTATGAAAATCTGATCAAGTAGCCCCAAATTTAATTCGGTCTGAATGAAGGAGCTTCCCTGTCCCTCGCTTGGGATAAAGAACCCATTCTGGAAGCCTGGATGACAAGGTGGGGTCACCCCTCCCCACCCACATCTGCAGGGGAGCTCAGAGGAGATGCATATGGAACCCAGAAGGGCACCCTCCTGTCAAGTGAGGGGCTGGGGCTCTGCCTTAATTAATCCCCTTCTCCCTGCCAACATTTCCCTTGCCCTCCTGTCTGTTCGAAAGAAGCCTTTTCCTCTCTGGGGATTAAGGGACCTTTTCATCTCCAGCTTATTCAGAATAAGGTTCTTTCGAACGAGTGGCCAACTTTTTTTTTTCCCTTTCAGCCTGACACGCAGAGCCAGCTGTTGAATCAGGAAACTGCCAAGAGAGCCTGTCATGCCCAGATATCTGGTATCTGCTTGGGTGTGTTTGTGTTTTTTAATACTTATAGGGTTTTTCCTTTTAATTATTATTATTCAAAAGGAATCTGAAACTTCCAGATGCAAAGATCAAGAGGGGCCTTGTTCCTCCCTAAATGCCCCGACAGGACTCTGAAGATAGAGAGGGAAGGACAGCGAGGAGGTTGACACCATCGTCCTGACTGATCTCAGCCCTCCCTCATCCCATAGCTTCCTGTGCTCCTTTGCTTTCACCCGTGATGGCTACCAAAGGGCATCCTGATCAGCCAACTGGTCTCCCTGGTGTGGCCAGAATATCAGGTTACCCATGGACTGTAATCAGCGTGGTCTCACCCTAAAACATACCCCAACCCCAAATCTGGTGCATGCCTAAGTTACACCATTTTCCAAGCATACCATTGGGTTACCCACTGCCTGCTCCCTGCACTCCATTTTCAGGGTGAAAATGCTGCTCGGCTCAGTGACACCTCATGTCACTCCCACCTCGTATAAATTAGTCTACAGATTGGTTTCCATAAATCAGAGCAGCACGAGGACATTTGGCACCTTGGGGTGGAGAGAAGGAACAGTTAATGGGGAAGAGTAAATATTAGACACCACTGGAGAATGAAAGAGAAGGAAACCAGAAGTTAGTAGGCACCTACTGAGTGCCAGTCCTTTACATATATATTATTTCTATTCTCCTAACAACCCTCTAAAGTTGACACGATCATCCACATTTTGTAGCTGACTCACCAGCATCCATCCCAGCTGAATTGTCTAACCCTGGGGTTCTCCGACTGCAGCAGGCGGAGGAATCCTCAGAAGAGTCTGATGGAGAGGATTCCTGGACCCCATCCCCAGAGGTCTTGTATGCGGTCCAGGAGTTTGCAGGTATAATAAGCTCCCAAGTGATGCTCATGATACTGGCCCACGGACCACAGTCTGAGCAGCATGGGTCTGGTCATGGCAATCCTATTCACCTGGCCAGTGATTCGTTCAAATGATGGACCAGCAAGCTCGTTTGGACCAATGGACCAGGAAAGATTCATCAGGGCTTTTGGGAAAGAAGTGTTGACCTTGACTGCTACCAGCAGCCATTTTACAAATGTGAGGGAAGATGTCAAAGGCTGAAGCTAATTCTGTGAAGGCTGACCCTGTGGGCAGCTCAATGCAGGACAGAGCCTTAAAGCCAACCCCAGATCCTACTCTGGACTCCCTGATACATAAAGTAATGTGTTTCCCTATATTCTAAGCAAGGGTGGGTGGAGTTTACTGTTTCCTTCAGCTCAAAGCATCCTA
The DNA here is from genome assembly GCF_030435805.1 of Mustela lutreola. Classification (NCBI taxonomy): domain Eukaryota; kingdom Metazoa; phylum Chordata; class Mammalia; order Carnivora; family Mustelidae; genus Mustela; species Mustela lutreola. Next base: position 87,468,654 of record NC_081300.1, on the reverse strand, counting down.
ACAGACATTACTATGATTCTCGGATGAAGAGAGAAATATTTGATTCAAGACCAAGATCACACAGGTGAACCCAGTTCTGGGAGGTGTCAAATGTCTTTCCAATCCATCACGTTGCCTGCATGACTTTCTGTCCAATACCTAATGTGGCTCCCTGGCCACATCTACTCTGGCCATAGTTTTGGGGCCAGACCCACCTACTCTTTTATTATCAAGAGGTCAAGGATTATATCCGTCCATCTGTCCATCCTTTGCTTCATCAACTGTTCATTCCATGCTTGCTGAACATCATGCCCTGTGCTTGTGATCCACTGGAGGACAAGATCCAGTCTTAGCCTTGAAGGAGCTCAAATTGAGAGGAAGAGACAGCCCTACAGTCTCAGCATCTCCTTCTCCCTTCCCAAGACTTTAGCACTGCAGTCAGCCCACTGGTGCCCAGATGCCCAGTCTTGTTGAGTTTCTAAGCTGTTGGCAGATAATAAAAACCCAATCTTTTATTCAACTCAGACTGATTTATATACCTTTGGGAAATTGGAATTTAAAAAAAAAATTAGTAAAGCAATTCAAGATCCTCAGTAATGGGGATTATATAAATATTCAACCATCACATTTCTCTGTTTATAGAGCATCAAAGTGCACAGCACATTATAAAACTTCTAATTAATCCTCGTAATGCTCTGGTGTCAGGAGCAAAGGGCAGATAATAACCCTATTTTACCAATGGGACCAAGGGCCACTGTAATTCAGCAACTTGCCCGTGGTCATGTGGCAGACACCTGCGTTTTACACCTTCATTAACGGCACAGCTTATTAATTATAACAATTACATTAACAACTAGCATTTACTGAGAGACCCCATAAACCCGGCTCCGTCCTGAGAACTTGACACGCATTAGCACATTAAATCTCCATCACAACTCTACAAAGTAGGGTCTGTGTGTGAGAAAACAAGCGTAAAGAGCCATTGCATTTGCCAAAGACTCTGTCTCCGAATCTCATGGCTGCCCTTCCATTTGTTGTGCCTGGTGGGCGGCTGTTGGGAAGCCAGGCCCTGTGTATTCTTGTCCCGAGTCTCTGCTCCTTTACTGTGTGGCCTTAGGAAAGTTCCCAGCCTCTCTGGGGCTTGGACTGCTCATCTGTTTGTGAAGCATGGACAGTGCCCACTCTTGAAGCAAGCCAAGGCTTGAATTTCAACGATTCCACCTCGGCCCCGTCCTGGTCACGTAAGCCTGTAAATGTACCCCACTTCTCTGTGAGTCCCTTTTCTAACCTGTGAGACAGAGTTTAGAACAATCCTGTACAGTCCTGTACACAAAGCGTGTTGCAAGGTGAAATGAGTTAATACATGTAAAGCGCCTACAACAGCCCCCAACACTTAGTAAGCATTTGGTAAAGGCGGCCATTTTTAGTATATCTGTCGTGTGACAGAGGGGGCTATGCCGGCTAATACCTCAACTCTTATGATCTCTGATGACTTTAACATTGTGCTCTCCCCGGGGCACCCAGGTGGCTCAGTCAGTTAAGCATCTGACTTCAGCTCAGGTCATGATGCCAGGGTCCTGAGATCGAGCCTCAGGTCGGGCTCTGCGCTCAGCAGGGAGTCAGCTCATCCCTCTGCCCATTCCCCCACTCTTGCTCTCAAATTAAAAAAAAAAAAAATTAAAAAAGAAAAGCTGTATAAAATCAGTGCTCTCCCATGGGTTTTGGTTTAGACACAGGAAATAGTATAACTCTCCTGGGGTATAGTTTAGGGTCATCTAGACTAGTCACAATACGATAACCATTTGCAATATGAATCATCGTCAGGAGCTTTTGATCGCAAATGATAGAAAAACTCAACTCAAAGTGGCCTAAGCAAAAGAGAAAATTAATTGTCTCAAGTAAGCACCAAGTCTGCAGGTAAATCTCATTAGGTCTGGGTGCTCCAACAATGTCTTTACCTTTCTTTCCTCTATGTCGGCTTCATTCTCAAGTAGGCTTTGCCAAAATGGTGACCAAGGTGACCAACCAAGAGCTCTAGGTGGACATTCTCCCAGGTCAGCAACCCCTACAGAAAGAGATCTCTTTCTTAACAGCTGCAGCAAGTATCCTGGGATTGAAAATCATTAGGCTGTTGGGTCTCAGATTAAAAGAAGCAAAGCCTCCCTAGGGGCAGGGAGCTGCTGGCATATTTTCACTAGCCAGGGCTGCATCATGTGCCCATCCTTGAAGCCACATGGACTGAGGTTGGCAGAGGCAGCTCTCCTGGGAAGGTGATTACTGGGTCTGTGCCTAGGAGGAGGTTACTGTAGCTCTAGCTGTCCACAGATTTCCCTGGCCAGGGCTCCAAGGGTCTAACTCTGAGCTTTAATCAGCTCAAGCTGCAAATAAGTTGTCCCATCTCCAGTCCCAGGAGGCTGGGTAGGCTCCCAGCTACCATGCTTAAATAGGAAGGTCCTCTATCATCTCCAGATCTTTGGACACACTGTTCCTCTGCCTGGAACAGCATCCACCTCGCTCTTCTTTTAGATCCCCCTAGTCCTTCAAGTCTCCACTTGGCCTTAGGAGTCACTTCCTTCATCTCTGACTGCTCCCTGCCCTGGCTGTGTCACCAACACCCACAGCACCCCCAGGCCCACTCCTACCCCTTCCTGTATTCCCTGCTTAATTATCTGCCTACACATTACAACTGTTGAGTGGGAACTTTGGGAAGGATGTGTATTTCCTAGCATGGAGCTGGAATCCCTAGAGGGACTCGGTAAGACTTTTTTTTTTTTCTTAAGATTTTATTATTTATTTGAGAGAGAGAATGAGAGAGCGGCAGCATAAGAGGAGAGAGGTCAGTGGGAGAAGCAGACTGATGTGGGACTTGATCCTAGGACTCCAGGATCATGACGTGAGCCGAAGGCAGTCGCTTAACCAACTGAGCCACCCAGGCACCTGGTGAGTCTTTTTTGAACAAAAAATATTCAGTGTATCCTGGACAGTGGGGATGACCCACTGACAAGTCCCACGGAACAGGGGAGCCAAGAGTAAGGCACAGAGTGTGAGAGGGAAGTGAGAAGGCCCTAGCCAGCTCGCTGTCAGGAGACCCCAGTGTTGATGGAGACAGGTAGGTCTGCATGAGGTTAGGCAAATGGTGCACACTTAGATTCCAGCTCTAGACAGAATTTTAGTCCATAACAAATAACCATGTCCCAGAAAGATCTAGAAGGTGTGCCCAGCAGGGCCCCTTTGGAACAATGATCCTCACCACCTCCCTAGAAAAGCGCATCCAAGATTGTTTCAAAGAAATCTGTGTAGTTCCCACACAGAACTTTGTGCTCCGAAAACAAAAACACTCTCCCACTCACTACTCCTGGGGTGTTCGGTTCACCTCCCTCTAACTTACACGGCTAACTAGCTTCTCCCCTGGTGAGCATCAGCAAGGCACGGAGATGAACACCTGACACCATCAAGGGCATCCATGCTTTCAAATCTTTGGAGAAGGGCTCTCTGTGCAGACTTTCACCCTTTGAAAACATAAAATAAAAAATAAGCAGGTGACCCACACCCGGGCTGCCGGCCACCGTTCTCTCCTGCCTCCGCCCACCTCCACCCAGGAATCATGTTTGCTGACTGTGAGAAGCAGGTGTTTTGCTATTTCAAACAAGTCTGAACCCCAATTTGTTTCTCAGTAACTTGATTCTCATTGGTGACGACTGTGGTTTCTCATCTAGCGTTGTTATTGATTTGGTCAGAAGTAATTAAGGAGATAATTCTTACTCAATTACATTTCCCTGAATTTCCTGAGGTTGCTAACTCTGCTCCCTGGCTGAATTTTCTTTTCTAAATTATTTTTGTCTTGACTTCGAAATGAGAATGGATATTAGGGGCTTGTTGTGCTTGTTGGTTTTCTTTCTTTCTTTCTTTCTTTTTTTTTTTTTAAAGATTTTATTTATTTGTTTGACAGAGAGAAATCATAAGTAGATGGAGAGGCAGACAGAGAGATAGAGGGAAGCAGGCTCCCCACTGAGCAGAGAGCCCGATGCGGGGCTTGATCCCAGGACCCTGAGATCATGACCCGAGCCGGAAGGCAGCGGCTTAACCCACTGAGCCACCCAGGTGCCCCTGCTTGTTGGTTTTCATAGGACAAAGTAGGGCTCTGTACTTTTCGTTCCTTCTGACTAGAGTTCTCAAACTATTTTAATATTAAAAAAAAAATAATGTAAAACATACGCTGGTTAAAAAAAAAATACGAAAGAGTAGGAGTCCCTCTTCCAAGCCCACTTTTCACTACTGAAGGCATTCCCCAGGCTTCCACTTCTAACACTTTCCTATTATTTCTTCCAATGATCTACATTTCAAATTATTCAATTTGGATTGCATTTTATATGTCTCAGTTTATATGCTTAAGACTTTAAAGACTTCCCGTTATGAAAAATGAGGATCTGGCTCCTTGGCATCCTTACACACTCCCCACCTCCAACCCCTATCTTCCCCCGAATGTATTACCTTTAGTTCTGTCACCGGTTAATGCTGCAGCTTTAAAAAATGTGTTAGGAGGGCAGTGAAGGTCTTCCACATGATACTATTGTGACAGATACGTGTTGTTAGACTTTCATCCAAACCCACAGAATGTGCATTCATGGTGACCCCTAATGTAAACTAGGAACTTGAGGTGATAATGATGTGTCAGTGTAGGTTTCATCGGTTGTAACAAGCGCCCTCCTCGGGTGCTGCTGACACTACGGGAGGCTGTGCGTGTGTGTGTGGCCAGGGACTATACAGGGAAAGTCTCTGTACCTTCTGCTCAATTAAAAAAAATAAAGATAGTCTTTTTACTGTGTTACACTTGCATTTCGTTCCCCATTCATTCAGAGAGTATCTCTGATTCCTCACTTGGTAGAGGAGGAGCTCGGCTCATCATCTCTCCTTGGGTCTTTTACTACTACGTTGACATCATCAGGATGGCCAGCCTCCATCTGTTCTGGGCCTGTGGGTCAGTTTTCGAGGCTATGTCTAGGAGATGAGTCGAAGAGTTGAAAATCAAAGAATATTCCCGCTTAGTTTCCACCGGTTCATCCACCCACTCAACAGCCAAGAAACCACTCTGGTTTGGCTCCATGCCAGAGACCTAAGAGGCAATGTGACAGACAAGGTCACACTCCCTGCATGCTTTGCGAGGCTCGAATTTAGAGGAGGGAGGGACAACACACAATCTACAACATAAGCAGTGGTTTTCAACTTCACATTAAAAATAGGAAACACGCTAAAGAGATAAGCTAAATGTAACAAATATTTTTTTTAGAAGGGGGTCCTTCGCCCCTCTTTTTGTTTTTTTAAGATTTTTTTATTTACTTATTTGACAGAGAGATCACAAGTAGGCAGAGAGGCAAGCGGGGGCAGGGGAAGCAGGCTCCCCACCGAGCAGAGAGCCCGATGTGGGGCTCGATCCCAGGACCCTGGGATCATGACGCGAGCTGAAAGCAGAGGCTTTAAGCCACTGAGCCACCCAGGCACCCCGAACAAATATTTTAAATAAGAAGTGCTGGTTTTCCTTTTCCTTTGTGAACAGAAGTAGAGCCTTGGTGCTCAAACCATGGCCCACTTGCCTTCCCCACAGCGATCCTCAGGCCAAAGCCAGAAGACTAGAAGGTTTTTACATCCTGGGGATAATCTCCTTCCTCCAGGGATGGAGAGACAGTGAGATGCATCGTTGCTGCAGTTCCGTTCTGTGTTTCTAAAGCTCCTTCCTCAGTAGGGAGCCTTTGCAGCTTGAATGTATTGGTCCAGAACACACGGGGCTGGAAATATCATTCTGATGGCAGCTGGGAACCCACATCTGCTAGGCATGACAGGTGCCAGACCTGTCACCCTGACGCCCGAGGGGCCAGTGCAGGACACCAAGGGGGCCTCTGGGGCTGTGGAGGGAGTGTTCTGCCCCACCCCCCACCCCCGGCATGGCCGTCCCATCCAGGTGGTACAGCGGGCGTGTGCATGTGTGTACACGCATGTGTGCATTTGCTTATTAGACAATAGAATCTCTCTGGAAGGATCCACAAGAACTTGGTAACACTCATCCTCTCCGGGGTTGGAAATGAATAGCTTGAAGACAAGATGGAAGTAATATTTTTTAACTACATACCCTTTTGTTTGTTTTCAAACCATTTGAAAATCCTGCCTATTCAAAAGAAAAAACTAAGATAAAAAATGAAATAAAACTCAAGGCTTCATCTTCAGTCCTTAGCGAGGGCTCTCGTCTGTGAGCTTGTTTGCTGAAGTGGCTTCTCATGGCTTCTCAGCAGCATTACCAGCTTTGGGCATATTTTCTCCTGCCTGGGGGCGTCAGGAGACCCTCCATCGCTCCCCCTTCCCAAGCCAAACCCTACAATCCCAATTCCTCATGGTTCACTCTGTCTCAAACTGTTCTTGCTCCAATTTTTCTGTTCAGCTCAGTCAGGACCTCAGCCAGTAACCTCCCCTCACCAGCCTTGAGCTGGTGTCCATGAGGGCACATGTCACCGTGTTATAGCTGAACTGCCTGTTTGATATCTGTCTCCCCCATTAGACCGTGAGCTCCTTGAGGGCAGGAGGGCTGTCTCATTCCACATCATATCCCCGATCAGTTTCTAATGCATAGTGGGAATTTAAGAAATATTTGAACTACTCCTGCCCCTCCCTCAGTGTCCTGACATGGTCCACATAACCTGGCATTGGAAGGCATCCTGTGGACAGCACCATAGAAGTCACATCAAGGCAGCCCTGGAGACACAGGAAGGCTCATCCCCAGGGGAATTCAAGCCCCCATCAGCAATTCTGCATCCTCAATCTTTTCCCTTCTGCCACTGACTTAATCTCATCTCTGCTTCTGCTTCTCACAGGAGAAATGAGGTTAAATGAGTCTAACCAATGGAAGGCTTGGGTTTCTTTGGACCGTCAAGGGATTCACTGGAATTTTGCGAAGATGTTGACTTCATCTGCCTCCAGGCAGAGAGAGAAAAGGAACTGAAGACATATGTTGCATTTATCACCCCCCACCCCCGCCCTACACACACACACACACACACACACATACACACATACACGTAAAGTGCCTTGCATGGGAAGGGCAGTTGTCTGTCTGGATGCTACCTTTCCTTCCTGGAACCAAGGCAGATATTGCTAATCAATCACAGAATTCTTCTGATGAGATCAGACTGCAGGCAGCTCCAGATAGCCACTGCTACAAATGGAGATTGAAGCTGGCACTCAAGGCAGAGCCCATGTGCCATCTCCAGCCCAACACATGGGAGGTCCTGAAAATTTAGGCATAATTATTTAGGCATAAATTTAGGCATGATTATCAAGCAGAATGGCTGCTGGCAAGATGGTTGATGCATCCTGGGGGCCTGTGTCCAGAAGGTCCAGAAGCTCCTCCAGGACTATGAATGCCCATAGCATGGATTCCCATTGGCTACTGCTGCCCAACAGCTGGACTGCTGGCCCCTCATATCTAGTCTTTCAAAAGGGTTTATGAGATTAATGTATTTCATTAATTTTTTTTTTTTTTTTTTTTTACTGGGTGGATATAGCACATAGGCTGCTGGCATGTCCGCTCAATCCCAGGGCTGATGGGGGCTCACTGATGCTGGCAGCCAATTTCCATTTCAATCAAGTGCGAGTGGAGAGTGGCAGAGAAAGACTTGAAGGAAACCCCGGCTTGACGGAAAGCTATGGCATCTAGCGCCACCTACTGTTAAATCGGTGCATCGCTACCATTGCTGACTCTCCAGATGGGTCTTCATCCGTCCTTCCTGAGTTTGTCTGGGAATATTTTTGTAATCTCACTCAAATTATACTCTTCATCTTCAATTTAGACTTCAATTCTGTAAAAATTCCACGTACTTATGATATAGTGATGATGATAGTAACCTTCTCTGGCATGTTTGGTTCACCAAGCTGCTTCTCACAGCATCTTGACTGAAGACTGGGCAGGTGCCAGTTGGGGGCCCTGATGTGCAGAGGGGAGTGACAGACCTCCGGCCACACAGCTAGAGGGGCAAGGAGCTGGGACTCTGAACCCACATCCCATCCCCCCTCTGTATCTGTCACTCCTCCACCCCTGATCTCCCCTGCACACTTGGGGCCTGGCTTACACCTTGTCCAGCCCCTCAAAGCATAACTATCACTTAAAAAATTCCAGTGTGTAATGTGGATTTCACTGGAGGGTTCATGGAAGAGATGGAGAGGAGTGTTACTTTGAGCCCCACGGAGGAAAAATCAATAAAACGGTCCTTCACACTGGTGCATTTTTTCTGGATATGAGCTGCCCCCGCCCCACCCCCAAGGCTCTCTCCCCACGCTTCATGATAGCTCACTCTACTTTTACCAACTGGAACCCTTCATCCTCCTGCTTCTCCAGTAGCCATCTTCACACTCATCTCCCTTCCCAACAAACCAATTACCCTCCTTAAAAACAAGGAGGATTTGAGGAACAAATTATGGAACAATGTTGTCTTTCCCTCCAACACGAAGGCTTGGAAACAAGGCTTTGAACTTTCAGGGAGGCTTAATGGTTGAGGACCCCAGTTTTAACCACAAGTTGTCTGGATGTACTCGAGTTCTCTGAAACAGAGCCAATAGGATGCATAGAGATAAAAGAGATTCCTTACGAGGAATTGGTTCGTGCAATTCTGGAGGCTGACAAGACCCAAGACTTGTAATTTCCAAGCTGGAGACCCAGGAGAGCGGGTGGTGTATATTCTAGTCTGAAAGCCACCCAGCTGAAGACCCAGAAAGAGCTGATGTTTCAGTTCCAGTGCACAGGCAAGAAAAAAACCGAAGTCCCAGCTCCAAGGATAGATAGGCGAGAGGAGTTAAGTCTTATGGGCCTGGGGAGATGAGCTTTTGTTCTATTCTGGCTTCACCTGATTGAATGAGGCCCACCCACACTAGCAAGCGCAATCTTCTCTACTCAGTCTATTGATTCAGATGTTTATACTCATCCAAAAACATCCGCAGAGAAACACCCGGAATAGTGCCTGACAAGCTCTCTGAGCACTCGGCAGTCCAGTCAGGCTGATACCTCAAATCAGCCATCGCCCTAGGGTTCTAGTCTCGGCTCTGAGAGCCAACCAGCTGTGCGAACTTGCATGACTTCCTCTGCGCTCTTCCTGTAAAATGGGTTTATTAATAACTATGGGGAGAAGCTAATGGGATGGATGGCATAAAACGCTGAGCACGGTGGTGATGTGTTACAATTCCACAATAATTTGTCCATTTATGAGGCTTGGCCATTCCCCCTCGCCCCCACCCCACTTTCAACGGAGAAGCAGCCTACACATTCCATGTTTTCTGCAACCTTTTATGTCATTGCACAGCCAGAAATCTGAGTGTGCGTGTGAAAGATCCTCGTTTCTAGAGGTAGGAAATGAATTCCAAATGATTGTAAACACTGCACAGATCAAATGAATTCTTCAAGCCACCAGACTGACATTTCTGTGTCTCATTTATGAAACAGAGTCCCCTCAGTTTGCAGTGATGTTAAAAAAAGGGTGTGAATGTGTTCTAGTAAGTTCCAGAAAAAAACTCCCAATTTACAAATGCCAACAGCAGAGCCTTGTTTGCTGGCCCCTGGACTAGGGAATTGTGGGTAAGGGGGAAAGGTGTCAAGGAATGCAAGCTACTGAGCTCCCCCACTGACGACCCATGGGCCCTTAGATAAACAGCTTAACCTCTAGGGTCCCGAGATTCCTTTCCAGCAAAACAGGAATAAGTAGCCTTATTCCTCACAAAGGTTAGTGTGAGGATTAAATAAAACTATGCAAAAAAAGGCCCCCAGTCCCAGACACCCATCCAGTCCCACGGCAGCTATCTACATAGTTGGGGCCCTCTCATGCAGAGGGGGTGACAGGTACACATGATGGAAGTCACGGAGGTGTGTCTCTTGGATCTCTCTCCAAGAAAGAACTTGCCATTCAGCCCTAAGGAGTACAGGTAGCTGAGAGCCTCTAGTTACTGGTACTTTCAGAGTACAGGGTCCTTTCAGATCTCCTTCAGAGGCCAGGATCAACATGCCCCACCCCCAACTGATGAGCCCTGGTCATTTCTGCCCTACGCTTGCTTGCCCTTCCTTCATGTGCAGGCTTTGTTCTAGAACTCCCTGTCGCATTGGCTGAGGCTCTGGCAGATCCCGTCGTGGTCTGAGGCCATCTCTTCCCAGTGCTGTTCTGTCTCACAGGCTCATCCCAATAAACCTCCCGTACTCCCATCCCCGTGCCTGTTCCCCAGAGGCGCCGACTGACACAGGCGTTGACATTTTCCAAGATTCCAGGTTCATTTATTTTATAGAATGACCCTCACCTTTTATTTTTCTCATCCTTCCTTCCTGACCACTCTTGGACTGGGGCAGAAATACCACGTAGGTGACGCTGTGTCCTCCCCAGTGCACTGCTCCAAGGGCACGTGACATCGGCGTGTCCCATCACTGGTGACGCAGAGGGGACTCGCGCTGGTTCAGGTGGTATCCGCCAGGGCTTGTCTTTATGCAGATACCTTGTTCCCTCTGTAATTAACAATTAACCTATAGGGTTGAACCTTGAGACCGTGATGCATTCATCTCATCGTTCAGCAATGATGGATTGAACTCGGGGTCAGACACTGTGTCAGAATCTGCAGATCAGACGCTCTCTTCCCAGGGACCATTGTCATCGCTCTCTTTTCCACCCCCCAGAGATTCCTGCTGCTTGTTTTATCCTTCAGTTCCCAGCAGGACGCACTCCTCTCCCTGGATGAGCGTCCCCTTTTCCACTAACCCACTATTCACCAGGTCCCCAACCTCATTTCTCCAGGGTCCGTAGGAAGATGAGAAAAATAAGAGTAACTCAATCACTCTAAAGGATGGGGGCACCTGGGTGGCTCCGTGGGTTCAGCTCAGGTCATGATCCCAGGGTCCTGGGATGAGCCTTGAGTTGGGCTCTCTGCTCAGCAGGGAGCCTGCTTCCCCCCCCCCACCCCTGCTCTCTGCCTGCCTCTCTGCCTACTTGTGATCTCTCTCTCTGTCAAATAAATATATAAAATCTTAAAAAACAAAACAAAACAACACTCTAAAGGATGCACCCTGCCTTCAGGGAAGAAATTCTTTAAGGAATTCAATAGCATACTTCATATTTCAGTTAGAAGTGTCTACACGGGGATGAAGTCCCTCATTCCGGGTTATCCCAATAGGTAGATATCCCTATATTTATGATGACAAACAACAAGTACAAAACAACCCTCATTCTCCCCAAAGGAAGGAATGATCACCATCATAAAACCACCCAAAGCTTAAATATCAGCGTGCAAAGATGTCTGGGCTCACGCGTATGCTCTTGCCATAGATCCGACCCACTCTCTGCCCATTTTGTTCTTTACAGCTTCCCCATAATGAGCCTGAGATTTGCTAATCGTCTTGCTTGCTCCTCAATGCTCTCAGCTTTTCACATGGCCTCCCTTCCCCGTCGCCACTTGACGGAGCATCCCAGCTGTTCTCCTGATATCTGTATCAGCCCAAGTACATTTAGCAGGAATTCATTTCCATCTTAATCTGATTCTAGGATGTAGATCATATTTTAAGAAATAACAAAGACGGGTTTGGAACATTCTTTCAGAAAGAGGCAGAGAACAACAGATATTTAAAAGATTGGCTTTCCAGCCATGACCTCCAACAAATCATTCTGATTTTTCGCCATATGACAATGTTTGTGACAAGATCCAATAAAATTCAGTGGCCAGGCTTTAGAGGTAGTATCTCTAAATTAATAGCTAGCACATGCAATCCTCTATTTAGCCCCCATGGTGTAAAAGGGGAATCAGAGTGAAGTCATGGTCAAGTATACATGCTCTGATGTCACTTGAACTTGAGCTCAGATCCAGACTTCACCATGGACAGAAGGTCATGTTCACCTTTCAAAGCCTCAGTTTGCTTCTCTATAAAATGGAAACAATAATACGGCAAGGTCTAAATGGAATCATGTATTTCAAAGAAGAACACACTTAGAATGGTGTGTGGCACACCGATGAATAGTAATGTTATTGGTAGACAGCGTTCACCCCATTTCACAGACGGGAAAACAGACACGGAGAGGGTATGCAACTTGTCTGAGTCACTCAACCCCCACGGGACAGAGCCAGCACTCAAACCTGGGTCTTTCAGACAACAAAGCTCTTTCCATTCATTCCCACAACCTCTCACTTCTCAGCTGTCAGGTTAAACCAAATCATTTCCAAATGTTACTGGTTTAAACAGTCCCAGCACATGAATATTAAATGTGAGGACACCTGCCCAAAAAACCATCCCCATCTAAGGCGTCACTTGAGCTGTACTCCTGCCCTCCACATTTATCAGCTTTTAACCTGACACATTACAGGGTGACATGCGGTATTTCTCACAGACCTGCTGTCAAAGACGCATTTACAGATCAATCAGAAAAGGGAAATGTGGACAGGGCAGAGATTTGACTTTGTTTTCCAAGGAACAAAGATTGGAGGCATCTTCTTCTTCTTCTTTTTTTTAAAATTTATTTATTTGACAGAGATCACAAGTAGGCAGAGAGGCAGGCAGGGATGGGGCGGCAGGCTCCCTGCCGAGCAGAGAGCCAGATGCGGGTCTCAATCCCAGGACCCTGAGATCATGACCTGAGCCAAAGGCAAAGGCTTAACCCACTGAGCCACCCAAGCACCCCGTGGAGGCAGCTTCTCTGCTCTGCAAGTCAATGGAATAACTGAAGGCTCTTAAGGCCGGTGGCAGTCCCCAGGGAGGCAAGGGCAGAAAACTGAAGTCCACTGTCCCGGGATGGTTTTTGTGAATCCCGGCTGGAAGTCGTCACAGCAAGCAAGGTAAAGGACATCCAAAGTGATGGTGATGGGGTGATACTTGGCTTTTATTTTCTCCTAGTTTTTCTATCTTTTGTCGATTTTTTTGCAATGTTCATTAGTGAGTTTCATAACCAGAATACAATCTTAAATGTAGAATTGTATTGCAAATGTGGGTGATCTGAGAGTAGATTACCTGGGTAGGGAGACACATTACTCAGTGTCAGCAGGGAGGCAATAGTTAGCATCAGCTTGTTTATCCTATGGGACATAGGACATATAAATTTTGGAGCAAGAGGAAGCGGTCTATGAAGATTCTGGAATATATGATTCAGTTGACCCTTGAACAACATGGGAATTAGGAGCACCGAATCCCTCCCACACACACAGTCAAAAATCTGCACATAATTTTTAATCCCCCCCCCAACTTAACTACTAATAACCCACTACTGAAGAGAAGCCTTAATGACAAGGTAAACAGTTGATGAACACATATTTTGCATTTAGATGTATTTGTATATTGTATTCTTACAATGAATTGAACTAGAGAAAATAAATTGTTATTAAGAAAATCATTCAAAGAGAACATATTTTTACAGTACCGTGCTGTTAAAAAAAAACAAGAAATCCAAATAAGAGTTATGACATGCACAGTTCTTCCCAGGGAAAGAAACTGGAAGAAGTAGGTGGGTTCTGGGTACTTTAGAAACCTGGGTTTTGATAATGATTTTGAGAGAGAGAGAATGATTCCCAAATCTGGATATGTACTTAAGCCATGGAAGATTCTAAGAACCTCAAACTTAGGGTCCAAAAATAAGGAATATCCAACATTACCATCTGCAAAGGCATCCTTATTAATAGGAGAACCAGCTTTATAGTCCAAAAATCACTGGTCAGCACCCAGAGCATAAACTACAACCACAGCCATTTGATTTTGGCCCTCATTTCCATTTTCATGTCCTGCTCCCCATAGGGGGCTAATCCTTGCAAACTACATTTCCCAGGTGCCCTCCCCAGGGAGCTTCCAGGTAGATTTAGCCAATAGGAGGTGTGAAGAGGAAATGGGCAAGTCAGAGGAAGGAAGAAGCCAGAGTATTTCTCCCCTTCCCTTTAGTCAGCTTCTGGCAGCAGCCCCAACTGAAACTACATCTCCTCCATGAGCCCACCTTCTGCCAGGACTCTTGAAAGTTATCTCTCCCCTCAGCCCCTCCATCCCTGGAGGTGGAAGAAGCTTCTTTCTTCGGCCAATCTCAAGTGTGTCATGCCATCCCCTATTTAGCTTTTCAGTTCTTCCAACACCTTAGTAACTGCTACCCTATATTAAATTCCTGTATTGAACGAGCTCTGCCACGAGCTCTGTTTCCTGCCTAGACCCTGCCTGATACAGTGTGCTAAAATAAACAATTAGCTTACATCACCCCAGACTCTCAGATGACTCAATTGAAAACAGCACTGAGGGGCTCCCGTTTGGCTCAGTCCGTAGAGTGCCTGCCTATAGCTCAGGTCATGATCCCAGGCTCCTGGGATCCCAGGCTTCTGCTCAGTGGGGAGCGTGCTTTTCCGTCTCCCTCTGGCCCTCCCTCCACTTGTGTGTGCCCTCTCTCTCTCTCTCTTTCTCTCACTCTTTCTCAAATACATAAAAATCTTAAAAAATAAATAAAACAGCACTGAAAACTTCCACTTAGCTTATACTGATAGAATCAATCAGAATTGCTCTACAGACCCCAAAACGCTGTTATTTTCTTAGATAATTAATACAGGTCAATTTTTAAAAAAGATTTTATCATTTATTTGACAGAGAGAGAGAGATCACAAGTAGATAGAGAGGCAGACAGAGAGAGAGAGGGGGAAGCAGGCTCCCCGCTAAGTAGAGAGCCCAATGTGGGGCTCGATCCCAGGACCCTGAGATCATGACCTGAGCCAAAGGCAGAGGCTTACCCTACTGAGCCACCCAGGTATCCCAGGTAAATTATTTCTACGAAAGTTAAAAAGATGACCCAAATTAAAAATTACTGCTTACCCATAATTCAAACACCCTGAGATAATATCCCCATTAGCAATCTGTTATATTTACTTCCAGCTTATTATGCCATTGCATATGCACCTTGCCATATATCATTAATTCAAAACATAATTTGTATTCATGCACATACGCTTTTAGAAATATCTATAGATTTCTATGAATATGAATCTCAAAACTCTCTACGATCTAAGTTCTTTATATTTTAGTAACATTCATCTTCACTTGAAATTATATTCTTTTCCATAGCAACAAATATACGTCAATAGCAAGTTAAACAGCAGCACCAAATTCAAACGCATCATTTGCCATCATCTGGATAGACAGTGATTTATCCCCTCAATGCTCATTGCTGGACATTTAGATGTTTTCCACTGTTATTCATACTGCTGTGATAGGCATCCTCATGGGTAAATCTTTTAATCCTTTCTGCAAACTTTCCTGGGATAAAAGTAGAATTGCTGGGGATATGAGCATATACGCTTTGAAGGTCACATACACACAAGGCTAAATTGTCCTCTGGAAAGCTGTAAAGATAGTGATTTTTGGATGTGTTGTGTACTTTTAATTGTGTTAATATCAGGTAGTATTGGTAAATGTCCTGACAACCAAGACTCCCTCATTCCATAGCAATTATTACAACTGGCTTATTATAATTGTGCTTAAACAAATGGTCCCAGTGAAAATGGTTTCCTGAGACTCCACTGAAATGCTGACATAATCACAGAGATTGAGGCACGGATCTTGTCCTGCTCAAGTTTTATGTCAGATCAAGGGGACAACTTGACTTTGCTGCTATGAGTTGTTCAGCACCAACACCAGTCCATACAAATTCTCTTTTAGAGGCAACTCTCAATAGAGGCAAGATTTGGGGTCATATTTGGACAGTATCATATTTGCTTCCCGGGTGTGGGGGGGTGAAACTTGAGACATTTAAGAGAGTGATGTGTACGTAACTGTGACTTCAAGCAGCATCTCAACTGCGTATTTTCAAATTATCTGGCAGGGAAATTTGAGTGTGTTTGGTTTTATCTTTGTAAGTATTTTTAATTCACAATATGCTTTAAGAAAGTTACTTTGGTCCTGCAAGGAATAGTTAATGAGGTGCTCAGAAAAAGAGAAGGATCAGGAAAAGGTAACCTTGACTTCAAATGTTTGATTTCAACATGACCAATCTCATTGTTTTCACTGCAAAATGCACCAAGATGGATGTCACTTGATATTGGTCACCCAAGAGAGGAAGGAAAGGGAAGGGAAAAGAGGACAAGTTAAAATAATTCTTGATCTATTGACTGCCTTGGCACACCCAAGGAAGGACATATTTCAGATAGAAATCTTATGGTTGTAGGTAACAGAAAATCCAGTTCAAGCTGGCTTAAATAATAAGAGAGAAGTTCATGAAAAGTCTAGAGATGCTTGATTAGTTCAACAAGGCACCACGGGACAAGTTTTTCTTTGACTCTCTTCTCTGCCTTCCCCCACATCTTCAGCTGGAGGCTGGCAACCCTCATGGGCACAAAATGGCTGCCAGCAACTCCCAGGGATATCTGCTTCTCCAATTATAGTCAATGAGGAAAGAAGACTTCTCTGCCTGTGGTTCCTCAAAAGATCTAGGAATCATGCTTTCTAGAAACCCCTGGCAAATGCTTGCTTGCATCTCATTTGCCCAAACAACATCATAAAGACCATTCCTAAACCAGTCACTGTGATGGGAGATGGGCTGCACTGTTTGACTGCAGTCACTCCGAACAACCCAGCTGTTGGTCCCATGACTATCCACCATGGTGCAAGTGCCCCCAGGGGAGAGTAGCAAATGGTCTAATGAGGGAACTAGTATCAAGGCGGAGGCTGAAGAGATCCTGGGGTGTGAGGAAAGCAAATGTCCATCATGTAGAAGTTCTAGAAAGTACTCCTGGAGATCCTTACCTGCTTCCTTGGGGGTCTGTCGCCGCCCCCACTTCACCCATCCCTCAAGGTCCAAACTGACAGGTGTGTCATTAATTTTCAGCCAAGGGGTTGAAACACCCGGGAGTATTAAGATATATCACCTGTAATTCATGGTTAAGAATACCCACGGAGATAAAGTTGATACATGATCCCACTGTTTCGTATCTAGTTGAGCTTATTTGAGGCTATCCTGGATGCTTTTTTGGTACCTTAGAGTGGAAGAGAAGAGAGGCATGACTAGCATTTTGGGGGATTGCCAGAGACTCTCCATCCCCCCCCTTTTTTTTTTAAGATTTTATTTATTTATATATTTGGAGAGAGAGAACATGCACACGTGAACGGGCAGAGGAGCAGAGAGAAAGAGAGGGAGAGAGAGAATCTCAAGCAGATTCTGTACTGAGTGCAGAGCCTGACAGGGGCTCGATCTCACACCCTAGATCATGATCTGAACCAAAATCAGGAGTCAGATCCTTAACCTACTGAGTCACCCAGGTGCCCCGAGACTCTCCATTCTTCATCTATCCGCCTGGCACAGGACGTGTGCTGGGTGACCCAGGAGAAAAGCAGCTGGGGATCAGGCAGGCCAGAAACAGTCCCTTCGCCCCAGCTCCAGATGCCCACTCTCCACCGCGCCACACTGCCACACACGCCAGCCGCCTCCCACGCAGCTGCGCGCCTCCCCTTCCACGTTCCATGTAAAATCCCCAGAGCAGCAGACATCACCGCCCAGTTTCATTTCCAGAGAAAGCGGGTGATGAGAGCTGCTGGGTGATGAGAGCCTCCCCAGAGGCGTCAGGTGCCACACTGTGATTTCCGTCGGGTGAGCACACTGCCGGTCCTCACTCTGCTGTTGGGAAAATACTCTCCACACAGCCCTACCAGTCGGCCTTTGCCAAACTTCACTTGGTCACTGAAAGGTTTTTTGTAATCTTTTCTCTTTGTTTATCACATAGCCCAGCAATGCTCGTTGCAGAGCACTAGGAATTTCACATAAGCTTAGGAAAAGTAAAATAAGATTCGCCATAATCCCACCCTCAGAGAGACTCCCTTCATTGGTGTGTGTGGGGGGGTAATGGCTTTCCGCACCTTTGGAGATGTGCACATGCACACAGATCATTTAAAAAAAAAAAAAAGCAGAATTTTGTGATACATTGCAACATGACTTCCCGCTCGAAGAACTGAGACATCTCCGTATGACAGTAAATACATTCCCATCACTGTATTGTCACCCCATTTAATTGCTGCATACTATTCCACTGTTTACATGCACCATAATTATTTAGCCTGTCTTCTGTTGGGAAGACATATGGGTGGCTTCCAAGAGTTTGCTCTCACAAGCAGCCTCCCGGTGAACAATTCTGTTGATGGATCTCCGTGTCCACGCAGGGATATTCCCATAGGATGCCTGGCAGCAGAAGGATCGTTAGATCCGGAGGCAAGCACGCCATCGCAGCATTTAGTATGCACGGACGAATCGCCCTTCACAAAAGTCACTGCAATGCATTCTCCCACCAGCTTCCTCTGAAAGCGCCCATTTCCCCATAATTTCTTGAGATTTCCTTTGATTAAAAAAAAATTAGTACTGCTGGAATCCATTTCAAGACAGGGTAATCCAGATAATGGTCTTATTATTGTTTCGCAGAGCCAGGGCTGAGAAAAGTGGCTTTTATATTATAATACAGTTAATTTAACTCTCTTCTTTACATTGACCTGGTATCAACCTCTGAGTAATGAATTTAAGTCTTGTGAGGTCTCCCTCATGGCGAGGCAAGGCAAGGCAAATGAATAGTGGAGAGGGAGGGAAAAACCACGAACCACCACCTTTTTTTTTTTTTTTTAAAAGATTTTATTTATTTATTTGTCAGAGAGAGAGCGAGTGAGAGCGAGCACAGGCATACAGAGTGGAAGGCAGAGTCAGAGGGAGAAGCAGGCTCCCTGCGGAGCAAGGAGCCTGATGTGGGACTCGATCCCAGGACGCTGGGATCATGACCTGAGCCGAAGGCAGCTGCTTAACCAACTGAGCCACCCAGGCGTCCCGATAATTTACTCCTTAAGCCCTGCTTGGGGATGGCAAGGGGAAAAAAGTGCCTGGGCATATCTACATTGACAAGATTCCGCTTTCCAAATCGGCTGCCTATGCCACCAACAACGATTATTTTTTTTTACATGATTGTTAAACGTTTTTATTTTTTTACTATGTTCATTTAGCCAGCATACAGTGAGTACATCGTAAGTTTCTGATGTAATGTTCAACGATTCATTAGTTGCATATAACACCCAGTGCTCATCACAGCATATAAGGAGTAGAGCAGAGGACCACAGAGGAAAGGAGGGAAAATTGGGTGGGCAGAAATCAGAGCGGGGAGACAAACCATGAAAGACTCTGGACTCCGGGAAACAAACTGAGAGTTACAGAAGGGAGGGGGCCGGGGGGATGGGGTAACCGGGTGATGGGTATCAAGGAGCGCATGTGTTGTGACCAACAACGACTACTAACATTTAGTTCTTCGCTTTATTTTGAGTATGATGCTAATGAGAGCCTCCATGTATCAGATGCTTGCTATGAGTCAGGAATGTGGCAATGAATTTACTTGTCACAACAACGTAAAAATTACTCCTCCATTCTGTGGAAGAAACTGAGGCCCAGAGATGTCGAGTAATTTGTCCGAGATCACACAGCCAGCCACAAGACAGAACTAGGGTCAGAGCTCGGGTCTGTCTCCAAAGCTCTTGCTAGTTCCACTGTGTACGTGGCCCCTCTTGGTGTAGAGAAGGTCACTGTGCCACCCAGCACCCCTTCAACCTGGTCAGAGATCTCAGATGAACGCACGGGCTTCCTGAAGCCCGGCTCTGTTTGTAAGGGTTATACTAACACTTTTATCTTTTACTTCTTGCCTTCCCATCAGGTGCCAGACAAGCCAATGAGGAGCATCAAGTATATGGACAAGGAAATAATAAACCTCAAAAAAGACCTTGCACGAAGCCGGTGAGTGAGGCCATCAGGGAATAACGGGGGGGGGGGGGGGGCGGGTCCTTCCAAGTTCTTGCTGAGCCCCAAGCCTAAATGTTCAGCAGAAGACTTGCAGGAGAGTAGCCCTCGGCTGGAATTTTTGGGGAGTGCCTACACTGGGCTGATGGCTGCACCTCTGCTCATGTCAGTCCCTGCCTAGAATTTCCTTCTGCTTTCCTTCCTAGACCTGAATCCAACTCGGGAGAGCTCCCAGTGCTCCAGAAAAATCTCTCCTTTCTACTTTAGGCCACAGCATGGTAGCCCAGAGTCAGACAACCTTCCCGAGTGTCTGTGTTCTCGCCTGTAAAATTAATAGAATATGTGATCGCCAGAAGGTCCGGATGAAATAATGTATATAAAGCGCCCCCTTGCGTAGCCTTAAACCAGAGCCGTCCCTTTCCATCGCCCGCCCTCTGCCACCGCACTGCCCAGCCCCTTCCTGTACTGACAGTGTGGACCAGCCGAGGTCCAGGACCGTATCTTCGTCATCTCTGGGTGGTGAGCTGAGCTCTTTCTCTCTCTCGCCCCTTAACTCTGTTCTGGGACCTAGAATGTTCCAAGGTGGGGACATACATGGGACTGTTGGCAAAGCACTTGGAGACAGAGTAAGGGACAGAGACTCTCACAAGGATGTGTGAAGAGGGGGTCATACAGGCATAGTGGACAGCCCGTCTCTCTTACTTGTCTCCCATTCTGAGCCAGACCACAGACAGTCAGGGTGACACATTTCCTTGTTTCATCTCCCTCCTCTGAAAACGTCGGTCTCCACTGCCCGCCTGCGTCTCCACACTTTCCCCAGCGTGCAGCACAGCCGACGAGACTGGATGGCTGAGCCCGGCAGGAGCCTGGCAGTGTGGGCATGGACGGTGGGCAGGAGGAACGGCACGAAGGGACAAAGGCAGGTATCGCCACTCTCTGCACAGCAGAAAAGTAATGCGAGTTGTGCATGGGATTTCAAATTTTTGAGCAGCCACACTGTTTTTAAAAAAGCAAAAAGAAACAGGCGATAGTCCTTCTAATACCGTATTCTATTTGCCCCAAGATAGCCAAAGCGTTCTCATTTCTCATGCTGTCGATATAAAAAATATTAATGAACTACTATATTCCATTTTCATACAAGAAGAAAAGTGACAAAATGATGCAAAGAGAGAAGTGATGAATTTATGTGTAGGGCCATGTCCGTTTGAACCCCACAAATTCCAAGCACTCCGTGGTTGTTTCAGAATGAATTGTGTTGCCCCCCCACCCCAATTCATATGTTGCAGCCCTAACCCCCAATGACTGTATTTGGAGACAAGATCACTAAAGAGGTAATTAGGTTAAGTGGGGTCACAGAGATGGGCTCCTCATTCGTCAGGACTGGTGTCCTTATTAGAAGAGGAAGGAATATCAGGAAAGTAGTGTCCACAACCCAAGGAAGAAGCCCTCAGGAGAAACCAATCCTACCGACACCTTGATCTTGAGTTTCCAGGCTCCAAAACAGAAAAAATAAATGTCTGTTTTTAACGTCCCTCAGTCCGTGACATTCTATGATGACAGCCCAAGCAGACTCACTGAACAGTCAATATTGAGATAATCCTGCAGAGAATGTCACCAGCTCAAGAGGTGATGGACCCCAGTCTCAGACCTCACGGGGAGTTGAGCTCAAGGACAGCATATGAATGAACTTGGGCCTCAGAATTGAGGGCTGAGATCCACAAGGACTCGTCTGTTAGTGGTGGACATATTGGCCTCTACGGTGTTTGAACCCAGGCTAGAGGGCTTTTGAGACTGATGCCTTGGGAAACTTGGGGCCCCAAGGGAATGGTGAGAGGTAACGTCAGGAAGTCAAGAGTCTCCTGAATGGGGAGAGCATCTGTGACAGGCAGCAAAGAAAGAGAATCACATACAGAGGATAAGCGCCTCAGCAGGGATCTGGACTCTGACCCACGGTCACGACTGGAGGATATTCAGGCTCCAGAAGGAATCAGGCAATGCAGCACAGAATTTGGATCAGAAGCAAGGTTCGAAATACAGAACCACCGTACGTCATGGGTGTCAATGAATCACATCAGACCCTGGCCATACAACCATTATGACCGGGTTGGTTCTTACCAGCTAATTATGATCAGCCTTAATGTAGATGATTCTAACCCAAACCACCAGCTGCAAGTGCCTACCAGTATCTCTAGAGTCTGAGAAATGACAGTTTCTACAATCATCTGTATCCTGTAGACAGACAGTTGATCACTAAAGGTACCACCAGATGGCTTGATCTATGTAAGTTCCAGCTACTGAGACTTGATCCAGACCAAGAAGGACCACAAGCCGTGTCGAGCCAGCTTGTAACCCAAACAGGGCGCTAAGTGTTCAGGAAATTTGCAAACCCGTTATTAAACACAGCTATGGTTAAAAATTATATAAACTTACAATTAAATACATCATATTAAAACAAAGGTCACGAAGACCCCCAAACCCATCACTTCCTGATGGTTCTGTACATTTCACTGCTACGTGTACTCCTGACGTTATTTCTGGCTACGGCACCGGTGGGCGCGCCGCGTAACAAGAAATCCTATAAATGACTTCCCAGCTCCGTGTTTACGGACATCACATTGGAGGCTCAGAATCAGCCCCCGGGGAAATACTGATGGCACAGAAATCCACAAACGCCACAAATCAGGGTTTATTTGTCCCCCCTCACCCAGAGAGAGGATCCTTAAGCATTCTCCCGCCTATCCCTGGGGACAGGTCCCCCGAAAATGACCCGGGTTGAATTTTCTATTAATCCAGCAGCATATAGGGGTTTCGTCAAAAGGTGATGAAGACAGTGGCTTTCCTGCCACACTTGAACTGGCAAGCTGAGCCTGTCACTCCAGCCAGACACATTTACCACGGCTCTGAGACTCGCTAGGATTGAACGTCCTCATTGGACAGGCTTAGCCTGTCCACCTGCAGGACATGAAAGAGAATGGGGAAGAGGCCAGGCAGAAAAGCCACGAGCAAGAAAACGAGAAACGACAATAAAACGTTCCATCTGGCCACACTCCCGGATCCCACTGACATTTAAGGCAACAGCATGCCCCCTTCAGTGGGAAACACCCTGCTTTGCTGGGGAAATCATCTCTCCGAGAGACACAAACCCAGCATGCCCATCTCCCAGGACTAAATGAGGCGAATTATTAGCAAAGGAGATGTTGTCTTTTCCACTTACTGTGTTTCAGACCAGCTTCGCCTCCTATTAGACGTCAGCTCACCATGAACCAAACACCTTGACTACCTCTTAGATTTTATTTAATACTTCAGCCCTCTTATAATTCAGCTGCACCATCCCCAGTTTCATGGCCAGTTTAACATGACGCTAAAAAGAATAAAAGTCTAACTGCTTTCCTGCTCACCCGCTCCGCCAGACGTCTGTGGCACGAGGCAACACGCTAAGCGCTTACATGCTGCATCCTAGTGGAAGTCGACAACCTGGAGCACCGGCCTGCACATGCCCCGTTCTTGGGTGACTCGCGCAGCCAATGGCATATCTTCTTCCAAAGCTGCTGGCGCTTTTTATTGTGAGAGTTTTAAGTAAAATAAACAACTCTGCAACTAACACGTTGACCTGAAGCCAGGAGTTGCCCATGGCGAAGTTTAGTTGGGTATACAGGCAATAGCAAATAAATGGTGATAAATCACTCCCCTCCCCATGAGCCCCTGCAGACCCCAGCAGGGCACAGATTACAAAAGTGTTTTTGAGGCTTGAGATGCTGTTTTCTAGCTGCACTTGGCAGATGGCTGAAGCAAGGCTGTTAGAAATAACAAAGGTGGGGGTGCCTGGGTGGCTCAGTAGGTTAAGGCCTCTGCCTTCAGCTCAGGTCATGATCCCGGGGTCCTGGGATCAAGCCCCACATCGGGCTTTCTGCTCAGCCTGCTTCCTCCTCTCTCTCTCTCTCTGGCTGCTGCTCTTAAAAAAACAAAAAGAACAAAGGTGGAATTTTGGCAAAGGAAGAAACTTTTTTTTTTTTTTTTTTGTATGAGGTCAGGCACTTCTTGGTTTCTCCTTAGTTTTCTGTGCTCATTTTCTTCAACAAATATTGAATATCAGGTACTTCCATATGTAACCAGACATCACCGCATACAGTGGAGTCATGGCAGTGAACGCAACGGTCAAAATTCCTGTCCTCGGTGAATAAGGGGCAATGATGTGCCTTAAAATGGGGCAAAGACAGCAAACAAGTTATCAAGTGCTTAAACAGGATTTGGGGGGTGTGTTGGCTATATATTATGAGAATATAAAACAAGGTGTTGGGGCGCCTAGGTTGTTCAGTGGGTTAAGCCTCTGCCTTCGGCTCAGGTCATGATCTCAGGGTCCTGGGATGGAGTCCCGCATCGGGTTCTCTGCTCAGCGGGGAGCCTGCTTCCTCCTCTCTCTCTGCCTGCCTCTCTGTCTACTTGTGATCTCTATCAAATAAATATACAAAATCTTAAAACAACAACAACAACAAGATGTTGGGCATAGCATGGCGATGGAGAGAAAGCTTCTACTTGAGCGAGAGTGAGCAGAGGAGGCCGTTCTGTAAAGGGGGTCTTGGGCTGACATCTGTACGATGAGAGAGAGAGAAAGAACCATTCCCATAAAGATACAGGAGGAAGAGAGGTAGAAGACCACGGGTGGATTCCAGACGACAGTAAGGGGATGTGTGCCAAGGCTGGAACAAGCTGGAAGTGTTGGAGAAGCAGAGAAAAATCCAGAGGGGCTGGAGCTGAGTGAGAGAGGGTGAGAGAAGCAGTGAATGACCTTGGAGAGATGGGCCTCGGGCTTCATACATAGGCCATGGTGAGCATTTGAGTCTTGGCCTAAATGTAATGAGAACCCACTGAATGGCCCTGAACAAGAGAAGATTATGATCTGATTATTTATTTATTTATTTATTATTTATTTTTAAAAGATTTTATATATTTATTTGACAGACAGAGATCACAAGTAGGCAGAGAGGCAGGCAGAGAGAGAGGAGGAAGCAGGGTCCCTGCTGAGCAGAGAACCCGACGCGGGGCTCGATCCCAGGACCCTGAGATCCTGACCTGAGCTGAAGGCAGAGGCTTCAACCCACTGAGCCACCCAGGCGCCCCTATGATCTGATGTTTCAGAAAACATTCCATCCACTACGTAGGGCCCAGCTGAAGGGTTGTAAGAGTTGACAATGGCCTGGCAGACAAATAGCAGTGAACTGGAGGGAAGTGGATGGATTCAGGATTTATTTGGAGCCCGGGACTGGATAATGGATCAGATGTGAGCGACAAAGGAAGAGCTGGGTCAAGGTGTTCCAATGACTTGTTTACATCTCTGCCTCCCTCACTAGGACGTAAGATCTATCATAGTCTACACTATACACGTCTGCTGTCATGGTCCCCAAGTAAAGGTTTGTTGATGGGATGAATTAATTCTTTATGAGCTGACAGTGTTCAATAAGGGATATTCATTTTGAGATATGGTTTGTGTCTGAGTTGGTAGGTACAGTAAGTCACCCAACTTTTTTTTTTTTTCTGAAACAAGAAGAGATGAGACTAATAATTTAATTGAAAGTTAGATCCAGGATGATAGCTCTGTGGCTGACATACCCCCACTTCTCTCTCCTGTGTCCAACCAAGGCAGACATTGCTAGTGGATCACAGCATTCTTCATTTGAGCCCAGATTTGGTTTTGAAAATCCTTGCAACCCAGCACCCCAGACAAGCAGCCCTACTGATTAGCGTTGCTACCCAGAACGTAATTTATTTGTCATCTCTAAACTAAAAGATTCAAAAGGAGGCTTTGGTGTCTATAATGACACCTTGTTGATTCGATTTGAGGGTTGGCACAGAAGAGACCAACAGGAGGAACAGACCTCACTCAAATCCCTTTATGGATGAGGCTGATTTTTTTTTTTAAAGATTTTATTTATTTATTTGAGAGAGAGACAGTGAGAGAGAACATGAGAGGGGAGAAAGTCAGAGGGAGAAGCAGACTCTCCAAGGAGCAGGGAGCCCGATGTGGGACTCGATCCCAGGACTCTGGGATCATGACCTGAGCTGAAGGCAGTCACTTAACCAACTGAGCCACCCAGGCGCCCTGAGGCTGATTTTTAATCAGGGAACCTAAATAGTATGAAGAATTATTGTTGACCTCAGACGTCCACTGACGGACGGCTCTCAGTAACTTCGGCATCTCACCATTCAACACCCAGGACTTCCATGTCCAGAACCTGGAACTCAGAACTTCTTCGTTTAGAAGTTCTGATTCTTCCCCTGACCCCTCCCCCTGACTTGAGACTTACCTCAAAGCCCCAGAATTATTCAAGATCATGGATTTATATGCAGGTCAATGTCTTGGATGTAGGCAAAGTTAAGGCTTCTGAACTGCACCTCATGAATCATTCAAAGAAGACCTTAGTCCTCCCCCCCATGTCCCCTCACCCCCACACCCTGCAGCCAGCGCGTGGATATTAGTGAGTCCCCGACCTGTTCCATAAAGGCAAGCACTTGGCCCCACATCCTTAGGCCAGAACTGATAAAAGAAAAAAAAAAAAAAGCCGCATACCCAACGGGTAGGTCACTGCTGTGGGCTGGAGGAACCTGGCTCAAGTTAATTGCATTTTTATCATCTTGAATGTGACCCAGAGGCCCTGCCCATTTTTTTCTCTGTTACTGATGTCTTCGTGTCTCTTTGACACGTCTAGTTAACCATAGTTCCAGGGCAAATTTTCTTTGCTTTTCTTGTGCTGCTCTCCACTGAGGGTAAATATCTTTTTAATTCTTTGTCTTGGGGCTAGGGCTACCTCAGAGGATCCCACATAAAAAAGAATTTGACTATAAGACCATGTTTTCAAATTTAAGTATCCAAATATCTTGAACCCTTGGTTACATAAAGGTTTGCACAAAACCTTGTTTTCTGAAATTATTTCCCTGATGGCTGGCAAGGTGCTCAGTCTTCTAGCTAGGCTTGGAGGGCTTACAATCAGTAAGATCAATTACAATAATACAATCAGAAAATCCATCAGCTTTGGAGTCAGTGGTGGGTTCAAATCCCAGCTCTACCAGTTATTAGCTAAGTGGCCATGAATACATCAATTCATTTTTCTAGACCTCGGTTGCTTTACCTGTGGTATGGGGTACAGGGCTAACAAGACCTACTTCACGTTTGCGAGAGCAGATATGGGTGAGGAATGTCAGAATAAACCAGTAAAGGGTAGTCTTGGTTTTTCAGCTGGTTTTGTGAAATCATCGTAATACAGACCAAAAAAAAAAAAAAAAAAAAAAAAAAAAGACATCCCAGTCTTGTCTTCCTTGTCCACGGAGTGACCCTGCTCTGGTCATTTTACCTCCCCCAACCTCAGTTTCTCATCTGTAGGATGAATCCATGCCTCCTTCCAAATATTTCTTTGATGAGGACAAAAGGAGACGACACGTATCAGATCTCCTGTTGTACTTCACTCCCTCCCTTTGCCCTTCTAATGCTCTAAGAACAGAGATGAGACCAGGGAATTCAAAGGCACCACATATAAGCCACGTCGTGATGAACAAACTGCCCAATTTCTCGGAGCCCCAGAGTGGGCATTGCATAAATACTTCCCCCCTCTCGTAGGGCTCCTGTGAGGATTAAATGAGTTCATACATGGGAAACACTTAGAGCAGTGCCTGTCACTTACCCATGGTAAGTGCTTGATAAACGGTAGCGGTATATGTTACATCACCCATGTACCCTGAATAACTGTGACTGCCCAATTTCTCAGAGCGCCAGAGTGGGCATTGCATATGTTATAATACGATCATGATCTCATGGATTCCTCCCAGTCCCCAGTCAGGGGGCTCCAGGCCGAGCTCAGCATGACATGAGGAACATCACACCCAAGCCCAGGTTCTGAACCTTGGAGGGTCGGGTTTTAGGGAGAGCTGGAGCAAATATGATTGGGGATGAGGGGAGTCAAGATGGACAGTTCATAAGTGGAGACTGCAAATTAGCGGTTAGTACTGGATTTCCATATTAATTTTAAATCTCTTCCTATGGGGATTGTTGAACAAGCCATTACTCTAATGGATGTAACCACAGGCTACATAATAAAGCACTCATCCACCACTTAGAGCAGACGCTGCATGCATTAAGCCCTGTAACTTTTTTGGAAATTTTTATTGAAATATGACATAATACAGGAAAGCACACAAATCATTAAGCCTCCAGCTCAACAGACTTTCACAAAGCGAACACACCCAGGTTACCCACACCCACCTTAAGGAAAGGAACATTACCAAGGGCCCCCAGAAAGCCTCCTCGTGTCCCCTCCAGTCACTAACTACCCTACCCTGCCTCCCACAGTCACCATCCTGACTTCTAAGACGGAGATCAGCTGATCCTGTTTTGAACTTTACATGAAGGAAATTGTATATACTTGGCACTCTCACAGCATCTGGTTGCTTCCACTCAACATGATTCTGAGTTTTATCCCCACTGTCTCACAAAGAAATATGGATAGAGTCTGCGCACGCTCTCTCTCTCAATTTCTATCTAGTTTCCATCCTGTGAAGATAGCACGGTGTATCCATTTCAGTGCTGATGGACACTTGGGTGGTTTCCACTTTGAGACTATTATGAACAGAGCTGCGACGAACATTCTTATACATGTGTTTCACTGAACAGGTGTATTTCTGGTGAGAATATACCTAAAAGTGGAATTGTGGGCTCACAGAGCTGGCATATGGTCAGCTTTAGAAGACACGTCCTAAATCCCAAGCCCTGTATTTTAAAGAACTTTAAAAAAATACACAAATAAGTCAATCCTGAAACACTAGAAAACACAAGCCAGTAGACATAAATAAGTAATAGAATCATGCACACACATGATTACATCACTGAAGAACGATTATTCATATTCTGGCCTATCCACTTCCAATATTTCTCTATATGGACATGTAATTTTTATAAGGGAAAAGAACCATTCCGCATATACCATTTGGTAACCTGATTTTTTATTTAGCAACAGATTATGAACAACTTCTAAGTCAACACATACACATGTCCAACTTCATTTTTTAAGCTTTTTAGTATGAAAATAAGCTTTTTAGTATAAAAATGTTTAAATAGCCATAAAGGCAGACAGAATAATATAATTAACCTCTAAGATCAATAGCCATCAACTCATAGCCAATTTTTTTCATTTATATATCATCTTCCCTCATTATTCTGAAGTATGTTATTTTATCTGTAAATATTTAAATGACTATCTCAAGAAGGACTCTTTTTTTTTTAAAAGATTTTATTTATTTATTTGACAGAGAGAGAGATCACAAGTAGGCAGAGAGGCAGGCAAAGAGAGAGGGGGAGGCAGGCTTCCTGCTGAGCAGAGAGCCCAATGTGGGGCTTGATCCCAGGACCCTGGGATCATGACCTGAGCCAAAGGCAGAGGCTTTAAACCCACTGAGCCACCCAGGCACCCTGAGAAGGACTCTTCTTTAAAACCACAACCACAATAACATCACTGCATCAAAAAAACAGCAATCATTCTTCAATATCAAATATCCACTCAAGCGTACCAACCATCTTAATGGCTGTATAATATTCCATTGTAAGAATATAGCATAATTTATCCAACCCATTTCCTGCTGCTGGACTTCGATGTTTTCCATTTGTTCCCATTATATAAACAATGCTGAGATGGATATATTCAGAGTTAGATCATTGTTACTTTAGTTCCTTAGGATAAACTCTTTTTTTTTTTTTTTTTTTTTTTTTTTTGACAGGCAGAGATCACAAGTAGGCAGGGAGGCAGGCAGATAGAGAGAGAGCTAGAAGCAGGATCCCTGCTGAGCAGAGAGCCCAATGCAGGGCTTGATCCCAGGACCCCGGGATCATGACCCGAGCCGAAAGCAGAGGCTTTTTTTTTTTTTTATTTTAAAGAGAGATCACAAGTAGGCAGAGAGGCAGGCAGAGAGAGGGGCGGGGGAAGCAGGCTCCCCGCTAAGCAGAGAGCCCGATGTGGGGCTCGATCCCAGAACCCTGAGACCATGACCTGAGCTGAAGGCAGAGGCTTTAACCCACTGAGCCACCCAGGCGCCCCCTTTAGGATAAACTCTTAAAGCATGCCAGCAGCTTTGAGGTTCTGGACCCTTCACAGAAGTCATTACACTTAGAATGTGTTTCAGTTGCTAAAAAGTAGCTAACTCGGGAATGTTTGATACATAATGAGCTCCTCTTAAGAAATGAGAGAAACGCAAGAACTACAGGGTAAGAGGGTGAAAATATGAGACATGGCTCTGCCCGTTTTCCCTTTAGCATCGTCTCCAGCAGCCAATAACAGCAGTTTATGGAAAGCACAATGAAAACGTAAAGTATTCGTGAAATATGACCCCCCCTAAATTTACTGGCCACATCCAGCTGAGCCACAGGCAGAGCCAGCCTGCATCAGTGAGGTCATTTCCCAGCCCCGGGATTCTTCACATAAAATACTTGTCCTACTTAGCACTTCCTGTAATCCCAGCCCCCACCTCCCGGAAGTGACGGTTCACA
Organism: Mustela lutreola; assembly: GCF_030435805.1. Lineage (NCBI taxonomy): Eukaryota > Metazoa > Chordata > Mammalia > Carnivora > Mustelidae > Mustela > Mustela lutreola. The sequence continues at coordinate 87,438,384 of NC_081300.1, read as the reverse complement.
TTAGATGAACCAGACTGTTTGTGCCCAGATAAGCCTATTCCCGGGGGCTATATTCCATTCACCCTTTGCGATGCAAGTGAAAACTTCCAATTTTCCGGAAACAGACTATAGCCTCCGACCACGTCTCTGCCTGGGTCTTTTCTCTTAGTGTTTATTGACATGCTGCAGTCATGATTTCACTTAAAAGTGAAAGAAGACAAAATTGCATTAAAAAGCCAGAAACAGGTTTGCCAAGTTCATCGCAGAACACCTGAACAGTGCTTGGGCGCAGCACTTGGGATGCTTGACCCAAAACCACGAGAGAGCCCACTGTGAGAAAAGTGACACTCTGTCATTCGTCCAACCCACAACCCACAGGAGCACAACACAATAACAATAATAAAAAATAGCAGGCAGCTTAAACCCTGTTATTCCAAAATTAATGCTTGTAAATATATTTCCACAGGTATTAATTTACTCATGACTCTATTCCAGAAGTGGATAAGAACAAGAAACATCTTTAAAACTGGTTTCCCGGGCACCCACCCTTCACCTGATCTAATGTACCGACAGATAGTTTAGGGCTTCGTGACTTTTGGAGCCTGCGGAAATCCTGGCTTGGCCCCCGATAAGGTGTTTATATATGGGCAAGTGACCTAATCTTGGAGTCTCATTGACCTCATCTGTAAAATGAGGAGAATAATGAAATCTCCTTCCGAGGGCAGTTATGAAAATAAAATGAGTCAAAATGCACATGTCTGGCACTTGGATTGCTTAAGTGTTAAATACACAATACAACCAGAAAAGCCACTACTCCTGATGGCCAGTGTGTATCCCTCATCCAGACTGCGTGACCACTGTTTAGGTCAGACTTTCTGATCACCTGTGAGGGGACCCGGAAATGTCTCATTCCCGTCCGATTGGAAACCCAGGTGCTGGAGAGCATGCAACTTGTAAGAAATTAAGGATGCTATAGTTTACTCTTAACCTTGAGAGAAAAAGAGCTACCTGGATCCCTTTTGGACACTGTTTTTAAAAGATTTTATTTATTTATTTGAGAGAGAGAGACAGTGAGAGAGAGCATCAGCGAGGAGAAGGTCAGAGGGAGAAGCAGACTCCCTATGGAGCTGGGAGCCCGATGCGGGACTCGATCCCGGGACTCCGGGATCATGACCTGAGCCGAAGGCAGTCGTCCAACCAACTGAGCCACCCAGGCGTCCCTTGGACACTGTTTTTAAGATAACATTGGTCAGCACATAGAAAGCACTTAGAATAGAGTCGCCACAGTAAGCGTTGGCTCTTATCGTTATTAGCGTTTTTCCTATTACTATTACTTTGATTGGAAGTGGAGTAAGCTGCTTGAATGAGTGGAAAGAGAAAAGGATGGATAACAACCGAACCAGCCTACGTCCCTCCTCCACACCCACAAATCCCATCCTCAAGAGCAAAATAAGTTACAATATCATCAGACCCTGTTTTGTAATACAAAAGAGGCTACAGATTTAAGTCCCACTTCTTTTATTTTTCCAGTTAGCCATCACAGGAGGTGTCTCAGGAAGTCAAGTGTCTGCTCTGGGAGCTTCACTTTCCCTCTTTGGGTTGTCTAACAAACAGAGATTTACTGGTTACCTCTGGATACCCAGAGGAGAAGCAAGCTAGGCTCACTGCATCCTCTGCTGCCATTGCTCTTTGCTACCACAAGGTGTCGTTGTAGAGAATGGGTCCTCCAATACCTCACAGACCATACTGGCCATTCTTTGCTGACATCTCTCTGATCCCATCACCATAGCTCTCAAAACCCACCGGGTTTCATTAGACTCCTTGTCCCAATCAGTTTACCTACTCATGGAAGGTTACCTTTAGGGACTCTAAGATGCTCTATTCCTGTTCAATATTAAGGAACCTGCCCAAGTGTCTGACTAAAGCCATTTTCAGGCCCTTTTTTGGGAAAAAAAAAATTTACAGAGAGAATACAATTTTTTCCCTATGGAGGAGCCCAGATACGTCATATAAATCATCTTCATATATGGCCAAAGAGGTGAAGTGAAATGTTTCTCCAAAATCAAACCCCACCACAGCCACACCTTGTCATACACCACAAGATAAGGGGGGCTCCTTAGAAAATTACCCGGACTTCATCCTCTCAAAATTTCCCACAAAAAACAAGAACAAAGTCACCAAGAATGCTCACAGCAGCACTTTCCTGCCCTGAGCTGAAAAAATCCAGGACAGCCACATCAAACAGCCTGAGAAGTGTCTAATGATGTTCCAGCAAGTTCTCGCAGGGTGTGTCTAAGGCAGACAAAAAGTTTGAGGGTCAGGGATTTCTGAATGTCTTGGTGCTGCTCTGTCAGTCCCATGGGGGCCGTTTAATGGCCTGGCCCTTCAGCACCTCTAACTGCATGTTTAGCTTTAGGAATCATTCTGGGTCAGTTAGCTCCCAACAAGAGTTTCCTGGCAGCATATGGCTGCAAAATTGAAGAAATCAATCAGAACATTATTTTGCAAGATAATTCTCTCCCCCTCATCTTTTTTTTGTTTGTTTGTTTTTGAGAGAGAAGGAGAGAGAGCACAAGCAGGGGAGGGGCAGAGGGAGAGACTCTTAAGCAGGCTGCACACTTAGCATGGAGGGCTGGATGCAGGGCTCGATCTCATGACCCTGAGATCATGACCTGAGTCAAAATCAAAAGTTGGGTGCTTAATTGACTGAGTCAGCCAGGAACCCCTTGCAAGATAATTCTTTAAATAAGAAGAGCTTTTGCAAGAGTCTATTCAATAAAGTAAGATCCAAACAACCACGTACAGCAGGACTCTGAATCCCCATCCCTGCCCTGAGACAGCCCAAAGTGCACGGTAACTGCAAAGCAACCCTTAGATCCTGTGGACTTTACCTGAAGGTCTTCTTCAGGGGCTCAGGGACTCGCAGGGAGGCAGTATATGTTCAGAGCAGGTTCTGCCCCCTTGAACAATTCCAGGGGCACCATTCACAATGTGTGCTCTGGGGGGAATGGTGCCCCCAAAATACCATTTGTAGAATACAATGTTGATAATGCCCCTGGGGTTGTACAATTGAGCAGCTCTTTATTGGTAGTCATAGTTAAAAATAAGAGTTTAAAGAGCTCTCAGGGCTTGGGGGAGGAAGTATGTGTATGGATTGAAAGAGAGAGAGAGAGAGAATGAACCACAGAGCAGATTATTGGTAAAAGTGTCTCTGGTGGTTCACAGACTAGATACAGCCTTAAAAAGGAGTCTGTTCGGGCTCATGTACCTTTACCTGCAATACGCTTGGAGGTCTTTGAGTTTGTACTTACTGGGAGTGTTTGGCCTAGAAAAGTGAATAGGAAAAGGCCAAATAAAACAGAAAGAGGGAGCAGGGGGAGGTAGAGAAAATATTATGCACATGGTCACAGTCAGGACAGGACCTGGAAGGCTGGGTGACTACAGATATCCCTTACCAAGTTCCTGCTCTGTGTCAGGCACCAGACTATGACTTGAGGTCAGGTTGTCTCAAAGGTGAGGGGAAGATGAGAGATGACAGCTTAACTCTGGGGACCAAACAGTGACGGGAACAGCAGCACCCCTGCAGCACCACGCCTCAGACCCACGCCCTTGTCCTGCTTAGTGGAACAGCCGCTGTGAATTCCTGAGGAGTGTTCCCTGTCTCCAGCAAGTCAACCCCACCATCCATCAGGCAGGAGAACGTGGGTCCAGAGATGGCAGGCAGGTGGTCTTGTGCTTTATTCCATTGTCTGGGGTTTGTTTCGAATTATACGCCCGGAGGGCTCTGGAGATGGCTGGTGTGTTCTAGAAAAAGCCTCTCTCTGCCTGCTAATGCATTTTTTATGTGCAGGCTGGCAGGTCCATGAAGAACCATCACCCCGTCCCATTTAGTCATTAAGCACAATGCATTACCTGTTGTGTATTGTGGGGTCGGGTAGGGTCTGCATTCCTTGGGGGAAAAAAAAAAAAAGTCAACCAGTTTATCTCCGAACTGAAAGCAGACCGAACTCCCTCCAGAGGCTGTGCCCAGCTTCTGCCTTCTCGGCGCCTGTGTGCCAACAGGGCAGCAGGACAGCACAGCAGTCTAGACAGTCTAGACAGACCAGACCGAGACTGCCACCTTCTTGTAGGGCGACTTTAGGCCAGTGGCTTCCATTTCTGTGAGACTCAGTTTCCCCATCTTCAAAATGATAGTGCCGGCCTCGTAGGGCTACTGAAGGATGCGGTGCGCTAACACGGGTTAGGCTCAAGGACCCAGTATGACCCTTAGAAAGTGCTCTGGACCTCATGGCTGGCATTCCGATGATTTGCCAAGCCTTAGTCCTCCCCAAGGTTCTGGCCCTCAAGGATATTTAACTTCTTCTGCCCTCCCCCTCCAAAAGCCGTAATTCGCTTCTAAATGCGAGGAGCCCAACAGACAAGAAGGAAGGTGGGGAGGTGACAGGAGCGGGACGAGGCACATTAGACTCCGGCACATGCACACTTACCCACATTCCCGAACTCCTAATGGCAGTTGCCTAGAAACGGAGCTGCGGTGGGCTTCTGCTCCCTTCCAGAAATCACCCTAATTGGGATGCATGTAGAACTGTTTGTTGACACTTGGCAGGTTTTTCTTCTTCTTCTTCCAGAAGAGACGCAGTCCTCTCATGCAAATGCTCACCCACACTCATTAAAGAGTAGCCCTTGGTCAGGCACCTTTTAACCACACAGAAGCCGGTGGCGGGGGGCTGGGGGACAGCGTTGGTCCATGTCCTCTGACAAAACGGCCAGTTCAGGTCCCCCTCACCACATCTGCCTGTCAGGATGGGCACAGGGTCGGAGGCGACTTCCAGGGGCAGGACGGTGTGTGTGAGGGTACGTGTGCGTGAGCGGCGAGGTCACAGGAAACTTGCCAAGTCCAGAAAACTCAATCAAGGGACGACATGTGCATACTGTGTCACCTGATATTAGATGCTGGAGGTGCCTGCCTTTTGGGGATTTAAATACCACTTGTAGTCATTTGACACAGGTAGGTCGGAGACCACATTACAAGCTAAAGAAATAACTTTCCTGAGAGGCACACGGGGAGCCTGTTTCATTTGTTCACTTCTTAGAACACAGCTATATTCTAGCTCCCAGTTGGAAAGAGTATATATATTTCAAAGGCATCCATTTATCTTTTTCCTGTTTGGATGATTCAGCTTCTGCACAGATGGTTCCAAACGCATGCTCCGTCCAAGGTGAACGTGCACAGACCCCGTCAGACTATGGCTGTGGTGGGGGGTTCGGTGCCAGAAAGCCGCCGTGTATTTAATTAGGTTCTGAAATGCAAGAATTTCAAGTGATTTAGTTATTCATGCAATCGGTATTTTATGAGGATTTCCTTTGTGCTGGTTCTGGGGTGGGGGGAGAGGAGATTTAGAAATTGGCCCTGCCCTCGGGGAGCTCAGTCTGGTTGGTAGGGCGGGAAGAGGAAGCGCGTGGGCAGACAGGTCAGTCAGCAGCTCAGGGAGCCTAACACAGCCTGGGAAAAGCAGAGGTGACTTCTGGGGTGGGATGGGGTCACCTGAGCAAGTTCTGAAGGATAAAGTAAAATTAGCCATGTGAAGAAGAAGGAAAGAGCATTCCAGGCAGGGGAGCGTATGAGCAAAGGCACTGAGGTGGAGAAGAGCATGGTCTTGCAGCTTGGTAAGACTAGAGAGGCACTTGACAAGGAAGAAGCCAAGGAACCCGGACGAATCCAGATCATGCAGAGCCACAGGGGACTACCCTGGGAAGTCTGGAGATGATACACAATATTGGGAAGGGCAGAGGTGGGGAAGAGGTCCAAGGCAGGGAGGCCAGTGAAGAGGGAGGGGCAGATATCCAGAGGAGACAAGATGGCAGCCGGATTTCAGAGAATGGCGACTGGGAGGGAAGACTTTGGTACTCAGTGCCACAGAGGGGTAGAGCCCTGAGACAGAGCAGTGAGGACAGAAGGGGGTCACTGAGGTTTTGGCCCTGAGCCAAAACCAAGAGTCGGTGGCTCAACTGACTGAGCTACCCAGGAGCCCCAGAGCCTCACTGGAGGGCTTAGAACAGCAGAGCGGTGCACTTTTCACAAGGTGCCCATCCTCACATCAACGAAGTTGGGTCTGTGCTCCAGGGAGGACCAAAATGGCAGAGGAGCAGAGCTAAGAAGCAAAAACATTTTGGTCCTGCTGAGATTTTCAAACATCCAGCTAAACAGATCCTGCGTTGTGGCTCTTCGAGTGATGCCTGAGGTGACAGAGGGTTTAGACACGCTGCATTGGACAACTGGGAATCCAGAGACCCCATCATGGTCTTGGCTCTGCCTCAGACTTCCTCTCTGGGCCTGTTTCCTCATTTGCGAATCAAGGGTTTGGAGCTTCCCCAGCGGTCTTCTCACCTCCAGAATGTTCAGTCTAGCTTCTGACTCGGGGTAGAAGAATGATTCCCAAGGTCAAGCTGCAGACACCGGGAGTTAGGGTAGTTGGGGGGGGTGGCGGAGGAGTTCTGGCACCAGACACCAACTAGAATGCAAATTCTCTGAAGACAAAGGCCAAATAGCTTGATTCTGGCATCCTTCCTCAGCCCCACATGGCACCTTGTATACCGTCCATGTCCAAGAAGGATATCAGGAAGGAAACATAGAAATGGCATCGGTAAGCAGTGAAGGGATTTAGATTAGGTAAATACTCACTGACAGTCAGTTTGGGAGCCATGAAAAATGTTGCCTGAAAATGCCGGTCTCTAATTCTAGAGACAGAGAAGGAGAGAACTGACCTCCACCACGAAACAAATAATCCACAGGGCCCTTCTTCTTTTTTTAAACTCACTGATTCAGCTTGCCTTGTTTTATATTGGCCATCAAAAATAGTATTATATTCTTATCACGTGCCAAAGAATGGGAAGGGGGTGTGGAGGAGAGGTGGTGAGTGTGATACGGCGAAAGCCTTCGAGGAATTTCATTTCTGGAAGTGCGCTTAGCCCACACTCCGGAGACATTTTTGCACAGAGCTGCAGCTTCTTTGCAGCTCAGTTTCACTCCTCACCTCCTAGTCCATGCCTGTGTGTGTGTGTGTACATGTGGGCATATGCCCTACCCTGATGAGAGAGCCTGCTTTTCCAACCGCGGCCCTGGCAATTAGCAATCCTGAGATTAGGCGGGAAGGGCCAATCCTTCCTCTTCACAAAACTCTTCGGAATCTCCAGTTTCCAAACGCCACCTGTGCTTGCACGATCTCTTCTTTAAATGCCTTCATGTCTATTTCTTCATTTCTCAGCTTTCATAACAAGTCAGATAAGACAATATTATCTCAAGGAACAGGGGAGGAAGACGGGCGCAGGCCTCCACTCCGCCCCCGATGGGTAACCTTACCGCGAAGTCCCTGACCCCTCTCTGTCCTTCAAATTCCTTATGATGATGAAATACATGAAATACGCCTCCCGCAGCTTCTGCTCCCAGCTGAGCACAGAGCCTGAGGCAAGGCTTGATCTCAGGACCCATGAGATCATGACCTGAGCCAAAACCAAGAGTCGGTGGCTCAACTGACTGAGCCATCCAGGAGCTCCAGAGCCTAGCTTTTTATTTATTTTAATTTATTTAGTTTTTCAAAAGATTTTATTTATTTATTTGACAGACAGAGATCACAAGTAGGCAGAGAGGCAGGAGAGAGAGAAAGGGAAGCAGGCTCCCTGCTGAGCAGAGAGCCTGGTGCCCATATTGATCCCAGGACCCCGGGATCATGACCTGAGCCGAAGGCAGAGGCTTTAACTCACTCAGCCACCCAGGCACCCAAGCCTAGCTTTTAAACTGATGTTAATGTACATCCCACTTTCGCCTAAACCCATAGGTCTGATGTGAATTCATTGTTATCAGCAGTCACCCTCTGAAACACCCACATGTCTATGATATGGGTCCCTTAGATGATGCTTTCCATCTTTTTCCTCCTCCTCTTTGTCTTTCTCCTCTTCCCCTTCCACTTCCTTCATTTTTTTCCCTATTACTGAAGATCTGAGATAGAGATTAAATAAAAAACCCAGAAAAGAAAACCACTTAAAATAATTAGAAGGTTTCTGCATGTAATTTCTTATTCAGCAGAGCAGAGGTTAATTCCCGGGCCCTTTAGCTTAATAAATTTCATTACTTACATGATAACCAAGTGTTTTTGCCACCACCACTATGGGCAGGCGATTCTTGGACTTTTTTTTAATGAATTACTGCATAATGCAATTTACCAAATCCCAAAATAATTGCAGTCTAATTACACTGTTCTTGCCACCACCCTCAAAGCACAGAACCTCCTAAGCTTGCCACTTGAACCAAGTGCCACTTCCTAGAAGCCTGGCAGGGCTTAGAGCCAAACCAACCCCCCCCCCCCCCGGGCTGTGTGCACAGCAAGAGAGTTGTAACAGCAACCATTCATGGCTTTGACCATGACAATGGTGATGAAAACCATGATTGCTACCATTTACTGAATAGCTCCCAGGTTCCCGGCACTATGCTAACTGCTTCTCATGCACGGTCCTAGGCTGGGTATTCATTTATCCCAGTTATGCAGATGAGGAAAAGTGAGTCTGGGGGAGGAGACAATGACCCACCCACAGTCACAGACACTGAGACACAAGGAAACCATAACTAGTTTAAACTAGAACAGACCATTTCCCGAAACCAGTGCATGTTCCTCCTGCAACACTTTGGATCAAACCATCTGGGTTTAAATTCCAGAACCACCACTTACTGACCTTCGGTTAGACTATTTGACCCCTCTGAGCCTTAGTTTGCTCCTTGGCAAAATGGGGATAACTACCTAGTCCCTGGGGGTGTTGCGAGGATTCAAGGAGATGATGCGTGTTGGGGTCCCTTGTTCAGCACCTCGCTCGGATGCTTGCTGGGTACAGTCTTCCTCCTCCCCGAACCTAGCTGCTTCTCTTCCACAGCACCCACCGCCCTGCCTCCCAGTCCTCACTCTAACAGGTTCAGATCCTCCTACATCTGGTTCCTCACTGCCCTGACGCCCTCAAGGGCGACTCTCCGAGACCTACTTCTTTTGGCAGAGTTTCAGCCAAGGATGATGGTATTTTAAAGGCGGGAACCTTGGGGCGCCTGGTTGCTTCAGTCGGTTAAGCATCTGCCTTTGCTCAGGTCTGATCTCAGCGTCCTGGGACTGAGCCCCGCTTTAGGCTCCCTGCTCAGAGGGAGTCGGCTTCCCCTCCCCATTCATGTTCTCTTTCTCTCTCAAGTAAATGAAAATAAATCTTAAAAAAAAAATAAATAAAAATAAAAGTGAGAATCATGACAATTGAGTCAAGTGACAGAGACAGAGAGACACTCAGCTGGGACCACATTCTGCAGCATAGTGAACAGAGCTGGGAACTACCAGGACTCGAGGTAAAGGCTTACCTCCCTCACATAAAAGAGGTTCGCCTTCAGGAGGAAGTACAAATATGGAGGCCTCATGATCATGTAGGACCCAGCTTCCATCTGTCTTTCAGTCCACTATTCTTACTAATCGCCTCCAACTGCAGAGTTTCCTCACACTCACATAATAGCTGCTGGGGCTGCAGTCATCACCCCTAAGTCTTAGGCAGCAGGAAGGAAGAAGGCAAAGGTCGAAGGGCATATCCCCTCCCCCCACGCCTTGTTAACTCCCTTCAAAGCGGTTTCCCAGAAGCCCCTCCCAATACAGTGTTGCCTGTTGTTCTCTCGTTGATTTTTTTTTTTTAATCTAGGCATTTAAATGCCCAAGATAATGTGGTTTGTTACCAAGGAAGCTGGGGAAATGGGTATTTGGCAGGTAACCAGCACGTTCTGCCGTTAGAACAAAGGAAAGGAGGCCGAGGAGGAAATCCAGCAAGTATAGATCGCCTTTGCTCTGTGAGGCACAGTCTTCAAGGAGCCCATGGTCTAGTAGGAAAAGCAGACCAAAAGACAGGCCATCACCATGGAGGGTGATGAGCACAGCGGGGAGCACGTAAGCAGGAGGAGGGGTGGGTGGGGGAAGCCTGGAGGAGGGACTTGAACCAGCCCTGAGCTGGGTGGGGAGAGTGTGAGACTGAAGGGTCCACAGCTGACAATTTTTCCCAAACCTTGAAGGACAAGTAGCGATCAGCCAAGTGAAGAAGCAGAAGGTAGTGCCAGAAGAAGCAAAATCGGGGGCCATTTAAAGGGGTAGCGAGTTGCAAAGAAATGGCTGGATAAGAGGTTGTAGATTGCTGGGCAGGAAAACTCTTCCCTTCTTCCCTTCTAGGTTCTTTGGCAGGCCTAATAATTACACTGACAGGAGACAGATCAATAGGAGCAAAAGGAAAAATGTAATTTTGCATATACAGGTGTCTGTAGAAATAGGATACTCAGAAGTCCCCAAAGCAGGCACCTTTTATACCTTCCGGACAAAGAAACAACCTATCAGTGAAGAACTGACCAGAGCAAGGGGTTTGGGCTTGGGGTCGCCAATTAGTGGAGAAGCACCAAGGGCGGTTCACACAGCCTTCTGGGCCTTGAATTTTCCCTCCCTGGTGATAAGTGGTGTAGGAAAGATGTTAGGGTTTGAAGACAATGGTCAAGAAAGAATTCTTGAGACATCTTTGGTGCAAAAAGGAGGCTTTATAAAAGCACAGGGACAGGCCCCCGGGGCGGGAAGAGTTGCGCCGGGGTCATGAGTGGCCCATTTAAGGGTGGAAGGGGGTTCGGGGTAGCGTAAGTCTTCTCGAAGGAATTTGGAAGCAACGTTTCCAGGACCTTGAGGGGCAAAGTATTGTTGTCTAATAAAACCTGAGTCATGAGACCCTTCAGACGTTTATCGGTGGGTCATATACTTAAGGGTTGACTGCCAACATGTATCTGGGGAGTAGCGATAAAGGAAGTTTCCAAAGGATTTTTTATATGTTAAAGTAGACTCACAGGTTCTTAGGGGTTGGGCTAAGACTGCCTTTTGGCTTTAGCAAAGTATCAATGTTGAGGCAGTCGAGTTCCTGGGGGAATGTCACTCTGCCTGTTTGGAGGATATGTCCGTGGGCTGCAGGTCGTAAGGAAAGTCAGTAAGTTTTCTTCTGTCTTTGTTTCCCACATCACTAAGGATGCCTCTCTTCCTCCTGGTACATGGAGGGTGCCTTACACCGGGAAGATTTATTTCCTGCTCTCAGGGGGACAAAAGAGGGTCAGAGTGTCCTCCTCGCACTGGCTGTATCTTAAAACAAAATCATCTTAATTCTAATCATCTTAATTCAAAACCATCAATATGCCACAGAGGCATATTTGGGGACGGCATATTCTATTTCCCTTCAAAATAAAGCCCACATCTCAGCAGGCCTTACTGTCATGGAAGATTCGGGACTTTGTCCTGAGGACAGTGGAGAGCCGTGGAAGGGTTGGGCGTGCTCTGATGGGAATGATGATGATCTCTGCATTTTTATTTTATTTTATTTTATTTTAAGATTGTATTTATTTGTCAGAGAGCGAGCACAAGCAGGCAGAGCGGCAGGCAGAGGCAGAGGAAAATGCAGGCTCCCTGCTGGACAAGGAACCCAATGCGAGACTCGATCCCAAGAGCCTGAGATCATGACCTGAGCCGAAGGCAGTGGCTTAACCGACTGAGCCACCCAGGCGAGGTCTGCATTTCAGAAAGCACCCTGTGGCATCCAAGTAGACACAGGCTGAGAAAGGGAAAAGGACCAGGAAGCCACTTTGAATAACAGAGGCAAGGAAGGACGGTTTCTGACTCAGATGGCGGCGACAGGAAGGCAGGCAGTCAGGGGCTGTTGAAGAGGTTGAGCTGGCATCGCTTCCTGAGAAGCTGGTGGACATGACCCCTTCAAGGGGTCAGAAGTCATCTCCCCGTTTGACAGGTGAGACACGCTGCTTTTTGCCACCCTAGAGGGACTCCTGAACAACACACTCACCCGCGGCCAAAGAAACACTCTACGTCTTACCTCCCTCCACCTCAAACGGTGTCCGCTAGGGGCAGGTGCACGGTGCCACGCCTCAGAAATGCCACCTGACTTTTGCAAAGGAATCAGAGAGAATAAAACCAAAGGAGGTACTTGGCGATATCTCCACAGACGATCGGGTCCCAGCCGTGTTTTCCTTCCACGTGCTTTAGAGACCAAAAGGAACCCACAAACGGGACCCACAAACGAGACCCACAAACGGGACCTCTTTGCGGGCTGAGTCATTCAGGCAGGACCAAGATCCGAATGGAAGCTTTTGATCTGAGGGGTAAAATCCTGACTGGGCAAATCTCCCATTGTTGGGCATTACAATTAGCAAATGACCCAGGGACGGTAAAGAGATGTTCGGGTGTGATTTAATAAGAATGTGGTTGCCATAAGTACCCAGAATATGTTTGCCGTCAATTTGCTGTATACACAATATGCTACCAGTGCAATCTTTTGTGTATGCAGTTGACCTTTATCTCTGGCAATCTTGTCCTATAAAGAAGAGTGAAATCCTCCATTGCAAATCATTAGCACTCAGGAAATGGCTTTAATTTGCATGCTGACAAAGATATTAACTTGGGTGGTGGTGGAGGGGGGCACACTACAACACGTCCTTTTGTCTGAAAGGCAGTTCAAAATCTGTGTTGTGACTACAGTTGACTGAAGTTCAATTGCTGTAATAAATGTATTCCAAATTTCATCTCAATTGCATTTGCATTTTAATGAATGATTCTCACCTTCTTGTCAATTTGGCAGCCAGGCTAGATTTATTAAGTTATTGTATAAACAGGGCATTCTAATGCGGGAATTTAAATGCAAAATATTTGCTGGGTGCATGTGAACTGGGGCTGCGTTATTAATTTTTTGCCTGTATGGGTTGCCTGAAAATTCAAGAATTTAAGGATGGCATTTCAGATGCCTTCTCTCCATCAGGTTGGCTCTCTCCCTCTCGGAAATCAATATGTCTGGGTGGGCTGACAAAGCAAGGCGAGAGCCAGCCAGATGAAAAGGGCTCTCCAAGTCTCCAGGCTCCACGAACTGAAAAGAAACTTGATGTCTTTGCTATCCTTTGAAAACAGTAAAATTTGCTTAAGTGAAAATTTCCCGTGTAGGCGATTCCCGTCTTTGAGAGCAGGACATCCCCGAAATCGGATTGCCGGTCTTGTTTGTTCATTTTAATGTCATTCTGCCTTTCCCCATTGAACCACTCCTGGTTTTACAGCCTCATATTTCTTGCAGACAGAGACAGAAAATATGAGTGAAAACCAGCTGGAGGAAGAGCCGTAATGCCATTAAAAGTTAGGTTTTGGTTCTTTGGATTTTGTTTTGTTTTGTTTTGTTTTTTAAAGTACATCTGGGCTCTTGGTTTTTAACAAAGTGATTTGCGGAGGTTAATCCCCCCCCCCCCCCAGGAGAGAGGGTGACCATGAGTTCCCTTTGCTACTCCCCCAGCACCGTACCGCAGAACTCCACAGCTTCTAGAAAGGCCCCTGTGAAGGGAGCTGGGCTGCTTTCGATGCTGCTCAGCCCTAGTTTCCTCTACGGCCCTCAGGATGGAGCGGATTCTGTTAAAAAGGAGACTTACTGCAAGCCAAGCGCCCTCAAAGGTTGACAGTGTCTACTACCCATGTGCTTCAGGAATTTTCTGCGATGAAGTGATCGCTAGCACGTGTTAAAGTTTTACTCCAAACCTGGATCAAGGGAAGCAAGCTTCTAATAGATCAACGATTTGTAACAGAAATAGAGTTCTAATAGTTCAAAGATTTCTTCCTGGAGAATTCTTTTGTTTTGTTGGAGGCTTTTTGTTTTGTTTTTTGTTTTTGTTCTCTCTTTTTTTAGGATTTTATTTATTTATTTGACAGACAGAGATCACAAGTAGGCAGAGAGGCAGGCGAGAGAGAGGAAGGGAAGCAGGCTCCTGGCTGAGCAGAGACCCGGATGTGGCGCTCGATCCCAGGACCCTGGGATCATGACCTGAGCCGAAGGCATAGGCTTTAACCCACTGAGCCACCCAGGTGCCCGTTTTTGTTTTCTTAATAGAGGAAAGGGGACAGCCAGACTAATGCATCTCAGACCTCAGTGCATATATGAATCACCTGGGGGTCCTCCTAAAATGCAGTTTCTCATTCAGGAGGTCTGAAGGGGACCCAAGATTCTGCCTTTCTCACAAACTCCTAAGTGATGTGGATGATGCTAGTAAAAAGACCACCACACTTTGAGTAACAAGGAGCTAGTTAGATAGCCCTGCCCAAGGGAGGAATGGTTTGTTAAAAGTTAAGAGCCTTGGGGTGCCTGGGTGGCTCAGTGGGTTAAGCCTCTGCCTTCAGCTCAGGTCATGGTCCCGGGGTCCTGGGATCGAGCCCCACATCAGGCTCTCTGCTCAGCGGGGAGCCTGCTTCTCCCTCTCTCTGCTTGCCTCTCTGCCTGCTTGTGATCTCTGCCTGTCAAATAAATAAAATCTTAAAAAAAAAAAAAAGTTAAGAGCCTTGTTACAAGTCTGATGGGCCAGTTGTGTGGGGCAATCTAACATCCCGAAAGGGCTCTTTATGTCATCAAAAGATATCAGAAGTTTGCACAAGTATTTTATTAAGTATGCTAGATACTTCTCAGAATGAGCTGTAAATTATTTTGTGATCTAAGCTCTATTCTGGACCATCTTTTCTCAAGTCTGAGGCGATTTCTTTCTTATTACCATATTTTATCTTATCTAAGAGGGACATTATCCCCCACACATTTGAACACCTCCGAACTGGGGATGTAATGTACAATTATTTTCTTAATTTAACTGGCATGGGTCTTTCCTTCTTTGTGCTCAAAAATAAAAGTGCAGGGGCACCTGGGTGGCTCAATGGGTTAAACCTTTGCCTTCAGCTCGGGTCATGATCTCAGGGTCCTGGGATCGAGGCCCGCCATTGGGCTCCCTGCTCAGCAGGGAGCCTGCTTCCCCCCTTCTCTCTCTTTCTGCCTCTCTGCCTTCATGTGATCTCTGTCTGTCAAATAAGCAAATAAAATCTTAAAAAACAAAACAAAACAATGAGAAATTCAAAGCTTTAAAAAATAAAAGTGCATCTTATAATAGACAATGTGTTGGTCAGCTATTTTCACCATAACGCTATGTAACAAGCTGCCCCAAACTCAGTGACCTGCAGGACATATTTCTTCCTTTGCCCATGTGTCTATAGGTTAACTGAGGCTTGGCCGATCTTGGCTGAGATTCAGTGGGTTTAGTTCTGTTCCTCATGCCTTTCTCATTCTTCCGGGTTCAGCAAAAGAGTGGGGTTTGTTATCGTCATGGACCCAATTCAAGCTTCTGTTCAAGTGACATCTGCTAACATCCATAGGCCAAGGAAGTCACATGAAAGGCAAAAGCCAAGGTGCTGGGAAAGGGGGAGTGTGAATAATGACTTCAATCTGCCACAGGTGGTATCTGGGATTGGGTGAAACATGGTCTAAAAGCGGAAAAGCTAAGCCACCAGTTTCTATTCTATAAGCCTAGAAATGACCTCTGCACACAACATACAGCCTGGAGATAAACAAACTCCAAGCTTTACAGCTTCCTGCTGAATGTGCTTGAACTGGCAGCGCACAGGTGGAGACGGGAACATTCTGGAACCAGCTCTCCTGGCTTCCAAGCCCTGCTTTTCCCACGTTCCAGCTGTGATGGACCCTCATCGTTTACCAACAACTTTCCATGTTTTCTCACCTGGAAATCACACCAACCCCTCGGGAATGTTAGCAAGTTGGCAATAACAATGTTAGCAGTAACAGCTCCAGCTCCCAATCATTGGGTCCTATGTACCAGGCACCATTCTAAGCTCTTTATATCCACCAACTCACTTAATCCTCTCAAAGGCCCTTGAAGGCAAGATCTAAGATTTTTCCCATTCAAAGTTGAAGAGTCTGTAGTTCAGAGAGGTTTTTGGGGGTGTGTGTTGTGTGTGTGTGTGTGTGTTTAAGATTTTATTTCTTTATTTGAGAGAGACAGAGCAGGAGTGAGAGGAGGGACAGGAAAGGGAGAAGCTGAGCAGGGAAGCTGATGTGGGGCTGTATCTCAGGACCCCGGGATCATGACCTGAGCCAAAGACAGATGCTTAACCAACTGCCCCTGTAGTTCAGAGAGGTTTAAAACCTGCCGAAGAGAGGGGTTAAAGTAAAGGTCCCATGCAGAGGCTGTCCCCAGCAAGCCTCACCATGTACTTATGGCTCCTCAAGTCTGAAGGTGCTGGGGAAGAAAAACCTGGGCTTCCTTACCGGACAGCAGGACTCCATAGCCAAAGACAGCCTCTGGTCTGTCTCAGCTAAGCCCTGCTCAGAACATTCCCACTGCCGAAGTGCGCAATCTCCATTCACGGGATCGCACGTAGACTCCCGTACCGAGAACATATGTCCCTTAGAAATAAAAACCCACCCCCATGCACTGGTTAGGAATAAGTGGCACTGGGTAGAGGAAGCTTTCCATTTTATAATCGGCTTCTTCCTCCGCTTGCCTGATGCAGTTAATTATTTGACTCCCCATCGTTCCTCTTGCGATGTTAGCCAGGGGAGTTTTACAGCGTGGAAAGCGGTGAACAGGAGGCCCCGGGTGAGTGGATTTAAAGGCGAAAACTGCTCTTCCCTGCAAATAGCTCCCTTCACACCAATAGCCTGGTAATCAGCAATAATGATGGGGAAATGTAGGGAGAATACAAGGGAATTAGATAGGAATTTGCTAAAATATTAAGTATTTTTAAACGGGCCTCCATGGTGCCGTGGGAGCGCTTCTCGGCGTACCGACTGAACATCCTGTAGCCTGAAGTTCCCAGAATAGACTGGAGTGTCTGACGTGAGGGCCCAGACCCCCCTCCCGACCACGCTTGTCTCTCACCCGGCTCTTTCCAGAAGATCTAGCAGCTGGGAGTCTGGCTGCTTTGGTTTGCTTTGGTTTGGATGGTAATTCCAATAGAACACCTGCTGACTAGATTCCCCAAGCCCGGTTCCCCTACCCCATTCTGTGAGTTACAGAGGCCTTCGCCACTCTGGGCATTTAGGGTTCTGTTACAGACGTGGTTTTACACAGGACCCTCCCTGTACAGGTCCTTGAGCGAAATCTCTTCCCAGTTTCAGCACCAGGAATAAGGAGGCATCTCCCGAGCAGGTCTCTAAAAACTGTATGGTCATTAGGAATCACACGAGGGATTGTGTTTCCCTCCTTGCATTAGCCACCAGGATGCTCAGGGCCAAACTGGCACCCCTGATCACGTGGTACAGGTTTTGACACCTGTCTGACCTGATGTTGGCCTTCTTGTTTTCCTCGCCTTTTTCACTTTTAAAAAAATGTTCTGCCTCTAATACTTTTTGGAATAAGGGCATCACTGAGTCAAACTGAGTCTCACCAACCTCTTCATTACAATAAAAGGACAGCTCACTAAGACTGCAGAGGGAAAGGCTGTGAATTCTCTGAGGATGTGTTCACCTTTGTAACGCCAGTGCCTCAAACACGACCTAACACAGAGTCAGGGTCTAACACAGAGTCCAACGCCTAACAGGTGTGCAGCCTAAGGCGTGCCATGTCATAGTCAAGCCCTTTTCTTTTTTTTTTTTTTTTTTTTTAAAGATTTTATTTATTTAACAGACAGAGATCACAAGTAGGCAGAGAGGCAGGCAGAGAGAGAGAGGGAAGCAGGCTCCCTGCTGAGCAGAGAGCCCGATGCGGGACTCGATCCCAGGTCCCTGGGATCATGACCTGAGCTGAAGGCAGCGGCTTAACCCACTGAGCCACCCAGGCGCCCCTCAAGCCCTTTTCATTTGCTGTGGCACGGACCATCAGCGTGGCCCTTTCTATAAATTAATTTAATCGGGATGTGGTGGACCCTCACAGCCAAAGACAATAGAAACAGTAAGCGGTTCCATGATCGCACTGCAACAGTTTGAGCAGAAATGTGCTGTCTCACACTTGTGGAGGCTGGAAGTCCAAGGTCAGTGTGTTGGGGGATTGGTTCCTTCGGAGCCCTGTAAGGGAGACTCCGTACCATGCCTCCACCCAGCTTCTCAAGACTGCCAAGCCATTTCTGGTGTTCCCCATTGCCAGTGGAAACATCACCCACATCTCTGCCTCCATCTTTATATGGCCTTCTCCCTGTGTGCGGGCCTCGGTCCAAACTTCCCCTTTTGATAAGGACACCAGTCCTACTGGATGAGGGCCCACCCTACGCCAGCACCACCTCATCTTACCTAATTGCCTGAGCAATGACCTTATTTCTAAGTAAGGTCACATTCTGGATACTGGGAGTTAAGGCTTCAACCTACGCATTGTAGGGGGACACAGTTCAATCCATAATACACAGCCTCCGTAATTCATAATACACAGCTTCAGGGGAAGACAGTGGCTTTGAAATCAGACACTGAAATCCAAGCCCAAAGCCCACCAAACTGGCCAGGTCTGTTCCGTCCGTGGGACCCTCCCCTTGTCATGCTCAATCATCAGACATGATGAGTCTTCCCCACACCTGCCTCCGCTCTTTCTGTCCCTGAAGACCATGGTCTGTCCTGGGACAGACACCTTTCAATGATGACCTTTCACTCCCTAAGAGAATCTGGGCAACTCCAAGGGAGGTTTCATAGGTAAAGGCCTTGCCAGTCAAGGCCAAGTCACTCAAGTTCGCCAAGGACCCAGTGACCCACAGAGTCTCTAAAGTTGATGGACCTTCGGGGTAGGCAGGTGAGACTTCCCGGGGGAAGTCTATAACCCAGCACACCGGACAGCAGGACTCCGTAGCTCAACCTACTACCAGGTTCAGACCCAGTGATAACGGCAGCGTCTAGATACAACACAGAGCTGTTATGAGAATACATAAGTTAATCCACGCCTCCAGGAGCAAGAGGGTTGGGGAGGGGCAGAAACAGAGGCAATCAGGGCTAAGGTCTACCACAGATGTGAAACCCTATCACTGCCTAGTTCACTTCAAAGGCCTCTTCTCTACATGGTTTGTTACATCTCAAGAACACACTGGAAGCAGGTGAGTCTTATTGAACTCCAGCAGCAGAGAGGGGCCTCTACAGCTCTGTTACTGGGTTCCTGCACAAGAGGATGTTAGATTGAGTTAATAGCAATGAACTTCTTAATTAAAATGGTAAAATCTACTGCCTCCTGGAGTAGTGCCCTGGAGCAAGGCTGTGGGGAAGGAGCAGGTACCCGAAGCCGCAGAGTCCCCTGGTATTTTCCTGCGTATCCCAGTCCAGGACACAGCTCTTCCTTTCTTCCTCTCTCCTTTCCTTCCCTCTTTCCTTTTCCCCTTCTTTCCTTTCTCTCTTTTTCCCTTCTTTCCTTCCTTCCATTTTTAGAGCAGGACCTTTCTACCACAAGTCTTAAATAGAACACCAATATCTAAAGCAAATACAATGCATCAATAGCAAAAGTGCATTGTGCAATATCACATTTTATTCCATGAAAATTAAACTTCCTTACTCTAAAATTGTAATTGCCCAGGGCCTTTGCATATGCTGCTCCCTTTACTTGAAACACTCTTCCCCCAGAAACCTGCATGCCACCTTCTCAGCAAGACCTTTTGTTGGTCATCTATGTATTTTAATTTTATTTACATTCAATTAATTAACATAGAGCATACTATTAGTGTCAGAGGTAGAGTTCAGTGATTCATCAGTTGCATATAAAGCCCAGGGCTCATTACACAACGTGTCCTCCTTAATGCCCATCCCCCAGCTACCCCATCCCCCACCAACCTCCCCTCCAACGAGCCTCAGTTTCTTTCCTAGAGTTAAAGAGTCTCTTACGGTTTGTCTCCCTCTCTGATTTCAACTTATTTTATTTTTCCCCCTCCCTTCCTCTATGCTCCTCTGTTTTGTTTCTTAAATTCCACATATGAGTGAAATCATAAGATAATTGCCTTTCTCTGGTTGACTTGTTTTGCTTAGCATTATACCCTCTAGTTCCAGCCACATTATTGCAAATGGCAAGATTTCTTTTTCTCGTGGCTGAGTAACATCTCATTGTCTATATACGTATATACCACATCTTCTTTATCCATTCAGCTGAGCTTGTATTTCAACCTGCACACACTCTCCCCCTACCCCTGGCAGCCACTCCCCCCCACGTCCCGACTTTATGATCTTCCGCAGCACCTCACATACTGTCTAGAGCTCACTTCTTCATTTTCATCCTTCTCCACCTGACTTTCCCGAGCGCAGGAATATTGCGGCTGTTTTGTTCGCTGCTGTATCTCAGCACCTAGAGGGAGTGCCTGGCACACAGTAAGAATTCAATAAATTACCGTCTGATGGTTGATAATGATGCAGTTATCCAAGCAGACAGACAAAGATCAAGTTGGGCGTGAATCACTGCAATGAAGAATCTAACAACATTTTTGATGTATGACTCCCGACAGCCTTCAAGCTCCCCCCCCACCACTGTCTCTTTCCCTTCTGTCCACCCCTGGGCAAGCTAACAAGAAGGTCCAGCTGCTGCTTTTGGTGCTGGAGGGAAGCTCAAGCCACAGGCAAGGGACTGCTCACCCCAGCCCCACTCCCTGACCACGATAAAACCCTGAGGCAGTCACCCGTCTCTGCTCTCGCAGGCTGATTTCAGACCTGCTTGGGAACCTCCCTGCTCTGCCCAGAAAGTCTCATTATGTGAGTACAAAGTTGCTTCACACCTTTTTAGTACATCTGTGATGTCTGTTTCAAACTCGGAACCAAATTTTGAGCAAGGAGCCTCAGTGAAGTAACACAACAAAGGTGGCTGTCACATCAGCCCCAGCCCCCAGGTTGGCTCTGCAATAGCTTTGTTTGTGCTACAGCAAGAAAACCGTCATTTGTGAAATTAAGAGGTTGCCAGTGGTAACAGTTTTCTTTTTTATCAGATTATCCTGTAACCTCAGGACACTCTTTTGATTAGTGGATTCAGAAGCTTAAAAGCAAAATAGAAGCACACTGTTGTTCCAAACACGAATTCCACATCATATCAACGGCTCGCATTCCTCAACCTAAAAATAAAAGCCAGGAAAAAGCTCCTAGACAATTAAGGGCCAAAGTTATCTGTCACACAGTTTCACTGGGTTACCCCAGGTTACACATTCATTTATTTTTGCACAATTTTGTCCGAGAGGAAACTGAGAGATTATTTTGCTATGACAAGAATATGAACTGGGAGAATATGTGATCCTTGCCTGCAACTGGCTGGCTGGGTTGGACATGTGACACGTAGTGTAGACATTCAGAAAATGTGACATGAGCCGAGAAGCAGGGTCTAAGTGTAGAAAAAGATGACTGATGTCACCTGTCAGTGACATATTTGTAAGAAATTCAAATACCATAGGCTGTCATTGAGGCTAAGACACATCACTTAAAACAAAACAAGATAAAAAATACTGCCAATTAAATTAAGACAATGCTTTCTTATCCCTTTAGAACTTCTATTTCATAAAAATATTATGTCACGATTTTTAAAAGCTTCTCTTCACTATCCTAGACGATTTTTAATATATCACTCTCTGCATTAAAGGGAAAATGTAAGAGAAATACATTGCTTAAGAGATTCTTTTTTTTTTTTTTTTTTTTTTTTTTTTTTATAAACATATATTTTTATCCCCAGGGGTACAGGTCTGTGAATCGCCAGGTTTACACACTTCACAGCACTCACCAAATCACATGCCCTCCCCAATGTCCATAATCCCAACCCCTTCTCCCAAACCCCCTCCCCCCGGCAACCCTCAGTTTGTTTTGTGAGATTAAGAGTCACTTATGGTTTGTCTCCCTCCCAATCCCATCTTGTTTCATTTCTTCTTCTTCTACCCACTTAAGCCTCCATGTTGCATCACCACTTCCTCATATCAGGGAGATCATATGATAGTTGTCTTTCTCTGCTTGACTTATTTCGCTAAGCATGATACGCTCTAGTTCCATCCATGTTGTTGCAAATGGCAAGATTTCATTTCTTTTGATGGCTGCATAGTATTCCATTGTGTATATATACCACATCTTCTTGATCCATTCATCTGTTGATGGACATCTAGGTTCTTTCCATAGTTTGGCTATTGTGGACATTGCTGCTATAAACATTCGGGTGCATGTGCCCCTTTGGATCACTACATTTGTATCTTTAGGGTAAATACCCAATAGTGCAATTGCTGGGTCATAGGGCAGTTCTATTTTCAACATTTTGAGGAACCTCCATGCTGTTTTCCAGAGTGGCTGCACCAGCTTGCATTCCCACCAACAGTGTAGGAGGGTTCCCCTTTCTCCGCATCCTCGCCAGCATCTGTCATTTCCTGACTTGTTGATTTTAGCCATTCTGACTGGTGTGAGGTGATATCTCATTGTGGTTTTGATTTGTATTTCCCTGATGCCGAGTGATATGGAGCACTTTTTCATGTGTCTGTTCGCCATCTGGATGTCTTCTTTGCAGAAATGTCTGTTCATGTCCTCTGCCCATTTCTTGATTGGATTATTTGTTCTTTGGGTGTTGAGTTGGCTAAGTTCTTTATAGATTCTGGACACTAGTCCTTTATCTGATATGTCGTTTGCAAATATCTTCTCCCATTCTGTCAGTTGTCTTTTGATTTTGTTAACTGTTTCCTTTGCTGTGCAAAAGCTTTTGATCTTGATGAAATCCCAGTAGTTCATTTTTTCCCTTGCTTCCCTTGCCTTTTGCGTTGTTCCTAGGAAGATGTTGCTGCGGCAGAGGTCGAAGAGGTTGCTGCCCGTGTTCTCCTCAAGGATTTTGATGGATTCCTTTCGTACATTGAGGTCCTTCATCCATTTTGAGTCTATTTTTGTGTGTGGTGTAAGGGAATGGTCCAATTTCATTTTTCTGCATGTGGCTGTCCAATTTTCCCAGCACCATTTATTGAAAAGGCTGTCTTTTTTCCATTGGACATTCTTTCCTGCTTTGTCGAAGATTAGTTGACCATAGATTTGAGGGTCTATTTCTGGGCTCTCTATTCTGTTCCATTGATCTATGTGTCTGTTTTTGTGCCAGTACCATGCTGTCTTGATGATGACAGCTTTGCAATAGAGCCTGAAGTCCGGAATTCTGATGCCACCAACGTTGGCTTTCTTTTTCAATATCCCTTTGGCTATTCGAGGTCTTTTCTGGTTCCATATAAATTTTAGCATTATTTGTTCCATTTCTTTGAAAAAGATGGATGGTACTTTGATAGGAATTGCATTAAATGTGTAGATTGCTTTAGGTAGCATAGACATTTTCACAATATTTATTCTTCCAATCCAGGAGCATGGAACATTTTTCCATTTCTTTGTGTCTTCCTCAATTTCTTTCATGAGTACTTTATAGTTTTCTGAGTATAGATTCTGTGTCTCTTTGGTTAGGTTTATTCCTAGGTATCTTATGGTTTTGGATGCAATTGTAAATGGGATTGACTCCTTAATATCTCTTTCTTCTGTCTTGCTGTTGGTGTAGAGAAATGCAACTGATTTCTGTGCATTGATTTTATATCCTGACACTTTACTGAATTCCTGTATAAGTTCTAGCAGTTTTGGAGTGGAGTCTTTTGGGTTTTCCACATATAGTACCATATCATCTGCGAAGAGTGATAATTTGACTTCTTCTTTGCCGATTTGGATGCCTTTAATTTCCTTTTGTTGTCTGATTGCTGAGGCTAGGACCTCTAGTACGATGTTGAATAGCAGTGGTGATAATGGACATCCCTGCCGTGTTCCTGACCTTAGCGGAAAAGCTTTCAGTTTTTCTCCATTGAGAATGATATTTGCGGTGGGTTTTTCATAGATGGCTTTGATGATATTGAGGTATGTGCCCTCTATCCCTACACTTTGAAGAGTTTTGATCAGGAAGGGATGTTGTACTTTGTCAAATGCTTTTTCAGCATCTATTGAGAGTATCATATGGTTCTTGTTCTTTCTTTTATTGATGTGTTGTATCACATTGACTGATTTGCGGATGTTGAACCAACCTTGCAGCCCTGGAATAAATCCCACTTGGTCGTGGTGAATAATCTTTTTAATGTACTGTTGAATCCTATTGGCTAGTATTTTGTTGAGTATTTTCGCATCTGTGTTCATCAAGGATATCGGTCTATAGCTCTCTTTTTTGGTGGGATCCTTGTCTGGTTTTGGGATCAAGGTGATGCTGGCTTCATAAAATGAGTTTGGAAGTTTTCCTTCCATTTCTATTTTTTGGAACAGTTTCAGGAGAATAGGAATTAGTTCTTCTTTAAATGTTTGGTAGAATTCCCCCGGGAAGCCGTCTGGCCCTGGTCTTTTGTTTGTTTGGAGATTTTTAATGACTGTTTCAATCTCCTTACTGGTTATGGGTCTGTTCAGGCTTTCTATTTCTTCCTGGTTCAGTTGTGGTAGTTTATATGTTTCTAGGAATGCATCCATTTCTTCCAGATTGTCAAATTTATTGCCATAGAGTTGCTCATAGTATGTTCTTATAATAGTTTGTATTTCTTTGGTGTTAGTTGTGATCTCTCCTCTTTCATTCATGATTTTATTTATTTGGGTCCTTTCTCTTTTCTTTTTGATAAGTCGGGCCAGGGGTTTATCAATTTTATTAATTCTTTCAAAGAACCAGCTCCTAGTTTCGTTGATTTGTTCTATTGTTTTTTTGGTTTCTATTTCATTGATTTCTGCTCTGATCTTTATGATTTCTCTTCTCCTGCTGGGCTTAGGGTTTCTTTCTTGTTCTTTCTCCAGCTCCTTTAGGTGTAGGGTTAGGTTGTGTACCTGAGACCTTTCTTGTTTCTTGAGAAAGGCTTGTACCGCTATATATTTTCCTCTCAGGACTGCCTTTGTTGTGTCCCACAGATTTTGAACCGTTGTATTTTCATTATCATTTGTTTCCATGATTTTTTTCAATTCTTCTTTAATTTCCCGGTTGACCCATTCATTCTTTAGAAGGATACTGTTTAGTCTCCATGTATTTGGGTTCTTTCCAAACTTCCTTTTGTGGTTGAGTTCTAGCTTTAGAGCATTGTGGTCTGAAAATATGCAGGGAATGATCCCAATCTTTTGATACCGGTTGAGTCCTGATTTAGGACCGAGGATGTGATCTATTCTGGAGAATGTTCCATGTGCACTAGAGAAGAATGTGTATTCTGTTGCTTTGGGATGAAATGCTCTGAATATATCTGTGATGTCCATCTGGTCCAGTGTGTCGTTTAAGGCCTTTATTTCCTTGCTGATCTTTTGCTTGGATGACCTGTCTATTTCAGTGAGGGGAGTGTTAAAGTCCCCTACTATTATTGTATTATTGTTGATGTGTTTCTTTGATTTTGTTATTAATTGGTTTATATAGTTGGCTGCTCCCACATTGGGGGCATAGATATTTAAAATTGTTAAATCTTTTTGTTGGACAGACCCTTTGAGTATGATATAGTGTCCTTCCTCATCTCTTATTATAGTCTTTGGCTTAAAATCTAATTGATCTGATATAAGGATTGCCACTCCTGCTTTCTTCTGATGTCCATTAGCATGGTAAATTCTTTTCCACCCCCTCACTTTAAATCTGGAGGTGTCTTCGGGCTTAAAATGTGTTTCTTGGAGGCAACATATAGATGGGTTTTGTTTTTTAATCCATTCTGATACCCTGTGTCTTTTGACAGGGGCATTTAGCCCATTCACATTCAGGGTAAGTATTGAGAGATATGAATTTAGTGCCATTGTATTGCCTGTAAGGTGACTGTTACTGTATATGGTCTCTGTTCCTTTCTGATCTACCACTTGTAGGCTCTCTCTTTGCTTAGAGGACCCCTTTCAAGATTTCCTGTAGAGCTGGTTTGGTATTTGCAAATTCTTTCAGTTTTTGTTTGTCCTGGAAGCTTTTAATCTCTCCTTCTATTTTCAATGATAGCCTAGCTGGATATAGTATTCTTGGCTGCATGTTTTTCTCGTTTAGTGCTCTGAAAATATCATGCCAGCTCTTTCTGGCCTGCCAGGTCTCTGTGGATAAGTCAGCTGCCAATCTAATATTTTTACCATTGTATGTTACAGACTTCTTTTCCCGGGCTGCTTTCAGGATTTTCTCTTTGTCATTGAGACTTGTAAGTTTTACTATTAGGTGACGGGGTGTGGGCCTATTCTTATTGATTTTGAGGGGCGTTCTCTGAACCTCCTGAATTTTGATGCTCGTTCCCTTTGCCATATTGGGGAAATTCTCCCCAATAATTCTCTCCAGTATACCTTCTGCTCCCCTCTCTCTTTCTTCTTCTTCTGGAATCCCAATTATTCTAATGTTGTTTCGTCTTATGGTGTCACTTACCTCTCGAATTCTCCCCTCGTGGTCCAGTAGCTGTTTGTCCCTCTTTTGCTCAGCTTCTTTATTCTCTGTCATTTGGTCTTCTATATCACTAATTCTTTCTTCTGCCTCATTTATCCTAGCAGGTAGAGCCTCCATTTTTGATTGCATCTCATTAATAGCTTTTTTGATTTCACCTTGGTTAGATTTTAGTTCTTTTATTTCTCCAGAAAGGGCTTTTATATCTCTCGAGAGGGTTTCTCTAATATCTTCCATGCCTTTTTCGAGCCCGGCTAGAACCTTGAGAATTGTCATTCTGAACTCTAGATCTGACATATTACCGATGTCTGTATTGATTAGGTCCCTAGCCTTCGGTACTGCCTCTTGTTCTTTTTTTTGTGTTGAATTTTTATGTCTTGTCATTTTGTCCAGATAAGAGTAAATGAAGGGGCAAGTAAAATACTAAAAGGGTGGCAACAACCCCAGGAAAATATGCTTTAACCAAATTAGAAGAGATCCAAAATCGTGAGTGGGGAGAAAGGGGATAAAAAGAGGTTCAAAAAGGAAGAAAGAAAAAAAAAAAAAAAAAGAAAAGAAAAAAAAAGAAAAGAAAAGAAAAGAAAAGAATTTTTAAAAAAAGAAAACACCTAAGAAAAATGTAAAAAAGAAAAAATATATATATTAGATAAACTAGTAAAAAATCGTTAAAAAAGAAAAAGGTAACAGTTAAAAAAAAAAAATTTTACCCGAAGGCGAGAAAAAAAAAAAAAATGAAAAAGAAAAAATTAAATTAACTGCAAGACTAAAAAAAATCACAGGAAAAAAGCCATGAGTTCCGTGTTTGGCTTTCTCCTCCTCTTTAATTCTGCTGCTCTCCTTGGTATTGAAACCGCACTCCTTGGTAGGTGAACTTGGTCTCGGCTGGATTTCTTGTTGATCTTCTGGGGGAGGGGCCTGGTGTAGTGATTCTCAAGTGTCTTTGCCCCAGGCGGAATTACACCGCCCTTACCCGGGGCCGGGGTGAGTAATCCGCTCGGGTTTGCTTCCAGGAGCTTTCGTTCCCTGAGCGCTTTCCGTAGAGTTCTGGAGGACGGGAATACAAATGGCGGCCTCCTGGTCTCCGGCCCGGAGGAGCCGAGAGCCCAGGGCCCCACTCCTCAGTGCGCCCTCAGAGAACAGCGCCCAGTTACTCCCGTCTGCCTGACCTCCGGCCGCGCTCCGAGCTCACCGAGCCTGGGACCGGTTCAAGGTAACACGGAGCTGCGAGCTTACTGTCGGCTCTGCCTCTGTAGCCGGCTTTCCCGTTCCAATACCCGCAAGCTCTGCGACACTCAGACACCCCCGATCCTTCTGTGACCCTGCGGGACCTGAGGCCACGCTGACCCCGCATGGGCTTCGCCCCGGTTTAGCCTCTGGAGCGATGTCCCTCAGCGGAACAGACTTTTAAAAGTCCTGATTTTGTGCGCGGTTGCTCCGCCGCTTGCCGGGAGCCAGCCCCTCCCCCCGGGGCCTATCTTCCCGTCGCTTTGGATTCACTTCTCCGCCGGTCCTACCTTTCAGAAAGTGGTTGTTTTTCTGTTTCCAGAATTGCTGTTCTTCTTCTCTTCGATCTGCCGATGGATTTTCAGGTGTTTGCAATCTTTAGATAAGCTATCTAGCTGATCTCCGGCTAGCTGAAGCAGTCTCAGCCTGCTACTTCTCTGCCATCTTGACTCCTCCGATTCTTTTTTTTTTTTAAGATTTTTATTTATTTGACAGAAAGACAGCGCGCATGAGAGGGGAGAAGGTCAGAGAGAGAAACAGAGTCCCCGTTGAGCAGGGAGCCCAATGTGGGACTCCATTCAGGGACTCCAGGATCATGACCCGAGCCGCAGGCAGTCACTTAACCAACTGAGGCACCCAGGCACCCCACTTAAAAGATTCTACAAATTTTTGCATATTTAAAATCCAGCTCCTCTGAATCCCATGTTTTCATTAAAGTCAACAGTGCTGTATGCAACATTTCTTAAAAAGATGCTTTGCGGGGCCCCTGGGTGGCTCAGTGGGTTAAGCCTCTCTCTGCCTTCGGCTCAGGTCATGATCTCACGGTCCTGAGATCGAGCCCTGGGCTCTCCGCTCGGCAGGGAGCCTGCTACCCTCTCTCTCTGTCTGTCTCTCTGCCTACTTGTGATCTCTCTCTCTCCCTCTCTCTCTCTCTCTCGTCAAATAAATAAATAAAGTCTTAAAAAAAAAATGGATGCTTTGCTATTGTTGCCAGATTTTCTTCCTAGCTACTGATCCCCGGTCTGCAAATTTTCATACTGTCACTATCTTGATTTTATAAGAGTATGTTTTTTTAAAATGTACATTTCAGACCCCAACTCATGATCCAGTGGTTTTGTGGTCTAAAACATCAAGGGAGGCTATTGTGTGGTCAGGCTGTCCAGAGTCACAAAAAAGTTAGAATGTGTAGATGATGACAAACACAATAAAATGAGACACACACTTGTCTCACACATGTTAAGATGTGAAAAAAATGTGCTTTGCAGAATTGGTCAACACAACAGAAATGGCAGGAAAAGCTTATACAAAATGAACCAATCTGGTATCTAACAGGATGTTTTGTAGTTTTGTACTGTCATTAGCTTGAAAAACTGTTTATAAAAACTCAAACATTTGCAGATTCCTGAAACATTTCTAGAAGTTCTATTTCTAGCAACTCCCAGATCAGGGCTCACTTCAATCCAGACCCCAAAGCCCTGAACCACCTGCTCCCTGCCAGGTGCCAGCTTTTGCTCTGGCCACTCTCCCGTATTCCTTCTGTGCTCCAGCTTTTTAAAGACACTTGTAGTTTCCTAAACGGGCCATCTTCGGATTCAGCCGTCCTAGTCAGTTCCAGCTGCTATAATAAAGTACCATAGACTGCGTGGCTTGCAAATGACAAAAACTTATTTCCCACGTTCTGGACACTGGAAGTCTGGATCAAAGTGCCAGCATGGGCAGGTTCTGGTGAGAACCTCTTCCGGGTTGTGGACTGCTGGAATCTTGTTGTATCCTCACATGATGGGCAGCAGAGAAAGGAAGGAAGCTTTCCCATGACCCTTTTAAGCGTACTAATCCCTTTCATGAGGGCTCCACCCTTATGACCTCATCTAATCCTAACCTTCTGATACCATCACATTGGGGGTAGGGTTTCAACATATAAATTTTAAGGGGACACAAACATTTAGTCGATAATTCACCTCTTCGCATTTATAACTAACTGCTATTCCATCCACTTATATGCCATTTCCCACGTGTTTTCCTACTGGTAAATCCCTACTTATTCCAAATGTCACCTCCCCCGGGAAGCCCTCTTAGATTTCTCTAGGTCCCTGTAGCTCTTTCTACATTGTGCTCAGAGTGTATGTTCATGGGTGTACTTCCTCTATCATACTGTGAACTCTCTGGCCGCAGATGCCTTATCTTATTGCTGTGTGTAACTTCAGTCTCCTCACAGTGTCTGGACTAGCAGGTTCTCAGGCAATGTCTGCCCGAGAACTAAATGAATGAAAAGTTATCACTGTGTGATACAATTTAAAAAAATACTGGGAAAGCTCCACCCCCTGCCTCCCAGCATATTTTTCCCAGTGGACATTATGAGAAGCCACTGCTGACATGCAAATGTCCTCAGTAACACCTTAACTCTTCCTAGAAAATGAACAAGGATTAATTAATCCATCAAAATCTAACCAAGACAGCTTGCTGAGAACATTCCCCTCCAAAGCTGAGCACGAGAGAAAGACAAGGAGACAGAAAGAGGTTACTCAGAACAAAGGAAAGGAGGTCTCGCTTCATGCAGGAAGATGTCTCCAACCACCCCCTAGTCTGAATTAGGTGCTCTCTTCTGACAAAGCTCAGAGTCCTTCTCACCTCCGTCATTCTTCACCATCATTGGTTTACTCTTAGAGCAGCATTCTGTTCATCACCGTGTCCCCAGTGGTGAGCACAGTCCCCAGCACACACTGGTTGCTCAAGAGGAATTTTGAGAATAAAAGTAAATCTCGGAACTGATACTCACGGCTGGGGAAACATGGTGGTGGTTCAACACGGTGCCTAACAACTTCCCAGAGAGTCAGGACAGACAGAGAGATGGGTTCAGTCCTTCTCCACCAGAGTGCTTCAAACTCCAACCCCAAGGTGACAAACGGCAAAATGGGGGAGGGGTGTAGACCAGTCAGCACAGAATGTCTTGGCATCAAGCCAGTATCAGGACGTCTGATTAGGAAACAGTGGTGGGGTCACGAAGTCTCAACGTATGTCACATGACACAGCAAACACCTATACACCTTACTGCCTCCACTTTGCAGCCCTTGTGAAGCATGTGAAGCAAATGTGAGCATTTAGGTGAATCTGAGAGAAGGCAGCCTTGGCCAGGAGCCCAGGCCCTACAGGACTGATCTGCCACCGATTATCACGGATGAGCCCCTTTCCAAGCATAAAAGTGTCTCATCTTGCGGGGTGTGGATTATTATGCTCATTTCATAGCATCTAACAGAGTGTCTGGCACATAATAGTTGCTCAATAAATATTTGTTGAATAATGGACTGAAGAAGGAACTGAGGCCAGAGAGATCCTTCTGGCTCTGGAGTTCCAATGGCAAGGAGGTTCCTGCCCTGGAGGTATGAGGGTGTCCTTCAGAGATGATCAGACCCAGGACAATGTAACACTGTCTTTGGGGCACCTGGGTGGCTCAGTCGGTTAAGCATCTGCCTTCGACTCAGGTCATGATCCCAGAGTCCTGGGATCGAGCCCCGCTTCGGGCAGCAGAGAGCCTGCTTCTCCCTCTCCCTCTGCCTGTTGCTCTGCCTCCTTGTGCTCTCTCTCCATCTCTCTAATAAATAAATAAATAAAATCTTTAAAATATATATATATAACACTGTCTTCACGATCAGCTCAACTTTGTTGCTCTCTCCTCCCCCCGCCCCCCATCCCCCTCCAGCATGCTGATCCAGTCCACGAAGATAGGCCGCGGCTACTTCAGCATGCTGCGAGAAGAGAGCGCCTTGAAAAAGAAGCAACAGCAACTTCAGAAACTCAAAGAGGAAGAAAGACACAAATTCCAGCCAGCCAAAAAGATGTCAGACATCCATTACAGCGAAATTCTTCTGACGTAAGTAGATGCGGCAGCTGCAGCGCCCACAGTCTGGGGAAGGGCTGTGCCGAGCGAAAGCCGCCTGCCTGGGCCAGGAGATGGCGGTTGTCTCTGACCAGAAGCCCCCTCTCAGGCTGGCATCTGACCATTGCTTTTAGTCTGCTCCTACCTACCTCTCAGCCTGACCTCCTGGGACTCCGTGGAGTATCTTCTGCTACAGATGTCTGTTCTCATGTCTGATGTCAAGAGCTATCCAAGAACTCCTGTTGGTTCCCAAATGTGTCTCTTTCCCTCCCTCTACACGGCCTGCCCCTCGCCCTAGGCCTCTCCTCATGCTGTTCCTTGGGCCTTCAATAACAGCCTTTCCCACATCCTCTTCTGACTAACGTTCTACTTATGGAAAGCCCAAGGTGAATGGCGCCCTTTCCTGATATTTCCTGGACTCCAGATCAACCCCTTCCGAAACCTACTCAGATTCGGGGTTCCTGTACCGTGTTTGTGTGCTCGTTTACTTTAACCCACATTAGGATCTCTATTCTAGACCTTCAGCTGCACCCTCAAATCCTAGCTCAGTGTCCACCCAAAGCAGGTGCACAAGAAATGGTTGTTGGCTTGTTGACTAAAGTAGCCCCCACTTTCTGTACCGCTCTGTCCTCTGGTTGGGAGAGGACCATCAATGGACCGGTCCATCACGAAATGTCCATTCACGTAACAACAGCAATGGGGAAGATGACAGTAACAACCACAACAATAATTATAACGAGTGTCTAATCTGTGCTTTATGCACATCTTCTCATCTAAATTTCAAAATATTCCTTAGATAGGTAATACTTTTACCCACCCCCTTTTTGAGATTAGGAATGAAGTTTAGAAATGCTCACATAATTCCCCTGTTACTCAGGTCATAAATTAAAAAGCATCCCTGAGGGGTGTCTGGGTGGCTCAGTGGGTTAAAGCCTCTGCCTTCGGCTCAGGTCATGATCTCAGGGTCCTGGGATCGAACCCAGCATGGGCCTCTCTGCTCAGCGGGGAGTCTGCTTCCCTTCCTCTCTCTGCCTGCCTCTCTGCCTACTTGGGATCTGTCAGATAAATAAATAAAATCTTAAAATAAAATAAAATAAAAAGCATCCCTGAGTCCCTGAGTGACACCAAAATTCCTAGGCTATGCCATTCCGCATGGACAGACTCCTAGGATACTTGGACTTCAATAAGGCATGAATCTGGGATGGAAAGGAGGTATTGAGGCAGGTGGAGAGGGAAGGATGGTGGAAATGGCCTGTCCCCATAGCCATTGTGCTGTTACAGCCAAGGTCTCAACCCTGGCTACACATCGGAATCACCTGGGCAGTTTTATTTTTTAAATACCAATGCCCAGAGAAAGATGGCAGAGTAGGAGGACCCAAAGCTCACTTCATCCCATGGATACAACTAGATAACACAAAATACCAATGCCCAGGGTGCTTCCCAGACCAACTACATCAGACCCTCTGGAGGTGCTGCTTGTGTCCAGGTATGTTTGAAAGTATGTTTGAGTATGTTTGAAAGTTCCCACAATGACTTCCACGTGGAGCCAAGGTCGACAGCCACTCTGCTAGGGCTTCCAGGACCCACACTGCCAGGCTGCCAGCTAAAGAGGAAAGGAATCCACAGCAGACACCCCCTTTCCTCCACAATATGTCCCAAATTCTGTTCTTCACTGTGTGAACTTAGAGAAGTATCAATATGTGCTTCTTTTTTTTCTTTTTTTAAGATTTATATATGTACTTGAGAGAGACAGAGAGAGAGAGAAAGAGAGCGTGAGAAGGAGGGGCAGAGGGAGAGGGAGAGAGACCCTCAAGCAGACCCATTCTGAGCATGGAGCCAGATGTGGGGCTCAATCCCAGGATCCTGAGATCGTGACCTGAGCTGAAACCAAGAGTCGGATGCTTAATGGGATATGCCATCCAGGCGCCCCTCAACATATGCTGCTTAAAAACAAGGGTCCTATCTGTGAGATCCTATATCACGTGACCTTTCTGCGTATGGCTCCCTTCACTTACCAGAATGTTTTTGAGGTTTATCTCAGACAGAAAGCAGATTGGTGGTTGCCAGGGGCCGAGGGAGTGAGGGAGTGGGGAGTAACTGCTTAATGGGAAGGGGGCCTCCTTGGGGGTGATGAAAATGTTCTGGAACCACACTGAGTTGATGGTATCATAAGGCATTCCTACCACGCAGGAAATTCCAAAGGGTTAAGGAGTTTGGTGCCAAGAACCAGAGTCTAAGACCAAATATTAGAACAAAGGATATTCCTAGTGCTGTTACCACTTAGGAGATTAGAAGGGTTTGGAGAGCCTTATGCCAGAAGCTGGGGGGCAGAGAACATAGATAGCATTTCTATGATTTCACTAATGCCTATCCCCTCAAGGTTAGGGGGCAAAAAGAGAGTCTGGATAGATACTCCAGAAGCGTGACTTTTGAGCAGGATCTTTAATGCTGAATAGAAAGAGATGTGGTGGGGCGCCTGGGTGGCTCAGTGGGTTAAGCGGCTGCCTTCGGCTCAGGTCATGATCCTGGGATCGAGCCCCGTATCGGGCCCTCTGCTCAGCAGAGAGCCTGCTTCTCCTCTCTTTCTCTGCCTGCCTCTCTGCCTATTTGTGATCTCTTTCTGTCCAATAAATAAATAAAATTTTTAAAAAAAGAAAAAAGAAAGAAAGAGACGTGGTTAGACCCATCAGTATCAGCCCAGCAGAAGTTCCTACGGGCAGCATTTCTGGTTAGGAAGACCAGAGCTGAAAGTGGACGGCATTGATGGTGTCATCTTTCGGAAACGTGATTTTCAGAGTGAAAAGAAAGCAGGCAAGTCATGACCTGAGCCACCAGCATCCATCCACTAAATGGGCCACCAATAACACCTGCTCATGGGATAGAGGCACATGATAGAGAGAAGGCCAGCCACTCAATGAGGAAGGCAGTTCTTACTTTACCCATGAGGGTTCCAAGAGCTTAGTGCAAACTCTGCTTTCCCTGAGCCAACGGTGCTTAGAGCCCAGGATTCTTTTTTTTTTTTTTTCCATTATGTTATGTTAGTCACCATACAGCCCATCATTAATTTGGGGGGCTCCTACTGACAAGCAGCCAGCTGGCAGACTTTCCAGGACATAAGGAGAAGGAAAGAACTCGGGATTCCTTCTTGCAGGAGCTGCACTCAGATTAACGGGCCAACGAACAGGCGCTGGGGAAGGGGGAGAGGCGTCTGTTAAAGAGTCTCTTGCAACTTTCTCAAGGCTTCTGTTGCCACGTCTCCCTTGTTTGAATGGGGTTTTAATCCACGGTCATAGAACACGATTCTCTCTTCTCCCATCCATGTTTCAGAGCGTGAGACACGGTTTATTTAAAGTTTAATAAGCTTAAATATGCATGAGATCGTTCTTCTCATAGACACTGGTCTCCTTGTGTCTTATCTGGTGGATTCTAGGAGCAGCACAAGTGTGGCTGTTAAAATAAAAGGGGAGGCCGTGACTGCTGTGTAGCCATCAAATGCAGGTGGAGAAGCAAGGGTTAAAAAATAGCAATGGCGGGCGCCTGGGCGGCTCAGTGGGTTAAGCTGCTGCCTTTGGCTCAGGTCATGATCGCAGGGTCTTGGGATCGAGTCCTGCATCGGGCTCTCTGCTCAGCAGGGAACCTGCTTCCCTCTCTCTCTCTCTCTGCTTGCCTCTCTGTCTACTGTGATCTCTCTCTGTCAAATAAATAAATAAAATCTTTTAAAAAAAAAAGAGAAAAAAAATAACAATGGGGAATTCTCCATACCAGGACCACCAGTGGATAAGTTGGGTTGGAGTCAGGACTTTTCCCATACAGCTGTTCAACTCTGGGCCAGTCACTGCACCTCTCTGAGCCTCCTTCACCCAGATGCCTGGTACCAAACTCCCAGGTTTGTTACGAGGACCCAATGAAACAGGGCTTAGCGTAGAGCCTGGCATACCAGACAAGAAGCCCTCAGTAACTATTATTATTCAATAAGGTGAATTTGATCTCTCTGGGCCTCAATTACCAAAAATCCTCAGATTTATGGCAAAAAATCTTCCTTTCCAGGCAGACCCGAAAGCATCTCTCATCTAAGAGCCGCGTGCTACAAACATAATTCCAGTCACAGAAGTATCAGAAAGACAAGTGTTCATTTATAATACTTTTTTAACAAGGTATTTGATCTTGCGCATTATAAAAGCGAGAGGGATTACTCCACTCCCCCCCCCACCCCCCCATCTCCACCCCGCGGATCCAAGACCATAGGATAAGTTCTTTCAGACAGAAGTTTTAAGTCTGACAAAGTAGGCAAAGGGAAAAAGAAAATCAAGCATGTCCCGAAAGATTTCTGCCTGCTAGCGGCTTTCCCACCATGCTCAATGACCTCGTTTTTCAGTTGCAGATTTAGCTGAAAAGGTGGGAAAAAAAACAAGGGTGGAATTTTTCTTGTTATCCTGGTTGAAGGAGGACAGAAAACCAGAGCTTAAGGACTGGAACAGTTGGGTTAATGTCTATGTCGTCTAAACCACTGGAGATACAGTTGCCCCACAGGGGCAAGCCTAGGTATTTGCTTCTGGCTCCTCAGCTCTAGGACTGAATAAAGAGTGCGTGGAAATGGAAATCAGTGGACCTAGATTCTGGTCCTGTTTTTCAGTTAACTCTGTGACCCCAGGATCGTCCTCGAATTCTCAGGAGGAAGCTAAATTCCTAATGTGTGTCCCCACGCCACCTCCTCTGTCCTACTGCTCAG
The DNA here is from genome assembly GCF_030435805.1 of Mustela lutreola. Classification (NCBI taxonomy): domain Eukaryota; kingdom Metazoa; phylum Chordata; class Mammalia; order Carnivora; family Mustelidae; genus Mustela; species Mustela lutreola. Next base: position 87,402,411 of record NC_081300.1, on the reverse strand, counting down.
CCTCATTCCCCGCACAGAACCAGAGTGATCTTCTCAAGACATAAGTTGCTTTCAGCTTAAAGCTGAAATGGGGTTTTTGGCTGCCATTCCTAAAAGGATAAAGACCAAAGTCTGAGCGGGGCCACAAGAGTCTGGATGGGCTAGTCCTCTCTTTCTCCCCCTGCCCCAGCCACACACACTTCACCTACTCCTGCACTCATGATATGTCCCCCCACTGGAGGGCTTTCCCCCATCCCATGCACTTACTTAATTCCCATTCAACCTTCAGATTTTAGCTCACTGTTTGTTCCAGTTTCTGCTGATGGGAACAACCACTCCAAAATTTAAGAACTCAAGGCAACAAACCTTTATTTCACTCACAACTCTGCAGCTTGAGCTGGGCGAATGGGCAAGGACTGTCTCCAGCACCACTAGCCAGGGCAGCTCGAAGGGTCCATTTCCAACACGGTGTGTCCACACGGGTGGCCCCTCGGAGCTGGCGGTCAGCTTGTGAGCTCGGCTAGGGCTGAGACCCAGCAGCTATGGTGCTTCTCCCTACGAGCTTCAGGCTGCCAGCTTCCTCACAGCACGCCCCTGACTGGGCGCTAACAGTGAGCATCCGGAGAAACAAGAAGGAGACGCTGCCAGTTTGTGGAGCCTAGGCCCAAAAATGGGCATCACGCCAATTGCTTTTGACGGACACGTTCTAACAGCTCAACCACTCACAAAACCAAGATTCCAGGGGAAGGGCCCACAGGGCCATCTCTCCCTTGGAAGAGAGTCAAAGAACATGGGGCTTGTGGTTCTAAATGGCCACGACCTCCTCCAAGAAGTATTCCCTGCCTCTTTTTCAGCCAACGCCCCTATTTTGTGCTATCAAAGAACCATCTACTCTTCTGCTCAGCCTCATCGCCACTGCAGGTTTCATTATACCTGTTTCTGCCCCTAGACTCTACGCTTCGCAGGGGAGAGGCTGGGTCTGTCTCGTTCATTCATTGCTGGGTCCACAGCCTCCAGCCATCCAGAGACGTTCAATAAATCTAGGTGAAAATGAATGAAACAGGGAACCCATCAGTGATTCAATCAATGAAGGTACTTAGACTGAGACTCAGAAAGTAAAAAGGCCCAAAGGGAATTCGCACGTAGCAGGAAATAAGAAGTCTGATGAGGAGTGAGAAGCCAGATGTGCAGGAGTCTCTGGCAACCCTCCAAGAAGCCCACAGCACATGTAAAGCGGGCAGCGGCCTTGATCTTGGGCCCCACCTGACTCTAGCCAGCCAGAACACAGGCCCAGAGGAGCAAGAGTTTTCAAGTTTTCAAAACGAAAACATCTCCATTTTTATGTGAAATCTCACAGTTTTAAAATACAATTGATTCCATTACACACCCAGTAGGCTTCTTAAAATGTGTCCATGGGCTAGATTTGGTCATGGCTTATATATATATATATAAAAAACCAAGGCCTGCTAGAAAGGGAAAAAAAAAAAAGAAACTATTTTCTATAACTGAAAGGACTTGCTCCATGATGGTGGAGAAAAAAAAAATTTTAATATGGCATCAAATGTAACTTACTCTGTTTCATTTTCTAACAGTCTTTTTTGGGTAAACGACCAGGGGTTTCAAAGATGAACTGCCTGTCTGGGCTATGTCGCTTCTCTAAGCAAGCCCCCTCCTTCCCTTTCCCAGATGGTGTCTGGCTTGACAGGAAGTTTCCATATTCTCCATCTTCTCTATGCGGCAGAGCATGGGGTTCTGGTTTCCCACAGCAGCCTGCCTGCTGGCTGTGGGGGCAAGACTGGTTATGGCTGAACTTTGGGGGCACAGTTGTATCTGCTTCTAAAGTTTGAGATCCCGATATTTCCTGGCTGATTCGACCAACCAATGAGTCAGCAATCTGTAGAGTTGGATGAAGCCTCTTTAAGGAAAGGGCCAGAAACAGGAGCCACAAACTCCAAGCAGTTCCTTGCCTATGTCTCATACCTTCATTGCAACTCTTCACTGTCTCCATGGCCAGGACCCCATGGCCAAGCTGAAGCCACCTTCCTCTCTCAGGCTAGAATTATTACAATGCCCCTAACAGGTCTCCTTGTCTCTGTCCTTGCTCTCCACCCCCACCATAGACCATTTTCAAAACAGCAGTGAGAAGGATCCTTTCTGAATGCAAGTCAGACGTGTTTTCTCTCAGCTCAAAATCCTTTACTCTCATTTAGAGAAAAGGCCAAGTCCCCGCAGTGATCTGTAAGGCTCTGTTCTCTCTCTCTCCTCCTCCCCCTCACCTCCCTATTGTCTCTGAAACGCAGCCCCACCTCAGGACATTTGCACCTGCTGTTCACTCTATCCAGTGCACTGCCCCAAGACATCTGAATGCCTCGCTCCTTTATGTACTGCAGAATTTTTATCAAATGTCACCTTCTCAGTGACACCTCCCTTCATCACCCTATTTAAAATTGCAATTCCCACCCCTCCCAGCCCTTCTGAATTCTCTTTCTGTTTTTTATCCCCCAGAGCATGTCTATTTAGTACAGCAGGGTTAGCAAACTCCAGCCCATGGGCCACATCCAGCCCCTAGACTGGTTTTATAAATAAAGTTTTACTGAAACACTGACATTTACATATTGTTTCCATAGGCCGACGGTTGCTTTCATTCTACTAAGTAGTTTCGACATAGACTGCATGTCCAACAAAGTCATAAATACTTACCTGGCCTTTTCAGAAAACATACCCCACCCCTAATCTTTGTTGACATACCACAGCATTTCCCCACTTATCTTGTTAATTCTCTTTGCTCCTCTGCTAGGATATATGCTCCAGGAGAGCAGGGTTTTCATATGATCTGTTCACTGGCTGCACCTAGAAGCCTCATCTCTTGAGCTGGAATTATTGCCTGGCACATAGTAGGTGCCCAGTCATATCTGGCATAAAACCCTGGCAAGAGAAGAAGGTATTTGAAACGGCCGCTCCTTGAGGCACCGGGTGGCTCAGTTGGTGAAGCGTCTGCCTTCGGCTCAAGTCATGATCGCAGGGTTCTGGGATTGAGACCTGCAGCATCGGGCTCCCTGCTCATCCGGACACCTGCTTCTCCCTCTCCCTCTGCTCCTCCCCTGCCTCGTGTGCTCTCTCTCCGATAAATAAATAAAATTAAAAAAAAAAAAAAACCCAACTGCTGCTCTTTGCTCACTCTGTTTTTCTCTTTCTGCTTCTCCTCCAACACCAGCACATACGATGACGAGAAGGTTAAGAAGACGGGCGCTGGATTCATTCGCCCCTTCATCCCCGTGCACAGCTGTATCATCCTGCCCTCGCTGCCCGAGGCTCACGTGTAAGTAGTCCCTCCTCTGGCTCGTCTGCCTCGCTAGCTTATCAATGGAAGCCAAGGTGAAATGACTCAAGGGGCTAACGAGGCACTGGGAAACTGTTGAGCTGTTCCCGTGTCCTCCTGAAAAGGACATGGAGCCTGGAGCTGGCAATGCCATTTGGCGCACAAAAATAACAGAAAAGCAGACACGGTGCTTTAGAGCTAAGTGGCAAATCAGCTGGGACTGGGTCATTTCATTCCTTCCCAAGCCAGACGCTCTACTGTCAAATAGTTTGCAAAGCCTGATAAAACCCGTCTGCAGCCTCCCTGAGCGTGTGCAACAATGTGTCAGCCTGGGCTCAGGGGACATGTTTTCCCCAAAACTCAAGGAGCTCTATTTCCCAGAGAAGCACCTGCTGTCTCCTGACCCGAGGCATGAACTCATCATTGCATGGTGTACCAGGGGCTAATCAACCCTCTACAAAGAACACTCTGGCTTTCTAAAAACCTGGGCGTCTTGTTCCCCTTGGGTCTATTCCAAAGAATTCCAAACCCAGTGCTTTCTTTTGTGCTCGTTAGCCCTGTTCAATTGGAAGATGTCAGGTGCAAAGACAGAAGCTTTTGACTTTAGGGCAGGGTTTCTCAACCTCCACACTACTCACATGTAGGGAGGAATAAATTTTTGTCATGAAGGACTGTCCTGTGTACTGTAAGGTATTTGGAAGCATCCCTGGTCTTGACCTACTAGAAGCCAGTGGCTCCCCACCCGTGAGTTGTAACAACCAAAAATGTCTCTGGATGCTGACCAATGTCCCACCCCGGGGGGGGGGGTGCAAAATCATGCCCACCCTTTCCCCCCGTATCTCCCCCCCGCTCCCGGCCATGTTAAGACACATGGCTTTAGGGCAATGAAAATGGTACAATGGATTGTAGACTTCTCTGCTCATTTGTCAAATATTTATTAGGTCCCTAAGGGGTGCACAGTAATACTGGCATTACTGACTTCTCTGTAGGCATATCTCATTCGGTTCTCCCAGCAGCCGTTATATAGGTGCATTATTACCCTCCTTGCAGATGAGAAAGCAGCAATCAGAGAGGTGTGCTCCTCTGCCCAAGGTCACAGAGCTCAGCGTGGTGTTGTGTTGGGGTCTTCAGCCAAGTCTGTTTGACTTCACAGCCCAAACACTCATCACCAGGCACCACACAGAAAGTACGAGCCTCTGAGGAGCTTGTGATATATTTGGAGAGCCAAGTCTCATGTACTGAAGAGTAGAACAATGCATTGTTGTCGATAACCCTCCCTAATATTCCAGCTTCTGATAAGTCCACTCCCCACTTTCCTGCTCCTCCCCTTCCATTGACCTTATGACTGGATTCTTGATAGCGATCTCTCGATCTCTTGATCAAGAAGTCCAACTCATTTGTTCAGGGACTTTCCAACTGGCAACTTGAACTTGATGATCTTAAAACACCTCCTTGCAAAAAGAGATTTTGCAATTTCTCATCATGTCCCTTGGAAACACTTCCCCTTCTGCCTGTCTCTCCTGTGGACAACCCTTCTGAAAGCAAATGGTATAGATCAGTGGTTCTTAAGCTTTCACTTGCATGTGGATCCTCCGAGGTCCGAAGTGGGGATGACGCCTGGAAAATGCAGATTCCTGGGCCCCACCCTTGGTTCATTTGGTCTAAACAAGCTGAGGCTTAAATCTACCTTGGAAGTAACTGGAGAGTTTCTAACTCATCCTCCTTCAAGACCCAGTAAGGAAACCGAAGCCCAGAGCAGGGCAAAATCTGCCCCAATTCTTACAACAGGAATTCTGACCTCCTCACTCCTAAATCAGATCTTTATAACCAGGTTTGTTAGATAGGCCAGGATGACGACGATGATGATGGTGATGAACAGTGGTGGTTGTCGGTGTCTATCGCCCCCTAGACCAGGGGTCAGCAGACTTTCTCCTAAAGGGACAAACAGTAAATACCTTAGACTTTGCAGACCAGATGGTCTCTCTTGCAATTACTTAACTTCGCCATTGCAGCGTGAAAGTTGCAATGAATGGATGTGGCTGTGTTCCAATAAAGTTTTATTTGCGAACAGACAGTAGCCCCCCACTGGCTAGAGTTTGTAAAGCTGCCCTTTCTTTTCCTTGGCTGTTAAAAGGCTCTGGCTGCCTTCAGTGAGTGTATCAGTCATTTGTTGCTGTATTACCGAATACCTCAAAACGGAGTTGCTTGAAACAATAACCATTTCCTGTTGCTCTCAAGTATACAGGTGAACTGGGTGGTTCTGTCAGTTGGGGTTGGCTTGGCTAATCCTGCCTGGGTTTGTGCATGTCTGTGTGCCCAGATGATGGGTATGCACGATGCTGGCCATCGAGGTTGGCATCACTCACAGGTCTGTTGGATGACTGGTTGCTAGGGTGACAAGTATAACTGGGCCCCATGTTTCTCATCATGCACCAGCCTAGCCCGGGCAGTCAGGATGGGTTCCAAGAACAGGAGCCCGAGCAACAAAGTCTCTTGAGGCTGAGGCTCAGAATGGACACAGTGCTGCTTCCACCACATTCTACTGGCCAAAGCATCAAGCCAGCCCAGATGCAAGGAATGAGGAAAAGATTCCAGCTCTTGATGAGGAAGACACAAAGTCACATTATACAGTGTACACATACAGGGAGGGACATTACTGTATTCCGTCTACCAAAAGGCATCAGGGCAGGGCATGCCTGATCAGTTCTCAAATCCTCAGTTGTCACATCAGCCGACACAGATCAGAGCCCGGCCAGTCTCTTTGCTCCAAGGTAACTGATCCCCAAACTGGCTGAATATTCTGGATTGACTGTACAGGGATCAATTCAATCATGTCAAGGGAGCCTTGATCTTTATCTATAAAAACGTGGGCAGGATGGTCTCTAGAAATGAGAAAGAGCTCCTCCTTTCCTCTCTGAGAGGCCGGGCTGCCCTGCACAGCCTTCCCATAAGCGAGGGAACCACAGGAGCCGTTCCGGCGCCCTGTCTGGGGCTGTCCTCAGCAGTTGGCATGGGGTGCGTGAAATGGCTTGGTAGGTATTTTCCGATTTCTCTTGGTAGAAGCACAAAACCCTTTCTTCTCAGGGATGTCTCCGCCCACTCGCATTCAATAGAATGGGCTATTCAGCTGTGCTCCCCTGGAGTTCTGAACAAGGGAACTTCAGAAGCAGCCTCCGTGCACCCCCCTTCGGTGTTTTCATCTATTATGGCCCACGCTTCAGAAAATAAATGCCTTCTCTTTTAATTCGGGAAAATCCAAAACACTGCGCTATGACCTGACATACAGTCATTATGAGACAGTACTGATTTCTATCGTACCGATCTCCAGGGACTTTCTTTCTCCCCCCCACCCCCCTCTTATTTTACTGCACATGAGATGAAAAATTGTCAGGTTTGAGGCACTTTTGTTTTTTTCCATTAAAACTTCTTTTTTCTTTTTTTTTTGTTTTAGAACAGCCTTAGTGTGTTGGAGATACAGAGACTCTCATTATAACCCCTGCCCTGTCTGTGCTCAGCCTCTCCCGTTAAGCAACCTCCCCCACCAGAGGGGGTGTGGGGGTTACCACCAATGCATCTACACTGACAAGGTCATCAGCTGAAGTCCACAGTTTCCGTTGGGACTCACTCGGGGGTTGTGCACGCTGTTGGCTTGGACAGGGGTATAATAGCATGCATCCGCCATCGGAGCGCCATACAGAGTGTGCTCACGGCCATAAAGACCCTCTCTGCCCCACCTGTTCATCCTCCTTCCCCCAGGACCCTTAGCAACGACTGATCTTCCCACCATCTCCATAGTTTTGTCTTTTCAAGAATGTCGTACGGTTGGAATCACACACGATGTAGCCTTTTCGGGTTGGCTTCTCTCACTTAGCCATAGGCATTTCCCCTCCATGTCTTTTTCTGGCTTGAGAGCTCATTTCTTGTCAGCCCTGAATATTCTATTGTCTGGGTGTGTGTACCACTGATTATTTATCCCTCCAACTACTGAAGGACATCTTGGCTCTTTCCAAGTTTTGGCAGTTCTGAATAAAGCTGTTATATATAAATAACAGGTTTTCATGAGGCATTTCTTGTAAATGGAGGTTTTCACGAGGCACTTCTTGTAAATGGAGACGAAAGTCCAGACCCATTGGACGAGACACTATTCTAGTGAAAAGGGAGGGCTCTCCCTGGTGACAAGAGACAACATCAATATCATAGATAAAGCACAGATTCAGGAACCAGACTGCCTGGGCTAAGATTCAAGCCTTGCCATTTGCTGGCTGCTTTGAATCTGAACAGGCCACATGGCCTCAGTTTCCTTATCTACAAAATGGGGATGCCAATAATACTATCCTCACAGGGATGACCTTAGTCAACATACATAGAGCACTTGACACTGAGTCTGCTGGAACAGTGTAAATGCTCTGTGGGACGTGTTTGCTATTATTATGCTGTTGTTGTTACTATTCTTCATTATTTCAGTGGTTCTGCAAATGCGAATTTTGCCCAAGTTATCAGCTCCAGAAGATGTCAGATTTGAACCAGTTCACTGCCACCACCTTCCATTCAAGAGACAGCAATATATTGAGCCTACTCTGTGCCCAGCAGTAATCTGCAGTGGCCAAGACTCTGCAGCTTGCAGGGCTAGAGAGACAGGTAAACAGATAGTTACAGTAGAGCAGGAACTGGGAATGTAGGGGCAAAGAGATACACTATAAAGATGGGATGCTTTAGGACACTGGAAGAGAGGGTAACCCAGACCTGGAGAAATCAAGGAAGGCTTCCTGGTGGGGGCGGGGGACATCTGAGCTGAGAGGCAGAGAAGGAGAGGAAAAGAAATATATATCAGGGCAGAGAACAGTCCCAACCACCTCTTCTCACCCTCAATCTAACAATTCCTGCCGTTTTATAGGTGAGGAAAGTGAGGCTCGCGAAGTGATTTCACCAAAAGCACATAGTTAGTAGGTGGCAAAGCTAGGATTTTAACTCAGGAGGTGCTAAGTGAGAGTGTGGTGAGCCTGAGCGACTGAGCAGAATTTCCCTAGACCTGCAGATGACGGAAGAGGGGCCGTGCGGATACTTGAGGCACGTGAGATGGATTGGAGTCTCATAGGGGACTGTGTGTTAGTTTCCCAGGGCTGCCCTAACAGGCTGCCCTAACAATATGCTTCAATGGCAGAAATTCATTTCTCATCGTTCTAGAGGCTGGAAGTCCAGGGGTTGTCAGCAGGGTTGGTTTCTTCTGAGGCTTCCTTCTCCCTGTATCCTCAAATGGTCTTTCCTTCCAGCATGTGCATCACAGATGTCTATGTGTCCTAATTTCCCCTTCTCATAGGAACACCAGTCAGACTAGATTAGGGTGCACCCTAGTTAGGGCCTCATTTTTCAAAAAAATTTTTTAATTAATATATAATGTATTATTAGCCCCAGGGGTACATGTCTGGGAACCATCAGGTTTACACACTTCACAGCACTCACCATAGCACATACCCTCCCCAATGTCCATAAGCCCACCACCCTCTCCCTACCCCCCTACCCCCAGCATCCCTCAGTTTGTTTTGTGAGATTAAGAGTCTCTTATGGTTTGTCTCCCTCCCGATCCCATCTTGTTTCATTTACTCTTTTCCTATCCCCCAAACCCCTCACGTTGCGTCTCCACTTCCTCATATCAGGGAGTTGTCTTTCTCCAATTGATTTATTTTGCTCAGCATAATACCCTCTAGTTCCATCCACGTCATCGCAAATGGCAAGATTTCATTTATTTTGTTGGCTGCATGCATAGTATTCCATTGTGTATATATACCACATCTTCTTTATCCATTCATCTGTTGGTGGACATCTAGGTTCTTTCCATAGTTTGGCTATTGTGGACATTGCTGCTATAAACATTCGGGTGCACGTGCCCCTTTGGATCACTATGCTTGTACCTTTAAGGTAAATAGTGCAATTGCTGGGTCATAGGGTAGCTCTATTTTCAACTTTTTGAGGAACCTCCATGCTGTGTTCCAGAGTGGTTGCACCAGTCTGCATTCCCATCAACAGTGTAGGAGGGTTCCCCTTTCTCCACACCCTCACCAGCATCTGTCGTTTCCTGACTTGTTCGTTTTAGCCATTCTGACTGCCGTGAGGTAGTATCTCATTGTGGTTTTGATTTGTATTTCCCTGATGCTGAATGATGTGAAGCACTTTTTCATGGGTCTGTTGGCCATCTGGATGTCTTCTTTGCAGAATGTCTGTTCATGTCCTCTGCCCATTTCTTGATTGGATTCTTTGTTCTTTGAGTGTTGAGTTTGATAAGTTCTTTATAGATTTTGGATACTAGGTTAGGGCCTTATTTTAATACAATCACCACATCAAAGTCTCCATCTCCAAATATGGGCTCATTCTGAGGTCTCAGTGTGGAAGAGGTTAGGACTTCCACATACAAATTTTGAGGGGGACACAATTTAGCCCAAAACAGATAGTGTAGAGAGTTTGAAGAGTTTAAGCAAGGGAAGGGAAGAGTTGGGTTTATGCCTGTGCTTATCACCTGCAGAAATTAATCTGATGCTCACATGCCTGCATCCTCACACCCACCATGACCAAGCAGACCCCACCTCACCAATTAACACCCTTTGCTTATCCCTTCCTCCCAGTCTCCACCCCCACAACCCAAAGCCCAGGCTGGCAGGGGCTCTCTATGGTGAACAGAAGAGGGGACATGTCCCAGGGACTTTTGCAATGTCCTGGGTTATGGTGAGGGTAACATGGGGGTGCCAAGCACATGGCAGAACTAGCTGCTGCTCTGGGTGAAACGCTGGACATGGCCCAGTGCTCAGAGCTGCGAAATGCACCTGTAAGGACCCGGGTGGTGCTAAGGGGGAAGACAGACCAGAACTGGAAGGGTGAGAGGCTTGCAGTACCTTTAAATTAGAAATGGGGGAATAGTAGGTGTTCGTAAACAATGTATGGAAAGGAAGGAGGAAGGAAGGGCTCCAGAGCAGAAGAAAGAGAGCTGACGACCCTGGCTTTCCTAAGACCCCATGGTTTTCCTAAGACCCCCAAGGGATGCCTCTCAGGGGATTCACCGGGACAGCCCTGGGTCAGCTCCACACTTGGCCCCCACCTTCTGGAGTGGGGCCTTCCTGGAAGCAGAGAGGGTGGATCCCTTCCTGCCCCTCTGCCCATCAGGCCCAGGAACCCTGGGGATTATTGATCAAGATCAACTTCAGAGAAGAGCAATTACACAGGTTCATAATGGAGGCATCTCACCCATTAGTGTAAGAGGAGAGATCATGCAGGGAGGGGGTGACCTTGTTTCCAGGAAAAGTGCAGGCAGCAGGTTAACCCTCTCCTGAGCGTGTGCCCCAGGTGACCACTGCATCAGCTTCGTCAGCACCATGGACAGAGCTAGGACCCAGGAAAGCATATACTCTGAGGTGAAACAGACAGGGCTTCAGATCCCTACCATCCCTAGCAATGTGACCTTGAGCAATTTCCCTTACCTAAGCCCCTCGCCTGCAAAGAGGGCACAGTAACAGTACCCTTCCTATGGGGTTGTTGGGAGCCCTGAATGAGATATTCAGATCCCGCCTCTGTCACCCACAAGCTGTGTGACAGTGTATCTCTGAGCCTTAGTTTCCTCTTCTTTAAAATGTGGACAACAATTCATACCCCTGTAGGTTGCTGGGAGAATTAAATAAAGGGTGTAAGGTGCCCTACTCAATGCCTGGTTTCCTGTAATACATGATGCCACCCTAAATCAGAAAATACAGGTGAGATATGCTTATATACAATGTTTAAGCTACTTTTCAAATAATGCGTTCATTGTGGTTTTCTTCAATATCCAGCTACATTTTCAGGCAAAGGACCTATAAATTTAAAACAATGGGTCCATCTGTTGATCGGGGGGAGGAGGGAGATTATAATAAATCCAGTTTCCTTGCGTGTCCAGCCCTCTTTGACACTCTTAGTGTATTTACTGTACTTTTATCAGATGAACAGGCAGATACCTATACGATATAAATGTCCCTCAACCTACTCACTTTGCCTGAATCAAGACCTCTAGCTGGGGGACCGCTCCATTGTTTCTCCTGTCCCACACAGAAATCTCCCCACCCCATGACCAGCACATGATCATCTCCCATCAAATCATGGTTCTGCCACCTGCCAACTCAGCAAACTGCCACACGTTCCTTCACTCCGCTGAGCCTCACATGCCTCATCTATAACATGAGCCCACGAATGCCTCATGGACACATTGCAAAGGCTCGATGAGATGAGGAACGGGAAATACCATGCCTGGAACGAACATAGATAGCAGCAGCTCTCTAACAGGAAAGCCAGCACAACTGTCTCGGTGCCTATTATTGTGAAGGATGTAGTTCCAACAGGATCCCGCTGTGTTCCCCCCTCCCACCTCTGTCTTTGCAGGGAGCCCCTCTTCCGCCAGCTCTGTGCCCTCCACTGGCTTCTGGAGGCCTTGACTATCGACCACACCCACCACACCATGAAGCCTGTGATCACCTGCTGGAATCCAAAGTAGGTCTCAGTCCTTGAACCTGCCATACTAGCAGTGAACTATGTCATGGGGGAGGGCTTCTTATCTGTTCTTCCCCTCCTTTTGCTGTTTTTGTTGGATGGGTTACACATCCCTGATGTGCTCTGTAGGATCCAGTCAGGGGTGAGCTCAGAGCCAGGGCATACAGGTCATATGGGCTCATGAGAGCCAATGGTGTGCCTCTCCTCTCAGGGGAGGGTTCATGCAAAAGCCCTGCGGCCACTGTTGCAGGAGCTGCATTGCCCCCACATGGGCAGGTGGACCATGAACAGGCAGACATATAAGGCCTTTATGTTCTTTATGGAGAGTCATGTTGACTCCAAGAATAGTGCTAAATGGTAAGGGGCCCTAACCTGAGGAATCAATTTGCTCTGTGAAAATCCCATGCTGAGTGATGAAAAATAGTTTCCCTTCCCCCATAAGTGGAAACCCCCTCAAGTCCCACCCCAATAAACTGACAATGGCCTCTTTCTCACTGCCCTGCCCACCCCCCAGCTGAATTCAATCTTCCTTCTCTTCCCAAATCTTAATTAATTCCATCTTCCTAAGGGTGTTTTCCACCCACCTCCCAAACACTTACCCTACTCCCTGCTCTAATTCACCCCTTGCACCAGAGCCCAGATAAACTAACATCAAATGCAACCAGAACTATAAATCATGCATCTATTGATAGACTAGTAACTCTAACTGATTCCATGTTTGGGGGTGAGATGAACTGAAAACTGTAATTTCCCTTGGTGCTCTGGTTTATAACCTTGATGATTTTTTTAAAAGCACCAGAATTTTTTTTTTAATGGAAACCCCAATAATGTAAAACAAATTTTTAAAAATGTAACTTCTATACAAAGCAGGAAGTTGGGAGGCCTGGGGGGACCTGGGGCCCCTCCAGCTCTCTCCCATCCCCACAAAGACACCCCAGTTATTTCCAAAATATCTATGTGGTTCAAAGAATTTGTTTGAAAATGACAGGTTTAAAACATTTCCCATGTATTACTCATTTTTCTTAGAAAAAGTTCCCTTTAAAGGTCTGAGGTATGACCTTCCTCCTTCTAGACCTAATGCCTTCCCCTTATGAATCTATGTAAGTATACCCCCCTTTTTTTCTTAACAGAATTGGCATCATGAATATTGCTCTGAATATTGAACATTTTTCTACTTTTCCCCCTTTAAAATATCTTATGCAGGCACCTGGGTAGTTCAGTCAGTTAAGCATCTGACTCTTGAATTTGGCTCAGGTCATGATCTCAGGGTTATGAGACTGAGCCCCACACAGGGCTCCACACACAATGGGGAGTTTGCTTAATATTCTGTCCCTCCCTCTGCCCCTCCTCCCATTCACTTGCTCGCTCTCTAAAATAAATAAATAAATCATTAAAAATAAGATAAAATATCTCATGGATATCTTCCCATGATGGTACGTACAAAGTTCCTACATTCTTTTGACAATTTCCACCGTCCTTTAACAGAATACCATCCCTTATAAAGAATAGTTAGCCACGGTCTATGGCAGGGGCGAACCACAATTTAGATAACCATTTCTCTACTGGGAGACACTAAGGTTGTTCCCAAGTGTTGGCCATTTCAAGTAGTACTGCACGGAACACCCTCGTACATATATTTATACCCAGTTGAAAATATCTCTGTTGGCCAGATTCTGAGAAATGGTATTTCTGAGTCAAGGCAACATCTAATTTTTTTTTTCACAGTTGATGGCTTAGATTCTAAGAAAAGAGTCCCTCAGCCAGTGTACTTCTAATAGCATTTCATCTCCCCAAGCTACTAGCAGCAACACTTTGGCCTCCCAACATTTGGGCATCCATTCTCCCAAACTGAGGCAAGAATATAATGTAGGGTTTGGATTGAGAAGATAAAAAAAGAAGCATCTTTATTTCTTTTGCTGGGTTTTAGAAATGTCCCTGGCACGTGACCAAAAACTCACCTGCGGTTTAAAAAAAAAAAAAAAAAAGACATGGTGGTCACACTGGGAGTTATGGAGATTCCCCCGTGACTTGCCAGGGCAGAATTCCATCAGGGATCCACGGAGATCGATCAGAGCAGAACAGGAACCAGAACCTCTGTCTGACAGAAAAATGCATCCAGAAAGATTCCCATGGGAAGTCAGAGCATTTGCTGGGGCTTGCTTTTTCCTAGTGAACCATTTGCTCCTGATGGTGGTTTTAGTTTGATGGTTTGCTGGTACATGTTTAATAAATGTTTAATAAACAGAACAGTTCTCCAAGAAGGAAAATCCATGATGTGTAACAATGTCAATTTCCACAGTGGACATCATCCAGCCATGGCTGACTTCAGGCTTACCAACATGACCGTGGGGCTAGGGACAGGGGCACATGTTCAGTTCTTGTGAGCCAACAGAAGCCAACTCCAGCACACCATTTTGGGGGATCAATTTATTTTTTTTAAGATTTTATTTATTTATTTGTCAGAGAGAGGGAGAGAGAGAGCGCGCAAGCAGGCAGAACTGCAAGCAGAGGCAGAGAGAGAAGCAGGCTCCCCACTGAGCAAGGAGCCAGACGCAGGACACTATGCCAGGACCCTGGGATCATGACCTGAGCTGAAGGCAGTGGCTTAACCGACTGAGCCACTCAGGCATCCCTGATTTTTTTTTTTTAATAGATAAATCTGAGGGTGGGGGTTGGGCAAGGGCTTAGGTTTCCTAGAAAGTGCCAGAAAATGTCTTTTTAGTTAGCAAGAAAGGAGAAGGTTGTCTTGCGTTTAATGTCCAATTCCTGTTTATGTTTTTTCATCCTGATATCTTAACTCAAATGTCTCTAAATCTTCAAATGCACTTTTTAAAGCCCAGATGAATTGAGAGGGAGTAAAAGCAAGGGCTTGAGCATCAGATGGACCTGCACAAGTCCAGGCTCTGCTGCTTGGTCATTAACATCTCTGGACCTCTATTTCTTCACCTATCATATGGGCTCCTGCTCAGAAGAGTTATTGTGAGCATCAAGAAGATAAAGAACACGGAGCATTTAGCCCAGTGACTGGGAGCACTGTGAGGGCTCACTGAACGATAGCTATTCAAGATTAAAATCCCCATTTCCAAGAGCAGTTGGCTCTTTGATTATCAAAGCCATTGAGACTTCAGGCAAGGAAAGAAAGAATCTTCTGAGTAGAGTTTTAGCAACAGATGAGATCCCCGTTCACAGGGAGAATGAACAAACACACAGACAGGAAGAAAGCTAAGCAAGGTCAACCAAAATCTGGATGCAAAGACAAACAATCCAGGGAATGATGCCAATAGAGTAATACCAAACTTCCAGTCCTCCTGACTGTGCTGTTCTGAGTTTCCTTCCTCAAGCAGCCAGTATCTCCTGCTTTTCAAGCATCTGAAACACAAACCCGGAGCCCTGACACCTACCATGCACTTTCCAAAACATCCATCATCAGGAACCTGTAGATCCCAGAGGTTTCTCCTCTATTAGGCATGATGATGGCTGTGGATCCAACCCCATCCCCTTATGGATTTTATAGCAAGGAAGTGGGGTGGTTCAATATCTCAACACAGGCTTTCTACAGGCAGCAAAATTTTTACTAACTGGCAGCTAGTGTGCCACAAGCAGAAGATGACCTTTGTTCATTATTTGGCTAGAACTAGTGGATGGTGGGATGAATGGACAGATGACAGATTAGGATGTCATTATGAGTTTCATCTGAGGCTGTGCCTTATCGGGAGGGGGAGGCTGTCCCAAATTCATCATGTGACAATTCAAACACATTAACATTTCCCAGCATCCTCATTAATCCCATGGCTCGCAGGGAGAGTTTATTTCAATTGACAAGATGATCAGGTCCACAAGAGAGCAGAAACTGGGCTTTCAATACCAGGTGTGCTAATTACCCTTCTCTGAGAGATGCAAGGCTCTATTCTGCAAAGTAAGACTTATTTTATATATAAAGTTACCCAAGTCTTTATCTAAACGTTTGGGACCACCTGAATTTCAGAATTGCTTTTTTTTTTTTCTTTTTTGGCATTTTAGAAAGGCAATATGGGGCATACACTGTAGAAAACATCACACCCACAGAGGGAACTGGAGCAGCAGACTATCATCCAACACAATATTTCCGCAGGGGAAAAAAAAAATGAACATTTACACTAAGTGCATAATAAAAATAAATAAAGGTCATTGGTAGCCACCCATCAGTTCAGGTCATGTTTTGCTGCCAAATCAGTTATTAAACTTGTCCTGGTTTTAAATGCCTTTTGGATTTTGGGGTTGGATTAGGGCTTATGAACTTAAATTGGTATCAGTTTGGTGTTTTTTAGAGACTAATTTTCAAAGGATTGACTAGAAATGAGTGACCAGAGACGCAGAGGAGATGAGGTGTAAGCGAGCACCTCTCCTCCCTAGTTCCGCTCAACCCCAGCCCCAGTCCCTGGGGTTCCCATGGGAAAGAACCTGGCAGGACCCCTGGCCAGGCAGGAGAGTCAAGAGCCCCCTGATTCGCCTTCTGGGCAAGGCACAGCATACAGCGTGGAGTGAACGTGTGAGGGGCTGTCCCCTGGGTAGCAAAACCATCTATGTCCTACTCCTAGGGCTGTCCTAGAGAGACATCATCACAGCCGCTCTTAACTAGGGAGTCCAGGTGGGTATGATCTTGACTTTTATTAAGGGAGTCCAGACACTCAAGGGCCAGGGTACCCAGGCACAAAGAACCTGCTGTTCCTTTAGAAAAACGTGGGTGGCTAAAAGGCAGCCACACTCCGACGTTCCAAATAGGACACAGGCACCTAAATCTAACAATTGTGTCCTGATGGAAACAGCTGGCTCTGAGTGCTCCCCACGTCAAGCACTGCTCTGAGTACATTCCTCCAGTTGGCCTCATTCCGACAGAAGAGGAGCCCGAGGCACAGAAAACTTAAGTAACGTGCTCAAAATCACATAGCTCATAAAAGCTAAGGACTGGAATTCAGGTAAGCCCAGCTGCAGAGCACATGTGCTTAATCACTAAGAGACGGTTTCCTCTGCCCAGCAAAAGCCTGAAAGTCTTGCAATTAATTTAGGGCACAATGTGGTGTCCAAAAACGAAAAGAGTAACTCATCACAAAGCAGGATTTGCCAGGCGACCCCAGGATACAAAAGGAACTGCCCCTTGCCAAGATAATATGATATGTACAGATACAGTTTTCTTTTAAACAACAAAGAAGGCCACTCCATACTTATGGCTTTGGTAGTCAAGTTAATATATGGAAACCAAATCTCCATAGCAAAACCTCTTTCGATGACTGCAGAGTTAATCACCATATTTAACCAATTCCTGTAAGAACTTCTAATTTGCCAGACTGTCAATCTCAGGGCGGGGCGGGGGGGGGGGGGCGATGCAACATCTGCACAAGCAATATGCAAAATAACAATTATTATATTGAAGTTGTTTTTTTCCTCTGTCCCATGCACCCCTCCCACCCCCAGAAATGCTCCTTTCCCTCAAAAACCTGCTTTTTTCAGGCACTACTGGGGATAGAGCAGAGAAGGGAGCAGACATCCCTATTCTCTGGAGCGTCTGATCTAGGCGACGTGGGGAGAGCAGCAGATAATAAACATGCAGTAATCAAGCTGTTTTGAGGTAGCATTAAGCGTCACGAAGAAATTGATGAGGGGATAGGACAGGGGCAGGTGGGGGGTGACTTTTAAATTGGGTCGTCTGGGAAAGACTCACTCAGGAGGTGACATTTGAGTGAAATCTCTGATTCCGCCTGCTCTCCACTCTGCACTGACTTAATTGCATCGTGCCTCCACTGCTTTACTCAAGAGGACATCTCTGCGGGAGTAGGGGACCGTGGCAGGATGATCGGAGCACCTGCCACAAGGGAGGTGACCCGCTTGGGAGGTCCCGGGAGCTCTGGTCTCCGTCCCCTCCCTGGCGCGCCACTGGCAGCTGGCTCTGTCCTTCCAACTCGGTCGTGGACACACTCATGCCTTCTAAACCAGCCAACAGACTTTCCGCTCTGAGAAGCAGGTGTTTTACCCCAAATGACAGTTCGCAAAGAGAGAGAGGGAATTATTGGAGAAGACGACTCTGATTGCTACTGCAGGGAGACATTTCAAGTGACTCGCCGGGAACAAAATGTGCTTGGCGGGTACAGTTAAATGAGATGCGACGGCGCTCCATGCTTTCATCCCTTGATTTCTGGCAACCAGGATCCCCTCCTCCGAAAGCTTCAGCAGTGGGGAAATTATGGTCTGAAAATCACAGCCACTTCTCCCCCACAGATCTGTCCTACTGCCTTGTTCCCCACCATCAGCCCCTCCCCCAAGCCACGCTAAGCTGTCTGTCCGAAAAACACGTGGTTCATCGTTAAACTGTGTTCAGTTCTCTATATATGACACCCCCCACAAACCCTTAACAAGCCCCGCCCCATCCTCACACCAAGCCTCTGACGTAGCTAATATTATTCCCTCCATTTTACAGATGAGAGCACTGAGGCTTCGAGAGGCTACATAGCTTACACCAACACACACCTCGGAAGCAGCAGGGCAGGCACAGGACTCGAACACCCAGTCCACCTGATTCTCAAACCTGCTGTTAACCACCAACATAGGCTACTTCTCTTGGTTCTCTCACTCAAAGAGATTTGCCCAAGGTCACACAAACAGTGCATCAGGAACACCAATTAGATAAACTAAGTTAAGCTGCCATAATGAACAACCCGAAAATCTCAGCGGCTTAGTGCAACCCAAGTTCATTTCCTGCTCACCCCACCCACCATCGACACGGGGCTGTGCTCATTTCGGTCACTCGAGGACCCAGGCTGATAGGAGTTTTTGTCTCAACACAAGCTTTCACCATCAACAAGGCAGAGAAAGGAAACTGCCTTGAGGGCTAGCCCTTAAAGCACCCACTCTCGATGCCATATGTCACTGTCACTCATGCATTTTTTTTTAAGATTTTATTTATTTATTTGACAGAGAGAAATTACACTGAGAGGCAGGCAGAGAGAGAGAGAGAAGGAAGCAGGCTCCCTGCTGAGCAGAGAGCCCGATGTGGGACTCGATCCCAGGACCCTGAGATCATGACCTGAGCCGAAGGCAGCGGCTTAACCCACTGAGCCACCCAGGCGCCCACTCATGCATTTTTAAAGAAAGCAAGTCACAGGGCTGCCCCTGATGCCGAGGAGCCCAAAAGACCCGGGACTACTTGGTAAACAGCACTAATGACTATCCCACCAAGCCCTGGGGAGGAGCGTCCCCTTGCCGTGTCCATCTTGGACAAAGTGTTCACTAGGCCCCTTGTGGACAAAAAACCTCAGGTGGTTTCTTTCTTTTCCTGCCCCTGAGCTTCCTTTTTGGTTTATTTGCTCCTGAGAATGAAACATCAGAGAGACCGATTCTGTCTAACCAGGCCCTTTCTTTATCAGTGGCTTTGCATGAGCAAAGGTGCAGGGCGATTTTAAGATCTCGGGGAGACTTGCTGTATTTTTAGCTCATTTACCTGGTGCCTCAAATCGCAATGGATTTCGGGTCATCTAGGACGCGTTAACAGAAAACCTCCATCTTCCCGATTGGGCTTGAATATTTAAGATTTTGAAAGCTCAGCTAGGACCCGATTTAATTTTAAAAGGGGAGGGGGGTTGCTTTTGAACTTCAAGAAGGAGGCTGGAGGCACAGCAGGAGCTACGTGAGCAAAGGGAAGAAGCCGAAAAGCCCTGTGGTCTTGAAAGAAATGCTCCAAAGCTGAACCGCGAAAGCTTCCAGTCGGTGAGCCTTAAATCAGACTTCAAAAGTGCCACTAGTTTAAATATTGTTTATAGGACTGGTGTATTGCTAGTCCTTCCTCTGGCTGGATTTTAAATATTCCCTAATTTGATTACTCGGGGGAGAAGCAGGCAGAACCAACGTTAAATGAGCTTCACTGTTAATTATTCAGAGGGCTTTTTATTGTGTAATCAAACATAAAGTCTTACAAAAAGCTTGGAGGCACATTCTCACCCCGCCCTCCCCAGCCCGACTTCCATCGCCTGTGTGCGATGCTTGCATTGTGGCCGTGGGCTGCTAGATGCTCGGCAAAGTCCTGCCATCCACGAGAGCATGACTTCCTTCATGTCTGTGCTAGCAAAAGCCTCCGACTTTGCTACCTAGAGCCCCGTGCCACAGAAGCCAGTCTGAGGCAAGTTTTAGCTCCCGTATCTTTTACCTCCTATATCTGAGCATCTCCCCAGCACTCAGCAGCCCTGTCAACGCGTCCCTTCATGAGTCTGATCTGGCCATCTCATTCCCTCATGTCCCTGCTCCGTGCTAAGTGACAGCCAGCTAAATGATCTGAAGGATCCCAGCCATCCAAAACCCTTTCGCAAGAGAAAAAGGAAATAAAGAAAGGGCTGGATGGAAGGATGGATGGATCAGTCAATCTACCAGTAGGAAGGTAGAGGGCTTTGAAAGCGCACGTGCTGAGTCTCCCCACTTGCTTATCAACTGCCCTATAGCCCCAAGTTCAAAATCCAAAAGGCTCTGAACACTCAATTTTTCCATAACCCATTTGACAGTAAAACTTGACGTGAACAAAACTAGATTTGGTGGCAAAATTTGACCTGAAGCTATTTACATTCTTTATCCCACTTAGTGTAAATATATATATATATATATATATATATATATATATATATATATATATATATACCAGTGTGTTTGGTTCCAGGATGCTGTCCCCGACCCCACTAGGAGGATCATGGTAACATATGGTATACGCATGTATACCCTTTCCCAAAATACCAACAGGGCAACACATCAGGTCCCTTGGGTTTTAGATGAGGGATTACAGGCATGTCACCCACAAAACCTGCCGGAGGTTCAGTCTCGTACTGAGAAATTTCCCAACCCATGCGGGGAAGACCCAGGATTTAGGGTATCTGAAGTTTAATTAATTGGGGGAGGGCAGTGCTTTAAGAAAAAGAATATAAAATTACAACAGAAAATGATTCACAGACCTGTACCCCTGAAGCAAATAATACATTATATGTTAATAAAAATAATAATAAGATAAATGAAAATAAATTTAAAAAAAAAAAGAAATTAGGTACAGGGCCCCAGAGGAACCCATTCCAGTGAGGGTCATTTGTTTCACTGTGAATCTGTATCTGGGTGAGTGACTTGAGCCCTGCCCCCGCCCCACCCAGTCTGTTTTCGCATCTGTAAAATGGGATGGCAACAATGTAATGTTTTATTGAGAGGATTCAGTGAGAATGCACAAAAGTATCTTGCACATAGCATCGTACAGAGTTCTGTTCAGTACACTCCAAACCAGTGATTTTCACCATGGAACCCACTTCACAGGCTGTCCCCAGTCCCCCCGCGCCCAGTAACTCACTCTCTGTGTTACTTGGGAGTGTCCCTCGTGGGGGGATTGTTAAGCCCAAAAGCTGAATGGACTTTTCAGCTCACTCCCAGAAGTACCTGCTCTGGAGTAGACCTGCCCTGGGGTCTAAGAGAGGACCCAAGTCCTTGAGGGGCCTGGGTGGCTCAGTGGGTTAAAGCCTCTGCCTTCGGCTCAGGTCATGATCCCAGGGTTTTGGGATTGAGCCCCGCAATGGGCTCTCTGCTCAGCAGGGAGCCTGCTTCCTCCTCTCTCTGCCTGTCTCTCTGCCTACTTGTAATCTCAGTCTGTCAAATAAATAAATAAAATCTTTAAAAAAGAGAGAGAGAGAGAAAGAGGACCCAAGACCAAAAGGCAGACAGACGCAGATCACACACATTCTGCCTCTCTCACCCCACTGTGTAAGCAGGGGTCCCTCCTAACCTCAATTTCCACGGACAAGACCCAGCTATGGCAATGTGTCCCTCTCACTTCTTCATCCACACAGGGGGTGGGGGGAAAAGAAAAAAGCCCATCACAGAGAACAGCCACCATCCATCCTCCACTTATTGCATTTCCTAAAAGCACTTGTAGTAAACCGAGGCTCTGGGAACGGAAAACTCATTAAGCTGTTTCTCACTCAGGGACCCGGGTGGAAGCAAGAGCACAATAAAAAAAATCAATAAGGACAAGTCCATGGGACAGAGGTGGGAGCACTTCGTCACGGCGCCTAAGGTAACTGCCAGCACGCGACGCGACAGCTTGGCTGCTGCGGCCCCCACTTCGGTGGGAGGCGTTTCTGCCCATCTTTTCTCTGAGGGAAATTTTTTTCTCATTGGTTCTCTGAGCAGGGAGAAGTCAGAACCGCATGCTGTTGGGGCAGTTTTTGTAAATTTTAATTAAAATGGTTATCTGGGGATTATAGGAGAAATGACATTTGGCTGGACGCCACTTGGTGGGGAAGGGGAGGGGTGGCTGAGGCGCTGGTCCATAAGACATCACCAGAGGGAAGTGGACTCACCTCACCCCCACGATTTTTAATCAATAACAGTCATTTCTCTGTCTCGAGCTCACTCTCTCTTTAACTTGGCCAGAAAATAAGAAACAGGCGATTCAACAGATACGGTTTTCTATACACTAGAACGCGCAGTCACCGCTAAGAGAACATCAGGAAGTCTATTCTTTTCACTCGAAGCTCTTCCTAACCCTAAACTCATCTACCCAACAAACAAGCACCATGAAATCATAACGACAAGAGATCGAGTGTAGGGAGGCAAATGCAGTTGAAAAAGCAGGTTGCTGCACCTGCGCCTTTACCTACAACATGAGTATAATGCCCATCCCCACCTACTTCATAACATTAGTAAAGAACCCCAGGAAACGACATGCAAACTCACTCTGAACATGTTAAAAGGCTGAGAATTACTGCTTATAATTTTTAGAGGCCACCTTTTAACATAATTGTCATGTGCCAGGTTCTATGCTTAAGAAGTGCTTTGGGGTCTATTAACCAGCTCTGCCTTCCTACTAACCCCAGGGGGCACTATTTTAATCGCCAGTTGGAAGAGGAGGGAGTTGGGGCTCAGAGAGGTTAAGTGATTTGTATGAGGTCACACAGCTGAGTCATGGCAGAGCCAAGAGTGAATCCTGGGCCTGTTCGCTGAACACTGTTTATTAAACACTGAGCTCATCAAATGCATACTTTCCATGGTGTCACAACTACAATTGCTCTCATGAAGAGTGTCATTATTTTCTTGCTCCTTCATCAGGGTGTGCCTAGATCTGAAAAGGAAAAGCCTTTGTTTTTGTCACAAAGTTGCTATGGAGACACTGTGTGCCTCTGTCTCCAGAGAGGCACAGAAAAAGCAGCAGAAGCAGCAAACCTTTAAAAAAAAAAAAAATCCTCCAGGAATATTCCTAACAAAAATTGAGGGAGGGAACACAGCAAGTCAGCGCACTGGAACTCTCACAAAATTGAATTCCCCAGGAAGTTTCTAGATCAAACTCGGGGCTAAAGGGTGGTCCACTCTGACGATGGGGGAGCACTCGATTAAGAATCAGGAGACCTAGCTTAGCCACGGTGACCCAGTTCACTGGGTGGCTTCAGATAAGTCCTTTTCTCTCTTCCGACTTCAGTTTCTGCACCTACAAAATGAGGACTTTGAAAGCAAAGCTCCAATCAACTCCACACAGCAACTAATAATTCTTCTGTGCATTTAGAGCTTGTCAGGGCCAAGACAGCACTCGCGAGAGCCTGGCAAATGGAGTAAATGAAAAAAAATCAGGCTGGGTCTAATGCAATAGGGAGGGGTGAGGTCTGTGGCAAATGGCCTAGACAGCTAAAGGGAAGAACTTCTGTCCAGCTCTAGCCACTTTGCCACGTGAGAATGGGAATCCAGGGCTTACTGTTTTCAAGAGAGACCAATAACCTAGGTGGTTATATAAAAATCTCCCCAATTTGTAAAATTCTGGGCAGTTAATCACGTCTCCCCGTGGGCCACCAGTTGGCCCTTTCTCCTTCTGAGAAAATGTAAGGAATCTCTCAGGGAAAGCTTTCCCTTTGTTGCCCCAAAGCAGTCCGTACTGAGGTAGAACACAGCAGCTAGTTAACACTGCTTCTAAGTGAAATATAAAAAAATAGAGAGGCAGCATATGGGGATTTAAGTCAATTCAGACTGAGTCAGTTCAATAAAGGGCAAGCGAGATGCTGAAACTGCCTGTCACATCATCCCCTGCATTTTATTTTTCTGCCACTCTCAATTAATCAAAAGTGTCAGCCCTTCACTTTGGATTTCCTGGCTAAGGTTGTTAATTGAATTTTAATTGATGGCGACTTTAGGAGCACAAAATGAAATCGTGGCCCAAGGAAGATGCACACGGAGCTCTGGATATGGAAAGCTCTTCCGAGACCATCCCAACCCGTCCTCCCTGTTTGCTAGACCAGGAAACGGAGGCAAGATGGTAACTTGTTCAAGGGCCCGCTGAGGTCCCCTGGCTCCGAGTTCAGTGCTCACTGCAAGACTCCAGGCTTCCCCTGGGCCACAATGTGCCGAGCCTTCAAAACAACATGGAGCTAGAGTCTGGTTTCCAGAGTCTGGGATTCATATGGGGCCAGAGGAGACAGGATGAGGAGACACCGCTGCGGTGTCAGGACAAAGGGGACCCTGTACCAAGCTCCTGATCCGTCAAAGGAGAGAACGTGCCATCTTTGGGCATTTGCTTTTTATCACAGTCATTTGGTAGCCCATGTGCTCCCTTGGAGAGCTGGGTAAACCCACCTTGTCCTTCCCCTGTGCCACCAGGAAACCCCTCCCCTCTCCCAGGGCACCAAGGTTCGACCTGCCATCATGGCCCCACAAGGTAGCCAATCAAAACACTACTTCTGGGGGCGCCTGGGTGGCTCAGTCGGGTAAACATCTGACTTCGGTTCAGATCATGATCTCAGGGTTCTGGGATTGAGCCCCACATTGGGCTCAGTGGGGAGTTTGCTTGTCTTTCTCTCTCTGCCCCTCCCCCTGCTTATGCTTGCTCACTCGCTCTCTCACAAATAAAATAAAAAATAAATATATTTTTAAAACAAACAAAAAAACCCTCTACCTCTGACCCCATGCAGTGGGCTCCATGATACGAATCCTGCTGGAGACAACGATCTCCACCCGTTAGATAGTTATGAGAGGTAGGTGCAGCCTTTGGTGCTGTCTCTTCTCCCTCTCTGCTTTCTGAGGGTATCACAACCCTATGATCAAAAAGGTGACCTCAGTGGGCCCTGCAAGAACTTCCCTTTTAAATGTTCTCAAACAGAACTGTCCCTGTTGATTGAGTATAAACCACAGCCCAGGGTTCTAGCCGCTGAGGGCCTACTTTGCCCCACCGTGAGCCTGGCATTTTCAAAGTCACGAAATATCATCAGCATGGGACCAAGGACACTTTCAATGCCCCCCAAAAGGGCATTGCTGAAAGAATTTTTAAGCAAGGCATAATAATTAGCGTTGGTGTTAGCCTGACTTGGACTGGAATCCTGGCTCTGCCCCTCGCTAGCTTTGTGACCTTGGGAAAATAAGAAACCCTCTGGAAGACTTGGTTCATGAGTTAAATGAAGACATGACCTGGCACGGTACACTCCGAAGTGATATCAATCATGCAAGAGGGTGGTGTGAACACACACACACACACACACACACACACACACACACATACACATACACATACATACACAACCCATCCTCTCTGATGGGTTCCTTTCCTCCCAAAACTCCACATTCTCCTTACAAGATTTTCTCTATCTACCCCTACTTACCTTCTAGGACTTGTCATCTAGGCCCTTCCATCCACCACAACCATAGCTCCTCTCCCTACCCGGAAAAGAACGCTATCCTATCAGACACATTCACTTCCCTAAATGTCAGGTCTAGAATTTTCTCCATCTTGTACTCTTCAGAAGACCCCAGTAAACACAAATCCTGATTCTTTGAGGGCCTGGTGTCAACTTGGTGAACAAGAAGTTGATCCATGGAATTTGGGGTCAGACCACCAAGAGGTAGCTAAAGAAATGAGATCCATCCTCCTACAGTTTTAAAAAATCAACTCCCTGGGCGCCTGGGTGGCTCAGCTGGTTAAAGCCTCTGCCTTCGGCTCAGGTCATGATCCCAGGGTCCTGGGATCGAGCCCCGCATCGGGCTCTCTGCTCAGCAGGGAGCCTGCCTCCCCCTCTCTCTCTGCCTGCCTCTCTGCCTACTTGTGATCTCTATCAAATAAATAAATAAAAACCTTAAAAAAAAAAAAGTCCAGAACTCCTCTGGTCCCTCATAACATAGTTGGAATATGTGTTTGGTCCCCTGAGGTGACTACTTGGTCAACCGTGGTGTTCACTTCAGATAAAACCCATTTTAAATTATCTTGATCTGTGACAGAAGGTCACCAAGACCCAGGACATGTGTCCCGGTGTTTGGAAAGAACCAAAAGAAATTCACATTCAGAGCCAGGTTTTGTTTTTTTTTCTTTCTTAGTTTCCTTCCTTCTCGCCTCCCTTTTTTCTTGTCTCCCTTCCTCCCTCTTTCCCGTCTAGTCACCCTCCTCCCTCCTCCTCTCCTTCCTTCCATCACCCTGTTCTCCCTCCCTTCTTTCTGAGATCGCTCTTCCCTCTCTCCTTCAGACCAAGAAATTCAAAATTCCTGTACTCCGCGTCACCAGCCGCAAACCAAGCCGGCGAGCCTCCACACTCAGTCTGTCTCGGACCAGTGGGGGATCATCCCCCCAGAGCAGCATGGTCTCCATGAACCCCGGCTCAGATGAGCCCCCGAGTGTGATCACCCAGGCGACAGGCAGCAAGGACATTGAGGACAATGAATCCTCTTCAACCAAGCCTGATGAAGAACCCCTCCATGTCAGTAAGTCCTACCCGAGAGCTGACCAATCCGCCTTGACTCTTTGCCTCAAAGCCAGACATCAAGAACCCCTCCTGCTCCAACCTTGACCCCCCCACATTCAGTTAGTTAAAGGAGACACAGGGGTCCCCTAGCCCTGTTCAATTTCCTTGGTCCCTTTTGATTCCCCCCCCCCCAGTGAGTATCAGAAATATACCCTCTAACTTGGATTACTCTGAGCAATTTCTCTGTGAGAGACAGCCCATGGTCATCAATTGCTCTCTTTAAAATTTTAGTAATATATTCCATTCGGCCCAACTTATATAAAATATTGCCATTTCAACACGTAATCAATACAAAATTATTAATGCGATATCTCATATCTTTTTCATACTGAGTTTTTGAAATTCAGTATTGACTTTTTCAAACAACTTTATGGAAGTCTAATTTACATACGATAAAATTCATTCTTTTTAAGGGTGCAACTCAATGACTGTTAGTCAATTTACAGAGTTGGGTAACTCTCACCATGATCTAATTTTAGAACCTTTCAATCAAGCTAAATAATTTTAGAGCATTTCAGTCAAGCTAAATGAAAACTCGTATCCATTGGCAGTCCCTCCCCTTTGCCACCCCCCAACCCCAGGCAATCATAAATCTACTTCCTGTCTCTAGGAATTTGTCTTTTCCTAGCATATTACATATGGAAGTTGTATCACTCTGTGACCCCCATCCCCACTCTGGAACAAGTTTTTTCAGTAGTTCACAATTTGTGGGACACAGGTTCTTTAGAAAATCCATTAAAAGCCATAGGTCCTTTCCCCAGAAGAAAATTTATACACACATATATGCACAGTTTTGCATGCTCTTTTAGGAGGAGCCTACGGACTTCCACTAGACAGAAGCATAACTAAGGGGCACCTTGATGGCTCAGTCCATTAAGCATCAGTCTTTGGCTCAGGTCGTGATCCCAGGGTCCTGGGATCCCTGCTCAGTGGGGAGCCTCCTTCTCCCTCTCTCTCTGCCCTTACTCCCTGCGAGTGCCTGCTCTCTCTCTCGTGCTCTCTCTCTCTCTCTCTCAAATACAATCTTTTTTTTTTTTTAAGATTTCATTTATTTATTTATTTTTCAGAGAGAGACAGAGAGATACAGAGAGACAGAGCACAAGTAGGCAGAGTGGCAGGCAGAGGCAGAGAGAGAAGCAGGCTCCCTGCTGAGCAAGGAGTCCAATGCAGGACTCAATCCCAGGACCCTGGGATCATGACCTGAGCTGAAGGCAGAGGCTTAACCAACTGAGCCACTCAGGTGTCCCCAAATACAATGTTTAAAAAAAGAAAGAAAGAATTGTAACTAGATTCCCTAAGTCATGTAAAAAAAAAAAAAATTATTCTCCGAATTTTCTGGCCTGAGCAGGTATAGTCAAAGGAGATAGGAAAAGAAGGGATTTATGCAGAAAGAGTAGGTAGAAGGGGGAAAACAAGAGAAAGGATCATAAAAGAGGCTGACCGGTGCAAAATTATTGCTTTCTGGTGCATGGGATCTCTTCCTTAAGGCCACATCTCCTGTGTCCCCTCAGTGGCACCCAAACTGAGGCCTGCCTTCTTAGCCAGGGCTCTTTCACACCACCTAGAATGCCCATCACAACAACCAAGGTCGGGTTGGGCTGATCTGAAAAAGATTGGGGTGGTACAGATTCGAGGAGGTTGAACAAGAGGTGAAGGTAGACCAGAAAGCCTGACTGAACCCTTATCATCAAAACCAAAAATGGGCAGAAGGGCAAAAACCCAGTTAGTGGTCAGGACTCAGAGCAAGGACTACCAGTGAGAAACAAATCCTACCCTTATCCACAAGCAACCATGAAAGGCTCCACACCCTGAAAAGCTGTTTGCTGAACAGATTATCTAAGATAGAGTGGCACGAAGATCAACCCTCCATAGACGTGTAGCTTTTACAGATATCTTGAACCTTCTTACATTTCAAAACCTATCTACTGATCAGCTGCTGAGTGCCTGGAACCGAGAATTACAGTTCCTGCCCTCCCCCCAAGCTTACGTTTTATTTTATTTTATTTTTATAATATTTTATTTATTTATTTGACAGAGATCACAAGTAGGCAGAGAGGAACAGAGAGAGGAGGAAGCAGGCTCCCTGCAGAGCAGAGAGCCCGATGCGGGGCTTGATCCCAGGACCCCGAGATCATGACCGGAGCCGAAGGCAGAGGCCCCAACCCATTGGGCCACCCAGGCACCCCGCCAAGCTTACATTTTAGAAGGAAGAAGCAGGGGTGCCTGGGTGGCTCAGTGGGTTGGGGCCTCTGCCTTTGGCTCAGGTCATGATCTCGGGGTTCTGGGATCAAGCCCCGCATTGGGCTCTCTGCTCAGCAGGGAGCCCGCTTACCCCTCTTTGCCTGCCTCTCTGCCTGCTTGTGATCTGTCAAATAAATAAATAACATCTTAAAAAAAAAAAAAAAGGGAAGAAGCAAATGATATGTGATTGAAAGATCATAAAACCAAGGCATGGGCTAGAGACAGACTGGTGGCAGGAATGCGGCTAGCCAGAGTGGTCAGGAAAAGACCCTCTCAGCTCTGACATTTAGGCTGAGATCTGAGGATACGAAGCCGGGGAAGGAGGCAGGAGTCAGAGTGGGCATCGTCTTTGTAGGGTCAGGTAAGGACTTCAGAGTGATTCTGAGTGTAAGAGGAAGTCTCTGGAAGGCTTTCAGTATAGGAGTAACAGGATCCGGTTTTCTTTTCAAAGGTGTCTGTGTGGTTATTAGTGTCATATCCATGCTGTGTGTCTTTTAACCCTGAAAGCCTTGCAAGTAAGAAGCGTCTCCAGCTTCAAGAACGGGCTTGGTCCAGAAGCGGCACCAGTGGCGGCAGGAACGAGGGAGGCAGCGGAGGGGGAAGGGGACTGTGATGAGCAGAGGGTGGACGGCGCCATCTCTGCAGACACCCGAGACACCACTGAGCCGTCCCCAGTGGCTGCCTCCCCCCACATCTAACCAGCTGACTTGCTCCCATCAGTCCCGTCTCCTAAAGTCTTTTGAACCTTCTCTCTGCATTTCCGTTACTTCATCTTAGAAAACTGGGGCACGTAGGCTAGTTTCTGACACTTAAGTTTTGCTTCATACACAAGGGCTTTGTTAAAAAAAAAAAAAAAAGTGGGAATGATATTTTAATATTTGAGAGATTTTATATAAAAATTTAGATTAAAAACAACAACAATAGCAACACTGTGACAAGAGTGGACCCTCGACCCTGCACAGTGTTTAACTAGAGCTGCTCTTCTTAGGTGGGGCACGTGCTGGCTAGTTTTCCCCAGTCTCCATCAGTCCCTACTCCCCCCAATCACTGCTCCCAGTTGGCCAAGTGCATGGCCATTTACTGTCTCATTTGCCCCACTGTATTCCTGAGAATAAGGATGATAAGGATCACCATGACGACAGTACAATAGTTAATACTTAAGAAGATTTTATGTATCGGGCACTATTCTAACTTCTAATATATACATACTAAGTGTGTACACACACACGAATGTATATATTTGCATATAAATTCAATGAATCCTTGCAACAGTTTTACGCCTATTTTGTAGGTGAGAAAATTGGAGCACAGAGAGATGACATCACTTGCCCAAAGTCACACATCTCGTAAGTGATGAGGCCAAAATTTGAACCCAGGCAATCTAGCCCTTATGTCACAGTCACACTTCATCTATATGCTTTACCCAAGTCTCTAGAAAAAGTGGGAAATGAAAGACCAGGAGGGAAACTCGATTTTTCTTACACTAGCTCCTGTCACCATCTGGTGCCTGCCACCTGTAGGTACCTGAGTCTGGAACACTGCTTTTCCCTGGCCCGCACTCCCATTTCCTCTCACCCATGTGGACTGCTACAGCCTCCTTGTCTTCTTGTCTTGCCCTCACATGTCTATGCACTCTTCTCCCTGTTGAGTCAGAAAGAACTTTCTGAATGAAAAATCCGATATAAGGGCACTAGAGTGGCTCAGTCAGTTAAGCGTCTGATTCTTGATTTCAGTTCAGGTTATGATCCCAGGGTCCTGACATTGAGCCTGATGTTGGGCTCTGCAGTGGGCATGGAGCCTGCTTAAGATTCTCTCTCTCCCTCTTTTTCTGTCCTTTCCCCCCAGCCTCTTTTTTTAAAAAAGGAGGTGGGGCAACTTGGTGGCTCAACGGGTGAAGCGTCCAAGTCTTGATTTCAGTGCAGGTCATGATCTTAGGGTCATGAATTGGAGCCCCTTGTTGGGTGCCATGCTCAGTGGGGCATCTGCTTAGGATTATTTCTCTCCATCTTCCTCTGCCCCTACCCCCACTCTCTCTCTAAAAAAATAAATACATAAGTATATAAATACATAAAATATTTTTTTTAAAATCTGATATAGATGTTCCCAGCTTAACATCTTTCAAGATTCCCCATTGCCTCTAAGACTTCGCCTCTGATCTTGTCACAGGCTTTCATAATAAGCTTAGCTCTTACCACTTCTCACCTTACACCAGACACTCCAACCTCACCAAAATGCTTTCCTCTTCTTAAACAATGCACATTCTTTCATGTCACTGTCTGCAGTGTTCCTTCACCTGTGACCCTTTAGTCTGGTGGACTCCTACTCAACCCTCAAGACCCAGATCAAATGTTCCCTCCACTGTGAGGTCTTCCCTAACACTCCTGGGTTCCCCCCTCTCAATTCTCTTAGTACTTTGATCTTTGATTTTGCTTTTATTGAGCACTTAAATTTTAATTTACAACTGTGTCTCATAATAAGTAGGAACTCCTTCTGGCTGGATACAAAGATCTGAAAAATAGTGCCTTAAAACAGATAAAAGTCCATTTTTCTTGCAGATTAAAGAAGACCAGTCCATGGCTGGTATGGCTCCCAGAGGTCACTGGGAACCCGGCTTCCTTCTGTTTTTCTTTGCCACTGTGCTCGGCATGGCTTTATGATCAAAATGGCTGGAATGCCACTCATCCCAGCCACATGCTAGGCTGAAAGCAGAAAAAAGTAGGTGACGTTAGAGAAGTGCTTACTCCCCACTGAGTGGAAGCAGTCTTCTCAGAAGCTTCATAAAACAGTTCTACTAAACCCTCATTGTCCAGAATTTCATCCCAAAGGCACACCTGGCTGCAAAGATGTTGGACAATTGGTCTAGTAAATGCTTACCCTCACACACACACACACACACACACACACACACAAGAACATAAACACACGCATGCACACTGATATACACACACACACATGCACACACATATGCACATATTTCTATCACTAAGGTAGACAGGGGAGAGGAACATGAGCTCGCTACTGGTGTGGAACAATGACGTCTTATTCACCCTCAGCCCAGCACACACCGGGTTCACAAGGACCAGGAGATGCATTTCCACCAGAGGCCTACGTCCCAGGGAGAAAGTCTTTCTACATTCAATTCCCCATCCTCCCCCTCTATTTATGCCTTAACCTCCCTCCCATTTGTCATGGCCTTAACAAAAGTAGATTAATTTCCCAGACTTCCACTGCCTTCTGAAACCTCCTCAAATTTTATTCTGAATTCATGAATCCTATTCTGAGAGACACACCATTTAACCAAGGTCTAATTTCCAGGCTGGCTGCATAATGAAGTCTTTGTGGAGGGAAATCACTGGGGACAGCAGGTTGTGGCCTCTCCATGGGCTGATCGCCTCCCCAAATCAATGGCGAGGGGAGTCAAAAGACACCAAAGCCCAGGCCGTTCCTCCTGCTAGTCTTGAAGCTCCCAGTCCTGGAACTGTTAGAGGAGAAACACATTTGAACAGAAGCTCAGAAAGATGGCTCCTATGGCGGCCAACGTTCCTCCGGAACCCAACCCTATACAACAAAAAGACCTTCTCTGTTTTTCCCCAAAAAGGAAGAAACAAGATTAGTCACTCAAGAGTGAGGTTTATGGACTGGCTATGGATGAGAGAGGGAGGAAGGAAGTCAGAATTTTTTTGAAATTTGAAAACAGAAGGTGCCATTGTACGTAAACAATGGATAATGTCATCCCCATAGCTCTGAGAACTGAGGACCAAGCAGGTTTCTCTGAGTGTGGGTCTCATTATAGGGCCCTATTCCTCAGGGAAACATATTTTGTGACATCTGCACCCCCGGCAAACAAGTGTCTGCTCCCAGGTAGCCTTGAGGGGTAGATGTAGACCTCCGGAGTGCCCAGGATTCATTTCAGTTCATAGGTCTCCAACCTCAGCTACATGATGGAGGGAGCTTGATACTGCTGGGCGCCAACCTGCCCAGAGGTACTGTTGACAAACAGGAAGAAAAACCTTTAGTGCATTAAGTGAATGTGGAAGCTTCCTCGTGATTCTCTACGAGAGAAGGCCATCTGCTGGTATCCACCTACCCTTAGGCTGGCTTGAGTACGGGTGGAGGAAGGAATGGGGAAGCAGTCGGATGTTGCGCCTCGGTTCCCAGGAGATAGGAAGAAAGTGGAGGAACCAGCCACAGCTTCCTTACTAATAGGCTTCTAGACACTCCCCAAAAATTCTGGGATGTGCTACATAGGGGAGGTGGGTGTGACGAGACAATGATGAAGACCAGATTCAGGTCAACTGGAATCATGCCCACAAATGACTAGGAGGATACAACACTAGGGAATGAGGAAGGTGGAGTGGAAAATGGCTGAATGCAGCCTAGAGGGCTCCAGGATCATTAAGGGGCAGCACCCTTGCCCTAGCACCCAGTGACCACATTCGTAAACAAGGCTGGATACAAATGGTGGTGGGAAGCACTGGGCTTCGCTCCCACAGGCATGGCTTTTGAGACCTGCACTTGCGTTGATGATGGGCACCTACTGAAGGGTGCAAAGTATCCCCACTGCCACTGTCCTCCTTTCCTGATGCCCCAAATCCAGCTCAAGTTTTCCCATATCCTTCCTTCCTTTTCTCTTCTCCTTAGCCACTCACTTCTGCAATCAGCAAGTGTTGACTGGGACCCCTCCATGACAAGCACAGTGCCAAGAACTTGCAAACGTGTATCCACATAAAACATGTAGGACTTCCACCATCCCACTTTTGGGGAAGCATACAGCTTACTCTAAGTATATTTCATATTCCAACTTTCAAATCAGTGTATTAGCTTCCTGGGGCTGCCATAATGCAGTCCCATGAACTGAGAGGCTGAAAACAACAGGAATTTATTGTCTCAGGCAGTTCTAGAGGCCGGAATCCAAAATCAAGGTGTGGCAGGGCTGTGATTCCTCTGGAACCCAGAGGGGGGAGCCCTCCCCTGCCTCTCCTAGCTCCTGGTAGTAACTGGCGACCCTCGGCACTTGGCTCTAGCTGCACCGTCAGTCCATCTGCCTCTGTCATCACGGGTCATCCTCTCCCTGAGTGACTGTCCCCTCTTGTTATAAGGACACCAGTCATAAAGGATCAAGGCCCCACTCCATGGCAGTATGACTTCATCTTAACCACATGCACGACGTCTCCATTTCCAAACAAGATGTGAATACTTCACATTCTGAAATACTGGGAGATTAGGACACCCACGTGTCTTTTGGGAAGACACGCTTCAACCCGTAACAGTCAGGCACAAAGATGTATTTCTGCACTAGGTAAAAAGCAGCAATGTTAAGTATGCAAGGAGAAGTCACCTAGCGCAAGGAGGAGGGCAAGAGCACTGAGGGGGCGGGGCGGGGGGGAGCGGCCGGAGCATGCGCACCGGCCCGAAGTCCACCCTTCCGCGCGCAGCAAGAATGAACCCCATCTCAAAGTCTTTTCCGAAAGCAGAAGGTCTGGATTTTTACAGGAAACCTTCCAGTTTTAAAAGGTTAGCCTCTATGTCAAATCAAACGAAACACGAGTGAGTAAGATTCAGCCTGTGGATCACCAGGTTGGAACTTCAGGAGCATGGGATCAGGAAGGGTTTCCCAAGCAAGATGATTTCTTCCCAGAATTGGAAACTGTTCTCTCTGGCAACACTAGGGTTTAAGGTCAGGGAGGGAAGTGGGAGGGGAGGCAGGAGAGAAAACAAGCAGCCAGATCCTGCAATACCTCAGAGGCCACAGGGAGGAAGGCAGGTGTTATCCAAAGGGAAAATGACAAGTCGCTGGTTTTAAGCAGGGAGGTGATATCTGCCCTACAACATTCCAACCAGTATTGGCTCTCTACACCTTGATCTATCCCTCTCCAGCTCACCACACACAGGAGCTGAGAGATACCAGCCCCGCCTGCCTTCTGGACAATGACCTCTCATGTTCCCATCAGATTTGCAGAAGCTGCTGGAAATGGTTCGGGAAGATGCCCGAAGGACAATCATGTTGGAAAATGGGATGCAAAGAAAAGCACCCAGGTACGTTCTCTTGACCCACGGGGCAAATAAAGGATGTCAGAATAGCAGTGATAACATTAGCCATAGCAGTTCCACGTTCCTGAACGTTTTTCTTTGTGACAGGCACTGAGTCATATACTTTGTCCATGTGTCTCATGTTGTTCTTACAACAACCCTCTGAGGAAGATCCTATTATCTTTATCTTACAAATGAGAAAAAGGGGTCTCAGAGAGGCTAAGCAACTTGTCCAAGGTCACCCACTAATGAATGGTAAGGGCACAACTTGAATGCAGATCCTTCTAATTCCAAAAAACATCCTCTTAACCACCACGCTGCACTGCTTCCCAGGAATTGTAAGAGCCTTTGTTCACTCATTTACTGAATGGTTATGAGTATGTCTGGATGAGGTACTAATTATTGCAGGAAGCCTTATAAAAGGAAAGCTCAGACCTAAAAGAATGAATAATAGGAGAACCTCATCTAGTCTGGGACAGGGACGGGAATGGGGATCAGAAAAGTTTTCTCCGAGGAAGAGACTGTGACTCACAGCCAACACGGGGCAGGTGAACATTTCAGGTAGCACGTGGGCAAATGCACTCAGAAGACACCATGGCACCTTCAAGGAAACTAAATGCGGCCAGAAAGGGGTAGAAAGAGGCATGAGTCTGTCCAGGGACCTTGAAAACCACATCCAGGATTCTGGTGTCTTTCCTAAGAACAACAAAGATCCTCAGAAGTGTCAAGCGGGTGACCTAGGTGATTGGCTCATGGCATCAGACTTGAGCCTGAAGGGTCCTCCTTCCGGTAGGAAGGCTTATCCACGGGATTTCTGGCCTCGAACAGCCTCAGAGACCATGCCAACTGGATCTGGAGTTTCCTTCCCAAGTACATACCCTCTGAGTTAGCTAATTACTTCCTGAAAATAAATGATGCTCTAGAAGAGCTTCTTCATTGCTTCCAGCCTACGGGGAGGCCCGTTATGACTTATGGGTTATTGTTATTACCGTAATTACAGTTCACCGAGCCCTTGCTCATGAATCACACCCACCGCTGCTTACTGATGACGAATTTCTGCTGCTGCTGTCTCGACTTGCATGGGGGGCTCGGAGGGTGGCCTGTGGAGGCATCCTGAGACCGTGTTGGCCCTCTGAGCCCTGGCTGCTGTTCCTGATTCACCAGCGTAGCTCCATGAGTCTCCCACCTTTGTAAGAACCCACGGCACGAACACCTGCGTTGGAGTCAGACTGACACGCATCTGAAAGCTAGAAAAGGTCCACTTAGCCTTCCTCTTTAGAGGAAAAAGGTTTTAACCTTTCCTCATCTATAAGATGAGATTTTGTGACTTCAAAGCACTGGCCTTGGAACCACGTAGGCTAGGCTGGATGGATCTCCGTCCTCATCACTGAACTGCTGTGTGATGTTGAGCAAGTGGCTTCACCTCTCTGAGCCTGATTCCAGTTCTGTAAAAGGAGGCTCAAGAGCCATAATATTCTCTTTGTAAAGCATTATGATGGTTGTGAAAACGATGTCTATTCCAATGAGTCCTTTTAAGAATTTAGGTGAAATGATGCATTTAACATAAGAGCACGGGCCTACCACATTACAAGCACTCAATCCATGATGGCGGCGGCGGTGGTCCCTTCATCCCACACACAGCCTCACGCAGAATCTTCCCAGTATGTTGCCAACGCAGACTTGTTAACAACCACCCGTTGCCAACAACCCACCATAGGGATGGAGAAGGGCAATGAGTGTTTTGCAGAAGGACCCTCCAAAGACAAAACCACACAAAAACAGAAAACTCATGGCGTGGCCTCTGTGTTCACTTCGGTGATCCAATAACCATGGAGACAGACCAAGAACCGGTTGAAATTTCCCATCCTCCTCAATTCCTCCAGGATCAAAATCTCCCTAATCTCTCCCCGAGGCAGCAGATATTGGAGGCTTCTCCGTAAAGCTGCCGAGACACAGTGAGGAAAAGTCGCACATTTTCCTTTGGCATCCTCACATTAGAATCTGGATTCCTTTTCCAATGGACGCCCCAGATCTGCTCCCCTAGGGGCTGACCTAGGAATCCGGGGTTTTCCAGAACCCCTAACAGGCAACTGGACCAGCCCCAGCCTCAAAGCCAGACTGCCCTCTGGTCGTCTTAGTCTCTTTGGGCTGCTGTTAACAAAAATACCCAGGACTGGATGGTTTACAAACAACAGAAATTTATTTCTCACCGTTCTGGAGGCAAGGAAGCCCCAAAATCAAGGTGCCAGCAGATTCGGAGTCTGCTGAGGGCCATCCCCATAGATGTTTTCTTGCTGTAACTTACATGGGGGAAGGGAGCTCCCTAGAGTTTCTTTTATAAAGGCACTAATCTCAATCATGAGGGTTCTGACCTCAGGAGCTGATCACTTCCCAAAGGCCCCTACCTCCTAACACCCTCACCTTGGGGGTTCGGATTTCAACATCCTCCTCAAGAGCCATAATATTCTTGGGGGGGATGCAAACATTTGGACCGTAGCATCACCTAGGAGGATGACCTTTTCTTAAAATCTTCTACCAGTCTTTTCTAAATGTCTCTGAGGGTCAGAATTAGCTGGGACGCTTGTTAAAAATATGAATGTATAGTCTTCATTCCAGACCCACTGAATTGGAATCTGCAGAGGAAACTGTATTTTTTAACAAGTGCTTCAAGTGGGCACCATTTCTCAGGATGCTGAGAAATTCTAAGGTTTCAAAATGGGCTCTCTGCACACCTGTATCAGAAGTGTGCGTGTGTGTGTGCACGTGCGCGTGCGTGCACATGCATGTGTAGTTCTACATGCAGCTTCTGGGCCTCACTCTAGGCCTGATGCATCCCCCCTGGGAGCATGTATTAGGACCGATCTCTCCAGGTGATCCCATGCCCAGCAAAGTCCAAGGATCCCTGCTCTAGAAAGAGAATTCTCCATCCTCCCACAGACACTTCCTGCCTCAGGGGCCCTGTATGTTCTGTGTGTTACTAAGAGACTTGTCTTGCTTTGCAGTATCTTGTCTATGCTCAAACAAAACAAGAGTGATTTGGCCTATAAAGACATGCAGACCACCCGCAAGTCAAGGTAGGAGGCACCCCCCGATCCCAGGGACTGTTGCAGCGGTGCCCCTCACCAGCCCGTCGGAAGGAGGGCAGGGAGGGGGGACTTTCTCCTTCTTCACTGGAAATAAGCCCCTTAATTTCTGGGGCTGGGGGGTGAGTGTCCAGGCGGCTCTTCCCCCAGTCAAACAGTATAAGGTTAAAATCTTCCAGTCGTGGTGAGACATGAACCAGGGAGAGCGTGGCATCCTGTACAGGACTGCCTTTTTCCTCTTCACTTGGGGTGGCTTTGA
Organism: Mustela lutreola; assembly: GCF_030435805.1. Lineage (NCBI taxonomy): Eukaryota > Metazoa > Chordata > Mammalia > Carnivora > Mustelidae > Mustela > Mustela lutreola. The sequence continues at coordinate 87,364,242 of NC_081300.1, read as the reverse complement.
ATGAGGGAGAGGAGCTCCAGCCCCATTTCATTTATTTATCTCGACTGTACTCATCAGTTCCTCCCACCCCACCCCGTGCCAGGAACCGTGCTAGGTTTGGAGGGATTCAACAGCAAATAGGACATATGTAGTCTGCCCTCGCAGAGCTCACCGTCCGGACTGGGTGGGCTCCTAACTTTTGTGCTCTGGACCCTTTCAGAAAAATGTTTTTTTCTTTTTTTTTAAGATTTTATTTATTCACTTGACAGACAGAGATCACAAGTAGACGGAGAAGCAGGCGGCGGGGTGGGGGAAGCAGGGTCCCCGCCGAGCAGAGAGCCCGATGTGGGCCCCGATCCCAGGACCCTGAGATCATGACCTGAGCCGAACGCAGAGGCTTCAACCCACTAAGCCATCCAGGCACCCTGCAGAAAAAACACTTTTAAAGGCACACTGTAAACCACAAAGGTTTGCGACAAAATATGCAGCACTATAGATTATGATATTATAATCAAATTGGGGATATAGTCATCTATGGGCTCCTTTAGCAATGAATTATATAAAAATACTTAGCAGCAGATCTAATGACTACTGTAATTTTAGATTAGGGTTGAGTGTAAATGACCTCTCGAAGTATCTGCCACAATTGCAACGTGTTGTGCAAATACATGCAATTTCTATTTCTGCTAAAGGTTGGTTGAAATAAAAATGTAACCTTTTTTCCATCTGCATTCATGGACGCCTTGAATCCTGCCTGTGGTTAAGAATCACTGGTCTAGGAGCACATGGGTGGTTCAGTGGGTTAAAGCCTCTGCCTTCAGCTCAGGTCATGGCCCCAGGGTCCTGGGATAGATCCCTGCATCGGACTCTCTGCTTAGCAGGGAGCCTGTTTCTTTCTTTCTCTCTCTCTCTCTCTCTGCCTGCCTCTCTGCCTACTTGTGATCTCTGTCCGTCAAATAAATAAATAAATAAAATCTTTTTAAAAAAACCTTTAAGCAATTAATAAAAAATAAAATAAAAATAAATCACTGGTCTAATGGGAGAGCCATGCATTTATTAAATAATGCCACAGAGTTAGCCATATAATCATGACTATGGAAAGTGTTCTGAAGGAAAAGTAAGGAGGACTGGGTGCATGATGGGCACTAGAGGTCTAAGATTGAGTTAGACATCTTCTTTCTGTTAAAAGAAGATTTAGCTAGCCTATGGTGGGGATAGGTGGGGATAGTGTTCCAAGCAAAAGGAACAGCCTATGCAAAGGGCCTGAGACTGGAGGAAGCTAAGAGGCACTGAACAGAAATCCATATGGCTGAAACTCAAGGAGAGTCAAGGAACAGGGAGACAGAGAGGAGCAAAGGGTCCTTTGTTGTTTATTTCTGCTTGTTCTTTTATCACAGCTAATACAACTACTTCCCTCACTTTCCACCTTGTCCCTGAGTCACATTGTCAGTGCTAGAAAAGAAGAGAGCCATCTCCAGGAGGGAGGTCAAAGCCAACACACTCCCCCAAAGAATTCATCTGCAGGGGTTGGGGCAGCTGGTTGGAATCCAAACACAAGGACCTCTGCGTACTATTACTGGGGCCCTGGATCCCAGCAAGATGGGATAAGTGCTCCATCCATCACCTGTCAGAGATAAGACCTCTAGATCCAGCCCCCTGAGCCTCTGGGAAAAGCAGCAAAGGTCAGGACCTTTCCTGCAGAGAGGGGTCCAGGAAGTGGCGATCCTCGTGAAGCAAGTTCTAGGTGCTACAAGGCCAATAGGGAAGGGTCAGCTGCACATCACAAGGATAAAAACAAAACAAACAAACAAACAAAAAACCAGGCTCATTCTCTAGAACCAGACAGAGAAGGCAGTCAAGTAAGCCTTCCAAGCATTTGGTAAAAAGGGAGACAGGGCAAGAGAGAAGGTGTAAGACACTGGTATTAAAGGACCTGGGAGAAGGCGCAGGGGAGGGATGGACATGGGCAAAGGAGCTTCACCCCCTTCTAGGAACTCGGACCAGCAAAGTCACAGGAGGAAGTGGCCACTCAAGGGATTCAGTCAGCCCACACCTTGAAAGGGTTCAATGTCATGAAGAGTTGACTGATCACAGATGAGGACAGTGACAGTCCAGAGCCGAGGTGCTTGCCCGAAAACTGGGAGGTGGTGGTACCCAGGTTGGGCTCTGGAGTCAGCTCTGTCTTCAAAGTAAACCAAAGTGAATGGTCAGCTCAGAGTCCAGTTCAAAGAAGAGAATCCTTGAGTGAAGAAGTGGTCTGGGGTTGGGAACATCAACATCATGACTAGAAGGACTTGACCATCCTGTCACCAAACCTGTAACTCAGGCCGGGGGGTTACATATTAATCGGTATAGAGAGGAAAATGGAAGGGGCCTAAGTAAACTTGTCCTCCAGAGGCAAAGATCGATTTTGTACAAATGAATCTGGGATCCAGAAAATATGTCATTCTGACAATACACAGAGACAGAAAGTCAAATTCAGACTAAGAGTCAGAGCAGGAAGAACTTGCTATAGACCATGAAACAGTGTTGGATTGGGACAGGAGGAGAAGAAACAAGAAGGGCCCTCCAGGTGGGGCATATGGGTAGAAGCAAGGGCCAAGAGATGGGAAATAAATATACTCAGTTCTATGACTGGTCCCTTAATTAGAGCCAGCTCCCTTACCTGAACCCGGAAGGCTAGCAGGTGTCATGGGAGCCCCGAAGGCACCCTTTTTATGAAAAGCAGGCTCCAGGCAACCTGACACTATCCTTTTGTGTTTCAGTGACAGATCCAGCAGTACAAGTGGAGAAAGCCACACCCAAGTCATCCAGAAGAAGTCTAAAAGGTAGGCCAGTTGGGCAACAGAACAAGCTGGGCAAAGGCACTGCGGCAACCACATTGCCTGTCTCCCCAGGGGTGTGGAAATAACCCAGTGCAGACCACACTCCCTGAAGTCATACACACTGCTTAAAGATAAGGGATGTCCAGGGCAAGGGGGTCACAGCCAAGATGGCAATGCAGACAATGACAATAAATTCACCCCAGGCATGGGGTGAAGCATTCCATATTATCTTACTTATTCCCCAAAACCAATTCTATGAGGTGGGAGCATTATCCCATTCTATGGAGGGGCAAACTGAGACCTGGCCAGGTGAGATGTCTTGCCCAAGGCCAAGAAATAGTGGTGCTGAGTTAGAGCCTGAGTCTCCCAGCTCCAAATTCCATTTTCATTGCACTGTCTTTAACATTTGCTGGCCTTAGGTGAACGGATGTCTCTCTGTGGGCTTACTTATTAAAGCCTGAACCACTAGCCTTATGTTGGGAAGATCTGTTCTTCCCACATCTAGGGGAATGTGAAGGGAAGATCCAGGTGAGGGTAGAGAACTGGGTGGTACAGAGAGTCTCCACAGCAGAGCACCCTGGGGCTCAGGGAGGCCAGCCTCATGGGTCTGATCCTGGGGCTCCATCCCTTAAGCCCTTTGTATCTGTGTCGACAGCCGCACCAACCGTGACATCATCCAATGCAAGACTGGCGTGTGCAGCTCCATGAGGGCCAAGTTCTACAGCGTGGCCCAAGAGGCTGGTTTCTGTCTTCAAGACAAGATGGAAATCCTTATGAAGTAAGGGCACACAAGCATCTATGCATCCAGAGGACACTCATCTAGTACCCAGGATGGGCCCGCTAATGTCAGGTGCTGGGGCTTAGCAGGGAATAAGGACATATTTCCTGCCTTTGGAGAGCCTAGAGTCTCCTGGAAAGTATGGGTAGAAACGAACAACATAGTTGATAAATATATAGGCACAAATTATAATCACTGCTATACAGAAAGAGAACAGGGTACTGTGAGAGAAAGAAACCATGAGGACCTAATTTAGGTTGGGTAATCCAGGAGGACATCTCCAGGGAGGTGACTTTAGGCTGAGCCCTGACAGATGAGGAGGAGCTGGTGATGTGGTAAGAAGGCAGCAGGAGAAGTACACACAAAACCACCAAAGTATGAAGGGATGTGGAAAATTTGAAGAGAAAGGAGTGTGGTGGGCTACTGGAAGATTTACTTTCCTACTCTGACCACCCAGTAACTGTCTCCCTTCCCAGGCTCCCCCTTGACTGTGGTCACCATTCACCCCCATAAAACCCATCCATTCCATTCAACTAAGGTTATATGGTAACTCTCACAATTTTTGTGAGAGTTATATTGGATATAATATATTATATTATTATATAACATATTATATAATGTTATAATATATCATATTATTATATAACACAGTATATTATAATATAATATGCTTATGTTATTATATACTGTGTTATATATATTGGTCTCTCACCATTTGAGAATGGAGGGGTCAGCTGCTCTGACTGTTCATTGGGAGATGACCTGCCCCCACCTTCTGGAAGACCCCAAGCTTATGAAGGAGACGAACAGATCATTACCACACAGGTTGATGAGGGCCAAAATGGGAGTGAGACTGGGACCAAGGGATCACGTGAAAAGGATATCTTGCCTAGCATGAGAAGCAATCAGAAGTCTTCCTGGAGGAAACATTTTCAGTTTAATAAAAATTGATGAGATTTCCAGGGTACATACTACATACCAGCCAAAGGGTGTAAGAGTTTTGTATTTATCATTTAGCCCTCACAAAAATCCTAGGAAGTAGGTGCTGTTATTAGACCCACCTTATAGATGAGAAAAGTGGGCACAGAAATGTCTCTTGTCAAAGGTAATAAAGGTGGAATTTGAGCCCAGAGAGTCACATAGGAAGAGGGAAGGAGGGTTGGGAGTTCCAGAGGAAAGCAACAGCAAAGTCTCGGAGGCCAAAAGGGGCACAGGGCACCAGGAACGGCCAGTAGATGTGTGTGGCTGGGGCTTGGGTTGCTTTCATGGTAATCAGAGAAAAAGATAGAGACCAGATCATAAAAGATCTTACTAGTCCAGCTATGGAGGTTGAACTTTACCTCAGAACTTTGTTCACTAGCCAAAGTATAAAATGCCAAGCTGGAAAATGCTGTAGAGGCTGAATAATCCAGAGCCTTGGAAGGCAAGTTACTCAGGAAACTTTATTGCAAGTAAAATGGAGTCACTGAAAGTTGTACACAGGTGTGTGGCACAGTTATGTTTATACTGGAAAAGCTCCTTAGAGAGCTAGAACATATGCCCAGAATGATAAAGGGGAGTGAAGAAGAGAGGAACCAACTTGAGTCAAACACCTACTTGCATCTGGCCCTAAGCTTGGCACTTCACCCACATTGTATCATTTAATCCTCACCTCCAAGAAACGGAACCATTATTAGTCTCCATTTTACAGTTAGAAAGTGTGTCAGTGCAATCAAAAAGTAGTAGGGAGAGAATGAAGGTTGATTTTTAAAAAAAAGAAAAAGAAAAAGAAGTGGTGACTGGATTTAGCACAAAAGGACCATTTCAGGACCCTGGAGAGAGTCGTGTCTCTTGTGGCCTAAGCCACGTTGTAAATTGAAAAGCATCTGAGAGGGCTGAGTATTTCATGAAGAAAATGGTGTTTAAGTCAGACCTCAAAAGAACAACTAGGATGGACAAAGAAGGAATGGGTCTGATCTTCTTCTTTTTCATACAACCTCTGATACAGGCGCCAAGAAGAGAGAGGTCTCCAGAAGTTCCATTCTTTCGTCATTGTCTCAAATTTTAAAAAGGATATAGCAAAAATGAGGCATCAAGTCTCCATGGCAAAAGGAGATGCAGAAGAAATTGCAGACCATTGGTAAAGATCCTGAGAGCCAGATAAGAGGGTCCTTGAGGCGGGGGGAGGGGGAAGGGGACTGTTATTACAGAATTACAGAATTGATCCCATTATCCTTCGAGACCGTTCTTGGCCACGAACAGGGCCCCCCAAACAGGCAGTCATGCAAGAACCCCTCAGTTCCTGAGCCACAGATAATCCAACAACTGTGGGCTCCATACTTATCTTCTGTTTGATTCAGACTTGCAAATGAAAACTAATATGCCAACCCCTTGCAAGAGGCAGATGAGGCAACCACCTAAAAATTTCTACAAATTGTGAGGTCTAGGAGGCAATCCCTATATTCCCCAAATAGCCTGACCCCTGAAGGATATAAAACCAGACAGGCATATCCTAGGAGCGCTGTGCCTCAGCATGGAAGTGATAATAGAATTACAACAAAAAGCACCGTGAATTGAGTGATTATAGGGTGGCAGACATGACCCAGGAAATTTTCCTAAATTATCTATTTTATTTCCCACAAAACTCCTGAAAGTTAAATATGAATCCCCACTCCATAAACAAGGACACCTCAAGGTTTAAACTCCTGTCTGACCCCAATCTCTACGCTAATCTGCAGTACAGATTTGGAGTGTGCCACGAGCCCCATCATGGCAGGGTGGGGGAATGAGGATCTGAGAATAAGATGAGAACATCTAGAAATGCACCCCAAATCCCTTCTGTGATTTTAATAATGTGGAATGGGAGTTTTCAAGAAGACAAGAATACATATATACCACAAAATATAAAATACAAAGCAGTGCACATCACCCAAAGTTAGACAATCAATTTCTTCTTCAAATCCCTTTATAATTGATTCAGCTCTATCAGGGTCGGGGCGAGGAAGAATCCTTTTTTCTTTTTTAAAGAGGAGCCATCCTCTGCCTGAAACCCTGGTCATACCTGAACCGCCTCCAGGTTGGAATCTACCTTATTCCTATCATCTCAAGAATGGGTTACCAGAGGCATCTGGGTGGCTCAGTGGGTTAAGGCCTCCTTCAGCTCAGGTCATGATCTCAGGGTCCTGGGATGGAGCCCCGCATCAGGCTCTCTGCTCAGCAGGGAGCCTGCTTCCCTTCCACTCTCTCTCTCTCTCTGCCTGCCTCTCTGCCTACTTGTGACCTCTGTCTCTCTGTCCAATAAATAAATAAAATATTTAAAATAATAACAGGGCGCCTGGGTGGCTCAGTGGGTTAAGCCGCTGCCTTCGGCTCAGGTCATGATCTCAGGGTCCTGGGATCGAGTCCCGCATCGGGCTCTCTGCTCAGCAGGGAGCCTGCTTCCCCCCCCCTCTCTCTCTCTGCCTGCCTCTATGCCTACTTGTGATCTCTCTCTGTCAAATAAATAAATAAAAAATCTAAAAAAAAAAAAAAAAAAAAAAAAATAAAATAATAATAATAAAAAAAAGAATGGGTTACCAAATGACCCTCAGACCCTACTACAGCATTCAGGAAGGTTCTCAAAACCCACCGAAACGCACAAAGCTGCAGGCCAGGCTTACTCACTAACAGGGATGTTGAAAATACACACACGATTTCCCCTTCCTTGTCCCCCTCCTCGTCCATCCTGGCCGTGAGAGCCCCCTGCATCATGGCAGGGGTCCCACAGATATATCTGCGACCTCCCTGGCCTGATAACTCTCAAAAGAGAAGCTTCAGAATCTCAGTGCCCCTTCCTTTCTTGTGGTTTTTCACACTGTCTGCTTGATTAGAAAAACCATAAATGCTTTAAAGCGTGTCCTTAATTTGTTTTTTTAATGAGATGCAAATCATGCTCCAGCTTTTACTACCCCCGGAAAAACAAAAGACTTGCCTGAGCTGTGTGGGCCCTTTACGTTCAGGAGTGGAGACAGTCCTCCCAGAGAAGGACAGCACTGCCCTGGGGACATCCCAGGAGAGGTAGAAAGAGAGAGTGGGGACAGAAGACCTGAGATACACAGATTCCCCCCTCTCCCCCCAAGCAGCTTCCTAACTGGCCCTCTCTCCTTGGGATCTGGATTTGAAGGTACTTTGACCTGCTGTCCAAACTCCCTGAGGATCTGAAGAATTTCCGCCCCGCCAAAAAGATCCTGGCGAAACTCCAGAAGTTTGGGGAAAACCTGGACCTCAGGATCCGGCCCCATGTCCTCCTGAAGGTGCTGCAGGACCTGAGAATCTGGGAGCTGTGCTCTCCGGACATTGCTGTGGCTATCGAGGTAATCACTGTGTTCTGTCCGCTCCTTGCTATGCCTCCCGTGCCCTTATTCGGGCATCTCTCAATGTCCAGGCACTGGTTAAGCACTGCAGACCCAACTGAAAAGACATAAGGTCTCTGCCTTCACGGAGCTCATCATCTAACAGGCGAGGGATTACCATATGACCTTGGTGGTTCAACTCCAGGGGAAATTATATTCAGGTAAACGGTGCCCCCAGGGGAAACCTGGAAGCTTTAGAGAGACATAAATAAATGCGCAAGTGAATAAAATAACTTAACAATCATAATAAGGAGCTCTCTAAATGTGGCCCATGGGCCAGCAAGCATAGACCTCACCTGGGTGCTTGTTAGAAATGTGGAATCTCGGGCTTCAAACCATTATCTACGGGACTCAGAATCTACATTTAAATGAGATCCCAGGTGATTTGTATGCACAATACAGTTTAAGGAGCACTGATTTAGGGTAAACATAGAGGGAACCTATCTTAACTAGGGCGACTGGGAACCTTAACTAAGGTGACTTTTTTGAGCTGAAACAGAACTTGACTTGTGGGAGGGACTCATTGGCAGTCAATGGGTTGAGAAGGAAGCAAGCAAGGAGGGGCGAGGTTGCCAGGGGACTGGAGAGGTCAGTCTGTGCAGACTTTTGGAAAGTCAGGTTAAGGATTTAGATCCTTCTCTCAAGGCTGCAGGAAAGCCTCTGAATGGTTTTTAATGGTAACTTATCATCACCACCCACCCTAGACATTCTTAGGGTATCAGCAGATGACGGAGAGTCTGAGAGTCACTTCCTTAATTTCATCAGATGGCCTAAGTACATTTTTTTTTTTAAGTGGGCTCCATGCCCAGCGTGATGCCCAACACAGGGCTTGAACTTATGAGCATGAGATTGAGACCCAAGCTGAGATCAAGAGTCAGAAGCTTAACTGATGAAGCCACCGAGGTGCCCCAGATGGTCTATGTACATTTTAATAGGGCTTTCAATGTCTCAAGATAAAAACGGGACTCAAACGGTGGAGTTCTCAGTCCTCTGGGTGTTTTCCTGCTGAGCTGGCCCTCTCACAGGCTGACCTGGGAGTGTATACGTGGTGTAAGGTCAGGAGTGGGGGAAGGGGGTGACCCTGTGGACAAATTCATAGGTCCAGACTGCACCCCCCACATCCTGTGAGGCTCCTTAAGGAAAGACTGGGAAGCCAGTCCAAAACTCACTCAAGGGCAACTCTCCACTCCCCACTTGCCAGTTATGGGGTCCACCATCCACCTGCCAATTATGGGGTTGTAGAAGAGGCAATCTCCAACTGGGTTACGTGTTAGAAACGTGGAATCTCGGGCTTCAAATCATTATCTACTGACTCAGAATCTACATTTAAATGAGGTCCCAGGTGATTTGTATGCACAATACAGTTTAAGGAGCACTGATTTAAGGTAAACATAGAGGGAACCTATCTTAACTAGGGCGACTGGGAACCTTAACTAAGGTGACTTTTTTGAGCTGAAACAGAACTTGGGGTGGGTGTATGCAGGCTCAGAGGTGAGTTCGCCACCCTGGCTAGTAAAACTCAGCATGCTCTTCTCCCAGTGAGAACATCACGGAATGTCTGATACCCGGGACATGGGAGTCTTTTAATCTAGAACTTGTATGAAACCACATTTTGTGTCCTAAAAGCCTTTTTCGGAAGTGAGCTCTTAGTAACCATCAATTCTCAAAGAGGTCTACAAACAAACAAACAAACAAAACTGTTTAAGGACAACTGACTTTTAAAGATATTAAGGATTAGGACAGAAAGAAAAAAAGAAAAATGCAGAGAGCTGGGGTTTTCCTGCCCCCCCCCCAATTTCTCTGGGTCAGCAGTAACAAAAAGGGGCTTACAATTAGTCTGCTGAACCAGGAAGCTGGTTTATTACGCATGCCTGGATGGTCAGAGGACTCCTGCAGCCACCAGCCTCAGTCACACATCTTGCAAGATCTTGGAGGTGGGGCAGGAAAGTGAGTCTAGCTTTCAGACCAGATCTGAAGTCGCTACTGTATTTGCCCTGCAGTTTGTACGTGAACACATCATCCATATGTCTCAAGAGGATTATATCACCTGGCTACAGACCCGCATCAATATCCCCATCCGATTCCAAAGTCTACGGGCATAGCCTGTACCTGGGTCAACCAGCTGTCCCAGCGGAGGAGGGCTAGACTACACTCTGTTCCTGTTTCCTACCTGTGTTCCTGCTTCCTGCCTACTCTCACACACACCCACAAGAATATAGGAGGGTCTGACTTCTGGCAACATTCTAGAAGAAGATACTCCCAGGTGGAAACTCCCCTCAAACTTACACCCCTTGAACTCCCAGTCTCTGTTCCTCATTGGTCCAGCCTGACTCTACCCATTCCCTCTCCAGATGCCTCCACCTTACTCCTCTTCCTCAAATCTTGGTTAATAAAATGGAGCTGAGTGTTTGATGTCTGGCTGGGAAAAAGTTGGAACTGTGGAATTGGGGCATGGTATTCAGATCCTAATAGTAACCACGGTTACTATTTATCAAGCTTTGGTTATGCAATAGGCCCAGTGCTGGGTGAAGTTATATTGCCTGCTACTATCATTCAATCTCACAATATCTTGGTTAATTGAATAGGGAATGATGATACTGTCCCCATTTTACACCACCGGAGCTACAACATATTTCTAAACATTATATACAAGCCATGGATGGATAGCTGGGTAGGTGGGTAAATGAATGGATGAGTGGATGGAAGGATGGATGGATGGATGGATGGGTGGATGGATGGATGGATGGATGGATGGATGGATAGATGGGTGGGTGGTTGGATGGATGGGTGGGTGGATGGAAGGGTGGATGGATGGATGGGTGGATGGATGGATGGATGGATGGATGGGTGGATGGATGGGTGGGTGTGTGGATGGGTAGATGGGTGGATGGATGGATGGATGGATGGATGGATGGATGGATGGATAGATGGTTGGGTGGATGGATGGGTGGATGGATGGGTCATTCTCCAAAATGGCAAATGGTGTGCAAGAAAACTTCAGCCTAAACAGTTCTCATATATTTTCTGGTGGTCTTGGTTGCACAAGGAAACTTAACTTTCTGTCATCTCAAAATGTATGTGGACTCAGTGCCATTTTACCTCTTTCCTCGTTTTAGTCTTATGCTTACCTACATGCTCATTTAAGTTACGGAACAGGAAGTCATTTTAACTCACTGATGGCCCAGATGAATTAATGATTAAACAACTGGGCTTGATTTGCTCCTATTCCCAGATTTTCAGAGCACTCATATATGGCCTTCTGCATCTCTGCAAGATAATCTAGAAGGGAGGGAGGAAGGCCGAATGGGCGCTCCTTTCAGCTCCTTCCATTCACCTGGTCAAGTCATTTACTCATTCATTCAGTGAATGTTTAGAGAGCTCACTATGCATCAACCAAGTTCTAGGTTCTGAAGATACAGCCATGACTAAAGCAGATGAAGTCCCTGCTCTCTTGGAGGTTACATGGAGACAGACAAGTCCACAAAACGCAATGGGGTAGGAAGAGGGATTGCACAGTACCACACGTCTCTTCACACGGACATCCTCTCCTCTGGACAGGCCACTGAGGTGGAAAGGTGAGATACTGCCTATGAGAAGTCTGCAAAGTTAAGAGACCCCACATCTTGCTGTGTTAAATAGGAATTTAGGTGAGGGGGCGGTGAGAAGAAAGGAGGAGGGCCAAGGAGGAAAAAAGAGGAAGGAGGAAAGGGGGCTGAGTAACGGAGTGAAAAGGAATCTTGGGGGAAAACCAACCAGGGGCAAGTTCCGAGGTGGGTGTGGCTAGGGGATCTCCAAGAGCTACAGGCCAAACCAATGCCCTCCACTACCTCACCCTGGGTCTTCAGTAATTTCTGACACATACTCGAGTTTCCTTGTGAATGGTGTTTTGAAGAAAAAGGAAAAGAAGCTGTGTTCCCTATCCGGGTCTGCCTAGGGGCAAAGAAAGGGCTTGAGAGGGGAGCCTGGGTGGCTCAGTGGGTTAAGCCGCTGCCTTCGCTCAGGTCATGATCTCAGGGTCCTGGGATCGAGTCCCGCATTGGGCTTTCTGCTCAGCAGGGAGCCTGCTTCCCTCTCTCTCTCTCTCTCTCTCTGCCTGCCTCTCGGTCTGCTTGTGATCTCTCTCTGTCAAATAAATAAATAAAATCTTTTAAAAAAAAAAGAAAAAGAAAGGGCTTGAGAGACCCCAAATGGAACACAATAAAGAGTTCAGTAGGAGCAAGAACCCCAAGACAGCCTACTACTCCCTAAGTTCTCTAAATCTATAGAAAACTTTGCTTTACGATTTTATTTATTTGACAGAGAGCACAAGCGGGGGAGTGGCAGGCAGAAGGAGAGGGAAAAGCAGGCTGCCTGTTGAGCAGAGAGCCCAGCGACATGGGGTTCCATCCCAAGACCCTGGGATCATGACTAGGGCTGAAGGCAGATGTTTAACCAACTGAGCCATGCAGGCGCCCCTGTAGAAATATTGAATGAACATTTGGCTTCCCACTAGATAGGGGATGGGACTCTGCAAAATTGATATGTATCTCATCTCTCAAACGTCAGGTGACATTTAATTACACTAGAGAATCAGTGCAACGATGCCAAATTAAAGCAAGTACAAGATCATCTCAGGGGACACAGGGCTGGGGATGGCAGGAGGGGGTGGGGCTCCTCCTACTTGAGATGTCAGGAAACTCTTGCCAGAGAGGGTGATGATAGCTGTAAATGAGCTAGAGCCAGGGAGGGAAAGGTAAGCCAGACAAGGAGGGAGGGAAGAATGTTCCATGTGCGATGGCCTAGAGGCAAAAAGAAACTTGATGTCGTTTGAGGAAATACAATAACAAGGTCTGGCTAAACTGTCAGATCAGGTTGTTGGCAGGACAGGGAAATGGAGAAGGCAGTACAGACAAGTCTGGAAACGCTTTCTAGGCCATGTCACTAGCAACAGGGAGCCATGGAAGGATTCTGAGCAGGAGCATAATCGGGCTTGTGTTCCAGAAAAAAAGAAAAGGCTACTGTGTAAGTGCAAGGCGCGAGGCGGGTAGCTAAGGTGAGGCTGTCGCTGTGACTGTGGGGAGAGCAGCAGCAGTGGGGACCGAAAGTCTCTCAAAAAAAATCAACAGAACTTGGCGTAGTGGGTTACAAGTGGGCAGAAGGCAGAGTTATCAGGAACCATGTCCGGTTTTGCAGCTTGGACCTCTGTGTGGAGTACGGTGCCTTCGATGTAACACGAAGAAAGGAAGAAAAGAAGGTTCTGAATGTTCCGTTTTGAGCATATTGAGTGGGACAGTCAATTAGAAGGATCTGAAAATCAGGCGGGAGGACCGAGCTGTAAAGAGGACATCAACATCACGTGGGCCATGATGGTTAAGGTAGGAAGTAGGAGGAGAGACAAGGAGAGCCGCCTGCAGGACAGAATGACAAACGCCTCAAGCAGCCCAGTCACAACCCAGCCCTGACTGAGGGACTGCTTTGTTCCAGACACTCTGGAAAGTGCTTGACATGGTTTATCTCATTTCATCTTCATGATCCTGCAACGCCAGGCTCCCCTGCTTTACAGACAATGAAACTGAGCTTCCCAAGAGTGTCCTGAACTCACATCCAGCTGACTCATTCCCTCCCGCCAATTCCCTCTCGCCCTCCACCGCTGCCTTCTCTGACCCCTGTCCTCACTGCAGGAGACAAGGAGGTCATGAAAGTTATCTTGCTTTTGGAATCATACCCAAGGAACAGCCCTAACGCCAGGGCTCCCTGGCATTGTATTTACTTACATTTGCACAGTTTGCAAATAAGATAATATTCCCATCAACAGCGTATTTGATGCTCACAACATCCCTGTTAGGTGGGATAATCCATATTTTACAAGGACAGTAAGGATGCCAGAACTAAAGGTCATTTGCCAACAGTCACACAGCTGGTAAGTGGCAGAGCCAAGTCCAGAACGGGTCCATCTTGGGCAGGGAGATGCTAAAATCACGAGACACTGGATCTTCCCGACAGCCACTTTCTGAGCCTGGTTCTCGGAGTTGTAGCTCCATCTAGTGGTCCACATTAGTATTGCGCTAGTAGAACCTCCTACTTCAGTCAAGCTCTAACAGCCCCAACAAGACCAACTCTGCTTAGACAAGGGGTACTCACTCAAACAGGGAAGATATTTCACAGCTAAGAAAGACTGGGGACTCGGAGGAAGGACCACATCACCTCCCAGCTCCCACGCTCAAAGAACAGCCACAGGGAGAAACAGTTGTGCTGTGAGCATCTTTTCTCAGAATCATAATTAAGCACCTACTGAGTGCCAAGCCTGGACCAAATGACCAGGATCCGCTGTCCTGCTGCTCTGACCAAGCCACCTGCATGGCTGTCATGAGAGTTGTTAAAAACCACACGTACCCTGCAGAAGCTTTCTCTGTAAAGGAGCAGAGAGTAAATATCTGTTGCATATTCTTTTTATGTATGTAGCCCTTTAAAAATGTAAAAGCCATTCTTATACTGGAGTCCATATAAAGCAGACTACACCCAGATTTGGGCCATAGGCTATAATGTGCTGACTCTTGCTGGAGCGTCAATTGAAGGAAGAAAGGGAATTTTCTTCCCCAAAACCTGAGAGGAGGAGGGCTGGTGAAAATAATATGGTAAATATGTTGACAAAGTATTTTTTTTTTTGCACTGTTCATAATAGGGAATATTACATTTTCTTTAGGAAATGGGGGAAAGGAAATGTATGTACATGTTAAAAAATTGTAACACTGTGGGGCACCTGGGTGGCTCGGTTGTTAAGCATCTGCCTTCGGCTCAGGTCATGATCCCAGGGTCCTGAGTTCGAGTCCCATATTGGGTTTCCTGCTGGGCGGGAAGTGGGCTTCTCCTTCTCCCACTCCCCCTGCTTGTGTTCCCTCTCTCGCTGTGTCTCTCTCTGTCAAATAAATAAAATCTTTTAAAAAAATTGTAACACTGCAAAAGGACATTTGCTAAATAATATTTCTTTCCCCTCCAAACCTCAGGCCCCACTCCCATCTAGAGAGGCAATCTCGCTGTGCCTAGTAGCCTATGTATCTTCCAGATTACTCTGTGCATATACAAGCTAAAAACACATGAGCAAATAAAAATGGAACATTTATTATATATTTACTGTGTGCCAGGTATTGTTCCAAGCACCCTGTGTGTTCATCTTGGTTTATCCTGAGAGCAGCTCTATGAGACCAGTATGACTCTGACATTAATATTAGAGGAAATTCGGGTGCAGAAAAGCTGAGGAACCTGCCCAAAGCTACATAATTTAGGTGGATATCCCTTTTTCTTTCTAACAGAAATAGTGAGCCTGGTGTACTGTTTACAATATATAATAATAATAATTATAATATATAAATGAATGTACTCGTGCATTCATTTATGTTGGTGGGGATTTCACTTCCTACAGTCCGACTTTATATGAAGGAGAAAAGTGGCTGGAGTTTCATAAGATGGAAACTGCTGCACTGTCATCACCCTTGGTCCTGACATTTCTTTTTTTTTTTTTTTTTAAAGATTTTACTTATTTATTTATTTGAGAGAATGAGAGAGAGAGAGAGCATGAGTGGAGAAAGGTCAGTAGGGGAAGCAGACTCCCTGCCAAGCAGGGAGCCCGATGCGGGACTCGATCCCAGGACTCCAGGATCATGACCTGAGCCAAAGGCAGCCGCTTAACCAACTGAGCCACCCAGGCGTCCCCTGACATTTCTTTTCATAGGTTCCAAATCAGGACCTGGACCAAAGGCTATGACCAACTGTAAAGAGTGATACTGGAATAAAAGCCCAAGTTAACTTTTTTTTTTTTTTAAGATTTTATTTATTCATTTGACAGACAGAGATCACAAGTAGGCAGAGAGGCAGGCAGAGACAGAGGAGGAAGCAGGCCTCCCACCAAGCAGAGAGCCCAATGTGGGGCTCAATCCCAGGACCCTGGGATCATGACCTGAGCTGAAGGCAGAGGCTTTAACCCACTGAGCCACCCAGGCGCCCCCCCAAGCTAACTTTAAAGTCACTCCCCCAACACTTCCCTCTTGACCAAAGCTACTCTTTTTTGGGCCCGTGAGCCTCACTCTCCATGGCTGAAGCCGAGTGTCCTCCCCTGTTTGGGGTCCCAGAGATAGCCAGGGGAAACCATATACAGATGAGGTAGAGTAAAAAATTAATAGAAGTGATAATTTTCTGAGTGACTTAGGCCAGACATTATGTCATTCATTTACATAAGGATCCTTGGCTGAATCCTCAAGATCGCTGAGGTTGGCGTTATTGTGTTTATTCTCATTTTACAGAGGAAAAAAGCTGATGTTCAACAAGGTGGTGACTTGCCCAAGTCACATACCTTCAATCAATGGATCCAGAGTTCAAATTCTGGTTGTTTTGAGATTTTGTAACATTCTTTCAATGGTATTACACTGCTTCTCTACTTACATGGAGGCTTTTGTGTTGGGATTCAAATTGCTCATTTTCTGATGGGGGTCAGAGCCACAGCTTTAGTGATAATAAATTTCAAAAACCATTTACATCTGTCAAAAGACGTTCATATCCATTCATTCTACATGATCTTCAAAGCAATCTTCTGAGATGTGCAAGCAAATCTTACTCACATTTCAAAGACATGACACGCCCAGTAACTTGAAACTTAGACCTGCCTCTCTGACCCTCAACTCTCCCCACTTCACTAGCCAGGGAGACTGAGCACAGGAACCACATTAGCCCACACTGGGGGGACAAAGTCCTTTCGGTTCTGGTCTCAAAATAGCTCCCAAAATGTTTGTTGGTTTACTTGTTTATTGTTTGTCTCTCCAATTAGATTTAGGTCTGTGAGGACAAGGATTGAATCTTCTTGATTCGTCAATACATTCCCAGCACCTATCACAGAACTCTTGGCATCAACTGGGTAGATGGATGGATGGATGGATGGATGGTTGGGTACATAGATAGGTAGATGGATGGTGGAAGGAAGGAAGGAAGGGTAGACAGATAGATGGTTGGGTGCATGAGAAGATACATAGGTAGTGGATGGTTGGGTAGATGAATGAATGAAGGAAGGAAGGATGGATGGATGGATGGATAGATGGATGGATGGTTGGATGGATGGATGGATGGATGGATGGTTGGATGGATGGTTGGATAGATGAGTAGAGAGATGGATAGCCAGCTATCTGGCTAGATGGGTGGGTGGGTAGGTGGGTGAATGGAGGGAGGGAGGGAAGGATGGAGAGATGAGTACATGGATGAATGGATGGATGGGTGAACAGACAGATGGATAGCTGGCTGGCTGGGTGGATGGATGGATGCAGGGAGGGATGGATGGATGAAGCGAGGGAGGGAGGGATGACAGTGAGAGAAGCCATCATCAGGGTTCCTCCGATACCTGCTGTCTCCTGGGAAATATGGATGCCCACAAGGTAGCAGATATGCAAGACTACCCATCCTGAGAAAGCTGGGGACTAAAGCGTATATAGAAATAAACACAAAGCTTAGTGTACTGAGGCAAAACAGGCACAAACACTTCTACTACCATGACCCATCAGGTTGACGAGAGTAGAGCTAAAGCATTCCGATTACCTCAGAGTTTTAAAAGTGACCAAAACGTACTTTCAGAGCTTAGGACAAGATTACTATTAAACAACAGAGATTCGGGCTCTCTGATCACTTAACCCCAAGTCAGCAAATACCCTCCATCTACTCTTTTCCCAATCCATTTTCTGTGTTCCTGTGAAAAGTCTTCCCCACTTGCCCTTCAGGACTACACCCATCACCATTAATGCTACCCAACAGCCAGTTCCCATTCTGCCTTCGCTAAAGGAGACCTGATTTTGTACAGGTGTCTACCCCTCCTCTGCATGTGAACTGGGGTAAATCCTGATTGGTCTAAATCCCCCTGCCAGGACTGCTTTACAAATGATCATGTAACCCACAAATTTTACCAATGAGATGCAAAAGGGAGCTTTTGAAAAAGCTTAAAGACAGACACAGGGGAAAATAGTCTTTCCTCTGCTGGAGGTTATCACCTAGGTCCAATTTGTTCAGGCATCTTGCTGTCAATAGGGGGCAGAGCCAAGAGAGTTACGTTGGTTTGGACTTTCTGCAATGTGAGATGATACAGCCTCTCATTGTTCTAGGTAGTTGCGTCTGGGTTTTCTGTTACTTACAGCAGAAAGCCCTCAGTTATGGTAAGTAAGCCTATTAGCAATGTCATTCTTCTCACCTAACCAACATCTGCTCTTTTAACGCCCATTTGAATGACCATGCTCTCCTTCACTAATTTCAGAGAAAGTCTTTGACTCTGTTAAGCAAGGTGTCATAATACCACAGAAAATCCTGATTTGTTATTTGGAGTGCCACAAAAAGGCAACATGTCTTCCAAATACAGAAATTATCCATGCCAGACCTTTTCTGAAGGTTTAAACTCTTACCAAAAATGTGAAATTCTTCTCCCCAAAAAACTGGAGGCTGGAGGACATGAGACTGTACAAGGTGCTCTAAGAGGCACCTTCATTCCCAAAGACCCAAAAATCTAGGAACAGAAGTGAAAAACTGGAAATTGGGGCAAATTTTCAACTTTACATTGACTTGAAGGTGTTTGTGGGAATAAGCTATGTGAAGGTAGAGAATGATTCAATTTAATCAAGAAACAAGTCCTAGAGATTGCAATCAGAAGAAAGGAGCCAAGGGAGCGAAAACATGAACCAGGTGGGTGAGGGGTGCTTGAGCAGCTCATAGATGTTCATGAAGTGTTTGAACCAGATGAGATCTTGTCATCTACTTGAGTTCAAGTATTCACTGAACACTTGCCTGGACCAGGCCATGTGAGATGCCAGAGGTAAAAAAAATTGAGATACCTTTGGGGCACCTGGGTGGCTTAGTCATTAAGCGTCTGCCTTCAGCTCAGGTCATGATCCCAGGGTCCTGGGATCAAGCCCCACATCAGGTTCCCTGCTCCGCAGGAAGCCTGCTGCTTCCTTTCCCACTCCCCCTGCTTGCATTCCCTCTCTCGCTGTGTCTCTCTGTCAAATAAATAAAATCTTAAAAAAAAAAAATAGAGATACCTTAGACTCTATCTTCTGGGGTTAGATCCAAAAGGCTTAAGTGCAAAAGGGTTAAATGATGGTCCTATAGCATGATGGTTGAGAGAGAAGATCTCACTGTCAGACTGAGAAAGTTCAGATTCAAATTGTGCTCTCACTAGCTTCATGACCTCGGGAGGTATCTTCACGTCTCTGTATGTCATCTGTAAAATGGCTATACCACTAAGACAATCAATAAGACAAAATGTGTAAAGCCTCTGGCTCACAGTAAAAACTCAATACATGATCGCGATGCCAACAATGGTGGTGGTAACAGAGAAAACGGTGCAGACAGAGCACGCAGAAGCCGTCTTCCCAGTCAGGTAAGGAAGATGCATCAAGGTCAAGAAAGGTGTATCTTTAGACATAAGCAATAGAATCTGATTCTGGCTCATTTAACCCTGAGTCTTTACATCGCTGATTCTGAGAACTTACGTTCTGATTGCCCAAGTCTAGCTCACAGCCAAGCTGCCAGAAAGGCTGAGAAAGCAAGTTTGGACTTTTCATCTTTTTTATAATAGAGGAAGATTCATCTCATAAAATGCAAGATTCTAAAAAAAAAGAGGAGATGTTAGCCATGGAAAAAACCAGAAGTATCTTCTAGAGAAAGCTTCCTAGAGTGGTAAATACCATCCCAACTGAGCTGAAATGAATCCATAATTTGTATTTTACCACTGAAGAAATGAGACACAGAGGAGCGGACTTTTCTAAGGTCATGGGCTTTGGGAGGAAGAGAAAGTAGGACTGGGAATAGGGAGAAACAGCGTTGAGCGGGGTACTCCAGAGGAGACCTCTCATAGGGCTATGGGAGGAAAATGCTGTTAAGTCCCAGCTACAAGTTGAGGTTGAGTCTAGAAGTGGTGGGAGCAGAAGAGAATAGTGGGCAGCGGTTCATCTCCAAGCCTGGAAAGAAGTTGGGATCCAGCATGGAGGAGCATTACATCATAAATTCTCTAGTCTTTATCTCCAGTTCTCTGATGGAAGCCTCTAAACCCTCAGAAGTTCTCAGATGACAGAAGTATCTTTGTTATTCATGGTGAGCCCCTTGAGCCACACCTGAATTTATGCAACGGAAGTATCCCACAGTGGGTCCCTAGATAGATAGTTTTAGGCTGGGTACTGGCCATATCAGAGAGACCAACCATGTGATTTGAGGATTGGGACTTTGAGTCCTATGGTATCAGTCTGTCCTCCTGAGGCACAGGGGCTGGAGATCAGTTCAGCCACAGGACCAACAATTCAATTCAGCCATGCCTACACAGTAAACCCTAATAAAAACTCTGAGTGCCTACAGCTCCAGGGAGCTTTCTTTGTTGATAATCACCCACTGATGTGCCAAAAGGGTGATGTTTCTTGAGGACACGGAAGCATCACAACTGGGACCCTCCCAGACCTCATCCTACGAAACTCTTAACTTAGAAGGTCTTGATATATACCCTTTATAATAAAACTGTGAACCTGATTATCACTCTTTTCTTAGTTCTAGGAGTTGTTCTAGTAAACTGCTGCATCTGAAGGGCAATCATAGCCTGCTGGTCAGAAATGTAGATGATTGCTGGGGATCCCTAAACTTGTGGATGATATCTTGAAGATACCCTTGTTGGGTCTATGTCTTAACCTGTGAGATTTGATCCAATCTTGGGTAGTTAGCATCACAACTGCATTGCAAGAAGAAATCTATAATCCAGGCAAAGAACCATATTGTTCCAACACTGCGGTTGAGCCTCTGTCAAGGGAAGTCATTCAAAAATGTGGAAGATATGGGTAGCTTGTGCCCACCCATGCTCTTTAGACAGTAGCCCCTTCCTTGATCCTTATGCTGTATTCATGTGACGAAGACCTGAATAGTCCAAGCAAATGACTCGGGAATGGACATCCAAGGTAATCCAACAGAAGTCAAACCCAGAACTGCCACAGGAATCGTTGAGAACAATGCATTTTCTTCTGGAATTGTTGACTCTAAGGATAAAAAAAAAAAAAAAAAAAAAAAGCCTAGAGCTTCTTGGAACCACCCCATACAGAGACGCTGCCAACAAAGAGAGGAAAATCAAGCTAAGAGTAAGAGAGAGGTTAAATCTTGGTTACCCCATTTGAGCAGCTGGTTCTAGCCACACCTTTGAAATACTTACCTGTGGGGGCCAACCAATTCTCTTTTCTGCATAAGCCAGATTCAGTTTAGTTTCCTTCACTGGCAACAAAAAGATCCAATGAATGTGGAAGGCAGAGAAAGGGAATCTCTGGGTGAGCCTACCCAAATCCTAGACACCCCTGAGCAAGAGCCTCTCCTCTCAAGGGCTGGTGGGTTAGTCAGGGGAAGAGACTAATATCAGATGTATCACGCAGGTAAAGCTAGAGAAATTCTCCAGTTAAACCCACAACATCAATCAAAAGAAAAGGGAAAGACAAGGAACACAGATGTTTTATCACTTAGCTCTGTAGCAGGTGTGAAAGTGCCAATTTGGATTTAAAAGAGCATGAAACAAATGTAAGGTAGGGACTGTTATCACAGCCAAGCCTCGTGTATCTATCACTATGAAAAGAGGGTCTGGGGAAGTGGATTTCCTCGCTCAGTGGTCTCCCCAAGTGGGATAGGCCGGGAGAGCAAAGGTACACAAGACAGTCCTTCAGGGGAGCAGAAGACGATACTGGAACTTTTATTTACAGGTATCTCAGCTAAAGTCTATTTTAAGCACTGAAAGTGAGGTAGACGTGAATTAGCCCTGGAATCTTCGCTCCGTCTCTACTGAGAACGGCACCACGTGTCTAGAATCAAACAGTCAAGCCAGGAAAGCCAAGAGGAAATGAGAGAGTCCCATAACTGGGAGAGGTTAATCATGACTTTGCTGGTTTCTCATCCATGGCCTTATTTCCAATAAACTAGAATACCTCTTCTTTTTTTTCCCCAGTTTTAATTATTTTTTTCAAATTGAGATGTAATCGACAGATAACATTGTACTAGTTTTAGGTGTACAACATTATATATATATATATATATATATATACACATATATATATCATATATATATATACACACATATATATACATATATATATATTAATATATACCAAACATCACCATTCATTTTTACAATTTTTCTCTCAGGATAGGAACTTTGAAGATCTACTCAGCAACTTGCAAATGCACACTACAGTATTTTGTTAACTATAAACACCACGTTGGACATTATATCCCTGGGACTTACTTATCTTACAACCAGAAGTTTGTAAGATCACCTTTGCACAATTACCTCACCCCACCCCAACTCTTGGCAATGACTCATCTGTTCTCTGTATCTACGAGTTCAGTTTTTTTCAATACCTCTTCTTTAATGCCTGCCATATTCTTTCTAGAACACCAGGTATGCCTGTGAAACGGGCACTGTTCTCTCTATGCCCCGGCAATGTTCTCAGGTGTTGGGAGATGTGACACCTGGGCTTGCACTAAGCGGGCCCCAGCCAAGGGCTTTCCCCATTAACTGCACCTCTGTCTCCTCCTTGGCTCCCTGGCTTTTCTCCCAGTGAAACTGAGGTTGCCAAGAGAAAAAGTGGACCCAACCCGTTCAATTAGGAAGCTTAACTTTACATAGAGTTGTTTTTTTCTCCCTAAGTCCCTGTTGAATGGTCCCATTTCCCATGGCTGGGACTACTAGGCAGTCAGATGGTCACAAAGCCAATCACGGAGCACGAAACACCACCCTGCGATGCCGGCTAGTTACCCCGCGAAATAGCTCTTCGAAGCACATTCTAATTACCTCTCTCAGCCCTGATAACAAAGAGGTCTGATGCTTTAGAGGATCAAAGCAGCAGATAATCTACCCCCAAGTGATTTCTTTTTTTACTTGGGGTAGCACAGAGACACCATCGTCCGCTCTGCTAGAACAGCAGCAGGATCTCCCCATGTGAGCTGTCCCAGTTGGAGAGGGAGGAGATAAAAATGTACAAAAATGATAAATGTGACACTCGTTCCCGTCTGTACCAGAATGCACAAGAGCATTCCATTACAACCCAGCCACTCTGGGGCATCTTCAATGTGGTCTCATTTACAAACATTTATACTTTATTATTTCATGAACCACCAATGACAAAAAGTAGATTCACTTTCCCCCACTGCTTCAAACTAATATTGTTTTATGCATCCAGAAAACCCACCAAATAAGAGTAGGGTAGCTGAGTAGGACTGGCCCAGACATAGGCCAGATGGCAACAGAGTTAGTGCTTTTCTCTTCTGGGGCCTCAGTTTCCCCATCTGTAAAACAAGACAGCTAGATCTTGAGGGCCCTGAACTTAGGTTTCTACAAACCAGGCAAGTAATAAAAATGAGCGGGGATTGGGTGAAACATAATGTGTTCCCTACTTGACAAGAACTTATTGAGAAAAGCACTGGAAGCAGACGGATGGATAAGCTGTGATTCCCTTCCCTGGTGAAGTGCTCCATTGTGTAAGGGAAGCAAATATGTGAATTGGGACCAACAAATGTGATTTTTAAAAAAAGCTATATTCAGTCACTGTATGAACGCAAAGAGAGTTGGACTAACCCTTCCTAATGAATCTTTTAAAACTTTTAAAAGTTTTAAAACTTTTAAAAGGAGCAGACATTTGGTTACGTCTCTATTTTTTTTAAAGATTTTATTTATTTATTTGACAGAGATCACAAGTAGGCAGAGAGTCAGACAGAGAGGAGGGGAAGCAGGCTCCCTGGTGAGCAGAGAGCCTAACGTGGGGCTCGATCCCAGGACCCCAGGACCATGACCTGAGCCAAAGGCAGAGGCTTAACCCACTGAGCCACCCAGGTGCCCCTAGGTCTCTCTTTATTTAACACAATTGGAAAGGAATGATTTTTCTAGTGAAGAAGCGGGAAGAGAAGGAGCCACATTCCACATCAAGGAAACCATCCTCACAAGGGCACAGAAACCTGGAAAACAAAGTGTATTTGGCGGGGAAAGAAGGATGTTTGTTAAGGCTGGAGTCTCCACATGTGATGAGAAGTCTGGAAAGGTTAGTTAGATCCTAATCAGAAAGGGCTTTTGTGGACTTTATCTTGAGAGTAATGGGGAGACAGAGACGTGTTTTAAAATCTTGAGAAAACCGGTGACATTGACATTGCAGGGTGGAGAACGGGTTAGAGCCTCAATGTCCAATAGGGTAGCCATTACTCACATAGGACTTAAAAACACATGACACCCACCTGGTCCAAAGTGAGATATGTTATGACTATAAAATATACATGGGTCTCGGAACACTTAGCATAAACAAAAGGAATGTACAATATCGCATTCATATGTTTTAATACTGATTACGTGTCACAAGAATACTATTTGGGGAATACTGGGTTAAATAAAATATTGTAGTCCAGTGTTCCCTGTACGCGGCTCCGGGTACACAGTGGGGCTAGCCCAGGGCTGGATGCTGGCATTTTTCAAAGAGGAAGGAAACAATCCTAAAATTTGTATGGAATTAGAAGAAACCCCGAATTGCTAAGGAAATATTGAAAAATGTTGAAAAAACTGGGGGCATCACGTTGCCTAATTTCAAGCATAACTACAAAGCTGTGATTACCAAGATAGCATGGCACTGGCATAAAAATGGACACTTAGACCAGAGGAAGAGAGTGAAGAGCCCAGATATCGACCCTCAACTCTATGGTCAAATAATCTTTGACAAAGCAGGAAAAAATATACAGTGGAAAAAAGTCTTTTCAGGAAATGGTGCTGAAAAAATTGGACAGCTATGTATACAAGAATGAGACTCGACCATTCTCTTACACATTACACAAAGATAAACTCGAAATCAATAAAAGATCTCAACGTGAGGCAGGAATCCATTAGAATCCTAGAGGAGAACATTGGCAGTAACCTCTTTGACATCTGCCACAGCAACTTCTTTCAAGATGTCTCCAAAGGCAAAGGAAACAAAAGAGAAAATGAATTTTTGGGACTTCATCAAGATCAAAAGTTTCTGCACAGCAAAGGAAACAGCCAACAAAACAAAGAGGAAACCCACAGAATGGGAGAAGTTACTCCCAAATGACACTACAGACAAAAGGCTGATATCCAGGATCTATAAAGAACTCCTCAAACTCAACAACACGAAACAGATAATCATGTCAAAAAATGGGCAGAAGACATGAACAGACACTTCTCCAATGAAGACATACAAATGGCTAACAGACACATGAAAACATATTCACCATCACTAGCCATCAGGGAGATTCAAATTAAAACCACATTGAGATACCACCTTACACCAGTTAGAATGGCGAAAATTAACAAGACAATAAACAACATGTGTTGGAGAGGATGCAGAGAAAGGGGAACCCTCTTACACTGTTGGTGGGAATGCAAGTTGGTGCAGCCACTTTGGAAAACAGTGTGGAGATTCCTTAAGAAATTAAAAATAGAACTTCCCTATGACCCTGCAATTGCACTACTGGGTATTTACCCCAAAGATACAGATGTAGTGAAAAAAGGGCCATCTGTACCCCAATGCTCATAGCAGCAATGGCCACAGTCACCCAACTGTGGAAAGAACCAAGATGTCCTTCAACAGACGAATGGATAAGGAAGATGTGGTCCATATACACTATGGAGTATTATGCCTCCATCAGAAAGGATGAACACCCAACTTTTGTTTCAACATGGATGGGACTGGAAGAGATTATGCTGAGTGAAATAAGTCAAGCAGAGAGAGTCAATTATCCTATGGTTTTGCTTATCTGTGGAGCATAAGAAATAACATGGATGACATGGGGAGAAGGAGAGAAGAAGGGAGTTGGGGAAATTGGAGGGGGAGATGAACCATGAGAGACTGTGGACTCTGAAAAACAAACTGAGGGTTTTGGAGGGGTTGGGGGTGGGAGGTTTGGTGAGCCTGGTGGTGGTTATTATGGAGGGCATGTATTGCATGGAGTACTGGGTGTGATGCATAAACAGTGAATTCTGGAACAGAAATTTTTTAAAAAAGAACCAAAAAATAAAATAAAATATTCTATTAGGATTAGTTTCACCTGCTTCTTTTTACTTTTTTAAAATGTGACCCATAGAAAATTTAGAATCACATTGTGACATGCATTATAATTCTGTTGGACAAATCTGAATCAGCCCAAAGGCCAGAAGATGAATGAGGAGTTGAAAATACCCAGAAGAGACCACAAGAGGATGAGGCATCCTCAGGCTTGGGGACCGAAGAGAAGAGGGCAGAAGTACAAGCCTCTGTTGTAGACTATGGTATGGTGTGTGGTTGTGGTGTTGTAGGATGAAGAGCATGGACTCAGACCAGTCTGGCTCCAAACATAGCTCTGACATGCACCAGCTGTGTGACCCTGGACGAGTCACCTAACATGTCTGTTGTGCCTCAGTTTCTAACTGTACAATACCTGCTTCCTAGGATTCAGGTGAGTGGATACAATGAATTCATTCTCTGATTCTCATACTTCACGGCACATCCAAACCACCTGGGGAGTTTTTTAAATTCCCAATGCCCTAAAATTCTGATTTTGTTGGTGTAGGGTGTGGCCTGGGCATCTGGGCATCTACAAATTGCCCAGGTAATTTCCCATGCGCTGCACAGTTTGTGAACCATTGAGTTAGTAGATGCAGAGGGCTTAAATCAGTATCTGGCACAGCACTACCATGATTTAAGTGTTTGCTGTTACTATACTTTGAATGCCTTGAATAATTCATAATCCATTTAAAATAATAATTGAGGGCGCCTGGGTGGCTCAGTTGGTTGAGCAACTGCCTTCCGCTCAGGTCATGGTCCCAGAGTCCTGGGATCGAGTCCCACATCGGGCACATAGAGTTGGGAAACTCTATGGGGAGTCTGCTTCTCCCTCTGACCTCCCCTCTCCTGCTCTCTCTCACTCTGTCTCTCTCAAAATAAATAAATAAAAATCTTTAAAAAATAAAATAAAATAATAGTTGAGGGCCTACTGTGTGCGACTACCTGCCACTGCAGGAGCAGGACATCTTCCGAATGAATTTGCAGAGCTCACGAGGAACATGTCAACGTGTCCTCCCTGGTGAGCACAGGTGGGCGAACTGGAGACCAGCGTCCGTTCTGGCAGCTCACGCAGCAGCTCCCACTTTTCCAAGCCTCAGTCGGTGAAATAACACAGCCCATTTCCCAAAACACTTAAATCCAACAACAAGGTTTTTAGTGTTTGGCAACATACAAGCAGTGTGCAATTAAGCTTTGGAGCTGGGCTCTGAGTGTCTACCAGCTGGAGCCAAATAGGAATGGAGCAAGGGGAGGCTCCATTTGGAGTATGGACCGAGCCCATCTGTGCCTCAGGCCCGCACTGTGGGAGACACCTCGATGAGAACCGATGGGAAGTGGTAAGGGGCCTTCGGAACTCGGGTCCTATTCCGAGAAGGTGCCATGGATGGGCAGAGAGGCACCGACACCTCTCTCTGGGACAGAGTTGAAAGAAGAAGCAAACCATCTCTTTTCTTATGCAAGAAATGTTGACTCCCACAGTCTCCAGGCACCATGGGTGCTGATTCGAATAGTGATCACTGAGAACTTTTAATGGGCACTTCTATGTGCTCCACACTATCCTAAGCACTTTATACATATCGTGTTTTTCAGTATTCATAACAACTCTTTGAGGGAGGGGTTACACGCATCACTTCTTCTTCTTCTTCTTCTTTTTTTTTAATCATTTAGCCAACATACAGTACTTCATTAGATCCCCCTCCTTTGGAATTCTTTTTTTTTATGTTCATTTAGCCAGCATATAATACATCATTAGTTTTTGAAGTAGTGTTCAACAATTCACTAGTTGCGTGTTTAACACCCAGTGCCCGTCACCACATGCACCCTCCTTAATACCCATCACCCTGTTACCCCATGCCCCCAACCCCCTCCCTTCTATAACCCTCAGTTTGGTTCCCGGAGTCCAGAGTCTTTCATGGTTTTTCTCCCCCTCTGATTTCTTCCCATTTTGTTTTCCCTCCCTTCCCCTGTGGTCCTCCATGCTATTCCTTATGTTCCAAATATGAGAGAAACCATATAATTGTCTTTCTCTGCTCGACTTATTTCACTTAGCGTAATCCCCTCCAGTTCCACCCATGTCAGTCCAAATGGTAAGTATTCATTCTTTCTGATGGCTGAGTAATATTCCATCATATATATATATATATATATATATATATATATATATATATATCTTCTTTATTTATCTTCTTTATTTTATTACTATCTTCTTTATCCATTGATCTATTGAATTATCTTCTATCTATCTATCTTGGATTATCTTCTTTATCCATTCATCTGTTGAAGGGCATCTCGGCTCCTTCCACAGTTCAGCTACTATGGACATTGCTGCTTATGAACATTGGGGTGCTCATGCCCCTTCTTTTCACTACATCTGTATCTTTGGGGTAAATACCCAGTAGAGTAATGGATGGGCTGTAGGGTAGCTCTGTTTTTAACGTCTTGAGGAGCCTCCACACTGTTTTCCAGACTGGCCGCATCAGCTTGCATTCCCACCCCGTTCTCTGCATCCTCACCAACATCTGTTGTTCCTGTCTCATTAATTTTAGCCATTGTGGTTTTGATTTGTATTTCCCTGACACCGAGTAATGTTGAAGAAGACATACAAATGGCTAACTAGACACATGAAAAGATGTTCAACAAGCATCACTTTAGAATGAAAGAATGGGCTCAGAAAGGTGTGGTGATTCGGTTTCAGGTGTCTGAATCCCAACTCAAAGTGATTTAGACGAGATGGGCATTGGTTGCCTCAAGGAATGCAATGAAGTGTTGAAGTTATGGGATGGACAAAGATACATCTGGATCATTGATGCCACTGGTATGAGGGGCTCTTTCTCTCAGCCTCTCCTCTTTTGTGCATCAGCCATATCCTATCCCACTGCATGCCAGCTTTTTACTCAGACAGCAATATGGTTTCTGGTCTCCTGCAACCCCCTCCCCCTCCTCTGACCCAGTTTCACAAATCCCAGGGAAAGCTCTGATTTGACCACCTTGGACCAACCAGGAATGATCAAGACAGCAGAATCCTATAAGAACAAGACAGATCACTCAAATCACATGGGTCAGACTCAGGGTAAGGGAAGAGGAAAACAATTTACCAAAAGAAGAGGGATATATGTTCCCAGAAGTAAAGGAAAAAAAAAAAAAAACCTATCATAGTCCACTACTTCCAAGAAGGGAAGCCAACAAGGCTTTTAAGTAAGGAGGAAAGTGACTCCTTAAAGTTACATCACTTTGAAATTTCTCTGGGGATTTGGGGTTCAGACCACCTATGACATTTCAATTCAGTTTAACATTAATTGAACATCGACAAAATGTTGGCATTATGTTCCAAGCTGGCGCATAGTATGAGCTCAATAAATATCTGTTGAATGAATAATGCAAAGATGAATAAGGTAAGGTCCCACTGCCCAAAGAACTTACAGCCTAGTGGGAGCTTAAGGCAAGGAAACACTCCAAAAGGGACATAGAAAGTGCTCTAAAATCGCAAGCAAATTAAAGATCGCATTGATTTATGAAAGACGGAGAGACAGCAAGTTAGGAAAGTTATCAAGGAAGGAGGTACCATTTGAGATGGGCCTTGAAAATGGAGGGGGATTTCAACAAGCAGAGATGTGAGAAAAGTGTGCATGAAAAAAGGCAAACACTGAGAACCAAGGCAGGAAGGCAGGGATGGACAAGACACAGAGTTGTGTGTGTGTGGTGTGTGTGTGTGTGTGTGTGTGTGTGTGTGTGGTGTGGTAAAAATACACACAGGATAAAATTTGCCACCTTAACCATGTTTATGCGTATAAGTCATTGGCATTAATTATGTTCACACTGTTGTGCAACCATCACTACAGGAATTTTCCATCACTCCAAACAGAAACTCTGTTTCCATTAAGGAATAACTCTGCATTTTCTCCAGCATGGTGATCTACCTTCTGTCTCTATGAGCTGGCCTTCCCTATACATTTCGTACACATGGAATTATATAATATTTATCTTTTTGTGTCTGATTTCTGTATTTCACGTAATGTCTTCATGGTTCATCATGTGCTGTAGCACACTCTAGAGCTTGATCCCTTTGTATGGCTGAATAGTAGTCCACTGTAAAACTATATCACATATGGGGCGCCTGGGTGGCTGTCGTTAAGTGTCTGCCTTCAGCTCAGGTCATGATCCCAGGGTCCTGGTTTCGAGCCCCACGTCGGCCTCCCTGCTCAGCAGAAGCCTTCTTCTCCCTTTCCCTCTCCCGCTGCTTGTGTGCCCTCTCTTGCTGTGTCTCTTTCTGTCAAATAAATAAATCAAATCCTTTTAAAAAAAAAAACAAATGGGGGCGCCTGGGTGGCTCAGTGGTTA
Organism: Mustela lutreola; assembly: GCF_030435805.1. Classification (NCBI taxonomy): domain Eukaryota; kingdom Metazoa; phylum Chordata; class Mammalia; order Carnivora; family Mustelidae; genus Mustela; species Mustela lutreola. The sequence goes on along the minus strand of NC_081300.1, from coordinate 87,333,899 downwards.
GGCCGCTGCCTTCGGCTCGGGTCGTGATCTCAGGGTCCTGGGATCGAGCCCCGCATCGGGCTCTCTGCTCAGCAGGGAGCCTGCTTCCTCCTCTCTCTCTGCCTGCCTCTCTGCCTACTTGTGGTCTCTCTCTGTCAAATAAATAAATAAATCTTTAAAAAAAAATGTATCACATTTTGTTTATCTGTTGATGGACAGTTGGGTGGTTTCCACTTTGGCTATTGTGAATAACACTACCATGAATAGTGTCATACAAACAACTGTTCAAGTTTCTGTTTTCGATTCTTTTCAGCGTGTAACCAGAAGTGGAATTGCTAGGTCATATATTTCTTTGGGGAACCCTCAAACTGTTCTCCACAGATTGCGCTATTTTATATTTCCACCAGCAGTGTACAATACTTGTCAATACTGTTATATTCCATTATATACAGAGGTATATAGATCTTCTCCAATACATATATTAAGCTTTGGAGCTTATATTGGAGAGATATGTATAGGAGATACATATATAGAGAGAGGTGTGACGTGGTACCTCATTGTGGTTCTGACTTGCATTTCCCTAATGACTAAGGATGCTGAGTCTCTTTTTCATGTACTTATTCAAGCCATCAGGTTTTATGGGTGCACAACCCAGGAGTTGTAACACTAAGGGGGTTTAGGTTTGATTGTATAGTCAATAGGGAGCCAATGATAGTTTGGAAGCAGAAGAGTGACGTGATCAGAAATATAATATCTAGGTAGAAGAGTGTAAGACAGAGACACAGGACTATGCAGGAGGCTGTTTCAATGGTCCAAGTGAGGGGACCATTGCACTGCATTGCAATGCAAGCTCGAATCAGGAAGGTGACATTAATGATAAAGACAAACTCTAGAAGGATCATCCTTCCAGCACACTAGAAGCAACCTACATACTATCATAAGGGACCTGTTATATAAGTAGGGGAGAGGGGCGCCTGGGTGGCTCAGTCACTGAAGTATCTGACTCTTGATTTTGGCTCTGGGCATAATCTAGGGGTGATGAGATCGAGCCCCGTGTGGGACTCCATCCTCTGGGCATAGAGCCTGCTTGAGATTCTCTCTCTCCCTCTCTCTCTGTGCCTCCCCTGCTCAGGCTGTCTGTCTGTCTCTCTCTCTCTCTCTCAAAAATAAATAAATAAATAAATAAATAAATAAATAAATAAATTTTAAAAAGGATGGTACAGCCTTTGTGATAAATTGCTCTGCATCCATAAAAATGAAGACGCAGCTGAATAAATAATGGAACAGAAAGATGGTCACAATATATTAAGCGAAAAAAATAAGGTTACAACACAGAATGTACATCATGATCCCATTTTTAGATAGATGGTGCATAATTAGATCAGAAGGGACGGAGGACAGCTAGAGAGGGGGGAAGACCTTGAAGGGCACGCAAACGAAAATGTGAGTAATGATCGTCTCTCGCTAAACCTTCCACCAAGTTCCTGTCTGTGCTCTATTTTATTTTCTTCATTGCCCTTATCACTTTCGGAAAATATCTTATTCATGTGTTCATTCGTTTATAAATTCTGGGAAGGAGGGAGTCGGCTTCGTTCTTTCTCTATTCCCAGAACCTAGAACCTAGGCATAGGAGAAGCTCCACAGACATTTTTTGGCAAAAGGGCTCGGTGGTGTGACCCAACGTGGTTTTTCTTACCTCTCTTTTAATTGTATACAATGAACTTGTGCTGTATACAATGAACTTGTGACTTTCGACATAAGGAAACATGCAAAGAAGAGAGACAAAAATAAGCATCTTCTTTTTTTTTTTAAGATTTTATTTATTTATTTGACAGATGGAGACCACAAGTAGGCAGAGAAGCAGGCGGAGAGAGAGGAAGGAAGCAGAGAGAGAGAGAGAGGAGGGAACAGGCTCCTTGCTGAGCAGAGAACCTGACATGGGGCTCGATCCCAGGACCCTGGGATCATGACCTGAGCCGAAGGCAGAGGTTTTAACCCACTGAGCCACCCAGGCGCCCCCCAAAATAGGCATCTTTCTATCTTGCCACCACTAATACCATCACCACCACCTCTGCCAGTGACACCGGATCTTTGATCTTGGCTGTTGTCCCCAGAAGGACCTTGCTGCCAGAAGCGAACACCAGACACCACTAGTACATCAAAGTGCTTTGCTCAGCCTGTGGTCCCATCCGATGCCTCTCTTGCCTTCCTCCAGCTTCCTGGGTATCCACTTTGTCCATCTGTGCCCACTCAGCACAGGGGAAGCTATTAACACCATCACATCCCCACGGTCTCAGAAGCCCAGAATAATCTGCACCGGTAGGACATACACTTGGAAGAGTGTTTCCAGGAAGAGGAGGTCACCGGTCTACACCCACGCTTGTCCTCTCCTTACCCTTTTACCTCCTTTGCCCCCAGTTCTGGGGACTATGGAGATCATTATTAAACACCAGAGTGCTGAAGTTGGAGGAGGACCCCAGGCTGTAGGCACAGAAAAGTAAGAGTGAAGCCAAGTAGCCCACTCAGCGAGCTGTCTTACAACTTCAGGCATTAGCACCTTCCCGCAGATCCAGAAGTTCTGAACCAGAGACAGATCACAAGCCCCATGAGGTAAGTCATAGTCATGGGACACTGACATAAAGGGCCCAGATTTTAAAATAACTTATTATTTATAGCAATGTAGTATATGATTTATTACACATAGTAAATAGATTTTACTGTGTGCATTATCTGGAAAAAATATACACATTTGTAAATACTATAGTCTACATATATATGCTGTATAAAATTATACAGATTAAATTTCACCACATACGTATATGTTAACATAGAGAGAGAGTACATTCAATCATTCCTCAATTCGTTTCTTTTTCTTTTTTTAAAGATTTTTTAATTTTTTATTTGACAGACAGAGGTCACAAGTGGGCAGAGAGACAGGCAGAGAGAAAAGGGGGAAGCAGGATCCCCGATGAGCAGAGAGCCCCATGCAGGGCTCGATCCCAGGACCCTGGGATCATGACCTGAGCCAAAGACAGAGGCTTTAACCCACTGAGCCACCCAGGCGCCCCTCTAACATCGTTTCTGCTGTGAAACTGGACCCTTCTCTTGTGTATACCACCTTGTAAGTTTAAAGCAAAAGACACTTATTTTAAAGCCACAGTATTTTTTCATTTGCTTTTTGTATAGTCGTTGAGTTCATCAAAGTAAGAATAAGAGGAAAGACTTCTACTTTGTTCCAAAAGAATCACTCTCAGAGACCTCTGAGCTAAGCAGAGGGGAAGGAAAGGCTTATTCTGAAAAGGTCTCTATTGAGGGCAGAGACGTCTCTCTAAAGATAGTTCTGTGTCGGGGTGGGGAGGGGAGAAAGGCTTCTATTATCTCTGTAACAAAGTGGGAGCTAGGGGTTCAAGCATGGTTTGGGGGAGTGATGGTCCAAGGCACTACTGACCGTGGGAAACAGGCGGGACCCACGGGATGGTGGCGGGGGGCTCCATCTGGAGTGCCCGTGGGCACAATGATGAGCTCTAGGATAAGTGAAGACCAGGTCATCCCTTTTTGTGATAGAGAGCGGCATTATGGCCACTCTTCCAAGAACTAAGCATGACTGTCCTCCTAAGAACGTCCTCCATTATATCTGTCTCTTTTTGGGTTTTTTGTTTGTTTGTTTGTTTGTTTGTTTTTTAAAGATTTTATTTATTTATTGGACAGAGAGAGACACAGCAAGAGAGGGAACACAAGCAGGGGGAGTGGGAGAGGGAGAAGCAGGCTTCCCCACCCAGCAGGCAGCCCCATGTGGGGCTTGATCCCAGGACCCTGGGATCACGACCTGAGCCAAAGGCAGGCACTTAACGACTGAGCCACCCAGGCGCCTCCATCCATCTCTTTTTAAAGAAAGAGCTGCCCTAACCCCCTCTCAAACTCACCAAATGCCAAGCAAGATGGGAGCCATCAAACCCAACTCTGCCACTTTAGGGAAGAAAAATCTAAGTCTTGGCAGGAGTCACAGAAAATGCACTCACCCAGCTACCATCCTGCCCCCTCTCCCGGCTCCATTCTCCACGCCCCTCCCTGGCCTGGTGAACAGCAGACCTCTACTCACCAGCTGGCAGATAGATGGTAGCACAGAAAACCTGGGCCCTGGGTCGCCAGCGCATCCTGCCCAACAATATTTGGCTAAGAGTGATTGTCTGTGGGAGGAAAAAAATTTAACAGGCCTCTGGGCAGGAAGCACTGCGCTGTTTATTGATGGGAAACTGCCAAAATAAGAGCTCTTTGGGGACCTTTGAAGATGTTTGGCAGGCCCCAGTCCCGAAAGCTGCTGTGTGCGGAGAAAAAGGGCCCGTGGGCCTCAAGGAAATTCAGCAGCCAGAACGTTACCTCTCCAGGAGCCAACGAAGGGAGCAGTGTGGGAAAGCCTCCATCCGATGATGCAGGAAGTAAACTATGTCTTTAAGAGATGCCCTTCCTCCAGAATTAGCCAAGCCCACCCCCACACCACCCCCAGCCTATAATTTCTCTTTTAGAAGGATGTACATGATTGAAATTAGTTATTTGGTTTTTCTTTAAGTTTTTATTTATTTATTGGAAAGAGAGTGTCCACAAGAGGGGGTGGGGTGCAAGAGAGAAGCAGACTCCCCACTGAGCAGGGAGCCCAATGCAGACTGGATCCTGGGACTCCAGGATCATGACCTGAGCCCAACGCAGATGTTTAACCAACTGAGCCACCCACACACCCCGGAATTAGTTTCTTTATACATTTAACACCCACAAGTTCCCACTGTGTTTGCTGTGCTGCCCCAGCACCGTGCAAGGCACATGATGAAAACAGACTGACCACAGTGAGATACCACTTCACACGGAATAGGATGGCTACTACCAAAATGTTCATCCATGTTGTAACATGCATGTAGTATTGGTGAGCACGTGAAGAAACTGGAATCCTTGGGGCGCCTGGGTGGCTTCGGCGGTTAAGTACCTGCTTTCGGCTCAGGTCGTGATTCCCGAGTCCTGAATCAGGTTCCCTGCTCAATGGGGAGTCCACTTCTCCTTCTGACCACCCCAACCTTGTGCACTCTCTCTCTTTCTCTCTCTCATTCTCTCTCAAATAAACAAATAAAAGCCTAAAAAAAAAAAAAAAAAAAAAACCAGAAAAGAAATTATGACCTTTGTGCAGGGTTGATGATAAAATGATGCAGCCACTGTGGAAAACAGAATGGAAATGCCTCAAAAGGTTAAAAATAGAATATCATCCGATCTAGCAATTCCACTTCTGGTATTTATCTAAGAGAATTGACAGCAGGGTCTCAGAGATATTTGTATACCCATGTTCATAGCAGAACTATTTTTAAAAAGATTTTATTTATTTATTTGACAGAGAGAGAGAGAGATCACAAGTAGGCAGAGAGGCAAGCAGAGAGGGAGTGGGAAGCAGGCTCCCTGCTGAGCAGAGAGCCCGATGTAGGGCTCGCATCCTAGGACCCCAAGATCATGACCTGAGCTGAAGGCAGAGGCTTAACCCACTGAGCCACCCAGGCATCCCCATAGCAGAACTATTTATTCATAACAGCCAAAGGGTAGGAGCAACCTACACGTCTGTCAATAGGTGAATAGGTAAACAAAATGTGGTCTGCACATACCCCAGAATATTATGCAGCCTTCAACAGGAAGGATATTCTTTTTTTTTTCTTCTTTCAAGATTTTTTTTTTAATTTTTTATTTTTTATAAACATATATTTTTATCCCCAGGGGTACAGGAACAGGAAGGATATTCTTTTTTTTTTTAAGATTTTATTTATTTATTTGACAGAGAGAGAGATCACAAGTAGGCAGAGAGGCAGGCAGAGAGAGAGAGAGAGGAGCTGAGCTCCTCTCTGCTGAGCAGAGAGCCTGATGCGGTACTTGATCCCAGGACCCTGAGATCATGACCTGAGCCGAAGGCAGCGGCTTAACCCACTGGGCCACCCAGGCGCCCCCAGGAAGGATATTCTGATGCATGTTACAACATGGATGAACCTTGAAGACATTATGTTTTAAGTGAAACAAAGCCAGTCACAAAAAGAAACATGTCATATGATTTTGCCTATAGAAAGTATCTAAGGTAGTCACATTCCCACAAATGTTGAAAGCAGGATGGCTATTGCCAAGGGCTGGGGTGGGGAGGGGAAAGGGGGAGTTTTTGGTTGATGGGCATGGAGCTTCAGTTTTGCTAGATGAAGAAGTTACAGGGATTGGCCTCACCACAAGGCATATATATTAGCGCTACTAAACTGTACACTTAGAAATCATTCCGATGGTAAGTTATAGTGTGTGGTTTTTACCACACTTTTTTAAAGGTTTGAAAACCTTCTTGAATAAATGAAGAACACAGCTGGGGAGACTTTTAGGTACGTGGGAAAAAACACAGCCCAAGCCCACCTAAGCTAAAAGGCAATTTTATTGGCTCACATGACCAAACAAATTCAAAGAGTTTTAGAAATAGCAGGATCCAGGTGTTCAAATGATACCATCCAAAATCTGTCTCTATCTCAGCTCTGCTTTCCCCAAATCCTGGGAGACAAAGGCACACAGAGTCATGGAAAATGAGTTTGTTATTTGTCAATATCGGTTTCTCTCTGAACTGGATACTAAGTGGACACTGCTTCTAAAATCCCCTCAGGCTCTCCTCTATGTCTGGCAACTACTGATGTAACCATTTCTAAGGAGTTTCTAACCAATTATACACAGTTACAACTGGACATTGGGAAAAAAAAAAAAAAAAGGAAATCCTGCCATTTGGGTTTTTGAACAACATGTAATGAATCCTGAGGGCGTTATGTTAAGTGAAATAAGTCAGACAAAGAAAGTCAAATACTGTAGGATTGTACTATTATGTGAAATCTTAAAAAGCCAAACTCAGAGAGCAGATTTACAGTTAGCAGGTGCTAGGGGAAGGTGGAAATTAGGGGGTGTGGTTAAAGAATACAATTTTCCAGTTGTAAGAGGAATAAGTTCTGGGAATCTAAAGGTGGTGACTATGGTTAACAATACTGCACTATATACTTGAAAGTTGCTGAGAGTCTATCTTAAATGTTCTCACCATAACAACAGCAGCTACAAAATGATAATGATGTAACATGAAGGATATGTTAACTGCCCTTATTGTGGTAATCATTTTACATTATATTCATGTTTCAAAACATCACATTGTACATCTTCAATTTACACAATGTTTTATGTCAATTATATCTTACTAAAGCTGGAAAAATATTAGTAATGTGGATTAAACTTACAAGTAGTCATCACATTATGAATAATGACAAAGAAGAAATACTCTTCCAGTATTTGAGACAACTATCCAATTCAGCAAAAATGTCACTTATGTCATTGACAAATAAATGAAATTCCCATGTCTTTGTCATTTCACTTCTGTCTTACTCATTAACCTGGAAAAAAAAAAATCAACTAACATTCTTGTCAATACTACACTCATTCATCAATGCAACCATAGGTTGGGTAAGAATGCAAGAGTTTGGTGGAAATCAACAGAAGAATTCTGTGAGAATTAATTTGATATTTGAAATTTCAATAAAGAATTACATTTTTAATTATTTTCAAAATTATGTTACACATTCTTTATATTTTAAATTTATAATAAACATACATATGATTCATAATATATGTGTGTAAATAGGTAACAGTATCCAGCACAATGACTACAAAAAACTGTACAAAGAGCTCCACCTAAAAATATTAGAAAGTACACCTGGCTGGTTCAGTTGGAGGACTGTACAGCTCTTGATCTTAGGGTCATGAGTTCAACCCCCACACTGGGGGGAAGAGTTTACTTGAATAAATAAATGTACAGCTTTAAAAACACTAGAAATAAATCAAGATGGAACATTAAATGGAATTCAAAGAACCTACAGGAAAGAAGAAAAGAGTAACGGGGAAGGAAACAGGAAACAAAAGATACAATGGCAGACTTAAGTTCTAACATATCAGTAATTGCCTTAAACGTAAGTGGTCTAAATACACCAATTAAAAGGCAGAGATTGGCAGACTGGAAAAATGGATAACAAAGTAACATTCAAGTATATGCAGCTTACAAGAAATTCACTTCAAACTCAATGATATTGGTAGATCAAATTAAAGGAATGAAAAAAAATATGTCATGCAAACACTAATCTTTTAAAAGGCAGAATAGCTATATTAATATCATAAGTAGGCTTCAGAACAAAGACAATTACTAGAGACAAGGGAGGACATTACATAATGGCAAAAGAATCAGTTCTTCAGGAAGGCATAATCCCAACTATGTGTACCACCAAACAGTCGAGCCTGAAGATACTTGAGAGGTGAAACCAAAAAACCCAGTCATAGTTGGGATTTCAACATGCCCCTCTTAGCAACAGATAGAACTACTAGAAAGAAAATCAGCAAGGATATAGAAGACCAGAACTACACAATCAACCAAGAGGATCTAACGGACATATATAGGACACCCCACCCAACAATAGTAGAATACAGTTTCTTCCTACTGCTCATAGTATATTCACCAAGACATCATATTCTGGCCTCCCCTCCCAAATTTTTATAATGAAAATAATAAAAATGGTCAAGGATATGAAAGTTGGAGATAAGCTGAGGAACTATTCCAGATCAAAGGAGACATGGTAACAAAATGTGATGCATGTTCCTGATTGGGACCAAAGATGACCACCTATTAGGCCAGGTAGCAATATCAACAAGGTGTATAGATTAGATGGCAGGGTAGTATCAAGACTGATTTCCTTGCTTGAAGGATTATATGGTAGTTATTTAGAAGAATATTTTTGCTTGAAGGAAAGACACAGAGAATAATTGAAAGGTGACAAGGGAACATGCATGTAGCTTACGTTCAAATGATTCAGAAAAACTAATGCTAATGAATTTACACACATAAGCAGACATATATAGGAAGAAAAGAAAGGAGGATGAGGAATCAATGCAGTGAAACGGTAGAGAGCTGCGAATCTGATTAAGGGAGATATGAATGTTGTTTTGCTGCTCTTCCAATCTATCTATATACGTTTGAAATTATTCTGAAACAAATTGAAAATTATGAAAGCTAAATATACACATATTAGCAAAAGCTGAAGGAATTCTTCCATTAGAAGATACACAGAGGTGGTGTTTACCCAAAGGAGAAAAAAATACTAATTCAAACGGATACAAGCACCCCAATGTTTATAGCAGCATTATCAACAATAGCCAAATTATGGAAAGAGCCCAAATGTCCATCAGCTGATGAATTGATAAAGAAGATGTGGGGTGTGCATGTGTGTGTGTATACACATACAATGGAATATTATTCAGCCATAAAAAAGAATGAAATCTGGCCACTTGTAGTGACATGGATAAAGCTAGAGAGTATTATGCTAAGTGAAATATGTCAAAGACAAGTACCACATGATTTCACTCATATGTGGAATTTAAGAAACAAAACAAATGAACAAAGGAAAAATGAGATAAACCAAGAAACAGACTCTGAACTACAGAGAACAAACTAATGGTTACCAGAGAAGAGGTGGGTAGGGGGATGGGTGAAGTAGGTCATGGGGATTAAGGAGGGCACTTATGATGAGCACCAGCTATTGTATGTAAGTGTTTTATCACTAAATTTTACACCTGAAACTAATATTATATTGTATGTTAACTAACTGGAAAAGAAAAAGATACACAGAAGAGATTGTACAGCAGGAGACTACCATATGTGTGTAGAGAAATTAAGACAGCATAGGTACTTCTACTGAGGGTTGCTGGAAGGGAGGTGAGTGCAGGGGATGGGGTAACTGGGTGACAGGCATAAAGGAGGGCACTTGAAGCAATGAGCACAGGGTGTTGCACGCAACTGATGAATCTCTAAGTTCTACCTCTGAAACTAATAATACAGTATTTGTTCATTAAATTGAATTGAATTGAAGTGATTTAATAAAAAATAAATAAAATTTAAAATTTTAATATTAATTTTAAATAAATTTAAATAAAATTTTAAATAAATTAAATTTAAATAAAAATTTTTAAAAAGACGTTTGTAGGTACTTCTCCAAGGAAAGACAATGAGGCCAACGAATGGATTGCTCCACATATATTTGGACATTTGATTTATGACTAATTATTAATGGTGTTATATTAATTAGACATCCATGTGGAAAAAGAATCCTGACCCCTAACTCATCCCATTACACTAAAGGTCCTATTTTCACAAAGGACGCTTCAAAACTTGGATTCACAATCAGGGGACACATCTTCCCCACTTTTTCACTGATCAAAGGTTACTATTGTGGCCCTTCAACTATTGGCAGGATTAAGAAATCAGGGTCGGCATGGAAATCAGGGCTTCAGAGTAGAGTCCTTCATTCTCCTGATCAGTACTCACTCATTCAGTATTCTTTCATTGGCTCAATATTTACTGAATGCCTAGTATGTGCTAGGCACTGTTCTAAGGCCCGGGATACAACAATGAAGGAAGGTTTCTGCATCTATGATGCTTCCATATTAGTAGAGGAGAGAGTGGCTAAGTAAGTTACAAAAGCAATGATAGGAACAACTGAAAAAAGATAATTAAAAACATGTGAAGATCAGAAGTACAGTATTCCAGCTGGAGGGAATAGAATATGCAAAACCCTTGGGGTAGGAACAAGAACAGAGTAGCAAAAAAAGTCTAATGTGGCTCCCAGTATCCAAAGTTCAGTAAGTGTCCAGAATGATATGTTCTCTTACCTGGTTTAAGCTGAGTTCTCCTGAGCATTTGGGAAACAGGAAGAGCCATCCATTCCTGTGAGTAAAGAATATCTCCATTATCCCTTTCCTGAGGTTAGATTCAAATCACAACTCCTCTCAAGCTTCTGCTTCTAGTGGGAAGCATTTCAGTGGTTTAGCTTAACTCATACCACCCCAAGTCCTCTTGATAAAAATAACTTTGTTGATAAAAATAACTAATTTGATATCAAGTTAAAACTTGATAAAAATAACTAATAGTTAACACCTACTGAGCACTTAATCTGTCTGGGATCCTGCTAAGCACTTCACTGACATTAGCTTCTTAATCCCCACAATGTCCCTGGAAGGGTTGGTGCCATTCTACAGGCAAGAAAACTGAGGCTCAGAGAGACTGGATAATTCGTCCAAGCAAGCAGTGGGAAAACAAGGATTTGACTTGTCCAGGCATATGCCATGCCATTTGGGGTTACACAACATTGGCTACATTATTCCCCACTTGGTGCACATGACCCTTGACCTAAGTGAGTTCCTAAAATCATGGAGAACCTCAGGGAGTCCTCAAGCTCTTCAAAGGGACCTTTTAGCTCTGCTAATTTACTAGTTCCAAATGTCATTTGGGATCAGACCCAAGTTGGCTCCATCTAAGCCCTTAGGGAGTGTTTTTTTTTTAAAATAGAGATGTCAGGATTTGAACCCAAGGCTAAAAATACATCAGCCTCTTTTGGAAAGCTCTCCCAGGTGATTCTGGTGAACAGCCAGGAAGAGGACTGACTCCTCCAGCCTGACCTTCCTGACATAATGCAGACTCTGCCGGGAAATTTCAGAAACAAAGTGCATCACATGCCGATTTGATCGGTCCTAATGTTTGGAACTTTCTCTCTTCATTGCCTGAACTCTGCTCTTCCCAAATTTTGGCTGCCTAAAGAGATGGGAGTCATCTAGCGTCAACCAACGCCGTATGGTCAAAAATTCGTATAGCTGATAAACAATTTCACATCCCATTTCCTGGAACTGTGCTGCCTTTGTTCTGGTTTTTGTAATGAAAACAAAAAAGCAAAGTGGAGCATCTCAGAGTAGAAATCATAAAACAAAAGAGTAACACATGTGCCTCATTATATCCACTTTGCAAAAAGATCAAAGGAACAGAAAGAAGAGAAAGAGGCAGAAGGGGAGGAGACAGCTGGTGGGGTTAGAAAGAGAAGGAAGAAAGAAAAGGAGTCAAATATGGGCTCTACCAACTATGGTTCTGAATTTTAAAAACCCACTTTCACTCTTACTCAGAAGAACAATACAGAGATTTTTTTTTTTTTTTCACCTTCCTCGGACAAAAAGATCCAGGAAAAGTTTCAATCCTTAATGCACGAAAATTCCCCAGGAGCCCAAGAAGAGCTTTTTTGCTGGATTGTGATAGAAAGCCCACTCCTTCATGTATAATTGAAGATACTTAGGACAGCATTATAACCCTTCCTGCTTATACATGGAACTGCCTCCAAATCCTCACTAATGTGAAGCTCTCTCAGAACATTCTCTTAAGCAATTAAAAATGGTAATCCGCCGCCTAGCCAGAGTCTGAGCCCGCCCCCACCTCCGTGTGCATTGCAAGTACACATTTAGTGGTTATTCACTCTAAGTGTGCACATTCTACAAACTTTTCTCAAACTGTGCTTGCTAAATACATAGGTAAGGTTCATTAATTTAAAAAAACACACACAGAGGCGCCTGGGTGGCTTAGTGGGTTAAGCCGCTGCCTTCGGCTCAGGTCATGATCTCAGGGTCCTGGGATCGAGTCCCACATCGGGCTCTCTGCTCAGCAGGGAACCTTCTTCCCTCTCTCTCTCTCTCTCTCTCTCTGCCAGCCTCTCTACCTACCTGTGATCTCTCTCTGTCAAATAAATAAATAAAATCTTTTAAAACACACACACACACAAATAATGAGATGATTGTTTTTGATAAGGCTTTCCTTTCATTTATCTGGTTGATTCCTAAGTTGCTGAGGGTAGGGAGTAAAACTAGATTGTGGGTGTTCCCTAACCCCCTCAAGAACAATTTCCTTCTGAAAATTTAATCCTCACCTTCCACATAGTAATGCTCTACTGAATGGGGCCTTAACTTTGCATTATAATTGCCCTAGACAGTCTCCAAAAATGTAAGGGACAAAATAGCTATCTTGCAGTTTACATAAATGTTATTCAGTGTGTGGCCCAAAGACTAGCAACATCAGCATCTGAGAGGTCTTGTAGAAATAAAAAACATGACTTTAGAGCAGTGATGGCTGATTGAAGTGATTTTGCTCCCCACCCCCTGGGGCATACTGGGCAATATCAGGGGACATTTTTGGTTGTCACAACGGGGGGGTGAGGATGCTATTGGCCTCTAGTGGGTGGAGGCCAGGGATGTTTCTAATCATCCTACAATGCACAGGACACTCCCCACAACGAAGATTCTCCTGCCCCAGATGTCAACAGCACTGCTCCTGAGAAACTCTGATTAGAGGAAAGTGAATTGGAAATAGAAGGGTTGGAGTAGGGAGAATGAAAAGAAACTAACTAAAAGAGGTAAAAGAGGGAGAGAAGAAAACTTTGGCATGAAGGCTAAGGGACTTGGGCTGTGATCGTGGGAACTACATACCCTTAGGGAAGTCACCCTCTTTTTTCTTTAATTGTGTTATGTTAGTCACCATATAGTGCATCATTAGTTTTTGATGCAGTGTTCCAAGATTCACTGTTTATGTACAACTCCCAGCGCTCCATGCAATACGTGTCCTCCTTAACACCCACCACCAGGCTCACTCATCCCCACCCCCTCCTCTCTAAAACTTTGTTTCTCGGAGTCCACCGCCTCTCATGGTTCATTTCCCCCACTTCACTTTTCCTCTCCTTCTCCTAATGTCCTCCATGTTATTCTTTATGCTCCACAAGTAAGTGAAACCATATGATGATTGACTTTCTCTGTTTGGCTTATATCGCTCAGCATAATCTCCTCCAGTCCCAACCATGCTCATACAAAAGTTGGGTATCCATCCTTTCTGATGGCTGAGTAATATTTACAAAAATCAACAAGGCAAGAATCAACAAATGTTGGAGAGGATGTGGACAAAGGGGAATCCTCTTACACTATTGCATAAGTCACCCTCTTTTGATGCCATTTCACACATCTATAAAACGAAGGGAGAAAAAGATTGAACCAAAAGAATGGGATTATTATTCCTGAGGTTCTTTATGGAACTGATGCACTATTATTTGGGTAGTGTTTCCCAAGCTTGAGCAGTCCAGAGATCCCCATCACTCCATTTGCCATACCTGAGTGCCATTTTTGTTATTTCAGTTTTTACTTTAGTTAACATATATCATATGTTTAGGGGGTATTCTTAAAGGAAATTTTATGTCACTATAATTAGTTTAAAGCCATGCCTACTTGCCACAACTGGAAGTAAACACCAGTAACAGAAAGCAATGGTTTTAAGGTCTAGCCAGATACCTTTGTCTTCCCAAGACTCTGAGCTCAAAGCCAGCTCTTTCTTAGTTAAACGGGAGATTAATGAGGGTTAAAAGCATCAAGGGCGAGGCGCCTGGGTGGCTCAGTGGGTTGAGCCGCTGCCTTCGGCTAGGGTTGTGATCTCAGGGTCCTGGGATCGAGTCCCACGTCGGGCTCTCTGCTCAGCAGGGAGCCTGTTTCCTCCTCTCTCTCTCTCTGCCTGCCTCTCTGCCTACTTGTGATCTCTCTCTGTCAAATAAATAAATAAAGTCTTAAAAAAATTAAAAAAAAAAAAGCATCAAGGGCATGTAACACCAACCCAAGACTGTCTGTATCACCTCAAATGATTTTACTTTCTAACAGTGATGCACCTACACTTTGGAAGATGGTGGCACAGTAATTAAGTGGGTGAACTTCGAAAGCAGTTCCATATGGGTTCCTGACTTAACTCTCTGATTTAAGGGCTATGGGATGCTGGGCAAGTGATTTAATCTTGCTAGGCTCCATTTCCTCGCTGGGAGTTAGTAATAGGACCTAGGGTGTTATGGCAGCCTTACAGATGCCCCCCAGTGATCTCTACCTTCACACATTTATGCCCTTGTATAATTCCCTCCTTCTAAAACCCCCTTCAGTGTGTACTGGATCTAGTAACTGCTTATAACCAATAGTAAAGAGCAACAATGATGGGACATCACTTCTTCTTTTTTAAGATTTTATTTATTTATTTGAGAAAGAGAGCACAGAAGGAGAGTGAGAGGGAGAAGCAGACTCCCTTCTGAGCAGAGCCCAATGCAGGACTCGATCCCAGGACCCAGAGATGATGACCTGAGTTGAAGGTCATTGTAACTGACTGAGCCACCCAGGTGCCCTGAGATAGGATGTCACTTCTGAACCTGGGTCGCAAAAAGGTTGCCTCCTCCTCCCTCCTCTCTCTCTCTCTCTCTTTCCCTCCATCTCTCTCTCCCTGCCTATCTCCCTTCCTTCCTCCCTCTTTCTTTTTCTGGAGAAACCAGCTGCCATGGCAACAGCCAGCAAGGATATGAGACCAGCTAACAGCTCTGTGAGCAACCTTGGAAGTGAATCTCCCCCAGGTCAAGCCTCAAGATGACTGCAGCCCCACCTCAGGAGACACCCTGAGTCAGAGCGATCTATTGAAACTACCACCCAGATTCCTGATCCACAGAAACCGTGAGACAGTACACACTTGTGAGAGGATACATACGTGTTGCTCTAAACTGCTAAACTTGGGGATAATTTGTTATGTATCAATAGATAACTAACACAGTTACTATGAGGTTGTACAAGATAAAGGCCTTTCATTCGGGGGAGAAGTCCTACTGGAAACAGTCTCACACAGGTGGAAAAAATCCACAACAGCTTCTAGAATTAGTCAACTAATTCCATTATAAATATAAATGGATAAAAAAAGGTCCCCAGACATTCAAGGTTGAACAAACAGCACAGCTGACTTAGAGTCAAAAAATATTTTAAAAATCTCTGAAATTATAATTAGTATCTTCACAGAGATTCAAGAAGACATTCACTTCTAAATAATATTATTAAATATAATAATAATTGTAGGCTCTAATTATACTGAAGTTTTCAGTAAATAGTGAGGAACTCTTAGAATTTAAACTTGAGGGGCATCTGGGTGGCTCAGTTAGTTAAGCATCTGCCTTCAGCTCAGGTCATGATCCCAGGGTACTGGGATCGAGCCCCATGGTGGGCTCCCTGCTCAGTGGGAAGTCTGCTTGCCTCTGTCCCTCTGATCCTCCCCTTGCTTGTGCTTACTCTCTTTCTCTCAAATAAATAAAATCTTTAAAAAATAATAATAATGGGGGAAAAAAAGAAAGAAAGAAATTAGGGCACCCGGGTGCCTCAGTTAAGTGACTGCCTTTGGCTCAGATCATGATCCCAGAGTCCTGGGATCAAGCCCCACATCGGGCTCCCTGCTCAGCAGAGAGTCTGCTTCTCCCTCTCCCTCCCCCTGCCACTCTGCCTGCTTTTGCACTCTATCTCTCTGTCAAATAAATAAATAAAATCTTTAAAAAAAAAAAGAAATTAAAACTTTATTGCCTAAAATGTTTAATTAAGTGGACATCCTGGAAAAAATATCTGAGAAAATCTTCCAGAACATAAAGAAAGAAAAAGAGATGCAAAATATGGCATGAAAACTAAAAGACATAAAGTTATAACCCAGGAGATTCAAAGTTCATCTAGGAAAAGATCCCAGCAATGAGAACAGAAAATGAAAATGAGAAAATTAAAAAAAAAAAAACAAAACCAGAATCATCATCTTGATCCATATAAGAAGGGCATTTAATAAAATCCAACATCTATTAACCATTTAAAAATCAATACACTAATGAAAACTTCCTTAAACCAATAAAAGATATCTTAAAGTAAAAAACCTAGAGCAACTGATTAGAAGGTATCACTCTGAATTACCTAGTTTTATTGAATTCTATTCCACCCAAACCTGAATGATATGCATATAAAGTTAAACTTTAGAGGTTTTTTTTTTAAAAGATTTTTATTTATTTATTTGAGAGAGAGAGTGAAAGAGAGAGAGAGCATGAGAGGGGAGAAGGTCAGAGGGACAAGCAAACTCCCCATGGAGCTGGGAGCCCGATGCAGGACTTGATCCCGGGACTCTGGGATCATGACCTGAGCCAAAGGCAGTCACTTAACCAACTGAGCCACCCAGGTGCCATAAACTTTAGAGTTTTAATAAAACATAACTTCCATTTAAAAATTAAAGTGTGTAAACCTGGTGATTCACAGACCTGGGGATAAAAATATATGTTTATAAAAAAATATATGTTTATAAAAAATAAAAAATTAAAAATTAACTTTGTCTTTAAGTCTACCACAAACAGATTTATTGGTGAAACTTTAGAAGCATTCCCATTAATATTAGTAATAAAAATATAATACTTTCTAGTTATTGCCAAAATTGTAATTGAGATATTAGCTACTCCAACAAGACAAGAAAAATAAATGATGTTTAAGAGAAGAAAGGTCTACACCAATATGAATGACTGAAAAGAAAATTTAATGATAATCTATGGATATAGTATGAGAACCAATAAGGGAGCTCAGCAAGGTTATTGCATATAATAACAACATACAAATATCTGTGAAGTTTCTATATTTTAAGAACTACCAGTTAGAAAATGTAATAGGAAAACTATATATCCATTCAAATAGCTATAAAAATTATACCTAGGAAGAGAAGATCTTTATGAAGAAAACCATAAAACATCTAATATCTATAAGAAGTTCTAAATAAATATATGTAAATTTGGGCAGACTTGAAAACGTTACAAACTTTGTTCCCTATCCAGGAAATATATTATGTGTATGTTTCAGAAAAATTACTTAAAGTGAATGTAAATTGGCTAAGCCAATTTTGCAAATACAAGCAATAAGGAAGTTTCGCCATCCCAAATTTTACCACATCATACAGAGTAATAGTTATAAAAATCTTGAAATACTGGTATAGGAATTGGTTACCAAAAAACCCCATAATCATAAATGATTTGGTGAAATGAGCTCATTATTTGGACAAAAATGAAGTTGGATTCCTACCTCAAGTCTTTTACAAAGGTGAACACCAAATTCCCTGAGGACCTAATTGTCAACCATAAAACCAGAAATCTAACATAAGACATTATCAGAGAATTTTTGCCTTCTATTAATGGAGGCTTTATTAAATAAAATCCCAAGTCTCATATCATAGATGGAAAAGTGGTAGTTCTGAGTACATCAAATTAAGCATTCCTATTTGAAAAATAAATCGCGTAATTAACTGGGAGGTAGTAGCCTGAGAGAATGTGCTTGCAACATATGAAACTGATGAGGGATTAACATCTAGAAAATAAAAGAAACTCAAAATCAACAAGAAAATATGTAAACTCCACTAGAAAAATTCAGAAAAGGACAGTGACAATTTGCAGGTGGAGAAGACTGAGTGGCTGACAAGTAAATGATGAGATGCCCAAACTCAGGAGTAATCAAGGAAATACAAATTAAAGCAGCCAGATACCACTTTACTCCCATGAGACTGGCAAAAACTGGAAAGTAAGGTAATAACTGGGAGTTCCTGCATTCTAGAAAACCGCCTGTCAGTATTTTGTGAAAGTATATCAATTTATGCCCCAGGACCTAGCATCCCCCTCCCCTGAACATAGGTACTTCATAGGAACCCTCACACAGAACCACACAGTGACATGTAGGAGGATATGTCTTGCAACACTGTTTGCATAGTATGGAGCTAAAGATCACCAGATGCCCATCGCTGGCAGAAATGTAATAGAAAACTGTAACCAGGGATGCCTGGGTGACCAGTCCTTTAAGCGGCTGCCTCCAGCTCAGATCATGATCCCAGGGTCCTGGGATCGAGTTCCACATCGGGCTCCTTGCTCCATAGGGAGCCTGCTTCTCCCTCTGCCTCTACCTGCCACTCTGTCTGCCCGTACTCTATCTCTCTGACAAATAAATAAATAAAATCTTTTTTAAAAAAAATTTTAATTAAAAAAAGAAAAGAAAACTTAACCAATGTGTGCCTTGAAATACTGTGCAACAGTTCAAAAGAATCAACTCGATGTACACACCATGCATAACACATCTGAAAATCCTGATATTGCTTTTAAGAACTAAGAAACAATTCCATCTGTTGCATAAAACTGTTTGCATCACTTGAACACATTTACACCCCAAAGAACAACATCCATTTTACAATGATACACAGGTATCCAGGCAAATATAGCAAACACATTTGAGCAGATACCTATGGCAAGCATAGGTGGGCAATATGCAGGAGGGGATTAAGAATATGAAAATGGGGGGGGGGGTGCCTGGATGGCTCAGTGGATTAAGCCTCTGCCTTCAGCTCAGGTCATGGTCCCAGGGACCTGGGATCGAGCCTTGCATCGGTCTCTCTGCTCAGCAGGGAGCCTGCTCCCCACCCCCCACCTGCCTCTCTCTGTCAAATAAATAAGATCTTTAAAATTTTTAAAAAAATAAAAAGAATATGAAAATAGGGGCTTCTGGTGGCTCAGTTGGTTAAGTGACCGACTCTTGCTTCAGGCTCAGGTTGTGATCTTGGGGTTCTGGGATCGAGCTCTGCCTGGAGTTTGCTTGACATTCTCTCTCCCTCTCCCTCTGCCTCTGCCCCTGATTTCTCTCTCTCACTCAAAAATAAATAAATCTGGGGTGCCTGGGTGGCTCAGTGGGTTAAGCCTCTGCCTTAAGATCAGCTCATGATCTCGGGATCCTGGGATCAAGTCCCACATCGGGCTTTCTGCTCAGCGGGGAGCCTGCTTCCTCCTCTCTCTCTCTCTCTCTCTCTCTCTGGCTGCTGCTCTGCCTATTTGTGATTTCTGTCTATCAAATAAATAAATAAAAACTTTAAAAAAATAAATCTTTTTTTTAAAAAAAGAATATGAAAATGAAGTAAAAAAATAAAACAAAGTGGACCAACAATAACACAGTAAATGAACTCAGGAGTATGATTAACTCAGCTCTTGGCACTTGAGATCAAAAAACATGTTTCATGAGGAAGAACAAAGGGCCAAGAACTCCCAAGGGAATTTTATAAAAAGGAAGCAAGATAGTTGGATTTGTCCTATCAAATACTAAGACTTCTTATAAAAGTATAACAATTAGGGGCACCTGGGTGGCTCAGTGGATTAAATAAAGCCTCCGCCTTCAGCTCAGGTCATGATCCCTGGGTCCTGGGATCGAGCCCGGCTTTGGGCTCTCTGCTCAGCAGGGAACCTGGCCCCTCCTCTCTCTCTGCCTGCCTCTCTGCCTACTTGTGATCTCTGTCTGTCAAATAAGTAAATAAAATCTTTAAAAAAAAGTATTACAATTAAGGCAGGAGTCCAATAAAAAGAAATTCAAGGAACAATAGCTGTGCAGGGGGCATGAAAACCAATGACCAGAATTTTAACAGGAAGTTAGAAAGCTCTAAAAAAAATAGATCATCTAAAATATTGCCCCAGAATCTAGACGGACTTGATGAAATCAGATGGCAAGTAACAAAAGTAACCAAAAACAATATGGTTACAATATGCTGTATCCTTTCCCCTTTCCATCATCCCTCTTCCCAAGTTTTATTAACTGTATCTCCTTTAAAGGACACAACTGTAATGACACCTAAGTCCAGTAAGTCCAATTACACAAAGTCATTCTTCGGTAAATGATAAATCTGTAAGACTTTGAAGCTGTCAGTTGATGATTTCAGTTTAACCTTTGGACAGAGCCCAGAAGAATTAATTCTTCTATATGATAGAGAACAAAATGTAAATGTTATAGATCTTGACAATGTGCAAATAATGACAAAAAGCAGTTGGGAGGCAAAACGATTTGGGTCTCGCCCTTCAGAGGAGCAGATGACAGCTGTCCAGCCCCTGGGGGAGAGGGGAAGTTGGTGCTTTAGGGAAAGTGTCCATCATCATTCCAACCAGTGGTATATGATACAGAAGTTCAGAGGTAAGAGACAAGAGGGAAGGGAAGAGAGCCTTCAGAGATCCAAAGAGCAAAACCAGCCAGAAACAATGAAAAAGCACGCTCTCTCCACTGAGGTTACAGGTAGCAGAAATCCAGCCCAAAAGGGTTCCTAGAACTCAGGTGACCCTGAGTTTGGGTGTTTTTGCTTCAAAGTATTTCAGAAACCACAAGAATGAGTGTGGGAAAAAAAAAAAAGTTCTGTCTTCTTCAAACTCTGAAGCGCTTAAAATCAGTCATGAATGGCCTTATTTTTAGAGTTGCTGATCTGGTCATTCACAAGGCAAGTCAAGTACTTTACAGTTAGTCCACTTGAATCCCTGAAGTAGAGATTGTCACCACCATTTCCTGATATATTTGTTGAATTACATCCCTTTGGAGGGAGTGTGTCCAGTTCACATCAATTCCCCCTTTAAGATGTGTGTGTGTGTGTGTTTGTGTGTATAAGTACTTTCCCACTCCAAAGCCTCTGCTTGTGCTACTCCTTCTACTCAGTGGGCTCATACTCTACCCCTCACATGGCTTCTCCTTCTCATGCTACCCCATCTCAACTTAAATGTCAATTTCTTAGTGAGGCCGTCCGTGACCCTCCTACTCAAGTAAGCTGCTTGCTATCATCTGTTTGTCAGGCCACTAATAGTCATCAAACACCTCTTTTGTGCCAGGCTCAGTTCATTCTCTGGCCATAGAACCGGGACCAGATAAAGGTCCTGCCCACAAGAAGCATTTTAAAATAACTTGTTTACTTTTTTCTAGAAGGAGGGGCTCTCTTCCCTTGAAATAAAGGCTCCATTAGGACCTGGAGGACAGGTCTGCTTAGCTCATCATTATATGCATCTCTGGCACCTACGATGGTGCAAGGCATATATTTGGCACAGTGTTGGAATGAATCAAGGAATAGATGACTTCTTCACTTCACCACACTGGTCATCAATTACCTGGAGCCCAAGGGACACTAGGCCTGAGTTAAGCCAGATGCTCTCTCACAAGAGTTTGGGATCGGATCCACAGATATAGATGGTCTGGAAGCCACATGAGAAGGTCCCCAGATCTGCTCCGGGTCCTTCCTGCCCCACAGCTGCATTGCATCACTCTTCTTGGAGCTCTGGAAATAAAGCTTCCTTTCAATAAATTTCCCAAAGTCAACTGTAGTCACTCTCTGCATCTGGCAACTCACGAGTGCAACTGATTAGCACAAAAGAACATTAATTGGCTCACATCAAAATCTGGTTCAGAATGCTTCCATTTCCCATTGTTCTTGGAATAAAACCCAGACCCCTTACCAGTGGTGGAAAGGTCCTGCCTGGTCCGGCCCTGCTCACCTCTCCTACTTCATCTCCTACCCTCACTGGCTCTTCTATTTCTTAAGCATCCTGAGTTCTTTTCCACCTCAGAGCCTTTCCACACACCATTCACATGGCCTGGAATGTTCTTTGCTCAGGTTTTCAAACATCTGGCTTGTCTTTAACTATCAGCTCCCTACTCAAATGTCATCTCCCCAAGGAAACCTTCTAAATCTATCATGGGCCCCGTCCCGCAGGACTCCATTGGCACATGCCCATTAGAATTTTAGGACTACATAGCAAGGTGTAGGGAGCGATAAGGGATAGCAGAGTGCCCCCCCAAAGCAACAGAGGGGCCAGTATCCATCCTAGGCCTCAAGGAAAGAGGGTCAAGGGCCCTCTGGAGCCCCAAATGAGAGTTCCTTGGAGAGGCCGCCTTAGAGGAGCTGTCATTTCAATCCAGTGATTCCCCAGCTCAAGGAAACTCAACAAGGAGAGAACCAGGGAAGAAAACAGACTGACAGCATTCTCCTCCTTCCTCTGCTCTCCTGCCAGGGTTCTCTGTTGGTTCAACCCACCTGAAACCAGAAGGCAAAGAAGCCTATTGAAACAGAAAATGTTTGATTTTTTGTAAAGGACCAGACAAGAAATATTTTCAGATTTCTGGGCCATACAATCTCTGTCACAATGACTAAACTCTGACATCATAGCATGAGAAAAACCACAGACAATACACAATACACAAATGAATGAATGTGGCTGTGTTCCAATAAAACTTTATTTATAAAACAGGCAGTGGGCCAGAGTGTGTTGGGCCTGGATGGTCAACATTCAAGATAGTCTGCTGAGTCAGAAGATGGGGTAGACAGAGGTAGAAAGTGTGTCTAAGATTCAACAGGATTCATCTAGCATACCTTCTCCAGCCACCCCACCTAAGTTCCCGCCTCCCCCAAGTCACTATCACATGGTCCTATTGTTTCCTTTCACCACAAATCATAAGCATCTTATTTGTTTGTCCATAAGAGTAGGGATCATGGCTTTCCTGCTTGCCACTCTATCCCCAGCACCCAAAATAGTGTCTGACACCTGGTAGCTTCTCAAAGATTTTTGAAGGAATAGAAAGACTTAATGAATACAGCATGACACAGGTTGACAAGACCAAAGCATATGGTCTCCTAACTCCGGTGCACCAAACGATACCCTCCAAACATAAGAAAGTCAGTTCTCCCCTCCAGCCCACCTGTGAGTGCAATTCTTGTCTATTCTGATTCAGTCTTCATGACTCCCTCTCCAGACCAGGCCTGCTCACCGATCACCCCAGTTACCCCCACCACCCAAGCCCCCAGCTTGCAATTCCACACATCAACGTTCAGCCCTTCAGAACCTAAGTGGTTTGCAGTCACATTCTTTGGAAATGATTCTGCTTTAAGAGATTTCTCCCTCACCTCCAGCGCAGCCAGCTGCTTTCAATCTCCATTTCATCCTACCTTTCTGGGTAGGGCAGTAAGAGGAGGAAGGAAGAGTTTGGGAACATTTCTAAAATAAATTCCCTTCTTCCTTATTCTTAACACAAAAGATGACAGAGCTCCAAAATTATCCAACAAGAGGGGGGAAACCAACTAAATTATCATAAAATTATTAAAATCATCAAAGACAATTCAGCAGAGGATCACAATGTGGGAAGGGTTCCGTATAGGGCATTAAGTTTAAAAAAAGTTAAGATACAAAATGGCGCATACAGTGTGGCTGCAAGTGTGTGGAAAAGCACTTGGATATACACAAGGACCGGGAGGTTGCATGGGAACCATCAATGGCTAGGATATTGGGGTGTGGGTGACTTCTTTCTGATTTCTAGGATCACTGTTAGAACATTTGCTATTTGGTTCATCCAGGATTTGCACAGTATAGTCCAAAACAGCATTACATTATTACATATGATCAATTATTATATATATGATATATGATGATATAATATACAGTGATAACATAGTATCATTATATATACATAATAATGGTGCTTGCCATTCACTCGGCAAGAAAAATGACAGGATAGAGACTGCTCTCTGGTACAGTGGAGGACAGATAGATGGGAAAAGGATTGCATTTTAAGTTTGAGAGAGTTTGTGTTTTGTGCCCCTCTATCCGGAAATGCTTTCATTAAAAGGCGTGGCTTTTAAAAATGAGCAGCACAGAATCTGGTTCCCCCTCAGACTCCCCCTCTCCAGGCTTGCTCCCCACCACCACCACTTGGGATTCTTGTGAGAAGATCAAAATTGTTGGAAACTGGAAAGGAAAATGGTTTTCTAACAATATTAGCCAACAAGACACTGTAGCAAACCCCTGAGACCATAGCAGTTGCTTTATGACTGCCAAAGGCTGGTACTTGAGACTAATGCAAAATTTGGCAGGAGATACGTTCAACTTTTTATCATTCCTAAAGATCTGGAACCCTACTCTTGTATTTTCACAGATCAGCATAACCTCTCCCTTTCTCTCTCTCTCTCTATCTCTCTCTCACCACTTCCTCTCTCTCCCCCTCCCTCTCCTCTCTCTCCTTTTCCTTCCTCCATCTCCCCCTCACCGCCTCTCCCCCTTCCTACCTCCCTCCTTGTATTTTGGAATCCTAGACATGGCTAAGATCAAGAAGCACAGATTAAAAATCACCCCATTGGGGGCGCTGGGTGGCTCAGTGGGTTAAAGCCTCTGCCTTCGGCTCAGGTCATGATCCCAGGGTCCTGTGGGGAGCCTGCTTCTCCCTCTGCCTCTGCCTGCCTCTCTGCCTACTTGTGATCTCTGTCAAATAAATAAATAAAATCTTTTTTTAAAATCACCCCATTAAATATCATACATCTGGGGATCCATTTGGCATTAAGAAGTTTTTTTTTTTTTAAAGATTTTATTTATTTATTTGACAGACAGAGATCACAAGTAGGCAGAGAGGCAGGCAGAGAGAGAGAGAGAGGGAAGCAGGTTCCCTGCCGAGCAGAGAGCCCGATATGGGGCTCGATCTCAGGACCCTGGGATCATGACCTGAGCTGAAGGCAGAGGCTTTAACCCACTGAGCCACCCAGGTGCCCCGAAAAGTTCTTTGAATCCATCTCATTTCATCTCATTCAAATCACTTCATTTCTGTAGCCCATTGAATCTATGATTGTTCCCCTGGCCTACATTTTACTTTTACATTTGATATGTATCTTATGCTACAAGTTCTCAACCAGCCAATCTGAGGTTTTTTTCCTGCCCTTTCAAAGACAGACATCTCCCCTGTAAGATCACAAGTCACAAAGAAATGATCACAAATGCTCATAATTGGTACAAAGTCACAGCATTATTCATGTCTCATTTAACAACGAAAACCCACCAAAAATAACCTAAATACCTAATGATCAAGGAGTGGGTTAATAAAACAGATAATAATAAATAATAATCCATTGAATCGATGGGAAATTATGCATACTATAAAAATGTCTGCAAGGAGGGAGGGGTGCCTGGGTGGCTCAGTCATTAAGTATCTGCCTTTGGCTCAGGCTAAGGTCATGGGATCAAGTCCTCATCAGGCCCCCTGCTGGGCTGAAAGCCTGCTTTCCCTCTCCCACTCCCCTGCTTGTGTTCCTGCTCTCACTATCTCTCTCTCTGTCAAATAAATGAATAAAATCTTTTTAAAAATATCTGTAAGATGGGGCGCCTGGGTAGCTCAGTGGGTTAAGCCGCTGCCTTCGGCTCAGGTCATGATCCCAGGGTCCTGTGGGGAACCTGCTTCTCCCTCTGCCTCTGCCTACTTCTCTGCCTACTTGTGACCTCTGTCAAATAAATAAATAAAATCTTTTTTTTAAATCACCCCATTAAATATCATACATTTGGGGATCCATTTGGCATTGAGAAGTTCTTTTTTTTTTTTAAGATTTTATTTATTTATTTGACAGACAGAGATCACAAGTAGGCAGAGAGGCAGGCAGAGAGAGAGAGAGGGAAGCAGGTTCCCTGCCAAGCAGAGAGCCCGATATGGGGCTCGATCTCAGGACCCTGGGATCATGACCTGAGCTGAAGGCAGAGGCTTTAACCCACTGAGCCACCCAGGTGCCCCGAAAAGTTCTTTGAATCCATCTCATTTCATCTCATTCAAATCACTTCATTTCTGTAGCCCATTGAATCTATGATTGTTCCCCTGGCCTACATTTTACTTTTACATTTGATATGTATCTTATGCTACAAGTTCTCAACCAGCCAATCTGAGGTTTTTTTCCTGCCCTTTCAAAGACAGACATCTCCCCTGTAAGATCACAAGTCACAAAGAAATGATCACAAATGCTCATAATTGGTACAAAGTCACAGCATTATTCATGTCTCATTTAACAACGAAAACCCACCAAAAATAACCTAAATACCTAATGATCAAGGAATGGGTTAATAAAATAAATAATAATAAATAATAATCCATTGAATCAATGGGAAATTATGCATACTATAAAAATGTCTGCAAGGAGGGGTGCCTGGGTGGCTCAGTCATTAAGTATCTGCCTTTGGCTCAGGCTAAGGTCATGGGATCAAGTCCTCATCAGGCTCCCTGCTGGGCTGAAAGCCTGCTTTCCCTCTCCCACTCCCCTGCTTGTGTTCCTGCTCTCACTATCTCTCTCTCTCTGTCAAATAAATGAATAAAATCTTTTTAAAAATATCTGCAAGAAATGTTAATGGCGACATAACATTGAGTGACAAAAACACAAAACAAAACTATAATCCCTCTTTATTGGAGAAAAAAATATGTATGTGGAAAGGGAACAAAAAGGAAGTATTATTTTATTTTTGTTGTGGTTACCTCTGGATGGTGGGATAAAGGTGAGCTCTCTTCTTATTTAGACTTTTTTTTTTCTAACTTTTGAAGAATGAATATACATGATTTTTACATTTGGGAATAAAATGTTTTCAAATGCCAAAAAATGTAAGTTGCTACATCAGGATCTAGAAAGCCCCAAGAAGTATTCCCTCTCATTTAAAAAGAGGGAAGGGACTGCCACACTATTAAGCAATCAGCCAGCAGGCTTCATGCAAGAGCAATAAGCTGACCTCTCAAGAGAAAATTAGTGACGCTCAGGAAATTAGAGCTGGGAGCCCCTGAGTGGTCTAATGCGTCCCTCAAGAATTAGCACCATATACATTACACTTTCTGGTGTGGGCACTTGCTTTTCAATTTAATTGTAAATATTTCAAGTGCTTGCAATTTCACTGCAACGTTTCAGACAAGTCAACAGCAATTAATCCACCTTCTCTGGGTGGAATATAATATCTCCAGCAAACTTCAGAGATGTCCACGGAACTCTCTGGCCTGGACCTGCTAGCTGAGCAAGGATCTTAGATCTGGTTTGAATCCCGGCACCTCCATTTGGCTGTGAGACCTAACGTAAGTCCCTTCACCTATCTGGTTACAGGTTCCCTCATTTGCACAAGGGAAACCTCTCCACCTACCTCACAAATGGTGCTGTAGGAATTATTATTTTTTAAAGAGATTTAAACATTTGAGAGAGAGAGAGCCCGTGAGTGAAAACACGAGCAGGGGGAGGAGCAGAGAGAGCAGGAAAAGCAGGCTCCCTGCTGAGACCATGGGGTGGGGTGCTCCATCCCAGGACCCCAGGATCATGACCTGAGCCCAAGGCAGACACTGAACCCACTGAGCCACCCAGGTGCCCCAGGGTGCTGTAGGAACTAAATGAGCTGAGGCATCTGGGGAATGACGACCGTAGGTACTCAGTAAATTTTGGTGATTCCGGAGTGTTGGGCCAATGTTGAAGGGCTGTTTTCCTGGCAAAGTCAACAATCCCTTCTTTTGTATTTCCCTGGATGGCACAAGTGTGTTGGCATGAGAGGTACAGTTCATAACCCTGAATCAGCAAAATTCCATTTGGTACCCAAACCTTGGGCTTAGCCACGCCAACTAAATTCACCAGCCCCAGACCACAAATACGGCTCCGACAGCACCTGTTGGGCCTTTGCGCTGTTGATAAGAACTGCAGTGGTAACACTAGCCTTGAGGAAGGGAAAACAAGGACAGAGACAAGAGTCATATCCGCCATCCGATCAGTAGGGTCTGACGGATCGTTGATGTAGAGGCTGGGGAAGGAGAAGAGTTCCCAAATTAGATGACTAAATGCACAGGTCATCAACTCGATGAATGTCTACAGAGCACCTGCTGGGACCAGGAACTGTTCTAGGCGCAGAAGACACGGCAGCGAACCAGAAGGGGAAAAGATCTCTGCTTTTGTGAGTTTACCTTCTAGTGGGGAAGACAGACAACAAACAATAAACAAAGACAGTTTCTGGTGGTGAGAACCGTGATGAAGGACAGAAAGAAGGTAATGGGATGGAGAATGAGAGGACCACACTTTAGGTCTGAGCCTGGGTGGCTCAGTGGGTTAAGAGTCTGCCTTCGGCTCAGATCATGATCCCAGGGTCCTGGGACAGAGTCCCACGGTGGGGGCTCCCTGCTCAGTGGGGATCCTGCTTTTCCCTCTACCTGCTGTTCTCTCTCTCTCTAACAAATAAATAAATAAAATCTTTTTAAAAAATTTTTAAAAAGAGGATCATACTTTAAATGGTCAGAGAAGGACTCTCTCAGGAGGTAACACATGAGGTGATGGGGCCTGATGTAAGGGACCTGAGGAAAAGGACCCACCAGGTAGAGAAGAGAGGAAGCATTCCAGGAAGAAGAAGGAGAAGGTACAAGAACTTGAGGTGGGAAACGGCTAGGTGTATTTGAGAACAGAGGGGGAAAAAAAATCTTTGTAACTGAAGCATTGTGAGAGGAGAGAATTAGTAGAACAGAAGGTTGGAGGAGTGGACAGGACTTAGCTAAGGACCAAGGCTTCAGGAGCAGGTTCTTGGGGGCAGAAGTTTTACTGTCAGCATGCTGAGTTTGAAGAGCCAGAGGGGATCTCTGAACTAAGGACCCAGCACTTGGTCCTAAGAACTAGAAATAGTAGTGAGATTCGAGAAAATGTTCACTGTGTCAAAACCACTAGGGAATGTTCTAAAAATACAGATTTCTCAGACATTAAAATACAGGTTTCTGGGATATCACCCTGGGAGATTCCAGTTCAAGTAGGTCTCGTCTCAGTTAAGATCTGGACATTGTTTTTGCAGTCCTCACAGGTAATTCTGACCCATTCGTCCCAGAAATGTTTCTTGCATTCCTATTATGTGCCAGAAAAACTCCAAGTGCTAAAGATACAGCTCTGAACAGGTTACAAAACTTAAGGTGTAGAGAAAGAACTGATAGAGAACACATAAAAAAAACAAATTACAATAATGATACATGTCATTTAAGAAAGCTGCTGAGGGGTGCCTGGGTGGATCAGTGCGTTAAAGCCTCCGCCTTTGGCTCAGGTCATGATCCCAGGGTCCTGGGATCGAGCCCCTCATCAGGCCTTCTGCTAGGCACGGAGCCTGCTGAAATGTAATTACTATGGGGATCTACACTAAATAAATATAAAGAGAAGATCTCTCTCTGAGGAAGTGACAGAGCTGATAGCTGAGAACTAAGAAGGAACAGCCACATGGCAGTCCAAAAGAACAGCATCCTAGGCAGAGGGAACAGCCAAAACAAAGGCTTGGTTGAGAACTCCATAGCTCTAATTCTTTGGCTTATTCCCACTTGATCAACCAACCAAAATGGGGGAGAAGACACTACTTCGTCTTTATGTGTTCACATACTAAGCACAGACTTTGTACCAGGCACAGTACCGGGTGCTGATACAAAGATGAACAAGAGGTTCCCCTTTCTCAAAGTCTGCCGTCCAATGAGGAAGGCAGGTAACAGAATCAGGATGGCCCCATCAGAAGTGAGAGCATCCCAGATAATCAGTTCACATTCTGAAAAAGTCAAGCAGATGATTAATACTTCTGCTGCATTATGATGTGAGCAACTCTTCTTGAAACTATGCATCATAAAATTACTTTGTATTTCCCTATGGCCCTGCCAGCTCAGAATATTGGGATTTTAGGGGACATATTTGCACCAAGGGATACTGGGTCTGAGATACTGCATAATGACTATACTTTGGGGAAATAGCTTCCTCATAAAAACTAATGTGGACAGAGCACTTAGATTCACCTGGTTTGGTCCGCAATTTTATAATGTTCACAATGTCCCTATGAGGAAGGGATTCCTATTATCTGCCTTTTTTTTTTTTTTTTTTTTTTCAGATGAAGGAATAAGAGCTCGGTGAGGGGAAGGGACTTTCCTGATGTCATTCAACTCAAACATGACAAATTCCCATCTCTGTCTGGGTTTGGAGCATCAGTTCTGGTGCATACACACTGTCATGAATTGCTTAGCGATATAATTGCTGGTTGCTGCAATAGACCCTTATGTCTTCCCATCCCAATTATCCACCTGGGTTGTCTACACCAGCCAGATCTACCTGCTTCTCCCTCCAGGGGCTCTGTAGATGGAAAAATGGAGAGGAGAGGGTTCCTTGTTTGTACACTTGGGAAAAAGTGAACCAAACCCAGACTGTCCGCTACTGGCTGTCTCTACTGGGGGAGGGGCGGGGCGGGAGAGCAGGTGTCTGGAGAGGACCCCGGTGCAGGGCACAAAGGGTTGGGCCCAAAGCTTAGCGCCTTGCTCCCTGCCCACCTGCCAGGGAAAGAGAAATTCCTGGGGCTCAGGATTCAAAGTCTGAGAAGGGGCTGGATGAGGGAGGGGGTGCAAACTGTTAGTCAAGAGGAAGTAGTCAGTCTGTGGCCACTTGCATGGAGTTGGGATGCCTTCTGTTACCCGTAATGAATTCAAAATCAGTGGCTTGAAAAGATGAGCTGGTCACCTGGAGACCGCAGGCTGGCCAGTGTGCAATGTAAAGGACCTTCGCTCTCCCCTGCCCTAAGCCTCCTTTTATTTTGGGCTTAGAGTGAGTCTGTGCGCCTGTCTGATGGTCTCTGGGTGTGTCCTTCAAGGAGCGTCTTTCCTCTGTTTCTCTGGCCGGCTGGCTCCCTCTCCTCCCGGAGGCCTCCCCTCACTCCCTTGTTCCCTCCCTCCCTCTTGTGCTGAAGCTCTTGGCCCAGGTCCCTCAGCCCAGGCGAGTGCACGCGGAGGACGCAGGAGAGGTGAGGTCACGTCTCCCTTGAGCCCTGAGCCACTGGCTTTTCAGAGCCTCACCAGGAGCCGGCAGCCTCAGTCCCAGACCGCGCGGACTCTGGGCTCCTCTGCCGCCGGCCTCGCCCATGTCTCAGTACGACCCCAGCGCGGACTTCAAGAGGGCTCTGGATAGCAGTCCAGAGGCCAACACCGAGGATGACAAGACCGAGGAGGACGTGCCCATGCCCAAGAACTACTTGTGGCTCGCCATCGTCTCGTGTTTTTGCCCCGCGTACCCCATCAACATCGTGGCTTTCGTCTTCTCCATTATGGTGAGTGAATGAGGACCTGGAGCAGCCAGGGAGGGGAAGACTTGGGAGGCGTTGCCAGAGCGCAGGGGACCCAGCGCGCTCTCCTCTGCTCCCTTACGCGCCGCCTGCCGCACCCCGGGTTTTCGGTCCTTTGCGCCTCCTCCTCACTTGTCTCAGGCTCAGCACTCTGCCCTCAACCACCAGCGCCTCCACTGCGCTGCCTGTGGCGCCCGGAGCCCCGACCCAGCCTCTCCCAGGCCGGTTTTCCACCTCCTTCCAGCACCCATCGTGCACTCTGCCCAACCCGGGGAGTTCTTCCGTGGTCTCTGCGGCTTCTTTCCCTGCCTGCCTCCTCGGACTTTCGCAGGCACTGGTCCGGTTCTTCTCAACCTGCTTTTCTAGAAGCTCAAAGTCACCACCCTTGCAGGCAAAAGCCCGCCCCTTTCTCTGAGTGCACGGGTTCCATGGCCCCCTCAGTGCCGCGTGGGGGGGATCCCCCTCTCCAGCGCGAGGCACTCTTTTAGCATACAGTCTTTGCTCTGCTGAGCCCAGGGCGCCTCCCCGGCCACTTTCTGGAGGTCCCCAAGCGATTTCCGACGCCCTCTCCTTGATCCTGGTCCCATGCCGTCTTAGGCAACCCCGTTCTCCCGGGCAACAGCTCCTTCTTCCTTCTCTTTACGCCAGCTCCCCTCCTTGGCATCTCCCGCAACCCTTCCGTCCTTTCTTTCCAGCGCGCCCGCTCGCTCTCAAGGCTTTTCTCCAGCGCCGGTTTTGCCCCTCTCACCTGCAACGTGCGCCCGGGCCTCTCTTTTACTCTTTCTGCCCCAGCACGTTGCAGTTCTTCCCTCGTTTGCTGCGCGCGGACCCTATCTCCGCCTCGCTTGGCGTCCCCCAAGGGCTCCCAGGCTCCCCTCCACCGCTCAGTCCCGCGCCCGGAGCGCTCCAGCTAACGCACTGGCGACTGGGCGCGCCCTCAGCGCGTCCGCCTCTCGAACGCGCGCCTCTCCCGAGTAGTGGCTGCTGGTCTTCAGTCCGCTCTCCCAGGGCTCGGCTCCGCAGCCTCCTGCAGCCCCGGTAGGAACTCCCGGACGAACCCTACCAGGAGGGCGGCATGCACCCGCGAGGCCCTCGCCTTATTGACTGGAGCAGCTGGCCCGGGGGTGGCGGCGGGGTAAGGTTCCGACCGGCGCTGTCCCGGGACAACCCTTGCCGCGATCTCCCTCCCCAGTTAAAGACCGAGAGAGTCCGATTCGGCTCAGGGAAGATCGAGAGTCACTGCCCCCTTCCTCCATTCAGGTCCCCCCACACTTGCCCACGGGTGGCACCATATTTGCCTCGTTGGTGCAAAGACCTCATTTGTACGCGCGACCCTCCCGTCCCCAAACCCCGTTTGTCCGCACCAACATGCAAGCATGCCACCGCTTCCGTTCCGACTGCCTGGGTTCAAACCCCAGTTCCGACCGCTGACTAGCTGTATCATCTCCGGAAATCACTGCATCTCTCTTCAGTCTTTTTGTCTGTAAAATGGGAAGAATCATAGCCACGGTTTCTTGAGGTGGTTGTATTAATGATTGTGAAACGCTTGATGCGGTGTTCAGGATGATGTTATTATTAGATCTTTACTCAAATGTCACTTCCCGAGGCCTTCCCTAATCCTGGTTTCCAATCAAAATCCCTACAAGCTCTGCTCCCCTGCCCTTGATGTTTTCCCCCTAGAGCACTCCTCTTCATGAGATAGATTGATTTATTTCTTAATATACTTGTGTCCTCCTTAGAGTATAAGCCCTATGAGGGTAGGAGTATTTGTGGGTGTTTTTTGTTGCTGTATCTTCGGCACCTAGGAGAGAATCTGGCAGGTGGCAGATACTCCATAAATACACGAAATGAATGCAAGCGTGAGTGAATGAATGGTGTTAATGGATCATGACGTCTGCTTCACTCCTGCTGCCCTGTTCCACAGACTGGAGCCAGGAAAACCTTGGTATCAGGTTCCTGAGGACCAGCCAGCCAGTTTCCTCTCTTCCTTCCTCACCAGAGATATCCGGTCTTGGGTTTTCTGCAGCAAAGCTAGAGAGGATGCTGCAGCCAAATTCTCCAGGCAGCAGCAGACACTCTGGCTCGAACTGGTGCCCACACTCCATCCTGATTTATTAATGAATCAGCAGCCCGTTTGCCCCTTTCCCATAGCCAATTATAAAACTGCCTGCAAAGGCTTTTTCCTTCATTGATCTGAGATGAGCTAACACTCCAGCTGGTGGTGACAGGTTGGATACTAATGATTCCACTTGGTGTGTCTGGTGGGACAAGACTGGTACATGCTTTGAATGGAAACCTCTTTTTTCTGACCACCCTCTTCCCCATTTCTTCCCTCAAGACTTTTCCAACAGTTTTATAGCAAGACACCACCCTCACGCCAGAACACAGACACTGGACTTGGAAAGTTGACTAGAGGCCAAGTTTCACACCTTCTTAAAGACTTGGTTTCTTCATCTAGAAAATGGGACTGTGAAAAGCATTTTTAGTTGTGCAAAACTGTCAGAAAGATGGAACAGGATAAAGCATGTCCAGCTCCCGGCATCGGGCTAGGTATGTGCAATAATCTTTGCACAGATGGATAGATTTGGAGCCTGGGAACAACATATGTCACATATGAAAACAAAAAGATCATCAACTAAGTGAAACCCAAATTCTGAAGAGCAGCCCACACCTTCCCCATCGCACACCCTCTAAGGTGTTTTCCCACTGACACTACGCAGATCTGGGCTTGACACGTTTCATGATAAAGATTCCAAAATCCAAAGAATAAAGAGGAAGAGGAAGGGTGTGTAGGAAGAACGAGGTTGACCAACCCTGACAGCTGTGCAGCTTGCCTATGGTGTCTTGTGGGGTCTGTCTCTTTTCAAGTCTGACTTACCTGTAATTTGTGGTGGTCAGGCACACCGTTACTCAGTGTGGTGCCATTCCCCATGGAGGCATTTAAAAATGTTGGGGAGCATCTTTGGTGTCACAGTGCCTTGGGGCCCTACTGGCATTTATTGAAAAGGGCAAAGAGTACTAATGTCTTGCAGTGCTGGAGTCTGTCCTCCAGTGGAGAACAGACCTCACCCAGACATCAACGACACCCCAAGCAAGAAACACTGCAAAAGAATGCAGAGTGATATAAACATGACTGTATGGGAAATACTGATAAGGCTCAGACAACTAGTTCCCAGAACTGTAAAAAGAACCAGCAATCTCAAAACAATGAGATCTTTATTTATTAAACCAAGCCAGAGAAGACTTCTATAAATGACCAAGTTGGAGTAGATGCTAGAGAATAAGAAAAGTACTTTGAGAAATATACATCGGAGAAGAATGTTCTTCCAACTGTGGGCATCTATGGTCTTGCACCACCCTGTGTGGAGGTAGGGAAGTCCTGCAGGTTGGGGGGCAGTCAGTGCCCTACAGATGAGAATCGGTACAACATGGCTTGCCGTACTGGAACTCTGGTGGGTTGAGCATTGCCAGTGGCAGAGACATGGAAATCTTTGCCTCTCTATTAAAAGTGTATTTAAATTCTACTCAATTTCAGGGATGGGTATCTCAAGAACTTCTCCCCAGGCTGGGCCACTTCTAGGCCATATCACATGTTCAGGGAATTTGAAAATGGCATCCCTTCTCCATGCAGATGCAGCCCTGCACCAGGGCACATGGCTTAGAAAGTAGAGCTCAGCCTGGCTTTCAAGCCTCATTCCCCATGCTCCCTGGTTATCTCTGTTTATTCCATATGAAAGGAACTCCATAATTTCCATATGGAATTTGATTCAAAGAAAGAATGTTGGTTCATTCAACAAATATTTACTGAGCACCTACTATACACCAGACTCTATCCCAGACATTGACATACTCTCTTAGCTCTATCAAGGGGTAAATAAGATCAACAAGGTTTCTGCGCTCTTAGATGAAGAAGGAGAAAAGTTCTAAGCAAATTGCAGGAGTGGCAATCTAAAATTGGCAATTTTAGATTGAGTTCACTGTCTGTTGGTTGTGTACACGGAATTTGCTACCTGACTCAAGAGACTGAAGTTGAGTCCACGCTGAGCCTCCATTCTTAAGGAGGTCATGATACAATCATCTGCACAGCTGAACCAATCTGGTCATCCTAAGTGTGGATATGAAATAGCCAATGACTTTGGGCTGGATAATCTATAAGCCTTCTTTCATCAGAACAACTTTTCCTTCGCACTTACAGAACCTGTCTAGATACCAAGCACTGGGGTTCAAATCCTTTTCTGCCATCTGCTGTTTGTGATTTCATGCCACTGACTCAATCTTTCTGAGGCTTGGTTTTTCAGCCCTGCAAAACGGGGGTCATGATAGTACCTACTGAAGTATAGCCTTGGAGACTGAATGATAAATGTTTTCATCCCATTGCCTAGGACGTTGCTAGAACTCACTAAGTATGATGATGGTGATGATGATGATGATGATGGTGGTGGTGGTGATGATGGAGATGACAATGATGTGTGTATTTCAGGGATACAAGCCATTGCCTTTTCCAATGGCAGCTTTCCTCTTTTTACTGAGACCAGAAAATTCAGTAAGATCAAAAGCAGTGACAAGAAAATACGTCACAGGAATAAATAATTGTTGTAGCCTAAAAGTAAATATTAATGCTAAACTGGGATGTGTACAAATAAACAAGGAATATGGAACAGGCCTATTTTTCTCCACTCCCTTCTGCAACCACTTAAAATGATAGTAAGTGAATCTGAAAGAGTACAAATATCCAAGGACATATTAGGAGAACAGGTGAAGAGAGGAGAGAGGTGACAACATCTTGGAACATGGAAAATGGTTAGTTGAGCATTGACTTGACCTTGTAGAGTAGATAATACTGAAATTTAAATCCTGCAGAAGGAGGATCCAACAAGAATAAAGTCCATTTACCTTGAAAACTCTAGAAAGGCTCAGAAATTGGAGATACCAATTGATGATATCACCTCTGAAGCTAGGAATAAAGAGTAGGGTTGAAGAG
The DNA here is from genome assembly GCF_030435805.1 of Mustela lutreola. Lineage (NCBI taxonomy): Eukaryota > Metazoa > Chordata > Mammalia > Carnivora > Mustelidae > Mustela > Mustela lutreola. The sequence goes on along the minus strand of NC_081300.1, from coordinate 87,297,518 downwards.
TGGAGGAGTCTTTGAAAGTCTGTTTAAGAAGTTATTATTACCAGAGATCATCAGCCAGCCCCTGTGGTAGGCACCTGACAGAAGAAGGAGATTTGCTCTCTGGTGAGATTGAACAGAATGGCACCATATACAGCTGAGGGTAAAGTCAAGGTATCATTGAACAAGAAAGGCTCTAGCCCCTGTGCCCACTTTGTACCCTGACCCTGGCATCCAGACAGGAGACTGGAGAATTTCTCTCCAACAAGGGGATCATACCAAAAGAAAATCACATACAGACAGAAACATGTAGAAATTCACCAGAGAAATGATGAAAGCCCCACCCCATCATACACATTGCCCATATGTGGACAAGCCCCATCCTCATCCACAGAACTTCCAAGAAGTTTTTCAATGTCTTACTTTCAAATAGGAGCAAGCATGGGAGGTTATCAGATGTTTGAGAAATTCTTCTGCATTAAGAGACCTGTGGTTTACAGGAGAAATTAAGTGTAAGGAGATAAATAGTGCCAAAAGCAGAAGAAAGGTTAAGGGTAGCTGATGAACATGATGATGATAGTGTCCACAAAAAAAGAACAGACTGGGGAAAAAATAAACCAGAGAAGCAAAACAGAGATTTGGGGAATTTAAAAATGAGGGCTGATTTAAAAAAAAAAAAAAAAAAAAAAAAAAAACAGCAGACAGATTAGAAGTCACCATTGAGGGAAGCTCAAGGAGATAATACAAAAATCAAAAAAGATGGAAAATGTGGAAGCAACTCAAATGTCTATCAACAGAAGAATGAATAAATAAAATATGGTGTACACATACAATGGGATATTATTCAGCCTTTCAAAGAAAGGAAAGTCTGACACATGCTACAATTTAACCCTTGAAGACATTATGCTAAGTGAAAGACGCCAGCCACAAAGGGACAAATACATTATTCCATTTACGTGAGGCACCTAGAGTAGTCACATTGATAGAGACAGAAAGAAGACAGTGATTGTTAGTGGCTAGAGACAGAGGGGAATGTGGAGTTATTGTTTAATGGGTACAATGTCTCGACATGGGGAGATGGAAAATTCTGGAAACAGATGGTGGCTATGGTTGCACAACAGTGTGAGTGTACTTAATGTCACGAACTGTGCCCTTAAAAAACAGTTAATATAGTAAATTTTATGTCATATATATCTTACCACAACTCAAAAAATGAGGAAGGAAATTTTCCTCCCCCAAAAGATAGAAATAATCAAGAAAATTTGAGAATTGTTCCCAGAAATCCAACATCTAATCAGAAAGTTCATAAAAGGGGCACCTGGATGGCTCAGGTGGTAAAGCGTCTGCCTTCAGCCCAGGTCTTAATCTCAGGGTCCTGGGATGGAGACCCACATCAGGCTCCCACCTCAGCGGGGAGTCTGCTTCTCCCTCTTCCCCTCCCCCTGCCCATGCGTTCCCTTTCTCTGTATCTGTCTGTCTCAAGTAAATAAATAAAAGTCTTTTTAAAAAGAAAAAAGAAAGTTCAAGAAAATCCAAACAGACAAAGAAAACTGAAGGGAGGAAATTATTAAATAAATAATACAGGAAAAATGTCTGGAACAGAATACTTGAGTTTCTAGATTGCAAGAATCCCTTGATACCCAATAAAATGAATGAAATTATATGTGTACCAAAGCACATCATCATGAAATTTCAGATATTTAAGGGTAAAATTTCTCTTGAATCCCACAAATTTATAAGAAAAAAAACATGCCATGGATGCATTTGTAATGGCTTTGGAATTCTCATAAGTAACGCTGAAAGTTTTTTTTTTTTTTTTTAAGATTTTATTTATTTGGCAGAGAGAGGGATAAAAAGAGAAGAAACACAAGCAGGCAGAGTGGGAAAGGGAGAAGCAGGCTTCCTGGGCCACCCAAGTGCCCCAGTAATGCTGAAAGTTAAGCAGTGGAACAATGACTTCAAAATCCAACCGGAAAATTATTTCCAACCTCCATTTAGACCCATCTGAGCAATCAATCTTGGGAGAGAAAAGAAAAAAGACATTTTCAGATAATCAAGATTTAAAAAAAAAAAAAAATCCGAACATCAGCAGCAACAAAAAACTACTGCCATATACCTTTCCTCAGAAAGTTACGGGAGGATGTGCTCCCCCAAAACAGAGCAGAAAATCAAGGAAGAGAAGGACACAGGATCCAGCAAAAAAGGTCCAACACAGAAAAGAGGCGAAGGGAAGTCCTGAAAACAAGGCAATGGGTCTCGTAAACCTGCAGAGGATACAGTGGATAATGGATCCGTGGTCTGAAAGCCACTGTCAAAATCCATTATCTGGTCATGGGCTGGCACAGTAAGCTACAGCCCCTCCCTGTGCCTGACCACCCCTGCTATAGAAAACAAGGTTTGTGGTCAAAAAGAAAGTAAATGTCCACAGGATGAAAGACAAACCAAAGCAACTCTTCTTTCCATCCGACCCAGGCTCCACTGGGGTCGGCTCATCCATCCAAACTATATTTCCTTTTTTTTTTTTAATTAAGATTTATTTATTTATTTGACAGACAGAGATCGCAAGCAGGCAGAGAGGCAGGCAGAAAGAGGTGGGGGGAAGCAGATTACCCACTGAGCAGCGAGCCCAATGCAGGGCTGGATCATAAGACCCTGAGATCATGACCTGAGCCAAAGGCAGAGGCTCAACCCACTGAGCCACCCAGGCGCCCCCCCCTTTGTGATTTATCTGTTATAAAATTCTGTACATGAAGCTCTGATGAGTATTAAAATGGTTCCAGATGATAAAGACGTTACCTGAAGTATGCCACTGTTGGAAATTTCTGTCAGAGACACATGCCGATTTTCTAGATGCACATATCATCCAAACTGCTGCTGCTTTCTCAACTACTACATGGCAGAGGGTGGCCACTGACATTTGGTACTTGGGAATCTAGAATTTAAACTGCTGTGGGTAGAGACTAAATCTATTTCAAGATACCAATCTGTGTGTTCCTATTTAAAAAAATACCTTCCCCCCCCCCTGCTTCAAGTTCCTATGTAAATCCCAGTTACTTAACATACATGGTGTGGACTCTAGTGATTCAACACTTCCATACAACACCTGGTGCTTGTTACAAGTGCCTGCCTTATTCCCCATCACCCATTTCCCCCATTCCCCCACCCACCTCCCTTTCTTTTATTTTTTTACCTTTTTTTTTAAATTTTTTTTAAAATTTCTTTTAGCGTAACAGAATTCATTGTGTATGCACCACACCCAGTGCTCCATGCAATACATGCCCTCCATAATACCCAGCACCTGGCTTTTACTTTTTTAGAGACCGAGCGAGCCCGCATGTCGCACAAGCATAGGGGAGAGGGGCAGGGGCAGAGAGAGAGAGAATCTTAAGCAGGCTCCACGATCAGCGCCTCAGCAGAGACAGAGCCCAACACAGGGCTCGATCTCATGACCCTGAGATAATAACCAAAATCGAGGGTCAGACCCTTTACTGGCTGAGCCACCCAGGTGCCCCTGAAAATACATTTTAAATACCATTTTAATTTACTAATAAAATGATATAATGGCTGTGTCATAAGCTAATGTGGGAAATATAGATAAAACAAGATTGGCTGCTAATAGTGAAACTGGACTATGGGAACAGGAGGAGTCATTATATTATTTTGCTGATTTTTTTTTCACGTTTAAAAAATTCCATGACATTTTTTTTTTTTTAAAGGAAAAGGATGGGGCCCCTGAGTGGCTCAGTGGGTTAAGCCTCTGCCTTCAGCTCAGGTCATGATCTCAGGGTCCTGGGATCGAGCCCTGCATTGGGCTCTCTGCTCAGCAGGGAGCCTGCTTCCTCCTCTCTCTCTCTCTACCTGCCTCTCTGCCTGCTTGTGATCTCTCTCTCTTTCTCTGTCAAATAAATTTTTTTAAAAAATCTTTATAAAGGAAGGAAGGAAGGAATGCAGGAAAGAAGGAAAAAAGAAGTCCGGCCATAATCTGTCTCCCAAAGTCATCAAACACTGCCCAGATAACAACAGCAGCCATTAAATGAGCTGGCAAAACGGGGCCATGGATGAGGTGCAGTTCGTCATTAATTAGTAAGCAAATAATTTCTCACTTATAATGTATGAATTTTAATGATAACTTTGGCGGAAACCTGCAAATAATTATCAAGAGGAGACCAGGTAGGAGGACTCATACCCCAGAACAATGCTTCACAAACTTTAACCACTTGAGGATCTTGTTAAATGCAGATTTCACGCCTCTTTCAAAACTCAGCTGGAAAATCACCTCCTCCATGAGGCCTTTCTTGCTTGCCCTTACCCCGGGTTGTGCCCATTATACTCTGAACAGATTTCTCTCAGGGAACCTTTACTTCCTTGCACAAATTTGTGTATGTGAACTCCTTGAGGTAGCACTGTGGGCCTCATCACCTAGCACAATGTTGAGCACATGGTCAATAAGAAACATATTGAATGAATGAATGAATGAATGGCTATGAAGGCCCAAGTTTGTTCCTACCTTTATCTCTGAGGATTCCCCTCCCTTCCCAGCTGTGTTCTGCATTTCTGCCAAAACTTTTTTGAAAAATACCCAGGAGACCCAGGCTAAAGCCACGGGTCGCTGAGAGGTTGGCCAAGCCTTTGTTCCTGATGATAACTTTCCAGGCTGTTCTAGAGCTCACGAACATCTTCACGCTGCCATCCAATGGGTCCGTGTTTGGAAATTGGTCTTTCTTCTCCATGTGCTAGGCCACGGGATGGATGACACTCTTCAGTGCAGAGCTACTTTTCCAGAAATGTGATGCCTTCAGAGTGTGAGCCTGAACATACCTGAAAACGTCCAGTTACCTCAAGTTCAAGAAGACAGTCTTTCCAACACCATGCTTCTCAGACAACTGGTTCTACCCAATGTTACAAAGTTTTGCCAAAAAAGGGGTGGGATGGGGGAGGTGGTGCTATTGAGAAGTCAAATGCTGAGTTAAGTAAAAGTAAACTGCTTCCTTTCCTTTGGGATTTCTTGAACCTTTGGCCAAACACTGGGCGTTGTGGCTCTTCAGGGGAACAGTATAACACAGAGCATTTATTAAGCATATTGCCTGGGATCCTTTGATTCTAAGGCTAATACACCACAAAGCACATTTTGGTTAATACCATTCTTAATGATTGTGGTTCTCGGTCTTAATGGATTGAGACACGTTGATAGGGAGCTATGGCAAGGAGCTCCATCCCTAACATTCTTACATTATAGACCTACCTCTCCCTGCGTTCTTCCAATGGAAGTTTTTTTTTTTTTTTAAAGATTTTATTTATTTGACAGACAGAGATCACAAGTAGGCAGAGAAGCAGGCAGAGAGAGAGAGAAGAAGAAGCAGGCTCCCCGGTGAGCAGAGAGCCTGATGCAGGGCTCCATCCCAGGACTCTGGGATCATGACCTGAGCTGAAGGCAGAGGCTTTAACCCACTAAGCCACCCAGGCACCCCAAATAAGGGTGAACAACACAAGTATTTTTAATGGGTCTCCCTAGCCGAACTTCATGCTCTTCTGCCTTCATTCTCTTTTTCTGTAGGTGAAATTCAGAAAGTCACCTTTCCCTTTCCTTTACTCTTTATATGTCCTATCCCCCTGCACTGAAGGTGACTTTCTGTATTTAATGTCCTCTTCTCGTAACTTCATTTGTTCTTTGTTCCGGATAATTTTGGTAGTATGCTATTGCCATTATCAACACCACCACCATCATCATATTGTCCACATGTCCTTACTTCTCGAAACATCTTAATATGGACACAGTTTCACTTTTTCCTTGCAAATTCCCAGGGAGGTATGCAAGAGAGCCGTCTGTCTGCCCCATGTATCCATGAGGAAGCAAAGCTCGGAAAGCTGACATGGAACAATGTGTAGAAATGTCGAATCACCGTATCATACACCTGAAACTGATATAACACTGTATGTTAATTATACTGGGATTTTTTAAAAAATAGAAAAGAAAGAAAGGTGACCCTAGTAGATAAAATTAGACACGACAGTCCTTACCCCATGGAGTTTAGAGTCTAGGCTCTTAAGGATTATGTTCAGGTGGCTATGCCTCGCCCTTTGCTAGGAATACAGCTTTGATGTTCTGAAAGCTTTCCCTTTTAATAGATCTGCCCCACCAATAGAGGAAGCATCATATAATGCTCTCAATCAAGTCTGGCAGAAGTCCTCTCTAGCGTTTTGTTTTAATGATAGGCAAAAGGACAATTCCCACTTGTCCTTGAAGATATTTATGGAGAGGCATGGCCCAGAAACACAAGAAGGAGAAAGATAGGCATGAATGAATGAAGTATTGATGGCAAGGAATTGTGCCTCGTGGTCTGCAAGCCCCATCTCTGAACTCCCGGCACTACCTTTAGGCACAGAAACTTAGGAGCAAGCAAAATCGAAATGAGAAATCCCAAAGTCAGCTGAAAACTCAGACGTTGTTACTAAAGAGCCCAGGTCTATCAAGCTGTTTTGATGGGAGCCTTGCTATGGAGGAGTTAGGGGTCCAAGACAATGCTGATCTATCTAAAGAGTTCTTACAGCTGAACAAAAGTATCTGAGGCTGTGCTCAGGCATTGATGTTAAGTCTGTATAGGTATGTGAGTCTGTGTGTGTGTGAGACAGTAGAGAGAAACAGAGAGGCACAGAGAGATACACACACACAGACAGACAGAGAGGTAACCTCACTTCCCACTGCCCAAATACATACTAGAGATATAGGGACGGTGAAGAGGAGTATGGTTTTGAGAGAAGAGGTGACTTTTGTTTTTTCAAGATTTATTTATTTATTTGAGATATAGAGAGAGAGTGCCTGAGCGCAAGAACAAGCCAGGGGAGGGGCAGAGGCAGAGGGAGAGGCAGACTCCCCACTGAGCAGGGAGCCCAATATGGGACTCAATCCCAGGACCCTGAAATCATGACCTGAGCCAAAGGGAAATGCTTAACTGACTGAGCCACGCAGGTAACCCAAAAGAAGACGTGTCCTATAGAAAAGGGAACATGTTCTAAAATTAGGATTTAGGTATGGGCAATTTAATAGATCAAATCATAGCAAACAAAAATTTTAAATACCATACTGTTTTCCATAGAAAGCCCACTTTTTTGTTCTGTCCCTCAACCACAGAGAGGGTACCTGATGCTCCTGAGGTAAAGTTCTTCATGCTTTTAGAGGTCACGTGGCTCACAGTATCTCCCCTTGAGCCACTCTCTCTCTTAGATATCTACCAACAAAAAGAAATGGACTCTGGCAAGAATGTCTTCATTCACCTCAACATCCCATGAGCCCCCAGAAAGTCCCTTCCATATTTGTGCTTGATTGTGACAAAGTCCAAAATCCATTTTCAATGAGAAGGAAAACAGAAGAGGCAGGGTGAGTATGGCCAAAGACAGAGAAAGCCCAGGTCACCAGGCTTTTCTTCCAATTACAGCATCCTTGGTCCTGGCCGCCATGGTAGGAAGCTGGCTGGGCAGCATGTAGCTCTGAGTTTCAAAGAGAAAAGCCAGGAAAAGGAATTCAGATGGGAGAAGAGAGCTTTAAGACAGCCCAGAGAAACATCACTCAAATATGCCTGGTCCCCCTTGGAGGAGATGCCACAGGACGTGGGAAACCTCTGGCCACTTGTCAAGGGTAGGAAGTGGGGGGCAGTTCTCTCAAATTCATTCACTCATTCAACAATGTTTGAATTCTATGGACCAGACATTATGGTGACCCTTAATACAGCTGACATTTGGGGCATCTGTGGGCTAACTCATCCTCTGACTAGAAGAGGCCTACATGCTGGGTCAGTGAATTAACCCCACTTCCCCTCAAGATTTCTGAACCGGTTAAGAAATAAGACACAGGAAACAAACAGATGATCTGTTTGCAGAATGTGGCTTCAGATCCACAGCCAAACAGACCCACTCTGCCCCAAACTGGGCACAGGACAACCACAGCTTTCACTTGCTTGTTGAATGAGACAGTCAAGGTCTTGACTCTCTAGGAACTTGTCTTAGTGGGAGAAGACAGACCATACACAGGCTAGCACATAAACAAGATCATTTTCAGAGATTGGTAAGAGAAAAAACTGTGAAGAGTTTATTCTGTGAGGAGAATAAACAGGGAAATATGACCAGTGGTGGCAGGTGGTGGAGAAGAGATTCTGCTTTAGAAAAGGATGGCTGAAGGATGAAATCAAGCCAACCATGGGAAAAGCCAGGCAGAGCCAGGCAGTGCAAAGGCCCTGGGGCTGAGTAAGCGTGGTATAATCCAGGGACATACGTGAGGATATCTAGGTCATCCACTTAAAATGGACCTAACTCCCCCAGGAAGGAACCCCAGAATAGGCCACAAAATGGAAAGCTAGGGCTTCTGTTACTCGGGTTGGGGTGTGAGGTCACACAAGACCTCTTCACAGATCATTACTGTGCCTCGGCCTCAAGCCAAATTGCTCCCGTATGTGGGACCAAATTATTGGTTTACTTTTACTTCAACCTTCATTCCAAATTAGAACAATCACTCAGAATTAATTTGGTCACTGAGGAAGCAATACCCATTTTTGCCTGGGTCCCAGTTTCCCTAGGCATTCATGACCTGTGAGTGCAAACACGTGACCGAACAACAGCCCAGGCTTCACTTGCTCTTGCCGCTCCCTGCTACATCACCCCCTCCCCCCGCAAAATTCCTTTCTGTATTTCTGAGAGGTGTTTCTCACGTGTTCACACAAAACTGTAATGCGCCAACTGTTAACACCAACAGGGCCTGGCAGCTGCTTCCAGGGGACACTGGGGTAACTATCAAATATACCTCCTGAGCTACTTGTGAGCCCTCACATTATCTCTTGCCTGACACCACCAACTTCTCTGGCCTCCATCATTGGTCCCCTGGAATCCTTAAGGTGCAAAAGCTCTGTCACCAGGCCTTCCTTCCTTAAAAAAAAAAAAAAAGTGTACAATTCAAGTGATTTTTAGTATACTCACAAGGTTGTGCAATCATTACCAGGATTTAATTCCAATAAATTTTCATCACCCCAGAAAGAAATTCCATACCCATTAGCATTCACTTGCCATGCCTCTTCCCCCTAAGCCCTGGCAACCACTAATTGACTTTCTGTACCTATGGACTGACCTATTCTAGATGTTGTGTATAAACGGAATCATACATTCTGTGATCTTTTATGTCTGGCTTCTTTCACTTAGCATAATGTTTTCCAGGTTCAGCCTCTTTTTAAAGCGAAGTAATATTCCATTGTATGAAAAGACCCTATTTTGTTTCTCCATTAACTTGTGGATGGACACTGGGTTGATTCCATTTTTTGGCTGTATCAGGAATGTTCTGTGAATGTTCACGGACAAGTTCTTTTGTGTGTATGTTTTCACTTCTCTATACTTAGGAGTGGAACTGCTGAGTCATACCGTAACTCTATGTTAACTTTTTTAGAAACTGCCAGGCTGTTTCCAAAGCAGCTATGCTGTTTTAAGGCTTCATGCTGGAAGGCTCCAATGTCTCTACCTCTTCAATAAAACTTTTCTCTTTTTTTTTTAAAGTTTTTTAAAATTTTTATTTGTTTTAGAGAAAGGGAATGTACACGCAGGTGGGGGAGGGGGCAGAGGGAGAGGGACACGGAGACTCCCCACTGAGGGCAGAGCCTGACATGGGGCTCATCCCAAGACCCTGAGATGCTGACCTGAGCCGAAATCAAGAGTCTGACACTTAACCAACTGAGGCCCCCCACCCCAGTGCCCCTTGTCTGTCTTCTGTATTCTAGCCATCTTAGTGGGTATCTTTTGGTTTCGGTTTGCAGCTCCTTAATGACAAATGATATTGAGCATCTTTTCAAGTCCTTATTGGCCACCTGTATATCTTTTTATTTTTTATTTTTTATAGACATATATTTTTATCCCCAGGGGTACAGGTCTGTGAATCACCAGGTTTACACACTTCACAGCACTCACCATAGCACATACCCTCCCCAATGTCCATAACCCCACCCTTCTTCTCCCAACCGGCCACTTGTATATCTTGTTTGGAGAAATGTCTGTTCAGATCCTTTGCCATTTTTAATTGGGTTCTTTGTCTTTTTGTTGTTGAGTTGTAAGAGTTCTTCATATATTCTGGATAGAAGTTCCTTATTTCATATGTAAGCAGCATATTGTCTCCTCTGTAATAGGCTCTCTGGCCCTTGTTTATTTCACTTGCTTTGTGATCCTTGTTGAGGGGGTGTCCTATGTGTTTCAGAGTTTCCAATGAGAACTTCTTTTTTTTTTTTTCTTGTAGGCTTTCTCTTTCCCCCAGCAAGAATTGGCAACAGAGTCAAAGGCAGAAACTAGTGGTTTGGGCTCTGCACTCAACTCCAGTTTGAAATCCAGCTCTGCCCTTTCACCTAACTTCTCTGAGCCTTGGTTTTCCCACCTATACAATGGGAATGCTGGTGCAGATCTATCCACATTATTTTCTTTTTTCTTTAAGATTTTATTTATTTATTTATTTATTTATTTATTTGACAGAGAGAGAGAGAGAGCACAAGCAGGCAGAGAGGCAGGCAGTGAGAGAAGGGGAAGCAGGCTCCCCGCTGAGCAGAAAGTCCAATGCGGGCCTTGATCCCAGGATCCTGAGACCATGACCTGACCCAAAGGCAGAGGCTTAATCCACTGAGCCACCCAGGTGCCCCACTGCATTATTTTCAAGATTAAATGAGGTAAGGCTGGGCCCTTCACAGGCATTATCTCAATTAAGCCTCACAATCAGCCTGTGCTGTAGACATTATTATCCCCATTTTACAAATGAGGAAAACTGAGACTCGGAGCCATCCCTAGAAGGCCTTATTTTCCTTTGAGGTCAGCTACTACGGTATCAAAGATCCAAATATCTATTGTCTGCAATAAAATGAGGCATAGGACAATTCACATACCCATGGACAAGTACTGGGGGGAAGGAGCTCCATTTAAGTGAAAAATTGTCAGTGACTCTGGCTTACGAAGTGAAAGCATCTGAATTTCCTTCATGAGCACTTGACCTCAAGCCAAAAATTCCTTATTCTGGTCATTCACACAGCAAACACATGTCTGCCTAAGGTAGAAGCCCACCCTTCAGAACTCCGACACAGAAGTTAGATGACACAGTTTACCCTCTGTTCTGTCAGTACCAAAATGACTGGTTGGTCACCTTGGTCAGAACGTTAAGTTGGCCAATGGCTTCATTTTCAGTGTCTGTTTGCACTGTTTGTGCTACTGGTTTGCTTTTCTGTTGATTCAACCTCATGTAAGGGAAGTAAAGGCATACTAAGTGTCAGACCCTCCACCAGGCACTGGAAAAAGGGTGATGAGTAAAAAGAGACATGGCGCCCACCCACACGTAGCTCAATCAGGTGACGGAGTCAAACACTCAATGAGTCCATCAGCAACAGAGTAAAATGACCGAGTCGCACCAAGAGGAGACTATGAAGGAAACAGATGCAGACTGAGTCAGCACATAGGTAAGGGAACCTACTGAAGATGGGGTGACCTGAGAAGACTGCCTTGAGGAAGGAGACATGAAAGCTGAGACCAGAAGAATGAGCAGATCCTGGCCACATGAGACATCAAGGGAAGTGGGCTTCCAGCAAAGGAAATGAACAGGACAAAGATGGGGGGAACAGTTTGGAAAGAGGGAGGTGGAGCAAGGATGAAGGCTCCAAATGGGGCTGGAAAGGCAGGCAGAGGTCAGACCCTGCAGGACTTGGAAGGCCATGATTAAGAACATGCGTGTCTCTCCCAGGGCAATGGGGAGCCAAGGACAGGTTTCTAGCCAAGGTTGCTAGGGGCTCCCAGCCAAGGTCTCTAGGGCTCCCATCCCATCCCCCCACACAAGTGATTTATGTTCTCTTCTCTTATGGCATTTTCAGACAACAAGAAATTTCCAGAAAAGCTACTTCCCACTGTGGTGTCACTGGCTACTAAGGCTTCACTGCTTACCTGTCCCAGGTAACAGAAATGTGCCTTCTATGCCCTGTTAAAGGGGAAGAGGACTCTTGGTTTTTACCCAGGTCTTTTTTTCTTTTTTCTTTTTTTCTTTTAAAGATATTATTTATTTATTTGACAGAGAGAGATCACAAGTAGGCAGGGAGGCAGGCAAGGTGGGGGGCGGGGGTGAAGCAGGCTCCCCACTTAGCAGAGAACCCAATGTGGGGCTTGATCCCAGGACCCTGGGATCATGACCTGAGCTGAAGGCAGAGTCTCTAACCCACTGAGTCACCCAGGAGCCCCCCAGATCTTTTTTTTTTTTTTTTAAGATTTTATTTATTTATTTGACAGACCGAGATCACAAGCAGGCAGAGAGGCAGGCAGAGAGAGAGGAAGGGAAGCAGGCTCCCTGTTCAGCAGAGAGCCCGATGCAGGGCTTGATCCCAGGACCCTGCAATCATGACCTGAGCTGAAGGCAGAGGCTTAACCCACTGAGCCACCCAGGTGCCCCCCTTTTTTTTTTCTTAACAGTAGACATAATCATAAGGAAGAGCAATTGGGCACGGGGAATGTGGAGCACACCAAAGTGTATTTAATAGCTCATTTGTTTTCATCTTCGTCAATCAGCATATGGTATAATTAATAATAATAATAATAATAATAATAATAATATCAATGTAATAGCTAATGCTTACTGTGATATTTACCAAGCACTGCTCGAGGCATTTTACGTGTATTAACTCATTTAATGCATTATGACCAGGTAACCAAAATATAAAAACAACAACTGACTATGTCTTCCATTGTTATTATTTTGTGTTTGGCGGCTAATTTTGTTTGAGGGTAAATGTGGGATTACTGAGCACGTTTGGTGTTAGACAAGAACAATGAAAATGAACCCATTTTTGACAGGGAGATCAGGAGCACAGATTGGAGGCATATTTGCCCTATTTTTCACATAAGTGGCCCAGTTTTTATTAAATTGGAATCAAGTCAGCTATGTGAAGCTGGGTTATCAACAGTGTATTAAATCTAGCTCTTGGGGTCTTATGGACATAAAGACGTAGTTACCATAAGAGCTTTGTTGATTAACTTACTATCATTTGGTGATGTCTGTAGCCCCCTTAGAAAGCTGCCTTTGAAAGCAGACACATTATCTGCTTCTCTGTCTCTGAGTCTCAGTTTTCTCGGTGGATACAATTTTTAACCTCCATGAGGATCAGGGTGAAGATTCAGTTATATGATGGCATAAATGGTTAGTCCAGGACCTGGCACAAAGTAGGTACCTCGTGAATATTAACTATTATTTTGCCATAATTATGACTGTGACTAACATAGCCCCTGGTTTACCCCAGCCTCTTCTCATCTCTCTCTCTCTCTTCCCGCCTTCACTCCTGCGTTTCCTTCTGGGTTTTCTTAAATGCCTTCAGTAAAAAAGCTCTTTCCTACCCCCTAGAACTTTGCACATGCTGTCTTCTCTGCCAGCCTTCCTCTTCCCCGCCAGCTCTTTGCAGGCCTGACCCCTTCTCAAGTCTTCACGTGTCAGTCTGCCTACCACCACCTCACTGAGAGCTCCCTCCCTGAGCCCCATTATTCTTGCCTTAATAATGTTCTGTCATCATCTTGTTTATTAACACGTTTACTTATTTTTGGTCTTCACCAGAATGTAAGCTCCACGAGGGTGATGGAGAGCACTGTCTCGCACATAGTTGGTGGTCGACAAATAATTTTTGGATGGATGGATAGATGTCCATCTAGGATAATGGCTCCCAACTCTTCTTGAAATAATCTGGGAAGCTTCCAAAAAAGTATTGATTCAATTGGTCTTGGCGTGGGCTTGAGCACAGGAATTTGTAAAGTCCCTCCAGGTAATTCTAAGGTCAGCTGGGGCTGAGAACCACCAACCCAAGGGAATTTAAAAAAAAAAAAAAAAAAAAAGTACAACTTGGAAGAGCTGCATCTCAGGCCCGCACGTGGCAGACACTCCGTAGTGATGCAGACTCATCTGGTAACATGTGGGACATGGCAGGAGCTCTGCTCTAAGAGCAGAGGGAAAGGACAAAGTACTTCCCGTGTTTTTCTAGCTCAGGACAGTGGTGGAGTTTTATCATGTAATGTAAAGTGTCACGAATTTCTAGAATGTTGGATCCCCTCATGTTCAACTTCAGTTAACAAAATTCATGGAGTCACATGGAGTCTCTCCTTCTTGGAAATGTGGATGCCAGGAGTTGCCTGAACCCCCCAATAGGCAACCAGGAGTCGGGGCTGCATAGCCTCGTGACGCAGACTTGCTGCTCCCTGCAGCAGTTTTTGGTTTGGGTTTTTGGTTTTTTAGGGATGTTTTTGGTTTTTGTTGGTGGTGTTATTGTTGCTTAGTTGTTGGGTTTTTGTTTTTGTTTTTGTTTTGGGGGTTGGGCATAGAAACAGTCCCCCTCATTTCCGGTTCCTGACCAACATTCTTTCTGTGAGTATTTGAGTGTCATGTGTCCCTCCAGGGAGGGGATGTATAAATATGCTTGAAACAGCTTGATGCAGTGACCATGACATCGTTAGTATCCATTGCAGGAGAAAGGAATTCACCCACGTTTCTGTCAAAGTGTGACCGTCGCTGGCTCGGGGCAGCTCACCAAGACCTAGATGCTCTCCTTAGGTTCTGTGATGATTATTACCTTTTGTCACCATAAACCCATGCTTGGAGAAAAGAGAAAATACACTGCTGGGGACTCTTGGGCACCTTGAAAAATGTGTGAAGAGGCCTCATTTTTCCACATCCTGAGGAAGGTTCATGTGCCTCACAGAAAAAGAGAAAAACTGGAAGGAATCTAAGGTCCCTCTTTTTAACATACTTTGCGTGGTGAGCAGAAATGGCAACTTGCTGTCCAGCATCTTAAAATAAGGGCAGTTGGGCTGGAAAATTAGAAGGTCTATAGCTCAGAAGAAAGCTCCAGGCACCATCCAAGCACCACATCTATGAGTTAGAAGACAATGAACACAGACACAGGGGAAGGATGTGATCTGAGAGAATTTCTGTATGTAGACACTCCAATCTAGATGAGACAAAATTTTATGAGACTATATACATCCCCCCCCAAAAAAAAGAGTACATGTAAAAACTGTGAAATGTATGCCTGAGTTAATAGTGTCATATTAATGTTGGTTTCCTAGCTTTTTTTTTTTTTAAGATTTTATTTATTTATTTGACAGAGAGAAATCACAAGTAGATGGAGAGGCAGGCAGAGAGAGAGAGGGAAGTAGGCTCCCTGCTGAGCAGAGAGCCCGACGCAGGACTCGATCCCAGGACCCTGAGATCATGACCTGAGCCGAAGGCAGCGGCTTAACCCACTGAGCCACCCAGGCGCCCCGGTTTCCTAGCTTTGACAAAGTACTATGATGACATAAGGCATCATTAGGGGAAGCTTGAGGAAGTGTTTGTGAAAACTCGTGGTATTATCTCTAGTTTGCAACTTCTCATGAGCCTCAATCTATATCAAAATAGAAGCTATAATTTGGAAAGAAAATGAACTGGGAGAAACCAGGAGAAAATTTTGCAATATATGTAATAGATTAAGGTACATTATCTGCTGTGCTATTCAGTACAGTTGCCACTAGCCATAGGTGACTATGGAGTATTTGAAATGTGGGTAGTCCCACAAGTCTTAATGATATTATTTTGGACATGCTAGGTTAAATCAAATACATGTTATTAATTTCCCCTATTTTTACTTTTTTAATGTGGTGACTGGAAAATTTTAAATTACATATGTGGCTCCCATTCTATTTCTGTTGCACAGGGGTGATCTATAATATATAAGAAGTTCTCACAAATCAATAAGAAAAAGACAAACTGATCGTAAACTGGACAAACGTTAAATAATAAATTCATCAAGAAGAAACACAGTTGACCAATAAACATTCATCCATATAATAAGTATTTATTGATTTCCTATGTTTCAGGCACTGAATTAGTCACCAGAGAGAGTTTTAAACAAGCTGTTCTTAGAAAGTTTCTCTAAGAAAGCGAATGTGCGAGTAGAGGTCTCAAGCACATAAAGATAGCTCAATCTCACCACTGAATCAAAGAAATGTCATTTTGAGATTCTTTGTCACCTGTCAAAATGGCAAAAAAAAATACATTGATAACACACAGTTTTGGCAAGGATGTGGGGGGAAGGGCGCTTCAATACTATTAGTGGCAGTATAAGTCTGTCTAGCATTTTGGTGGGGCAATTAGAATAAGGATGCCTCCTGAAGCCCACTGTGTAACTGTAACAAACTTTAAATGAGTGACATGGGTAATGGTGAGGAGCAGCCATGTAAGTGACTACTACAGAGCCATTAAAAAGGAGACAACTATGCTCACAAACTGTACGCCTGAAGTTATTTGAAAACAAAAAGTTACCTAAAAACAGTAACAACAAGCACAATGACAATTGAAGATTTCCCCCCAAGGATGCAAGAATTAGGAACTCTATCAATATAACTTGTTATTTTAAATCATGCCTAAGCGGGGCATGGGGAGATGAGAAAGAGATAGATCTAGAAGCACTAGCTTGAAAAGGTACACCACCTGTAATAGAGGAAAAACATAAGTTGCAGAACATATATAATGTAATGCTATTCATATCTTTGGGATAAAGAGAAAACAAAAACTCTGAGTGTGTATGTGCACATAAAATTTATGTAAAATACTGACGTTAATTTCACTATTTATTTTTATTTTTTAATGGGGCAACTAGAAAATTTAAAATCACATACATGCCTCCCATATTACTATTGTACAACACTGATCTACAATATATAAAAAGTTCCCATAAATCAATGAGAAAAGGACAAACTAATAGAAAACTGAACAAAAAATAAATATATCAAGAAGAATTATACTTGGGGCGCCTGAGTGGCTCAGTGGGTTTAAGCCTCTGCCTCCAGCTCAGGTCATGATCTTGGGGTTCTGGGATGGAGCCCTGCATCAGGCTCTCTGCTCAGCAGGGAGCCTGCTTTCCCCTCTCTCTCTGTCTGCCTCTCTGCCTACTTGTGATCTCTATCCATCAAATAAGTAAATAAAATCTTTTTAAAAAAGAACTACATTTAACCAATAAACATTCATATACATGTATACATACTTTACCAAACTAGCTATGTGACTCTGTACAAATCACTTTAAGTTCTCTGTACCTCAATTTTCCCACCAGTAATATGGAACAAAAAAAGCATCTACCTCACACACTTATTATGAAGACTACTGAGATAATTCTTAAAAAGTATTTACCACAGTGCCTGGAACATATAAATACTCAGTAAAAGTTACCTGTTATCATTATTAATTTTGTCAAAGAAAGACTCACAGACCAAAACATTTAGAAAAGAAAAGATTTCACTTAGAATGAAATGCAAGGAAGTCCAACTTCGAAAAGACCAGCTAGCACAACACAAAGTATTTCAAGGAAACAAATGCAAAATTACCAAGGCTACCAAGATTTACAGCAGTCTGTTCATGATTTAAAAACTTAACAAAGCAAAACAGTAACTTTCTCAAGAGATTACAATAGCCACAAAGGAAGTGACCCATGTTTGGGTACCAACATTGCACAAGGCAGAGATGAGGCGGTCTTTGCCAAGATTGATGGGAAGTATTCAAGGGTTTACTATTGGAGCGACGTGGGGTCAAAAAACTGACTCTGTATTCTTGGGTTATCTCAGGGTACAAACTGCTGTTTCTTTATCTTGACCAAGATACATGATGTGCTTAGCCATAACAGAAGCAAGAGAAAGTGTCAGTTTTCCTTTCATGTTATTTGTGGGGGGAAAAAAAATCTAGAAACAAATCTACCAAGCTGCAAGTAATGGTTACCTCTGGGAAACAGGATGGGGAGAAGAGCTTACTATTTACTGGATGTTTCTGTAGCATTCGAATGCTTTATGTGTTCGCAAATTACATCTGTAATATGTAAAAGAACTAATAAGATGATCTAAGCCATCCCATTTCTCTCTGGTTCTTGCACAGCAGATGGGATAGTTTGCTTTCTAAGCTCTTCAGAGAAAGATTTATAAACTATGCGTTTTCTCTACAACCCATTTCCACCACTTCAGTCTGTAGCATCTGTCAGGAGATCCTCTGCAATTCCAATGGGGAAGGGGAAAGAATGATGCCCACCGAATGGAGGAGGGGAGCACTATCTCCCTCTCGTGTCTTCGTTAGATCTCCACCAAACCCTAAGATTCCCCAACGCCTTCAGAGTGAAATCTGGGAGTTCAAAAGTCTCCCACCCTCTTCTCTCCATATCCTTACATTTCCCCCGTAGATGCGCCCCTGGGCAGCCCCTTCTTCTGTGAGTCCAGAGGAGGAAACGGATTCCTTAGAAAACTCCCGGGTGGAGCAGAATCCACAGTGGATACCAAAAAGAACTTCCGTCTGTTTTTCAAACCAACTGAGGCTTCATTCCTAGACAACCCAGGATGTCCCGTAGGAGCCCTGGCAAAAGGGTAGTTTGCAGAGAGAAGGGTCGCATACAAGATGCCAGATGGTCAGCAAGCGATGTAGGTTGAGTAAGACTCACTCATGGCTTGGACCCAAATGCCCCTCGGCCAGGCCACCAGCAGAGCCCTGCAAAGAAGAGACTCTAGAAGCACCGATCTCCCTTGTGCTTATGGACACAGAGAGAGATGTGTCTCTCAGCATGTCACCGACTTGCTGTCCTTCCTACTCGGGAACATGAAACTGGATTTTTTCACCAAACAGCCAGGAGTTGACGATATTTGGGGAAAGGAGGGGTCTCGTTATTTTTCCACTGATCACAACAACACGAGTGGATTGCCAGGATGGAACACCTCTCAGAACTGGGTTCTCCAAAGCAGCATGTAGGGTAACAGTCACTTGAGGAGCATCTGAATCTATATCATTTTAAACTGGACTGTGAAAAATATGAAAATTAAGAAATAAGCTGGATTGTGAGCTCAGCATTCAGGGGGCTCTAAGATTCTATGCAGTGACTTTGATCTAAAACAAAGCTTCTCAAACTTGGTTCCTCAGAGATGCTGCTCCAAAAAGGGGCAGAGCCTGATCATCTCTGACTCTGGTAAATAGCCCAGATGAGTCTACCCTGAAGACCTCTCAGTGCTGGAGGAAGAGCAAGACAGACAGCGGAAATTCACGATAAAAGCTAACATTTGTTGCACATTTAGTATGGGCTGGGGCAATGCTCACTATTAACTCACTGGCTTTAACTCATAACTCGCTAACTCCTCCACTGTGAAGAAGGTGCTTACCACCGTCTCCAGTTTACAGATGAGGACACCAAGTCTTGATAAGTTGCTCTCATTCTCATAGCGGCTAACACATGGAATTTGAATTCAGCTCTTTGAGATTAGAGCCCATGCTCTGTTGCACACTTCCTTGGAATTAATCTTAAATTGGTGGGCACCCTCAGGGCATTAAATATATCTATCTGGACCAAAGGGTTTCAATCCTAAGAAGCTTAAAAAATATATACTATACAGCAACACAAGTGTCCATCGACAGATGAAGGGATAAATGTGACAGTTTACATACAGCAGAGTAAGAGTCAGCCTTAAAAAGGATGGAGATTCTGGGCGCCTGAGTGGCTCAGTGGGTTAAAGCCTCTGCCTTTGGCTCAGGTCATGATCCCAGGATCCTGGGATCGAGCCCCACATCAGGCTCTCTGCTCAGCAGGGAGCCTGCTTCTGTTCCTCTCTCTCTGCCTGCCTCTCTGCCTACTTGTGATCGCTCTGTCAAATAAATAAATAAAATCTTAAAAAAAAAAAAAAAGGAAGGAGATTCTGACCCATGCTACAACACGGATGAACCCTGAGGATATTGCTAAATGAAATAAGCCAGACACAAAAGGACAAATACTATATGATTCTTACATGCGGTACCTAGAGTGGTCCAGTCCATAAGACAGAAAATAGAATAGCAGTTGCTGGGGGCCAGAGGCTGGAAGAATGGGAAGTCAGGATTTAATGGGAACAGAGTTTCACTTTGGGAGGACAGATGGTGGGGACGGTGAACAACAACAAAGTGAACACCACTTAATGCCACTGAACTATTCACTTAAAAATAGTAAAAATGGTACATTTCATGTATATTTAACCACTTTTTTTTAAGATTTTATTTGTTTATTTGACAGACAGAGATTACAAGTAGGCAGAGAGGCAGGCAGAGAGAGAGAGAGAGGGAAGCAGGCTCCCTGCTGAGCAGAGAGCCCGATGCGGGACTCGATCCCAGGACCCTGAGATCATGACCTAAGCCAAAGGCAGCGGCTTAACCCATTGAGCCACCCAGGCGCCCACCACTCTTTTTTTTTTTTTTTAAAGAAAACTGGTATCAGGCCCCCATATCAATTAAATCAGAATCTCTCCAGGACATCTGTATTTAAAACAAACCAACACTAGCCAGATGTTTCTAATAAATACTCAGGGTTGAACACACACTCCAGAATTCAGGGCTCAGAATTCTGGAATTCTTCCTGCTAGAAGTTCTGGATGTCACTGCAGGTCCCTGCCTTCCCATTCACACCTGATACCTGAGCACAAGCCCCCTTCGCGGCCGAGACCTCCAGCTTGTTGCAAAGGTGGCCAGAATCCAAGAATTAATGGAAGGCTCTAGAAGTGGGAAGCTCAGCTGTACACTAGGTGTTTCCCTGGCTTGTAATTGTCTGCATGTGCCTAATCCTCCTTCACAGTCCTGGAAGAGGAGCAATTATTACCAACATGCTGTGATTTCAGGCTCGGGAAGAGAGGTTCCACTGAAATCTAAAATTACCCGCACTGATCAACCTCTGTCCGTAACTCATGAATACATATTTCCAGTCTTCCTTCAGCAGCACCAGAACCTCTGGGGGAGCCTTAGCAGTAGGAGTCATGATAAAGAGGGCTTATTGTAAGATTGTTCAGCTGTCCCGGCCATCCGCTCAGCAGCAAACATTCTCTGAGCACCTCCTCTTTGCCCCCAAACAAACTCACATCCAGTAGAGAAATGGGTATATTCATTCACCCCCTCAGCCAGTCCTTATTTCTGGAATTCTACAAGGTAGCAGACACTGCTCTAAGTACAAGCAACAAAGGCGATATTTAAAATATTCAACAAGTATTCAAATATTCAACAAAATATTCAATGAGGAAGGACGTTCTGCTGGGCCCAGTCATAAGCCTTAAATTGCTGGAACGGTGGGGACTCGGAGGTGGCGGACCAGGATGGCTGGGATTTGAGGAGGGGTAACTGCTATTTACCAGCCAGTATAGAAATAGTCGACTATTTTACCAGCTGGGAAAGCCATATGAATAGGTACCCACTGATAGTGTGGCTTGGGGAGAGAAGGGGACAATTCAATCAGAGACCTCATGGATTGAAGATCTAGGGCAGGAGAAGCGAACTTTTTCTGTAATGGGCCAAGTAGTAACTATTTCAGGCCTCAAGGGCCATATGGCCTCTGATGTGGCCACACAACTCTTGCAGCATGAAAGCAGCCACAGACAATAGTAAACAGATGAGTGGGGCTGTGTTCCAAACCAAGTTCATTCATAAAACAGCAGGCTGGATTTGGCCCATGGGCCAGGGTTTACAAAGCCCATTCTGCTGGATGAGATATGCACACTTGTTCGTTATACAAATATTTCTTCAAGCATCCTCTTCATGACAAATACGGCACTGGGCAGGGTATACCTTACTGAAT
Source organism: Mustela lutreola (assembly GCF_030435805.1). Taxonomy (NCBI): domain Eukaryota; kingdom Metazoa; phylum Chordata; class Mammalia; order Carnivora; family Mustelidae; genus Mustela; species Mustela lutreola. The sequence goes on along the minus strand of NC_081300.1, from coordinate 87,275,928 downwards.
GAAAGGTAAATGGTCCCACATAGCAATATTCTAATGGGAGAGGCCAAAGCAATCCTTTCAATGTCGTATAGTAAATACTAAGATGAAGGTAATAGAGAAATCCAGAAGGGGAAGAAGTCAACCCAGGAATCCAGGGAGGGCTTCCTGGAGGAGGTGACAACCATGTTACCTGCGCAGATCAGTCTGCGAAGCACGTGTCTTTCCCTGTGGGTCATCTGTCATCACCAGCTTTTCCTTTGTGTCTCCCAGTCTCTGAACAGCTACAACGAGGGAGACATCGAGGGATCCAAGCGGCTCGGGAGGAATGCCAAGTGGGTGGCCATCGCCTCCATCATTATCGGCCTTCTCATCATCGGTATTTCTTGCGCAGTTCATTTCACAAGGAAGTAAGTCGGCTTTTTTGAATCCCTCCCAATATAGAAGGCCTTCTCCTGAGTGCCCACAGCCATCTGTGAGGACAGGTTAGGTTATGTTCCAAGAGCAAACAATCCCAAACAAAGGAGCTTTCATTTTTATTTCACTGGTGGCACATAAGCCAGGGAGCTTTGTGGATGGTCTCTCCTCTACCCAGTCACTCAGGGTCCTGCCTATCCAAAGCCCCACTGTCCTCCAGCTGCTCTATCTAGAACCCAGATCAGTAAACTTTTTCTACAAAGGACCAAAGAGTGAATATCATTGGTGTCTATCACCATCACATGTCACTACTTAACTCTGCCCTTTCAGCACAAAAGCAGCCATAGACAGTATGCAAATGAATGAGTACGGCTATGTTCAATAAAGTTTTATTTACAGATATCTAGCCCAGGGGCCACAGTTTTCCAACCTCTGAGAGAGGAGCGAGGAGGACCAGTGAAACCCACTTGGATTTGCAATGCCTCGGCCCTGGAGTGACAAATGTCCCTTGGGCTCACAATGTATTAGCTAAAACGAGTCACACAGTTCCACCTCTTCATGAGACAGAGGGAAATGTGGGGGAATCAATGGAATATTAGGATTTTTGCTTGCTCTGCCTTGCCATCCGATCCGCTAAATGATTTCATGATTTAGACTACCAGTTCTGCGTCAGGGTAGAAGGGTGGCCACATATTTTTGGTATGGCCAACATGCTCTCATCTCATAAAGAGGCGGCTGCCATTGCTATCTCTCTCCCGATTTGGACGAATTTATCCTCATTTCTCAAGCCAGCTGAGATGGGTTGAATCTGCTACAATCACTGACACTTCCCATTGGAGGCTTGACAGAGGGCAAGGTCATGTGACAGATGACCAAGGCCCAGAAACGACAAGCCCAGATCCATCTCTGTCTCACTGTGTCCCTCCTGGCAGGGAAGATAAGGATTCTGAGACGTTCTTTAGCTCTTCAGCCAGAGCAACACAGTGAGCTGCACACCATTTCCCTCAAGCTGAGAAGGTCAGCCCCTTTGGCTTAGTTTCAAGAAAGGCTCACATGGTGGGCAAGGGAGGAAGGGGACACCCGTGAGCCTGCCAGATGGGCCAAGGCAACCTGGGCAGCCAAGAGGGTAGTGCAATGTCACAGGAGCTCAACTTCCTATCAGACAAGCCAGACCCGGCGGCAATTGGGACAGCTGGATGGGGCGCAGATAGGAAGACAAAAGTGTCACAGAGGAAAAAATAGATGTTTTAGACCAAAGAGAGAAGAAAAGGACAGTGGAACTTCAAGAGAAGCACAAGGTATCTCGCCTACAAGACGGAAAATGGACGATGCTGGCCTATGAAGATGGTCAGAGAGCAGATATGCACACACTCAACTTCATTCTTTAAGGAAGGCATCGCGTGCTTGTGTGTGAGCACGGGGCTGTGGAGTGCGGAGCTCAAGGTGTTATAGGTATTATAATGCAGGTTTAGTACCAGAAGTCCTGGGTTTCCCCCTCTGCCACTTACTGACGGTGAGACTCTCAGCCAAGTGCTAAACTTCCATTTCTTCTTCTGTAAAATGGGGATTATAGTAGTATCCTTTGAACAAAGCGATCGTGAAGGTTCGTTAGATGACCAGCACACATACAGCACAGTGTCTGTTCCTTAGTTAGTTCCCCAAAAAGGTAAACCATTTACTAATGCTATTATTACTACTGTTACCAGTTATCAACCTGGCTGGGGGAGGACCTCAGAATTTAAGATGCTACCAAACAGAGTTCAAGGCTTTGTTAAAGCCTTGAGCTCAACAACTGCTCATGAGCTCAGTTCAAAGGATGGTGTTCCAGGGGAACGAGGCCAAGTCTTGGCCTAACTCCCAGGGACTTGGGAAGATACATACTGGCCAGATCAGTGTTGAGCTGGGTTCTAATAATAGTAGCTGACACTGACACAGAATTTAGCCCAGGCCAGCTACTGTCTGAGCTCTTAGGTGAGTTAATCCCCACTGGATCCCCACAGCAACCCCATGAGATGGGTATTGTGGGTATTATGCTCACTTTGCAGATAAGGAAAATGAGACATGCTTGATGTCTCACACCTTACACCTGGTTAGCGATAATGGCAGGGTTGAACCTGGGATAATCTGGCTCCAAGAGCTGTTTAAGCTCTTGTTTAAGCTGTGTTCTTTACCACAATGCCACACTGCCTCTAGGCCAATAATTAGTGTCCGTAACAAAAATCAGTGGATAGTACTCGCCTTGTAGCTAGCTCCAGAACTGATTTATACGGGGGGGGGGGGGGGGGGGGCGGGGGGGGGGTATGGGGAAGCTTCAACTTGAAAAATAACAAATGTGTGATAAGACAGCACCAAGGGTGGGCGCCTGGGTGGCTCAGTGGGTTAAAGCCTCTGCCTTTGGCTCAAGTCATGAGCCCAGGGTCCTGGGATCAAGTCCTGCATCGGGCTCTCTGCTCAGTGGGGAGCCTGCTTTCCCCTCTTTCTCTGCCTGCCTCTCTGCCTACTTGTGATCTCTGTCAAATAAATAAATAAAATCTTTAAAAAAAAAAAAAAAGGCAGCACCAAGGGTAATAAAATCAAAACACTGCAGGAGGTACACAAGAAACATACATGAATGGAGTGGCCTGATTGTGGAGCTATAGGGAGTGGTGGGGACTGTGGTGTTCCAGAGCATGGTTCAGCTGATTGTGACCACTTAGAATGCAGACCCCAGGAAGCCCATTTTTAAAAAAAAAAAAAAACACTGGAAAGGTTTTTCATCTCAGATCTCCTGGGTTTTGGATCTTGGCAACCAATTCACAGCATTTAAGCATAGGATGAGGGTCAAAAACAAAACAAAAGGAAAAAAATTACAAAACCACATTCCAGCCTGGACATTATCTACTTTGCAGTCTCTGGCAGGCAATGTGGCTTTCAGAGATCAGTATGTCCATTAGATACCATCCAAGAAGTTTCACAAGGGACCCAGAAGTCCTCATATGTGGGGACTTTCTCCATTCTTAATATCATTGTTTCCATCTGGAGACCAAGCATCAATGTGGATAAGCTTGGGACTGAGGTTCTCCTAACAATTGTAAATGATGGAGAGGAAGTCGCCCCTTCCATCCCTTCTTGCTAAGAAGCAGTGTTTCACAGCAGTTAGAGCCTGGCCCTCATCTCTGGCTTCATCAGAATTCAAATCCTAGTCCCACCACACAGATCACCCTGGCAAGTTACTAAACTCTTGTCAGCCTCAGTTTCCATATCTGTAAAGTGAAGCTAGAATTACTTCCTCACCTGTATGGTTGGTTCTTTTAGATACCCTTCTCTCTCTGTTATCCAAGAAAACGAAAATGTTTTCCAGAGTTAGAATCCCATGGAGAATCTCAAATTTAAAGGCTTTGTCGTGTGTGTGTGTGTAAGAGAGAGCAAGAAACTAGCCCTCAGAGAATGAAATCAATTCTATCTTCTTAAGACCAATAACAGGCGAATTTCTCAGTAATCCTTTGAAATAAAATTTCCCAACCCTGGGAGGAACTGAGCAGCAATGTGGAATTACTATGGCAGAGGTTCCCAAACTTTGAGCTGCATGCAAGTTACCCGGGGAGATTTAAAAGAAGTGGACACCAGGGCCCCATCTCAAAGTACTGAAAGTCATTAAATCAGCAGTGAGCCCCAAGAATCTGCATTTGCCAGCTCCCCATTCCCTGGGGAACGGGTTTGGATGCAGGAGGTCCCCACCATACTCTCACCAACCTCCTCCCTCCTGAACGCAAAAGGAAGAATGTGCTAACAGCAAATAGCCTTTAACAGAGGGACCAGTCTTCATTTCCATCAGCAAATTCATCACCCAAAAGGTGTTATGTCTCACTCATTGCCAGGGAAGGGAGTCAAATTATGGCCAAGGAGTGGGACATACCCACGGAAAGGCTCTTTTGCAACAATCCTCAAGGCAGTCAAGGTTTCCGCTGAGGGGATCTGGGGAAGTCTGGTGTTAGAGGAGCCCAAGCCCAGATTTGAGGCAAAAAGCTTTGAGTAGGTAACTTTTCTGAATTTCACTCAAAAGAATTAAGTAAACACTGGCCTTTTAAAAACTATGAGGTCCTGCCTTTATTTTATTTTTTTTAAGATTTTATTTCTTTATTTGACAGAGAGAGAGATCACAAGTAGGCAGAGAGGCAGGCGGGTGGGGGAGCAGGCGTCCTGCTGAGCAGGAGCCTGATGCAGGGCTCGATTCCAGGACCCTGGGATCATGACCTGAGCCGAAGGCAGAGGCTTTAACCCACTGCACCACCCACGCGCCCCGAGGTCCTGCATTTAAAAAAAAAAAAAAAAAATTTCTTTATCCTAATCAACAACACTGTAACTAATCCCAAAGTCCCTGCCTTTCAAAAAAAATTTCTCTGTATCCTTATCAAGAGAACTGCAACCCATCTCTTCTCCCCCAGATGATGGAAATTCCAGGTGGACAGACTGGGATCATCTTTACCCAAACTCAGAAAAAAGTCTCATTCATCCTAATTTCACAGGATATCTCTGCAAGCCATGTGGCGGTTGGAGCAAAGAAAAATAGAGTGTCGTGACATGAAATCCACAAGGACTTGGAATCATTGACCCTAAAACATTCAACAGCTTGGGATAGGAAGCAGTGCTCTCAGAAGAGAAGCATTCTGGTGCCGACTGAAGCAGAAATCTGCAGGCTCTCAAAGCCAGAAAATTCCCTATTCTCCAGCTGCTAGGGAAAGAGGAGAAATGAATCGCACGGAGCCCAAACATTTAAATATTGCTGTGCTCTCTCTATTGATCGAATCATTCAAGTTCCCTGCCTAAATCAACCTGTCTATAGGCTTTCACTTTCTGCTGGTGTCTTGAGGATTCAAGCAAAGTGAGGTTGTTCCCATCGTGTTTCCCAAAGACTTGGAAACATCTATGACAGATTTAACTGGGATATTTGTAAAAAATGCAGATTCCTGGTCTCCAATCCAGACACCAAGTAGACCTGAAACTCCCCTCCCAAATAGTTTTAGGTATTCTGAACTTCTATAGCCATTCTTCTAGGGCCTCGCATATAATGGAGAACATTTTTGCCTGTGTGAACATATGTCACAAAACAGGACTTTTTTACATCCTTAAGCCTGGTAGAAGCTTCAGACCCTGCTGCTTCCTCCCCACTCCCTAGAAACTTTACATGACTCCCAGATTTGTTCTTCCCTCTCTTCTCATGATCAAGCTTATGGTCACATATCTGATGCCTTATAGAATTCTGTGGGACTTCCTTAGCAGCAAAAACAGTTGACCATGATAAAGCTTGGATATAAGGTAGACGAGTGTTGCCCACCACAAATATGACAGTTGACATTCAGGGCACTTTTATCTTACTCAGGGGAGTGAGGTTCAAATGTCGGGACATCATAGGAACTTGGAGGATCATCAAAATTCATCTTGGAATCATCCCTAGTGGGATGCCCTCTTAAGAGATTCACACCCTGTATCCTGGTCAGCCCAATACAGCCAATGTTCCCACCAGTGTTGGAAGAGACGGCATCCCTTGGGTTGAGCATGGGCTCAAACAGCTGGCTGTTTAGGGGTCATGGCATATGTTCAACACTGGAACCAGGCTCTAAGCTCACACAGAAGAAATAGGAATCAAATGCCCATCTGTGCTCGTGAGCACTGACCCTGGTGATGGCCAGAATCTTCAGCTCCATTTTCTTTTGGAGAAACATGAATGGTCCTTTCACCATACGTTAAATGCATATACAATGCAACTCCGCTGAACTTATACCTCTGGATGGCCTTGTAGGTCTCTAAATAGCCAAGCATACACTTACCATGTATTAAAAATGCTTGTCTGTCATTCTTAGCAATGAAAGCCTTCGTGCTCCAAAGTTTCCATTAAAGAAAAATGTGACCTCCTAACTGGATTAAGGATCCCATGGCAGTCCCCCATTAGCCCACATAAAGTTAGCAGATGTTAACCCATTATGCACTGGTAAAGCTTAGGTCTTACAAACAAACTGGCATAAGTCCTTTGCTGGCCACAAAATATCCTTCAGTTGCATTAGGATTGGAAGCAAGCATATGCATCAAGGTGGGCAAGAAGCTGACCTTTTTGCAAAAACGTAAAAGCAAATCTATCTTCTTTCCTACATGATGGGTTGGAGTATAAAACTTCCTGCATAGTTGTGTCTTCAGATAATTCTTTGATCTCATGATGAAAAATGGAGAACATTACCTACTTCCAGAAGTCACACCTAAGTCATCATCAACAATGGAAAGATTTTGGCTTTGAAAAGGTTATAAACTGGTGGACTCTGGCAAAGAAATCAAAATAACCATGAAAAAGATGTTTGACCTTCCCAGTAACCAGAACAATACAAGTAAAAGTGACAATGATACACTTCTTTTTTTTTTTTTTTTTTTTTTTGGTCTGCCAGATTGAAACAATTAAAAAGATGGATAACATCAAGGTTAGCAAGAGTGTGCAGAATTAGATACAACACTCTTGGCAGAAGAGTAAACTGGGACAGTGTTTGGGAGGTCAAGTTGGATACGTGTATTAAACTTTAAAATCCATCAGCCACCCACTCAGCAATTCTACTTCTGGATATCCTCCCTAAATACAAGTGCACAAAAAGGATGTAGAACAGTGGCTCTCTTCCCTAGCTACACATTAGAATCGCCTGGGGAGCTTTAATGAACAAACAAAAAACAAAACAAAACAAAACAAGAAACAATGTCCAGGGCCCACCCTGAATCAGTTAAATCAGAATCTCCAGTGATAGGGCCGGGCATTGGTAGGTTTTAGGGCTCTCCAGAGGATTCTAATGCAGACAGGGTAGAGGACCAAAAATGTACAGGAAAGTTCATTGCAGCTCTGTTTGCAATAGGGGAAACCATGAAACCATCAATGGCCATTGATGGGGAAATGATTAAATCCACAGTGGTTTATTCATAGGATGGAATGCCACACTGCAGCTTACACATGGATAATCTCCCATACTATGGCTTATGAGGCCCCACATGATCTGGCTGCTGCCTCTCTGTCTTCATCTCCCAGCACACTGCCTCTCCCTCCCCTACTTCAGCTACACTGAGTCTGCTCCTGCCACAGGGCCTTTGCACTTTCTGGTTCCTCTACCTAGAATGTCCTTCCTCCTAATATCCACATGGCTTGTTCCCATCTTTCCTTGAGATGCTTGCCCCTTTGTTAGCAGAGAGGCTACCGCTGACCATCTTCTCTAAAATAGCACCCACAGCCCCGCCCTCCTTCCCCTGGTCCCCTTATCCCAACTTTACTTTTCTTCCTAGTACTTACCACTCCAGGAGAAACCAAATATATAATATAAATTATACATAATTTCTATAATATACTGATATATAATTATCCATTTTATATATTAACATACACATAATCATATATACTTTTATGGTCTCTCTCACCCTACTGGAATGAAAACCAAAAACACTTTCATTGCTGTCACTGTCCATAATAATAGAGCATAAAGCCTCAGGATGTTCACTTTGAAGCTAATCTGTCGGGTTTTAAATGCAGGTCCCACCTCTAAGTAGATGTGTGCTCTTGGGCACGTTTTTTTAACCAGTCTGTGCCTTAGTTTTCTCATCCATAAAGTGGGGATAAAACAGTACCTAGCCCGCAGAACTGTGAAGATTAAATTGTGCCTGACACAGTGCCTGGCACGTGGTACTCACCATGTAATTGTGGGACACCTGTCCTCACCAGCATCTAGAACACTGCCTGCCATGTAAATATTTATTGAATAAATTAATGCATGAATATATATATCATATGTATGTTACATAACATACATGACACATACATACAGTATACGGGCATAACATTATCCCATTTAGATAAACGCATACAAGATGAATTTCTGAGTGCACACTTATGGATTTAAGTGCAGAAAAAAACACCTGGAGGGTGTACACCAAATCCTAACGGTGCTACTAGCCCGAGGAGGAGAATGGGGTTCAGAAACGCTCACGAAGCATTTTGTTGCATCTGTACCATTTGTGGGTTTGGTTTTTTTTTTGTTGTTTTTTTTTTTTTTGCATGCACCAAGTGTAAAAGTAAATACGTTTCCAGATAACGATGTTTCTCAAAAGGAAGCCAGTGCTTAGACTCAAAAACACAGATGTGCCGGACTTCTCCTAGAGAGAATGGAAGCCCTTGGGCCAAGAAGGCTTGGGCCTGTGCACGTGCTCTCTCTCTCTCTCTTTCTCACTATCTGTTTGTCCCACACAGAGCCTGAGAAGTCAGCAGTCTACTGCGAGCACGGAGGACAGACCTCATCCACACACACACCCACAGGAGTTTCCAAGGAATGGACCCTTGACTTCAAGACTGTGAGATCTCCTCCTCCAGCAATTTCCAGAGGCAGGTCCCTGGCAAATGAACTTTGAAAAAAAGAAAAAGAAAAAGGAAAAAATCTCCAAAATGAAGGAAAACCAAGTAGTACTGCTAGAACAGCCAGTCATTGATTAGAAAAAGAAAAGAAAAACTCAAGTCTCACTCTCTGAGTTTAGTGAAAGCCTCTGTGTCCATTCCTCTCTGCAGAGATGAGCCTCGGGAAATCTCAGTATTCTAATGGGGGGGGGGGGCACAGGGGGTCCAGATCTGGCGGGAGGCAGGAGGTCCTAGGAAGAACAACGGGTACCGGTGTCTGCGAAGTCGGGCACAAACACTTGCAGCATGTTTCAAGTTGTCCGACAGAGTGGAATCTGTGCTTTTGTTTTTCCTTTTATTTTTGCCTGTTGGATCTAGTGGGTCCTCCTCCCCATCAGCTGCTCCCCGCCACAACCCCCAGAGTTCAATCGCTCCCCAAAGAAACCAAGGAAAGGGCTTTTTGGCCTTTTGTCCTGACCTCGATCTTCCTACAGTCCCCTCCCTTGCTTGCATCCACCTCTGTTCCCTCACTTCACTTAAAGATTCTGTGAATGTACTTCATGGTCAATTCTAGGTATAGGAAAACCTTTCCCTTTCCCAGTTTTGGGAATAAACTGGCTGTGTTTTAGGAATGTGCTTTTTTCAATCTCTTTCTCTCTCTCTCTCTTTTTAACAAGTCTCAAACACGATCTTTGATTTTCCCGGATGCCAACCTGGAAATGCCATGCACTGTATTTCCTTTTTGTCAAAGGTAACCCCTTCAGGTGTGATCGTACTGGTTTAATGATGCCATTATTCTGCCCGCCAAAACACGCCAACCCAGAGTTTCACAGAACGCAAGGCATATAGCTAGTGGTACTCAAGATAATTTTCAAGACAGTTCTAAGACCCAACATTAAGTGATACCAATTGCAAAGTATGTTTCCCCTTTCCTAGTCTTGTCCAATGCTGATTACACCAAAGAGAAAACTTCCATTTAGTGCTCGTGGGTCCTCAACACCTTTCCATGACTTTAGCTCTTTTCCCTTCTTCATAAAGAAAGAGCAGGCCTCAGGTTCAAAGTCGAGATAGAACTTAAGAACATAGTCGTGTTTTCGTTGTATTTCTTTTATTAATCGCCTTCTATTTACCGTTTCCCCATAGGGATGGGATCTGTTGTTTCTGTTCAAATACACTTACTTAAGGAAAATAAGTGTACTCAAAGAATATATCAAGGAGTTAACACAACGGGTGATATGTATACATGGCAAAAATAACTTCAAGAACTCATATAGAAACACAGTGGTAATGAACTTTCCTAAGCAAGAAAATGGCAGCTTATTCTAAGGAATAAACAGAGGCTGAGAAAACACTTGCATCTCGATGCCTTTTTGCCACTAACTTGCTATGTAAGCTGATTTTAGGCAAGTTTCTTAGCCTCTCTGTGCCTCGAGTTTCTTCACCTGGAAATGGACATAAAAACACCTGCCTACATACCTCAGAGCGTTGTTACGAGAATGAATCATCGTCATCGATGGGAATGCCCCTGGAGGGAGATTCTAAGTGCTATCCAAATACAAAGCATTGTTCTTAGATTACTATAAATCTCAGGCTGTTTGTTAAAACCCTGGACCCTAGCAAAACAATCAACGTTGATGGATGTCAGATACCGTCTGTCCCTTCACCTGGATGTCTGCCATGAGCCAGCACTTGTCCCAGGAGGAAATGGAATCAGGGCCATGAATCTCTCAGCACGCAGGGACCCCAGCCTCATTCCAGTGTATTGGGTCCTGATTTGTTTCAGACACCTCGGTTCTTGTCTGTTTGTGTTTGGGTCCCTGATCTTTTACCCAACTCAAATGAGAAGCGTTGCTGAGAGGCAGAATAAAAATGGTTTTAAGTAAGTCTGTTTACCATGGTGTGTAAGTTGTGTTTTCTTGGTGCTCCCAACCTTCTAGAGATTCCCATAACCACAGTGGGCTCCCTGTAGGAAGGAACACAGAGAAGCTGGGGGTGGGGCTGGAGAACAGTTGACTCAGAAATGCCCTCCCAGGAGGCACTGAAACTGTTCCTTCCACTTAAGTCACTAAAGGAGTTCCCTGGGACCCACAGGGGCCTGATTTTTGCTGGGCCCTCAGAACCCGGCAGAGAGCTTTCATACTGATAAAATAAGGTGAAGGTCTTCTCCAGGGCTTCCTGCAAGGGTGAGATCATCCCTGCACCACTCCAAAAAGTAGTGAGAAAAAAGACTGACCAAGGGCAGGGGACACGTTCAGCAGCCATGACCACCCCCCTCTCCCCCTCAAAAAAAGGCTAGACCAAAAAGTAGAGTTTACTGGTTCCTCTAACTGAAAATTCCAGAAATAACTTCAGGCATGGCTGGATCTCGGCACTCCGCATTAAGAAATTCTCCCTACCTATTTCTCATCTTCAACTTCCTGAGTTCATTTTGGTTTCGTGGTGGCTGTAACGGCTGCCAGCAGCTTCCAGCTTCTCCCACCAGCTCAGCAATGTGAGCTGTCTTTCCCCTAAGAGCTACGGGGGCGGGGGGCAGGTATGATGCGAAATAATGCAAAATTGATTCAGAATGAGAACCAGTCCATCGGTACGGATACTAGCCATCAACAAACAGGTGTGGCCACCCTTTCAACACAAACAGAATCCGTGACCAAGGGAGTGTGGCACTTTCACTGGCCTGGCCCGGCTTGTGACTCAGCTAGTACAACCAATGGTGAGGTCAGCTCTGCCCAAACTTTATGGATTGAGTGGGGAGGATGGTTTCCCAAAGGAAACCCAAAGTGCTTTTACCAGAAGAAGGAGAGACAGAAGCTGAGCAGAAGAAACACCGCTGTCTGCATTCGGCATGATGCTTCTTACAGACCTGCCCCAAACAAGGGCAGAAGCAATAGAAAGTCATTTCGAAATGTTTCCCCAGTCTGTTGTCTCATCCACTCCCTCGCCTGATCGTTATTTACAGAGCACCTGTTCACCCATGGGCCAGGCTTTGGAGATTCCAGTAGGATCCAGAGAGACCCTGTGAGGAGCAGACACATCGCGTCAACAATGCGGAGAAAACGTGAGAATGCTAAGACAGGCATGAACAGGGTTCCACAGTCACTTTGCAGGACGTGTCACTGGCTGCATCCAAGGCGAGCGGGAGCCTCAGGAAACAAATGTCCCTTTTCCACGGCTCTGTGTCTTGCTCAGGCTGATACGGCTACAGTCCTTGAAGTTGCCCTATGTTTACCCAAGAGTTATGGGCAGAAGCAGATGCAGACATAAATTCGCTGGCCTCAGCTCCTGGATCAGCAAATTATCTCTGGCCTACGCTAGGACAGCTGCATTCAGCAAAACAGCATTATGCGTGTATCTTGATATGTAATCCTAGATCCATGCTTCTAAATATAAGAGACGGTTTTGGGCCACTGATTACAAAAAAAAAAAAAAAAAAAAAAAAAAAATTCTAAGACAGCATCCACCTTCATCGACTACTACCAATCCGTAAAAAACACTCATGGATGTTAGATATTTGAGCCTGGGGAGTTACGCTATAAAAACAGGTCCCTGAACCCACACACTTTGAATTCTGGTTTTGACACAGGCAGAAGGAGGCATCAAGACTATCCAGGCACCACCCACCGTTCCTGGAGAAGCCACAGAAAGAAGACTTCCCTTTCCAATACAGATGTATGTATTATTTATTCTGAGGGAGATTCTTTATCGGGGGTCAGGAGAGGGAAGCAGAGCTGCCGTTGTGTATTCCCCTGGGTCAAGCATCTGCGTTTCATCTGTGTACCTGGTTGGGCCGCCACACCTCGGATGGGCCGCCAGGTCAAACCTAGGACGGTCCCAACTCTCGTCCCTCTTCCGGTCTCAGCGCCCGCTTGCCTGGTTCACTGTCACACCATGGCTCACAGAGGGGCCCTGCCATTTTAATTTTCTGAAGCTGTCTGCCCCTGGCACTGCCACCAAGTGTCGCTTCCCCCGGGGTGACACAGAATCCTAAGTATGAGGACTGGGTGTACTGCAGAGTGAATATACTGAGAGGCCCTCGGCGGGGGGGTGGGGGGTGGCAAATCCTGCCCCTACATGGGTAACTAGTGGCCTGATAACCAGCATGACAGAAGGCCTCGCACAGGTCTCAACAACTAGTAGGGAAGGTAAAGAAATACTTCTCAAGCCACTCCCAAAGTTCATCTAAACCATTATATTAGTTTTCTTATAGGTCTCACGTGTGTCCTCATTGTGGCTCGGCCTAAAACAAATACTACAAACTCAGTGACTTGAAAACAGCCCACATTGATTGCCCTACACTTTTGGAGGTCAAAAGTCTGAATCAGGGGCGCCTGGCTGGCTCAGTGGGTTAAAGCCTCTGCCTTTGGCTCAGGTCATGATCCCAGGGTCCTGGGATCGAGCCCCGCATCAGGCTCTCTGTCTTAGCGGGGAGCCTGCTTCCTCCTCCTCTCTCTCTCTCTCTCTCTCTCTCTCTCTGCCTGCCTCTCTGCCTACTTGTGATCCTGCCTCTCTGCCTACTTGTGATCTCTGTCAAATAAATAAATAAAATCTTAAAAAAAAAAAAAAAAAGAAAAGTCTGAATCAGTTCTCACAGGGCCAAAACCAAGATGCCAGCAGGGTTGCACTCATTCCTGAAGTTTCTCAGGGAGAATCCATTCCCTTGGCTTCTCCTACCACTCCTGCTCCCTCCCTCTGCTGCAGCCCCGCCCTGGCCTTCTAGCTCTCTCATGCACTTGCCAAGATCATTCCTGCCTCAGGGCCTTTGTATGTGCTGTTGCCTCCACTCAGAACACTGATTCCCAGATTCTCTCTTTCTCTTCCTCCAGGTCTCAGCTTCTCCAAGAGAGCTGCCCTAACCTGCCCTCCCACCGCCCCACCCCTAGGGTCTTCTATTGGCACAGTCACACAGCCCCAGAGCTTGGCTTCAAGTCTGTTAGATACAGTCATCAGTTGTATAATTATCATTAATGCCTGCCTTTCCCAGCAGACTCTCAGCCCCTGGAGAGCAGGAACACTGTTCACATTTTTCACCTCTGCATTCCCAGGACCTGGCACAAAAAAGGTTTTCGGTAAGAAGAAATAAATAATGAACGAGAATGAGGGTGTAGGGAACAGAGAAATGGAAAAAGAGGACAGAAACAAAAGTTGCTCCAACACCTAGGTCTTATTTTTACATTCTCTGGCGGATTTAAACCTCCTTTTCAAAAGAAGATGTGACTAACCAAGGGACTGGTTCAAAGCCCCGTCCCAAAACATCCTCGTCGTATTCCTTGGTCACTCATCATGATGGTTTGGAAAGAGGAAGTTATGACAATTCACGTCCACCCAAAAGTTATTTCAAGAAGATACTGACCCTAATGAAGATCCCCAGCTTGTGGGTGTCTGCGGACCTTTCCCCAAGGCCCCCTTTGAGGCTGGGCTGCCCCCTAGTGGAAGCAGTGGACAAAGGCACCTAAGGTGTTCCCTTTGATGAATGGTACATTCTTTCTGTCTCTCTAACCCTCTGCGCTCTGCAAGGAGATCCCGAAACAAGCTGGAGGGAAATCACACAGCTTTGATAGAGAAAAGAAGCAACAAGCTCAATAAAGTGGAAACGGAGCCAAGGTTCTTTAAGATCTGACATTGGGCCAGGCACCGTACTAATAAGCACTCTGTGTCATATCATCTTTCCAAGATCCAATTGAGGAAATCACTCTTGACTATCCAGTTCGATAAACAAGGAAACTGAGGTGTAGAAAGGATAAGTAACTGACTTGCCCAAAGGCCCATGACTAAAAAGTGGTAGAACCAGGATGTGAACCTTGGTGGGCTGGACCCGGAGCCTGGGATCCCAACCATGACGGTCCTTGCCCCTAGTCACTGCTTCAAAGCACTAAAGTTCAGTCTGTTGCTTTTGAACCAGATCCTTGACTGATTTCTAGGATAATTTTCAGGCTAGCTCACTCCAAAACTTAGCTATGGCCACAAAATTCTCAAAAGCAATGTAGATACCAAAATTCACATCTTTGTTCCTTAAAAACATCAACGGTAGACAAGATGGTAAAATGCCAGGGCGCCTGGGTGGTTCATTGGGTTAAGCCGCTGCCTTCGGCTCAGGTCATGATCTCAGTGTCCTGAGATCGAGTCCCGCATCGGGTTCTCTGCTCAGCAGGGAGCCTGCTTCCCTCTCTCTATCTCTCTGCCTGCCTCTCTGCCTACTTGTGATCTCTCTCTGTCAAATAAATAAATAAAATCTTTAAAAAAAAAAAAAAAAGGGACACCTGGGTGGCTCAGTTGGTTAAGCAGCTGCCTTCGGCTCAGGTCATGATCCCAGCGTCCTGGGATCGAGTCCCACATCGGGCTCCTTGCTCAGCAGGGAGCCTGCTTCTCCCTCTGCCTCTGCCTGCCATTCTGTCTGCCTGTGCCCGCTCTCTCTCCCTCTCTCTGACAAATAAATAAAATCTTAAAAATAAATAAATAAATAAATAAAAGAAGTGTTTTCTCAAAAAAAAAAAAAAAAAAAAAGTTGGTAAAATGCCTGGTGACCAAGGAAGGCAAAGTCTGGCTCAGTAGGGCTTGTTCTTCAGTTTCTACATTCTGCAGTTCTAAAATTAGCTCTTTTGCCCCCAAGATACTGTTTAACCATTCTTAAAAAGCAGGTAACTATAATAATAATATTAAGGCATGATGTGCTAACTACCAAGGATTGTACTTTCACACAATCGCTTTTAACAACCCCAGATATAAACACCATGATTAAGTCATCTTTGCCTCTGAGGAAACTGAGGCACAGAGAAGTTAAAGGGTTTTTTCAAGGTCACACATTAGCTAAGTCTGAGAATTTGAGCCCAGGGAGTTTGATTCCAAAATCCATCCATTAATCACATTAACCCAGATTAATCCATTAATCACAACACCGGACTAACTCCCATAAATCACAAACCAGCTCTCATAGTTTTTAGTTCATAACTAAGAAAAAATAACAAAACTACGTTTCACACATAACAGAATAAAAGGACTTCATTGCCTATTCCCCACTTTCCCTAAATAGCCACAAGCTTGATATAAATTTGTGTGGGCTGACCTTTTGGAAAAGATCTGTGTTCGTTGTGACACATTTTCTGTTTGGGATCTTATTAGATATTAAAGAAACTCTGAGGGGAGCCTGGGTGGCTCAAGCCTCTGCCTTCGGACTGGGTCATGATCTCAGGGTCCTGGGATCGAGCCCCGCATCAGGCTCTCTGCTCAGCAGGGAGCCTGCTTCCCCCTCTCTCTCTTTGCCTGCCTCTCTGCCTACTTGTGATCTCTCTCTCTCTCTCTCTCTGTCAAATAAATAAATAAATAACTTTTAAAAAATAAAGAAATAAAGAAACCCTGAGGTCTCCACTCTATCTCTAAAATTGATTTTCTATATTTGATGACTGACAACCATAGAAGACAAAACAACTACGAGCCCACTGCCTGCGAACAGGAGCTCATCTGTTTGGCTCATGTGTGATTTGGAATGCTGTTGGCTGCAAGCGAGAGAAAATCCAGTCAGCTACCACAGAAAGAGAAGTTACTCATTCTCACAGTGGGAAAACTGCAGACAGAGAGCAAACTTCAAAGTTGATTTGATCCAGCAGATCACAAAGTGAGCAGACTATGGCTGTTTCTCTTTGAGTCTCTGTTCTGTTCTCTTTTGTGTATAAGTCTTTATTGTCAGACTGGCTTCCCTTATGGGAGGAGCTCCTCAGGCTAAAAACTTCATCAGTGTTCCAGGAGATGGAAGGCTTCTCTCCCTCAAACCATCTGATGAACGCCCCACATTTGCACTGTAGGGCCCTGGCTGAATCCAGATTGCCATAGGTCTGGGCTACATGCCCATTCCTGAAGCAACTATGGTAGCAAGAAGGGTGAGATTGTCCAGTCACAACCTGCCCTTGGAGTCACTCAGTAAATATTGGCTCTTACTAATTTTATTATTGCGAGAAATGAGATGTTTCCATATGCAGGTAAAGTAGAAGTAGAATGACCAATAGTGAAAGCTGGTCCGGCTCAATCATAAATACACAAACACACAGCACAACAATGAGATGTAATTTTTACTAGTCAGAATGCTGAACAAAATTTTAAATGTTATGATGCTCAGTTTTGAAGAAGGTGTGATAAACAGTTATCCCAAACATAACTGCCACCATATTTGGCAATTTCTAGCAAATGTTTTAAAGTATGTACTCTTAGATCTAGTGATTCTATCATTAGGAACTCTTCCCACTCCTTTACTCACAAAACCACACTAGGATATATAGATCGGGCAGTGTTATTTGTGAAAATCCAAAATGAAAAAAAAAAAATGTGACTTCTGGTTTCTGATAATGGCAGAGTAACGTACATTGGCTAATCTCCTGTCAATAGCAGCTACCAATGCTGGACAAGCCTTTTTTTTTTTTTTTTTTTTTTTTTTTTTTAATGAGAGGTTCTTGAGAACAACCAATAGCAAGCAAAAACTGTAAGCAACAGAACCTTTGAAAGAAGAGAATTGTCCACCTTTACCTGGATTTTCCTTCAAGGGGTCTCCAAGCCCACATAACTCACAGAGAATAAATGTCAAGCAGAAAGCAACAGTTTTGCAGGGCTGAGGAATCACAGGTTGGTGTTTGGGGCTCTTGGGCTACCTCAAAATCGAGGGGAGAAATACCAGAAAAGATAAGAACCACAGAGAAGGGGCCCTAAAATCTGAATATAAACTCCTCTCAAATCCTTGGCTGACCCCTTAACTGCATATGTGGAGCCCAGCAGGGAAAAGAGAGAGAGAGAGAGAGAGGGAGAGGGAGAAGGAAAAGGAAAAGGGAGAAGGAGAGGGAAGAGGAGGAGAAAAAGAAAAAGAAGACAGTTGGAAAGCTTAAGGAACTGAACAGAGATTTTAGCAGATCCTCAGGGCTGGCAGGCAGAGTTTGGAGTTTAAGTTCCACCAAATGAGAGAAGATCGGTAACCCCTCAGTAGTTCTACTGAAACTCTAGAAGAGTCACACTTAGCCGTAAAGACCATACCTAAGGACTAAAGTCTAGAATGCACAAAACCAAAATAGACTCACCTGAAAGAAGCCTAAACCCATGCCTCTGCTGGATAAGTAGGGGTCATCAGTAATTTAATTTCACTGCCAGATAAATCAAAACCCGACACTTTTCTGAGGAAGATAACAGAATCCAAGTTCACTACAATACATCATACACAATGTCCAGCATAAAGTTTAAAAATCACTGAACATGTGAAGAAACAGAGAAGTATTATCATCAAGAGAACAAACAGTTAATAGAAACAGACCAGAAGGAGAGAGAGAGAGAAGAGAGCAGTAAAAAAAAAATTTTTAAAGAAATACTGACTTAAATGTTTCCAAATGTCATTTAAAATATCATCCCATATATTCAAGAGGCTCAAAAAACTCTAATATGGAAATAGTTAAAGAAAACCAAATTGCTGGAAACCAAAGTTAAAGAATATAATCTAAAAAGCAGCCAGAGGGGGTAAAATAGATTATATACATGGAAACAATGGTGAAAATCATTGACTTCTCATCAGAAACAATGGAATAAAGAATACAGTGGAATGACAACTGTAAAATAAACAACTATCAAGCTCCAGTGAAAATATCCTTTGAGTAGAAAATGAAATAAAGACATTTTTGGCCAAACCAAAGCTGAAAGTGTTGGTTTCCAGCAGATCTGTAGTACAATAAATGTTCAAGGAAGTCCATTAGGTTGAAGGAAAGGAAAGCCAGATGGAAATTAGTATCTATGGAAAAAAAATTAAAAGTTCTGGAAATGTTAGATGTGTGAGTAAATATAAAAAACCATACTCTTCATCAGAATGTCAACAGGACTTTTTGCAGAAACTGATAAGCTGAGTCTAAAATTTAGATGCTACAGCAAAACCCCAAGAATAGTATATTGTTTTAGCTGTTCCAGTTATTTTTTCTTCTTCTCTAAGGGCCTATCATGTGCTCTCCTCACAAATAAAATCTCTGCATCTGGGAGAAATGGAAAAAAACAAATAAAATACAACCCAAGCATAGCTAAAACAATTTTATCAAGGAAGAGCCAAGTTATAGGACTCATACTGTCTGATTTCACAACTTACTATACAGCCACAGTTATCAAGAAAGTGTGATATTGGTGATAAGACAGACACAGAGATTAATGGAATAGAATAGGCTCCCAAAAGTAGACCTGTACGTATATGTCAATGGATTTTCACAAAAGTGCAAAAGCAATTTAATTGGGAGAAAATAACTGTTTTCAACAAATGATACTGGAACAATCAGACATCCACATGCCAAAAAAAAAAAAAAAAAAAAAACCTCAACCATGCCTCACATGGTAATATAAATTGACTCAAAATAGATCATAGATCTAAGTGTAAAACCTGAAATGACAAAACTTCTGGAGAAAGCATAAGAGAAGGTGGAGAAACTAGAACCATTGTGCACTGCTGGTGCAAATATAAACTGGTCCAGTATGGCAGTTCCTCAAAGAACTAAAAATAGAATTACCATATGATCCAGCAAATCCAGTTGGGGGTATACACCAAAAAGAACTGGAAGCAGGGGCTCAAAGAGGTACCCACACTCATAGCATCAATAATCGTAAGAGCCAAAAGATGGAAGTGACACAAGTCGACCAGCGAATGGATATGCAAATGAGGTATATACACATCATGGGATATTATTAAGCCTTAATCAAGATGGAAATAACTGGGGCACCTGGGTGGCTCAGTGGGTTGGGCCGCTGCCTTTGGCTCGGGTCATGATCTCTGCTCAGCGGGGAGCCTGCTTCCTCCTCTCTCTCTGCCTTCCTCTCTGTCTGCTTGTGATCTCTCTCTGTCAAATAAATAAATAAAATCTTTAAAAAAGAAATTAAAAAAAAAGATGGAAATAACTTACAACCTGGATAAGCCCTGAAGACATTATGCTAAATGAAATAAGCCAGTCACAAAAACTCACTTGCAGGAAGGAGTCAAATTCACTGAGACAGAAAGTAGAATAGTAGTTGCCAGGGATGGGGCGGGGGAGTTGGGGGAGAGAGGGGACTGGGAGTGGGGGAAAGAGGGAGTGTAAAGTTATGGTTTAATAGGTATAGAATTTCAGCTTTGCAAGAGAAAAGAGCTCTGGAGATAAATGGTGGGGACAGTTTTGCAACAATGTAAATGCATGTAATGCCACCAAAAGTACACTTAAAAATGATTAAGGGGGCACCTGTATGGCTCAGTCCATTAAGCCTTGGACTCTTGATTTCCACACAGGTCATGACATCAGGGTCAGGAGATTGAGCCCTGCTTCAGGCTTTGTGCTCAGCTTGGAGTCTGCTTATCCCTCTCCCTCTGCTCCTACCCCCGCTCTCATTCACAAATAAATAAATAAATAAAATCTTTTTTAAAAAATCAACAAAAAATTTGTAAAAATAAAAAGAATGAGGGGCGCCTGCGTGGCTCAGTGGGTTAAAGCCTCTGCCTTCGGCTCAGGTCATGATCCCAGGGTCCTGGGATGGAGCCCCACATCGGGCTCTCTGCTCTGCAGGGAGCCTGCTTCCTCCTCTCTCTCTCTCTCTGCCTGTCTCTCTGCCTACTTGTGATTTCTGTCTGTCAAATAAATAAATAAAATCTTAAAAAAAAAGAAAAAGAAAAAGAATGACTAAGATGGTAAATTTTATTTTATTCATATGTATTCCTCATTTTTTTAAATTTTCTTTTTAATGAGCTTTTTTAGTAATCTCTACACCCAACATGGGGCTTCAACTCATGATCTCAAGATCTAGAGTCAAATACTCTATCAACTGAATGAGCCAGGCATGCCATGGTTTTTTGTTTGTTTGTTTGTTTTTTGCTATACTTTATGACTTTATGACTTCCCAGTCACTGAGAAGACAATGCACCTACCCAGATTAATCTCTTCTGGTAGAAAATGACTTGCCTGGACAATGCAAACCAACCAGTCTGGAGCCCATACTCTGAACCACATCCTCTACCTGACTTTTACACTCCAGAACGCAAAAGTCTTCTGCCCTAAATACCCCAGGGCCCAGTACCAGACAACCAGAGACCATACCTACAGTCCAGAGCTCACCAAAACCACAATAAAGGCTTTTGTACCTGCTTTCCCCTCACCCCCACTATCTGTGGCCAACCTGAGTGGCATGCTGTATCCTCTCCTCTTGGAAACTGAGCTGGGTATTTCCATGGCCATCATCTCCTGATCTGTTGGCCTACCCGCACATGAATAAATCCAAAATCCTCATTTTACAGCAGTATATTTTAGTCAGTTTTTAAAAGATAAATAATTTTTTAAAGTATTGAGTAAGATTGACGTTTCAATTATGGTACATCTATGCTACCACAGTTTGGTATGGCAGTTAAGGAGGCAGACTCAAGAGTCAAATTTTCTGCATCCAGATCCTGGCTCTACCACTTACTAGCCTTGTGATGTTGGGCAAGTTACTTACACACCGTGCTTCAGTTTTCTCACGTGTAAAGTGGGGGAAATGATAGAATGCACCTCTTAGGGCTTTGTAAGTTTTCAATGGGTCCAAACAAGGAAAATGTTTAGGTGAGTGCCAAGTATACAGCAAGTACTCTATAAAGCACTCTATAAAACTATTACTGTTATGGAATCTGCAGCCGTTTAAAAATGAGACAGATCTGTATGTGCTGACATGGAAAGAGACACTAAGGGAGTAGAAATTCCCCACTGTGTCAATTTTCTAAAGGGGAGTCATATAAGCAAATACTTCTTTTGGAAAAAGTTACACAGTAACTAAACAAAATATGCCCCCCAAAAAGTGTACTAGAAATGGGGGGAAGGAAATAGAGCTCGGTAGAAGGTGTAAGGGAAGCTTTTTTTTAATTCAATATCTCCTATACTATTTGACATTCTTACGATGTTTGTTCATACTTAAAAATACAAATATTTAATTTTTTCAGAAGACCGTGGGACTTTCTCAATGTTCTTTATTGCCACCTAGCGGATGCTTGGGGGTATTGCCTGCCATAATCACTGTCATCAGGTTAAACTTACATAATGTGATACTCCTTCTTGATTTAGTATCTTACATCAAGCAATTCATAGCCTCCAACTTTCAGATGATAATGAGTTGTGTAACAGTAACAAACACAGATACATATTATAAAAGTCAATAGATGCTAAAAAAAATACCTTGATTTCCTTTATTGAATGATCATTCTGGCTTTATGTTTATAATCTTAGTTAGACCCATTGGCCTAACTCAATTGATCTCACCCTGTACCCAATTATTTGTCCACAATGCCTAAATTTCTACATAAGTATGGTCACCTGGATCTGAATACGGATTCCATGACTTCCTAGCTGTGTGATCTTGAGTAAGTCACTTCGCCTCTCTGAGCTTCAGTTTCTTCTGTAAAATACAACTGATAATAATAGTAGATCCCTCAAAGGACTCTTGGTAGCCTTATGAGTTGATACATCAAGCACAATGCAAGCCACGTGATAGGGGTTGGTAAACAATTTTCGGTGGAAACACCTACAGACTTCAAACTTCTTCTTAATTGAAACCTCCTCCAGGAAGCCTTCCCTGACTAGGTCACATTCTTCTCACAAGGTTACATTTCTCCTTCCTAGCATTTATCACAGATGACTGTTGGAGTTGTTTGATTAATGTCCATCTTCTCTAAGAAGATCATAAGACTATCAGCACAGGGCCTGGGTCTGGTTTTACCCATCATTCTATCCCCAATAGTACCACAATGCCTGGCAGACAGTTGTGCCATATATAATTATTGACAAAGAAATGAGCCAATGAAATTAGAAAACTGAAAACGTCTAAAATATTAAATGTTAACTACAACAGGTATCACAGACTAGTTAGGGTCTGATGGGCAGAACAGGAGGCCTGGACCAGACGGGCCATCCTACAGGACAGCGTACATAAAATAAACTGGGAAGAGAATAAACTGTTCACCTCTAACATTTGTCCTAGGACCAGCCCTGTTTTTTTCAGTCAAGGTAAAATTCATGTAACATTTAATTAACCATTTAAAAATGTACAATTCAGTTGTATTCAGGACAGTGTCCTGCAACCATCATCTATACTAAGTCCTAAAACATGTTCATCGCCCCCAAAGAAAACCCCATCTCCATTAAGAAGACACTCCCCATCCCCTCTTCTCTCAGCCCTAGGCAGCCACAATCTGCTATTTCTAAGGATTTACCTATCCTGGATATTTCATATGAACAGAGCCATACAATATGTGGCCTTTGTGGCTGCCTTCTTTTACTTAGCATAATATTTTCTTTCTTTCTTTCTTTCTTTCTTTCTTTCTTTCTTTCTTTCTTTCCTTCTTTCTTTCTTTCCTTCTTTCCTTCCTTCCTTCCTTCCTTCCTTCCTTTAGATTTCATCTAACCACTTGAGAGAGGCAGCACAGGGAGAGGGAGAAGCAGAATCCAGGCTGAGCAGGGAGCCCACCACAGGGCTCCATCCCTGGACCCTGGGATCATGACCCGAGCCCAAGGAAGAGGTTTTACCAACTGAGCCATCCAGGTGCTCCGACTTAGCATAAAATGTTCAAGGTTCATCCTCCTTGTAGCCTGTGTCAGTACAGCTAACCCTTGAGTTAACAGCAAAAGCCACAAGGCGTTTATCTACAACCGCCCACCTTGGTCTCCAGTTCCCCAATCCAAGGTGACTGGCAGAGACTGCACCTGCTGGCCTCTGAGTCCCCAGGAAGGTCCGCCAATGCCCTCGGCAGCCACTGGGCCAGGACCCCTGGGCAGGGCTGCAGGTCGCCCCTGCGCTGATGACGGAGTGGGGGGCATTCTGGTGGAACACCCCGGCCTGTGAGCTGGAGGCTCTGCTGAAGCGGAGGGACGCGACCAGGAATGGGGCTGGGCAGGAAGCCCCGAACCCCTCGCTGCCCTTCTCCTCCTGGCGCTGGGACTCGGGGCTGAACCAGTCACCGTCCCCTCCTACATGTGGCTGCAACCCCGAAGCCTCGCAGAGGCCAAGCAATCATATGTCGCCATGTCGCCACAACAGCCTAAGGCCACCAGCTGGTGTTGCACCTCCAAGCAGAGGGGGACAGCTTTCCTCTGCCTCCGGGTGCCGTCGTTACCAAGCCAAAGCCACCAGTCTGTAGACACCGTCAACCTGAGGCCAGGCACGGAGGAGCCGCTGCAGAGTACCACCGGGCTTATTGGTAGACTAAAAAAGGGCAGGTCGGAAAGTTATACCCGGATTTTCAACAGGGCGGGGCAGAGGGCGGGGCTCCTGCCCCCAGCGGTTCAAAGGTCAACCGTCCTTCTTTCCTTTTTATGCCAGAGTAATATGCCACTGTATGGATTACCCCACAGTTTGTTTCTCCACTCTTACCTTGATGGATGTTTGCATTATTATTGTGCATTTTGCAAATTATTTGCAAGATTAATATTTGCAAATTATTATGCATTATTATTGTTATTGTGAATGGTAAGTGCCAATACAATGTTTTTTTAAGCCTGCGTGGTCTGTCAGATCATGAAGAATGAAATATCAGTGCCCTGGACCAGAAATCAGGACACAGGGTGGGTCCTGGTGATGACTGACAGCCACTCACTAGTATAACTCAGCAAGCAACTTTACTCCCTCAGCTGTAACCCAAGAGATTGAACCAGAATTTTTGTGTAAGTTATTTATTTGGAAGGTGGGTCTGAGTATTTAATTAGGAGATGATCCCCAAAAGTGACAAAGTTAAGAAGGGAAGGAAGCCAACAAATTTAGTGTGCCTTTAGGATCACATTATTGCACTGGGCAATTAGGGTTGGGTTCCACTGGGGACCTCTGTATCGACACTCTATGGAATAAATCTTAGAGCTGTCTCACCCAGTGGACAAGGGAACTGGGGTATTTATCCACTAACTCCTGTCTGTCACTGGTGAGCACCGTTCACAAGCTATTCACTCTGTGACCCCTTTGGCCTCCCATTTGTGCATGCCAAGAATGCCCTAGATGGTCCTGAGACAGAGTCATGTGTGCTTCCAGTAGGAAACTTTGGGCATACACGCCCTCTGCAGATGAGGTCCAATGGTCATCAAGGATGCATGTTACAGGGATTATCAAACTCTGATCCTCAAATCCCTGGGAGCTCACATTTCATTTTATTTAGGGTTTTTTTTTTTTCTTTCAGGAGCTCACATTTTAATTAGAAAAATACAGCCTTCTCTTCTTCTTCTCTTTTTTTTTTTTCTACCTTAGTTGAATCTTTGCCCGAAAACTGCTTTAGTTTGTTTCAATCATCTTCCTGGAAAAGGGAATGTATATGTATATTGATACATCCTTTTCTCCTCCATTCCTTCAAAATTCTTTGAAAGGCAGAAGACTCTGGCTGAACTTTATTAAGACAGATGTATTACCTTGAGCTGGGCACTACTTCCCTCTAGGTCTCAGTTCACCCTTAAAAAAATTTTTTTTATTGAAAATAAATAAATTTCAATTCTTTTAAAAATAAAACAAAGATATAGGAAATCACACAAAATTAATGTGTGGCCTAGTGAATTATTATAAGGAAAATGATTTTATAACCTCCACCCAGGTCAAGAAATAAAATTTTGCCAGACACCCCACAAGTTACAAAGAGGCTATTTGCCCATTAAGGTCTCTTCCCTGGGAGTCTACACTTCTAAAACTGACAACTCTTGTGTTTTTATAATCAGCTCATTCGTAAGATTCAGCCCTATAGCCAAATTCTATGGTGTTGCCAAATATTTATCAATCCTTATGTGAATAAAATAACATGACTCCCACATGTAAACTTTCCCCTGAATTCCCACTTATTTGGGAGTAAAATCCAGAAATTTCACTTGGGATCACAAGGCCTAAAAGATCAAGCCTTTCCTCCTGTTTTCCAGTTCACGCCAGCCACCTCTATGTTTCTCCAGCATGTAAAACTCATACCCACCTCGGGGCCTTTGCCTGAGATGCTCCTCCCAAACTCTTCTCCCATCTGACTCTTTCTTATCATTATAGTCTCAACTGAAATGCCACCTCTTTAGGGAGGTCCTCAATGACAACTCCATCTAAAGCAGGGTTTTAGGACTCACATAAGTTCATTTGTTTCTTTCACAGTAGTAATCACTCTGAAATTATCCAGCTTATTTATGTTTGTGTATTTGTTTATGTATCTATCTGCCATGCAGGGCCCTTCAGCTTTGCAAAAAGGATTAACATTGTCTGTTCTGTTATTCCTGGATCCCCAACACCCAAAACAAAGCCTAACATAAATTGGCTCTCCACAAATATTTGTGGACCCAATACCACAGAATGAACTCATTCTCTCTCTCTGCACAATGACATTTGCATCTCGGTAGGGAGAGGACACAAGGATGTCTACTGAAAAAGATGGACAAGTCTGCCAACATTGTCAGTGTTATTTACCATCACCTAGGCAAATTTCAGAAGGCCTCATAGAAATCCAAGGTAGACCAACTAAAAAGCAAGCTTATGGGTACCTCGGTGGCTCAGTGGGTTAAAGCCTCTGCCTTCGGCTCAGGTCATGAACTCAGGGTCCTGGGATGGAGTCCCCCATCAGGCTCTCTGCTCAGTGGGGAGCCTGCTTTGCCCCCCACCCCGCCCCACCTCTGCCTGCCTCTCTGCCTACTTGAGATCTCTGTCAAATAAATAAATTTTTAAAAATACTAAAAAAATAAAAAGCAAGCTTACAACTCTCTCCCAACAGCTCACACACACTATGATCTGTCTTAGTCTGCTATAAAAAAGTACCACAGACTGAATGGCTTAAACAACAGAAATTTACTTTTCCTAGTTCTAGAGAGTGGAAAGTCCTGCGTCAAGGGTCTGGCTGGGTTTGAGCTCTGCTGAGAGCTCTATTCCTGACTTGTAGATGGCTATGTTGTCCTCACATGGTCTTTCTTCTGAGTGTGCATGGAGAGAGAGAATGGGAAAGTGGGGACATCTGGGACCCATGCTTTTACTGGGCTATCCTCTCTGAGCCAGAGCAGAAGTATTGACGTTTTCTTCATGCATGAAAACATGTACATAGCTTAGATAAAGGATCCACAAGTTTTTTTAAGAGAACCCAAACTTCAACGTCCTCCTGGCCATGGCTTCCTCACTGCTTAATGAGAACAAGAAAAACAGCTCAAAGAAAGTATTTAGGGTTATGCACTGGCTGGGTTTAAGTCCCTTCTGGGCACCAGTAGAACCCCTTGCCTACCTGAATTCTTGCCTTTCTGTGAATCTGTTTCCACCTTTACTCTGTAGGTTCCTTTGGGGCTGGAATCTTGTCATCTATTTTTGTCTTTTTAAAAAGATTCGTTTTTAAATTACAAAAGTAGTACATCCTCACAGTAGAAAAAAATTCAAGCAATAAACAAAAAAGAGAAAGTCCCTTTTGATCTGGCCCTGTTTCCAATCCCTCTCCTCTCCCCAGATGGGACGACTATTAACAGCGTGTTATATATATTTCCAGAACTTTCCATTCACAAGAATAATGATGCCAATAAATGTGCTAACGTTTGTTGAATGTTTACTGAGTCAGGTGCTATGCTAAGCACTTTCCGTGCATGTTCTCAATTAATTCACAAAACAAGCCTATAAAGTCAGTGTTATTCTATTTCCTGTTTCACAAAAGAGAAAGCCAAGGTGGTAGTTACAAATGTGGTAAATCCAGAATTTAAACCCAGGCAGACTGACTTCAGGGCTCATGCTCTTTACCCTCTAGTCTTCTGCCACTTTCTTTGGGATTTGGAATGTCACAGACACTTCTCCATAGTTACCCACAGAATTCTATTTCTTCCTTTTTAAAAGTTGCTCAGTATTCTATAAAATGAATCTATTTAATTCATTTTGTCATTCCGTTGACACAGGTTTTAAACATTTGCGGTTTTTCATGACTTATTTCATCAAATCTAAGATTCCATTGATTGTCAGAAGCACCTAGTTTCAGAGATATTAAAATGTGAAATAAAATATGTATTTTTAAAAAAGTGCATCTTAGAGTTAATGTAATACGGCATGAGAGACCCTGCTGCAAATGAACATGCATCCATATAACTGGTATGCGTCTTCAGAAGCTCCCTGGAAGTAAAATTGTGCACTAAAATGTAGGTGCATTTTTTATTTTGATACTACCAAATCCCCTCCAGGAGACCATTTGTCAGTCATCTGTCTTCAACTTACTTGACAAATGCCTGGCTCTTTGTAGGTATCAAATAAATGTTGGCTCAGTAGACAAAATGCACGAGCTGGCCCAGCAAATACCAAAGCATTTTGAGATATGCAAGAAACAAAACACAAAAAAACAAGAACAAAAAAGTCCCACCACCACCAAAAAAAAACCCACAACAGAGACTGACAGCAAAATTAGAGTATTTTAGGACCACAGTGTGTACACAGTTTTTGCTAAAGCACTGGCCACAATAAGTGACAAAAGCTAATAAGTTAAATAATGTCATACAGAATGAGGTGTCCAAAGTGATTATAAAATGCCTTACAAAATTATCTATCAAAAGGCTGTGCGCTCCAGTTTAAAAAAAAATACACTAATAACTCCAGCATTTTATACCCCCCAGTACTAGTGAGAAATTTCCAGAACTCTTACGGTCTGCCATTTCCTCAAACACCTGCAAGATTACTTGCATCAGAATCACCTGGAGTGCTTATTAAAATGCAGACCCCACTCCACAGAGCTTCAGAATCATAATTTCCAGGGATTAGGGCCAGAGACTGTGCATTTTATGCGGTCGGTGCCTCTGAGGCACTCAAAAGCGTGGGAGCTAGCGCATTAACAGGCTTTAATAGGATGAGTCTCTTAATTAGATCAGCACTTTAAAGGGGCTCTTTGGCTGTCGAGTACGGAACCAAGTGGAAGCAGGCAAAGACAGCTAATAGTTAATGGCATCCACTCAGTGCAGCTAGGGTAGAGGGGCCCAGACCGCCCGCGCGCTGGCACGCCCCCTGTCGGCCTTCAGCAGCCCGGCCTAGGTCCGGTTGTAGCAGCCGACTGCGACTGCGCGCTCCCAGGCCGGCGGAGGCCTCCTCAGGGAGCGCCAGCCGCGCCAATCTGGACCGGAAGCGGAACTGAGGTCGAATTAGAAGACTAAGGTGCTTCGCCGGCCGCCCCCGCCGCCCCCACCCCGGATCCCGACTGACTCGCAGACGCGCCGGAAGCGGAAGTTGCTAAGAGGTGGGGGAGTTGTTGGGAAAGTCTCGGGTTATACTCGGGCTTCTCGGACTAAGTGCGGTTGAGTAACAAGTCTCGTCCTTCTCGCCGCCTCAGACGGGCTACCGGCCCGGACCCGTCGCCCGAGGGGAGTGGCACTCGGGGCTCCGACTCCTTCCCGGGGTCCGTGTGACCCGCTGGTTGCCGTAGTCCCCTGCCCCTTTCCTGGAGCGAAGCACCGTCCGGCTTGCAGGGGTCCCCGCAGACCCTCGCCATGGGCAACACGAGCAGCGAGCGGGCCGCGCTGGAGCGGCAGGGTGGCCACAAGACGCCGCGGAGGGACAGCTCGGGGGGCACCAAGGACGGGGACAGGCCCAAGATCCTGATGGACAGCCCCGAGGACGCCGACCTCTTCCACTCCGAGGAAATCAAGGTGAGGGGGTGGGGGAATCCGGCTCCCCTTGACTAATGTTGAGGGGAGGAGACCTCTCCCAGATTCCCCGCCACATCCCCTCCAAAACTCAGCGTAACTGGGAAGGAAGTGATCCTTAACTCCGTGCACTTAAAAAGCCAGATGGTCCTGTAAGAGCCCTCGTAGTAATCCAGGAACCTGTGTCTAATTACCGATGAGAAAGTCACCCCGAGGGAGGAGGAACTGATTTCGTTTAACATCATTAAGGCGAAAGCAGCTCTGGGACAGCGTTTCAAATCCTTAATTAATTAAGATCGTTGAGCTAGCAGCAGGTGAGCCTCGGTCTCTGCTCTCCTCGTAGGTATAGTTAGTTTCACTGCTTTGAGAAATTTTTCCTCACCTTTACGAAGACTGACACTTGTTGTAGGATCTGGCTTTGCAGTTTGTTGTCGATTTTGGAGATAACCCAGAGCACGTGTGTAAGCAGAAAGTAGAGTTACACAGCTGACTGCTGTTTTCCGAGGTGTTTCATTCTAACTGAAACTTTGGATTCACCAGACTACTTTAGAGCAGACGTAGAAAACTCAATCTGCTTTTGGAGATCAGCGGGTGAGCGAAGTGTCAATCTGAAAGGGGGGCAGCCAGGTGGTACTCACGTTTTCTCTCCTATTGTGTACATATGGCTTCAGATTTAAAAGAGACCAAAGCAAAAATTTTTCAGGCCATATTTGGAGATCCTACCCTAGTTTGCTTTAATTCATCAAAACTTTGAAGATAAGCCTCCATGTTGCATCACCACTTCCTCATATCAGGGAGATCATATGATAGTTGTCTTTCTCTGCTTGACTTATTTCGCTAAGCTTGATACGCTCTAGTTCCATCCATGTTGTCACAAATGGCAAGATTTCATTTCTTTTGATGGCTGCATAGTATTCCATTATGTATATATACCACATCTTCTTGATCCATTCATCTGTTGATGGACATCTAGGTTCTTTCCATAGTTTAGCTATTGTGGACATTGCTGCTATAAACATTCAGGTGCATGTGCCCCTTTGGATCACTACATTTGTATCTTTAGGGTAAATACCCAATAGTGCAACTGCTGGGTCATAGGGCAGTTCTATTTTCAACATTTTGAGGAACCTCCATGCTGTTTTCCAGAGTGGCTGCACCAGCTTGCATTCCCACCAACAGTGTAGGAGGGTTCCCCTTTCTCCGCATCCTCGCCAGCATCTGTCATTTCCTGACTTGTTGATTTAGTGGGTAGGAGAAGAATAAATGAAACAAGATGGGATTGGGAGGGAGACAAACCATAAGTGACTCTTAATCTCACAAAACAAACTGAGGGTTGCTGGGGCGAGGGGGTTTGGGAGAAGGGGGTGGGATTATGGACATTGGGGAGGGTATGTGCTTTGGTGAGTGCCGTGAAGTGTGTAAACCTGGTGATTCACAGACCTGTACCCCTGGGGATAAAAATATATGTTTATAAAAAATAAAAATAAATAAAAACTTTGAAGATAAGCCTTGGGGCGCCTGGGTGGCTCAGTTGTTAAGTGTCTGCCTGAGCCTGGCATTGGACTCCCTGCTCAGCAGGGAGCCTGCTTCTCCCTCTCCCACTCCCCCTGCTTGTGTTCCCTCTCTCACTGTGTCTCTCTCTGTCAAATAAATAAAATCTTTAAAAAAAAAAAAAAGAAAAAAAAAACTTTCAAGATAAGTCTTGATTCCTGCTTCAGCCATATGCCCTTTAGCTACCTGATAGGGTTTTGTGTTTCCCACTCCAGGGCCCACACCTGGGGTCCAGAACCACGGACACTTAGTGGTTCTGGCAGCTGATAAGTGTTGTGGTAGATCCTAAGAAAGGAAGACCTGATCCTTTAAGGACAGTGCAACAGAGTAGGTTTGGGAAAAATCAAGGTGTCTCCCAGCCCAAAATATTCTCTGTTTGTACCTACGTATTAATCATCATTGCCCATTAGGCTAATTGCCTGGCAACTCATTCCACCTTTACTCATATATTTTCTCAGATGTTGGGCTTGGTGATCACATTATGATCTTAAATCCTCACTTGGATCTTGGCTTTAGGTCTAACTAAAGAATCTTACTGAGGCTTATGTCCTGGGGTATGCACTTGCTTTCTGAATTTGTTGCATTCCTGAGGACCTGTGTGCAAAGTGAACTTTAGAATCCTGTTTCCCCGGTGATTTGATATCCTTTTCTCCAGAAATAATTGTGGCCCAGGAGGGCTATTTAAGACACCATAAAAACCAAACTACTCTCTTCCAGAAGTGTCTGTTCTGTTGCTGTTCCAAAGTTCCTAGAAGAGACGTTCAGCATACAGGGATCTGTGGACAATGATTTTAAATAGTGTCCGTTATCACTTCCTCAGAAGTTACAGAAATGATGGAGCAGAGACACTGGATTGAATGCCCTATACTCCCCAAAAAGTCGTGGATTATTTTAGCTACACTAATTGACCGTTTTGTCTGTGGTTACTTATCACCTTCTCAGTGGCAAGTGCTTCCAGTCTGTTATTCTTTAATCTCTAGATCTTGTTCAGTCTTAAAGAAAGCAGGCATCATTTAAGATAAACTCTGGTCAGGGTGCCTGGATGGCGCAGTCAGCTAAGCGTCTGCCTTTGGCTCAGGTCATGAACCCAGGGTCCCGGTCAAATCCCATGTCAGAATCCCCGCTTAGCAGGGAGTCTGCCTCTCTCCCCCTCTCTCCTTCCTCCCTCCTTGTGCTCTCTCTCTCAAATAAATAGTCTTAAAAAAAAAAAAAAAAAGACCAAAAAACAGGTCAGTATTTGAAATGAAGGTCTTATAGGCTCATTCATTGACACCTTTAAGGGTCTCCCCCAGCCTTGAACTCCTGTTCTTTTAACATCTTTGGCTTACGACTAGGAAATATGTAAAAGATCCAAAAGCACATACATTTCCCCTTGAGTTGGATGTGTTTATTTCTCTCTTAATTTGAAATACCTCAGATACACATCACTTCCCGTGCTTGGAAGCTATTGTTTGCCATACCGAGGGTCATTCTGTGTCTTTTTTTTCCCAGTGCCTGGACAGCTCTTCAGATACCTTTTTCCCTCAGAATCTGGATTTGTGAGTTTTCAGGTTGACAGCTCTGGAATTGTCTTTAACAAATTTCCGTGTACTTCAAATCTTGTTAATTAAGGGGAGAAAATGATGTTTATCTATCTGTTCTTGAAGTCATTGCACCTGCTTCCAAGCGAGTTCTGTAGTTTCTACTAAAATTTTGGTGTAGGTCTCTTTAATAGCAACAGTATTAACAGCTAATAATTATTAAGTAGTATGTGTCAGACACTATGCAGAGCCATTTCAGTGGACCCTCTCAGTCTTTCACAGCAACACTAAGAAATAGTTCCTTTTGTTATCTCTGTTTTCCAAGTGGAGGAGCCAAGGCCCAGCCATTAAGTTAATGAGCTTGAGTATGAACCTAGGGAGTAATCGCTGCCTATTGAGAATGAATTGTCTACCTTAGGGTAACTGGCCATTGTAGGGAGCTCGCTAATGGCTTCCTGTCCCTGAGTAAACTGTTCCATTTCTAGGCTCCAGAAAAGGAAGAATTCCTGGCTTGGCAGCATGATCTGGAAGTGAATGATAAAGCCCCTGCGCAGGCTCGGCCAACAGTATTTCGATGGACGGGGGGCGGAAAGGAAGTTTACTTATCTGGGTCCTTCAACAACTGGAGTAAACTTCCCCTCACAAGAAGGTAACTGCTTGGACAGTATTCACATATTTGTCTCAATCCAGGGATTCTGTGGTTTCTAAATGGGGAGTAGAAAGGGATGTTTTTATAAAATAGATGCTGAGGGGCGCCTGGATGGCTCAGTGGGTTAAGCCTCTGCCTTCAGCTCAGGTCATGTTCTCAGGGTCCTGGGATCGTGCCCCACTTCGGGCTCTCTGCTCAGCGGGGAGCCTGCTTCCCCCTCTCTCTGCCTGCCTCTCTGCCTACTTGTGATCTCTTTCTCTCTGACAAATAAATAAATCTTAAAAAATAATAATAAAAAAATAAAACGGATGTCGAATGGAAAATAATTTTGCTTAATAATTCACTGGGTTCACATCTCACACCCAGTTAGTCTCTAGGTTCAGAGCACACTTAGAAGAAAACATTTCTCAGTAACAAGTATTTCCTGGACATCTTTGACTTCCGGGTATGCAGCTATGTGTTTGCTTAGGCAGGACTCCTCCTGCAGAAAGAAATCTATTCCCCATGCAGTGGAGAGAGCCCTAGGCTGGGAATCTTCAAGACCAGGATTTGAGTCCGCATTGGCTGGGCTAACCTCTTAGTGACACCTGAGTCCCAGTGTTTCTATCTGTAAGAAGGGAATTTTGGACAGATCATCTCTGAGGTTCCTTCTGACTTTGCCTCTCTGTGTATTACTTTTGTTTGGAAGGTACCTGTTCTGTAGGCGTCATTAGCAAGACCATAGTAAACCGTGTGATCAGGAATCCTAGCATGGACTTCCTTCTCAAGCTGTCACTGAGAAAGCTTCTTCACTAGTGAGTGTTCTTGATGAAACAGAGGGAGAGATTGTCCCCTGCTGGGCCAGGCCTGATTCCTGTCCCAGACCACTTGCTTTCCCAGGGCTGATGTCAGACGAGCAAGGAAACAGCATAGTTACAAGTCTTATTAAGTCTGAGGAACAAAACAGAGAGCTTTCCTGGAACCTTGTCTTAGTAGGGAAGCAGGTTTCTTTAGAGACCTATCTGGATCCTGTGGAATGAGTCCCATCTCCTGCCCAAGGCAGATCGACAAAGACTAAAACTTCAGTTTTACCTGGAGCTGCTTTCCTCAGCAAGAGGTGTTTTGCATGCAAGCTGAAAAGACACGTGCCCAGTTGTGGATCTTTTGATGGTGGGAAGGCGGGTTATTCCTGTACTTAGCAACGTGAGTCCTCCAGGAAACCCCTTGCATTGCTGCTTCCTTATAGCTTTTCTAGATGGATCATTCTCCTGACTTGTCGCAAGTGGTTAAAAGTGTTTATTCCTCCGCAGCTGGACTCTTGGTTTCCACAGGGAAAGATCAGGTTTTGTTCAATGGCAGATTTCGTCGTTAAACTTAGAAGGGCACCTCACCCAGCTAAAATCCCGTGTCCTTTTGCACTGCAGCCACAATAACTTCGTAGCCATCCTGGACCTGCCTGAAGGAGAGCATCAGTACAAGTTCTTTGTGGATGGTCAGTGGACACACGACCCTTCTGAGGTACTCTTCCACCCGCCCTTGGTCCTCTGCCCGCCTGCACAATCCAACCAGACCGCTTTTCCTTATCGATTGGGCCAGGTCCCTTTGTCCCGCTGGTAAAAGTCCCTGTGTGTGGCTGAGCTAGATAGCAGTGCTGATTGTCAGACGTACGGGCAGACTTGACAGAGAGGAGCAGATTGGCTAGCCCGGAGATGAGACCTTCCAGCCAGGAAGTCTAAATTTTCTAAAGAATAACTCCAGAGACCTTCCACATTATGATTTCTGCCTGTCTGTCTCTTCCCAGCCAATAGTAACCAGCCAGCTTGGCACAGTTAACAACATCATTCAAGTGAAGAAAACTGACTTTGAAGTATTTGATGCTTTAATGGTGGATTCCCAAAAGTGCTCCGATGTGTCTGGTATGAACACAGTTATTTTATACCACGTGTGTGCAGGTGGGGGCCATGCAGTCCAGAAATCCTCTTCCTTCTCTTGCCTCTCACTCTTAAGCTCAAGCTGCTGCCCAGTCGGGTAGATGTCTGTAGCTCCCTCAAGAGCCACAAAAGTAATTCCTAACTCTGAGGTCAGGTGGTTGAAATCCAGCCCCAAGGGAGCTGGAAGTCATTTTTTTGGTCATCTTCAGTATTCAGCAGGTCTGCTTAGCCACAGAGAGCAGACCGTGGAGATGGAGCCAGAGCTTGATCGCGTGCCCGGGGCAGGGCCCATGAGGCCCTGGAGAGTTGTGTTGGTTTGGTGATGAGCCAGCCCAGGGAAAGCCTACCGGCTCCCTCCCACTCCAACCCGCTTGGGGTGCCCGCCTAAAGAGCTGCAGCCTGACAGGTGATAAACGGACACCTCCGTGACCTCATGTGGTGTATTAGCACCTTCTCAGAATCCCTCTGGGGGAGACGGACGCTCATCACAGGGAACAGGCTAACTCTGTGACCTGCTCAATACCAGCCTCATACCATCTCCCAAGAGTTAGCTGGTCGTCGAGCTTTCAGTAAATTGCTTTCCATCCAAATCCACAGGAAGAAACATAATATGTTGAATTCAGAGGCAGTGGTGTGTTGTAATCTATAGTGTCCGTGCCAGCTTCACTGCCCCTTCTCGCAGGGCCTTAAATAATTCCTAGACCCCATGGGAGGCAGCAAAAAGATTGCCCTGGATTATACCTGATAATCTAACATGATGGGTTCAGTTCCCTTTACAGGATGATTCTTTGTTGTTCCCTGGCTGGGCCTGGGGCTTCTGCCACCAGGATCTCTTACTCTTATTAGTTCAGAAAGCACAGCGGTAAATCGACCATGGCGGGCTTGCTCTGGCTGAAAAGCCAGCTTGTTGAGTAGGAATTGGAAATCCAAAAATAGCATTGTCTCTAGCTAGCTAGCTAGCTAATCTTTTCGAGCAGTCATTTATTCCTTTTTTCAATAGGTGGGAATTGGGGGATGGAGAAAATGCTCAAATATCCCCTCGTTACTGTAACTTGACATGAGGCCACATACCAAAGCTTTTATTCAAGTTTCTGCAGCATAGACCACCTGGGGAAAGAACACTGCCCCCTCACTGCCAGCAAACCAGCATCAGGCTCTGTGTGGATTTCGTATTTAGATACTCACTTTCTTGGATACATCTTTACTCCTAATGACTCAGTTTTCTGCACTTAATGCTTTTCTATTTCCTACTGTCCTCTGGTTGGGTCGTGTGAAGGGAGCTGTACCCTAAAAAATGACATTAAGGGAACTGGCAGAGCCAGAGTGCATCAGGTTTATTCTGGATGGCCCTGAGGGTCAGGCGACCAGAACCTGCCCCAGGTGTCCTTTGAACAACCTCTCAGTCCCTTCCAGCTGGCCCGGCATTGCTAAGTGAGCTGTCTCTAATCTTATGAAACACTGCCCTTCTAGAAGCTTCTTAACATATCTGTGTAATCGAGACACTCAAGTAAGAGTTTGAAAGGAACCGGAGAGTGGTGGAGTCAGAGGATCCCTGTAGAGATCAGGTTTTCAATTTTTTATTTTTGGTTTTAGTTTTGAAATGTGCCCGTGCCTTTTGTAACCTGTTTCTGCCACCCAGTCTGTGTACACAGGCTGCTTTATTTTCTTTTTTATATTCTGGCTGGTGGTGCTCAAACCTGTGGCTTGGCTGCTTAAGCCTCACTTGAAGCCCTGAGCTTCTTGGCGGTATTTGCCAGCCCAGCCCAAGGCAAGAAGCATTATTCTGCAGGGGCGTGTCCGGTTGGGTTACTGTGAGCAGCCTCCTTGTTAGTCTGGCCCGGAATCACCAGCTTAGCCACCACCACTGTCTGCTGCCGGGCATCTGAGCTCGCTGCTGAATGTTATGCCAGTCCCCCAGATTCCAGAAGGGTTTTCTCATTGCCTCTACTCTTCACCCAGGGGGGCCTGTATATTCTTCAAGGGAATAGAAATCTTCATTGAGGGGACAAGGAAAACTAGATGATGCCACAAATTCAGCAAGACTGCTTCTGAAACTCATAATTTTCAGTGTAAATATCCTGTCATCATCTCCCAACAGAGCTGTCCAGCTCCCCACCAGGACCCTACCATCAGGAGCCCTATGTCTCAAAACCAGAAGAACGGTTTAAAGCCCCACCCATTCTCCCTCCACACCTGCTTCAGGTCATCCTGAACAAGGACACGGGGATTTCTGTGAGTACACAGGTGTCTGCCAGCATGTTCGTGTTCCAAGGCTCCCCTTTCTGACCACCTCTTGGAAAGCAGTTGATAAAAAGGTCTCCGGGTTGCCCATCGGTGTTAACTGCTGGGGGACCCCCCACCCCACCCCTCTGTGGAAATGGGCTACGAGCAAGATGTTCCCCAAGTGTGGGTGCTGCTTTCCCATCACACAAAGGCTTTCTGAGCTTGTCTTCCTGTGTCTCACTCCTGTCTCAGCCCTACTTGTAAATCATGATGAAATAAATAGCCGCCCCTTCTCAGTAAGCTACTGAATGGAAATCCTCCTCTGGCCCCACGTTTTAGAATCTAATCGAAATCACCACATTGCTTTCAAATGCTCCTAGATCCAGATTTCAGGAATCTGGGTAATTTACATTTTCTCTGATATTATGCATAAAGAGAAGTGTATAATCTCCTGGATCCAGAAGAGCACCCCATTATTCCCTTGTTAATTTTCCATTCCATTAAAGTAGATATGTGCAGCATGGCCCTAATTCCCAAGAATCTGGGTGTTCCTGTGCTTTGTCCAAGCCACCCCTTAAAATTCACATGTTTATGAGGTGATGAAGTAAGCATGACACTCTCTGGAGGCCACATACAAGCGGGTACACGTGCACTGTGCTGCAGAGCCGACCCAGGCGTGTGCGCGCAGCCCCCCACAGTGGCCATGGCTCAGTCCCTGGAGACACCACGCTCCCCCCTGGCCCCCCCTTTATCCATTTCATTCTTTGTGCTCCTGAATATAGACAGGAGCTTGCAATCCACTGCTCGGGCATGTTTAGTACAGATTTATCTTGCTGCTTTCTCTAAAAATGCACTCAGTGGACAGCTCTTCCTTCCTGCCTCCCTTTTTATAAGAGGACAGAGCTGTGACCCACACTTTAGAGGCCAAGGTAGAACCTGAACAAGACACATACCAGTGCATCCAGTAGGCATACAGGGAGCTGCCCTTAGTTGAAGCAATGAGGCATGACCCCCCGGACCTCATCTGTCCTCTTAGATGAGCCTTTCACTGCCCAGCTTAAGCAGAAAGGGGTATGAGAGCCTGCTTCTTTCCTTTGGATACCCACTGCTGTGAAATAAAGGGGGAACCTTCTTCATTTCCAAATCCTAAATGCTCACTGTCTGCTTTTGTTCCCCCCACAGTGTGATCCGGCTTTGCTCCCTGAGCCCAACCACGTCATGTTGAACCACCTTTACGCACTCTCTATCAAGGTAATGGCATGTTTGTCTCTGGTAGAGCGGTGTTTCTCAGCGTACTCTGAGGCCCCCTAGCAACAAAATTACCTGGAGTATTTACCTAAGGAGTACTTACCTAAGTACTTATCTGGAGTACTTACCAGCTTCTGGGCCCTTATGCAGACCCACAGGCTCCAGTTCTGAAGGCAGAACAGGACTCTCTTTATTAAGTCCCTTTGAAGATTCTCGAACGCACACACACTAGTTTGAGCCTTTGACTTAGTCCTGCCTTTGATAATTTCCACCCTCTTCCTCAGGATGGAGTGATGGTGCTCAGCGCGACCCACCGTTACAAGAAAAAGTATGTCACCACCTTGCTATACAAGCCCATATGAAGAGCTGGGAGCCGGCGGTGGTCCCCAGGGAACGGTGTGCACCCCCAGCCTCCACGTGTGCATGCTTTCCACTAGAGGGAATGGACTGTAAATTTTTCATTTCACACTCTTTACAAGACATTTCATACCCGCTGTAGTCCTGCTTGAAGGTTTGTTCCAGGCGTGGCAGCTCCCAAAGCGCCTCTGTCTGTAACAGTCCTCTTGGCCCACAGTGGCTGTGAGCCTCAGGGCTCACCGGAGCGGAGAACAGAGTGAGGGGACACAGAAGGTCTGGGGCCCCCACACCACGGTGCATGAGGACAGGTGCAGTTCTGAACAGACATCCTCTGAGCTGGTCGTGGAGATGCTTCTTAAGCCAAAAATGAAGCCCAGACCCTTTGCTGGTAAAACCTGGGAAACCGGGACTGAGGCCACACATAAAATCTAATCACAAGTGTCTTTGAGGCCATCCCCTTGTCCCTGTCGAGGCCTCGAGCTAACAGCAACAACTGGTCCTCTGAAATCATAGCAATAGGTTGTCTCCTGTTCTCTGCTCCAGGGAGGTATAATTTCTCTAGAAATTAGAACCTGTCTGATTTCCAGGTGAAGATTGACAATTGTTTCTTATGCTTATGTGTAGTAAGTACTTTTGTTTTAAACCAGAGGTGGCTGATTCTGTGGCCTTAGGGCAATTTTAAAACCACCCCAACCAGAATATAGATGATGTGAACTGTATTCAGCAATAATCTGTTTTCAGAACAGACTAAAAATCGCTGCCATATTTCTCCATTAAGCCAGATGATCTGAGGACTGACCACTGTTAGCTAGAGTGTTGTCCAGCTTTTTATTCTAATCGTAACAAGGTGACAGTGTTACCATGAAAACTTTGGAGAAGCACCCTACCCTAGCCTGGCCGCCTTGCTCAGGACCTCCATCTCTACTTAGCAGTGAAGGCAGTCGCACTTGCTCTTATTTATTCTGGAAGGAATTTAGAACTTCTCAGCAGCCTTCTAAATTTGTGTCGGGAAGACATCCTTTGGACCAAAGCAAACCTTTTTACACTCGGCGTGGTTTCCAGGGAGATGCTGCAGATGTGCCCATTAGCACAGGTTCCTGTCCCCATGTCCGCAGAAGCTGTCGTTACACCCTGCGTTCCTGCTGGGAGATGGAGGAACGAGCTCCCTGGTTTCCAGTATTTATTTGGTAAACCTGAGTCTGGGATACCCTTTTTTTGTTACTGTTTTCCAAACTGAATTATTGTCACCTTGACGTACAGGTTTCAATAAAGCTTTGTAAAGATAACGGGACGTGCACTTGGAGGAAGCTTTGATTCTCTTTCCGTCATTTGGAGAAGAGACTGGAACTCTTCAGAGGTTTACTCAGCACAGTGTTTTTTCAGTTTTTATCTCATATCAGCACTCACTGAAAATGGTCACATCCTCGTGGTACTCTGGGGTGAGTGACAGGGCAGCTGCAGCTGCCCCCAGGGCTGAGGAACATTCCCTTGACCCACCCATTCTGCAGGTAGCATTGGAA
This sequence comes from Mustela lutreola, assembly GCF_030435805.1. Taxonomy (NCBI): domain Eukaryota; kingdom Metazoa; phylum Chordata; class Mammalia; order Carnivora; family Mustelidae; genus Mustela; species Mustela lutreola. The sequence continues at coordinate 87,235,604 of NC_081300.1, read as the reverse complement.
GGCTGCTAAGGAGCCCGTAAAATTGAGCTCCTTTGAACCAGTGAGTCAGGAGGGGAAGCTAAGGAGAGCTGACTGCAAAGCCTCCCAGTTTGGGCAGGTTGGGGGCATCCTCAGGTCGGAGGTTTTGTCGCCTCTTGCACATCAGTAAGCACCACGAAGCCTGGAATCTTGACACCTGCTTTGGAAGATACCAGGACATTCTGGAGTCAGCTAAAAGGAGCTCTGTTTGTTCTCCCAAAAATGATGAAAGATTACAGATGTGCTTTTAATAAGCCTTTCCTTCCCAGGCATCAGAAAACATTCAATAAATTTATGAGAAAAGGGAACCTCAGTCATTTGAGGTGGAGAGTAGCGTAGAAAGCATCCCTACGTCGGTAATTAGCTAGCTCACTCTGAAAACCCAAGCAATGTGGGAACCCTAGACTTTAAGGACTACAGAGATTATTTAGACTATAGAAACATGCAAAACTCCTCTTTCCAAAACTGGACAAGGTATTTTTAAAATACAACTGAAAATACATACCTAAGCTCGAAAGTATGAAGGGGATCTATTCAAGCACCAAAAACATAGAGACCATTGCCATGTTTGGCAAGCTGTGGACACAGCCCCTAGGTCCGTGATGGGAACGGAAGGTGGCTGGTGGTGGGGCCCCTGTATGAGTTGGTCCAGAACGGCACTGCCCTTTCTGTGAGGGGGTGGTTAGAAAATCTGGCTGCTAGCCTGCGTCAGAGCTCAGAGGAAGCCAGCAGCCCCAGGCTGGGGGGAAACAGCATGAACTTGGATATCTAATGTAAAAATGAATTGGGAGTCAGGAAACCCTGTAAGAGCCCTCAGCAGCCCAGTGGCCACAGAGGACTCCCGAGGGAGCCAGCCCCTGTGGTGGACATGTGGGCATGACCACTTCCTGGAACCATGGTCTCTGCAGTCTACAGCCGTCGATGCATCTAAAAGACTTCCATTTTCTTTAAAAGGTAACACAAAGCAAGTCTCCTGTGGTTTAGAAGATTGCTCACAGGCCCAAGTGAAAGACTCCAAACCCAAGGTAATGGAAATTATTTCACAGATGTGGGAAAGGAGACGCACATCATGGAGGCAAAGCCAAATGTAGAAGTGAAGTGTCCTATGACCCAGGCAGGGCCTTCTCTATTAGCAGTCCCATGATGGGTGAGGGCTGGTGACATGGTTAATGCTTAACCCAAATTGCTTTTTTCTTTTTTTAAATTAACATATGATGTATTGTTTGCTTCAGGGGTACAGGTCTGCGATTCATCAGTCTTAACATAAGTCACAGCGCTCACCATAGCACATACGCTCCCTAATGTCCGTCACCCCACCACCCCATCCCTCCCACCCCCCTTCCCTCCAGCAACCCCCAGTTTGTTTCTTGAGATTGAGTCTCTTAGGGTTTGTCTCCCTCCCTCGTTTTGTCTTGTTTCATTTTTCTCTCCCTTCCCTTATGATCCTCTGTCTTGTTTCTCAAATTCCTCATCTCAGTGAGATCATATGATACTTACCTTTCTCCAATTGGCTTATTTCACTTAGCATAATAGACTCTAGTTCCAACCACATTATTGCAAATGGCAAGATACTGGGCTTTTTTGATGCTACATAACAGTCCTGTGTGTGTGTGTGTGTGTGTGTCCCATCTTCTTTACCCACTCATCTGTTGATGGACATCTAGGCTCTTTTCATAGTTTGGCTATTGTGGACATTGCTGCTATAAATATTGGGGAGCACGTGCCCCTTCCAGAGTGGCTGCACCAGCTTGCATTCTTACTAACAATGTAGGATTCCCCTGTCTGCATCCTTGCCAACGCCTGTTATTTCCTGACTTGTGAATTTTAGCCATTATGACTGGTGTGAGGTGGTATTTCATTGTGGTTAGGATTTGTATTTCCCTGATGCCGAGTGAGGTTGAGCACTTTTTCATGCATCTGATGGTCATTTGGATGTCTTTGCAGAAATGTCTCTTCATGTCTTCTGCCCATTTCTTGATTGGATTCTTTGTTCTTTGGGTGTTGAGTTGGTAAGTTCTTTATAGCTTTTGGATACTAGCCCTTTTTCTGATATGTCGTTTGCAAATATCTTCTCCCATTCTGCCAGTTTCTTTTGGGTTTTTGACTGTTTCTTTTGCTGTCCAAAAGCTTTTGATCTTGAAGTCCCAGTAGTCCATTTTTGCCCTTGTTTCCCTTGCCTTTGGTGATGTTCCTAGGAAGAAGTTGCTGCGGCTGAGGTCAAAGAGGTTGCCATATGTGTTCTCCTCAAGGATTTTGATGGATTCCTGTCTCACATTGAGGTCTTTTATCCATTTTGAGTCTATTTTTGTGTGTGGTGTAAGGAAGTGGTCCGGTTTCTTTCTTCTGCATGTGGCTGTCCAATTTTCCCAACACTTGTTGAAGAGACTGTCTTTTTTCCATTGGACATTCTTTCCTGCTTTGTCGAAGATTAGCTGACCATACAGTTGAGGGTCCATTTCTGGGCTCTCTATTCTGTTCCATTGATCTATGTGTCTGTTTTTGTGTACCATACTGTGTTGATGATTATAGCTTTGTAATAGAGCTTGAAGTCTGGAGTTGTGATGCCACCAACTTTGGTTTTCTTTTTCAACATTCCTCTGGCTATTTGGGGGTCTTTTCTGGTTCCATATAAATTTTAGGATTATTTGCTCCATTTCTTTGAAAAAAATTGATGGTATTTTGATAGGGGTTGCATTAAATGTGTAGATTGCTCTAGGTAGCATAGATATTTTCACAGTATTTGTTGTGCCAATCCATGAGCATGGAACGTTTTCCCATTTCTTTGTGTCTTCCTCAATTTCTTTCATGAGTACTTCATAGTTTTCTGAGTGTAGATTCTTTGCCTCTTTGGTTAAGTTTATTCCTAGGTATCTTATGGCTTTGGGTGCAACTGTAAATGGGATCAACTCCTTAATTTCTCCTTCTGTCTTGTTGTTGGTGTATAGGAATGCAGCTGATTTCTGTGCATTGATTTTATATCCTGACACTTTACTGAATTCCTCTATGAGCTATAGCAGATTTGGAGTGGAGTATTTTGGCTTTTCCACATAAAGTATCTATCATCTCCAGAGAGTGAGAGTTTGATGACTTCTTTGCTGATTCAGATGCCTTTTATTTCTTTTTGTTGGCTGATTGCTGAGGCTAGGAGTATAGTAGTATGTTGAATAGCAGTGGTGATAGTAGACAGCCCTCCTGTTTTCCTGATCTTAGGGGACAAACTCTCAGTTTTTCCCCATTGAGAATGATATTCACTGTGGGTTTTTCATAGATGGCTTTGATGATAGAGGTATGTACACTCTACCCTACCCTGTGAAGAGTTTTGATCAAGAAAGGATGCTGTACTTTGTTAAATGCTTCTTCTTCATCTACTGAGAGGATTATATGGTTCTTGTTTTTTCTTTTCTTAATGTATCACATGGATTGATTTGTGGATGTTGAACCATTCTTACAGCCCAGGAAGAAATCCCACTTGGTTGTGGTGAATAATCTTTTTAATGTACTGTTTGATCCTATTGGCTAGCATTTTGGTAAGAATTTTTGCATCCATTTTCATCAGAGTTATTGGTCTGTAATTCTCCTTTTTAATGGGGTCTTTGTCTGGTTTGGGGACCAAGGTAATGCTGGCCTTATAAAATGTGTTTGGAAGTTTTCCTTCCATTTCTATTTTTTGGAACAGTTTCAGGAGAAGAGGTGTTACTTCTTCTTTAAATGTTTGGTAGAATTCCCCTGGGAAGCCATCTGGCTCTAGGCCCCTGCTTGTTGGGAGATTTTTGATTACTGCTTCAGTTTTCTTACTGGTTATGGGTCCATTCAGGTTTTCTGTTTCTTCCTGGTTCAGTTTTGGTCATTTATATGTTTCTAGGATTGCATCCATTTCTTCCAGATTGTCTAATTTGCTGGCGTATAGTTGCTCATAATATGTTCTTAAAATTGTTAGTAATTTTTTGTTGATTGTGATCTGATCTCTTTTGTTCATGATTTTATTAATTTGGGTTTTTTTCTCTTTTCTTTTTGATAAGTCTGGCCAGGGGTTTATCAATTTTATTGATTCTTTCAAAGAACTAGCTCCTGGTTTCATTGATCTGTTCAACTGTTCTTATGGTTTCTATTTCATTGATTTCTGCTCTGATCTTTATTTCTCTTCTCCTTCTGGGTTTAGGGTTTCTATGCTGGTTCTTTCTCCAGCTTCTTTAGGTATAGGGTTAAGTTGTGTTTTTGAGACATTCATTCTTGAGAGAGGCTTATAGTGTTATGGACTCCCCTCTTAGGACCACCTTGGCTGCATCCCAAAAGATTATGAATGGTTGTGTTTTCATTTGTTTTGATGAATTTTTTAAATTATTTAATTTCTTGGTTGACCCATTCATACTTTAGTAGGCTGCTTTTTAGCCTCCATGTATTTGAGTTCTTTCCAACTTTCCTCTTCTGGTTGAGTTCTAGTTTCAAAGCAGTGTGGTCTGAAAATATGCAGGGAATGATCCCTATCTTTGGGTACCAGCTGAGACCTGATTTGTGACCCAGGATGTGATCTATTCTGGAGAATGTTCATGTGCAATTGAGAAGAATGTGTATTTGTTGCTTTGGGATGGAATGTTCTGAATATATCTGTGAAGTCCATCTGTTTCAGGGTGTCATTTAAACCCCTTATTTCCTTGATCTTTTACATAGATGATCTGTCCATTTCAGTGAGTGGAGTATTAAAGTCTCCTACCATTATTGTATTATTGTTGATATGTTTCTTTGATTTTGTTATTAATTGGTTTATATAATTGGCTGCTCAAATGTTAGGGGCATAGATATTTACAATTGTTAGATCTTCTTGTTGGATAAACTTTGTTTATCCAATCTGTATCAATCAGTCAATCTGATACATTCCATATCTGTAGGTATGAAATAGTGTCCTTCCTCATCTCTTATTATAGTCTTTGACTTAAAATTTAATTTGTCTGATATGAGGATTACTGCCCCAGCATTCTTTTGATGTCCATTAGCATGGTAAATGTTTTTCCACCCCCTCACTTTAAATCTGGAAGGGTCTTTGGGTCTAAAATGAGTCTCTTGCAGACAACGTATCAGTGGGTCTTGTTTTTTTAGCCAATATGATACCCTGTGTGTTTTGATTGGGGCATTTAGCCCACTTACATTCAGGGTAACTATTGAAAGAGATTAATTTAATGCCATTGTATTGCCTATAAGGTCACTGTTACTATATATTGTCTCTGTTCCTTTCTGGTCTGTGTTACTTTTAGGCTCTCACTTTGCTTCGAGGACCCCTTTCAATATTTCCTATGGGGCTGATTTGGTGATCACAGATTCTTTTCATTTCTGTTTGTCCTGGAACCCAAATTGCTTTTGAATAAAGATGTATTCTTCCCTCCGGAAATGTATATACAGACGGATTTATAGAGCCAAAGATAAGGCCTTCACATTCCTAACACGTAAAACGGTATTGGGTCAATAGGACCATATGTCAAAATACTGAAACCAAAGATCAAAGGACCCAGGCAAAGCTCTTCCCTTCCTCTGGCTTCACTTATGGGTATAAATGGGAGGGAGGTCAACAGTGCTCTGAAACCAGATCAAAGCCTAACTTCTCACTGGAGTCTGCCATTCCCCGCTCCACCCCTTCCCAGCATGTCAATGCTGGAATGAGATTAGGGATGTTGATCCAGTTCAGGTGACCTTGGGCAGGTCACATAGCCTTTCTTCGCTTGATTTCCTCCCCTGAGAAATGAGAGGCGCTGGACTAGCACTAGATGATCTTCAGGCTCCTTTAGTGTTGGGAGCTCCAAAGCCTTTACAACATGGCTGGGATACGCCACAAACAGGAAGTCAGGAGTCCAGAAAGGAAAAAATGCCGCCCCTCAATTCGCTCAAATAGGAAACTTACAAACTCCAAAAGCCAAGATTAAAAACCCAAAAACATCACAGTGATCTCATTCATGGTTGAGGTCAGAGACAACCACTTAGGGAAGAGTAAAATGTCATTTGGTTCGACTCTCATTATTTCTAGATGCACAGTTTAATTTCAGAACATGCATTCAGTTTTCCCAGTACCTGATCCTCCACTAGTGTTTATGAACAGTTTGAATGAATTAATGAGGATTCAACTCTATAGACCACTCACATCTCCAGCCAGCTTTTTTTTTTTTAAAGGTTTTATTTATTTATTTGACAGAGATCACAAGCAGGCAGAGAGGCAGGCAGAGAGAGAGAGGAAGGGAGGCAGGCTCCCCGCCAAGCAGAGGGCCTGACATGGGGCTCGATCTCAGGACTCCGGGACCATGACCTGAGTGAAAGGCAGAGGCCTCAACCCATGGAACCACCCAGGCACCCCTCCATCCAGCTTCTAAAGAATCCCTCCTTAGCACCTCTCTCGGAAAGAGAAACAAGGAAGGAGGAACAAGCCAGAGCCTTCTAACCCAGAACACCAATGACAGTTGTCTTCAGGAGAAAATAAGTAAGTTACAAGCGCATGTGCATCTCTTCTAAAGCCTGAGTCATCCTTCCTGTTGTAATAACATCTGCAGGGCTTCCTGAGAGCCAGCAGTGCGGTGAGTCAGACCCTCGGAGAAGGTCCGAAAGCTGGAACAGCCAGAGCTCCCAGTCTGAGGGGCCTGCTCTGTTTCTGGTCGGCTCCCACTCATAGTCTTTTTTGTCCTCTTTGTCCTCAGTTATGGGCCTTTGCCTGGATGAGGATGCCAGCCCTCATCGCAACCTTTTCTACTGCCCCTGGAATGAATTCACCCATCTCATCTGGGAAATTGTGTGTACTGTGAGTCAACTTTCTTCTTCTTTTTTATGGTTTTCTGAAAGACAGCCTGAGCTGCATATAATAGTAAAGTCGTTTTCAAAATTCTTTCTTCTACCTCCAACAAGCCCTTCCGGGTAAACGGAGTTCCATTAATCATTGACAGACTCAAAGGAAAGCCAAGTGATCAACACTGTACTGTATTTCCACTACCTCACCCTCCCCAGCTTTGGAAAATAAAGCAATATTTGATTAGGCAAGTGATAAAACGCTCATATAAACATTGTGTGCCTGGTGCCACAGTCTCTGTGCTGTAGACATCATAAGCACTGTTTAAACTGCCCAGAGAGAAATCTGACCAGGACAGGCTATGGTTTCTCAACCTTGGCACTATTGACACTTGGACCCGATAGGAGCCTAGTGGGGGATGAGGGCTGCCCCATACACCATCAGACTGGCTAGATGCCAGTCTTGACCATCAGAAATGTCTGCAGACATTGTCAGATATCCTGAGGGGAGGGGAGCAAAGTGCAGTGATTTAGAACCACCAGAATAGGCCGATTCAGTGGTTACTAGGAGCCGAAGCTTAGCTGTTCCCACCCCTGTAGGCTTACTCTTAATGCTTTAGACTTAAAACTACATGGACAGTTGCTAGAGTAAATCAGATTCAAGAGGCCCAGTTCTGAGGAAAAACTTCAGTCCCATCAAGCAAATTTTATCTCTTTTTGGCCTAAGTCTCCAAATCCTAAAGTTTCATGGTCTGAAATTTGCTATGCAGTCAGCATCTTTAGTCTCATGAAAATTAAGTTGTAAGCACAGAACACATGTCTGATTCTGTTTAAGAAATGGGAGAAGTGGGGTGCCTGGGTGGCTTAGTCATAAGTGTCTGCCTTCAGCTCAGGTCAAGATCTCAAGATCCTGGGATAGAGCTCCGTGTGGGGCTTCCTGCTGAATGGGGTGCCTGCTACTCCCTCTCTCCCTGCCGCTCCTTTGTGCATTCTCTCTCTCTAAACAAAATCTTGGGGGAAAAAAGGAGTGGTGGCAGTATAGAAGGTTGGGCCTCATTTTATGGTGGGCTGAGTAATTGTCTGTTGTTTCCTTGGGGTCATTCCTTAGGGTTCAGAGAAGCTTTCAGGAACATTCCTTTTGGAACCAAACTGTTTATGCTTTTGAAGTATTCCATAGCTGTCAAGAATTCTCATTAACTGAAAAGGTTGGTTGATATTTAATAGACTTTCCCCAGTATTGTAAGGAAAGAAATGTTCCAGCATTTTTACTTGTTTCATCTTCTGAATTATTTCCCTTTTTATTTTATCTTTTTAAAATATTTTATTTATTTATTTAACACATTGAGGGAGAGATACAAGAGAGGGAACACAAGCAGGGGGGTGTGGAAGAGGGGGAAGCAGGCTTCCCCTGAGCAGGGAGCCCAATGCAGGGCTTGATCTCAGGACCCTGGGACCATGACCTGGGCTGAAGGCAGAGGCTTAATGACTGAGCCACCTAGGTACCCCTGAATTACTTCCCCTATTGTTATGCCCTTTGGCATATTTTTATCTCTAGGAGTAAAGCAGAGCAGAATTGCAACTATGGTTCCTGTAACAAGCCATGTCAGATACGACCCTGCAAGTAAGATTGTGACTGTGGTCAGATTACTTCATTGAAAAATAAAAATCAAGAGGGTAAAAGCAACAGGAACCATGAAAGAAATCACCATTTGTCAAAACTAATGTTTGTCCAGATCAAGCAGAGTTTATACTAACAAGCTAAAAAATCACGGAAAAAATCTACCGCACAGACTCTAAAAATCCATCTAGTTAAAAATAGAAGTATTTACATTTTAAACTACCTTGATCTGAACTCCTCCAAGGAACTCTACATCATTAAAATCCCCAGGGCCTTATAAGAGATGAGAGAGATTTTAAGGTGACCTGTTTTCTTGGTTAGCTGCTAATATTATAGAACTGGATTATAGGTAATCCAATCTCAAGCCTTTCAGAATGGCCTGTTTGCATTCGGAGCTCTCTAGTTCCGCAGTCCTATAAAGTGACCTACCTGCCAAGTTCACGGTTCATTGGAAATAATGACTAAACTTCAACAAGGTCTCACACTTGGAAGAGAATGCTGCCAGTCCGCTTGACGCCAGGAAAGCAAGTGTGCTTGGAGCTCTGTGTCCTTCCCTGACCCCAGAAAAAAACACCTCCGACCCCACGAGAAAAGGAAGCAAGGTCCCATGCCACGATAACAATCCTGTGGTGACACAGGCCCAAGACTTAGGTTTTTGTGGTCTCTTAAGAAGAGGTCGTTGGGGCGCCTGGGTGGCTCAGTGGGTTAAGTCGCTGCCTTCAGCTCAGGTCATGATCTCAGGGTCCTGGGATCGAGTCCCGCATCGGGCTCTCTGCTCAGCAAGGAGCCTGCTTCCCTCTCTCTCTCTCTGCCTGCCTCTCCATCTACTTGTGATTTCTCTCTGTCAAATAAATAAATAAAATCTTTAAAAAAAAAAAAAAAAAAAAAAAAAAGAAGAGGTCGTTGCACAAAAGCAAACATTTTAGATCATTGCTTTATTTCACTATTGTTTAACAACAAAGTTCATTCCTCTTCAGGTGGATCTTGAATTGTTCTTTTGTGTTCTTTTCCTCATCCTGAATAAAAAAGGTAATGAAGAAAAAGCCTGTACTTTTGGAGACCTAGAATCTTACTTATGCTAATAAGCTTTTGACTGCGATTTCGTGGTCCAGTATTTCCTGCTGGCATCTTGGTGGTCCCACGGAGCTCCCCACCCTCCAGTGAAGATGGCTGTCCACAACTACCACCGTTGAAACCAAAGGTAAGTGTTGAAAAATGCACCTTTTACAATAAAAAAGTAGAAACCAATTCAATTTCCTTTTTTTTTTTTTTTACGAATATAAAGTTTCTTGTAAATATGTACAGTCTTTTGAGCTAGTTCTATAGCAGGAAGCATTTCACAGATGAGACACACGATATACACTTTCCAGGCTCAAGAAGCCCATTTCTCATGGAGATCCTAAATGAAATGCCAAGACTGAAAGACCAATTTTCAGTGACCTTTCCAAATACTTGTGGACCAAGAGACAAAAACTTCAGCAAACATTCAGTCTGATCTGCCCTGGGGAGGGGAGGAATGCAGCATGACCCCAAAGACGCCAAGCAACGCATAAAACAACAGCGTGACACCTGCCAAGGGTGTAACAACATGGAGGGAGGGACACAGGCGTTCCAAACAAGAAAGCACTTAGGTTAAGAGACAAGCAGGAAGGAGCTGGGATTTGGGCCAGGTTGCAATCTGGAAAGTGATCTGAACTATGGACAACGTGGGGTTGCAATGTGGCCAAGTTCACCTGCGGTGGTGGAAACAGGTCTACCTTTCAGCCTACCTAGGATGTGCCTTGGTCGTTCGAGGCATGCCTAAGAGTCACGCAGAATCTGAAGCAAGAGGTGCCTTGTGGGAGATTAAAGGCAGAAGTAAGGCCGCTAGTTAGCTTGCCAACTGCAGAGCCTCTGGGTTGCTTCTTGACCAGTTGCCAGGAATTTTGCCTTCTGGTAGCAGGCGGCGAGAAACCGTGTGAGCTGCGCGGCACCTAAGGGAGGACCTTCCGACCCCGGCAGAGGCAGAGGAGGGGCCGCAGTGCTCTGGAACTTCCTGGTCCTCGGCTAGCCCTAGGGAAAGGCTCACTTGGGAAGTCACAGTTTTGTGGGGTAGAACCGTGCTGGATGTTGTGTGAACACAGAGTCGTCCACGAGGGAGTCAGGGAAGCGTGAGGGTGTGAGGTGTGGTTTGCTGAAATCCTTCTCTGGTCGTAAGGCTTGAGCGTTTGGTTTTTTTGTTTGTTCAGTGCTACAGACTGCAGCTTGTTGTGGCCAGTGAGTTGGCAAGTGGTCAGAGGGAGCTATGGTATGTACTAGTACATCGGCAGAGCAACCCAAGGGGGGCAGCCAGATCGGGGGGCAGCACATGCAGTGAACCGCCATGCAGAACTCCTGGACGGGTCTCTTCGCATCCCAGGGTGGGGAACAACGCACTGTCGTGGACAGGAGGTGGGCACCCCCGGTCCCCTCCCGGACCCAGAGACTCATTAATGCTGGGCTCCGAGCAAGTCTATTGCATGCTTTCCTGGCCAGAGCTACGTGGAAAGCAGGGACAGCAGTCTGGGGAGATGACGCTGAGGGGCAGGGAGGGAGAGCTACTCGAGGTCCCTTGGCCCCAAGTCACTGCCTCCGAGCTGAGGCCCGATGACCTCCGTACATTCTCAGCTGGTGGGAGGGGAAGTCGTCAAGGCCATAAAAGGCAATGAGAACAGTAAACATTTGGCTAAGATGTCACCCTGGTCAAACAGGGCCATCTGCGCGGATGGACTGGGACAAGAATGAACCTACATGAGCGCAGGAGGTTAGCCAACTGGCGGGGACTCTTCCACGATACGTTTCCGGAGCAAAGACCTGATGGTGTGATCTAGCTAAAAATGACTACAACAGGAAATACATTGCTATTCAAATCTATTAAGAATTCTGTTGTCTTTTTTTTTTTTTTTTTTTTAAAAAAAAGAAAAAGAAAAAAGGAAATCCAACCAACCCTAGGATCTTAAAGTAGCTATTAAATAGGATTCTAACCACATCGTAGTTAGTGCAGGTTGGTTTCCTCTGATGAACCGGTACAGGCTAGAGCTAGGTATAAAAGTTGATGAATGCTCTGAAAGAGTAACAAAGTGCACAGAGGATGACTGCAGGAAGGCGCTGGCAGCTCGGAGGAGCTCGGCCCCTGCACCCCCTGGATGCAGGCTGTCCGCACGGAGGCAGGTCTGGGCCCAGCTGTGCCTTGGGGTGGCTGAGCAGATGGGTGCTGGGGGCCCCGTCAGCGGAGTTCCTTAGAGTGGTGTTTTCCTGCAGGTTAAGATGAGGAGTTGGTTTTCCTGGCTGAGATTTACACTGAAGACTGGTCCCAGACCTAGGAGCAAAAGGAGGAGTTTTAGCTCCGGGGGCCAAGAGTCCCTGGGCTTGCCCCGCACGATCCCGGCAGGACACGTGCCGTGCTTGGTCTCTCTGCGGCCGGTAACACCGAGCGCCGCCCAGGCTGGCACCAGTGAGCAGAGCCATGCTGCGGAGCTTGGGGTTCATCAGGGAATGAAAAATCACAGAAAATTCTCCAAAGCTTTGGATGGATCTCTGTTAAACACACATACGCTGGACCCTTTTTATCGGTAAGTCAGAGGGGCTAAGAAGAAACATTGACAGGCTTTTCCTCCTCTTGATTGGCAGGGGTCCCAACTGTGACCTGCAGGTGGCATGAGGAGAATGTGATCCAGAAAACCACCCCCCTCCGCCCCCCCAGGGACAGAAAGGTGACTGTGCTGTCCAGAGGGGGCCCCTGGAACTGGCTAGCCTGCCAAGGAGGCACCAAGCACTCAGACCCACGCCCTGCTCATGGGGAACGCCCCCCACCCTCGACCTTGGCTTCAACACCTCCTGCCATCTCTTCATTCACTAACTTTAAAAGTTACATAGATAATACATGCATATGGTATAAAGATTTCAAAAGGCTCAAAGTTCTAGAAGGCAACCACTGTTCCCAATTTCTGTATAGCCCTCCAAACTAATTCTTGATGTACGTGTGTATCTGTATATGTGCCTGAAAAAAATAAGGCATGAACTTTGTGTGGTACACTACCATTTCTGTTTAAGAAGGGAAGATATATATACATATTTGCTTATATGCATAGAATATCTCTAGAAACTGCTAACACTGGTTGCCTCTGGGGAAGGGAATGATCTACCATCAGGTAGCTGTTCCATTTTGAGGTACACATGTAACATCATGCATTTGCTTAGAAAGGCCTCTTCCGAAATAGGTTTACTTCCTGAACTTGCTGTATGTCCTGAAAAATCTGAATTATGAGTGTCCCTCCCCCCGCCCCCTTTTTTCCCAACAGTGGTCCTAAAGGGCCCTCAGCTCCCTGGGTCACTCCCCTGGCCTCAGGATGGTACCTCACCTTATTGACCTGGGACAGTGGGGTCCTCACAGCTCCCACAGGCAGCCGGCCCCGGCTGCTGTCTTCAAACAGCCTCCCAGGGGAGCGTTCCCTCCTCGTGCTGAGCATCCGGCCTGGCGACTTCTCCCGCTCCAGGGGGCGGCCCGGAGACTTGTCCCTGCGCAGCTCTGTCCGCCCCTCTCGGTAGCGGTGGGGTGTGCTTGGCTCTCGCGGGTGGCTGGGGCCTTCCGGTGGGGGTGCCGGGCTAGAGGCCACACGCTTGGTGATGTGCTCGTTGTATGTTGGTGGGCCTCGCTTGTTGGGGCTGTGGGCAACAGGGAAGGGAGGTGTGGAGCTGAGAAGTCATAACCCCAAAGAAGCATCTTTCTCCTCTGAGCAGCCTCCAGGCCCTAATCTTTAGTAGAAAAGATCCCACCTGGAGTTCTTGGGGCTTTTTGTTTTCTTCTGGTGGTGAGGACAGGAAGAGAAAGATGACGACAAAAGAAAACCAACTTCCTGGTCTCAGTGCAGGTTTTTACTGAGTACCTACTGTGTGCTAAGCTCCTAATGTGTTCTGAATCTTTAAATCATCTCGTAACAGCTCCACAAACTAGGAACAAGCATGACCCTCACCGTTCAGATAAGAACGTGAGACAGACTGGGGGTTGGCCTGCGCTAAGAAGCTGACACAGGTCAGTTTGACATCCTAATCCCCACCTTGTAATCCTACCGACCTAGTATTTTGCAGACCCTCGAAGGCACAGAAGGAAGTCTTCTCTTACGGGCTGAGGCTACTACGAGACCCTTGATACAAGGGAGCAATTTTGAGAAAGCCTGCACTCATCACTGCCAGCAGCCCTATCTGTCCCCCTCCTCGGCCTAGTGCTCGGTCACCTCTCTTTCCAGGTGGCTTTCCAAGCCTCCTTGGCACCCAGTGCTGAGGTGAAAGGTGTGGGGATCAGACCGGACAGAATCAGAAACCTGAGCAGGACAAATAAAAATGGTACAGTTGGCACAAAACGTGTCCCTGGCCCCAAAGGTTGATAGTAATAACCAAACAACTGAAAACACTGCGCCTTTCTGTATGGCCCATCCAGCCTCCACCCAGCTCCAGCTTGGGTATTTCAAACAAAGATTTCAGCAAATACAGCCCTAACCATTCTCTCTGAAGAAGCAAGATCCAGAACAGAACTGAGTCAATTCCTTCCCACTCTAATGAGCAGAAAAAGTACTCAATCCTCATCACCTCCGCACAATCAGGGCTAGGAAAAGGGCTACTTAAAATGGGTACATTTTATAGAGAATATTATTTGGAAAACATATTTTGATTGATTGGGGCTTTATCACAGAAAATAAAGCAGAAATCAGGAAAGTAAATGTATCCTTGTTATTTTTAAAATCTAAATTACAATTGGAATTTCATGCCGATTCTAAGAGTGAGCCAAGCATGAATCACATACTGATTTATCTTGCTCTAATTTTTGCAACAAAACAGTATGCTAATAGGCTCAATGACATACTTTCCATCAATGTTAGACTTTTGCAGTAGAGTCAAAGTCATTTCTTCAAAACTGTTTGAGAGTGTTACTGATTTTCCCAGAGGCCTATCTTAATCCTTGATATTTAAATTCTTCTCTTTGAAAGGCGCCAAACTTCTTGTTATTGTTTCCTTCAGTTTTTGACCTAACTGCCAGAATCAGTTTTGTCAATGCCCATAATTAGAAACAAGAAAAGCAATGACACCTACTGGGGGAGGAGAGACTCTGTAGAGCAAGCTTGAGGGCCAAATCCAGACAGATGACCCGTTTTTATAAATAAAGTTTTATTGGAACACAGCCATGCCCATCTGGTTATGCACTGTCTATAGCTTTCACAGAATAATACCTGAATAATTAAGAGAGGCCATATGGCCCACAAAGCCAAAAATATTTACTACCTTATTTTTTTTTAAGATTTTTTTATTATTATTTATTTATTTGACAGATCACAAGTAGGCAGAGAGGCAGGTAGAGAGAGAGGGATGAGGAAGCAGGCTCCCTGCTGAGCAAAGAGCTGGATCCCAGGACCCTGGGATCATGACCTGAGCCGAAGGCAGAGGCTTTAACCCGCTGAGCTACCCAGGCGCCCTGTACTATCTGTACCTTTACAGAAAAAGTTTGCCTATTCCTGCACAATAGTGAAACAGAAAGGTGAGTAGAGATAATTTGATAAGTGATCAGTTCATTGTGAAGATTTTCATGTGACTCTCTGGTTTCCCTGTGCAATTCTAACTATGAAGATTCCAGACAACATATCCAGAAAGCCAGAAGCGCCCCCCCACCCCCGTGCATGCTACATGTCCAGTGGAAAAATTTAAGGTAACTGAGATTTGAAATAAGGCTAATATTCCTCTCTAGTCATGTCGCTTTAAGATGTGGGAGACAAAAATAAATAAATTTCAAGAGGAGAATTACATTAAGCCTATTTGTAATGGAAGGGAAATTATAATGTGTGTCCACAGAGGCCCATCATAAAGCAAGTGAGAAGGTACTCAGTGTCCAGGGGAAGAAGGATGTCTCTAGGAAGACCATTTGGAATGTCAGCTTAGATTAATGGAATGAAAGAAAATACCCATCATCCTAGGCCAAATGGGCAATCTTCCATCTCTGTATGCATTAATGACCAATGATCTCCCGTGCCAGTTTTATGGGGTTTTTGTTTGTTTTATTTTGTTTTTGAAAAGAGTTACATTTCCTGCTAAACAGACCAGGTCAGTGAGGTCTTGCAGTGACTCACACTCAGCCAGGCCAGGCCTCTGCATCCTGACCTGCCAAAGCAATCTACAATAAGAAGACCATTTTATAGGCCAAGAGATAAGCAAGGACTAACTGCTTATTTTCCGGATGTGTCTGGCCACAGCAGGAAAACAACAGTACTGTCTCTGCTTCTCGTTCACAGGCACTGGAGAACCCCTTTCAACCACAGAATAAGCAACTTCTTACAGAGAAACTGTTTAGTCTCAAAAGAAAAGTGCCTGCCCTCATATTAGTAAGGCAGTAGAGGAAAAAAAATCAAATTACAGTACTTTGATTTGTTCTTGAAAAAAAATCAAATTACAGTACTTTGATTTGTTCTTGACATGATTTGGAAATTACTTAAAGAAAATCTGGACATTTGCAGGAGAGAACTATAATCCTTTGAGCATTTACTTCTGAGGCAGGGTCAAGCCAAGAGTTAGGAACTGCTGGTTATTTCTACTTCTGGCTTTCTAGGAAGTCCCTGGGATTAAAAATTACACTGACCACATATTTAGACTAACTTCTGTATTTCTCCTTTTTGGTTGTTTTTTTTTTCTTTTTTTAAAGATTTTATCTATTTGACAGAGAGACAGAGATCACAAGTAGGCAGAGAGGCAGGCAGAGAGAGAGGAAGGGAGCATGCTGAGCAGAGAGCTCAATGCGGGGCTCGATCCCAGCACTCTGAGATCATGACCTGAGCTGAAGGCAGAGGCTTTAATCTACTGAGCCACCCAGGTGCCCCTCACTCTTGTATTTCAACAGAAGAAAAACTATTCATTAGGACACAGTCTCAAAATATTAGATTTATGATGTTCTTTTCCAAGACCTAAGCACCTTCTAAATATTAGAGCTAGTTCCTCCATCATATTGAGACTCCCTTAAGAATAAAATCATCAGGGACGCCTGGGTGGCTCAGTTGGTTAAGCAGCTGCCTTCGGCTCAGGTCATGATCCCAGCGTCCTGGGATCGAGTCCCACATCGGGTTCCTTGCTCTGCAGGGAGCCTGCTTCTCCCTCTGACTCTGCCTTCCACTCTGTCTGCCTGTGCTCACTCTCGCTCTCTCTCTCTCTGACAAATAAATAAATAAATAATCTTTAAAAAAAAAAAAAAAGAATAAAATCATCAGTGGATCCCCATCCCCAGACACTGTGTCCAGCACATGGTAGGGATCCACAGAACTCTTTACAGGGTAGACATAGCAGTCCAGAAAATTTAAATCCTAGGTCAATTAAATGTTCCCCTGGGTTAGATCATCTCAGAACTTCTCTGTACACCAAGAACTTAGAGTTACACATCTCAAACCTGTCCATCAACCTGGATCTGGCTCATAGACTGTGTCAAGACAAGGTCAGTCCCACTTCCCACGCACAGCTGGTAGGATTACAAATGAATATACTTTAGGGAGGAACACTCAGCAACATCAATCAAAATTACAAATGGACATTTGATGTCGCCCATCAATTTTTTTTTCCAGGAATTTATCGTACAGATAGATTCATAAGCATGCCAAACGACATAAGCACAAAGTCATTTAATTTATTACAGCTACTGTCTGTGAACCACCTAAACATGCACTGATAAAGGAGCAATTAAATAAAGGTCACATGAAGGCATAAATGCTACACAGTCATTAAAAAAAAACAACAACAATGAAGAAATCCTTCTGATACCAACCTGGAACAATCTCCAAGATACATGAAGGTCCGGAAGAATATATGCAGGGTGCTATCAGCTATATTACAAAGGGGAAGAACGCTTCCAGAATGGTAGAGTAAGGACTGCCGAAAACCCAATTCCTCCATAAAAGCAACCAGAACACTGGCAACGAGTGTCTAAAGCAACTTTTCCAGAACTCCGGAAATTAACCAAAGACTGGCAATGACTCAAACAGCAAGAGCATTTATGTAAAAAATAGCTGAACCTCCGTAAGGACAACAAGCTTTGTGACATGTTAACGTGACCTCAACATTTTCTCTCCAGAGCTGCGGCAGTTTTGAAACCATCAGCCCCGTAACCACAGTAGCCACAGTTAGCATCAGGACTGATGCTCCCCACAAAGCCGCGGCCCCAGCAAACAGTTCCCGTCTGACCTGACGCAGGGTTTCCTCGTAAGAAAAGCCCTATCCCCAAATGTTCATCAGAAACAATCAGCAGCAAGTATTTAACCTGGCAAATTCTTAAGACAGTGTGATACCATCTGGGGAAGAGGCTGGCTAAAACACTCAAAAGGCGATCTGGGAATAACATGTTGATATGGCGTTTTGAAATGGTCCCATATATTTGTAGGAATCTAGAAAGCCACACACACACAGGCAAAGCCCTCAGGAAAAATCTGAGAAGGCCTCAGTGTCTCAACTCTGGCTGACTTTGAGCATTAAAGGTTGCCCAACGCGCGCACACACACACACACACACACACACACACTATAGTGCTCCATTCTAGTGCCACCAAAAATACCCAAACACACACACACACACTATAGTGCTCCATTCTAGTGCCACCAAAAATACCCAAAAGAGAAAGACCAGACATTTGTGCCCACCTTCTCTAAGAGGGCATTTAAGATTTCTCCTGATTCTCAAGAAGGACTGAGTCAGTGTCATGCTATATAGCTCAAAGAAAGGAGTGGCTTGAGCTTGAAGACCTTTGACCAGCGTAGCACAATTTCCTTCTACTTTACACAACAGCACTCTGCCTCCTGTAACGAAGAGAAGGATGGTACCTGCGGGAGGTGGACGGGCCCCGGTGGTGGTCAGTGCCGGACTCCTTCACGAGGTTTCCTTTGCAGCAAATGACCCTTAATTTATCCTGGTATGACGAGGCCAGGTAAATCGCTCCTGAGGAAATTGCAGGGCCCAAGTAGCGTGGGTTTGGGATTTCCAAATACGCTCGGGCAGGAGTCCTAAGGAGTTCCAGATAAGCGGTTACATTCAGGTTACCTCTGTTGCTGGGTAGCATGGGAAGAAACAGACACTGGGCCCTGACCCCCAACCCCAACAGCTGAGCTTTCTGAAGCCTGAAAGGGCAATGCTTACCCCAGAGAGGAGCGTGCCTGGATCTCAATGACTTCAAGTGAGTTGAAGTGGGTCACAAACAGATAGGGTTCTCTGTAGGCTGCAAGGTTACCCCAGAAGAAGAGCATGGAACAAGGAAGGTTTAAAAGAGGAAATCAAAACCAGGCTGCAATGCCACCTTCGACCCAGCAATTGCACCTAAAATAATTTAGCCTACGCATACACCCGTGTGCCAACATAACGAGGTGTGTCCAAGTTTACTGCCATGTTGTCAGAGCAGAAGATGGGAACCAAATCCAGGGTATGTTTTGGGGGTCAGTTAAATAAATTATGGTACATCTGAGGGATTCTGCACAGCTGTAAAAACTGCATGAAGCTCTCTGTGTACTGATATACTAAAAAACCCTGAGGTGTGTTTTACTTAGTGTGTGAAGCAAAATTCAGAATAAATAATGTGTAAAGTGTGGCACCACATGGATTTAAAAAAAAAAAAAAAAGTGTGTGGGGGGGAGGATAAGAATATATTTTCTTATGCATCTCTATTTGCACAAAGCACTGGAGGGATAAATAATAAAAGTTTTCCCCCTGCTTGGGTGAGTGGGGACGGAGAAGTGGGGAGACAGGTTATATGGGTGAGATTTTACATTGTATACCTTTGTAAACTGTTTAATTTTCTTTTTTGAAAATGTGCAGAATTAAAGACTGAGTTCAAAGATAATTAAATATCTCTCATCTTAACACTATATGTTTATATCACAGTATCAATGAAGCTCTAGGATCTGATAGGAGGCTTTTCTGTCTTAAAAGGAAAAGGAGATTATCACTATTCTCCCTTGTGGTAAACTAGACTTTGGTTTTGGACTATGAGTCATGCCTCCTGGTACTCAGGCCTGGCGGAGCCTCCTTGCTTTGAATCTCGGCTGACCCCGTGGCTGCTTTAACCAGTAGGTTATGGTGGAAGCAACAAGCCCTGCCAGCTTCCACTTTTGCACTCCTGGAAGATGCCCATGTGGAGAGCAACCGAGGCCTCCAGCCCCCAGGCCCCAGCCCCAGCTGAGTTCATACCAATTGGCCACCATTTTGTGAGACCATTTTGGAATTTCTAGTTATCCCAGTGCCCCCACTGGTACCACGTGAAGCAGAATGGCCCAATCAAGCCTCAGCATCTTGGGCAATAATAAGTTATTGTAGTCTTGGCCATAACAAGTTCTGGAACTTGTTAGGCAGCAAGAGAGAAACCAAATAGCCTTGATGGGTATTTTTACCATAACAATGTTTCAGAGCATTTACACCAATATGTGTGAACATATTTGTACATACGTGTGTTTATGTACATGGATGTTTTTGCGTGACCCAGCAGCTCCACTTTCAGGGCTTATGAGCAGCAGATTCTACTTGACAAGTGTGCAAAGATCAGTGCAAGATGTTCATCACAGCAGTGTTTACACTTAGGGAAAGAAGGAGCATGACCTACTTGCTCTGCCTGATAACTGATGAAATTGACATGTGTTCAGCTATCCCACGGGATACTCTTTTATTTAAATCTTGAAATGATTTAAATAAATTCACAGGGAACGCTCTCCCTTCTTCCTGAGAACCTGACAAATCTTTCACAAAGCTGGTGGATTTGGCTTATGCAGTTTTTCATCAAGCATCAGCATCTTTGCCCTGAACCCTGGGACTACAACCTGTGGCACTTGGTGTCTAACATAAACCATAGGCATAGTGTGTGAGCCAAAAAGGATTCTACCTGCGGTTCTTTCCTAGGATGTCAGCTGCTGGCAGAATAGAGCCCTCCATACCTTGCTTCACTTACCGAAGGCCAGAGGTAAGCGACTCCACTTGAGATCGTCTGTGCGGCTACGTCTTCCGTAAGAATCCACGAACACCCCAAATTCTGCAAGGAGTTGCATCCCAGGGGCATCAGCCCAGTCAGAGGCAGCAGTATCAATGACACCGTACACTTTGCCAGAAGAATAAGGGATTGAGCCCAGGGGACCACCAGCCAAATTTAACTGGATCATTAAAACCTGAGGACCTTTGCTGAGCCACATCTCTCAGAAATGTGTTAAAGAAAAGTGGAAGAGATAGGAAAAAAAGAGCAAAGGAAGGCAGAAGAAACAGGAGACATGAAAGAAGGGAAAGGAAAGAAACAGAGACCGAGACACAGGGAGGAAGAGACAGGAGGACCCAGAAATTGCCTGTGGGGACGGGGGGTGGGGGGAAGGAAGAAGGAATAAAAAAGAATGAAGAAAAACTTCCAAAAAAAAAAAAAAAACAAAGCCCACAAGAAAGAAGGAAAGGAAAAGGAGAGAAAGCAAGGGGCGGAGAAAGAAAGAAGCAGCTGTTCTCAGGAAAGAATACCATGGAGCCGGGCTAGGTGAGAGCCCTGATGGGGGTCGGGAAGTCCTGGCACCCGCACGCCCTCAGGGCAGCGGCCGGCAGGGAGCACAGACTCACCGTGGAAGCAGAGCAGGTACTCCTCCCGCTGCCCTGCGCCGTTCACCTGCATGATCGAGACAGGGAAACTGTTGGAAGAGGAGGCAAACACAGCAGGCGCCAAGGAATGGTCATTCTTATCCAGGAATTCTGTAAAGGTAGGTAAGAAGTGGGGCATCAGGGAGAAGTTGGTGGCCAGCGCAGAGTGTGGGCTGGTGGTGGGGGCGGGGCGGGGACGACTTGGGCCCTACCCTCAAGCGTGTACTGCTTCATGTCAATTTCGTAGAATTTATTGGTTCCAATGAGGATACTGTAATTGGTGAAGTGGATGCAGCTGCAGGGCTCTGAGGTCTCTATCTCCTAAGACAGAGGGTAGAAGAAAAGGATGTGAGTTAACACACGACAGCCCGAGGTCCATTGCTCTTCCACTTCCCCGAGCCTTGGAGACGGTCACCTCTGGACTTGTTCGTGTTCTCGGCCACGCAAAGCGTAAACACTTCAATCCTTTCATGTCCCCTATGAAGACTAATAATCCCTTTGCTACCTCTGGGTTCACTGCAACTCCAGATTAAGAAAATATCAAATGGCAGCCAAAAAGAGTCACAGATACCATTTCAATGAAAAGTTTGCATTCAACACCAGATCTTTAAGAAAATAAATTCTTATCTGAGGAAAAAGACTGGAAAACACAGGGCTGGTTAGAGGGAGTTGTTTTAGCTTCCTTCTTTTTGTGAGCTACATTTTACCATGAACCTATATTACCTGTATAATTATTCTCATCACCATTGTTGTCATCTCTATTAGTGATCAGCTTTCTAATTCCCCTTGTTTTCAGGCCCATCCTAGTATTTTCAAAAACCTAAGCATGCTTATTCAAAAGAATTATAAAAAGCAATGACTTCTGAGACTTTTCCTAAAGCTAACAGTTCAAAATCTAACCCACACTACCACTACTGCTATTTACTGAGGACCTGGTAAATATGACGAAATTTTTAGGCAGCATGATACAGTGAAAGGGAAAAATCAAACCTCAATTTTGGTCTCAACTTCCCAACAGGACCTCAGCAGGCCTCGATGGTCTTACCTGAAAATTGGCGATTACCACGCCTGCATTTCAGAACTGTTGTGAAGTGTTTGGAAAACAGCCAGCTTGGTCTCTGGTACCAGGAGGTGCTCAGTAAAATAAAACAAACAAACTGCCCACCCAGGATGAAACTGTTGCCCTAACACATAATGACCCTTATATAATCATCCCTCATTTCACTTGAGACTAATCAGGAAGGCACCGGAAGTAAATTACGCTTACAACAGGTGGCGCTTTCTTAGTCTAGGGACAACGGCCGGCCTCTGGAAACGAGGCCAATAACCTAATGTGCAACTTGTCCACACTGTAGTCCCCCCCACCACTGCTCTGCTCCAAGGAGAATCAGCTCTCTAATTACATCTAGGAACACAGCAAGCACTGGCTTTTCCAAAAGTTATTAATAGAAATGTCTAGGATCTGACAAAGATTCTGATAAGTGTCGCCAGGGACTGCTAGCTTCTCGGAGAGATCGCCTTCCTTTTTCGTGCTAATTTAAAAGTGTCTCTTCCACCAGCCTGCTTCCTTTCTCTCTTAACAAAGGGCCGGATCCACTGGGCTGGCTGGAAAGGCAGCTCACAGACAGGAGAAAGAAAAGGAGAGGAGAAAAACTGCAGCTCCTCAGGGCTCTGGAGCTTCCTCCAGGAAGGAAGGGTGTGTCGGCTTGTCTGTCTCTCTCTCTGGAGGTCACCCAGACTGAAGGGACCAGGCACACACTGTTCCCAGAGACAGCACACTTTCCAGCCCAGGCCAGGGCCCAGCAGGCCAGGTGCCCGGGACTTACTTTGCGAATGCAGTACTTGCTGAGGTTTTCGTTGTAGCGGAGAATGACAACTTTGCTGGGCATGGCTGCACAGATGCAGAGCCCGTTCTCAATCTGGAAAGCAATCAGGGAAACAGAGAAAAAAGAGGGTCACTGGTGTGACTGCTGACTCCACAGCAGAACTAGGAACCTAATGCCAGTTTAGAGCAGAGCCCCTCCCCCTTAGTACTACTGACTCGAGACCAGGTAATTCTCTGTGGCCAGAGGCTGCTCTGTGCGTTGTAGGATGTTTAGCAGCAACCCTAGGCTCTCCCCTCTGGATGTCAGTGGTACAACCACCAGTTGTGACAACCACAGATGTCTCCAGACTCTGCCCAATATCCCCTAGGGGTCAGAACTGCCGCTAGTAAGAACCAGAGATTTAACAAAGACCTGGCAAAGGCCTCTGGAAATCACCTGACACCACACACATTTGGTGTTCCTGTGCCTTCTGCTAGAGACAGAGCCTTCCGACAATCTTACCCTGAGGGAGGAGGAAGGCAGTAGAAATTACCTCAAGAATTTAAGGATTATGGTTCAAAGAGAAAAGTTCTTAGCTAAGATCTGTATACGTAGAGTTCTCTTTTTCTAGAATGGCTAAATCACTCTTACTTTACCTCCCAGTACCACATCTCTGTCATTTTACTAAGGGCAAAAAGAAGCTTCTCCAATCAGTGCCAACATGAAGGTCAGCAGTTGGGGGTGGGGAGTTTTGTGTGTGTGTTTTGTGTGCCTAAAGGAAGCAACAGAAATTTCACCCAGTGAGAGGACATACAGTTTTCAAGGTCAAGGTGGAATGAAATGGGATGGGAGAGGCAAGGAATACACAGGAAAATGGGAAGTGTTAGTAATATTCCAGCTCTTGGTGTGGGTAGTAAGTTTGTGGATGTTTATATTATTAGATGTTATAATTTTATAATGTACCTATTTTTTTAGTAGTTCCAACACTGTAAAATGCCCATTTCTAGGTAACTCATCATTCACAGAAAAATTTTAAACTATGTGTAACGATAAAAATTTACAGTAAGATTGTAGTAAGAGGGAAAATGTATGGCCTTAAAGTGCTTACCTTAGGAAAAAAGACCTGAAAATTAATTAGCTAAACAAGAGATTAGAAAGAGAATGGAAAAAAGCCAGAGAAAACTCAAGGAAGGAAAAATGAAGATTAAGGAAAAAGCAAAAATTAATGATAAGTAAGATAATAGCAAAGTAAGAATCAGTACAGCCCAAAGCTGCTCCTTTATAAAGATTAGTAAAATCACTATAAAGCTGATGAAATTAAGACAAATAAGAGATCCAGAAAAAGTAATATTAGGGATAAAAAACGCACAAAGAACAAGAAGCAGAAAAAAGGAAAGACAAAAAAAAAAGAAAGAAAGAAATGTTCTCTTTAAAAAGAATTGTTAAAACTGAAAAAGTACATCTTTCCTTCCCGGGCCCCGATCTGGAAATCCTGGGTCCGTCCAGCATTGTCCTTTCCTCAGTCCCTCGAGATTCAGCTCCTCCAAGAACCCTTTGCAAATCCACGCCTTTCTAGGCCAGCCATCCTTCTTCCTTTATATTCTGTCCTCTTTTTATTGTTGCCACAGTTAATCCCAACCGTTGTGTAAGTGACTAATAAAGAATGCCATCAGCCCCACAGCCAGAAGGTTTCAGAAACCAAAAGTCCTCAAGAACAGTGGCCAAGGCCATAGCCAAGGTCAAGCTCCCCTCAGGAGGTTCCTGTGGCCCACCACACCCCTCCCCTGTTGGTCCTCCTTCACTCAGCACAAACGCCTCTGAAGTACATGGCCAAGTACATGGGAGGCGCTAGGTAAAAGCTGGCTAAGAGTGACTAAATCCCAAATACCCAGTGAGCAGTCTTCTGAAAAGGGAAAGGCAGTGGCTTTCAGCACGAGAACTCCAGCAGACTCTGGGAATCTGCAAATGCTTGATTCAGGTTTCATTAAAATTATCTATGTTCACGTGTATGCACCCACAAATGCTTTTAATTTTTTTTAATAAAAAAATTTCCTGGGGCGCCTGGGTGGCTCAGTGGGTTAAGCCTCTGCTTTCGGCTCAGGTCATGATCTCAGGGTCCTGGGATCGAGTCCCACATCGGGCTCTCTGCTCAACAGGGAGCCTGCTTCCCCCCTCTCTCTCTCTGCCTAGTTCTCTGCCTACTTGTGATCTCTCTCTCTGTCAAATAAATAAATAAAATCTTTAAAAAAGTTTCCTTACAGCAAAGGAAACAGTCAAAAGAACAAAGAGGCAACCCACGGCATGGGAGAAGATATTTGCAAATGACAGTACAGACAAAAGGTTGATATCCAGGATCTATAATGAACTCCTCAAACTCAACACACACAAAACAGGTAATCATATTAAAAAAATGGGCAGAAGATATGAACAGAGACTGCTCCAATGAAGACATACAAATGGCTATCAGACACATGAAAAAATGTTCATCATCACTAGCCCTCAGGGAGATTCAAATTAAAACCACATTGAGATATCAACTTACACCAGTTAGAATGGCCAAAATTAGCAAGACAGGAAACAACATGTGTTGGAGAGGATGTGGAGAAAGGGGAACCCTCTTCCACTGTTGGTGGGAATGCAGGTTGGTGCAGCCTCTTTGGAGAACAGTGTGGAGATTCCTCAAGAAATTAAAAATAGAACTTCCCTATGACCCTGCAATTGCACTCCTGAGTATTTACCCCAAAGATACAGATGTAGTGAAAAGAAGGGCCATCTGTACCCCAATGTTTATAGCAGCAATGGCCACGGTCGCCAAACCATGGAAAGAACCAAGATGCCCTTCAACGGACGAATGGATAAGGAAAATGTGGTGTATATACACTATGGAGTATTATGCCTCCATCAGAAAGGATGAATACCCAACTTTTGTAGCAACATGGACGGGACTGGAATGAAATAAGTCAAGTGACTTATTATGCTGAGTGAAATAAGTCAAGCAGAGAGAGTCAATTATGATATGGTTTCACTTATTTGTGGAGCATAGCAAATAGCATGGAGGACAAGGGGTGTTAGAGAGGAGAAGGGAGTTGGGGGAAATTGGAAGGGGAGGTGAATCATGAAGAGACTATGGACTCTGAAAAACAATCTGAGGGATCTGAAGTGGCGGGGGGGTGGGAGGTTGGGGTACCAGGTGGTGGGTATTATAGAGGGCACGAATTGCATGGAGCACTGGGTGGGGTGAAAAAATAATGAATACTGTTTTTCTGAAAATAAATAAATTTAATTTTAAAAAAAAGTTTCCTTAAAGAAGCAGGCAAGCAAATGAATATATGTACCAAAATCAATATGCTGTTAGCTACCAAAGAATTAACTTGACTTACCAGGAACTGACTTTATATTATATAAATGTCATAAATCAGAATTTGCAAATTTTTAGTAATAAAACATTTTTTCATCAAGTTCGGATGTGGGGTTCTAGGTTAGATTAAAAAAAAAAAAAGACTAGGGGTGCCTGGGTAGCTCAGTTGATTGAGCATCTGACTCTTGATCTCAGCTCGGGTCTTGGTCTCAGCAGCCATGAGTTGTGCTGGGCTCCACTCTGGGTGTGGAGTCTACTTTTTAAAAAAATGAAAATAAAAAAGACTCCATCATAAACACACACACACACACACACTCACGTGTACACTCACTCATACACCGTTTTTTTGAACTGGGGTTCATCCTTTCAGTTTTGTTAATTTTATCCTCATTTTTTCTGACTTTAGACTCAAAGCCTATGCAAATTTCATGGCTATACAAATTGTTTTATGTGCCTAAAGAAAGCAACAGAAATTTCACCCAATGAGAGGACATAGAGTTTTCCAAGGTCAAATCAATGAGCCCTGTCGGAAGGAGGGCAGAGCCGATTTCAAGAACACTCCACCTGTGGAGGCCCAGAGGAGAGCTCACCTTGCCAGCAGCAAACAAGTGGCAGCCCTTAACGGCCTCGAACACGTTGGGGGAGATGTCGGGCTGGGCAGGAAGGTGAGCCTGTGCGAGGGACTGCTTCACTTTCTTCACGTCAACAAGGCACAGAGCCCGTTCTTCTCCTGCGGGGGGAGGAAGAGCCTCGAGGTCAGTGTGAGGCAGGGAAGGCAGTTCTACTTCTCCTCCCAAGTAGCCACGCGGGGCCACGCAGATGGACAGATTTCCACAGATCCTGTGTACATGGTTCAGGTCCAAGTTTGAGAACTACAATGAAAAACATCTGGCCTCTTGGTCAGGATTCTGGGATGAAAAAAAAAATTTGCCAATGTAAAATCAGAGGGCATGAGCCGGACTTTTAAACCTACTCCCCACCAGCGAAGAGGAGGCTGGGTTAGGCACACGGAGGGGACATTTTGTAAAACAACAGGCTTGGACGTTTTTCCAGGATGTCAATGTCATGGAGGACAAAAATCCATTCCAGATGAAAGGAGACTAATGGGACACTATTAAATACAAGGTATGACCTGGGGCAGGATCACACCTTCGGGGGGAAAAATACCGGAAAGGACATTATTGGAGCCACAGGTAAAATCTGACTCCGGACAGCCTACCAGACAGCCGCATCACAGCAAGGGTTAAAGTTCTTGAACACAAAAACGGTGCCATGTGCCACTATCCCGTGCTATATGCTGGTGGTGGATCCGAGCCCCGACATGTTTGTCTAAACCCATGGAAGGAATATAGCCAAGAGTGAACCCTAGTGGAAATCAAGGACCCAGGGTGACGATGTGTCACTGCGGGTTCATCGGTTATGTCCAGTGCGCCCCTCTGGTGGGGATGGGGACAGTGGGGGCAGGGGGCATCCGGGAACTCTCTGTACTTTCTGCTCAATTTCGCTGTGAGCCTTAAACCACTCTAAAGAGTAAAGTCAGGAAGGAAGGGAGGAAGGCGGGGATGGAGAGGAAAGAGAACGGGGAGGGAGGCAAGCGATCAGAAGGAAAGGAACGAGAGACAAAGAGAGGGAGAATGAAAGACCAAGAAAGGGGCGCCTGGGTGGCTCAGTGGGTTAAAGCCTCTGCCTTGGGCTCAGGTCATGATCCTGGGGTCCTGGGATCGAGCCCCGCATCGGGCTCCCAGCTCTGCGGGGAGCCTGCTTCCTCCTCTCTCTCTCTCTGACTACTTGTGATCTGTCTGTCAAGTAAATACATAAAATCTTTAAAAAAAACAAAAACAAAAAAGACCAAGCAAGGCCAGTTCCTGACCGCATTCTTTCAGCCCCCAGATCCATCCAGTCACATCTGAAACAAGACCTGGCCATGGATGTTTTTGAACACTGAACCAACAAATTATTGTTTTCCCTTTAAAAAAAAAAAAAAAAAAAAGGGACCACCAATAAAGAGAGAAAAGGATTTTGCCATGGTTGTGAAAGAGAATGCTCTCATTCTTAGCTGATATGCTAAAGACTTTGGGGTCACAGTTGCAAGGGACTCTCAGTTCAACAGTTAGTGTGTGTGCATGTGTGTTGGTAGAGGAAGAGGGTAAAAATATGGCAAAATGTTAAGAGTGGGGAACAGCCCAAGGGTCTCCAAGGGGTTCCAGAGAAATAAGAGGACACACGCTAACAGCCCGCAAGCTCTCAGAAGTCCCGGTTCTCGGTGGTGTTGACGTCACCATGATGATGGCATCAAAGGGTCTGTCATTAATGAGACTTTGGAGGCTAACTGCTCTTCACTTGGCATAACAGCTGCACCAGCCACCATGGGAATGAATCTGAGTCGAGAGCGCCATCAGCTCCGGCACCGACAAGGACCCGAGGAAAGAGCCACTTTGGTTGCCATCTGCCACCAGGAAGGCCTAACTTTGTGTTTCAGAGGCAGGACACTTGGCTCTCAAATAGTTTCCCTTGACAATGAAAAGAAAGTGCCACGCCCTTGGCCAACCACCTGCTATCATGAGGAGCTTCTCCAGGTCCTTGATGATATAAATTTGGAAGACTGCTCCGATTCCTGGGACGTGGGTGAGGGAGTTTTTCAAGACATTCAGAGCGTACAGCCCTTCCTCAGTGCCCACCAACACCACCTGCAGGAACAGAAGTCCACAGGTGGGGCCTGAGCATAACCACGTCCCCACGGCCACCCTGCGGAGCAGAAAGAGCAAGAGTCCTTTCTCTCGTGACCATGGGGGTGACAGCCTGGGTCCAGAGGACAGTGCTACCTGGTCGCTGAAGGGCAGCGTGCAGTTCATGTCCAGACGGTCATCACCTTCCAGTTTCAACAGAGAGTTTCCGAGCAATTTCTTTTCATATTGGAACCAAAAAAAAGAGAGAGAAAGAGAGAGAGAGAGAGAAAAGAAAAAAAAAAAGGACACAGTAAATTTGAACTGTTCATGACCAAATCATCCAGAGAGACAAAAGTAAGAACGGAGAAAAGTTTGGTGCCAGGAAGAAAGTAAGGTTCATCTGGAAAACGCCAGAAACACACATTTGCTCTTGGCTTGCCCCATATTCTGATCTGAGTTACTGGTATCTCCGGGGCAGCTGGTAATTAGCATGAGAGTTACGCCTCAGCTTGGATGCGGAAATAAATGAGTGAAGTAGACATTGAGAGATCTTCTGCGGTAGGAGAGACACTGATGCTACATGCAGAGGGTTAATAAGCCACGTGGAAGGCTCCTTCCCCTCCAGGCAGCAGCCCAAGGACAAAACACAGCATCAGCAATGAAGCAGCAAGCCTCTGAATCTTTACCTGAGCCCACGCAGGCAGAAGCTCAGAGGGAATACGGTTGCAACCCTAGTGTACACATATTAACATGCATTTCAATAAAAAGCTCACACAGATAACCGCAGAACAAGTCATCAAAACAGGTCCACCCAGAGAGCCGAGCTCCTCCCCAGAGGCTTATGGTTAAGAAGTCTGTGCTGCAAATACTGAACGTGTTTACTAGGAGCCCAGTGTTTGGCCTTTGGTGGAGAAAACACCAATGAGCACGGAGCCCTGTTGTATCCTGGAACTTTCCAGGAGGAGTGATGCCAGTCAAGGCACACCCACGGCTCTGCCGTCTTAGGGAGAAGTAGGATCCCGAACCTGCCTACAGAAGAGCAGATCACGTGGAAGCTATGGAGAAGGTTATGAAAAGCCCTCCCCGAGTTGGCATGGTTTCGGCAGACCTCTGCGCTGCTTCCGGGCCAAGTGCTTGCAACTCAAGTCTTCAAATAAACTCATCAGAGTAAACAAGAGAGAGGATCGCCTTATGAGTACATCTGCTGCCATGACCAAAATCCGTCATGCCCCAAGACGTGACTCCCCCATTCTAAAGGGCTGCAGAGGGAGGGCGTGTGATGCCAGACAAGCCAGCGCAGAGCCCATCTTGGTTCCGAAAGCGTCCCAGTCACGATAGTCTCGGACCATCACCCTTTGAGGAGGCAGCAACAGGGCTCCCAGCACCCAGGTCAGTTCCCACTTCAGCCCGCGTTACAAAGACAAGCTCCTGCACCCGTCTTCATACTCACAGCATCGGCTTCTGCTTTTTCCCTAGAAACTCTCCCACCTGCGACAACAGACTCTAAGGCGGTGACCCAGCGCTGTTTGTCGGGGAAGCTGGGAGCCAGCAAGTAGAGCGTCCTCCCGGGCCAGCAGGTGGTGTGTGGGTGAGACTCCATCTTCAGTACGTAGGGAACATCTAGGGGATCGGACAGAGCAGGGGTTGGCTGTGGCTCTCCCTCAATCCCAGCGGGAGGGATGGCCCTGGGGTGTCAGAGATCCCCCGCCAAGCACGCAAGTCCCAGTCCCCACTAAGACGGCAAGCCGAGGAGGGTGGCCCCTTCTACCCCTGCTGCTTGAACAGACCCAGCGCGCCCCCTGGCGGGTTCTACTGCTTCCCCTCACCTGCTTTGGCTGTATTTGCAAGCTCAGAAGCACCAACGGCGCCATGAATAGATACATCCCCGTCGGGAAGGCACAGCTCAAATTCTTCCACCGGCCTCTGTCCAGCTTGGTGCAAAGAGGAAGGGCAGAAAGAAAACCAAAAGAACAGGAACAAGAACAAGGGGAGAAAAGAAGAAGAAAGAAACAGAGAGAGAAACACAGAGAGAAAGAGAGAGAGAGAGAGAGACAGGGCGAGAGAGACAGTATGCGTGGAAAGAGAGGCGCACGAGAACAAAGGAGGAAGGAGGAAGGTGTGCAGAGAAGGCGGAGAGGGAAGATAAAAACAAAATAAAGTGTGTCAGATGAGTAGCACAGTCAAATTTCGGATGACGATGCGGATTTATGGGTTAGTTGACTGAGGCAGAAGTTCTCTGAAGGTGTATTAGCAGGTAGAATCTTCAGGGCAGCGCCCTGCGGTTCTTCAGAGGGGAGACCTATAGACGTGAGTATCGTACCAATAACCTTTAGCCAAGCCATTCGCTTTTTAATTTTCAAAAATGGAAAACCGTAGAAGGCTTGCAACGCAGTCCGAAAAACAAAGCCTTCACGCCGAGACTGGGAGACCTGGGTCAACCACGTGCAACGAAACATCCCCCTGAATTATTAATTTACCTTCTCTGGCTTCATTGTCATAAATGAGGACTTTGGATCCCTCCAGGACAATGTACTTCCTGTCCCAGCCCTGCTGTCCTCGCTTGTTATTCCTGGGAACACAGGGACGCACAAGAACAAAGGTGTGGAGTCCACAGCACAGTCGCGGGGAGGAGGAGGTGGCGGTGGGAAGACCGAGGCGGAGTCCTCGTTAAGAGGCTTCCCGCGGAAAGCTCGGGAATGGGAGCGGCCAGGGGGGTTGTGTCAGGGGTGGCAAAGCTTCCTTCTACCCTTGTAGGTTCTGTGGCTGGCCCAGGAATTCCACAGGTGGCAGATAGATGAATGGGGAGAGAAGCATACATTTTTTAATTTTATATGTTCCTGGGAGTCTCCCCCAGACAAGGAAGACCCCAAAAGTGGAGAGGCCTACCTGTTTGTACTCTGGCTTGAACAAAGACTAGTAAGTATGAAAAAGCAGCTAAAATGTTACGGGAGGCAAAAGGGAGATAAGGAACTACTTTAACAAGGGTTCTTTGCAGAGTTCTCTCTGCAAGGCTTGAATCCCTGTCTCTGGTGATAATATTCCTTTCCTCCTGGAAAAGGGAGGGCTGCTTTTACACAGGATCGTATCTCCTACTTTCAGAAAGAGAGAGGGGAGGTCAGACTGTCCTTCTGAGACCGACGGTTTGTCAAGTGCCTTTGTCTCCAAATAACCCTTATTCCCAAGTGGACTATGTTGGGGTGGCGTCCTCCCCAGCACCTGCCCCAGCCCGAGGCTCCCTGCCACAGTACCTGGGCACCTTCATCCACCCTTCCAGGTGCAAGCCGCTGCTGGGCTCCTTGGACTGGAGACCTGGGGAGTTCATTTTGTCACGGCAGAAGGCCTCGGTAAAGTGTGTGGCATACTCGGCTGGCAGGCCACAGGTGGCGGGCAAGCACGTGGAGCACTTGGGATGGCACATCACCTGACATTCTGGAGAAAAGCAGGGAACAGCCTGAAAACACACCCTGGCAGATCCTGGCCCATGCGTCTCTCTCAAGTCCCAGCCAGGCCCCAACAGCCAGGTAGTCCCTAAGCGTTCCCAGGAGCCAGGCCCAGAGAGGAAATGAGGGAGCCAAGTATTCTTGACACAATGTTTCCCGCTTCTCCCCAGGCCATCACAAAAGTATGTAAGGGACCTGTTGACACAGTCCAGCTAGAGCCAGCACACAACCTAAAGGTGGGGAGAGCGCAACCTGGACAAAAACAGGGGGCTGGAAACCAGCAAAGCCCAAGGCATTTTGCATAGGGCGGTGGAGACATGAGCTGGAAACACGGATAAGCTCATTCCCTTAAGGGGGGAAAAACAGTGTCCTCCCACTGAAACTGAAAGCTTGAAAATGAATGTACTACAGGATGAAAAATTAAGAAGGAAAAACACAGGGGCACCTGGGTGGCACAGTGGGTTGAATGTCCAACTCTTGGTTTTGACTCAGGTTGGGATCTTGGGATCATGAGATTGAGCCCTGCGTCAGACTCCACGCTCAGCGCAGAGTCTGCTTGAGATCCTCTTTCACTCTCCCTCTACCCCTCCCCACTCTGTTCCCTCTCTCTCTCTAACATAAATAAATAGATCTTTAAAGAAGAAAGGAAAAAGAAAAACAACAACCCACCCCCATGAGTGGAGACATGCAGGTGCCCACTGCGCATGCACAGCCACTGCTCTTACCAAGACATTTGGATGCCTGGCGCCCAAAGTGCACAGTATCCAGACACACAGCACACTTTGTGGCTCGCATATTCAGTCCTACGTTA
This sequence comes from Mustela lutreola, assembly GCF_030435805.1. NCBI lineage: Eukaryota > Metazoa > Chordata > Mammalia > Carnivora > Mustelidae > Mustela > Mustela lutreola. Next base: position 87,202,502 of record NC_081300.1, on the reverse strand, counting down.
AATCGGTGAGGAATATTGTGGTGCATGCGCTCCTTAAGACGCCGACTGAATTCTGAAAAGTTTTTAAAAAAATTATTAGGTTTTACAAATGATCCCATCAAGAAAGTTAAAAAAAAAAAAAAAGGAATGGGAAAGAATATTTGTAAATCATCTCTCTGACAAGGGACTTGTTGCTACAATATATAAAAAAGCTCTTGCAACTCAATAACAAGAAGAGAAATAACCCAACTTTAAAATGGGCAAAGGATTTGACTAGATATCTCTCCAAAGAAGATAATGACCAAGAAGCACATGAAAAGATGGTCAGCATCATGAGTCATTAGAAAAACACAAATCAAAAGCACAATGAGATTCCACTTCACACCCCCTTTGATGTCTAGAATCAAAAATGCAGGGGGACACCTGGGTGGCTCAGTTGTTCAGCATCTGCCTTCAGCTTGGGTCATGATCCCAGGGTCCAGGGATCGAGTCCCACATTGGGCTCCTTGCTCAGTGGGGAGCCTGCTTCTCCCTCTCCCACTCCCCCTGCTTGTGTTCCCTCTCTTACTGTGTCTCCTCTCTCCAGCAAATAAATAAATAAAATCTTTTTTTAAAAATGCAGGAAACAAATGTTGGTGAGGATGTGGAGAAATAAGAACCTTCATACACTGCTGGTGGGAATGTCAAATGGTGTGGCCACTCTGGAAGACAGTTTGGCAGGCCCTTCAAAAGTTAAATTTAGGATTACCCTGCAATGGTAGAGATGTAGCCACAACATACAACATTCACAGCAACATTATTTATAAAGGCCAAAAATTGGAAACAACCCAAATGCTTATCAGTGGATTAGGAAACAAGATGCACTCTCCATACAATATAATTTACTCAACCGGAGCAAGTGAAGAACTAATAAATGCTTTAACATGGCTGAATCTTAGAAGGATTACGCTCAATGAAAGAAACCAGACAAAAAAAGCATCCGGTAGGATCTCACTTATGTGAAATGTCCAGAGTAGCAAACCTGTTTGGCTTGGTGGCTGCCAGAGGTCAGGCAGAGGAGAGAACGGGGAGTGTCTGCTATCAGGTAGCGTGCTTTTGCGGGACAGAAAAGTTGAGGCCAAAAATGTCCCAAAATTATGATGTGGTGGTTGTACAACCCTGTGCACTTGATAAAAAACATCATACGCTTCAAATGTGTGAATTGTACGGTATGCGGATTTATCTCAATAAAGCTGTTAAAAAGCCATTACAGCAGATTAGTTACAGAGTGTGAAACTACTTTAACACTAACAGATGCATCTAGATTTATAGAACTCAACTTCAAATCTCCATTATCCAGTTATCAGGAGTTAAGTATTTTTAAAGAACAATCTACTGGCAGAAGACAGGCTATAAGAAAGCAAAGATGTTTGTGGGCCTAAGTAAACATATGTTTTTAAGTCAAATGTTTACAGGTACTTTAATCACAGAAGTTTTGTTTTTCAGATGAACCTCATATGTGGAAGTTTTTAGAATTCAGTTTAAAAATCAGTTCTTGGGACACCTGGTTGGCTCAGTGGGTTAAAGCCTCTGCCTTCGGCTTAGGTCATGATCCCAGGGTCCTGGGATCGAGCCCCGCATTGGGCTATCTGCTCAGCAGGGAGCCTGCTTCCTTCTCTCTCTCTGCCTGCCTCTCTGCCTCCTTGTGATCTGTCTGTCGAATAAATAAATAAAATCTTAAAAAAAAAATTCATTCTTAATTACAGAATTTCTAGTTATTACATACATAAACTGACTGAAGAATTCTCTCCTCATGTCCTGTTCTTTCATGAAGAGCCTCCTCTGGTGAAAAACTCAATGTGTAAGCCTTAAAAATTGAATTCTTACATTTATATACCAGTCTGTTAAAATAAGAAGGTTGCTTCCTGCAACACATCCCTCAACTTAATAAGCCCCCCTCTCCACAGTGACCTAATTAAATACTGCTTTAAATAGCAAAGCTCAGGACTCAAATTTCTGAATCCAAATTCTGCACAGAACATGGCCTCCATCCTTGATCAGAAAACCCTAAGGAATAAATACACGCGTGCACTCTGGCCCGGTCAGTGTGTAGCACACGGGAAGCAGGAGCCTGGGACCCTCAGACCTTCACCGGCTGCTGCTCTGCAGAGCCCAGGCAACAGACACCACGGCCAGATAGGTTTTCTTCCCCTGTGTTACCATCACCATCACGATGCGTTTAAGAGTAAAGCTCTTTGATTCAAAGTGTTACGGAAACATAGGAAATAAGACGGCATCATCGCTGGAGAGAAACCAATGTTGAAGAAAACCCACCAACACACCAAAATGCCATCGAGATTTGCCACTAACACCCGTTACACTGTGATACTGTGATGCCACCATGAAGCTCTGCTCTATGATCTCCTGAGACCTTCCAAACCACCTTCCTTGGCCTTTTTTTTTTTTTTTTTAAAGCGAGGCAGTTTGCCACAGGCAGCGCCTCATTTGGGTGCGTGTGCAGTCTTAGAAGCTTGACCACATGACATTCTCCTATGAATGGACCCTGAGAGCTTGTTTGAAGGTTCGAGCAGGGAAGCTCAGCTACTCATATACCCTTGACCGAAGAACAGTCCTCCTCTATCCGGGAAGGCCGTCACCTTTGACCGAGTGTGCGGCTTTGTTGGGGGACGCACACGGAGCGGTGAGGGAGGAGGGGGACACCTGCCTCGCCAGCCAGATCAGCTGAATCAACCCTGGTGATCAACAGGGTGACAGATGTCACAGCCAGATCGCCCTCACAATCTAACCTTTTTTTTTTTTTTTTTTTTTTTTTTTTAAAGTCCTTTTCCTTTCTAGGCAAACAGAGTACTTTTAAGTCCACAAAGAAAACTTCTTACACTGTTGGTAAGAATATAAAATGGATCAAACCTCCGACACTCAACATGCAAATAATCTCTAACGCAGGGAGTCCTTTCCCCTGAGCTAACCCTGCGGCCGCAGCACCCACAGAGGCGCAGGATTCCACTGCAGGGCGCTCCTGCCGAGGACAGACTGGAAACAACCCCAGCACCCATGAGCAGGGGCTCGTCTAACGGGTGAGCCACGTACCCATGCCAGTGACTACCATGTAGTCCTCTCGGAGGACGAGGTCCAGGCACAGGCATTCATAAACAATCTAAGATAGGATTTTAAGTGAAAGAAAGGTGTTTTGCAGGGTACAGCATAGTGTGCTGTGATATTTACAATAGAAAAAAGGGCTGAGGAAAATATGCCTATTTTCTCATACTCTTTAAATATAATTATATAAGACACATGAATACCATGACATGTGCCTACGTGCACGAACTGTTGCAGGAAGAATGCACTGGTGGTCTCCAGCTCAGCGAACTGGCCTGGGACGGGGGAGAAGACAGACTTCTTACTCTTCAGCATTATCACCCTTAATATTATTACTTGTCACTTTCACGATATGTCTGCATTATCTTAGTCGACTAAAAACGATTTTCAGCGGAACTCCGGTGGCTCCTTGAGCACGTACCCTCTGGAGTGGACGACTCCTTTCTGCGGCTAGATGGCGGGGCCAGCAGGCTCATGGCACTGGGCTGGTGCTCGGGTGACCGCACGATGGCGGACATGGCGATCTGCTGCCTCGCGGTGGCTGGCGTAGATGGGTGTGGATGGTCTGTGGCCTTCCGGTGGGCAGCTGGAGAGAGACCAGTCCAATGTCTTTTGGTTAGCTGGGCCACCAAGAGGCCAAAACCAAGCGGACTGCCCCTGGGCTATCTTTCGAGGACCCAAGACCAAAAGAACATGCATCATGCCGAACGGGCAATGCCAAGGACGCTGTGACTCGTTCAGACTTGGGACGTCTGGACTGAGAGCTTTCGGGCCACCAAGACAGATGCTGAACTAGTATGACCAATCTGCTTCGGGTGGGTCCTCTGCCTTTCCCCACAGACCCAGCATAGCGAGTGCCCCTACCTTCCTCCCGGGCAGACCGGAGCTCGATGCGGGTCTTCTGAAGGGCTTCCTCTAGCTCTGCGCAGCGAGCTTTCTCCTTCTCCAGAGCCACCTTCAGCTCATTGTACTGCAGAGGAACCTGTGTGGGCAAAGCAGGGTCCTCTTTCCGTCGACTAAATAAACCCTAGCAATGGAAACAGAGATATCTCCTAACTCCTGGAAACTGGCACTTGAAACTAGCTAAAGGAACTCTGACTCAAGAGGAGCAAACCACGAAAGCCAGGAGCATACTCACTGTAAGCGGATTTAGTAAAAATGGCATGTGAAGGGGGGAAAGGGGAGACTGAGCCACAGCCCATTCCAGCCGGCTGGAAAAAAATAGGGTTTCGCAAATTTTCAACAAGAGGGCTCAAGATGCTTGAACTGCCACCACCTCTTCCTTTAGCATTCCCAAGAAGGAGAGCCATTTCCTGAGTCTTTACCCTCAAAAAATGGAAGTGGAGGATGGAGTCAGGAGGGATGGTTCGGAAATCACTCTTGCTCCGCGTTTGTCTCATGATGCTTAGTTACAAGACACAGAGATGAGGGTTTAAAAAAAAAAATTTTTTTTTTAAAAAGGAGACCAAAAACCTGACTAGTAAAGTGACATCAAAACAAGGGGCCTACTCAAAAATTAAAACAACAACAACAACAACAATGCAAATGGAAAACACATACTGGACACGGAGGGAAAAAAAGGAAAACACAGGGAATAATGGGACTGAAAAAAACCAGAAATCAATGGAAACACCCTAACTACAGTACATGACACAGTCAGATAACAATCGGCTGTTAAAATAAAAAAAGATTCAATATCATAAAAGAAGATTAAATATCGTCAGCATAACAAGCAGAAACACGGCAAAGAACACGGCAAAGAACATCCCTTCCCGGCAGCCCCCAGAGGAGGACACTGCTTCTGAAGGCTGTCCTCGCCCCTCATAGTGCAAACAGCGCTGGCCCCACGGGCCCCAACTGCCTACCCCAGCCCCCTTTCACGTAATCCAAGTCAGAGGGGGGCTGCCGCTGCTCCTCTGGGGCAGGAATGCCTTTGGAAGCAAACTGCAAGCTGCTTAGAGACCTTTTCCAGCTGAGAACACCTAGCCAAACCTCCTGGGGTTGGGGGCAGGGGGGCTCGCTGGTTTAGGGAAGTATGTTTTGGGTGTAGTAAAAATCTTCCCAGGTGCATCTACATAGAACCCTGTCCACAGTTGGATTTTTTTAAATTTTCTTTTTGGTCACAGTTTTTCATTTGTTTGTTTATCACAATTTTAAAGGGATGGAGCGGCCCTCAGTGGAGGGCCTAGCTATCCAGTCAGGCACTGTAGGCAAGGCACCTCAACTCCCTGGCTCCCGGTGTCACACAGGCCTTTGTCAATCAAAAGGACTGGGCTGGGTAATTTTGAGTCTTTTCTAGAGCCCTGTACCTGTGCCCTAAGAATCCTTCAACAGAACTGAGGACCCCCCTCTCTCTCTGTCAAATGCCGAATCCATGTCCTGTAATCTCTATAGTCCTGTACCTGTGACCTGCTAATCTTTCTGGAATCTTGTACAATGACCTCCATATAAACCTTTCTCTGTGCTGCCCACCCTCCCACATCCCAGCTGCTTAGGAAATCAGATACAGGCACTATAATTTTAAAGGCCATGAACACAGAGCAGTGTGTTACAGTCTTGATTAATGACATCCCTTCTGTAAGGACTGTTCTATCTCAAAACCTCTTTTCAACCCAGTATAAAACAAGAAAATGTGCGTTTTGTTTTCTTTGATGTTTCTCCAATTATCTATCACAGTGGTATTTAATGAATCACAATGGCTGAGCAAAAACTCTCCACTTTTCAAACACGAGGACCCACCTTTTTCTTCTTAGCGGGCTGGTCCATTTTGGCTTGCAGAAAGTCAATGAGTTTGGTTTGTTGAGAAATAGTACCTTCCATTTTCACCTTTTCGTGAGAATAGAGAACCTAAAAATTCATAAAAACAAAAATAAGCTCAGCCCTCGAAAGAAAGATGCTTTTAAATTTGGTACTTAAGGGGCGCCTGGGTGGCTCAGTGGGTTAAGCCTCTGCCTTCAGCTCAGGTCATGATCTCGGGGTCCTGGGATCAAGCCCCACTTCAGGCTCTCTGCTCAGTGGGGAGCCTGCTTCCCCCACCCCACCCTGCTCTCTGCCTGCCTCTCTGCCTACTTGTGATCTCTCTGTCAAATAAATAAACTAAAACTTAAAAAAAAATTAAAAAATAAAAATAAACAAATAAATTTGGCACTTTAAGAAAATAAAAAAACTAAGTCACAAGGATACTAGCTTATGAAAATTCAACACAGACCACACTGGGCCAATATTTACTTACTCACTCCTTTTCTTATGGCCAAAAACAAAATTTAAAAAAGGACTGATAGATGGATATGCATACGGGGGAAAAAAAAAGTCAGGGGTTAATATTAGAATCTCAGAGCTGGTATTACAGGTATGCTCTAACTTCTCTGAAGGTATGGAAATTTTCATAATGAAATGTGGGGAAAAACACGCAGTATAAAGAGATCACTCTGATCATTTCACCAGGTGGCTTTCGGCCATGACGCTTTGCATCCGCAGACAATTTCTAAGTAAATTCCCTCTGCCGGTTCTCACCTGAATGTTTTCTAGCTGGTATTCCAGATCGCTCCTTTCCGTCTTCAGCAGATCCGCCCGGTCCAGAGCTTCTTGCAGCCCTTGAGTCAGACGGAAGATGTGGCTCTTCTGCATGTCCATCTGCTGCTGTAATTTGGCTTGCTAGTGGGGGGAAAGGCCAGAGTCTCGATACCACGGACAATACAACTCATGTCCCCACTGTTCTTGTCATCAAACTAATCGCAGGCTTGGCGCCAAATTTCGGCTTCTGAAATCATCTCGTTCCAGAATTGCCGACTGTTTTCTGTCCCCGACAGACGTGTGGCACAGTTAAAAAGAATGTGCCCCAAATCTTGGATGGCCAGCAAGTCACAGGATCCCCACTGTAAGAGGAAGACCAGGCCGCCGTGCCCGCCTTTCCATTCGGTTACAGTTAAGGACACGTGGCCCATCTGAGTTGACATCAAAGATGCTGTGAATTACTGCCATGACAGCTAAGCTCCAGTCTGCCTTAGCTTTGCTTTGTAAGGTCTCAGATGCTATTCTGAGAGATCGCTTTGTTCAGGCAGTGTGGATGTGCAAAGGGGAATCATGTCACCTCTCATTTTAAGGAGTACCTCCTCAGGGTGAGGGACCCCCAACCAGGACACAAATAGCCACAATCACAGGAGATGCTTCTGCAGTATGGGGAGGAAGAGGAAGAGCCCAGATTCAGCACAAGAATCAGTAAAAAACCCAGGGGGCCGGTGGAGGCAGGGGGGATCACTTCAGTGTTTTGGAAATAGTTCTGTGCTGAAAATCTCTCCGATTTTTATAATGGAAGTCAACCAGAAAATAAGGCAGGCTATAAAGATGCTGGTTTTATGGCTCTCTTTCCTAAAAATGCTTCTGTTTCTAAAAAAGCAGGAGAGAGCAGCTACCCTGATGAGACACCACCTGATGTCATCTGACCCTGGGGTGACAATCTAACCACTGTGTAGGTGGCCCTATTACCCCCTCCCGTGGTGGCCTAGAATCTCTGCAGACTCTAGGACAGAGCTCCCCAGGAGAGTAAACACGGCCATGGGCATTTTCCAACAGGCCACAGCAAATCTTCATGTCCTCAGTCGTAGAAGGCCAAAGGCCACCAACAACTTCAGACTTGGTGACCCTCTTCATTCCATTCGCTTCCTTCAACCTATGTTTGTTTTTTTTTTTTTCTCTTTCCATCTCTACTCCTCAATGGCCCTTCCTCTTGAGGGGAAGCGGATTCCTTGAGGCATCACAGTGTGGTGGGATGAATGTGCGCTTTGGAATGCTACAGATGCTAGTATGAATGAGGACTCTAACATGTACCAGTCATAGGACCATAGGGCAACTCATATTGGCTCTAGAAGCCTTGGTGTCTTCATCTGAAAGTGGGTATAATGACCCCCCCCACCCTGGCGACTGGGCGATGTACTGAGCGCCAGTGCCCAGTGTACCATAGATGCTAAAATCAAGGCATTTTAGTAATCTTTCTCTCTTCCATTCCCTCCATCCGGTTCAGACTCCCCTCTCCCTACCCCACTGGCTTCCCTGTGCAGACCTCCTCCACCAGCCTCCCCTCATCAGTCCTCCATAAAGCAAGAGATACTGTCATCAACCAGAGACCACCTGGCCTATATACCAACCTGGAATTTCTGACTCAAACCACAGAAACTCCTAAAATATTGTGGGGGGGGAGGGGAGCAGAGAAAACAGCTAAAATTACCTCTTAAAGGGAGCTATCAGTCCCCTACAGCGCAAGTGATTTCCGCAAATTACCCTCTTTAGTTTCTTCCCACTATTTTAGGACAACATTAATTACTAGGCAGGAAGCAGAGAAACAGGAGCTGGGGACAAGAATTGGTTTGGGGACAGCCGGGCCCAAAATATTTCTCTAGAACAAATGCATCAACTGTCCGTTAGCTTTCCAAGAAACAGGCTGCTTATTTACTATAATAAAAAACAAGTAAGAGTGGCAGGTTGGTGCTCAGCGGAACATTTTTTCAAAACCGTTTACCTGCTTCCCAGAGAGGAGCAAATGGGGGCTATTCACGGGTCAGGGTCCGACCGGAAGGAGAGGCTTAGCTCTGTGCTTCCATCTGTCCTACAGCCTCACAAGGGGGACAGGAGACTGGCAGGACGCACGGAGGAGCTGGACCCCAGAACCAGAGCACCAGACAGCCCTGGTGGCTGAAAGGATGGATCAAAACCAACTAGAGAAAGTTCAAAAGGGCAGTATTTTTAAAAACACTGACTGATAGGGGAGCCGGGGTGGCTTCGTCAGTGGTGAAGCATCTGCCTTCAGCTCAGGTTATGATCCCGGTGGCCTGGGATCCAGCCCAGTGTGTGTTGGGCTCCCTATTCAGTGGGGAGTCTGTTTCTCCCTCTGCCTCTGCTCCTCCCCGCCCTGCTCATGATCGCTCTCAAATAAATAAAATCTTAAAAAACAAAAAACCAAAAAAACAAAACATTGACTGATAAACATAGAATATAAAGATGTTTATTCAAAAAAAACCCCAAACCTATGGGACAGTCAGTGGGTATCAATGATGCAACAAAGGTACCCAAAGAGCCCAGGGTAATTGGCAGAGGTTTACAGAGCTTGGAATGGAGCTGGAGATGTCCCACAGTACTCCATGTTGTTCAGACCATGCGGACTTCTAGAAAGTCTCTTTGGAAAGATAAATCTATCAGAAAAGAACATTTCAAACTTGGAGGGACTTGAAATGTTTCTCTTAGGAAAGGCAGGGCAGTCTGGAGTGGGAGAGCGACTTAGATATCTAAGTGACCATCACAGAGATAAAAGAAGTGGTTTTCTCATAGAACTGTCACATAGGAGCCAATTCATGGAAAGTATGCAGAAGGGCACCGGGCACATAGCAGTTGTTAAGGAAACATTATTTTTTAAATTATCCATTAAGTAATTTGATCACTAATCAGCATTAATCTCTTTATTTTGGTTGGAAATATCAGACTGCTCTATTTTCAAATGTTTCAATGAAATAGAACCAGTGGCTGAAAGTTACAAGCTTTAGTTCAAAATGAGACAGGACTTCCTGAGAATTAAATTTACTGGAAAAAGTGGGTTGGCATATCCAAAAACACTGTGCACTCAGGCCGAGGTCCAACCAGGAGCCCTGGTGGGGAATGTTGGGGAAGGGATTCTCTCTGCCTTAAACAGGTTAATTTGATCAGAATTAGCAAATGGATTTTCATCTTTGTCATTACTTCTGATGGACTGATAGCAGCTGTCAAGTGCCATGTCAAAAAAGGTTCTGAAGCCATTTTGGGCCCAAGAGGAAAGATTTAGAAGAAATGTCCATTAGCAAAATCTGCCAGGGGCAGGGATGAAGAGGACGATGGAACAAGGGCTGGAATTTGGGTTGCATGACATAAAAAACTCTTCCCCATTCTGAGGCCGAGATGCTGGCCCCCTTTACAGGTCTCTGTACCTCATGAAGAGGATACTTGGGTTAACTGAAGAAAGAAGAAAGTTGAGCAAATACAAAATGGGAAGAGAGACAAACAAGAAACAGACTCTTTATCTATGGAGAACAAACTGATGGCTACCAGAGGGGAGGTGAGTGAGAGGATGGGAGAAATGGGGGATGGGGATTAAAGAGGACACTTATCAGATCACACACACACACACACACACACACACACACCCCAATATCTCTTGATTTCAAGATGCGTTATAATCAGATGGTCTGGTAACAGAACAAGGAGAGACATGTAGATGACTCTATAACAAGAAAAGTTAACGAGGAGGGCACCTGGGTTAACCCATTGCCTTCGGCTCAGGTCATGATCCCTGAGTCCTGGGATCGAATCCCATATCGGGCTTCCCCTGCTCTGCAGGGAGCCTGCTTCTCCTCTCCCTCTGCCTCTCCCCCTGCTCGTGCTCTTTTTCTCTCTGTCAAATAAATAAAATCTTAAAAAAAAAGAAAGAAAATTTAATGAGGAAAAGAATCTTTAACAAATGGTACTGGACTAACAGGATAATTCTATGGAAAACAGTGAACCTGTCCTCTCATACCATACATAAAAATTAACTCAAAATACTTCCCAGATCTCCATATGAAAGCTAAAACTATAAAACTTCTAGGAGTACAGAGAGAAGAAAGTATCTTCAACTTTAGGGTAAGCATAGATTTCTTAACTAGGACACAGAAAACAAACCATTTTTAAAAACTGATAAATCTGACTTCATAAAAATTAAGAACATTTGCACTTTGAAAGATACTGTTTTAAAAGACAAAGCAAGCTACAGACTGGGTGAAAGATTTACCATCCATATATCTGGCAAAGAGTTAGTATCAAAAAATCTTTGGGGTGCCTGGGTGGCTCAGTGTGTTAAAGCCTCTGCCTTCGGCTCAGGTCATGATCCCAGGGTCGTGGGATCAAGCCCCACATCGGGTTCACTGCTCCACGGGGAGCCTGCTTCCCCTCCTTCTCTCTCTGTCTACCTCTCTGCCTACTTGTGATCTCTGTCTGTCAAATAAATAAATAAAATCTTTATTAAAAATAAATAAGGGGCACCCAGGTGGCTCAGTAGGTTAGAGCCTCTGCCCTCGGCTTGGGTCATGATCCCAGGGACCTGGGATTGAGCCCCGCTATTGGCTCTCTGCTTGGCAGGAAGCCTGCTTCCTCTTCTCTCTCCGCCTGCCTCTCTGCCTACTTGTGATCTCTGTCTGTCAAATAAATAAATAAAATCTTTAAATAAATAAATAAATAAAAATCTTTAACAACTTTACTCAGAAGTAATTACCCAAAAGATCTGAACTTACACTTCCCAAAAGAAGATATATGAATGATAAAGACATGAAAAGATACTTATCATCTTTCATTATTTAAAAAATGCAAATTAAAACCACAATGTGATATTGTAATTGATACACTAGAAAGACTAAACAATGCCAAGCATTACAGTTTGGAACTGCTGTTGGGCATGCAAACTGAAACAACCACTTCGTTATCAACCTATACGTGGGATCCAGCAATGCTCCTTCTAGAGGAATAAAAACATATCTACAGAAAGATTTGCCTACAAGTTTTCACAGCAGATTTATGTATAATAACTAAACACTGGAAACTATTCAAAGGATCATCAACAAGGGGCGGATAAATTATGGTATACCCATACAATGAATTACTGCTTAGTAATAAAAAGCAATGAACTGCTAGTGCATTCACCAACACAGACAAATCCCAAAAGACATGCTCAACTAAACCAAAGAATTGAAGAGCGCTTGGGTGGCTCAGTGAGTTAAGCGTCTGACTCTTGGTTTCAGCTCAGGTCATAAGCTCAGGGTCACAAAATGGAGCCCCAAGTTGGGCTCCAACCTCAATGGGGAGTCTGCTTGAGATTCTCTCTCTCTGTATCCCCTTGCCCCTACCCCACTCACACATACTCTCTTTCTAAAATAATCTTTAAAAATTAAAAAAAAAAAAATAAAGAATTCAGATACAAGGAGTATATATAGTATGACTCCACTTCTAGGAAATTCTAGAAAAGAAAAGCTATCAGTAGTGACAAAGATCAAGCAGATCTGTGGGTTCCTGGAGCCAGGGTTAGAAGGTATTGACTAGAAGAGGCATAGGGAAATTTTTGGATGATGAAAATGTTTTATATTTTCACTGTGTTGATGATTAATCAGGTGTCTCCACTTTAAAAAAAAAAAAGTATCAAAAAAAAAAAAGAACACTCAGTTTAAGCCCTTGGTCACATGGTTATAAAGTGCAGAGCAGGCCCAGGGGTCCTAGCCACATCCTGAACGATGAATATCATTCTTTGTTTCGTAATGGTTTCAACTGTCAGTGAAATCTGCCGCAAACTCAGTGTCAGCCAGATGTCTGTGCTCAAAACTCTATCTGCGAGGTACAGACTGGGAAGCTGGAAATGTTCTCGTGTCGTTTGGAAGTGAGAAGGAGGGGACTGAATCAGGATCCCAGCCTGCTATTCCAAGACTTGTCACTGAGTCACCATGTAACCTTGGACCAAAGTGTCGAGCTGTCAGAACCAATTCTCTTCCTTCGGAAGGAAAGTAGGACCAGGCAACATCACTGATTATTTCTGTTCTGTTTCCAGCATGTGCCTAAGTGGGGGCGTTTGTCTACTCATTCCAGATAAAAGACCATCGTTCTTTACTCGGCCACCAGGTAGATCTTTAAATTTTTATGACAGCGTTCTTATCCCTGCCTTTGGTGAACTTCCCTGTGTGTATATGATTAATTTTGTTGTAGAATCTTTGTTGTGGTACAATATACATAAAATTTACCATTTTAACCATTTTTAAGTGGACAGTTGCTCAGCACCAAGGACATGTTCGGTGTTAGGCAACCGTCACCGTCATCCATCTCCAGAACTCTCCCAAACTCCCACCCATTTTTTTTACAGTCTCATTCTGTAAAATATTTCATACGCACCTGCGAAATTTTCACCACATTTTTCAAAGTTAATAGCTTAGCAATGTTATTTCTATCAGCAGGGTCCTTCGGGAGGCATCATATAATAAAACCTCAAGTAACCAGAAAAGGCGACCTGGTTAACTGAACTATCAGGTTCACTATGGGCTAAAGAGAACACTCTTGGAGTCCTGTTTCTCATTAAATGTCTTTAGAAAGTATATTTGTCCTGGTTGGTCAGTTCTAATGAACAAAGCAGAATCATTAGTGATTCAATATATAAGGGAGGGCTTTGGCTGGGAGTGGGAAGTAGTTATCAACTTAAACAGAGACTTTCAGATTTCTGCTAAAAGGTCCAGGAAATAATACAAGGGATGGGTTCAGGAGCTTTCCATTCTATGTCTCAAACGCAGGGCCTAACTTTTTTTAACTGAATTAAATGGATGATCAAAAGTCTTCATGACATTTAGTACATAGCATAAATCTGGCCAAGTCCCTGCCCTGTGCATGAAGCCAATGTGCACAGATGTTTATTAGCCCGAAAACCAAATACACTTTAGATATTAACTCTAAAAGCACAATTTCACTCAGTATTCAGTCACCCGTCTATTTAACAAACTTCCATTTGGCACATACTCATTGGTGCTCAACATTCTTTTAAGCACCACGTGAGTGGATGCAAGTGACAAAGATCTTTTGGCCTTTGTGACACGTTCTTTGAACATGGTAAATGCCTTCAGAAAAGTATTACGTGACCACTTTACTCTTTCTTGAAAACTCAAACTTCAAAACAATGATGTCTGATCTGGATCTGACCACTTAACACATCAATTTTCACCTTCAGAATTCCACTTGGCCCGGTTTCTCAGGTGTCACAGACTCACCTCTTCCAGAAGCCTCTGTTTGAGCTCCCGTTCAGTCTCCAGTTTCTGCTGTAAACTGCGGGCGTTCATTTCAAGCATGGCATGTTTCTTCTCCAGGTCATTGAGCTGGGCATTTGGAAAAATTGGCCATAATATTATATTTAGGAATGTCAATGCTGATGACTTTTGCAAATACCCCCAAATTTTCACATGTAAAGAATCAGGTTCTGAAAATCAGAGTATAAATATTGTTTTCTAGGAGTGCCTGGGTGGCTCAGTTGCTTAAGTGCCTGCCTTTGGCTCACGTCATGATCTCAGGGTCTTGGGATTGGGCCCCATGTTCAACAAGGAGTCTGCTTCTCCCTCTCCTGCTGCCTCTGCCCCTCCCCGACTCATGCTGATTCTCACATGCCCATGCTCTCTCTCTCTTGAATAGATAAAATCTTTCAAAAAATAAGTGAATGAATAAATAAATATTGTTTTCTAAAAGTATAACACAAAGGTCCATGTCACAGCTAAGCCTTATATGGGGATAGGGTTATTTCTAAGGCACGGGTCACATAAAGAGCTATGACAAGTTCTAAGACAAGGATGATCACTTTGACTGAAATTAATTAAGTAATCAAATGCTGAATGCTTACTATTTGCACAGCATGATATCAGGGCTCTTAAGGATGAAAAAATGGACAAACTCTCTTAAGAATCTTACATAAAGTTCAAAGGCAGAGAGCAGCCCATAACTAGACATGTACACAAAAAAGGATTGCTTTGTCATGTAATATTTTTGATAAAAGGGGTATGGAGAAGAGAAAGTCTTCCTGAATTACCAGTTGTCTAGAAGAGATTACATCAATATCTGGAGTCCAGTTTGTTTTTTATTTAAAGTGAGTTCTGCACCCAGCGTGGAACCCAACTTGGGGCCTGAACTTACAACTCTGAGATCAAGACCTAAGCTGAGATCAAGAGCTGGACACTTAACCGAATGAGCTACCCAGGCACCCCAATATCTGGAATCTTAAAGGATGGGCAGAACTTTGCTATGGATACTCTAAGAACAATCAAATAGAAAAAAATATTCAAGTTCAATCACAAAAGTGTTCCTTTACCTCTAAATAATATACTAATTTCGTAACGGGTTAAAAAAGAAAAAAGTAAGCCAGTATCAAGGAACTCCAGAGTGTTCCTGAGTGGCAAGCTGTAGCCTTGAATCCAATAATTTTATTCCTGTGAAATTTTATTTTTGTAAGAAAATAATGATGGGTATCCATAAAGATTTATAACACCACAACAGAAAATTGAAAGAAGCTCAAAGTTCCAACACAAGTAGAATGATTAAATGATTAAATAGATATTTCTGTGTTGTTGAGGTTTTTTTTAGAACTACACATTCAAAACACTGATCAGTCAGTAACTGAGGAAAAGCCCCTAGTTCTATGGTGTTTTCTTTTTGAAGCTATAAATTTGTTTACATAATAAGAATCTATATTTATTCTGATAGATCAGTGGTGGATTGCCAGTCATCTTTTCCTTTATTTCTCTCAGGTTTCTAGATCTATCACAATGACCCCAAATAGTTACTTTTAAAATCATGAAATAACAAAGAGTTACACAAAATACGAAATTCAGATTCTTGCTTTATTTTATGCGTGTGTTTGTGAAAAAGCATGTGTGTGTGTAAGCCTGGGTCTATACATGAAATTTCTTTGATCTGCATTCTTGTTATCGGGAACACTGGAGCATCTATTTGAAATCTCTTTCAAGACTTAGATAAACCTCCAGAACACGGCACGTGCCTATTTCCAAAGTAGAATACTGAGGACTCACATGGTCATCAGGACTCACCCTGGCCTCGGAACAGAGAGAGGCCAGGCTGCCCACTGTGGCAGCAACGGAAGGAGCATTAGTCCTTGCCACTGAGCACTTCCCAAGAACACTCAACATTAAGGCCTGCGACCAACCCAGAGATTAAATCTCAAATCAGGTGCCAGAAAATGAGAAAGCAGTGTGGCCAGATCAGAATCCAGACCTCAGGGGCCCGGATAGTCACCTACAGACTGTGACACACCAGTCCCCACCACGCCTCCCACACTCTTGCCAACCCAGGAGGCCCATATGGAGCCTGACCCTGCGATTTGACAGGACAGAGTAAATGTGCATTCGTGAAATATGCAGACCGTGGATTGCACCTGTCCATGGGTCAACTATGCCTTCTAAAAGAGGGAGTTAGAGGCAACTGGGTGGCTCAGTGGATTAAAGCCTCTGCCTTCAGCTCGGGTCATGATCCCAGGGTCCTGGGATCGAGCCCCACGTCGGGCTCCCTGCTCAGCGGGAGTCTGCTTCCTCCTCTCTCTCTGCCTGTCTGTCTACTTGTGATCTCTGTCTGTCAAATAAATAAATAAAATCTTTAAAAAATAAAAAATAAATAAATATAAGATGGAGATGCCCTCCTAAAAGCAGAAGGGATGGGCGCTGACCTTGTCGGAGAGGCTCTCAGCCTTCAGCTTCTGCTCCTTGAGGGCCTGCTGCAGAGCGAGGATCTCAGCCTTGTGCTCCTTCACGGCCAGCTCCACCACCTGGCGGGACTCGGTGATCCGCTGGTCGGCCCGCGCCCTGCCAGGAGAGCACAGGCCCATTTCAGAAGCCCCCCAGTCACCAGTCCAGAAGGAGGAAGTGAGCCCATCTCTGATCTCGATAAGCAACCGAACAGGTTACCGGCTGGAGAGAGGCCCAACCCAGATTCTCAGTTCCAAATTATGACTTACTTTCTGACTGCTTACAGAGCGAAGATTTGACCCACTTTAGACCTTGGGTAAAAATACTCTTAATAGTTAAAGTTCCTATGAGTACTCACTTGGAAAGGCTGAAGGGGAAAAGGCAATTTTCCAAAAACAACTGGACTGAATGGGATGTCGCTAGACTGTCAGAACCTCCCCTGGGAGCAGAATGGAACGAGGTCCTCCGAGGAACCACAGGAAAACTCAATCAAAGAAACGTTTCCTCTCCTTAAAGTCTGAGCAATAAGTTATATGTTTGGGGTGCTCATTAGGAAACTGAAACTCGAATCTGATGAACGTATCTATAAATAAGGTTAGAAAATAGAAAAAACAAGAACTAAGCTAGAAGAATTGCTGCCATTCCCCATTTAAGTGTTGTGTTTTGGTCCTTCCATACCTGGGCTTATACAGTCTCCTGTACTGGCCCGCGCTCTCCTCCCCTACCTCCCCTACCTCCCCTCCCCTGCAAACCCAAATCTTACTCAGCCTTTAAGGATGAACTCAAAAGACCACATTCTCCCTAAAACCTTGCTCAACTTCTCCTCTTGCAAGGAAGCTCTCCTTGTTCTAGATCCAAAGCATAAACGTACTCCTCTCCTGGCACACCCCACTCTCTATTTGAGGTGGTAAATACCCGAATGCATAATTCATCTTCTCCATGAGACTTGCCTCTTGAGCAGAAGAATTAAGAATTATATTTTACTCATCTCGGTATCCCACGTAACACCAAAATAGAGGGGCGGGAGGGTGGGGGGAGAGAAGAAAAGCCAAGATCTTTCACAACTGTCCCTGAAAGTACACATGAAATGTCTTTCTAAGCACAGCCCATAATTATACCTTCCATGTGAAATGCGTGTTTCTTGATGCTGAAGTCAGCTTCCGACCCTCAAATTGGTCTCTGAGGGATTCTAGAAACAGCACGGAGAGGAGCTGCACTTGAGGGCAGAAGGGATGGGGTCTGCGTGAAAGCGACTGGAATATACCATGAAGGCTCCGGGGAAAGAGGAACAGGAGGTCTTAAACCCGCAGGCCGTCACCTGGGCAAATACCGCGCGGGAGGATATCCAAAATATGAGTAGGTCTACCGGTGTCTCTCGAAGTGGAAAGAGTCTCATCTTTTGCCTCCAATCTTTTCTAGTGTAAGTGACTTAGCACACATTAAACATCCAACACATTTGGCTGAGTCTACCGTACTGTGGTCAAGTCGATGTGGGAAATGCCAAAATGAGTCCGATGCTATCCAACTAAATGTTTTGTGAGAGACGTTTCCAGGCATAGTTCATCTCAGTTAAGGAGATCAGAGGATCCCAGGAAGGTCAGTCTCAGAGGAAGGTGATATGAGTGAGGTTAAGAGGGAAGGATACAATTCATTTGTGCACACATGAAGTCATGAGCTAACTCCTGCGTGCACAGTGGAAAATGAGACCTATTCTTCAAGACCATTTATTTCTATCTGCTGGTAAACTGTCATAATAGACCCATTTTGTTAGAACCAAACACTCTGCAGCTGTAAAGCTGTCATAACCAATCTTCCCGTCGGCCATGTCTGCAGTGTGAAAGGCACCCCCCAGGGGTAGGAAGTATGTGACCTGCACTATCATGGCCCCAGTAGGAAGAGGATTCTGACTCGAAATGAAAATGGGAAAGCAGAGGAAAGATCCTGCTTGAACTTATTATTTCCTACTACGAAAGAAAAAAGCTCAACTGTTCTTGTAGAGAAGTTGTTCTTAACCAAGGCTAATGCTGCCCCCTTGGGACATCAGACAATGTCTGGAGACATATTTGGTGCCACACTGTGAGGGAGGGGTTGTTACTGGTATCTGGTGGGTAAAAGCAGGGATGAGGCTCACATTTTTACGAGGCACACGACGGCCCTCACAATAAGGGATTATCTAGCCCAAACCATCAGTAGTGACGAGGTTGAGAAACCCTGGTCTAGACAGGTGACTAGCTTTACACAGGACCGGGTTTAGAATGGAGATGGTCTTGCTACATGGTCACAATGATAACAAACGCAAGATAAGAGTTTCTGCTAAGGAAGCACTGAGCTATTTGCCCTGCTGACTCCCAGGCCTCCACATGGGGTAAAAGGACACCAGCTTTCAACATAGAATCCAAGGGACACTGGCCATACTTCCAACTAGGATGACGACCCACCGTGGTTTGCCCAAGAGTCTCCCAGCTTTAGCACTGAAAGTCTTGTATGCTAGAAACTTCTCTCAGTCCTGGGCAAGCTGGGACTCTTGGTCACCCTGTTCCTAATGCTCAGGTGATCCCACAAATGACTTTCTACAAATAGGTAGTCCCACCTGCTTTGCTTTTCGGTGTCCAGCATCCTCTGTAACTCTCGAACCCGACACTCAAACTGGGACTTCTCGTCGCCAAGGACGCTCCTCCACGCCTCCCACTGCCGCTCTTTTTCCAGCAGCTCATCGTTCAGAGCTTCCAGGTCCATGACCTGTTCTTCCAGCATTGTGCAAGTGGTCTTCAGAGCCTCCATCGTCTGCAAATCAGTACCACTGAGTTGTGCCTTGTATCAAATGAGGATTTCCTGGATGTTACTTTTGTTGGATCAGTGTCAGCAAAGTACAAGTTTCTAACTACAGTCTGAAACACAGTTTCTATAGACCCAGGGGACCAAACAGGATTGGATAAAGGGCCATTTCTTCCACCATCTTGAAGAAAGAACCCAAAGCAAGCCAAGGGGGAAGAGACTATGCTTAAAAGTAAAGGGACTCGCACTAGGCTCCCAGAACATTCTATTTTATTTTTACTTTTTTAAAAATCCAAATGAAGAGGACAACACACTTCTAAAAGCTACTTTTTCCAAACCCCCAAGCCCTCAAAACAGACATGGTGATGAAAAAGAGCCCATTTAATAGACAAGGCTCAGTCTCGGATCCCTTGGGAGAGGTATACCAGGTGCCCGCTCTAACAGGATCCAAGTGTGCCAGGGATCCCTGACACTGCTTACTGCCCTTACTTGCTTCTGGCTGGTGAGCTGCATCTCCCTCTCCGTGATCTCACGGCGAAGATGATCCACTTCGCTACGGAGCTGTGCTATCTCATCGTTGGCGCCGGAAGCCTCGTCAAGTTGTTTGGACAAGTAGAAATTTTGGTTGTTGAGCTCAGCATTGTCCTCGGTGAGCTGGTTTAGCTGTTCCTCCAGGTCTGTGATTACCTAAAGAGGAAAGGAACCCAGTTCTGCATCGAGCAAGTCCATTTGAAATGGGAACTGCTACTAGAGCCATTGATTTTAGAACCTACGTGACACTAGCAATGCACGTGCCACTTCCGTTGGCTCAGCCAACCCCGGCTGCCAAAGCCAAGCTCCCATGCCCGCCCACTTAGCACTACCACACATATGCTGTGGCGGAAAAAGAAAAGTCTCTGATTCTTTCTCACTCAGGAACCATCTGGAAGACATGGCAAAAGCAGATCAGTCAAAAGTGACTGTCATATGGAAGTGGCAACTTGAAATGAGATCAAGTTAATGGACGATAATATAATGTGGAAAATGCAAGCCAAGGACAGGCGTCTAAGAGAGTAGCATCGCAATCAGCTAATTAAACAGACGGCACCATCCACAGGACATTAGAACCGGAGATAGTCTTAGAAAGCAAAATGAAGTTCTTATCGAGGAGGACTGACTGAGAAGGACACTGAGAGTTATTTTAATACCTCGGCAATAAATTTAATTTCATGCAACAAAAGGGAAAAATTTAAAGGAAGCTCAGAATAATCCTGAAAACATTGTACCATGGCATCACTTTAATGGTTTTTATTATACAGTTAGCTATCAAAAAATGGGAAGGCATGTATATGAAATTGTCATTTTATTGAGAGATTTAATCTGGCTTTGCTAAATTATTTCCCTGCTCAATGGCAGAATGACTTTGATTTCAGTGCATTTAGCTTCCCTATTCTCTTTTCCAAGGTTCAGTATCAGACTTGCAGAGAGCTATTGTATGTAAGACTTTTGAAGTTTAAGGGCAATTTTCTAATAATAGTTGGAATGAGGCACACAGGCAGTAAATTAAATTTTATGTAACAAAAAGAAATAAATTAAAAGGAAGTGCCTTGAAGCCTACAGTTTATTAATTGTTTCCAATTTCCAAACCTAGAGTATACTTAGTTTAAGAAGTGTTGCCACTCTTTCCATGACTAATTCCCTATTTTAACCCCCTTTGATTATCAATTTTAAAAAAATCTTCCCAGGCACATAGAATTAAAGAGCATCAATTAAGGACACTTGTGCAATGTGGTTCAGAAAACAGAGCTTTTCATTTTGTTAACTGAGCTGATAAGCTTTTAATGTAGTTAAGTCGTCTAGGAATCTGTATTTTAATGTTAAAAGCCCTGTTAACTCCTAATGTATTGGTTTGAGGTACACCCTTGATTACAAGATGGGGAATGAAGGTTATCTGGTTGGGTCCTTGGCTAGGACTCCTTCTTTATCATGGAAAATGGGGGAGAAAAACTCTAAGTTTGTCATTCCTAGTGGGTAGCTATGGCTCAAAGGGATCCTTGGATCACCCTTTGGGTGACATGGTTAAATCTCCTAAAAGCAGAAACAAGGAATAAACGATGCCCGATAGTTCAACTGGTCTCCATCTTATATGTAATAAAGCCATTCCTTAAGATCGTTTTCATGCTGGACTGTAAATGCCTCCATTTAACTATTATGCTTCCTTCTAATGTCCCTGCCTGTCCCCGACCAAAAAAAACAGAGGCAAGCTGGCCTTGGAGCTTGGAGTCTGAAGCCCTAAATCCTGAACTTTGCAGGGGGCTGGGGTCTTCATTTGTGGTATGGAGGTAAATACTGTATTTACTACCTCCTCTGTTTCTTTCTTTCTTTCTTTTTTTTTTTTTTTAATGTTTTGAATGTTCTTTCATACTGCTCTACTTTAATGTAGACTGTGGAATACAAGGATACAAGGGATAAAAAATTAATGACCAAGACAATGTTTCATTTTAAAAATTATCATGGTGCCTCTTGCAGAGCAAAGAGACTACAGAAAATCTGCTCACATAATATACATGTGGCCAAAACAATTTACTCGCCACTCGAAGATATACCTGAGCCTTTGGGTTCTCACTCCCATTTCTCTGATTTATGGGGGAAAAAAATTGCAATTTATTATTAGCCCATTTCTGCTAACTCTTCTCCCTTCAAAACAGATTATAATGTGCTAAGGAAGAAATGCTTGAAAAGCTCAATGATGTGCCAAGGTTATGATTCTCACTTCATCTGCGATGGGCCCACTGGAGTGGGAGGCATCCTTCTAGACCCCTATTGTCATCCAGTTCTCAAGGGGTCTCACATCTCTGATTTCTACTTACAGTCTGTGGCTGTTGGTTCTATATTCTACCCTCTCTATTTTGCCTGTTTGTCAAGAGGAGGCTTACGTGTTTGTGTGAAGCACCCAAACACTCATTAAAGCATTTTAACTCATCCAGACTTCTTATATATTCCTTCTGCCCAAGCCATAATATGCTTAGCTTGTGATACTATTTTGAGGTGTTGGCGTTGGGGTATTAAGTATTAGCATTAGAAACCCCCACACCCATCCACACACACACATTATTGGGTTTACAGATATTGAACTGACTTGGGACACAGGCAGAAAATTAATGGTCTCCACAATTCAAAAAAATTTTTTTAAGTATTATGATAGGCAATCTGTGATGCTGAACCAGGGAATGTGCAAGGAGAATTCTTAGGTCTCCCATGTGTCCGTGGGTGTATCCTCACTACCTCAAGGGCAAATGATATGTTCATTCTATTATGAGTTTGTTAACCTTCCAAGCCCAAGGATACAGGGTAAAGAAGAGAAACTGGAAGGCTGACTCCATCTTAGCAGTGAGAAGAGGAGGGAGACAGCTTCCTAATGCAGGGCCAAAAGAGCGCTCTTCTATGCTGCTTCTGCAGATAAGAGATGGTGATGCAGTTCTAAGAGGAAATAAGGATATCAAAACTGATCTACTGTCAGTGTCCAAAAAAGAGAGACAGAGAGAGAGGGAGATCTATTTGGGGCTATATGCTGCTTTTCAAGGAAACCTGACAGTTCTGAGCAAGAACTCCACCTCTCACACCTGACGGGAAGACCAGCAGAGAGAAGGTTACCAGGTAAATGTTCAGTAGCACTCTGGGGGGTAAAGAAACCAGCCAGATGTGGAGCATCAGGCTAAAAAGACACAGGGCTGAAGTCCTACCGGAATGTCTGGTTCCTTCTTGAAGGCAGCTATTTGCATATTATTTATTTTTAATCTTATAGCTGACAGATTGATTCATAATTAAAACTGTGTCATATGTTTGCCCACCAACTCCCCTCCAAAACAGACTTAGGTAGGGTTTTAGGTGCCAGATTGGATCAAATCCTTTTTTTACATCTCGTCAAAATATAGAAATGGTCTGAGCTGGAAAATCTTACTGCTCATGAGCTTTTTAAAAGCTGCTAACTGGGAGCTCCTATCGTTGAGTTATTACAGGAGTTCCCACCAGCGACAAAGATGACGTCTCCGGGCAGGGACAATCTCAGATTGAGCCAGTAAGAAAGAAACACCCATCAAGCCCTCAGAAGTGTCTTTAAGGGCCTTTGAAGTTGAAAAACTGTAACAGGGGTCTCTTTTGCTGCCAAATGCTGTCCTAAAGCAGTGGTTTTCAAACTTTTTAAAGGGGCAGACCATTTCCTAAACAAAAGAATATGTCGTAAACCCAATATAATAAAATATTAATAGTAACCCATACTTTTTAGCACTTTCTATGGACCAGACCCTGTGTAATCACTTGGATGCTTCATCTAATTCTTGCAGGACGCCCATGATGTAGGCATTAGCACCAAACTTCTGATTCCGTGAATTAGTGTCTCCTAAGTTTTACTGTTTCTGAAATGTGAACATATATTGGAACAAAGCAGCTGTGTTTCTGCCCTCACCAAATCCCTATAGAGTAGTTATTAAATGAATTATGCATCTAATAATTGATGATATATTGGAATGGGGAATACACAATGTCAGGCCATTTTACAGGTGAACAGATGGAGGTGTGGATATTTAACATTACAGAGGTTACAAAGAGGCCAATTTCGAATCAGAACTCAATCTGACTCCAGAGTGCATGGCTGGACCACAAGCAACCCAGCAGCTCTAGCTGAAGTATTGGGTGGGGGGTCACTGTTTTGGGTTCTCCCTTCCACTGGGAGAGGTCCCAAGTCTTCTCCACAGAATGCCAGAAGTAAGTAAAACAAGGATTAGAGGTCACCACTACCCCCTCAAAAAAGCAAATGTGAGGGATCAAGAGAATATAAAAGTTACATAAGAAAGTAACTAAATTCTCTCACATACTGGCATATTCTATTAAAAAACAAACCTCTAATTTTTAAAATCTGGGGGAGGGAGGATTACCAAGAGGCAGATGGAAACATTTGAGAGTAACAGATATGTTCATTATTTTGATTGTCTTACTGGTTTCACAACTATGTACACATTTCAAAATTCTTGAAGTTACGGTACTTCAAGTATAACCTCAATAAAGCTATAAAAATGTTTCTTAAAAAAGCTCTTATGAAAATGAGGCATTCTCTCTCTCTCTCTCTCTCTCACACACACACACACACACACACACACTCGGAATATTACTCAGCCATGTAGAAAGGATGAGATTGTGCCATTTGTGACAACATGGATTGACCTCGAGGGTATTATGCTAAGCGAAGTAAGTCAGACAGAGATAGACAAGTACCACATGATTTCACTTACATGTGGAATCTAAAAAACAAAACAAATGAACAAACGAACAAACCAATAGCAGAAGCAGACCCACAAATACAGAAAACTGATGGTTGCCAGAAAGGGGAGGGGGGTGGAGGGATGGGTAAAATAGGCAAAAGGGAATGGAAGA
Source organism: Mustela lutreola (assembly GCF_030435805.1). Taxonomy (NCBI): domain Eukaryota; kingdom Metazoa; phylum Chordata; class Mammalia; order Carnivora; family Mustelidae; genus Mustela; species Mustela lutreola. The sequence continues at coordinate 87,177,981 of NC_081300.1, read as the reverse complement.
TACAGACTTCCAGTTCTGGGATGATTAAGTCGCAGGGATGAGAAGTACAGCATAGGGAATATAGTCAATGGGATTATCACAGCATCGTACGGTGACAGATGGTAACTATACTTGTGGTGAGCCTAGCATAATACATAGAGTTGTTGAATCACTATGTTATACACCAAAAACTAATGTAATATTGTGTATCAACTATACTTCAATTAAAAAAAAAACTGTTATGCCAAAAGACTAAAAAAAGAGAAAACTCCAGATGAAGGATTAACGATGTACACATTTAAAACGTATCCAAGTTTATATTAGGAAAAAATAGTAATATAAAAAAAATCACGGTCATAAAATGAACTATGTTTTATTCAGTGATCATTTATGAGCATGTAAGTAATATAAGCAAATAACTTGTGCATTAAGAAAAAAAAAGAAATGGAGACAGTAAGATACTGAAAAAGTGGGGGCCCAAGAGTATAGAAACAGAACACATCAGCTTCTCAAGGAAGAGAGGCAGAATGGAGGAAACTGGGAGACACTTGTAAGGCGGGCCTACCACTGAGGCAGCCATTGGCACCGGGAAATACTGACCAAAAATCCATCTGCCGGGTACCTGCTAGAGTCAAACAGAGTCAAACCTACTAGCTGCCCCACTCTTGGGTATATCCTCACCAGAAACAGGTGCTTATGGCCACCAAAGGACTCATGCAATGATGCTTCCTGACAGCTGTGTTCCTTACGGCAGCAATTTGAATCCCACCAGCAGTAGAACTGATAAATAAACTCCAGTTCTATGTGTCTGGGGCAACACTACATCATAATTAATGAAAAGAAACAGATTCTTGACAGACTCCACCACATGGACAAACGCCACAGATAACTCAAGTCAAAAAAAGCTAAGTCCAAGAAAGCATACCCTCCATGACGCCATTTGTCTGAAGTTCAAGAACAGGCCAAACTGATCTCTAGTATCAGAGGTCAGAACTGTGGTCACCTTTGGGCAAAGGATGCTGATAAGAAGGGGACATGAAAATGTTCTGGATCTTGATCTATGTGGTGGCTACGCAGTTGTCTATATGGTGTAAGAACTTCATTGAACTGTACCCATAAGATTAGTGTACTTTATGCATTTTACAGTGTGGATTTTGTAACTAAACTAAGGGAGGAAATCATATACTCTTAAGACTTAATGTCCCGGGACGCCTGGGTGGCTCAGTTGGTTAAGCAGCTTCCTTCGGCTCAGGTCATGATCCCAGCGTCCCGGGATCGAGTCCCACATCGGGCTCCTTGCTCGGCGGGGAGCCTGCTTCTCCCTCTGCCTCTGCCTGCCATTCTGTCTGCCTGTGCTCGCTCTCTCCCCCTCTCTCTCTCTGATAAATAAATAAAATCTTTAAAAAAAAAAAAAAGACTTAATGTCCCATTTATAAGAGGTGAAGAGGAAAGAAAGAGTTCATTATAAGACAATAAAAGATTTATGTGGGGAGTATGGTGGGGTTGTTTCTGGAAATTCACAGATACAAATAACACAAATGGAGACAAGTTCACTGAGGATTAAGGAGGTAATAAAGCCATGAAAGTACCAAAGAAAGGAGGTGGAACCATGAATAGGATAACAACCTGTCTTCTGAAAGGGGGCCTATTTCAGTCCTTTGTTCTAATGGGAAACAGAGTGAGCTTCTGCTGACCCTACCCCATCATATAACCTGTGTATGATGCTTCTCCGTTCACAGAATTGAATTCTCTCCATGTAAATGACATCTCCCAAAGAGCCACAGAGTTTCATTTTGCCCAGTAGGAAATTAAAATTTCTAGGTCCACAGAACTTCTCCAGCAGCAGGCTGGAGAAGCCTTGCGAGGCAACCACTCCCAGCGTCTGCACAGTGTCTGGGACCAGCCTTGGAACCTTCTACACTGGGGCGGGGAGGGAGCTGCCTTGGGACTTTTGTTGCAGCTACTGAAGCCTATGCAATGAGAACCATTTCCACCTTTTCAACCATCCTTCCCCAAACATAAAGAATGGTTTAGAATTTTTTAAACTGGCAGGAACCCAAGAAACTGGCATTAGCTGGGGCTCAGGAACTCCAAATCAGTTTGACCCCATTACGTGCTTCAGGCTGAGAGTCTGTAAGAGTCAACTGATGTTATAAGAAATGCTCACTCTTCCCTCTTGGTTTTTAGTCTCGTGTTATTTTAATCACCTTTAGATTTAATACTTACAGTACAGCTGTTACGAAGGGCATCAAATTTGCGTTGGATTTCATCTCTATGTGCCTAAAAGGTAAGGAGTCGATTAGAAATTTTTCATAGTGTAGGATACAATTCTACATGCTTGGGTTTTATAAAGAAAAGAGCAATTTACCTAGAAAGACAAGAAGGTTGTTGCAGCTGCCCAAACATCTGGTTTTCAAAGAACTAATTAATTAAGTCATGTCCAACATCAGAAATTAAAGTTACAGGAATATATGATGTTGTGTTGATAACACTTGACTACTTAGAGCACACATGCATACCCTGTACAAATATCTTAACATTCATATTAATGCCCAGGGGCTTTGTAAAAAAAAGAAGAAATTCAAGGAGTTAGTTTTTACTCTTGTTTCTTTGTTTATTCCCCATTCTTAACCTTTCCCTCTTCCTTCCAGTTGGCCCCTCCCTAGCCTACTCCTTGAGAGACACACACATGCATGCAGACAAACACACACACAGGACAAGAGCCAAGACAAACAGGGACTTTTTTGTTGTTAATCAAAAGCTGCTGAGATTCAGAAACCTGACATTGACCTTCAAGTAAGAAGAAGGCCTTCTCCAAAGCAAAGCTGCTCTGAAACAGCAGCATTTCAGAATGTTCAGCTGACATTCAAGGACTTTCTGAGTGCACCTGATAGGCCAGACCCTGTGGTGCCATATAGCATAGGTGGAAATACCATCACTCACTGGGGAATGAGAGAAAATTAACAAGCACATAATTACAAACAGTGACAAATGCTATGAAAGAAACAAACAAGGTACAAGAGAAAAGGAAAAGAGGGATGGAAAAGACCTTATGGGTAATCAAGGAGGGCTTCTCTGAAGAGGTGACATACTGACACCCATAATATGATGAGGAGCCAGCTATACAAAGAACAGGAAAAGGCAGAGGGCAAATATCTTAAAGCAAGAAAGGGTTTCGTAATTCGATTAAAAAAAAAAAAAAAAAAAAAAGAAATGTCTGAATGGCTACAGCAGAGCTTTCAAACTTCAAGCTATGACCCAAGGGCAAACATGACAAATGGGTTTTTTTTTCTTTTTTGTTTTGTTTTGGTTTAGTCAATGAAATGGAATAAACACAATAGAACAGAAAACAGTGGGATGCAGATGTGCCCTGGATAGTGAAGTATTGTTATAGGAAACTTTTATTTCAAATACCATAATTCATCAGATTTAGGATGCTGTCAACTATAAGCCATGGCAATTTTATGTGACATTAAGTAAAAGGTGCTGTTGACTAAACTGTGACATTAAGTAAAACAAGGTGCTGTTGACCAAACTATGACATGTACACATGTCTTTATGTCCACATGACTAAAGAGTCATATAACAGATATGACTGTAAGATGCATCCTGATTTTAAATACCTTAGAATCAACGAACTAGAGTATATAGATGCTCCCATGTATTAGATTGTAAGGTAAACGTATTTTTGGTGGGTAGCGGTCAAACAATTTTCGGCTAAAGCACAGCAAAAGAAGGGAAAAGTCGCCCAAGATGATGGTAGAGAGGCAGGCAGGGACCAAGAATCTTAAATGCCCAGAATGGAGTTTGGGTTTCAAGCAAAATACCATTAATTGGAAGCCAAAGGAGATTCTCAGTAGAGTGAAATGATCTGATTGTCATTTTTTGAATGCTGTAAGAACTGATCAAAACAGGACTGAAGGTATAAAGGAGTAGGGAAACTACTGAGGAGGTTGTTGCTGTCATTCAAGGAGGAGATTATGGTGGCTTGGAGTAGGATGGTGGCAAAAGATGGAGAGAAGTGGATGGAAACACAGGTAATAAGACTTGCTACAGATATTGGAAAATGAAGGGAAAATGATGCCCTCGAAAACATTTGTGACTTGAGAGATAGGGTGGGTTGTGGCACCACAGCTTAGCTATGAAAGTCCAAAGAAGAATTTAATTTAAGGCATGGGAAAAAGTGATTCTTCTCTTTAAAAAAAAAAAACAAAACAAACAAACAAAAAAACTAGTCTCTGTTGGGTCTATAAGACAACTAAAGTCAAAAATGTTAGAGCAGTGATGTATCCTCTAATATATCTATTTTGCCATAAATATTATAAATTTGTAACAGCAGATAGACACTGCAGAAAAAAAAAAGACTACTGAGCTTGAAGACACAGCAACAGAAACTACCCAAAATGAAACACAGAAAGAAAGACTTAAAAAAATGAACAGTGTATCGATGTGCTGTGAGACAACTTTGAACTGCCTAATATGCATGTAACTGGAGTCCCTGGAGGAGAATAGGGGTCAGACAGAAAAGACATTTGAAGAAATAATGGCCACCATAAACCCACCAATGCAAAAAGCTCAAGGAACCCCAGGCACAAGAAACACAAAATTAAGCTAAACCATATTATCAAACTGCTTAAAACCAGTAATAAGAGCAAAAGCTTAAAGCCCGTCAGAGAAAAAAAACAAGTTATATATAGAAAAACAAAGAGAAGACAGATTCCTCACCAGGGAATGAGTGGGGGAAGGGGGAGGGGAGGGAGCAAAGCAAGTTAGAAGACAGTAGAATAACATCTTTAAAGTGCTGAATGGAAAAAAACAACAATTGGGTGCCTGGGTGGCTCAGTGGGTTAAAGCCTCTGCCTTCGGCTCGGGTTGTGATCCCAGGGTCCTGGGATCAAGCCCCATGTTGGGCTCTCTGCTCAGCAGGGAGCCTGCTTCCTCCTCTCTCTCTGCCTGCCTCTCTGCCTACCTGTGATCTCTGTCTGTCAAATAAATAAATAAAATCTTAAAAAAAAAAAACAATAACAAAACCCCAAAACTTGTCAACCTAAATTCTATACCCAGCAAAAATATCCTTCAAAAATGAAGGTGAAGTAAAAGACATTTTCAGATATACAAAAGCAGAAGGCATTTGTCACCCACACTGTAAGAAATGGTAAAGAAAGTCCTTCAGGCAGAAGGAAAGTGACAACCAGAAATATAAATCCACACAAAAGAATGAAGAGCACTGGGAAAATGGTTTAAAAAAAAAAAATTACAAAAACAGACTCACAGACTCATAAATAAAAAGTTATCATCAAGAATCAACTCCCCAGGGACGCCTGGGTGGCTCAGTGGGTTAAGCCGCTGCCTTCGGCTCAGGTCATCATTCCAGGGTCCTGGGATCAAGTCCCACATCGGGCTCTCTGCTCAGTAGGGGGCCTGCTTCCCTTCCTCTCTCTCTGCCTGCCTCTCTGCCTACTTGTGATTTCCCTCTGTCAAATAATAAATAAATAAAATCTTTAAAAAAAAAAAAATCAACTCCCCACATCATCAGTCTGTATTTTTATGGATAACTCATCAGACTCTTATTTCCCCCCCCCAAATCAATCTGCTTTATGCTCAAGAATAATATGAGAGATTTGTTGATTTAATGGGGCATGAATACCATTTATCCAAAGTAGGAACATCACACTACTACTAAAATCAAATGGCAATCCTCTTTGAAGGTAAAATGCAATGGAGTACCATCATTTTGGCTTGTGATTTATTACTGACTACATTTTGTCAAAATGTAGACAAAATGTAAAACGGATCCTGTTATGACTGCTGGAAATTCTATAAGCATTTAACAATTACTGAACTGATCTGAGCAAGAAAATGCCAAGAAACATGTTTTATGTTTCTTTGAAATACGTTGTGAAACAAGGGCACAAAAAAGCTAAAGTTTACACAATAGTGTGTATAAAGATAGTAAAATGCGTAAGATAGTCTTTAGATACTCTCAATGAAATATCTGAGTGTTCACTAGGTATCAGGTGCTACAGAGAATAAATATTTACACTCTTCAAAGGACCCTGAAGAGCTTGTTTATGTGCGTTACATTTATCTATATTTACCACTTTAGAAATTAAAATGGACACTTTTTTCCCAAATATTTACTCTTTATTTCTTTTAAAACAACACTGCTTTGCACCATCAGTGCAAAGGCTAACACAATGAAAAATGCCAAATGACATATTAGTATTATTATGAAAATAATCTGAATTTGGGGAACCCTCCAGGGAGCCACCAATCTCAATTTGAGAACCGCTGACCTTAGGGTTGGGAGGTAGGGAGAATGCACAAGCTGCATCCTGAACACTGGAAAGGCACTGTTTTTTGAGGAGTACTTATGTCTTCATTAATGTTAAAGAAAGTTACAAGAGGAAGAAAGAAAGGAGGATTATAATGCAGTCTTGATGAAAGAGAAGTACCTGCAGAACCAGAGAAAGGAAACTAATGTTTAGACGTCTGACCATCTTCTGGGATTCATGATCAGGGTTCTAGGACACTCGGGCTTCCACACATCCACCCCTTTCCCTGTGAATACGGGTACCAAGCAAGACTGTCACCTCCTATGCCTTAATTTTAGATCTTGCTCATCGTGCCAATGGCTTGCTTAATTAAATACAGACATTGATAGTTATGTAAAACAAATCAGAGTATGCATGACTCATGATTTTAACAAATCAGAGGACAACATTGTGAACCCATGGCCATACCATGCTGGGAGGGTTCCTTTCATTGGTGTCTCTAGCTTTAGACTCTTGGTTACTCAGCATTGATCATTTAACCAAATCAGTAAAAGAACATGACGGCAGGGACCCAGACATGAAGAGAGTGTCCTGGGGCCATGCTGGTATACACAGAGCCTACTACGCCCAGGGCCTCTACCCCATGACCCCGATCCAGAGTGATGTATCATATCACACATCTGTCTGCTTTACAGTGTGCAGAATCGATTCTCTTCCTTAGATAAAGGGATGGAGTCTTAAAATCCTTTCTTCCACCAAGAGGCAATGAAGCACTGTAAAGGCCTGGCGTTTTGTTTCAATACGACTCTCCTGTTGGCCTCCACCTTGATGCATTCTCAGCTTTTGATGGCCAGTGACTCTCTAGGCAAATACAACGGACAGGAGTGGGTAGCAAGAAAACATCAAGGAGATCACAAGCGGCTTCCCAGCGGGCCCAGGCACCCTTCTTCAATGGAGACCATTGACTGAACTGTGCTTCATCTAATTGCTCCAGGGGCAGAGGTCAGGGTAAGTGCTCCCTCCCCTGGCTAGGAGATGGCAGCCTTTTAAAATTCAGCAGTAATAGCCCATTTGATTATTCATTCCTTTTAAATGATAAAATCAGCCTGTTAAGAAATTCACAAACCTCCTTGATCATTTTAGATCCAACTGATTTAATATGGCGGATGTTTCTGTGGGGCCTGAACAATGAGACAGAGTCAGGGTACCGCACCTGTGGCCATGTCCTCTTCCTCTCGGCAAAATAAAGTCTCCAGCACAAATTCAACAAAGCCATCCAGCCGCATGCAGTCCATAACCAGGTTTATAAAACAGAATCAAAGGGAGGGGAGAGGAAAACCCAAAGCCTCAAAACTGGACTGAGGCAAGTTGATATGGGATTTGGATTCTTGCATGACAAGTTACAAAACTGCAGTGAGACTTTTTTTTCCTGCCCTCCCTTGAAAAAGCCCTATTTTCCCAGGCATCTTCATCTGCAAGAGTGGTAGGGCTCTAGTTTCTAGACTCAGGGAGGTTTGTTTCTTTATTTTTTCATAAGAAGATGCTCTGAGGCAGTGATCTCATCGGACTAAATTAAGTCGTGACTTGCTGCTGTGAAGGCTTCCAGCAGCCATTAGACACAGCACATTCCAACCAGAAGCAAGACAGGATTTAAAGACTAATTTCCCCACAGATAAACAGCAGTGACACATACTCTATTTTATATCCTCCTCCTCCTGAATGGGCAGGATGAGATGCATGCCGACCGCCCTCCCTCCCAACTCCAACAGAGCAGTGAGATAAATGTGTCCTTCTCTTCTGCTCGGAAGTAAAAGGATTTGAGGGATTACAGGCCAACCCCCAGGGGAAAAAAGGCTAACGACACAGCACTAGGCACATGGCAAGGACTCATAAGTATGGATAAGATTAGTAATGTCTCCTTCTTTCAGAGCGTGGCTGGTTTGAACAGGGGGAGAAGATATTAACATACAGTGCATTCAGTTTAATAGTAGCTCGATTTTAGATGCCTCCTTAAGCAGCTAAGAAATGCTATCTGGCTGTCCCTCTCCCCAGCCACCCAATTCCAGAAAGCACATACGCCTTCTTGGCATGCATTCTTTTATATTCATTTCATTCCTACCTCCATATTTTTCTTCTCTAGACTTATTTTCTCTTGGCCTTTTCCTTCTTATTTTATCTTGTTATACTGTTTTGTTTCGAAATGGATTCAGAACAGTTTGGAAAGATACAAGGCAGAGGATAAATAAAGAGATATCGTGACTGATTCTTTTCCAAACCATGTATTGGGGGCTCATGGCATAGCACACAGTGAGTGTTCTCACTGAGGAATTAAGGTTGCGATCAATAACAGACCTTGGCATAAGTCCTGGAAAATCAGAGATGCACTTACGCCTTCGGAATTACCCTGTATCCCAGAATCCTGGAAGCCTCCGTGTTCTAGACTAGTCCATAAAGACCCTGGCACTGAGATCATGCTCCCAGTCGGTTCAGATAATGCACTTCCTGAAACCAAGACTGGGAGGTAACTTCTAAGAATAAGACCGTTTTTAAAACATAACTACATATGCATTACTTTTGAACAGGATAAATCATAAGCAACGACTGTTCATGGCCATCTGTAGAAGTAACCCCACTCTACATGCTTAGAGATGTTCACTGATGGAAATGAGGACCGTATCCAAGATGAATCAGAGTGAGTAAGGTCTCCACCTAGGTACCTGATTTTAGAAAACACAAAACCCAATCAGCTGCATTGTGCCCTGCCCACAGAAGAGGGTACCCTGACCAGCAGGCATGACTGTGCCTATCCACTTGGCAAGTACACTGTGTTACTATTAGCAATGGATCTGCTTGGCTGCTACTAGCCATTAAACTCATTCGGTTTTCTGTGCCAAGTCCAGGTCCACTACGCAACCTTCCAAGAGAAATGAGGTTTTTAAGGAGACTTCTCTGAAGGACAAAAAAAATGGGAAGATGAGCCAGCCATAGCATCCCAGTCAACTTGGTGGTTGTATTTTCCACTGTGAGTTGTTAAGTTGTCATTTTATATGTAAGACTGTCAGTTTTGTTAGCCTGGGTCAGTCCCCATGAGAGGAATCAACCATGGGAAACTGACAAAGTCATATTTTTAGACTTCCAGAAAGAATCAAGGTTTAAATCCAGGGACACCCTCACATACCCACCAAGTTCTACTTCTTTAAACTATGGTTTCCTTCTTAGAGAAAAGAATCTCTCATTCAGAACAATCTTTTCCATCCAGAACATACTAGATGCATACATAAGACTTGAAGGAAAATTTACAGCTAAAAAAAATGTAATGCAAACGAGGTTAACCAGTACAAAAATAGAAATGGGGTAGGAAGAAGACTCAAAGATATAAGACTATTATTTTTTTAATGATCACTGAAAACTAAGCAGAAGATTCAGGTAAATGACCTCTGGTTCAAACTAAAATTTTAAATTTAATGACAATTATTTTTCAAAGAGGGAAGATACCTAAAGAAAGGAGGGACTTTTCCAACATGCTAAGGAAAGGTCAGATGTTAACACTAATTCTCACGAAAGAGAATTCTCAGGGAAACCAGTTTTCTGGCCCGTAATCATCTCTGGGGAGATTTTTTGTCTTGGGATTTCTCTGAGTGAGCACATCTCCTCAGTGCCACACTCGTCCCAACTGAGGTCTGGAGGAGCCTGGAGGGACCTGTCCGCAACCTACCGTGAGTGCCTGGATCTCCTCTTCCGCTTCCGCTGTTGTCTCTTCCAGTTCCGTCTTGGCCTGGCGCAGCTGGCTCTCCAGGGCTGCCCGGGCCGCCTGCAGGGCCGTCAGCTGGGACTCGCGCTCCTGCAGCGAGAGCTGCAGCTCTGTGAGCTGGCGCTTTAGCTCCAGCTTCTGCTCCTCGTGCTCTAGACTGACCTGAGAGGGGCAGGAAGAGACACACACAAATGCTCAGTGGACCCCAGCTGGAAACAATGCAGCTCACTAGTCGGATGAGCTAACCCTGGCTAGCAGAGACACAACAGGCTGTTCAACTCACATCTTCAGTGTGATCATGGATTCAAACTCCCACCGCCCGGCTGCGATGGAGAAAAGCGGATCTGCTGTAAAACTGATCTGACTTTAGGAGTCTCAGAAATGACTGGGAGCAAGAACGTGTAAGAGAATGGCTGTACAAACCAAACTTTCAAAGGTCTGGGGAGGCTTCAAAGGAAAAACCACCCAAGATTCCCGAGTGAAAATTGTGCCAATTATTCTTATTAGAAAAGCATTTAAAAGTAAATAGCTATAAATGACATCATATTGGTAACAGGGACCTCTTTACGATTGGGATGAAAATTCTAATTTATTTTAAATGTTCCTGCTCTGGAGTGCCCGGGTGGCTCAGTTGGTTAAGCATCTGACTCTTGGATCATATGATCTCATGGGTCATAGGATCTAACCCTGGGTCAGGCCCTGTGCTCAATGGGGAATCTCATTGAAGATTCTCTTCTTTTGCCCCTCTCCTTGAGCATGCACTCCTCTCTTTCTCTCTCTCTGTGTCAAATAAATCTTTAAATACATACGTACATATATACTCCTGCTCTGATTTATTCTAATTAGGTAGCCCACATTAATGTCACATTATGAAGGAATCATTCTTCCCTCCATCTGCCCATTTGTCCTTCTATCTACTCAATGTTTCATCCATTCAAGAAAAATGTACTCAGCAACTTCCATATAAAAAGGAATTTGAAGATGAAAGTTTCTGCCCTTGAGCTGGAGGAAAAGTGAAAACCAACCATTACCGTATACATGGTCAAGTGTAAGAGTCAGAAAATGTGGGGATGTAGAGGGAAGACGGTGGAGGGTAAAGGCGGAACAACACTGCATGTGTTTATTGAAGAATTTCTAGGAGCCAAACCAGCAAATAGGAAAGAAAATTCCAAGCAGAGGAACTAAGACATCCAAAGGCATGGAGATGAGGGAGACCCTGTTGACGTAACCAACACTGACAAGGCTGTTCTGGCCACTGGACTCTGTGCCAGTCATTGGGGATGTCAAGCAAATAAGAAGTACCTGCTGCCCTCAGGAAGCTCACTGTCGAACAGGGGCTGCCGACAGGTACACAACGTGATGACCTAAATACACAAGGCCCTGGGGACACAAATGAGATGTTCCATCCCATTTTGGAGGGTCAGAGAAGGGTCCCTGGAAAAGGTGACACCCAAGTCCCAAAAGCTATAAGGGTGAAGAGAACAAGGACTTATAAAAGACAAAAGATTAAGCCTAGAGAACCAACAGGATTTGGGATTAATTTGAGGTGGGGCAAGAGACAAAGGACAGAAGGTGACACCTGAGCTTCTGGCCGGGTGAACTGCGCAGGGAGACCTCTGCCACGCCAGGGAACACGAGAGGAAGAGCCAGTGTAAGAAGAAAGGTAGGAAATTCCTGCTGACGTACTGAACTTGAGCAGCAAGGGAGACATCCAGGTGGAGGTATCTAATGTCTACTAGGACAATGGGTCAGGACCCATGAGAAAGGTCTGGGCTGGCAATCTCTGGGAGCCCTTGGCCAATCAGTGGCAGGTGAAGCCAAGACTGAGCTCTCCCACTAGCGACAATGGCAGCGACACAACAGCTGCCAAGGCAGTCCTCGCTCCCAAGGCGCCAGGCACTCTTTCAGCTCATTCCACCTTCATAACAAGACAGAGAGGGAGGCGCCACTGTCGCTGCCACCCTACACAGCGGCACGCTGTGGCACCAACAGGGTACATGACTGAGCAAATGTCACACAGCTCCACGGTGGCAGGGCTGGCTTCGAACCCAGGAAATCCAGCTTGAGAGTCCACAGCTTGCTGTTTGTCTTATTAAAATGCCAGCAGTCCGAGCAGGCTGCGACTCTGTCAGTGAGCCAAAAAGCTCCCCTGAGGCCACTTGGCAGAACCAGGGGTGGCAGGGAATGGTGAGTCGTGCAGGGGTGGGCGAGCATGAGGCTGTGCAATGACAGGAGGGCCCCAGAGCCCTGCACCTGCGCAACTCCACACCCCCGGTTAAGGAAGAGCTCACGCTGCACGCACAGGGTACGGAAAGCCTCAAAGGGGAATCAAACCGGAGGCTTGATCCTCTGTCCCCAGTCTCGGGGAGCAGCAGGCAGCAAAGAGAAGGTGGACCTGCATTGTTATATTTAAAGTTAAGCTCCAGAATTCCCGGGAGTATGACGATCCTGAGCTTCTTACCAGCATTCTAACTCTCTGCCACCTTTCTCGGCAGTGGGGGGGCAAGCTGTATAGATTCAAGGGAAAAAAAAACAACTTGCTCCCTCAGGGGCATTTTCGCTGCCCAGATGAGCGACAGATGCAGGGCAGGTGTCGAGCTAAGAGAGACATTTGTGGGAAGGGAAGGCAAAACAGCTAGTTGGTGTTCCCACGCTCAAAGAAATCAGTTATTTACACTCACACTCTTAAGGCTGACACTACGGGGAAATGTTGTTAAACTTACTGAACAGTAAAAGTATAGCCTGGATAATAAAACTGAAACCACCACCTAGGGCTTTTGGACAACCCAGAACAGAACCACTGTTGTGGGAGTATGAGAACCACCTGGAGATTTTTCAAAAGGCAGATCCCTGCTCCCCTCATCCCCCCACATCCTAGTTCATTCAAAAACGCTGAGAGAGGAAGAGGCCCAGGAATCCGCCTTTCAACAGACACACGAGATGATCCTAATAGAGGGGTCTATATCTGGACCGGCCCTGAAACACACAAGACAATGCATCTGTTTTGGTTTTTTCCTGTCCTTTGGAGGACTGGCCTCATTTTCACACTCCAGCACAAGAACCACGGGCTAAACTTGGTTTAGCCCTCAGACCTCTGTGTGTTTCAGTCTTTTCCTTTACGAGAGACCATGTGCTCTCTGAAGAATTCTGTCACAAATCCCGGACCAGTTCCCACTAGGCTGCAGGCGCTGTCTTCCCACCTAGCTGTGATGTCACGCTTCCGGCAACCACTCTCCCAATCTCCTCTGTCCAGCCAGCTAACCCTGTGCGCTAGGCAACAGCCCCCAGCATCAAGGATGGGGTCTGTCATCGCCACCACAGAGACAAGCTACTGCCCGGCACACCGCAGGCATTTAATGAATACTCAGTGAGTACACGTTCCGGCACAGCTTCAATCACCCTCAGCGTGTCTGCCACCAAATGTGCAAAACTTTCCTCCCCAAAACTTGGCTACCCTTCCCAGCTTCCTTAAGTCTCTGAAGAGAACCACCTTCCATTAAAACTGTGATTTGTCTCTTCTCTTCCACTAGGAGACCGCTGCCACTGTCAGCAGGCCACCAGATGGTGGATCCCAGGCACTAAAGCCCGAGCATGGACTCGGGCACATGGCCTGCACTAAATCTGGATGAGGGAGGAATCACTCTGCCCCCCTGCAGTTTGACAAAAGCACCGATGCACATAATCCTCCTGTGACCCTCAGAGGGATCTCCCACATCGTGGCCATTTGGCCAATGAGGCAACGGAAGCACGGAGAGATGGTAGGCTGCCCAAGGTCATGGAGCTCGCAAGAATTAGAAGTGGAATCCTCCCCCAGATCAGGGTGGCCCGGTCTGCACACTTCACCACCATGCACAGTGCCTCTTGGGTATATGCTGACGGATGCTTGACACCTGGCAGGTTTCGGGGCCCCCGACCCCCAGTGAATCCTCCTGGGCGAGGGCCCCTCACTCTCACCTCCCTCAACCTTGTCTCCAGCTCCAGCAGCCGATTCTTGTCACTGTGGTCTTGGTGGCTGATTTTCTCCAGCTGCTCCTCCAGCTTTCGGTTCTGGGCCTCCAGCTTCCCTGCCTGTGTCTCCAGGTAGAACTTCTGTTGCCTGAGTTCTGAAATCATCTCTTCCTGGGCCTTCCTGGTGGGGGTGGTGGAGGAGCCAAGCAAAAATCACAGTCTCATTAGAGGTGAGCACGTGCCCTCAGCGGGCCGGACAGGAACAGAGTGAGAGGAGTGTCTCTGTTAGCAGGCATGGCCATTCCCAGGTGGGCTCTGTCCTGATCTGGCCTCGTGTGCCTGATCCCAGCATGGGGACCTGGAACCCATGTAGCCCTCACTGTTCAGAGGCCCTCCTCTATGGGATTCAGGAAGGTCAAGGGGAATGCAAGAGACAATAACATTTCCTTCCTAAGGTAGACCCCCCCCTTTCTTTGAGCCTGTCTAGGGGCAGAAAGGGGCCTCTACAGAGTACAAGAGTGCCCCAACCGCTCACGGAGTTGGTTCCCCGGGGAAAAAAAGGGCAATGAGGGGAAGAAATGCTGTTCCTTCCACTTCTCCATAGACCTTGCTCCAAGCCCCACCAGACTGCTCACAAGTATCAGAAACTGGAAAAGACTCGAAGACCAAAAAGCGGCCCACTGAGTTGGTTTAAGTAAAAATGGGAAGGTTTTAGAAGATCTCTGAAGAGAGGTACCTAATTTGAGGGTGGGGGGGATTCCCAGAGATGGTAATTCTTTGGGGGAGAAGATTAAGACACAAGCACTCCTGGAACACAGGGAGCCCTTACAAACCTCATGTCCCTGGGCCTAACTTAACAACAGCAGGACGGAGGAGGGTCAACCAGACATACACAAGATCACCTCTGGCTAATCATGGGAGGCAAGTCTGGGGAACAAGGCCCGCAGCTCTCCAAAAGCGAACTATAAATAGCCCTCATTAGAGAGAGCAAAGCACTCTGTCATCTGATGGCAATTGGAAGCATTTGAGAAAACCTAGCTCCAAAGAAAGGGCATGACAGAATGAGACCACTTAAGAGAGGGCAAAATTACATAGGTAGAACAGGGTTCTGGAACAAACTACAGAAGTAATTAAATCTGCTCCGGCTTCATCAGACAGAAGAACGAAATTTCTGCCCCCAGAGAGAAGACCGATGTGTAATCATGCACGCAGATGGCACGTGAGTACTTACATGTTCCTCTGGGTGAAAAGACTGCTGTTCGCCGCAAGTTTGTTGGCTTCTGAGAGTTCCACAATCCTCTGTTCCAGGGATCTGATCTTGGAATCCATAGCATTGATCATCTGAAACACAGGGAGGGCCTTTGAAATCTTACACACAGACAGTTTTACCAGAAGGAGAGTAATGGGGGCCGTGGGGCCAGGGTCAAAGGCTCCCCTTGAAATTCAGGCTGTCTGACTAGAGGTACCAGGGGAGTCAACTGCTCTGTAGCCTGAGGGTCACAGGCCTTACTGCCCAGACTGTGGTGCTCAGTAGTTTCTCAGAGATTACACATCCCCACGCTACCTAAGTGGCCTGCGTGGAAACCACACAGAAGCACCAACTTAGGAACTGGACATTCTGTGAGTAAGCAGGCCTGCGTCACGTGCATGTGGCCTGGGCCTGCCTGAGCCTCTAACTTGAATCTGCTAACTTCTGTTTCTCATCACCCGTGGGGCTCTCATTTCACTACTGTCCTAGATTCTCTACATCAAAGTTTTCTCAACCTAATATATTATAAGAATCGGGGAGGAATGGGGGGGAGGTGCTGATTAAAAGTTCTAACTTCCCAGGACCCTCCCTTTGAGATTCTGAGGCTCAGAGTCCCTGTGGGGTCCGAGACTAGGGGTGGATGAATGAAAATCCCAGGTGAACCTTATGAGCAGAAAGTTCCTGAAACCCGGGCCTACCCAGGTGAAAAAGGCAAGAGCGCAGAGAAAGGAGGCCTGTAAGAAAGATGTAGAGCCACTGGCCGTCTTGTCAGGCGGCACTGTGAAGGGCAACGCTGATGACAGACCAGCATGAGTCCTTAAAGAAGAGCACGAAAGGCAAAGTCGGCCACCCTGAGCCACCACCCCTGCTGATTTTAGGAGATGAGGAGTTGCAGAGGGCTTGCTATAGGCAACAAACTCCACAGGATTAAACAGGAAGAATAATTCATCAGCAGGAATGGACTCTCCTTGGGTGTGTGATTCTGGGCACGTTTCACAAGCCCTCCTTGGAAAACTGGCTTTGCGATTCCTTATACCTACCGCCTTCTGCTCACTGAGAATTTTGCCCTTCTCGTGGGCCTCCTCTTCGTGTCTCTGCATCAGATTCTCCAGAGTCTCTTTATCGGCCAGGTCTTTCTTTATCTGGTTGTCCAACACCTATGAGAAACAAAAAAAGTTACTGTCCTGAGTAGCAAAGCTGAGCAGGGAAGGCTAACTGGGGGTTTTTGGAAAAAGCAGGAGAAGCAGTGAAGAGGCCAAGAAAAGTCTGGGGCAAAGAGAGGGACTGGGAATCTGCTTATGAGCCAGGACAAAGGCAAGAAATCAAGCATGACCATCAAATGGCATGGAACCAGAGGACTTGAACTAAGAACTTATTTTAAAATCAGCAGCCAAAAAGACTCAAGAGGTATATATTCTCAGTGGAAGTAGACTCCAGAATGAGAGAAAAAAGATCTGTCTCGAGATCTTACAATGTACAGATGTTACCTGGGGACAACTTTCTCGTAGTCAATGCACCAGTTTTCAGAACCCTGCTCACTCTTAATCTGTACAGAATTAATCTAGATATTTCTAAGGCTGTGTACGGAGGGACAGAAAGCTGAAGACCGAGGACGTCTGTGCAACCAAAGCTGATGTTCAGAAACAGACAGGGACGAGAGGATTCGGCCCACCAATAAAGTAGGTGGAGAGTCAATAGTTTGAAAAAACAACATAAAAGAGAGAGAGAGAGAGAGAAAGTGCCCTTTTCCTCCTCCGTTCTTTCCTCTGATCCAGCTGGGAAACCAAAAAAAAAGGCACTGGAGAGAGAAACCTTCTCCCAGGGGAAGAGAAATCATGTGTTCTCGGGGCTGAGAACACCACTGCAAGCACCTACTGTTCCCAAGGGGAAAAAATAAAACAGTAATGGTGTCACCAACCACCAGCTTGATCTAATGTTCTGCGAGGCACACACAGCCCTCCCAGCTGCCAAAACAAGTAAGAAAGACAGACAGGGGGAGAAAAGGAAGACAACATCATAACTTGCCCAAGCCTCTGACCACAGACCTGTGTTTCTCATCACAGAGAATCTACTCTGCCTTTTCTGAATGGCACCAGCTGCTTCCGATACTGGGAAGATGCTGAAAGAATTGGGGTCACAGAGGGGACTGAAATCTGCCTTTCCCACAATGTCTATTGTGAAGGGACCTTCGTGGCTCATGGGGACATGAGCTCCTAAAAGGAGCCAGTCAGCAGGGAGGGGGTTCACATGAGAGAGAGAGGAAAGAACAGATTTCAAAGAGGGCTTTAAACTAGAACTGACTGATGAAAAAAAATAGATTGAGAGTCTGTGGAGAACAAAAGGTGGAGGACAGGTCAAGGGAGGAGGGGAGAAGCTCAATGGGATAAGTGGCCTATTCTCTAGGATGTTGGGGCGTGATTCTAAAATTACGAACAAGAAAAGGGCAGAATCTAGGGTATGACCATGATTATTACTAAAATGGCCTTAGGGAGGCTGGAACAGGAAGCACAAGGCAGGACAGGTTCAAAAGCAATGGTTTCATAAAGATTCCAGTAGGGAAGACGGAAGAAAACAAGGCTTTCCGTGGCATTCCCTAGGATCTATAAAACAAAGTTCTTTCCATCTAGAAGGTTATGGAGACCACACAGTACCTGCACCAGGTACGCTCCTTTTTATGGGGTGCTAAAGCAACGAAGCACATTTTCAGGGTGACTCATGCTCAAAATAAAACCTCAACTTTGGGCTGTGATGGATACCAACAGGAGTTAGAGAGGAACAGACCTCTATCAACAACACACACACCTCCGCTTTAATAGGGCTCAACTGGCAGAAGGACGAACAAGAAGAAAGATGCATGAGAGGGAAGCAAGGAACTTGAAATGAGAGAGCCACTGTAGACATTTATATACCAATTTAAGATGGAACACAGCTTATGGACAGGAAAGTCAATATATTCACCCAAATTACAGAATAAATTTTATGCATGGCTATTTTCATCATGCAAGTGGACTACTGCATATATTCTTGTAACATTCTGGAAGTTGGTTTATTCTAAAGATCAAAGTTGGGAAGCCAGTAAGAATTCAAAGGATCAGTATAAAAAGTTTAAAAATATACTGAGTAGGGGGTCACACTACAACACTCTGAAGTCACTTCTGGGTTATTTTTCTGTTTTTTTTGTTTTTTGTTTTTTGTTTTTGTTTAATGAAAAATAATCAGAAGTAACACCAGGGGTCAAAAACAAAACAAATTTAAAAACCCTACAAAGGTCCCAGGGGAGTGATGATCATAATGCTGTGTGGGCATATATATGTTTAACAGGATAATCACAAAAATTAAAAGCCTCCTATTAATATTTAGGGGAAGGGGAAGACATACTTAAGATGTAATCACCAATGTCTGACTCTTGGGAACAAGAGAATTGATTAAAGGCTTGGTCCAAAGTCATAATGAAAATGTGATGGATTTTAAAAGGAAATAGATAAGTTGGCATTTTTTCTGATCATTGAATTTATTAATAATAACTGAATTGAAACAATTTTAATTATTGAAGGAATTTCAATAATTGGAATAATAACCAAATTTAGTATTTTATACAGTGGGCTAGATTATTTAGGCCAGTCTTTCTATGGAAAATGATTTAAAATGTTAGATAAAACACAGAAAACATTTTTCCCAAAATTGGCAAGACAGTAAGAAATTAGAGACAGGGGGTGCCTGGGTGACTCAGTCATTAAGCTTCTGCCTTTGGCTCAGGTCATGATCCTAGCATCCTGGGATCAAGCCCCACATCAGGCTCTCTGCTCAGCTGGAAGCCTGCTTCTCCTTCTCCAGCTTCCCCTGCTTGTATTCCCTCTCTCATGGTCTCTCTCTCTCTCTGTGTCAAATAAATAAATAAAATCTTTAAAAAGAAAGAAAGAAAGAAAGAAAGAAAGGAAGGAAGAGAAAGAAAGAAAGAAAGAAAGAAAGAAAGAAAGAAAGAAAGAAAGAAAGAAAGAAAGAAAGAAATTAGAGACTAAAATTCTAAGTGAAAGCAGAAACCTAGAGAGTTTAGATGGGCATAAAACTGTTTTTAACTTGAGGTATTTGCTGAACCAAATAAACTTGAACTTCACTTTTAATAGCTGTAAAGGGTAAGAAGAGAGAGAAGTCTAAGCCCAGGGCCACCCTCAAAGGGGGCACATATTTCCATTCAAAGCCTCAAAGAATTCCCAACAATAATTTTCTAAGGAAAATGAGCAACTGGCCAAGCACACAAGAAGACAGCCACCATGAAAAACAAGAAAGAGAAACAACAGAGCAGAATCAGACCTTCAGATACATCAGATACTGGAATTATCAAATAAAGAATATAAAACAACCATGCTGATGTGTTTAAAGAAGAAAAGCTTAAAAATGAATGCAGGGAATAGAAAATTATTGTCTTACATAATCTAGTAAACTTGGGAAGGAGCCAAATAAAATGTCTAGAAATCAAAAATACAGTAACTGAAATTTAAAACTCAGTGGATGGGTTTAATAGCAGATTTGACAGGTAAGAATTAGTAAAGTAGAAAACCATCCAGAACTTACCCCCAATGTGCATCGAGAGATAAAGAAATGGAAACTATGAAAACAAAAAATCATATGTGAAGCCCATTCAAACTCTCAAAAAGAAAGAAGGAAGGAGAAGGGACAATATTTGAGATACAGTGACCAATAATTATCCAGAACTGATAAAAGATACTAATATATTTTAAAGTCCTATCCAAGCAAGATAAATAATCAATCTGCATTTAGATATATCACAGTAAAATTTTGGAAAATTAAAGACTGGGCAAAATTTTAAAAGCAGCCAAACAAAAAAAGAGCAATGACTGTCAAAGAAAGCAAAGGTTCAACTGACAGCTAACTTCTCATTAGAAATAATAAGTCAAAAGACAATGGAGTGACACCTTCAAAGGGTGTCCTAAAAAGTAAGTGCCAACCCAGAATTTTATCCCCAGGCAGAACATCTTTCAAGAATGAGTATGAAAAAAATATACTTTTAGACCCGCAGAACCGGGACCTTGTCACCAGCAGGTCTTCGCTAAAGAAAGTCCTCAAGGATAGACTTTAAACCAAAGGAAAAGGTTCAGGTCTGAGATGCAGAAAGGAAATTAAAGCAAAGAATGGTGAGTCTGTGGCTAACTTGAAATTATCATGGACTGAATGACAGTGGGGTGAAAAACACATTAAAAATAGAACAGAGATTACTAATTAAAATATATATGTATGTCTTTTTGAATATCCCCCACATGGGTTAATATCTCAACACCTCCCACCATGGCCTGAGGACAGCATTTACCCCAAACAGGCATTGGGTCTAGCAAGAAGGAGCCCAAAGTGTCCCGGAAGAGAGAGAAGCTAGGTCATGCCAGAGGGAGAATGCCAAAGAAAATCAGAAAGTGTGTTTACTTTAATTTTTTCCTCGTAGTGCTGTTCTTTCTGTTTCAGGTGCACCTCTAGGTGCTGGGCGGAGACCTGGGCCTCGCGGTGCTTCTCCTCCAGCTCCTGGACACAAAGGAACAGACGGTCAGGTATGCAGAGGGAAAGACATAGTTCAAGTGTGTTCGACATTCACGGGAAACATGACTTTGGCACTGGCACCACAAGCAACAGGCACATGTTCCTTCATGACTAGCCCTAAGGCTCTTGGGAAGGAAACCACCACCGATCCTTGGCCCTGGGGTTTCCGGGTCCAAGTATTCAAACACATACACACACAGCTGGGGGGCTGGGATCAGAACGCTGTCAGTGTGACAGGTCAAACAAAGGCACATCTTCATCTGTGCACAGAGAATGGACAGTCACAAGGCAACATTTGAAAGTTTAGTGCAGCACAAAGCCCCTGTCCAGTGCCTTGAGCCTCAGGCCATTTTCACTGTCATAACAGCCTTAAATGAAAATAAGTAATTTCAATTTCTTTTAAACTGCAAGTTATTTTATTATGATAAAAAAAAAATTTGTATTTTCCTGATTAGCAACATGATTGCTCACCCTAGCAATGGAAAGTAAAGAAATGTTACAATTCAAACACTTTGAGGGTTGAATGATTTTTGTTTTAACTGACTAGTATGCGGAGAAAGTGAGTATCTGGAGATGCTCCTATGGTATTATGTTTATAGGCTACAGTGCTAATAGGAGCAAAGTAGAACATAAAATACACTGATAATAATGACCCAAATATGTATGCATATATATTAAAGATGGGAAGAGAATTTGGAGTGATATAAAGTGATATAAATAGTTCAGATGTAATATTCCCTTCGTTCTAAGATTTCTGCTTTTAAACAAAATCGTTATTCATTTGAAAATTATACCAATTCATTTGCCGATGGATTATAAACTGATCTTATAAAAGGCAGCATTCAATCTACTGAAACATTCTCTAAATGCAGATCTCTGCATCCACATTAATTCTTATGAATCTGGACCCATTAGTTAATTACTAATATCAAAAGTCATTATCCCAAGTTTTCATCTCTTCACAGTTGTGAAATTTTTCCTTCAAGTGGAAGTAATTATGAAAATTTTGAAGAATAAGGAAATTATACAGGATATGTCGTTAAAACGAGGGAAAAATAGTTTCAGATTCACATGCACATAAAATGTTACTGATTAAGCTTTTGAAATTCTAAAGCCTACAAGCATTGACTTTGCTTCAGGGGCCAGTAAAGTGTTCAATTTTAAGACCAGGTGCACAAGATCTATTGCAGTCTAACAGATGTGATCTTGAAACGTTGAATGTAAACAGGATTTTAATTAATAAAAACATACTTTAAGGGCTTTATGTGCACTAAAGGATCTCCTGCAATGACTTCTTTCATTAAAGCAAAAGACTTTGCCATAATGAAAATGCCAATTACCTGTTTTGAAAAGGTCTTATCAGAATAGCAAATATTTTAAAGCAAATGACATTTTGGGATCTGTTTCCAAGCACCATCATCATATGGCAGTAGTAAGGACCCCCTTCTGCCCACATCCTGAGTACTTCACAGTCTAAGCACAGGTTTCTTGAACAAAAGGCACTTTCCAATAAAAAAAAAAAGGTAGTCAGGCAGGTGGCAAGATACCCTTCAAACAAAGAAATCTGTTTACTTTTTCTTTAGGTTAGAAATCGCTTGATAATCATCTTGTCTGAGTTTTGGTCCTCCTAATAGAGTACAGGAATGGAAAGCAGAGTCTAAAAACAGGTAAAAAAAAAAAAAAAAAAAAAAAAAAAAAACAACTCAGATCCCTGGACCTGATGACTTGAAGACCCAATTTCTGGTCTATATGTGAATGGAAGTTAACAACACAGAATCCAAGAAGGGAGAATGCTCTACTCCTACATTTTAATTGCAAGCAAATCTTTGGAAAAGCAGATATTCTAAATCTGACTTCTTGGTGGTTTGGCATTTTTTGTTGTTGTTGTCATTTTTGTAAAACATTATCTTTTCTCTATGTATCGGATCAAACTCTTCAGTCCTGTTATGCAAACATGGTTCTTCACTGCTACATTTCCAGCTCCTAGAACAGTGCTTGGCACATAGTAGAAGCTCATTAAATATTTGTTGAATGAATGAATGAACACATCACCATTAAACAGAGAAACACTTTGCAACCACAAGAGACTTAACCACTTCGTTTGCACCAAGCAAGGGACAGTGGTGGTGGGATCTCAGTAGGATCTAATTTTACTCATGGTAAAATTCACACACTTGACAGTCGCCAAGAGAAACTTTGATGATGGAACAAGAGAACAGAAAGGGTAGACTAACAGTCACATTTGCCTTTGTGTGCAGACGTATATACAAAGACTGTGTTAAAGCAAAACAATTCAACCAATTTCTCTTTCACCTGTTCACTCAAGAGCATCCATATCTTCGTGAATATATGCAAACACAGGTAAAGTTTTGAAGGGTTTGGGGGTTTTGGTGGGTTTTTTTGGGGGGGGTTGGTATTAAGGATAGGTCTGTAAGTTGGCCATTCTTGAGTTCATATAGTCGCAGGTGACCCACTTCCCAGAAGTGATACAGAGAGACACAGAGAGAGATGCACCGGCCTGCGCACCACCTCGCCTCCTTACAGTGGAAAGGAACAATCGACCACTCCAGGGTCTCTCCTAGGGGCAGGGAGAAGGGGGCTATGAAAAGATTCCATGTCATCGCTAAGACTCCCACGCGTGGCACACATTCCTGGCTTTGGGACTGAGATCCAAGGACAGTCCTTTAAAAGTTCACCTGCCTAGGACAAAAACCTCACCACATCCGCAAGTAGCACCCAAGCCGGGCTTCCTTGATGAAGTTAATTTGGTCACCAGAGCCGAAAACAGAATCATGAGGCTTTACAAACCTAAAAAAAGACTTGCTACATCTAAGGAAATTAAGGGGGGGAAATAATACTAATAACCAACTGTAGCAGAGAGAGTGAGTGGGCGAACGCAGATCTATGACAAATACTACTCTGAGAAAAACAGCCCTGCGTGACTAATTTCTGTCTTCTCCAAAAGCAAAAATCTGGGTTTGGGTTTTAAAGGTCTAAAGCCCCACCGTTTTGCAAATTGCCATCGCAACGTTAACAGCCATACAAAACTCTGCCAATAGAAGTACATCAGTGCTCCTGTAAATATGTATTGGAAATGACAGAGGATGCACGTTCATGTTTTAAAATATCAGGCGGTAGCAAACAGAGCGGAAAAGTAATATTTACGGATCTGTTACCGGTGCCGAGACGTCCAACATTTGGTTACTCGTGCTATCCTAGCATGGGGCCGACACTGAAGCCGCTTCTCTCCACTCACCTACTCGGTGATACCTCCCCTGGGTGACGGCGTTCCGTTCCTCTTTTCACCACCTTCCCTCTGTGACCTCTAACCTGTTGTCTTTTAACTTTTCAGCTTTTGTTCCTGCTCACCAGAATTTTATCAGCCATCTGCTGGATCTGTTGGGATTTTGTCTGGATGTCATCCTTCAGTCTGTTTTCTCTACGCTCCATGGTCTCTAGCCTCTTTACCTTGTTCTCCAGAGAATGGCGGCGTTCCTGTAGATCATGAATCAATCAGAGAGTTTTAATGGAGTAACTGCTATGGGCACAGCGCCTGCACCAAGGGAGAGTGCCCTCGAGAAGCATACGCGCAAGGCAGGAAGAGAAGTCTTGGGCACCCGAAGCAACGGTGAGGAAAAGAAGATTCTAGAATCCAAGTACTTGGTTGTGTTGGGTTACAAGAGTGCATTCATTCATTCAAATATTTACCAAGCACCTACTATCTGCAAAGTATCACACTAGGCATCACGGAAAATACGGAGAGGGAGCCGACAGAATTCCTGCCCTTGGGAAAGATAAGACAAACACAAAGAAACATAATAGAGGTTAAGATGGGTAAGGGCCATACAGAAAATCGGGTTCAGAGGGCGGTGGGAGGTTGCAGGCGGGAGAAAGTCCTTTTCGCCGAAGGAGCCAAAGGGAGAAGTCACCGAGATGTGAGCTTTGGAGAGTGCTGGGATACCCAGGCTGGACTGGGGAGGGCAGGAGGGGAGGGTGGAAGGCCCTTCAGACAAAGGCCGATGCATTAGCACAAATATGGAGGCGGTAGGGAGCTGGTAGGGAGCCGGTGAGGCCGCAGGAGAAGCCTCCAGCCACTAGAGCACAAGATGAGTTAGGGGACAGAGGAGAGAAGGTAAAAGGGAGCACTAGTGGGTCGAATGGCGCCGAGTTTCACGTACCAAGTTCAGGGGTGCACACAGGACACAGGGAAGCTCTGAAAGCTCTGGGATGGGGCAGGGGGTGCTGATGAGTCTCCGGTTGAGGCCAGTGAGTCTTATGTCAAACGAGCCAGTGGGGAGGAAGGGAAGATGGAAAGTAGAGGGCCCCGAAATGACGAAGTGTGCTCAGCTAAGGGAAGGAAGGCCTGGACTGTGAGGAAGCCCACAGAAATGGCAAGTAGGGGTGAATGGGGGAGACAGTGTGGCTGGATTTATAGGACCGAATGGCAGGGAGCAAGGAGGAAAAGACGATGTCAAGGTTTCAAGCCTGGGGTGACCAGATGAGTGACACTGGTCCTGACTGGCATGAGGAGATTAAGAAGGGAGCCCCACTCATGGGGGAAGATACTGAGTTCACTCTAGATTTGATGCACCCGCCAACACCAGGGCAGGGGAAGGCAGAGGGCCCGGCAATGTTGGGGGGGGCAGGGGGAGGGTTAAGTCAACTACGATCTGTTCTCTGTGACAATCACCAAAGTGGTGAGGGAGGTGGAGGGGAGTCGGGGGGAAGTGTTACTTTTTATTCTCTGTTCTTCAGTACTGTTCAAGTTTTCTACAATAAGAAGACACTCATGTGTTTCCTGTATAATTATATCAAATATTTCAGCAACAACAACAACAACAAAGAATTGGAGGGAGAGAAAAGGCCCAAAACACGGGCCCTGGGGGGGCCATCGACACACAGGTAACACCTGAAGCCTTGAAAGGTAATGTTATTAAGTCTGTGGGAAGAGGCAAGGAAAAACAGGGATGCGGAGGGAAGAGAAAGAGAAACTTGAGGGAGAGTGTTACAGTTCACGGACTGAAACGTGAATCCCCTGCAGGTTCCTGAGGCCAGAGGAAAATGAACAGAAAAGCAGTGTTCTTATCAGGACATCTTTCTACTTGAAGCTGCTGTGACCAGTCTTTTCTTCCCCTTTGGGGAAAAACGCTGCCAAGCCTCTCAGGTTCCAAAGGGATTGGCAGAAGGGAAAGCGGATCCGCAGTGTCTCTTCTCGGCACGGCCCAAAGCTGGTCGGCTGCTCGCGGGCGGCCACGCCGGGACCCAGACTCAGTCCAGCACGGGCTGAGGACCCCTGCTCACCTCGGCCTCCACCAGCTTCTTTTTTATGCCTTCGGAGGAGTCCTCCCGGTTCTGCAGCTTCTCCAGCTCACGCTCGGCCCGCTCCTTGGCCTGGCGGATATTCTGCAGCAGCTCGGTGGCCTCTGTGCTGGCTTTTACAGCCTACCCGGGGCGAAGGAACAGGAGAAAGAGGGCCAAAGTCATTCACATAAAAAGATGCTGGTGATCTCCTCAATGGGAAAAGTCAGGCAATACTGAGTGTATACGTACCAGATCGATTTTCAAAACCCATTCACATTCACTTTATTCTGCATTTCCTCTCCATTAAAGTGCATATATATATGCATACATGTATATATACACACACACATATACTATATATTATAATATGTATTATATTATATATAATGCATTCTAAATTCAGTGATGTTTATATATATTATATTTAAAATTTAGAATGCATTATATATAATATAGAATTTAAAATGCATTATATATAATACATATTGTAATAATATAATAAATATTATTTATATATGTGTATATATACGTAAACATCACTGAATTTAGAATGCATCGTACAGTTAAAATGGACAGCAGTTTTTCCTTCTTGGGGTACACAGATAGAGTGTCTAATAATCATTAGTATCTTCGATTCAATGCAACATAGTAAATGCAAACACAAAGGCCTAGCAGGACTTATCTACCCAGGTGTGAATGTATTTACCCTCAGAGCATTAAGTTTCTCCTTGTTTAGGGGCACCTGGGTGGCTCAGTGGGATTAAAGCTTTTGCTTTCGGCTCAAGCCATGATCTCAGGGTCGTGGGATCGAGCCCCGCATCCGGCTCTTGGCTCAGCAGGGAGCCTGCTTCTCCCTCTCTCTCTGTCCGCCTCTCTGCCTACTTGTGATCTCTGTCTGTCAAATAAATAAATAAAATTTTTTTAAAAAGTTTCTCCTTATTTAATTATCTCATTTGCTGACTTTCCTACAGGGAATCTGTACTACTTTTATTAAAAAACAGGATAAAAACTGTAAGCTTTTCTTCAACCTATCAAAGTCTGTAACAACCATAGAGTTCACTGGTAATTCACAAATCTCTGCTTAAAAAGAAAACAAAAGAAAAAGCTACACCTTTTGAAGTTAATTTTCGTTTGGATCCTAATGACACTGCTGCTCTTACAGCATCATAGCACAGATCTGAGAGTAAGAAACCAACAGTCTCACACTTACTGGCTTTGAATTACAATTTTAAAAAGTCGAACTTCAAGAAAACTTCATCTTTGAGACTAGCACTGTCCAACATGGGAGCCACTGGCCCCAGGGAGCACTTGCAATGTGACTGGAAAATTTATTTTTAAGGTAACTTATGTTTGATTCGTTTAAAAACTGAAAGAGTATAAATGTTTTAATATCAGATACATGCTGCAATGGTATTTTGGCTCTATCGAATTAAATAGACTGCATTATTCAAATAAAATCACCTGTTACTTTCTGCCTGTTTAAGGTGGCTACTAGAAGATTTAAAATTACACCAGTAGCTGACACTCATGGCTTGCATCATACTTCTGATGGAGAACACAGTTCTAGATAGAAATGGGTATCCTTATACAAACATCTACATGAAAGAGGGCTAAGAAGGCTTTCATTGGCCATCTCCAGGACAGGTGAGAAGGAGGCAGATGACTGGATGACAATCAAAATGTAGTCTATCCACACAACGGAATATCACACAGTCTCTAAAGAGAAGGAAACTCTGCCCCACGGTACAATGTGGAGGAACCTCTAGGACATGATGCGAAACGAAATGAGGCAGTCACGGAAGACCTAATGCTCTATGATGCCACTCCTCAGAAGGCTCTAGAGCAGCCCAAATCACAGAAAGAGAACGAAGAACGGTGGTTGACCAAGGGCTAGGGGGAGGGAGGAAGGAGAATCAGCAGGTCAAGGGTTTCACCTTTGCCAGATGAAAAGGTTCTAGAGATCCACTGCGCAGCAACGTGAATACACTTAACACGACCAAACTCTATCCTTAAAATGGTTAAAATGGCCAGGGTGCCTTGGTGGCTCAGTTGGTTAAGCATCCGACTCTTGGTTTCAGCTCAGATCATAACCTCATGGGTCCTGAGATCGAGCCCCTAGTCAGGATCCATGCTCAGCAGGAGTCTGCTTAAAAATTATCTTCCTCTGCCCCTCCCCCAACTTGCATGCACAGCACAGATGCACACGCTATTTCTCTCTCAAATAAATAGATAACTCTTTAAAAAAAAATGGTTAGGATAGTAAATTTAATGTTGTGTGTTTTTCACCACAACTTTAAAACAACAACTATAACAAAAAAGAGTACGAAGAGGCTCTATTAAACCAGGCTAGGAAACACAGGGCCGTCTTTGCTGGGACAGGCATATCTCAGAACCATGGCCGTTCTGGGCCATGCATTAGCATTTCCAGAGTTCAGCCAACGGGAGGGTCATTAGCCCCAACTATACAGGATGCCTTAAAACAAACCCACCCCCTCCCCCACCTGGAGATGACTCCCCAGCTCCCCCAGTCTTCAGGTGGACAGTTTCACACTGAAAGCCATCTGGGCCATAAACAACACCTGCTTCTCTTACAAATGTGCAAAACAGGGAGCCTGGCCCTCTGAAGGGAGAGAAGCTGGCCTCTTGGCCTCATGGGTTCTGTCATAGTATAATTAGAACTTTTACTTGAGAGTCTCACGCAGCTTGGGTTTTTAAAAATAAACACAGCTGACATGTGTCAAAAAGAAAAACTATATTCAGAACTCTGATATTTTCAGGTAATAGCTCACTCCCCCTTCATTTTCCTCGGTGCAGGCTGACTAATTCTGTCTTTTTCATCTTTTGGGCTCCAGGACAAGGCAAAGAAAAGTATTTGGAAATGAGGGGTAAGTTCCCCCAAAAATCACCTCGGGCTTACCTTTTCCAGCTTCTCTTGGAGCTCCTGAATTTTGAGCTGTTGCTCAGCATTGATCTATAATTAAAATTCCGGGAAATAAAGCAAAAAATAAGGTGGCATGAATGGCTGGCTACATTTACTGCAGTGCTATTGTCTGAAGGTTTCTATGGGGTCTTTCTGTTCTGTTTTCCAGCCCCCACTAATGGAGAGAAAGAATAGAGACCTATCAGAGAAATCTTTGAATGTCCCCATGAAAATCTCCATGCTACTTTCCTAGAACCAATAATACAGAAAGGGCAAGAGAATCAAAGTTGCCCAGTGTCTTAAGATTATAGAAATTTTCACCTATGTTTTATTAGGTGTCTCGGTTTGTATGTTACTGTGATCAGACATGATAAAAAATAAGGTATCTTTCATCCCTATAACAACAGTTAAAGCTAAATGTGGTTGCCCAAAGATTGACAGTCAAAATAAACCTGCTAGAGTTCTCTATCCATTGCAAGAGTATTGTTAACCAATGTCTGGCAGTGAAGAGTAACATTTAAAAGATTATCAGGTCTCTGCATGGCTCAGTCAGTTGAGTGTCCTACTCTTGATTTCGGCTCATGATCGGTTCTGAGATGGAGCCTTGAGTTTGGTCTCTACACTCAGTCCGAGTCTGCCTGTCCCTCTCCCTCTGCTCCTCTGCCCCAGCCCACCCCCATTCCCATATGTGTGAGCTCTCTCTCTCAAATAAATAAAATCTTAAAAAAAAAAAGTTTACAGATTGTCTACCAAATATAGCAGGACCAGTAATGGAAAATACCTTCTCCAGTTTGGAATAATCCCCCACTTCAGGCTTCCCTTGATCCTTAGCCTGTAATTTAAGAGATAAAACATATTTTCTTGATATCTACAGCCAAATGATGATGATGATGATGATGATAATAATAATAATAACTACATTATCTTCTATTAAAAAAAAAAAAAAAAGACCAGGAGCTTTGCAGAGTACTCCCTTATTCCCCAAACATACACTCATTAAGCTAGTATTCCCTTGATTCTTACTAAGATCAGCCAGGAGTTCTACCCCAAAAACAGCCTTCTGAGAGGCGGCTTGGCTACCTTCATTAGTTTATGCTGACATTCTGTCGCTTTCCGCTTGAACTCTTCAGCAGCGAGCCGAGACTCTCTCAACTCCGATTCATAGAGATCACTCCGTCTCCTTGCCGAAACAAGGTCCTCTTCCAACTGATT
This sequence comes from Mustela lutreola, assembly GCF_030435805.1. Lineage (NCBI taxonomy): Eukaryota > Metazoa > Chordata > Mammalia > Carnivora > Mustelidae > Mustela > Mustela lutreola. Next base: position 87,147,799 of record NC_081300.1, on the reverse strand, counting down.
CATCATCAACCTCATTTCTTCCACTTGAGCCTGGTACTCCTAAAGAGCAGGCAAGGGAAGAAAGGCAAACTTCAGAACTCCTTAAAAAAAAATTTAAAAAAAAATAAAAATAAAAGGCAAGCAGTGAAGACAGAAGACCATGGACCATGGGAGGGAAGACGCACGTTGAAGACAGATTGGCAGGGTGCGGTCCTAGAGAAGAGATGGATCAAAATGGACAGAAGAGAGAGGTGTAGGGAGGGTCAGGAGGGAGATAAGTATATTAAGTCTTTAAACTAACTTAATGTAGGTAGGAGCACCTCGTTGGTTCAGTCGGTTGAGTGTCAGACTCTTGGTTTCAGCTCAGGTTATCATCTCAGGATCGTGAGATCGAGTCCTACATCGGGCTCCACGCTCAGCATGGAGTCTGCTTGGGATTCTCTCTCTTTCTCTCCCTCACCCTCTACCCCTCCCCTCACGTGCTCTCCTGCTCTCTCAAATAAATCAATAAAAATCTTTAAACTGTTTTAACATAGATCATGTATCATTAGTGACACCATTTGGAACATGTGTACCTGTATCTAATAAGAGCTTTTGAGCAAATAATACCACACAAGCAGCACAGAACCTGAAGGCGTTTGCAACCCAGGAGAGCTTAAAAGGGATGCTCTTTAAACAACCAGGATAAACTGCTTACATGTAGCTTTCTTCCAAGGGTAATCATTTATATAGATTTGTCCTTTAGAAGTCATGTGCTCCTAACACAATTAGACATGGTACTAGTTTTAAAATTAACCTTTCAGATGGCGCAAGGGGGTAATTGGAAATCTCGGTGGAAAGAATCTTGGAAGGTGAAACTCATCATGTCGGTTTCTGACCATTAATTTCTCTGGGACCAAAACTGAATGATGGACTTAACATTGCTCTTGAATGCAAGTCACCCTGAAATTTGGAAGAGTCAGAAATGCTGGCTCTGGTCAAAATAACTTGTGAGCAAAACTCCAGAGAAAGAATTATCTTGTTCCTTCGAGCAAACCTTTAAAGTGATCCAAACAGCCTGACCTTTTCCAAAATGAATTTCTAAAATCAAAACAGAACATTTGAATCGGTTTTTCAAAATTGGATTTACCAAGAGAAATGATTCTGAAAACTTTGGAGCAAAGTATAAAAATATTCTGTTAGCAAAATCAAAAAGCATATGCATATGGGGATTATGAATGAACATGTATCCAATCCAAGGTGACTCAGGGTGGGGGGAAGGAATTAAAATGAAAAGAATAAAGAATTGAGTCAAGACTATCTTTGATATACACAATATACAGTGAAAATCTCTAAGATCTGTTCTCCCAGGAAATCATTAAAGAGGTATCAATTAAGCAAGGACATGTTTTTAACCGGTATAAATAATAGACTTTTAAATAATAGGATCTAAAGCAAACCTTTCATCCAACTGTAATAGGCAGTCCCTCAGGAGCACACTAAAGCGGAGGTAAAAATTAGATAGTTTTCATGCAAGCACGCCTCTCTGTATAATTGGGAGATGAAAATAATGAGCCCTGAGTGCAGCACGGTCTCATTTCGCTGTGCCCACCCATAAGCATACTATTATTGAAGGTCAGTCCCAGAAGTTGTGGGGCACCAGGCTGTCTGTGGAGTACACACAAAGTGGCTGATGCTGGGTTCCAGAACCAAAGGTCTTCACAACTTGCTTACAGTTATCTGAACTGAGACAGTGGAACATGAGGCCAGTTATGTGAAATGATGCATCCTTTACTTGAATCCTTTATTTTCTGTCCCTTTTGGCCAGGGTTGGATTATGACTTTTGTGGCTCTGGGCACTGTGCCTCCCTGGATCCCCTCCTCCATTTAAAAAAAAAAAAAGCATTAAAAATCATATTTTATGGGGCGCCTGGGTGGCTCAGTCCATTAAGCGTCTGCGTTTGGCTCAGGTCATGATCCCAGGGTCCTGGGATCGAGCCCTACATCGGGCTCCCTGCTCAGTGGGGAGCCTGCTGCTCCCTCTGCCCCTCCCCCTGCTCATGCTCATGCTCTCTCAAATAAATAAAATCCTTTTTAAAAACTTATATTTTACAATGGCATTCATATAGAGACAAAAACATGAGTATTATCTGCAAAAACAGTTTCTTTGACCTAAAAGCTCACTGTTTTTCTTCTCACTAAAAACAAGAACAAAAGACGTGTAAGCCTTTTATGGGTGCCTTAAAGTACTGCTGGCTTGCTCACAGGAACAAACCCTAAGCTCCAGAGGAAGCAAAGAGCTGAGAGAAAATCTTGGGCATCTTTTACCCTCAAGCTCCTTTTTCTGTCTGGAATTTCTGTCGGCAAGAGGGAGAGGGGTAAGTGATTTTTGTGTTTTGTCAAGAGCAAGGACAGAGTGTTGTTCTTTCCCCTCAACATTTCTTTTTCCTGAGCTGTCGGCGCCCACGGGGAGGAAGGCCAGAATCAGACAACATCTCTATCAGCCATCTGAGCTCTTAGGGTGCCCAGCTCGCTACAAGCAGCAAAAGGAATTCTACCTCATCTGTTGAGTCACTGTTATAATGCTGCCTCCTTCACGGAAATCCTCTAAATCCAACAGCTGACCAAATCCCTGCTTCAGGAAAAGTATGAGAGAAAATAACTGGGTCTGTTTCCAAGGAGAGCTGAGAGACAGCGGTCGCGTCTTGGCATGGGATGGACTGTCAGTCAGTGCTGAGTGGGATCAAGATGGGGAACCGCAGACACCCTTCAAGATCTGCCCTAAAGTATGTCTTCTGAATGAAGCCTCAGAGTTTTGTGGGAAGAAAGACATACTCTTACTCCAACAGAAACCCCAAAACGCCAACACCTTCTGCGTTACTCAAACTTCATTTTCCTTCCTGAAGAAGGGTCAAGGTTCATCAGCCATCCTAGTAATGGTGTATGAATCGAGCAATCACCTGAGACTCTTAGTTGTTTCTATCATGAACCAAATGCAAACACTCTTTAGGGGGTGGCTAAGCAGAAGCACAATATTCAGAAAATTAAAAAATGAATAGCTGTGCAGAAATTAGCTTTGGAGAGAAAACGTGGGGGGAATAAATGCCAACTCTGGGAGGAGTCGACAAATCGCAAACCGAACCCTAGGAGTCTGCTGAGAAGCAGGAAATGCTTTTTCCTGGACTGCAGACATCCTGGTCTCCCAAAACTCACCAAAAGCCAATTTAATAAATCCGTCTTCCGATGAGAAAGGAAATCAGAAGCGGAGAAGTTTTCTGCCCCGCCCTCCGCCCCGGTGGAACTTTCAGCAGTCATTAAATCTAAAACTCCACATGTATGCCAACTGTGGTAGGAATCATCAAAGACATCTCTTTGAACTCAACCACCAGCATGTACCTTTTCAAAATGTCCTGAAAATTCAGTTTCTATGGAAGTCATGGCCACCAGCTGCTCCCTCTGGTGGCCAAATGCGGCTTTCATTTCCCCCAGGATGTCCCCAAAAGCAAATCTCCAAACACATTGAACTAATGGGAGAAAAAGAATCCTGTCCCTTGAAACTTTCAGGATGAAAACCTATGTTGATAAAAGGTACAATGAGTCAACTGTCAGAGCAGATTTTTCCAATTCTATGTGTAACCTTCAAAAATCTCTAAGATTAATATCCGTGTTCAGAACAGATTGCCAACATTACCTTTACAGGTTTGTTTATAATGTCTTAGTCAAGCAAGAGGATAGTAACTGATCAGTTTCAAATAGTAAGGTGGTCCACAGATTGTGCCAACAAAAACCCTAAAACATTCATTCTTTCTTTAGGGAAAAGTTAACAGATCAAATGACTTGTGGGAGTCTCCTGCATTAGCCCTCTCACCCTTCCCTCCCCACAATGGCTAAGTCTGTGCTACTCGGGGACAAAAATGTTCATTCCCATCACTGCTTCCCTTAGATGTTCTGAAATGAATGAGAGTTGCCAGGCAGCTGATAATTCAGCTCTCCCAATCGTTCACTGCCATCTCTTCATTAAAGTTTCTATTTACAGTTTCTTCAAAGGACCCAAAAAACCCATGCTAAAAAGGAAACAATAAAGCAAAATAAAAATGAACCATCCAGAAAGAAAATCCTTATAGAAAGGAAAAAAAAAGAGAGAGAGACAGACAGACAGAGAGTAAGTAGGCTTTTTAAACATCTTGATTCTCTTTTCTGAACACTCAGTGGATGGCTTTCTGCACTCAGATTTCCCAGGTTAATTCTGATGTGGCCTTTGCCTCTCAAACGCTTCTTCTCTCCATATACATACAATTTAAACTATGTAACATCCTGGCTTCAAAGCGCCTGGGTGAGTGGGTCAGTAAGTTAAGTCTCTGCCTTTGGCTCAGGCCATGATTCCCAGGGTCCTGGGACGGAGACTCCTCAAGGAGTGTGCCCCTCCTCTCATTCCTGCTCTCTCTAGCTCTCTCTCAAATAAAGAAATAAAATCTTTTAAAAAAAAAAAAAAAAGGGGTAAGAAAGGAAGAAAAGAAATAACCTGGCCTCCCTCAAAAACTTAAAGTGCCCCTGAAAAGCTATAACAATATTAATTTTTTTGATGGTCTAAAGCAGAGATAGGCAAACTTTTTCTGTAAAAAGCTAGATAGCAAGTAACTTCTGCTTTGTAGGCCATATGGTCTTTGTCACAACTACCCACCCTTGCCACTGTAGCATGACAAGCAACCATGGACACTACATAAATGAATGGGCATGGCCGTGTTCCAATCAAACTTTATTTATGGATGCTGGAATTTGAATTCTACATAATTTTCACATGTCATGAAATATTCTTCTTCGCTTTTTTCCCCCAACCAGTTAAAAATGCAAAAAGCCATTCTTAGCTCATGGCTGTGGAAAACGGGGGGTGAGCCAGATTCGCCCCACAGGCTACAGTTTGGCCACTTTTGTTCTAAAGCTACACCTTTAATTGAAAAGAGTGGCCATGATGGGCTGCAGACTTCAAAAGGAGCTAGAACAAGCACTCCACCATTTATATAAACCGTGGAGAATCCACAGTTTCCAAATGACCTACATAGCTCTCTCTCCGCCCCCGTCCTCCTTCCCTCCCCCTGCCCCTCCCGAAACACACCTCCCCTGGAATTAGAGGTCCGAGGGGCCCCGTGGCCCAGCAGCCCCGTGGCCCAGCAGCCGTCATACCTGCTCTTTGATTTCCTGGAGCTTCCGGCTCTGCTCTCGGATATCATGGAGAAGCTGCAGTGCTTTGTCATCCTCCTGGGACACCTCCATCCGTGCTTGCTCCAAACTTCGCTTTAAGCTCTGAGGAAAGCAAAAATTTTAATAGGGGTACCCTGTGGTTCCTGCTCGGTTGGAAAAGATTCATTAAGGGAGCTTGCAAGCTGCTTCGCAGACACCAAGACGCTTTCAGGTGACGGAGCAAAGTTGATAACTTCCAGTTGGTTGCTGGCTCCGGCTTTTTTCATCCTGTAAAACCCCTCGGGTTCAAGAAACATCATCTCAATCTCTGTGTTCTCTCGGGTCCAGCCTGAAACTGCAAACCAGCATCAGAACCTGCCTCCTACCTCTGTCTACCTCTCCTGGCAGATACTTACTTGTGTGTTTGGGATTGAAAACCAGCAGGATCCCTTAGCCTTTCGTTAAACCACCACTGGGAGGGCTACGAAGACTTTTCCGGAATATCGGGGATTAGAGGACTCCCCGGTATAGATCCCTCTTTCAAAGTAGCAATGACTTCCTTCTCGCCTAATTGCCATTTAAGACTCCAAGGAGTCTAATTCCACCTCCTGGCTTACGTTTTCTGGACACCTTTCATCCATAAGTTTCCCTCAACGCTTCAGTGGCACTGAAATACAGATCTGAAACACATATCTGAATAACTTCACCCACCACTGAAAGGCAGCCAAATCTGGAATGGAAACATAGCAGTTATTCTTAATCAGCCACGTTCTATAGATTTCCTCTCCCTTGTGAAAAAAACTGGAAAAATGTGTGATTCAACTTCTTAAGACTGTTTAATTGGCCACATTAAAAAAACACCTGAATGAAAAATTTAACGAGACAATGGAGAAGACAGTCTACTCTTGTGAGGGAAAGGAATAAAAAAAAAACAAAAACAAAACAAATCCAAAAAAAGTCATATGGTAAATAATGCGTGAGAGCCTGGGTTTTTGTTTTTTGGGGTTTTTTTTTCCTTTTGTTTTTTACAGGCTGAGTTTTCTCATTGCTGCACTGGTTCTAAGCAATGGAAAAGAGATCTTGGGCAGATTCAAAATACATGTTCCTGTGCTCATTTAGGAGTCGGGCTCTTGAGGCTGCGGGTGGTGGACGGGATACAGGCCAGAGAGGCTGGGATGAGAGGCACTCGGCCCCTTGGCCGCTCGCCGCAGTGACGTCGAGGCCCGCGTCCAGTCTCCGCAGCCTACCTGGACTGCTGGAGCCCGGTCCTCACTGTTCTGGGACCTCCCGCCTGGCTCTGGCTACCCTGCCAATCACACAGTTTGCCTGGGAACACTCCCTCCCTCTCTCTCTCTGTCTCTACGCTCTGCCATCGGCTGTGATGTGCCTCATGAAGCCGTCACAAAACAGGATGAGACACACACAACAGCAAGGCCGCCTCCAAGGGAAGGGGGCTTTGGGGAAGGCTCACACTGCATTCTGTGATGTAGGTGGCAAGGTCCTGCTCCAGGAGGGATCTCTGAGTCTCAGAGGCCTTCAGCTCCACCTCCTTCTGACTAAGAACAGCCTCCACCTCTGACACTCTCCGATGTAACCGGGTCATTTCCTGCTCCATCTGAAACAGACACATCGACAGGTTAAAAGGGCCCGTGGAGGTCCGTTAGGAGCAATCAAATCTCAAGCAGCCTCCGAAACCACCTGGTGGTTTGGGCTGACACTAAAGTGCCAAAGGTTGGGAAGGAAATACCATTGCTTCTTCGCCCGGGGGGGTGCACAGTTCTTCGTAAGGACAGTCACCAATGCTAAGTCACTCCTCTCATCCAAGACTCGGTTCACACTTGGTCACTTCTCTAGCCCAGTGAGCAAGGAAGCCACAATCACCATTTTTCACCTGTATGCTTTTGGGGTTTGGTTGGGTTTTTGGCACGCGTCACTTTAATTTTATCCCAAATCCATCTTGATCCCCCCCATCTCCTTGCAAAGATCTAGAGGACCAATCCCGAACAGGGCAAGGAGATGTGTATTCGTCTGCACTCTTAGAGGAGTCCCAGGCAAGGAGTGGGTTTTAGGAGCTTCCAGAGAGCTGCCCTGGGGCAGGAACAGTGAGCGTTAAGAGACGTTGAGCATAGTCAACACAGTGGCCGCAGTTACATAAGCAGGAGGCTTAAAGGACTAAGAAGAGAGACTTCGCATCACTCAAAGCAGATGGGAGGCATCGCGGCCACAGGTGAGGACCCACGCCACCTGCCGGAAGAAGCAGACATCGGGCTGGGTCATGCTGAGGAACGGGCCGTTCTAAATCCAGGGCCTCCTCTGGTTAAGATTTAAAGGATTGACGGCAATGTCAAGGCCTGAATTCATCTCCCTCTGAGCTGCTGGAGGCGAGACTTCAGTGAGGGAGGGAGCGCCTCGCCCGCTCGGTATGGGTCAGGTGGCTCAGTGCCAGCAGCGGCCCCGGGCGGCTCCCTTGGCATACATTGACGGGAGGATCCTGGAGCAAGGAGGGAGGCCGGCTGCGGAAATAAATACCTTGTGACACTTGTCCTGGGAGTCTTGCAGCTCTTTGCTTTTGATGAGAAGTTTCTTTTCCATGGAGCTAGTCTTGGCAGGGGAGTCCAGACTTGACACGACAGACCTAGATAAGAAGAAAGCCAGCGTCAAGGCGGCCAGCAGGTGGTTCGGAAAAGCTACTTTCAGAAACTGCGGCAGAGATAAGGGACCTGCCAGGGTTCTGCGGCCGTCCGCAGAGCTGGTTCGAGAAGCTTCTGATGACCTCAAGGCCACGAGGCAGAGAGGTGGACGGAAGCAAGAACTCTGGCTGACCTGGGTGTAAACTCAGTCGCCATGGACCTGAGGCAATGCTTCCACCCCTCCGGGCCCTGGTTGCCGTATCTGTGGGATGGGACAATGAAGGGACCGCTCACAGAGGGGAGCGTGAGCGTTAAACACACGGTGTTGTGCCTACCTGGCTTCTTTCACCTACTCACGGAACAGATACGCACTGTGCCCTTGCTCTGTTCCAGGTACCAGAACAGCTGCGAACAAGACAGCCAGGGCCCTGGCCCTCCTGGAGTAGAGCGCAGACAGCATGCATCAGGTAACCCACAACCAAAAAGTTACAGACGATGCCAAAGAAGGACACAGGGGGCTATGGTGTGAGAGAAGGAAATGGGTCAGGGACTTGGTCTAAGCAAGGGTCCCCAGGAAGGGCCTCTCTGAGTGGTGACATCTGAGCTGGGACCTGAAGGATAAGAAGGTACTAGCCATCCAAGTTCTGGAAGGAAACATGCTCCAGGGAAGGGGACTAAGATGCAAAGGCCCTGAGGCGAGTGAGCTTACACTGCAAGTACCTAACAAACATCATCAGTAACAATACTGATCAAATTATTGGTTCTTCTAGCCCCAAGCTAGCCAATTTGGTTCTGTTCCGTTTTATAAAAACAGCTAAAGCAGGTGGCTGGGTGGCTCAGTCAGTTAAGTGTTTGCCTTCAGCTCACATCATGATCTCAGGGTCCTGGGATAGAGCCCCACGTTGGGCTCCCTGCTCTGCAGGGAGTCTGTTTCTCCCTCTCCCAACTCACATTCTCGCTCGTATAAAAATTTCTCCCTCTCCCAACTCACATTCTCTCAAATAAAAAATTTTTTAAAAAATAAATAAAGACCAAAACCCCAGCTAATGCTTATTATGGTGAGCCAAGTAAGTCCCCCACCCCTAACTTGTCTGTCTCCTGATCCCCAGAACCTGTGAATCCATTACTTGGCATTGAGTCAAGGGACTCAAAAGGGACTTTGCAGAGGGGCTAAGGTAAGAGTTCTGAGATGGGGAGATTATCTTAGATTTCTGGGCAGATGTGATGTTATCACAAGGGTCCTTCAGAGACAAAAGTAGAGGAGGGAAGGCAATGTGACAGCAGAAGTCAGGTCAGGGTCAGAGAGAGAGAGAGAGAGAGAGAGAGTGAGTCAAAGATGTGAAGCTGCTAGCTTTGAAGGCCGAGGAAGGGGCCTGGAACCAAAGAATCTAGGTGGCCTCTAGAAGCTGGGAAAGGTAAGGAATCAATTCTCTCCTAGAGGCTCCACAGAGCACAACCCTGTCTACACCCTGGTGTCAGCCCAGAAAAACTCATCTTGGATTCCTGGCATCCAGAACTCCAAGGTGATAGTTCATGCTGTTTTAAGCTACTTATTTGAGGCAACATGTTACAGCAGCAATAAGAGACTGGTACGCTTCCTAAGCACAGACTACACACAGGGCTCCAGCCTGAAGCTAGCTGGGTCTTAACTCTTTATCCTCTATCATTCTATGAGGCAAGCTGCCAAGTGGCAAATGATCTCTGCTGGTCTCTACGGAGAGCTGGAGGTGAGGACAGGCACACCTGACAGAGTGCCCAGGATGGCATCATGAAAAGAATGCAGCATGGCCTCCCGAGAGGAGGCTAGAAGGAGACCCTCTCCACAGAAAGGAGGCGCTTACCCATACATGTATATGTCACTCACACACTCTGCCTCGTCCCGAGAAGCAGTGAGTTAGGGGTGGAGAGGACACCTCTTACTCAGGGCAGCTGCCCTCAGGGAATGGCACCCTGGGCATGAACCCTGGGGTGGGTGAAGGGTAAGAGGAGAGGAATAGCGAGCAGAGTTCTTGGGCTCAGAGGGACATGTGACAGAGCCCACCACCGTCCCACGTGCCCATTTTTGTTGCCTTGGTAACAGGGTTGCAAGAGCCGGTCATCGGTGAGCACTCACTTCTTACCAGCGAGTGAAATTCTGCTCTGATGCCCCAAACTACTTCCTGGCCTACATGAGGTCTGTTTCCTGCAGCAACTTAGCCCTCTCTCCCTGGCCCAGTGGCAAGGGCTGGCACGGCAGGGCTGGCCGGCTGACTGTACCCCATGACGGCTCCCTACATTCACGCTGCAGTGGACACCCAGAGGCATGCTGCTCTGTTCAAAATCTGACTCTGCCACTCAGGGAGCCTCAGTCTCCTCATCTGTGAAATGGAGATAATTCTCAACCTACTTCAAAGAGTTCTTGTGAGGGTTAAATGAGATCAGCCGGATATCACCCTTGGTGCAGCGCCTGGCACATTATAAGGGCTCAATAAATGTCAACCATGGCTACCATCATTGTCATTTCTATCATCACAACCCATGCAACAGTGTAAATAAATACTACATGCCTTACAGGCCTAGAACAGTTGTTTGAAATAGTAAAACTCGGGGGGCTGAAAGTATTCCGTGCTATTATTCACATTAAAACAAATGTTGATTGTTCACAGAAATGGGCAAGAGGGATTGAAATCCAGAAACAAATTTTTTGACAGCACTTTGGGCAAAAAATTTTAATCTAGTTCTAGAGCTCTCACTAGACTATTTTCTATCTAAAATCTAGCCAAAACCCACACACATGCACACTTTTTCTTTTTAATCTGATATGAAATGCGTTGCTTGGCATGACCTTGGGCTGCCTTTGCTACTTCCCATATTCCTCACTTCTCTGTGTTGGGTAGGCTAGAGAAGGAGACCCAAACCCCCCAAGGAGGGAGGGATGATCCACACATGGGGTCCCCGGTCCTTTAGTAATCAGGAGACACCCACATGTCACTAAGTTACACCCTGACCTGGGTCAGCGACAATAGCAAAGGCCATAGCTCTTTGCGCCTGAACACAGCACCTTCTAGAAGAACGATTACAGGGGGTGCATGATGTTGGGGTGGGAAGTGGCCCCAAGACTTGATAACAAATGAAGGACAGGATCCAGCAGTATTTACTTTTTAAAGTGCGTTGCTGTAGGTATAAAAGCTGATTGCTTATTCAAACAAAAAACAAAAAAAAAAAGCGTTTCTAGGTCACTCATTAATGAGGCCCAGAATCAAGGGGATATGCGCCCCCCACCCACCTGCACTCATGGGAGACCGTCAGACAGCTCTCCTCGCCTCCTGAGGTCCAGATCCCTCTTTTTATTTTGATAGCTATTTTGATGCTTGACAAATGTTCAGTGTTTAGAAGTTCTAAGTACAGAATTCAGTAAAGTGTCAGGATATAAAATCAATGCACAGAAATCAGTTGCATTTCTCTACACCAACAACAAGACAGAAGAAAGAGAAATTAAGGAGTCCATCCGATTTACAATTGCACCCAAAACCATAAGATACCTAGGAATAAACCTAACCAAAGAGGCACAGAATCTATACTCAGAAAACTATAAAGTACTCATGAAAGAAATTGAGGAAGACACAAAGAAATGGAAAAATGTTCCATGCTCCTGGATTGGAAGAATAAATATTATGAAAATGTCTATGCTACCTAAAGCAATCTACACATTTAATGCAATTCCTATCAAAGTACCATCCATCTTTTTCAAAGAAATGGAACAAATAATTCTAAAATTTATATGGAAAAGACCTCGAATAGCCAAAGGGATATTGAAAAAGAAAGCCAAAGTTGGTGGCATCACAATTCCGGACTTCAAGCTCTATTACAAAGCTGTCATTATCAAGACAGCATGGTACTGGCACAAAAACAGACACATAGATCAATGGAACAGAATAGAGAGCCCAGAAATAGACCCTCAACTCTATGGTCAACTCATCTTCGACAAAGCAGGAAAGAATGTCCAATGGAAAAAAGACAGCCTCTTCAATAAATGGTGTTGGGAAAATTGGACAGCCACATGCAGAAAAATGAAATTGGACCATTTCCTTACACCACACACGAAAATAGACTCAAAATGGATGAAGGACCTCAATGTGTGAAAGGAATCCATCAAAATCCTTGAGGAGAACACAGGCAGCAACCTCTTCGACCTCAACCGCAGCAACATCTTCCTAGGAACATCACCAAAGGCAAGGGAAGCAAGGGCAAAAATGAACTATTGGGATTTTATCAAGATCAAAAACTTTTGCACAGCAAAGGAAACAGTTAACAAAATCAAAAGACAACTGACAGAATGGGAGAAGATATTTGCAAACGACATATCAGATAAAGGACTAGTGTCCAAAATCTATAAAGAACTTAGCAAACTCAACACCCAAAGAACAAATAATCCAATCAAGAAATGGGCAGAGGACATGAACAGACATTTCTGCAAAGAAGACATCCAGATGGCCAACAGACACATGAAAAAGTGCTCCATATCACTCGGCATCAGGGAAATACAAATCAAAACCACAATGAGATATCACCTCACACCAGTCAGAATGGCTAAAATCAACAAGTCAGGAAATGACAGATGCTGGCGAGGATGCGGAGAAAGGGGAACCCTCCTACACTGTTGGTGGGAATGCAAGCTGGTGCAGCCACTCTGGAAAACAGCATGGAGGTTCCTCAAAATGTTGAAAATAGAACTGCCCTATGACCCAGCAGTTGCACTATTGGGTATTTACCCTAAAGATACAAACGTAGTGGTCCAAAGGGGCACGTGCACCTGAATGTTTATAGCAGCAATGTCCACAATAGCCAAACTATGGAAAGAACCTAGATGTCCATCAACAGATGAATGGATCAAGAAGATGTGGTATATATACACAATGGAATACTATGCAGCCATCAAAAGAAATGAAATCTTGCCATTTGCGACAACATGGATGGAACTAGAGCGTATCATGCTTAGCGAAATAAGTCAAGCAGAGAAAGACAACTATCATATGATCTCCCTGATATGAAGAAGTGGTGATGCAACATGGGGGCTTAAGTGGGTAGGAGAAGAATAAATGAAACAAGATGGGATTGGGAGGGAGTCAAACCATAAGTGACTCTTAATCTCACAAAACAAACTGAGGGTTGCTGGGGGGAGGGGGCTTGGGAGAAGGGGGTGGGGTTATGGACATTGGGGAGGGTATGTGCTTTGGTGAGTGCTGTGAAGTGTGTAAACCTGGCAATTCACAGACCTGTACCCCTGGGGATAAAAATACATGTTTATAAAAAAAATAAATAAATAAAATAAAATAAAATAAAGAAGTTCTAAGTACAGCAATTAAGAGCTCTTCAGAATAAAGGTGCTAAAGAAATCTCTCTCTCTCTTTTTTTTTAAGGATAAATAAAAATCACACCTAAAAAAAAAAAGCTATGGTAAGAATGCTGGTACTGAACCCAGACTGTACCTAAGGCTGGAGGAATGGAGTAGGGGTAAAGGTCCTCACGGCTTTCTGGAACTTCCCTGGTCTTCAACCGGGCTGCACATTAGAATCGCCTGGGAAGATTTTATAAAATACTGATGTAAGGCAGTGAAAATATTCCACGGGATCCTATGATGGTGGGTCCAGGTCCTTACACATTTGTCCAAATTCATAATCCACACACTAACAGTGAGCTCTAAGGTCAACTGTGTGATGATGATGTGTGCCTGTAGGTTCCGCGACTATAACGAGAATACCCTCTTGGTGGGAGATGTTGATGATGGGGGAGGCTGTGCCCATTTGGGAGTAAATAGGAAACCTCTACACCTCTTGCTACTATCGCTGGGAACCTAAAACTGCTCTCAAAAATATAAAGTCTTATAAAAAACAACAACAACAACAAAAGACCCTGATATACAGGACCCAACTAGACCAATTAAACCAGAGACTGACTGGGAGAGGAGGCCGGGCAGTGCCATTTTATTAAGCTCTTGGGTAATTCTAATGTACAAAGAGGATTGAGAAGCAGGATGCTAATTAGAAGAAAGCACCTGCAATTTCAGGTCTAGGGATTTAAAACTCATGGTATGACTGTCCCCAGCATTCAGCTCGAGGTGGCATTTTGGCCAGGCCACTTGGTACTGGTGCCTTTTGGTCACTCCTTGAGTGGGGACACAATTCTGAAGTTCATCATGGTGGACTATGAATTTCAAGACAATGTGCAGATTTCAGACAGTGATTAAAGATATTCTTACCCTTATTTTTAATACATCACTATGCCATTTCCACGAATTACTTCTGTAAGAGAAACATACTAGGGACAGGTATGGCTCAACATATTTGTATTCTACTTATTTCTCATGTAGTCTCCTAGTTAGGAAAGTCAGAATTCCCATTCTCAAACAAGCAGCAAGGTAGGAGAGAGAATTAATGCCACTACCTTTGTCATCAATGATAGTGTCCATTCATTGAGACTTAACTACGCATCAGGCACTATACTTGTTATAACTTTATGAAACTTTATGAGTTACAAGTTACGTCACTGAACTCACTCAACAATCCTGTAGGATGGCACTGAAGTTAAGGGAATGGCTTTTTCCTATGGCCTCTACATGCTCCTACCCCATTACAATGATGTGGGCGCCGGTGTGGGGCAGCAGAACTGGGTTTTGCTTCAAAGTTGGGTTCTGCAACCCAACGGCCATAGGTTCAAATCCTGACTCTGCTACTTCTCGGCTGATCAGCCTTAGACAAACCCAAGAGAAGCAACCCAAGAACAGCGCTGCAGAGACCCAGAGGAGTGAGCTTACAGGAGAAAGGGAAATGGATCACTCAAAGGAAGGTAACTTCTATCTGTGACTGGCTGAGGGCAATGCTGGAAGGGCAGCTCAAAGGCTGAGTCCAATGCAGTCCGGGTGCCCAAGAACTTCCATTCAGGTCAGTCCATAGCCACCTCCAGGAACAGCTCAACGCACACACAAGAGCAACTCTTCCTCCTTCATTTGGTGGCTCGAGGGGGGGTAATTAAATAGGAAACAGTACAGACTTCAAGGGCCCAAGCTGGTTCATGCTCGGGGCTCGATGAGATGCAGTACAATAAGGATGCTAATAAAAGAACATGCAGCCTGCCCACACTTTGCTTGCCTACTCCTCCCGGCCACATCTCTGATACACAGCCAGTTAAACCCATGGAGAGAAAAGGCACTTCTGAGCAGCGGGAACATGCAGCCAGCCGCCCACACACAGCAGTGCTGTCTCTTCGAGCACGAAGCCAAGTTTGGGTTTTCCTCTTTTTTTCCAGCTTCTATTTTCTAGAAAAATTTACTCTGAAATCAACATCTCTTCCTGATATACACATCTGCTTTATAATTACAGGGGCCCAAAAAGTATTAATAGAGGTAATGGTATATGACACACCAAGGGAAGGTCAGGTGCGGTGGGTTCTGCTGCAGCGGAAAGAGTATTTGCTTAAAATGTGTTAGATGTGACCTAAAAATTGCTTTCCATGTAACTTCAACATTTAAGTACAAATGATAAAATATAGTTTTCCCGGTGTCTATAATAATCCACATGACTCAAAAAAATTCCTTAATAAAGCTACCAAGAGAATGCTTCCTAGCTGAAGAGGAGATAATCCGTACTTCCATCTTCAAGGAAGCCTATGCATTGAGTATCTCTGGTCACTGCTATAATAATGAAGATCATGCTTAAGCCATCAAGCCAACCATTTATTCCCTTGGGAAGAGGAACCTGAGACTGCAGAAGATACCACCAGATCCCAGAGGACACAGATCACAAATCACAGATCTTCTCGAGATAACCAAGAACAGATACTTGAGTCTAAACCCAGGGAATCAAAATTAGCTCAGCTGAGGGCCCTACCTTAATTGTGGCCAACAGCACTAAAAATACATGCAACAGCAAGATGTAATATGGTGCAAAAAATAAAACACTCATCAGCATTCTGTTCCGAAAATATATTGGCTTTTAAGATTGAGCATTCTGAAATTTATGAACTAACTTTATAAGCCCATTTAAAAATACACAAGTGGTGTCCATCATGAACACTTGGAAATATTAAAAATACGGCTCTACTAAACTTTCAGCGTCTAGCTAGCTTTGGGGCACCCTTACGTACCCATCTACACCACTCTCTCCCAAACACACACACAGCAGTGGTCTCTGGCTGAATTAGAGCATTTGCTTGGAACGATTAATATGTAACTCTAGAAGCATTTATTTAAAGTCACATAATTAATGGAAATGTAGCTACTGGTGGGACTTCTCACACAGTCCGCACCTCTAAGCCAGTGCCCCGCTGTGTGGGTTAATGCCATACTTCCCCCTCCTTCCTGGACAGCCGCAGGGGCCTAACTTATCTCGTTGAGTCCAGTTCTTACTGCCTTTCCATCCACCACACTCAGTCAATGAGAACCACACGTATCACGTCCCCACTCAGAATCCAAACCTGAAGGCCCATCCAACCTCAAAACCCAGCTCCCCATGTGCCCAGAAACTCCACCCTCTGGGTTCTGTGCTCACTGGACACCTGCAGGCTAGTCCTGGCCTCAGGGATCTAGGTGGTCATTCCCCACCCCAGGTTCTAACTTCTTTGCAGCCCTCACCATCATCCGCAAATCTCTTATTTATGAACTTGTCTCCCCCAACAGAAAGCTAGCTTCTTGAGGGCAGGGACCCTGTCTGTCTTGTTCAGTTATGCCGCAAGGCCTAGAGCAGTGTATTTGCGGAGTGACTGAATGGGTGAATGAATGGTATGCCAAATATTTCTGTGCCCCAGGCAGCCTCAGTGAAAGGTCACAGTGGACAAAGGAATCCAAAACAAGAAGTATGCAGAATCAATGCTGGCACAATAAAGCTTTCTGGCCCTTGCCTGGGAGGTGCCCGGATATACTGGTTCTAGGACAGCAGTGTCATGATGACACACGCACTCTTCCCTCCAGGGGACACTCAAGCACTGGGGGATGGGTGGGAGTACGTGCCACCCAGGTTGGGCATAGCCCATTTCCCCAGCACCAAGTTCCAGACCCCACTGGAACTAGATCCCACCATAAGCCTCGAGCATGTTTTATGGAAGGAACCGGTTTAGCCAACACATCACAGACTCCATTCAGAGTAAAAAATTGGATGGAGATATTAGGACATCTGTCAGGAACCCCACGTGGAGCCTGATTGTCTCAATGGGCAGAAACCAGCAAGATGTCTTTATAAACTCTAGCAGGGACAAAGGGAGAATTGAAAGCATCTGTCGGCCCATCCTCACCCCAAAACAAGAAGAATGTGAAACGACACTCACTCTGCTCCAGGTGCTAACACCACATATTCCGTGTGCTCCCCCCAACAAACCTAGCAGGTAAGTGCTCTAACAACCCCTACTCTATACATGATGGGATTGATGCTGGAGAAGCTAAATGCCTCATTCACACAGGTGGTGAGCAGCAGACCCTAGATGGGAACCCACATCTTCGATTCCAAAGCCTGGGCTTTTAAGGAGTGTACCATAGTTTCTGCCCCAAAACAAAGAATACTTATGTCAACTCTAAAGTTAAAAGTTGGAAAAGTTGGCCATTTTTTTCCACATGCAAGGTGCATGAACTTCAAGAAGTAACTCAAGCTTTGGGGCGTCTGGGTGGCTCAGTTGGTTGAGCATCCAGTTCTTGATTTCGGCTCAGGTCATGATCTCAGGGTTGTGAGATCAAGCCCTGCATTGGGCTCTACACTCAGCATGGAGACTGCTTGGGATTCTCTCCCTCCCTCTGCCTCTGCCCTGTCCTGGCTTCTCCCCCAAATAATAAATAAATCTTAAAAAACCCAAGCTTCATGATCAGTTTCCTTATCTGTCAAACAATGGGTGCTTCTGGGTTTAAGCAAAAATGTCAAGCGCTTGAAATAGTGCCATAGTGAATTCTCAGCAGGAGCCACTCTTTCGCCCTTATTATTAGGCGAGCCCGTAGGCCCCACACAATCCAGCCAAGTCACAACTGTTAGAGGCAGGACAGCACAGTGCTCCTGGAGCCAGGGATGGCTCTAAGTCTTCAATGTGTTACTACGTGCAAGAAATCAGGAAAAGAACTCAGTCTGCCTGAGGCTCAAGTGTCCTCCTCTGGAAACAGGGTTAATACCTACTACCATGCAGAGTGATGGCCAGACTGGGAAGACCGAGTGAGACAATGCATGTAAGGCACTCAGCACAGCTCTAGGCACACAAGAAGTGCTCGCTAGAGGACAGCCTCCATTAGCACTTGTGCAGAAGGAACTGGCATAATCCCTGGCCACTTCAGTGTACTTCAATTTGACAAATGTTCTTTGAAGACCTGCCAAGGGCAACGCACTGTTTCAGGCAAGAGGTGGAAGACATGATGGTCCCCGTCGTCAGTGAGTGTTGAGCAGTGTGCCCAGACACAGGGGAGGAGGAGGAGGTATGAATGAAAAGGAAGGCTGGGGTCTTGGCATACCAGGCTTGAATACCAAGTTCAGGAGCGGCCATTAATTCTGCGCACACTGTGATGCCATTGAAGGTCTGAGTAGGAGAATGACATCATCCAATTTGTGCTTTGGAAGAATTCCACCCTCTGTGGAGAATGGATCAAAGCTGGGAAAACTGGAGGCAGGAAAATTGGTTAGGAGACTACTGCACCAGTCCAAGCAAAGCTCTATGAGGGGTGGCAGTAAGGAACAGAAAGAAAGGCGTAAACGCAAGTGTCATCCTAGAGGTCCAGCTTAGAGACAGGACCTGGCAAATGATGGGCTAAAGGGGGAAGATGGAAAGTAGCTTCAGATGACTCTGTTTTCTTGTCTAAAAGGGTTGAGAGAGTAGTAGTTTGATGAAACAAGGAAACCAAACTGGCACCTACTGGCTCACTGAGTGAGCAAAGAAGCCTGTCTGTGTTGGGAGGAAACAGAGGACAGGGACATTGAGAAACTGGTAGAACATCCTGGCCACAATGAACACAGGGCACACAGGGAGGAAAGTCAAGAGGAAGTGACAGTGTAAGTCATATAAGCAAGACCAAGCTAAAAAGGCAATTAATTCCTGGAACCTGAGGAGATGGTACAGCATTTCAAGAATCCAGAACAGAAGACAACAGCCAGGAAGCAGTGAGACTGGCAGGCAGAGAGGTAGGAGGGAAGACCGAGCTTCCACAACACAGAAGAGAAGCAAGCACAAAGTTTCAAGACACATGTGGTAAATGACGGTATCACATGGCAAGGTGGGGATCACTGGCTTTGGAGTTCGGGTGGAATCAGTGGCTTCTCAAACAGCAGTTTCCATAAGGTTGGAGAGATTGGAAAAGAGGCACAGAGTGAAGGCTATTCTTTGATGAAGCTGGTCAGAGACAGGAAGGTGACGGAGGTCAGGAGACAAAAGACAAGTAAAACGGAGAGAATGGCGAGAAATTCACTTAGGCGAAGGAAGAGGTGCCAAACTGGCGCAGAGCTTGGGAACACATAGCACCACTTAGTCAATTACTGTCTTCTTAAGGGAGCCGAGGCAACCATGCAAATTAGCATGTGTAGGCCAGCAAAAAACGCACTTGACAGATCTTTTGGAGCCTAATCTTCAGGATTGGGCTAGGCTCATTTGGATTAGATTTCCTAAAGGTATCTTTAAGATAAACAAGAAGGCGGCAGAATGGTCCTGCCAGGCCCGCGAGGCAAGCACGTACAGTCTAAATAGAGAACAGAATAAGACAAGTAGAACAAGATGTGCTTGACTAAGGGAAAGAAGAAATTGAATGAGAAGAGAGAACCCAACACAACAGACAGAGGCAAAGATCGGATATCTAGTCTGGATGATGGTAAAAATGGAAGAAACACAGAGACCTGGAGGACAGGAACCACAGGCCAGAGCTAGTTACAGTTTGTTTGTTTGTTTGTTTGTTTTTTAACATATTTAGGAAGTACAGAAGATGCATACACTTGTGTACTATAGCACATTCTGTTACTGTTGCTGACTATTTAAAAAAACAACAACTCAAAAGACAGATGAGGCTTTTTGCAATAGGGATCTGGAAGTAGCAGGGACAGTAACAGACAGCCCTGGGTTGGACAGGGAAATAAAGACAGTTTTTAAGGGAAGACTTCCCCACCCTTCCAAGTATTTCAGTAAAAGAGAAGTAGGACCGCTTCGAGAATTCAGGCCATCTTCTGCTGGAATAAGCCATCCCCAGGATAAATGACAGAAGGCAGCTGGGAGTATAAAACATAGATTTGCATAGACACGGATCATAGAGTCATCAACAAATTGAAAGCTGCAGCCATAAAAATGATTTGGACCAGTTCACCAAATGCTTATTGAGCGCTTTGCATATGATCAGCCCGAAGCCTCAGTAGAGAGCAAGGTCAACACAGTTCCCTCAGCTCACCAAGCTTACACTCAAGCAAAAAAACTTCCAGGAGAGAATAACTACTCACGTGTTTATGTGAGCACACACACACCCCAGGGAAGAATCTCCAAATGAGAGGAGGCAGAATTTTTTTTTTAAATGCAAGAGCTACATCATCTACCTACTCAAAAAACTTGCAGAGATTGAAAACAAAACTCAGCAATTAGACTGCCTCTCGGCTCTCATTCCACCCTGCCCCAACCCCACTGCTCATCATTCCCCACAATGGGCCTCTACTTCCTACAAGCATGTAAACCTGGGGACCCCACACAAATTCCCTAATTTTTCCTGTCGGCAGCATTGATACCTCACGGCATAGAACAGTGGCTAACAGACTCGAGCTGCCACAGCATCTGGATTCAACTTCTAGCTGAGAGGCTCAGGGCTACATGATCCTGGGGAAGTTGCTTATCCTCTCCATGTCTCAGTTTCCTTACATGTAAGATAGGAATAATGACACTATCTTCTTTGTGGGTCATTGTGCAATTTAAATGAGTTCATCAGTGTAAAGTGCTTAGAACAGAGCCTAGTATAGTGATGGTGCCCTGTATGGATGGGCTGTTGTTACCACTTGAACCTACCTGAAATGCTCTCTACGTTTCTCTCCCCTCATCCAAATCTACTGTTTTCTAAAAAGCCAAATATTTTACCTCCAATTAGTGTGCAAACACACTCAGTCTCCAACACAGGTATTTACTGATGGTCTACCATGTCCTATGCTCCAAGGGAACCAGGATGAATCAGACCCAGCCCAGCTCTTGAGATCGGAAATGGAAAGACATTCCAGTGAAGATCATCACTGGAGGTGCCTGGGTGGCTCAGTGGGTTAAAGCCTCTGCCTTCGGCTCAGGTCATGATGCCAGGGTCCTGGGATCGAGCCCCACATTGGGCTTTCTGCTCAGCAGTGAGCCTGCTTCCCCCCCTCACTCTGCTTGCCTCTCTGCCTACTTGTGATCTCTCTCTGTCAAATAAATAAATTTAAAAATCTTAAAAAAAAAAAAAAAAAAAAAAAAAAGATCATCACTGTAACTTGGCAAGAACTGTGAGTTAACATTACCCATTAAGTGACCCTATCAGGAAGGCTGCCTTCCTCTCCTGACTCCTCAAACAGTCATTTGGTACATTTGTACCATGATGTTCTTCAGGAAAGTTGTTTGCCCTGTGTCCTCTGGACTGTTTCACACATATATGCCTTGACCTGTTCAATTTGATGGAAAGGCACCCATTCTAGACTGGGCCTTCTAATTCTATCCCCCAATCCACTCTGCCCCCACAACTGCATTTTACCTGCAAGTATCTGGCCACTGCATATGAGCTTGTGGTCGGTCAGGATGTTTAAGCTTCTCTAGCAGAAAATTCCTGGGATCTGGGAGGTTGGGTTTCTGCTCTGGCACAACTGGACTACTTAATTACTGCTGAGGTCCTTCCATAGCCTCTCGGTATAAACAGAGGGACACTAGACACATACAAACCAGCAAACTAGCAATAACAAAAATAATGACAGTGAACATTTACTGAGAATTTTCCATGTCCCAAGTCCTAGGTCAAGTGCTTTATGGGTTTCATATAATCCTCCCAAAAGCCCTAAGAGAAAGGGATCATTCCCCCCTGCCCTCACTTTGCAGTTGAGGAAATGGGCATGCAAAGGTTCGCCGACAGAGCAAGGAAGAGGTACCAAAAACTGGTTCCCTGAAAATCTGGGAAGCAATGGTGGAAGTCATTTTTTGTTCCTCCACTGTGTTTAGATGGCTGGCTCCCAAATGAAACTTCCGACCACCCAGAAGGATAGGAAAGAGGCCTGAGCCAAAAGGAAGAGAGAGCCCCCCTTCCTAAAAAACAGCCTATTCAGACACTGGCATCCCACATATTCCAACCTCATCGAGATCTCTTTGCTCCTCCAAGATTTCCTAGTTCCCCAAAAGCATCAAACCAGCATGTGTAAAACTAACACAAAATATAAAACCGACTGGTTTTACCCTTCTAGAGTTTATACTGAAGGTTTGCAGAAAGGCATGGTTTCAGCCAGGGCTTAAATGAGACAATATCTCCAATCTAGGAAGAAGAAGGGACCTAAAGAAATGTACCTCTGCTGACAGGGGAGGGAAGGGAGCTGGGATCCATTTTATTTTTAAACCTTTAACATATTGTAAAATTCAAGCAAATAGAGGCTCAGAGAAACACCCAGGCATCCAGAGCTTGGGGATGTGGCCTGGGTTATTGGCAGTTAAAAAGAAAGAGGCACGAGACAGAAACTCCCTCACTCCAGCACCAGCTTCGCCAGAATCCCACCCCAAAGATAACCAAAACCAGTCTTGTCGAATCTCTCCTGCTCCCTCCAACTCAAGCTGCGAGCAACGCCCA
Organism: Mustela lutreola; assembly: GCF_030435805.1. Classification (NCBI taxonomy): domain Eukaryota; kingdom Metazoa; phylum Chordata; class Mammalia; order Carnivora; family Mustelidae; genus Mustela; species Mustela lutreola. Next base: position 87,125,284 of record NC_081300.1, on the reverse strand, counting down.
CGATACTTCAGACACAGAATGCTGAGATCAAGATTCTTGCTAAGCTTAAAATAATGATGCGCTCCATGGCGGGCTTAAAAACTGTCTGGGGTCCCAAAAAAGGATCCTAAAAAGCAACGAATGATCAAAACAATTAAAATCATTCTCACGACCAGAGCCTCTGTGAAAACTCCCCATTCATTCAGCTCCACCTCTGAACATTTCATTCAGTTTGCTGGTAACAGATCTGGGGTCAATTTCCCCAGCGCAGCACCCAGCATCTGCCATCTCCTCGGCAGTGTGAAGAGTGAGTAACGGCACAGGTAATCCCTGTGTGTAAACAAAAACCTGTGATTCTGAGAGTGGGGAGGGGAGAAGGAGATGTTTGGTAAGATGCAGCAGGTCCCCAGTGGCACCCCCCGAAAATGCCTCCTCCCACCTCTAAATGAATTTTGTCTATATGTCCACAGAACTGCAGAGGCTTCTGATTAATTTCACCACTGCCTCTTTTAATGAATTTCTAAATAATGATAATGCCATTGGTCCAGGGTCACCTACATCCAACAGGTGGAGTGGATTTCTACAAGGACGCAGTAGGCTTTTACCCACAGGGCTGCCCATGGCCGAAGAGCCAAATCTGACAGCAAGATCACATTCAAAGACACAGGATGAAAGAATTTCTTTCTGATTCCAACCCCAAATTGCCAGGGCAAAGAAATTTTGTTCCCCCAAAGCAGGAAAACTCCAGTCCCATCTTCCAGGTAAGAAAAGTTCCCCAAAAGCAGGAAAACTCCAGTCCCATCTTCCAGGTAAGAAATACGTGCTTTTGTTTGTGTGGACTTTTTTTCTTTTTTTATGAGAATCTCATTCAGCATTCTGTTGGGGCACGAGCAGACACTCGTGTTGTGCTCTAGAGATGTATTGTGAACTATCAAAGGTGAAATAGCCTATCTTCAAATACAATGAGCAGTATAAACACAATCTGGGGGAAAGGATCATGAGCAAATTATACCAACAAATATTTATGGAGTCCCTGGGCCTGAAGACTGAGATGTCCCCCCTGTCAGAGAGCTCCCTAAACTGAGCTTTCTGTGAAGGGCAGATGCAGTTCCAGGCTTCCCATGTGATAAGCCATTCATCACACACTGCTTCAGATTGATTGCAATGGCTAAGATCCCCCACAGCATTCCGCCTTTACCCTGAAAATCGAATTCCCTCAAATCCTCCCTAGTTTTTCAGATCAGTAGCACCCCAAGCAAGCTTTCATTCTGAGCCGGCCAGCCCACTGCTAACCAGAACTGGAACTCCCCACACACCTCCCTCCAGTCCAACGTGTGACCTTCAGGGTGCTGCGCGTGTCCACGTTAAGTTGCCCACCAACCACGCGTCCTTTAGCGCCGGGCCTCCACTTCTGCCCTGTTCTTCAAATGCCCTACTGGGCCATTTCAAATCCATCTGATGGCACATTCAACAGCTAGTTAGCTCTCTGCCTGCTCTCCTACCATCCAGACTGTTTTTGGAGTTGCAGAGCAAATAAGCCAGAAAGGCACAGCCAATGCTACCAAAATCCAAACCCGGATGTTAAACCCAGAGCCCAGGAGAGAAGGAAAGTAGGACCACCTCAGCATATTTCAATACAAAAATCTCTCTCCCATTCACTCGCAGCCCACTACCTTATTTCATCTCAAGCGCCCAGTCCCCCGACGATGGTCTGAAATCTTTTGAGGAACATCAGTGTCAAAATAGCACCCATGGGGAGACACCATCCAAGAACCAACGCATGCCTTCAAATCGATCTCTGAACAGGCACAACAAATCGGGAATGGATGCTGCCAAGGAGAAAATCAAATTCTGCTTGTCTCCTAAGTGGGCAGCAACTAATTACCTAATGTTACCCCCACAGCCTCCAAGTGAGAAAGCCAGGGCATCGGGGGGATAACACAGCCAGTCCAAGACCTTCCCGGGGAACTCGTGCCTCTGAACGCAGAATGTCACAGGATCACAAAACGAAGCAAGACACGGAGCTCCTATATCCACAGAAGCTACTGCGTTTTATAGAAATGCCCGGAGGCTGGAAGCCAGGACCCTCCAGTCCCGGGTGCGGTGTGAATGCGTTTTTCATGAGCTTTTTCAAGAATGGAGAAAAGACCTGTCATGTTGAGAGGTTTACAGTGATGTTTCTACTTCCATTTTCTAGGCTCCGGGTTGGTTTGTTTGTTTTCCCTGTGAAGCCCAGTTTCTGGGAATCAATGGCTCGGCTACATCGCACTCCCTCTCAGTGGCTCTTGGTAACGGGGCTCTCTCTGGCCGCCAGCGCTCCGCCAGCTCAGAGCAGCTCAGCTGCCAGATCCCCGATCTCACAGCAGACTTCGAGTGGAGCCGAGCACCATCTATCTGTTAGAGCGCTGACAGAGCCACTTGCAGCTCGGCGAAGCCCGTCAGGAAACCTTTAGCTTATGAGCTCTCGTTCAATACAGCCAAGACAGCAACCTCCACCCACCCACCTGCGAGATGGAAACACAGAGGGATAAATAGACGGACGGCTCCTTTGAACCCTGCACGTTTCTCCTTCCACCAAGGATCTGCACTGCCAGATATCCCCCACTCTTTCCTCCCCTCGAAAGAACACCAAACACTGAAAAACTAACCCAAAGTACCCAATGGACGATTATGATGCTGGGGACAGGAAGAGGAACGTTAAACACAGCAAAATGAGAATATGAACCATCTACCCCACCAAAGCCCAGACAGGTAAATTGCTTCCCAAATGCAGGTTGATTAACAGCTTCCCTTCACTGCACTGCCCCCCACCACCACCCACCCACCACCACCACCACCACCTTTGGGCTCTCTATGCCTCACATCAGTACAGGTCCTTAGAAAGTCAAATCTTCACTTACTCAGATCTACCAAGAATCCCCAGTGCCTTGCTATACGAAAACCCCACAAACGGCAGTTCTTCGCCCGAGAAACCTGAGAGGTTCAGCTGGCACGGAGAGGATGAAACCCACGAATTCTTCTCTGGTTCATCAAAATTGGAGGTGTCATCATCAGACTTGAGGGTGGGAACGAAGGGGGGAGGAGCTGGTTGGAGAAAAACAAGAAGAGAGGGAGAGAAAAATTCAGACGGATTCAACACTGTTGCGGAGAAAATCGTCCTACTCCTTCAGCCTTAGCGATGGCACTGCAGCGCCTGCTTTCAATCTAGCTCACACAGGCAGACCTCGGCTCTTACAGCAACAAGAGATTAACCCCTTCTCTGCCAACATGGCCACCAACTGGCAGACAGGCTGCCTTCCCCGTTGGGGTAAACTGAAGGAGAAACTCAAACAGGTCACTTGATGGTACGAAAGCACTTTGGGGAACTCGTGGGAGCCAGCTGCTCCTTCCTGATATTTCCAGAACACTTCGACAGAGCATCAGGCTGGCTCGTGCCAGAGTGCCAACCAACGCACACCTATGTATTTCCTCCTCTGGACAGCTCCAGATCATTAATATTTAATGTTAGTCACTGAAATAAGATGGCATGTCTGCATTTCATGGATTAAGCGGGATGACAGGAAGGAGCAGGAAAGAGGACCTGGGAGGTATGTAACTCATGTTAGGATAGCACTGCAGTCTGGCTCATTCATAGCCAGAAGAGTGTGCTCAAAGCTCTTACCAACCACTTTTTTTTTTTTTTAGTTCATTATCCCTCCTCCCCACCTCAATCATGCCGCCCAAATCCACCGCAGTTTAATCAGCATAATGAAACACCAGCCAAATAAAGTTCTTCCCGATGATTTACAGCATCCCAGCGCACTGATGGTGTAAATGCACCGATGGCCGTATGCGTCCTACCTCGTTAAGGCATGACTCCGGGCTAGGAGCATCTTACATCTTCTCCACTTTCTGCAGACCTACTACACTCTCTCGGTCAGGGAGGAGGACACTCGGCCATCAGTCACCAGGAGGCTGCCCATTGTGGTGGGCTCCAGGGGGTGTAGCGGGCCAGAAGCGTTGCCATGGCTGCAGGCTGAGGCGTCCGTCTGTGGCGAGCCGGCCAGTGGAGTTGGCGAGCCGGGCATCACAGCCCCCGCAGTGCAGGCTTCATGCTCCCCACTCGGTGCGTGTTCTGGCTTTAACCCCACCTGGCCGCCTGCGTGGCAGGGGCCACTGCTGAGCCAAGTGACAGAGCAGCATGAGTCACTGCCGGAGCTCGCTACAGCGCCCCCTAGGACCGTTGTCGCAGCCGGTCACAGTCCAGGCTTCCTTTTTAACTCTTTGTTTTCTGAACTAAGCTGTGCACCAGATAGGAGCAGCAGTCTGGTCTCTGCTTACTGGCTCAAAAGAATCTGGCTATTTGCAAAGTACCCCGGTGACAACCACATCCAAGCGGCCACACTGGGGAGTGAATGGAGAGGTGAAGGGGTGGTGTGGGGGAGGGGGAAAGGAAGACACAAGGAGGAGGTCTGGCTGCTCCTGGGAGGTACAAAGGAGCATTCACAGAGCTTCAGGTGCACAGAGATGAGGTGAGAGACTGAAAACGTAAAATGCACTATACCAGAAATTCATTTAACACCTCTAAGCTCTCAAGAGAATTTAAATCTTTCCTGGTAGGATCAGAATCTACTTTCTTAATACTTTAAAAATTAGCTGATGGAAAGAAAAATTACATTGAATGCTTCAGCCCACATCCCATGTGTACTTCCACCAACATAGCTTCAAATCCAATTGATTTCAATTACCCAATACTTCCTTCAAGAAAAAAAAATTAATGGAAATCATATTTTATAAGAATCAGAAAGAGAAGTTTTCCATCTCAAAAAACTCAGATAAAGACTGAGAAAATGTATGGAAATTCACAGATGATATGAATATGGAAGCATTATGACTGACAGCACATTACTTTGGAATCTGAGTGGGTTCAAATCCCAACTCTACCACTTACCATCAGCTCTGTGACTTCGGGAAAGTCACGTAACCTCTCTGAGCCTCATTTTCAACACAGAGATAACTTCCTCAAAGGGCTGTTGGGAGGTTTAAAAAAAAAAATCTATACAAAGTGCTTAACATATTCCTTAGCACACAGTAAACACTGTATAAAAATCACCTATTATTGTTATTCCTCACATGAGACCCATGTTTCCGACTGATCCTGCAGTTAGTGAAGACTAGTGAGATACAGCCCAATCTGTGTTGAATATTCTTCTTTCGTGCTCAAAGCAGGCACACACTCCTGTGGATGTTTGTATTTATCATATCATCTCCTTTCTAGCAGAAGTTTAATTCTCTTTCCACTATATACTAATTTATCTTTGGAAGACTAAAATAGAATCCCATTTCTGAGTGAGGAGTATGATTAATATAGGGGTAGGAGCCACTCTCTGTGAAAGAATTATGATTTAGAAATTCTGTACTATAAAATAAGATTTCTCTTGAAAACTCCATCATGCTGAAAGCTAGCCCATATGGTCGAGATTAGAAAAAGAGCCAGACAATCTTCAATAGAAGGAAGGAGAAATCAACATGAAATACACCAGCTGGTAACAGGTGAGATAGTCACAGGATGGAACAAAAGCAGGGATATAAACCTCTAGACAAGTAGTCAGTTGAGTACAACAGGAAAGTCTGAAAAGAAGGGCTTATGGGAGCACCTGAGTGGCTCAGTCAGTTAAGTGTCTGATTCAATCGGCTCAGGCCCTGATTTCAGGGTTATGAGATTGAGCCCTGCATTGGGCTCCACACTCAGTCAGAAGTCTGCTTAAGAGTCTCTCCCTCAGCCCATCTCCCTGCTCACAATCTCTCTCTTTCTTTCTGAAATAAATCAATCTTTACCCCCCCCCCAAAAAAGGACTTATATGGGCCATATCTGTGCAGAAAAAGAGCCATAGCCTCAAGCCAAAAAGAAATGGGCAAACTGGAAACTCTCTACCACCAGAAAATGACAAGGATGCTCACATTTGGCCAGGACCCTTTAGTGGGAAAAAAAACAGCCAGAGATTAAGACTATAATCCCAGCTAGCATGTCTGTATTTATAGTATCCTGTATAGGGTAGGAACTACAAAACAAGAAATCAACATCAATACTGGCCCAGGATCACTGAGCCCTTAGGGCCCTGGCAGACACAAAAGGAGAACATCTTATGGAAGCATTTTCACAATCCAGGACACACAGGACAGACAAAGCAACAGACACACACACACCCAGTCCCTACTAGAAATCAGTTCACCAAAAAAAAAAGTAAAAACCAGTAACTATACATAACGAAGAAAAAGAAACCACCCAAACTACACGGAGGATCATCATCATATAAAAGAAATGGGAAAATGAGCCTTCCAAAAACTGCAGATAAGGGGCACCTGGTTGGCTCAGTGGGTTAAGCCTCTGCCTTTGGCTCAGGTCATGATCTCAGGGTCCTGGGATCGAGCCCCGCATCAGGCTCTCTGCTCAGGGGAGCCTGCTTCCCTGCCTCTCTCTCTGCCTGCCTCTCTGCCTACTGTACTTCTCTCTCAGTCAAATAAATAAATAAAATCTTCAAAAACAAAATCAAAAATCTGCAGATAAAAGAACAATCTAAAATGGGCCATAAAATAATTTGATTTAGTATCAAGGTAAATGAGTAGAAACTCTAATAAAAGAATAGAATACTCTGGAAAAAGGACCACACACATTTAAAAGGAACCAGCATTGTTACTGAAATGAAAAGCATTGTTACTGAATTTGAAGTTTAAAACTCACTGGGTACATTAAATAGAATATTAGACACAGCCAAAGAGAAAATTAGTGAGGCGGCAGTTAGATATGAAAAAATCATATAGAACCATACTTCTCAAAGTGTGATCTGTAGACTGGCAGCATCAGCATCACCTGGGAGTTGGTTAGAAATACAGAATCTCTGGGGCACCTGAATGGCTCAGTGGGTTAAGCATCTGCCTTTAGCAAAGGTCATGATCTCAGAGTCCTGGGATCGAGCCTGGCTTTGGGCTCCCTGCTCAGTAGGGAGTCTGCTTCTCCCTCTCTCTCTGCCCCTCTCCCCACCTGTGCTCGCTCTCAAATAAATACAATTCAAAAAAAAAGAAGAAGAAGAAGAAGAAATACAGAAATCTGGCTCTGTCCCCCATCCACTGAATCAGAACCTACGTTAAAATGAGATGTGCAGTTGGAGAAGTGCTCATATGGAATGCAGCATAGAGACAAAGAGACCAGACATGAGAGGTCAGGAAACAAAGAATTAGAAGGTTCAATACATATCTTAACAGGTGCACCAGAGAGAGTAAACTAGCTTAAAATCTGGATGTCATATTTTGAAAGGACTATGTGAAACTTAGTCAAATCCAAGATTATGATATGTGGCCACATCTATCTTTGGGGGCTAATTCTCCTCCTTCTTATAACTTATGGAAAATATTCCTTTTCTGACCCTCACAAAATGTAATTTTTCTGGGGCAGCTTGGATGGCCCAGTCAGCTGAGCAGCCGACTCTCGGTTTCAGCTCAGGTCATGATCTCACAACTGTGGATCGAGCGCCACGTCGGGCTCTGCACTCAGCGTGGAGTCTGCTTCAAATTCTCTTTCCATCGCCCTCCTGCTCAATCTCTCTTTCTCTCTCAAATAAATAAAATCTTTTTAAAAAACATAATTTTTCTTCTTTACAAAAGGTATTAATAAGTCGTTGGATTTCAGTCTATGTTGCTGGATATACATGATATACCTGGGAACATAGCACAGTGCCAAGCACACTGTAGGCACACAATAAATATTTGCTAAACAGATGTGTAGAAAATGACTCTTGAAAAGAGAGCACCTAGCATAATAAAGGCCATGAAGAAACTGCTCGATGTTTGAGTTAAATGAAGAGGCTTTAAAAGTGGAGATTGTTCTGTCTGAAAAATATGTTAATGAGTGCCTTTATTAATATTTTCTGATACAGTATTATGAAATCATCTCACCCCCTATACCCACCACGTTCAATAATGACAAATCAGAAGTCATATATTAAGATCTACTGTTCATTGGCAAAAACCATTAAGAAAAACAAAAAAATTAAAAAAAAAAAAAGAAGAAGAAGAAGAAAGAAAGAAAAACAAGAAAATCTTTTCCTATGTATTTTTTTAAAAATAAATCAGCCTGTGCTTGAGGTCACATTAGGGCACATTCCCCATAGTGGCAAGGGCTATGCAAGCAAGTTCTGGAGTGTTTCCTGCCCCCCTCCCCCCCCGCCATCCAAAATCATAAGATAGATGGCAGAACAAGGTTTTCGGAAACAAAGAGCTATTTTAGGAGCTTTAGTTAATCTCTCTCCTATAAATTCTATCTTTTCTTTAATTCTGACATTCATTAGAAGATTTTGGGGGGAAAAACACAGTGCCTTCAAATTAAAAAAAAAAAAAAAAAAACAACAACGGCAAAAAAACAAGGAAAGGAGAAGCAACTGGATTTGTCCTCTTGGCCCTACTTATCTCTGACATGTTCCACTGACATGTTCCATTTACCCCATCCCACTTTTAATTTTTCAGCATACCACACAAACGTTGATATTACAAACATAAAAGATTTTCTAATTTTGGTATAGTGTTTATCCCCGCCTTCCCCACTGGAACACGAAGTCCGTGAGGGGGAATATGATGCCATGTTCACCATTACACCCTAACACCTGGGTGTCCTTAGTCAATGTTTAGCATCTATTCTGTTAAAGGAATGAATGAATAACAAAAACCTTGGATGTGTGATAATTTCTTAAACCTAATGGGCTATTTCGTGCAATGTGCCACTTTAGGAGACCTAGAGTACCCGATTTAGTCATGAGGAATTGGCACATTAAAACACAAGTATGACAACAAAAAGCTGAGCCTAGATATAGCTCATAAAACCCCTATGATTTTTAATCATCACTGTGAGTTACAGACACCGATGCTGAGTCGTGTGTGGCAGAAACGCACGATGAATAAAAGCCAACACAGTGTCATAAAGGATAAAGGCACATAAATAAATATTGTGTAGTGATATAATGAATCGGGACTGTGCCTGGAACACAGTGGGCATCCGATATTAAATCAAAAACATTTTCAGCTTCATTCTGTCTACCATAATGTCCTGTACCTTAAAAAAAAAAAAAAAATTACTTAATCCAATGTCATGTTCAAACCTAAAAGGAAGACAGCCAGAAAAGTAGCCGTCCTCCAGTTCCTTAAACTCTGAAGCAACCAATGTGATCGCACTTATCCATGGTACAAAGGTAGGACTGCAAAGTAGGTGAAGAGGAGGCTATTTACGTCATCTAGAGGTCAAGGTGTGGGTGTGAAAAGCAGAGATACATAAATGGAATGCCAGTAAGTCCTGCCGAAGAGGACACGGTGAATTTTGTGTGTTCCTGTGGGAAAGTGTCACAGAGGTGATTGAATGTCAAGAGTTGGATAAAAAGTATCTTGGCCGGCTGGAGTGGGGAAGAGTACCACTTTAGGAAAGCCACAGAGCAACAGCCCGAGAAAGCCGTGGGTAATGAGGCTGGGAAGGAAGCGAAAGAGAAATCTTGGCCGGACCTTGAAGTGGGGGATCCCTGGATTGAACTGATGGAAGGAATTATTAGAATTTTAGAGCCCTGGGTTGGTGTCAGTGCTGGAGACCACGGCTGCAGGAGCGATGACTGGAAGAAGTCAATGCTAGAGACCTCTAAAAAACAGGTCTACGATAGTCAATGCGACAAATTCTACAGTAAGGAAGCAATAATGGAAACAGAGAGGATGTGGATCAACAGGAGGCAGGCTATGGAAAGAAGGAGAAAATTGTGACAACTGACACAAGAGCAGAGCTTTTAGGAACATCAGTGACCAGCTCTTAGGATGGGAATAGCTCCGAGAGAAAGAGGTTGCAATTGGAGGAAGAGCAAAAGATCCAGGATCAGAGAGATCCTGGGAATGAACCAATAGAATAGGTTAGGGGATAGGCAAATACAGCCAATTACTAAATATACGTAAATAATCCAGGCCATTGGAATGGATTCTATTCCCCAGAGCCTCAGGCAAATTCTTTACTTTCTCCCTCTGGGTAGGAATTGATCAGGTATAGCTCCTCCAAACAACACGTTGTGTAAGAAATACAAAAAGAAGAAAAACTAGACCCAGTTTCTTTCTTTTTTTTTTTTTTTTTTTAAGATTTTGTTTATTTATTTGGCAGAGAGGCAGGCAGAGAGAGAGAGGAAGGGAAGCAGGCTCGCAGAGAGCCCGACATAGGGCTCGATTCCAGGACCCTGGGATCACAACCTGAGCCAAAGGCAGAGGCTTTAACCCACTGAGCTACCCAGGCGCCCTAGATCCAGTTTCTGATTGACTTAAGTAAATAATATATTCCCCCATGCCTTTGCTTCCCAAAAGAGTCATAAAGAGCCTTTAAGGTGATGCTGATTTGGCCAGTGATCAATTTTTACAATGGTGTGTCTTCAAAGGAGATGAATAAGGAAGTTAGCATCACTCAAGTGTGCTTTAATCAATCAATCTCAAGGACACTAGGGTCTGGCTGCCAATGGCTAAAAGCAGGTACCTTCCCTCTCTGGTGGCATATTCGAGATCTCAGCGGAGTTGTGCGCTCGGTCTGAATCTCGCCATTCTCAAAAGCCATGTTCCTCCTACCAGGCGGCTTGGCATCAAGCCTTTGGCAAATGACTGATGTTTTTACACAGATTTATACTTTGAGACGTGCTTTCTCTCAATTCTGCCTTGTACCTGAACCAGACTTCTAGTAGTATAGCTTTACTTTGTCTGAGCCCCTCCCTCCGGGTCTGGGTCCTCAGCAAAGCTGCAAAACACCTACAAGAGCTGGAAACACTCCGAAGAGAGAATCCTTTCCAACCACAACTAGTCATGACGGCCAGGTTAGGTCTGGATCTAGCCAGTGTGGGGCCCAGGTGGAGGCCCCCCAAACATACTTAAACAACAGTGAAGAAGCTAGTTCCTCAGCATCCATTCCCTAGGACTGGTCTGCTCCTTCCCCCTTGAATTACCTCCACCCAAGAACACATCACATTACACTCGTTCTTTGCTGCCCTCAGGAACGTTGTAGCATCCTTTTCTCCAACATTTTTAAATGTATTTTTAAATATTATAAAATATAAAATATTAAAATATTCCACACGCACAGAAGTAGAGAGGTAGTAAAATGAACTCCCACACGCCCCTTCCCCAGCTTCAACAACAAGCAACTCCCATCCCATTCCAATCCCTTCCTGCCTTGTTCGCGCGTTTGTTGATTATTTTTTTTTTATTTTATTTAAAGATTTTTATTTATTTATTTATTTGACAGAGAGAAATCACAAGTAGATGGAGAGGCAGGCAGAGAGAGAGAGAGAGGGAAGCAGGCTCTCCACTGAGCAGAGAGCCCGATGCGGGACTCGATCCCAGGACTCTGAGATCATGACCTGAGCCGAAGGCAGCGGCTTAACCCACTGAGCCACCCAGGCGCCCCGCGCGTTTGTTGATTATTAAAAGCAGAGCCCAGCGCTCGTATTGTTTCACCCAAAACTACTGCAAGAGATAACTGTAAGCAGCATTTCTCAACTGTGGCACCAGGGACATGTGGGAGGGGAGAGTGCTCTGCTGTAGGGGGCTGTCATGGGTCTTCTGGGTCATTTAGCAGTATCACTGACCTCTCCCCAACAGATGCCAACAATACCTCAAGTCATGATGACCAAAAATGTCTCCCGACATTGCTAAATGTCCCATGGGGGGGGCAAAATCACCCCCAGTTGAGAACCGATGCTCTAACAGATAAGATCTTCCAAAACACTATTACCACAATACCTTCATCACATCCAACAAAATTAATAATAACTCCATAACATTATCTAACACCGTATTTGTGTTTGATTTCTCCAGTGGTCCCCAGAATGTCTCTTTACAGTTGCTTTCATCTCAGTCAGGATCTAACTAAGATTTACAAGCTGATTTGGTTGGTGTGTCTCTTAATTTGTGACAATGATTTTCTTTTATAGTCATTTATTGGGGGGCGCCTGGGTGGCTCAGTGGGTTAAGCCTGTGCCTTCAGCTCTGGTCTTGATCTCAGGGACCTGGGATCAAGCCCCACATCAGGCTCCCTGCTCCGTGGGAAGCCTGCTTCTCCCTCTCCCGCTTCTCCTGCTTGTATTCCCTCTCTCACTGTCTCAATCTCTCTGTCAAAATAAAATTTTAAAAACAAAAATTACTTTTTTAAAAAAAGTGATTTATTGGCCTAAGAAACTGGATCACATGTCTGTAGAACTTCCTACATTCTGGACTTGGGTGAGTGAGTGATTCTCGTGACATCATTTAACATGTTTCTCTGTCCCCCATGTTTCCAATTAACTAACCAGCAGTTCAGCGAGGGCATTCCTTACATTCATATTCCGTTCTTATGGCAAGAATACTTCCCAGTATTCTGGATATGTTGTCTCCTTAATGCATGACATGTCTGCTTGTCTCCCATCCTGTGATGTTCAGAATGATCCATGGCTTCCAATGACATCAGCCTGATGCCTCCACCATAAAGTTCTCCCATCTTTCACTTAAAGGTTTACAACCATTGATAAGCATTGCCATGGGCCATTATTTCATGAAGGGCTGCAAAATGGTGGTTTTCTCATTTTACCATTCCTTCTACATTTATTAGCACATCAACAATTTGGTTACCCTGAAATACAGTTCAAATAGGAGGGCAAAACAAATGCTTGGTTCTTTCCCTATATTTAGCAACATTCAGAGTAATGACCTGGGGGCCCTTAGAACTGCCAGAAATGACCGGTGAGATTTCTTTTTGAGTTATCATTAAGAACTCATAAGTTGTTAGATATTTGTGGTTTTTCAAGCCACTGTGGTCTTTTTGGTGTTCATACTGTCCCATCTCAGACAACAAGAAGCCCCTCTATACTAGATATTTTTGCCAGAAAAGTCAAATCAGAATCTATTTTTAGCTTTTGGAACTACCTTCCAGTTTACAGGGGCCAAAAGAACAAGCACCACCAACATCCCCTACTAAGGAAGTGAAGAGACAAAAGTGGGAGTATTCTGTAAGCCAATGACCGTACTTCCCCATCAAGCCAATGGCACAGAAAAAAACAATATACATATAGATATGTGCATATATATGTTTGTGTGTGTGTACACACATATATTTTTAATTTAAAAAATTTAACCTTATCTCCATTGCTGACTATAATCCAAGCTTTGAGTGACTTTGAATCCAACTACTAGGGGTATTGGCAAGATGCAGAGGAACTGGATCGCTCATTCATTGTTGGTGAAAATATAAAATGGTACAACCACTCTAAGAAAGTTTGGCAATCTCTCAAAAAGGGAAGCATACCCCTATCACACCATCCAGCCATTCCACTCCAAGGTACTTACCCAAGAGAAAGGAATGCGTATGTCTGTAGACTTGTACACTGTTCATAGAAGCTTTATTTCAAATAACCAAAAACTGGAAACAACCCAGACGTCTATCAACAGAGGACTGGACAAACTGTGGTATAGCCATACAACAAACTACTTCTTAGCAGTAAAAAGGAACGGACTAGGACACATGCCACGACATGGGAAGAATCTCACATTGATTACGCTGAATGAGAGCTGGGCAAAATAAGTACCCCCTGCATGACTTAATTTATATAAAGTTTAGAAAATACAAGCTAAACTACAGTGACAAAAGGCCAATCAGTCGTTGCCTGGGGACAAAGGAAGGAATGGGCAAGGGTATTGGGAAAGGGCTTCAAAGAGACATGAAGAAACTTCTGGGGATGATGGACATGTCCATGCTCTTAAGTGTCATGATGCTTCATGACACTTAAACTGTGCACTTAAACTTAAGCAACACTTAAACTGTGCACTTAAAATACATGTGCTCATTATACATCTATTATTCCTCAATAAAGCTCTTTCCAACCATTAGGAAGTGCGAATATTTGGTCTCCCTCCTTCCCTGGTCTGCAGAGCCTCCAGTCAGGCTCCTTTGCCCCATGATGTGAAAGCACTGACCAAACACACCAAGCCTCACCCATCTGCTCACTCCTCCCCCAAGAAGAAGGAGTTAATGTGACTCATCAGAGCTGGACATCACCGGGCGAGGTTTTATTGGAAGGCAGGGTTACTGTGCCTGGAAAGCAAAGATCCAAGCTTAACACTTCCTGTTTCACCACCTATATCCAGACTTGGCAGGAACTCAGTTAACTGATCGCTTTCATCCTTCTCTTTTTTTCCTTCCTCTGTCCCACCGTGACAAAGCGGCTCTGCCCATGAGGGAAGACCCTCCGTTCTTCTCTGGGAGGATGGGTAAATGTCCTGGAGCCCCGCATCAAGGGTTATCGAGTACTTGCTTCACCAGGAATAAAGCAGATATTTTCATCCACATCTGGCTATCAGTTCCTTGTGTGTATCCTTTGTCAGAAGTCTGAAGGACAGGAAGAGTGGGCCTTATACCCCAAACTGCCAATGCTGTACAATGAATCTTTTTCTTTCCATCACCACGGAGCAACAGAGTTGGTCACATTTATTTTCTCTGAAGTGAGACACTGGACATTGTTTCCAGACCCTTGGTTGTGAACCACCTGGACCTTCTGCTCTTTGTCCTTTGGCTTCTTAATCTCTTTCGACTCCTGCCAGCCACCTTCCTAGTCCTATCCAAGCTTCACACTCAGAAAATGAGCGTAAATGCAATTGCCACACTTCATAGAATTGACTGGAAAGTTGGGTCCTGAATATAGTTCCAGATGTTTAATGTAATTCTGAATCTCTGGCCAAATCATTTCCCATGTTTGCTTGGTTATAAAAGGTTTTGGGGCAAGTGGGAATTTAAGGGTGAAGGACTCCAATTTATGGGCTTTCTAGAAAAACCTATTCCCCACCTTCCCCCAGGAAAGGCATTAATTTATCTCATCTAGAACTGATTTTACTAAACTAAAATTTAGCATCACACTGTCGGCTTACACTAAGAGGCACTATAGGAAGCAGTCATAGGGGAAGTGCAAAAGGGTGGCCCAGTCAGTTGAGCATCTGACTACTGACCAGTACAGAATCAATACAATCAGTACAATTACCCCAGGTCATGACCTCAGAGTTGTGGGATTGAGCCCCATGTCAGGCTCCACGCTCAGAGGGGAGTTTGCTTGAGATTCTCTCCCTCACCCTTTCCCTACCCCCAACAAAGCTCTCTCTAAAATAAATAAATAAATCTTAAAAAAAAAAAAAAAAAAAAAAAAGCGGCAGCGGCAGCAGCACTCATATGGAAATCTCCAGAATACATATGGGAGGAATGAGGTCCACAATATCACAAGGAGGTCTCATTTAAGGGGAACCCAGTGATGAAATTCCTCGGGGCTTGGTATCCAGAAAATCAAGTCTTTTCTGAGCAAACCAGTCTGGATTTTTTTTTTCTCATGGGACTGAGGCTCTCCTACAGTTGACCCTTGAACAACATGGGTTTGAACTGCGGGGGTCTACTTACACATGATTTTTTTCAATAATTCAGCACAGTACCGCAAATGTACTTTCCCTTCTTAACGATGTTCTTAATAACATTTTCTTTTCTCTATTTTACTTTATTGTACGAATACAGTATGTAATACATGTAGCATGCAACATATGTTACTCAACTGTTTACATCATCAGTAAGGCTCCTAGTCAACAGTAGGCTGTGAGAAACTTTGGGGGAGTCAAAAGTTATGCACAGATTTTTGACTATGCAGGGGTCAGTGCTCCTAACCCCCATGTTGTTCAAGGGTCATCTGTCACTGTTCATATTTTCCTTTTCGCTTTGGCCGCTAGGAGGCTAAGAGTCCCAAAACTGTCCTTGTCCAGCAACCTGACCGGCACTTCTTTGCTTTTACCTTTAACCCTGACTTGTATTTCTTTACTGGGATACCCTCTTCAACCAGATTCCTACACTTATTTATTTTTATCCTTTTGATATTGCAATTATCTCTAAAATAAGCCATCTCAATTTATCTTGGAATAAAATGAAATACTGCATATTTTTAACATCTCTGGATGTAGCTGCTAAATGCAGACTAGAGCAGGGAAATCCCATAATCCTAATTTATAAGCATTTAGCTCTTCATAGGCTGTTTTCTCCTATCAATAACTTACTTTCTAAAAACAGAACAATCCCCCAAGAGATACATATATATACTCGCCTGTATAGCCCTATAAGCCTGTGAGAACTACTGACTACATGTCTTCATTATTCCTTGTTTATGTTGGAGCAGAGGGGTGCCCACATGCTCCTGGGCTAGTAAGTTGAATTCCTGCCATGACTACTACAGCATCCCCCCCATCTTCCTCTCTCTCAGGCTGATCCCCCCACAGCCCAGCTCCCCTTCCTCACTGCCTTCTGCCCCTCAAGTCACTAGGTGGTTATCCAACAGGGAGATACATAT
This sequence comes from Mustela lutreola, assembly GCF_030435805.1. Classification (NCBI taxonomy): domain Eukaryota; kingdom Metazoa; phylum Chordata; class Mammalia; order Carnivora; family Mustelidae; genus Mustela; species Mustela lutreola. The sequence goes on along the minus strand of NC_081300.1, from coordinate 87,108,929 downwards.
CAGGGCCAACAAAGATGAACAGAGAAGCACATCTACCAACCTCCAGGAACAAGCATAGAAAACAAAGCATGGACAGACACCTGCTTGAATGAGAGAAACCCCAAACAAGCAGACCTGAAAAAGGTCCAAACAAGCCAACACACACACACACACACACACACACACACACACACTTCACAAGCCATTGAGATAATGCTATTGTAAAAGCAGACTGCTAAAATAAATGAATGAAATAATTCAAGTTAAAACCATAAGGGGTTTTCGTTTGCAAAGAAGAGAACACTGCTCACTAGAAATCAAGGCCAGAGTGGCCAATTCAAAGGATAAATATGTTAGGGCATAAAAAGATTTCTTCATTTATATCAATAATGCAGGAAAATCAGCTGACCATAAAAACTCCTGATTTCTTGGGAGGCAGTGTAACTATGTTGTGAAGAATACAGGCCCTACTGGTGTCTATGTTGGTATAGAATATTCTGGAAAATTATATAACTGACAATAGTGGATCATTTTAGGGAGAAGCCCTGGGCATAGGGTGAGAAAGAGACAATTTTCACTGTTTAACCTCCTGTGTCATTTGGCTTTTTTTTTTTTTTTTTTTTTTTAACCATGGACTGTACTAACTTTTCAAATAAATAAAAGCAAAGAGAAGTTGGATTTGGAGAGACCTGAATTTGACTTCTGCCACTGCCAAGTATTGGCTCCGAGACCTTTGCCGAGAGGCTTCATCTCCTTAGGCCTCAATATCCCCACCTGTACCATGAGACTAATGATAGCACCCAACTCACAGAGCTGCAGTGAGTAAATGGGACAATAATACACATAAAGGACTTTGCAGAACCCTTGGCACATAGTAGGTGCTCAATAAAATGCATGGCAATATAATACAAGCCTAAAAAGTTAATGAAGAAAACTGAATCCATCCTTAACTGAAACCAAATATGGGACACAACAGTAAGCTGGGGGTTGGGGGCAGCGTTGGGGTTTGGAAGACATATCGATGCCTTCTTAGAACCATCTATTTGCGGGAGCCTAGGTGGCGCAGTGGATTAAGCCACTGCCTTCAGCTCAGGTCATGATCTCAGGGTCCTGGGATCGAGTCCCATGTCGGGCTCTCTGCTCAACAGGGAGCCTGCTTCCTTCTCTCTCTCTCTGCCTGCCTCTCTGCCTACTTGTGATCTCTGTCTCTCAAATAAATAAATAAAATCTTTAAAAAAAAAAAAAAAAAAAAAAAAAAAGAACCATCTATTTGCTATCAGCAGATGAAGATCCAGTTAAGCCACCATCTTGAAAGACAGAAAGGTTGTAAAGCCCATCTGAGAAAAAAAAGCTTTCAATTCCTCAAAAGCAGAGCCTCAAATCCAGCATTTCCGAGCAGTTCCATCTACCGATAGAAGTCCTCAGCCAAAAAGCAGTCTCCCCTTATCCTGGGGCCAGAGAACAAAATGAGGAGGAAGGACCCTACAGAGATGAGCAGGAAAGTCTAAGTCTGACAGAATGAATTTTCACCTCTTCCAGAGCTTTGCAAATGCTAATATGCCCAGGAATCTTATTTCTGGGGATCTTATTAAAGCACAGTTTCTGACTCAGCAGGTCTGGGGGGGGCCGAGTCTCTGCATCTCTAACAAGCTCCCAGGTGATGTCGAGGATGCCGATGCTGCTGGTCCGCCACCCACACTCTGCACAACAAAGTCCACCTGACCCCAAACTATGGTTCCATTGCTCGTTAGCAACAGCAATCTCGAGTGATTCTAATGACTGCAATATTCTCTCTCCCGATAACAACCAGGCCGATTCTTCTAAATCAGTGGTTCTCCAACGGGGGTGGAGATGGCCCCCAACAGAAACGGGCAATGGCCAGAGACATATTTGGTTGCCAAGTTGCACAGGGGAAGGCGCTGCTGGCACCTATGATAAAGGCCAGGGGGCTGCTAATATCCTACAATTCACACACCAGCTCACACCATGAGGAATGATCTGGTCCCACACGCCTTCAGTGCGGAGATGGGGAAAATATGAAGCGAGATCTATCAATTCACCCCAAGACTATATAAACCCCAGGTTTGGAAGTGCATCTTCAATCCAACATTGTTCTTTCACAGGCTAGTTCAGAGGCCCGGGGAGGGGAACAGATTGGCGGGAAGAACTGGATGCTGTATATGGGGAAGGGGTCACCAGGTCATAGTCCATATTTTGCTTAAAATTAAGCCCGTGTGGGGGCATGTGGGTGGCTCAGCTGGTTAAGCGTCTAACTCTCGATTTCAGCTCACGTCACAATCTTAAAGTCGTGAGACTGAGTCCTATGACAGGCTCCACGCTCAGCAGGGAGTCTGCTCGAGATTTTCTCTCCCTCTCATCTGCCCCTCCCCCAAATCATGCGCCCATACTCTTTCTCTCTCAAATAAATAAATCTTTAAAAAAAAGGGGGCACCTGGGTGGCTCAGTGGGTTAAGCCGCTGCCTTCGGCTCAGGTCATGATCTCAGGGTCCTGGGATCGAGTCCCATATCCAGCTCTCTGCTCGGCAGGGAGCCTGCTTCCCTCTCTTTCTCTCTCTGCCTGCCTCTCTGTCTACTGTGATCTCTCTCTGTCAAATAAATAAATAAAATCTTTAAAAAAAAAAAAAAAAAATCTTAAAAAAAAAAAAATCAAGCATATGTGGTTCAGTAAGCCAGTGAGTGACCTACTAAGCATTCACCTTTCTATGGTTTTGCGCAATTTAAAAGGAACACAGTTCTAGGTAATAAGAGGACCCAAAGTTTAGACCGTAAGTTCCCTGAGGGCAGGGCTATATCAGAATATGTCCATCAACAGAGCCACAGCTAATCTAGCACAATGAGGAGGAAGGGAGATACTCAGACATCGTGAGGAGCTCTATGGATTCAAAAATTAGTGCAACTCCTTATGTGCTAAACAGACACAGAGATTAAACTACTCGCTCACGTGACATGGCTTATTCAATGTTGTCACCACAGACATTATTACTAACAATGATCTATGCTAAGGCAGGCATGGTTTTGTAGAAAGAGCATGGGCTCTAGAGTCACACAGACCTCAACCCAAATCCAGGTTCTGACTCCTGTATTATGTGACCTGAGATAAGTGAACAGAGTGCAGTGCCCATATCTATAAAATGGGTATAATAGACAAACCATAAGTAACTCTTAATCTCACAAAACAAACTGAGGGTTGCTGGGGGGAGGGGGTTTGGGAGAGGGGGGTGGGGTTATGGACATTGGGGAGGGTATGTGCTTTGGTGAGTGCTGTGAAGTGTGTAAACCTGGCGATTCACAGATCTGTACCCCTGGGGATAAAAATACATTATATGTTTATAAAAAATAAAAAAATTTTTAAAAAATGGGTATAATAATCCTGACCTCTGATGGAATTGTTTTGAAGTAATACAGTGGGCTGTATTTAAACACCTAGTGGTTAGCGCACTACAGGGGATACTTAACCAATATCTCCTACCATATTAGGGACCAGAGTAGAAACCCAATAAGTCACATACTGCTTTCTTCTGCACACCACAATATATAAGGAGCTCACCTGACTCTAGGGAACCACAAAATCCTCTCCCTTTCATCCCCCAGCTTAAGCAACCACAGGACTGAGCACCTGTAGTTTCATGAGGTCATTCAGAGCCTGGTAGTGCGCAGTGATCATCGATGACAAAAAGGAGACTTAGCAGGGCAACACCGCAGTGTTCGTCAGCAAGGGAGCATCCCCAGGTCACTCGCTACCAGTGGAAATGAAATGTACTCTCTGCTAACAAACGCTAAGGACCTGAAAACTCACAGTAATTTCGCAAGAACTGTGTCTTTCTGAGAACAGTGAAAGGAAAGCAAATCAGGAAAAGCAGCCTGTGTCCTAAGTAAGAGACAATGCGAGGGCTCTAGAACATTCGCCACAGACATCCAAGATACTTCCACAATTCACACTCGCGTGTCACTTTGTTCACTCTTGGGACATGGCGGTCTTGAATGAAAGGGACAGGCATGCTGGTTCTGTTGACATCGCTATGCTTGTGCAGGGAAGATACTTTAACAGATGTGACTAGAAAAGCACACCAGGCAGCAAAATTTCCCCACTGACAGGAGCAGGTGTGTGATGCCAGGAGGTGGGAGCATAACCACAAAAGCATGAATGAAAGAGGCGCTCCAATTGGCCTCAGCTCTCCAGAAGTTCAGAAAATCAGGCCGGGGACAAGCAGACTCTTGCACAATATCGGAAACACCACTGGGACTGCAGAGCCCAGGGCAGCCAGGATGCTTAAGAAGCCTCCTGTTGGAACCTGGAAAGCAGCCTTGAAATAATGATAATAATAAGCAGCTGAAAATGCAAGCTGACATCTGATCGTGCGAAACGAACAGCAGGGTAATGGGTGCCTGGTGACCTTTGTGGAGCAGTAACTCATCACAAAGCTTTTGACTTGCTGGGAGACTAAGCATTCCGGAACTGGGTCAGGTTCCCGGTTCGCGTGGTGTTGCCCAGAGCAACCCTAAGAGGCTGGATCCAGGAGGACGCAGATGTTCTGTCTGACCTCAGTGTCAAAGCCAAGGCATGTCCTAGTTCCCCCTCAGCAGCCACTCCCAATTCTGTCATTCAGAAATTTGCCCAGACCCTTCTTAAGCTGCATTTATGTATCTTGCCAGGACCACCTCTTGAGATAATGAGTTTTAGAAGATTATTACCTGCTGTGTTAAGCAGTACTTCCTTTCATTGGTTACAACAAGAAAAAAGAGAATTAGGGGTGAGGCAACAGAGAGGCTAATGTTGCTTTCACCAAGGGACAATCTTGTGTGTGGAAAGTGGAAATATTTAATATGTTGGAGCCATAAGGCTTTGGAGCAGCAACCATAAACTCAGGAAATCCAGTGGCTGCAAGTGTTTTGGTTGATAAAAACCACTCAACGTGCATTTATGGAAAATACGACTGGACAAAAGCATAATTTCTGTTAGAGTTATATAGTTAGAAAGTAGCATAAACAGCATGGGGTCCAGTAATGTTTTCAATCACACAACCCTGAGTTGATTACAAATATGCAGGGATTGGGAGGTTGGTGAAAAACTGGGAAATCTGCTAGGAGGAAACTCAATGTGTACTGTGGCCCTCTGCATAGTCAGGGATGCCAACAGAACCTTCGGGAAAAGGCGTTACTAGTCTTCAGTGGACATGATGATCCTACCCACTGCCTGAGCTACTCAGCCAGGCATAGTTCCATAATTGCAAACACTCTCACTGCAATATGGCACCTTGGACTGATTCCGGGAATGGAACAGAGACATGAATGGGGAAACTGGTGAAATTGTAATAAAGTCTCAAGTTTAATTAATAGTAATGTGCAAATATTAATCTTAGTTTTGACAAATGTGGCATAGTTATGTAAGATGTTATAATATTAGGGCAAACTGGGAGCAGGGTATGTGGGAACTCTCTGTACTATCTTTGCAACTTCTCTATAAATCTATTATTATTCCAAAGTAAAAACTTTATCAAAATTAAAAGACATTTTTTAAAGCAAACATATTTCATAACAGTTTGGAGCCTCTGTACTGGGTGTTGGAAGTCCCTAAAAATCACTAAGATTTTTAAGAATCAAGATTTAAGGCAAAAGACATGAAAAGACAGTTTCAGAAGAAGACATACAGATGGCCAACAGGTGTCTGAAAAGGTACTGAACATCGCTCATCATCAGAGAAACGCAAGTCAAAACCACCACTCCACCACTTTTTGGCTAGTATCCAAAAGACAAGAGAAGGGCACCTCCGTGGCTCAGTTGGTTGAGTGAGCATTACACTCGATCTCAGCTCAGGTCTTAATCTCAAGGTCATAGGTTTGGGCCCCGCACTGGGCATCATGCCCAGCATGGAGACTATTTGGGGTGGGGGGGGGGAGCCAGAGACAAGTGTTGGCAAGGATGTGGAGAAAAGGAAATCCTTGTACACTGTTGGTAGGAATGTTAATTGTTACAACCAGTATGGAAAACAGTATGGAGGTTGCTCAAAAATTAAAAATAGAAATACCACTCAATCCAGCGATCCCTCTTCTGGTTGTACAGCCAAGGAAAATGAGATCAGTACCTCGAAGAGGTATCTGTGCTCTCATGTTCACGGCAGCATTATTCACAACAACCAAGATAGGGATACAATCCAAATGCCCATCAATGGATGAATGGATAAAGACGTTGTGGTACACACACACACACACACACACAAAGGTAATAAGAAGGAAATCCTGCCATTTCCAACAACATGGATGAACCTGGAGGACATTATGCTAAGGGACATAATATAGGCACAGAAAGAGAAAAAATTGCATGATCTCACTTTCTGTGAAATCTGAGTTAGTGGGCACCTGGGTGGCTGAGATGGTTAAGCTACTGCCTTCAGCTCAGGTCATGGTCCTGGAGTCCCAGGATCAAGTCCCACGTTGGGCTCCCTGCTCAGCGGGGACTCTGCTTCTCCCTCTGACCTCTTCCCTCTCACGTTCTCTCTCATTCTCTTTCTCTCTCAAATAAATAAAATTAAAAAAAAAAAAAAAAAAAAGAACGAAAGAAAGAAATCTAAGAGTCAAATGCATGGAAGTAGAGAGCGGCATGGCTACCAGAGAGATGCAGGGCGGGGGGTTGGAAAATGGGGAGGTAGTGGTCAAAGGGTACAAAGTGGGAGTTATGTAGGATGAATAAGTAAATATAAAACACAACATGATGACTATGATTAATTACACTGTATTGAATACTAATAACACTGTATTGAATACGGGCAATTTGCTAAAGAGAGTAGATTACAGGTGCTCTCAACACAGAAAAGGAAAAAATGGTAACTATGTGAGGAGATGGATATGATCATTAGTTTGACTACAGTAATCATTTCACTATGTATATGTACCTCTAATCATCATATTGTGCATCTTAAATATATATAATTTTTGCTTTTTTTTTTAAGTTTTTTTAAGTTTTGTTTTTTTTATCTTGAAAGAGAGAGAGCAAGAACACACACACAAGGACAAGTCAGGGAGAGGGCCAGAGGGAGAAGCAGACTCCCTGCTAAGCAGGGAGCCTGATTCAGGACTCTACCCCAGGACCCTGAGATCATGACCTGAGCTGAAGGCAAACGCTTAACTGACTGAGCCACCCAGGCACCTTACAATTTTACTTTAAAAAAATAACTTTCAAGAAAAAAACAAAACTCAGGCTTCAGGTGGATGAGAATTCCCTGACATTAAAAGGAGCAGGGGGGGAGGGGGGAGAACAACATATGCACATGTATTAAAAATAAGGAAAAATTGGGTACCTAGCTGGCTCAGTCAGTGGAGTGTGCAATTCTTGGTTCTTGGTCTCCAAGTTGTGAGTTCAAAAAAGTCCTGTACTAGGTGTCAAGATGGCTTAAAAAAAAAAAAAAAACCTCAAAAAAAAAAAGAATAAGGAAAAACTAAGAGGGTATGTGTTAGGACATGGAAAATTTAAGTAGCTAGCCACCGGAGGCAGGGTGAGTCAAATATGGGGGCAGCAAGTGTGAAGATGACCGAAACTCTGGTGACCCATTACGAAATCATAGCATCCCAAAGAAAACCAGGACCTTCTAAAAGATGGGCCTTATTTTGTTTGTTTAAATGTTTAAAGATTTTATGTATTTTATTTTAGAGAGAGATAGCAGGGGAGGAAGAGAGAGAGGGGGAGAGAAAAACCCAAGTAGATCCCACAATGAGCACAGAGCCCAATGTGGAGCTCAATTTCATGACCCTGAGATCAGACCTGAGCTGAGACCTTGAGTCAGACACTTAACCAACTGCACCAGCCGGGCACCCCTAAAAGATGGGCCTTGTGATGAACAGCATGGCCACAATCTACACTCACATGTATCCTCTATGGGCACAATGTAATTTACAGAACAGGAGTTACAGTTGTAAGTCCAATAAGCTAGAGCCTAAAAAACAGCCTGGAAGAAAAAGACTAGGACAAAACCAGAATTCTGACACCATACCAAAACAACCATACCAAAACAACATCAAGGTATACCAAGACTCAAAATAAAGTTACTCAGGTAATTCATCACCACTCATTGGCTCACTTGAATGAGGTTGTTAAGATAAAATCGACAAGTGCACACATAGAAAAATTAACTGTTCATTCAAGGAAACTACAGAGATACAAAGGCAAGGCAAGAAAAGACTGAGTATGTGAATAGCATCTATAGGAAACTGTATCAAATCTTTCTAAAAGCAAAAAAAAGAAGATAGCCCTGAAAATATACTGTTATTAAAAGTCCCAAACCTTGGAGATTTGGGGGTTGATGCCTGAAGTTTAGAAAAAGTAAGCGATGTCCCTTCCAGGTGAAGAAAAAAAAAAAATGCTAAGAAATATTTACAAAAAGGTAGACTATTTAAATATTTGGGCAGTTTAGAGAAACCATCACAATGGCTTTCAACTGAACAACATTGGATCATAACCCAACTCGTATATATATGATAACATGGCTCCGGCTAGAAGCCTGAAGCTGACGCCTTAGAAATGGATTTCACTTCCCACCTCCCCTCACTCACACAGACTAAGTGCTTTCCTACTGGCTCTCCTCTGCGCTAATCACTGGGTTGCACTCAATCAACAACACGTCCAAAAATAAGAGTCTTAATCACAACAACAAAATCACCAATTTGTTAAAAACAAAACAACCCAAAAAACCAAGCATTTTGGATTTTGTTGATAATAAATCAGATCTCCATTTTTAATGAATTCCAATTGTACTAACTGACCCCAGAGTGACATATGTATGAAAGAATGACTCCACTGTGCACCTACGGTGTCGATTTTACAAGCTTGTGAGCAAAGACAAACATTCTAGAGGAGAACGAACGAACCCACAGAGACATTTCTAGTTTCTGTGCAGGCTTGGCCATTTGCAGAGCAAGCTGGCACTTTGCCTCATTTGAGTCTTTTTTCCTCATCTGTGAAGGATATACCTAGGTCTGCTTTTCCTCTGAGAAGAAACTCTGTCAAAGCAAGAGACAACCCCTGAACCCCCATCAATCCTTACCTCTAATTTACTGAGGGATGATGTTCGGAAGGCCACATAAGCCCAGAGTTTGACAAATGACCCTGTTCTGTGCAAACAATTTTAAAGAAGAATTACCACTTACCGACAGCTCCGCCATTAGCCTTTTTTACCCCCTGTGGATAATTAAGGCCCTTATTTATATAATTTACACCACCTTCTGTGGGCCAGAATAATTTCCGATCATTCTTAAGTGTTTACACTGAATTCCAGCCCCAGAACTGAAGGACTGCGGCTCTACTTACAGTTACGGATGTTATCCCAGTCAATTTTAGAGAAGAAAGGGTGGCAGCAAAGGCCTTCAAACTTCAGTCTCTCTTTCTGGCCACACAGCAAACTCTGAATCAGATCAAGTAATTCACTGCTAACTTTGGGGTCATCGGGAAACTTCAAAAACCGCTATTGCAAAAAATAAAATAAAATAAAATAAGCATTTCCTTAGCCGATTCAGCTTCTCATGTTCTAAAGTTAAAATAGTTCTCATATATGCAAGTTTCTCTTTTTTTTTTTTTTTCTTTTTTAAAGAAGGAAGTTTTGTGCCCTTTTAACTTTGGACCAAAGGCATGTTCCCAAAATAAATGGCCTGTTCACATCAATAGACCTCGTTCCTTTACAAGGGTTCAATATCCTTCATGATTTGACCCTGCTCCTCTCTGTCTCTTGTAGCTGTACTCCCCATCTCGCTCTTTGCTGTCCAACAATGATGAGCTATTTAAAGCTGCCTGAACAAATCATGCTGTTCTCTCTGCCTAGAACACCCTCCCCATCCCGCACCCTCTTCCACCGGATCACTGCCCCCCCCCCCATTCCCTCTGTAATCTACTTCTGCACAAACACAGTGCACTGTGATTTCTGTGTGATAACAGGGAGAGAGGACAGACAGAGCCTTCTCCTTGCTCATCACTGGAAACCCAGGACCTAACCGGGCCTAGCGTAATTCACTCATTACTGAACGAGCAGACTGAAATGAAGGAGATAAATTGGACCCAAGAATCATCTAAGGGAAAACTTCCACTCCAGAGGAGACTCAAGAATAACAAGTAATATATGTATGTATTAAGCATATGAAATATGTATTATACATATGAAAATATGTATTAAGCTTTCCAGAAAGAGGAGATTGAGTTAGAAAACCTTGTGAGGTCTCTCTTTTCTCCTTTCAGTTGAAACTAAAACATACATATTTATCATATCCTTAAGAAATGGATTTAACATATTGGAACGTACAGTTATTAGAAAATGGTTTTTATGCTACTTTATATATAATCCTGTAATTCTAATTCCTAGCCCCATTTGATTTTACCACTGTAGCTGACAGCTAAGAGTACTGAGAAAGAGCACAGCAGACTATCCAAGGAAAGGCCTCGAAGCTAGACTGCCTGCTACTCTAGGCAAATTACTTAACCATTTTGGGCTTTGGTCTCCTCATCTGTAAAGGCAAAGAATATCTACCTCTCACATTATTTAAGGATTATCCAAGTTAATGAGCTATATTTCAAGTCCAAGACTCAGTTATTCCCTTAATAGCACTGAAATCAAAATGCATTTTATAATCAATGAAATATGATAGATTAATTAGCAAGAGTTTTTCTTTTTTAGCGGTACCTAAAAGAATGGCGTAGGCTTACAATGGCACCTGGGAGTCAATGAAACATAATTTCTAAAGCGTTTAGAGCAGCTTTTAACACGAAGTGCTTTATAAGCATTTGCTATTGTTATTATCCAGCACTGCTGATTTATATTACAAAAGTTCACTCAGACATTTTTAAATGACAGCTCTCCGTATTACCTTGGAATCTACGAATGGCTCTTTACCTGGAAATTCATGATGTTATTGAAGGTTCTGGCTGAGGTCCCCTCAGTGAACGGGGTCCTTCCGTAAACCATCTCGTAGGCGATCACACCCACCGACCACCAGTCACAGTCGAGACTGTAGGTGCCTTTCCCATCCCCATTCAGCACAGTCAACACTTCAGGGGCCATGTAATCTGGAGTCCCAATTGGGAGCTTGGCATTCACCTGGAAACCCATAAATAAAATGAACACAGCAAACTTTCAATTATTCTCAAATAGACTGCCAAACAGCCACATTTCAGGCTGCCGGCTGATTTGCCACTGATTACTATTCTCCCAGGCACTTAAACCTTCTGTCAAGTGGCATGCCGTCAGGAAATGCAAACGATTTACTAATTAAATTTAAAAAAAAAAGAAGAACATGATATAATCCAAAGGCAAAAGGGCAAGAGTTGTTGATGATATACACCCTTTGGTTACACAAATAAGAGTCCGGTATATAACTAGGACAGAAGATGTCTTTCCTGATACACGCTACCCAGAGCTTCTCTTATGAAATCAGCAAAATGATAATAAATCCTAAAGATTAATCTATAAGATCTAGCCGTTATTGAAAACCTGGCAGCTAGCTGGGGCAAAACAATATTTGCAAACTCGTTGTATCTCAAGCTTAAATATCTGAAATCAACAATCCTACTTCGAGCCACCCACAGGAAAAGACATGATAAATATCTTCCACCAGAAGTCCAATGTTAATGAGTTCATTTTCCTCACCCCCAGCTCCTGGTCCTATGGTTCCCTTCCCAAGGCTCAGAAATCCAGAGCCCTCCAATCCAATGGCACTCAGAGCACCTGACCTTGGCAAAGAAAGGCTAGGACAATGTAGTAGGTCTTTTCCTAAAGCTAAATATAACCCATTTGAAGAACTGTCCTTTCTTCTAAGAATTTGTCCTTCTGTTTTAGTGTTTATATGTCCTTTGTTTCTCAAAATGATGTTGATGAAAGGTTTTCTACCCACCCCCCCGCCCCTTCCTAGACAACAGTCAGCCAGCAACCCTTTCAGCTTTGAAAATTGTTTTGAAGTCTTATTGACCCATGAAATGTAAAGGCTAAGAATCACCTCTCTGACTTCTTCCCCATCAAACAGAAAGGGCCTGATGTTAGTCGTATCTGTGTTAACCAATAATCCTACAGTTGTCCAATAATCCTGCCTTTTGAAAGGCTTCTCTCACATGAGCAGTTACATGGGCACAAAAGAACCTTCTCCCCATTAAATGATGTTGAGCGCCCCTGAGAGATGTTACAGATTTTATAGGTATGGCCACACATCCTCAAGGCTGGGTTTTATATCTCTTCTCTAGGGATGGACACTCAAGCTCTTCCAGCCTATAACTTTAATCTTGTCCATCCCTCTGCCCCAATGACCCACGGTTGTAGGAAACAGACTCATTCTTCCTACTCTTTCTCTTTTCACCCCTTCTCTCAAGCCCACCATAGGCTTTTCCAAACCCTAAATCTGGACAGCAGTGTGATACTGGTATTCTTGACACCGGTCATCCATTGCTTTGGGCAACAGAATTTCCACTGAGGGGTCCCTGGCCGGTTCAGTGAAGCATGCAACTCTTGATCTCAGGGGTTGTGAGTTCGAACCCCATAGTGGGTATAGAAATTACTTTAAAAATAAAATTAAATCTTTAAAAAAATTTTTTTTCACTGCCAAGTACACACTGGGAAAACCTAGATGGTCACACTGCATAAGAAAGCCACAAGCCAGTGCTGATAGACAAAAATGGGGAGAAAAAAGACAATATCTGGTCTATGGGCAGCTTAAGCAGGAGAAACTGAAAGCAGCTTAAGCCATGAGAAAGCCTTGATGCTGGGGAGCCCACAACTTCTATCTTTTAATATGTGTTTAAATGTTAATGAGCTCAGTACGGGATTAGGATTAAACTACAGGGCTTTGGTAAAAACCCTCAATACTGACAATAATTTTTTTTAATATGAAAACAAGATTGAGAATACTCCATTCTCCCTGTTTGCTGTGCACAGAGTCGAAAGGAACTCGACTGGGCTGTGTTTATCAGCATGACCCAGCATGGGGTGTAAGTCATCAATGCCTCATTTTCAAACTCATGATGAGACTTACCCAAGAGAGTCAGGTTAACTCCCTAATTCCTGTGAGGCATGTGATTATACACATTTATGTTTAGCTACTTTGTAATTTTCTAAATTTTAAGGGAAAATATCCCTAGCTTCCATCATGCACATCTCCTGCATAAAGTACATTAGGTGCTTAATAGCAATTTACAAAGGTTTTTTTTTTTTTTAAGATTATATTTATTTATTTGACAGAGAGAGAGATCACAAGTAGACAGAGAGAAAGCGGGAAGCAGGCTCCCCGCTGAGCAGAGAGCTCGATGCAGGGCTTGATCCCAGGACCTTGAGATCATGACCTGAGCCAAAGGCAGAGGCTTAACCCACTGAGCCACCTCAGAGCCCCTACAAAGGTTTTTAATGACAATTTAATGACTGCTAAATTTCCATTGTTTATTGACCTCCATGCACCTTCAACCAACTGAACACTTAATGTCACACATCCTAACAAGGATTTTGCAAGATGCTTTTGCTCTCCTCTGGTGGCAATTCACAGCCAGTGTGTCTGGGTAAGATATTAAACATGGAGCCATGCACAGGGTACCATCTGACAACTTTTACTAAACTTTAGTTAATTTTCACTGTATCCACAGGGAGGAAAATACACCAGTTCAGCAGGAGGCAATAAGAAAATGACTAGGAGGGGCACCTGGGTGGCTCAGTGGTTTAGGCTTCTGCCTTTGGCTGGGGTCATGATCTCGGGGTCGTGGGATAGAGCCCCGTGTCCGGCTCTCTGCTCAGCGGGGAGCCTTATTCCCCTACCTCCTCTGTCTGCCTCTCTGCCTGCTTGTGATCTCTGTCTGTCAGATAAAATAAAATTTTAAAAAAGAAAAGAAAAGAAAAGAAAATGACTAGGAGACAGAAGATGAAGTCCTATTTCAGGAGACAGAGAGGTTAAGAAAAGAAACAAAAAAGGATTAACGGATTCTTTCACAAGCAGATGAGAAGAAAGTAAGAAATCTACTGTCTGTGTTTCCTCCTAATCCTCTTCCCATAAAATGCTTACACATGAAACTATTTCAACCTAACTTTCCCCATGTGGCTACGCAGGGCAGAAACATCCACCTGCAGAAGCAGGGCGTGGAATGGAGAGTTGGGGAGGGGAATGGTATCTCATTATGTTGTTCCTCTTGAGGGTAAAGGATTAAATCTTCTCACTTCTAGTAAATGTCAAAAAAGACTATCTCCTATGGATTTTCAACTGCCCAAGGAGGCTGATTAACACTTAACATGCTATATGGCTCTTTCTTTTTCTTTTAAGATTTTTATTTATTTACTTGACAGAGATCACTAGTAGGCAGAGAAGCAGGCAGAGGGTGGTGGCGAGGGGTGGGGAAGCAGGCTCCCTGCTGAGCAGAAAACCCGATATAGGGCTCGATCCCAGGACCCCGGGATCATGACCTGAGCTAAAGGAAGAGGCTTTAACCCACTGAGCCACCCAGGCGCCCCCCCCTTTTTTCAATTACTATTTTTTAAGTAATCTCTACTCCCAGCACAGGGTTCGAACCCATGACCCTGAGATCAAGACTCACATGCTCTACCTACTGAGCCAGCGGGGGGCCATTGCTATATGGGTCTTTATTGACCATCTCCTTCCAAAGGTTTGTGTGACAGCTGAATGAGACAGGTTGGAAGATTTTGCTATTTGCCACTCGTTGAGAGTCAACTAAGGTGAAATGGGTAGCCTTAGGGCACAGAGTGAGTGGATGGCACGATTTAGCTAGACACCCAAACCTCTGGGCAGTACAGTTCCCCACTGTTTTTAAGAATGCTTCAAAGCAACATGCTAAGAAGCCTGAAATAATGACAGTGGAAAATGGAAAACCCAATAATCCCAAAGTCCCAAATGGCTAAATTCATAGATAATGTTTGAGAGTAGTAGGGAAAAGATTGATTTTGGATGAGTAACATACATGAGTTTCAGTAAACGTAGATTATATTTCATATATTTTGAGTACAAAAAAAAAACATTTAGAACTCCTTTAGGCTTATAAAACATTCTACTTAAAAGAGACACATGTTGGGGGACACCTGGGTGGCTCAGTCAGTTAAACGTCTGCCTTCCATTCAGGTCATGATCCCTGGGGTCCTGGAATCGAGTCCCACATCAGGCTCTCTGCTCAGCGGGGAACCTGCTTCTCCCTTTACCTCTGCCTGCTGCTCTACCTACTCTCTCGCTCTGATAAATAAATAAAATAAAATCTTTTAATTAAAAAAAAGAGAGAAAGTGTGTGACACATGTTGGGATGCCTGGGTGACTCAGCCAGTTGAACGTCTGAGTCTTGGTTTTGGCTGAGGTCATGATCTCAAGGTGGTGATACTGAGCCCCACAAGGGGCAACGGGCTCTGTGCTCACTGCAGAGTCTGCCTGAGATTCTTTCCCCTTCCTTCTCTCTCCCCCTCTCTTCTTCCCCTGGACACACTCTCTCTCAAATAAAATCTTTAAAAAAGTTTAACCCACTTCCATTGATCAAAAAATAAATGAAACAAGATGGGATTGGGAGGGAGACAAACCATAAGTGACTCTTAATCTCACAAAACAAACTAAGGGCTGCTAGGGGGAGGCGGGTTGGGATAGGGTGTGGAGTTATGGACACTGGAGAGAGTGAGTGCTGTGAAGTGTGTAAACCTGGCGATTCACAGACCCATACCCCTGGGGATAAAAATATATTATATGTTTATTAAAAATAAATAATTTAGTTAAAAAATATTTTTAAAAAAGTATAATTCTATATTCATACTTGATTTCATCTAGACTGTAGATTAATCAAAAGGCCTTTTCACTTAAAACAATGTTAAAAATTCCTTGCTATGTGCTTGTCACATTTTGACCCTAAAAGCACAAATTTCTGGAGAGGCGATTCTTCCTCCAAGAGAAGAGGAGGTGCACACCTCCCAAGGATGCAGGACTGAGTGGCTTTTCTCCTTCACCAGAATAATCAGGGGTTGAGCAATGAGCTGCAAATAAACCCAAGTGACTCTGGAAGGCTCCGCGCCTGAAGTGAAGGTTGTTCCAATTAGAAGAACTGAAAAGGGATAGTCTGAAGCACTGAAAAACAGAAACCTGAAATGAATGAAAGTCCACTCTCTCCACTTGGGGCTCAGAAGAGAGTGAGTGATTCTAGATGCAGGGATGGAACTTACTCCATTACTCCTTTAATAAGCAGAGACTTTGGATCTTAATCTAGTTTTCCAAGTAGGTATTCTTATCGTGAATACCTACAGCCGGCTCTCATTAATAAGCTGTCTGATGTTTCTCAATCGACTTGGGATGGTTCTCAACCAGGGATGATTTTGTCTCCGATGGAACCTTCTGCCATACCTGGAGACATTTCTGGTTTTCACAGCTGGAGGAGGGGGTATTATTGGCATCTAGTAGATAGAGGCCAGGAATGTAGCTAAATATCCTATAATACACAGGATAGCCCCCCTAATAAAGAACTATCCAGGGCAAAACATCAGTGGTCAGTGTCAATGGCATCCAGAGCTGACCATGTATCTATGCTTCAATTATTAGACCATGTATCCATGCTTCAGTTTATTTCTAGATGCATGAGTTTATCAAGGTCACCCACGCAATATACTAGTTTTTGAATCCTAGATGATAACCCTTTCCATTACTTAACTTTTTTCCTGTGTTTTATTCCACTAGATTCAACAACCAAGTTTTCATGCCTGTTTCTGCACTGCCCTTTTTTAAGACATAAAATGTTTTGATCCTATAATCTAATTCTCATTGTAATGATCAAGTGGAATCGATTACAAGAACATAATGGGGTGGCAGGAGAAACAGTGCCTAGAGAGACTGTTTTTCCAAGGATCTGAACACCAAGTAAAAGTATCTCAAGTAGGCCTCCAGTCTGCCAAACAGGGAAGCCAGAGCCTGGAGTGCAAAGAGTTAACATAACCCCAAACTTTTTTCTAATATCAACCTGATAACACCTACCTTTCCTCCAAGGAACTTGAGGAAAAAAAGCAATTTTACATATTTCCCTTTATAAGTACTGAATTTTCAGAGGTTGGGAAGAGGGGCATTTTACAGAGTAACCTCCCTAACCACTTAATTTGTGCATTTTAACTAGAATCAGTATTTTACTGAGAAAGAATGAAAAGCCATGTTCCTAAAAATTTGACCAAATGGGTCAGTTGAAAAATAAGTTTTAAGATCTAAGTTGATTTTTCTATTAGACCTACCAGTGTTTTGAACAAATGACATGACAGTTCACTTCAGTATGTACCAATTTCATTAGGGTTTGTTTTTAAATCTATGTACTTTTTTTTTTTTTTTTACTTTGTCATCTTTTCCCTCAAGTATTCTTGCTCTTGATCTCAGAAGGTACCCTCTTGCCTTCTTATTTAGCATGGGAAATACAGCTTAATTTTTACCAGAGATCCAGGACTTCAGAATGACATTTTGAGCGGTTAGTTCTTAATGCTTAAGGATATTTGGTTCAAATGTGCCAGTGATTTCTTTCAACTTTGCTGAATAGAAAATAGAGATGTGAAATAAATAAGATTACAGAAGACAATCTGTAATAAGGAAAATGAAAAGAAAAACAAAAGTGAGCATTTTTCCCTTTATGCTTTAACCAAACCATAAGGATGCTCCTAAAAATGTTTTGTAGGGTATTAACAGATAGGGTGCCAAGGTCAAGCAAGTCTGGGAAATAGCTCTATGCCCCCATCCCACTTCCACCCCTGGAGAAATCATGTCATACACTCGCAGCTGAAGATTCCAAAACATCACTCAATGTTATCCCATATTTTCCAAACTTATGAGGACCACAGAACCCTTTGTAGCACAATCTCTATTAAGCTATCTTAGTCCATTTTGTTACCATCTTATTTGAGTTCATTTTAGCCGCTGATCCGAAATCCACAAGCTTGATGTGTCCTGTTCGGTCAATGAGAATATTCTCGGGTTTGATGTCTCTAAGAAAATCAGGGCCACAAATTAGTGTTGTCTTCTCCATGCAAATTAGCAAGCAACTGCTAACCTCGGATATTGATTCAGCCAACCATCTCAGTGTCTAGATTCTGCTATATAGACCTCCCTATTTATAGATATAAATAATAAGCAAATATTCTGCAAAAAAAAATTTAAGTAAGAAAAAGGAGGAGGAGAAGGAGGAAGAGAAAGGGAAGGAGAAGGAAAGCAAAAAGGATGGAGGGAGGGATAGGAAGCATTCTCGGGTGTACATAAAACACCATATGAATGAGGATGTGAAGAGACACTTTTTGACTAAGGATTTGACGGAACACCTTTGTAAATTACTAATGAGTGAGGTCAGAAGTACTACTGCATGGTCTTCCATTCCTCAGTGTGCAGGTTCCTTCTGCAAATCGAATTCGTTTTTTCCACCATATAACTCAAGGAACCCATGCAAGAGTTCTCAGTCTTATCAGCTACATTCACAGATCTTATTAGCAAACTTGAAAACGTTATAATTCGAGATCTATTTCACTGTTGAATGGGTAAAGCTGAAATGTCTGCCTCTCTGGAAAATATACTTTCAGCCAGTTGCAGTTAAGACGGGTTAAAATTTGGATGGAGCATCATTTTGAAGCTGAATTTATTCATCTATTCACTCCATTGTGGGAATTCTTAGGTGATACGGATAAATTCTCAGTACACTTACCAGAGAGTCTCACTTACCGATGTACATATCCCATCTGATGAACGCTGTGAACAGCCAAAATCAGTTCGGCTAGGTAAAACTGAATCATATTTTCATCTAATTGGTCCTCATATCTATTCAAAAGTGACAGCAAGTCGCCTCCAGGCTGATATTCCATGACCTGTAGAGAATGCCAAAGTTATTAATTCTTCATACACCCCCCAAAAAGGAACATCTCAATTAGAGCCTCAAATGCTGCTTGACGCATTATAATTACAATGTCTCCACAAAGCTACCAAGATGTGGGAGACATACTGTAAGCCTTGTAGGGTGAGGTCCCTGCCCTAAGGAAATTACATCTGATACCCAAGAGAATCAATATAATGAAAGACTAATCCCAGACACCATGCACAATGTTTGCAAGGCAAGCTTGAAAAGTTGAATTAAATCCACCCACTCACCCACCCACCCAAGTCGACACCCCAGACGTTCCCTAGGATCAGGTACACAGTGTAGATGGAAATTGCTAGAGGGCAACAAACCCTCCAGTATCCTTTTTGCATTTCTCTCAGCACCCAGCAGACTAGAGAAGGCAAGCAATAAACATGATACAATCTTTTCCTGCAACAGTCATCTGACCATTTCTATTAAAAATTTAAATGTGAGCATACTCTCTGACATCATAATTCCACTTCTGACAATTTGTTTTACAGGAACTTATAGTAGTTTGTAGATCGATAGATACATAGATTCACTGTAGCACTGTTTTTAACACAGGGGAAGAAAAGCCTGTGAATCACCCAAACATCCATCATTAAGAAACTGCTGAAATATGGTATATCTTAATAATGGGAGACGTTGTAGATATCAAAAATGAACAGAATCAATCTATTCATACATCTGTGGAAAGCTGCCCACGATAATAAAAAGCGACATCCTATACGGGATAAAGTACAACCTCCTTTTCGTGACAAAAAAAAATTACGTTTGTTAAATACATACATAGGGATAAAGTCCGGAAAAAGAATATAGGGACGCCTGGGTGGCTCAGTCCATTGAGTTTCCGGCTCTTGATTTCAGCTCAGGTCATGATCTCAGGGTCGTGAGAATGAACCCTGCCTTCCGGCTCTGCGCTCAGTGAAGGGGTCTACTTGCGCCTCTCCCTCTGCTCCCCCCACCCCCACGTCCAACGCTCACTCTAATAAATAAATAAAATCTTAGGAAAAAAGAATATAAAGTACAGCCTCAAGGAAAATGTCCGATTAGCAAAAAATTTCTTCCACTCCAAGGAACTGAAATCCTTCCTCCTTCTGATGATAACTGAGTATGATATTCTGAGTCAACAGACGGCGTTGAGGCCAATTTGCCCAGGAGGCTTCAAACCACAGCCTGGTGACTTCAGCTCTCTGCCCTTCAGTGTCACCGGCTATAGAATGGGATGGGACTAATTGTCTCACAATACTGTGCCTGGCACCAAGGAGTTCCTCTACTGCTGGTCAAGAACCTTCCTTTCTCACCCTTGGCTATGTAATCCTTCCCTCTCTGGCTAGGAGAAGCTGGGACACGTTTCGATCATCTTTGCAGTCATGTCAACCCTTACTCAATTCTCTTCCTGTCCTTTGCTCTGATTTCCCATTTTGTGAGCGATGCTATAAATATCTTTTGTTTTAAGTTGTCTCAAATCCTTTCTGGAAAGTGGCAAGATCCAAATAAACATCTTAAAAAAAAAAAAATACTAAATCTCTCCAACTACTGCATTCCAGAAGCCAATTTTGGGATGTGAATTCTCTCCATCCTCCTCCAAACTCCTGTTTGCTTTTGGTCCAGAATTAGAAGAAAGCTCCAGTCAAGTGAGACACTGAGCATCTGCACATATCCTCAGAGGCCGCAGGCTGGCCCAGTAAAGATTCTGCCCAGCACCAAGTGAACCCCACATCAGAGACCCTTGGGGGAGCCAGGGACCCACATGTCCTCCCGAAGGGCTCTGTATCATCTGGGAGTCTCCCCCATTCACATGACATCCTGCAAGGAGCGGAGAGTCAACCAGATACTGGACAATTTGAAGAGTAAGGTTCCATTTCCACTGCAATTGCAGGAAAAATTTTTATGAACCCACAAGAAGAGACACACTTAGAAGGGGTAGCTGCTAAAATGCAGACTTTATTTCTCCCAAAATTCACAGCAGATTGAAAGCTACCAGTCCCAGCCCTAGAAGAGCCCGCAGGAGCCACCTGGCTGCCTTAAAGCTCACCCACTCATCCCAACCTGGTTCTTTATAGGACCTGGATATGTGGGTGAATGCCAATTTTTACGTCTGTTTTAAATATATATTGCCATCAAAAAGGTCTTAAATATAAAAAAAAAAAAAATTCACCAATAACAACAGAAGTACTCGTGCTTTTAGAATGGAAACATCTTAAAATAAGAACAATGCATATTTATGACGACACATCACAGTTATAAATGTTCTAACCTGACTCTATTAAAGATGTGTGAATAAGAAATGCCTTGTAAGTCTGAGGATGACGAAGTCAAACAGATAGCACCACTGGCAACATTTAAGAGCTCACAAACTGACCACTATTTAATACTTCACAACTATTCCTGAAGATTCTATTTTGAAGTGACCAGTAAAATAGTTCAGAAAAGAAGAACCATCTCTTAAAAGGCAAAAGATACGTATTCTTTGCTCCTATTCAGAAGGTCCAATTTCCTGAGCTAAAAACCCCCGCCAAAAGTAGATTAGTCTTTTCTGAGTCAAACAACTTTTCATTTCTTCAAAACCAGGGTTGATTGAGAAGACAAGCGACAAAAATTACAACAGCTGCTAGGCAGCAGGCTCCACAACATGGGACAAAATAGACACGAAATGACAAACCTCTAAATAGACTGGGTCCTTATCAAAGACTAATCAAACTTGACCCACCGACACGATTCCACATTACCATACTAAAAATTCCAAGCGCCCACCATTTGAGAACTTAATCTGGAAATTTACTGAGCAAATTTGGCTGTCCCACGATGTTCACTTCTACTCTAAAACCATCCTACTAGGGTAGAGTTGCCCATTCTGTTATGAACGGAGCCCATGGGGAATATGGCTTGTGTGTGGCCAACCCAAGATGACACCATCATCTTGCTGTTGAGCTTAGACATACAGTGAAGAACACGACTTGGACAGTTTCAGAAAATGGCACCAAGTCAAGAGGTTCCAAAAACATCATCAAAGGTCAAAAACTAAGTCTTCAAGTCTCCATTCGATGACTTGCTATGAATAAAATACCAGGGTCAGCAGAACACTATAAACAATTTAGGGCCCAAGTCACCACCCAGGCTATGCCAGACAATTCATTCACAGGACCTGGTTTTGTCCAAAAGCATGACTCCGTCCCAGACTTTAACCACTCAGAGTTGCCTGGTAAGGCACTGTCCCCCAAAAATGTGGCTTCTTACCTAATGAACCTGGTAAATCCTTGAGGACAGGGCTTATCAAACCTGCCTGCCCAACTGAATTACCTAAGGAACTACTTTTTAAAAAATAAACATATTCATCTGGGGCGGCCTGGGTTGCTCAGTCAATAAGTGTCTGCCTTCAGCTCAGGTTATGATCCCAGGGTCCTGAGTTCAAGCCCCACATCGGGCTCCCCGCTCAGCAAGAAGCCTGCTTCTCCCTCTCCCACTCCCCCTGCTTGTGTTCCCTCTTTCGCTGGGTCTCTCTCTATTAAATAAATAAAATCCTTAAAATAAAATAAAACACATTCAGCAAAAAAAAATTGAGTGCCTGCTATGTGTCAGGCACTGTTCTAGATACTAGGAAAACAGCAGAGACTATAACAAACAAATCTCTGGCCTTCATGGGGCTGGAATTCTAGTGGCATCAACAAGAGTAAACATGAAACAGACTGAAAGGGTAAAGTGTGTCTCACTCCCATCCCAACCATTCAGGGAGCCTGTTAAAAATCCCAGGGACCCTGCGTGAGGTGCAGAAATGTGCATTTTTAGGGAGCACTCCAGGTGATTCTGAAACGACTAGCACAGTGCTGATGAAGGTGTAGAGACAAAGCTGTTCCTGGATTCCATCCACCAGATGAAAAGTTTCTACAGCAGAGGAGCCCTGAATCTAGCCAACACTCCTGATGCTTGCGGTTTTCTTCAGTGACTACCTGGACATGACAGGACGTGCCTACCTCGCCAGGATCACCGGCAACAAAGGGCCGGAAAGAAACTGGTCCATTGGCCCATTAGCATAGAGGCAACCATCCCGCACAGAAGGATGCGCGGGGTCCCTGCCCACATCGAGCAGCTGCAGGTCACC
The DNA here is from genome assembly GCF_030435805.1 of Mustela lutreola. Lineage (NCBI taxonomy): Eukaryota > Metazoa > Chordata > Mammalia > Carnivora > Mustelidae > Mustela > Mustela lutreola. The sequence goes on along the minus strand of NC_081300.1, from coordinate 87,085,996 downwards.
CGAACGGCAATCACCGAGGCACAGTAATCAAAGGCCGGGGAGCCAGGAGGAGGAAAGAGCCCTACAGTGAAACAGTCCTAAACAATGTGATCACCCTGCAGATGGTGGAGAAGGCCCAGCAGCTGACAGACAAGGCTGGCTTGGAGCTATAACGGACTTGCTCTTTTAAAGCAAAGGCATTCAGGCCAATAGAGACAAACCCTGCTAATGGCACAGCTGCAGATGCTAATTAAAGGGCAAATCTTACATGGGTTCGGTTTTGGAAGGAGCGGCAGCTTCTCTGCGGGTGATCACACTACGCCCCCAAGAACAGGGATGCCAGTGCCCATCAGTTGTGTGGCATTCAAAACAAAGGACAAAACTCTGTGTGTGTGTGTGTGTGTGTGTGTGTACCACATGCACATCCATACAGACTTGCATGCACACATATCCATATGCAGGGAGGGGATGAGTAGTTAATAGTTCTTGTACTCTACTCCAATCTGCATGGGGTGTCATTAGAGACCCGCTGTGCTGGCCACCCCTCTAGCAGCGTGCCCTTGAAATGCTTGCACTACAATCAGCATGCCTGAAAGTACCATGGAAATGTAACAATGCTATTGGCATCATTCACTGCCCTGCACCACTGTTCCTGATCTTTGGCATTGGAAAGGAAGGAAGGGATCCTCGAAGCGGAGTGATCCCTGACAGAGGCCCTAAATTATTCCTCTTGAAGGACAAGGTCACCAAGAGAAAAGGAGAGAAGACCCTTTGTTTCAGAAAATACAAATCCCAGCCTGACTCATTCGTCTATTCAAAAGATCCTCATTGAGTGTGGAATCATCCAGAGCCTTGGCGAGACACAGATAGCACACTCAAACCAGGCAACTGAGAACAGGGTTAATGAAGCATCCGGCAGTGGTGAAGAATCCCCGTGCCAGTTAACAGCAGGGGAATAGGTACCACTCCTTGACCTCAAAGAGTCATGGGCAAGAAACAGGATCTCAGGATCTTCACTACTGCGGACGGAACGAAAGGAAGAAGCAGTACCCAGAAATGAGCTGTAGCTATAGCCACAGGACCAGTGTTTTCTATGTGGGGTTCCCCAGACCAGCACCAGCAGCTGGGACCTGGTTGCAAAATCTTGGGCCCCATCCTAGACTTACTAAACCAGAAACTGTGATCGTGGAACCAAACGAACTGGAACAATGGAATGGAATTGTGACTTTTTTTTTTTTTTTGCGATTTTTTTTTTATAGACATATATTTTTATCCCCAGGGGTACAGGTCTGTGAATCGCCAGGTTTACACACTTCACAGCACTCACCATAGAACATACCCTCCCCAATGTCCATAACCCCACCCCCCTTCTCTCAACCCCCCTTTCCCCAGCAACCCTCAATGAAACTAGGAGCTCATTCTTTGAAAGAATTAATAAGATTGATAAACCCCTGGCCAGACTTATCAAAAAGAAAAGAGAAAGGACCCAAATAAATAAAATCATGAATGAAAGAGGAGAGATCACAACCAACACCAAAGAAATACAGACAATTATAAGAACATACTATGGAATTGTGACTCTTAAAACTCTAAACACATTCACTTGAAATATGCCTCCAAAGAGCAGGACACAGAAAAACAACCGTTTTGAAGATGCAAAAAACCACCCACACCCCCGCCAGGGCAATAACACACTGGGCAAATGACCTGGGGTCAATCAGAGGCATCAATATCTCACTTCGCTAATGAGAACATTGAAACCAAAAAGGCCGATGACTCCAGAGAGACCAACCAAGGAACAGTAATAAAACAAGAACCTATATTCTAGCAACAGCTTCCTTCCGACGGGCAGCCAGCTCCCAAACCCTGGCTTCCCCAGCAACAACATGTGAATATGCTGGTGAGTTTTGAGACGTGCCTGAAAACTGGATAATCTTATCCAAGAGATCAAAACAGCACATGTCTCACTGTCAAAACTATCATAAGCTGCCACATTTCACTAAAATAAACAATGAGGTTCTATTTGTTAACTCTCTCCAGGCTCCCAGTCACAGCACGGGCTGCTGTTTATGCAGGCCACGAGGTCACTGCCTAGAAAGCACTAACCTCCAGATTGTTCCTCACCGGAAGGAGATACCCCACACGTGACTGCGCAACCTTTGGTGGAAAGCGAGACAGGAAATATAAAGAACTGATGCCAAGTAGGACCTCACGGCCAGGGTCAGACTGGCAGTGCTCTGGGGTGTAACAGTGTCATGTAATGGGTACAAGAGATGGATCCTGTACAGGAGATGGATCTAGGGGGCCTGGCTTCAAAACCCAGATCTATCTTTTATTACCTGCAAAACAGACTATAACTTGCCCCCCAAGTCCACTCTTCCATGGATTCCCTTGGCCATGCAGCTAGCTGGCACAGAAATGAGGGCATGTGATGAAGTTCTGGTCCACAAAATAGGAGAGGAAATAATGTGTCCCAATTCCATACCATGCTATGTAAAGATTTTTTTTTTTTTTAATTTATTTATTTGACAGAGAGAAATCACAAGTAGATGGAGAGGCAGGCAGAGAGAGAGAGAGGGAAGCAGGCTCCCTGCTGAGCAGAGAGCCCGATGCGGGCCTCGATCCCAGGACCCTGAGATCATGACCTGAGCCGAAGGCAGCGGCTTAACCCACTGAGCCACCCAGGCGCCCCATACCATGCTATGTAAAAGGAGTTTTCTTGTTGTGCTCTCCACCCCTTTCTCCTGCCAGCCAGGGGAAACAAGAATATCAAATGCCCAGCTCTAACCATGTCAAGGGGACAACATCTTAAGGGATAAGGAGCCATAAGATAGAAGGAACCTGGGTCCCTGAATTATCACATACAACAGAACTGCTCCGTCGGTCTGGGCTGGGTTTTTGTTCTTTTTGCAATAGTAGCTTAGCCTATACCTTAATTAATACATCCTATGTGCAACTGAGGAAGAAAAATTTGGAATGAACAGAGAGAAGCTAATATAAGGCCACTGGAAGGAAAGAAGATTCATAGGTCAGTTATAGGCTCAGAGCAAGGGCAGCCTGAAAAGACCCACAGCATGAGAGCAAAATAAGTCAATCAGAGAAAGAAAATTATCATATGATCTCCCTGAGATGAGGAATTTGAGAGGCAAAGTGGGGGGTTTGGGGGGGAGGAAAGTAAAAAAAAAAAATGAAATAAGATGGGATTGGGAGGGAGACAAACCATAAGAGACTCTTAATCTCACAAAACAAATTGAGGGTTGCTGGGGGGAGGTGGGAATGGAGAGGGTGGTTGCGTTATGGACACTGTGGAGGGTATATGCTATGGTGAGTGCTGTGAAGTGTGTAAGCCTGACAATACACAGACCTGTACTGGGGCAAATAATACATTATATGTTAATTTTTTTTAAAAAAGCAAAAAAAAAAAAAAAAAAAAAGACCCACAGCATGAAAAACATCAGTATAAAGCCAGCAACCTTTAAGAATCTCACAAAGCATTTAGATGCAACAATACTACATATAATGAGTTACAAAACAATGTTTTCTTTGTAAAGATCGGCTCCTTCCTGGAAGGACACTGGTGAAGGCATCTGTTATATGGAACTGAACAGATTTCATCATGAACCAGATCAACAAAGCGCTGTTTCTATGGGCTGCCTGCCAGAATACAGAACTAGCCTTGTTATATGGAATCAGACATTAACAATACAATGGATTTCATAACAATTTTCTTTTTTTTTTTTAACAATTTTCTATATACCAGAAATTGGCAAGATGGTTTCATTGGTATATAATGACAAATAGGAAATTTTTAACCATCAAATTTCAAAGGGATCCAAGTTCAATTTCCTTGCATTGCACTCCCAATTTTGAAAATCCCACTGGATCTAACTTGAATTACATACTTTAGAGAATAAAATTTACACTCTTAATGTGTCATTTCCATAACACAATAAGTTAATCTGTATGTAAATCAATTTCTGTGAAATTAATCATACGTTCTTCCAATAAATGCTTCTTAAGCATTTACTTGGAGAAGCCTTCTGGAAGCAAGGGAAACATAATCCCTCCCTTCATGGAGGGAGTAGCCTGGTGGGGGAGCCCAACACCCACCCATGAAGAGGAGGTACAGAGTGCTACGAGTCCACAGCCAGAAGGGCATCCCTCCCACAAGTAGAGGGGTCAGGAAGAGTTTCTGGAAGAAGTGACATCGAGTCCAAGCTCAGAAGGAGAAAAAGGAGTTAGCCCGGGAAATAGGGAAAGAGGGAATGGCATGGAGAAAGGTCAGAGGCCAGTTCAAAGGACCAAAGGAAGTTCAAGATGAATGTAAAGTGCAAAGAGAGGGGCGCCAACGTGGCTCAGTCAGTTAAGTATCTGGCTCTTGGATTCACATCGTGATCTCAGGGTTGGGATATCAAGCCCAGTATCAGGCTCCACAGGTTCCACACTGAGCATTGAGCTGCTTAAGATTTTCTCCTCCCTGGGCTGCCTGCATGGCTCAGTCAGTTAGGCATCCAAATCTTGATTTTGGCTCAGGTCATGAGCTCGGGGTGTGAGATCAAGGCCCACAATGGGCTCTGTGCCCAGGGAGAGTGTGCTTGAGTCTTTCTCTCTCCTCTCCTTCTCCCCCAGCCCCACCCCCAGCAAAATAAATAAATAAATCTTTAAAAACTAAAATATATTCTCTTCCTCCTTCTCTGTCCCTCCTCCTGCCCCCAGCTCTCACAATCTCTTAAAATATAAAAGTTAATTAATTAAAATCAAAGGAGAGAAAAGGTAAGCAACAAGCCTGGCAGTATATATGAAAAAGGCCTTGTAAACCACATGGAAGAGTCTGGATTTCATCCAGAGGGCAGCAGGGAGTCTTACAGGGTTTTAACAGCGGATGACTTGGCTGCAGTGTGTAGAAGACCTGGAGGAAGGGCAAGACAGATGGCAGGGAGAACACTTAGGAGGTTACTGCAGTAATGCAGACAAAAGAAGATGGCGGCCAGAACTCACTGGGGAGAAGCAAGAAGCAAGAATGGAGAGAAGAGATAGCTTTGAGAAATACATAGGACACCAAATCCGATTTCTTTTATTCATTGATTTTTAAATGTATCTTCAATTACACTGCATTTGCATTACAAATGAATGGTTAACTGCCAGGGAGTTCAGGATGATTTGTATGCTTTCCCTGAATTTCAAAGGTTTGGTGATCTGTAAGGGGTCAATAGGTAACAGTGGGATTCCAGAACTTCATGATGCCCATAAAGACCTACAGTCCTCTTGTGACAGAATGTACTTCCAGACTTAGAGACGCTGAGATTTTAGAAAGAAAAAATGGTGTGTATACTTTGGATTATGTAACACCCTCAGGTAGGGCTTGGGATATCACCCTGTAATCAAATGCATTCACAATTTTGAGGCAAAATGTATGAAAAGTCACTCTAAATGGAATGAAGATGAGATTCAGGTCAGGTTTTGCTACAGAGTTCACGTCAAGTTTTGCTGCCAAATAGTAACAAAAGAACTTGAGGTTATTCAGAACTCTGGGTATTTCGAAATTGTAGATAAGGCATGGTGGATCTATAATCGTATCTTAGTTCCTATGCTGAGTTTGGATATTTATGAGAAAACTGTGCCCTTAGCAAGCATTTTACTCCAAATTACCAACGTACTTGAGAAGAGAATGCAGACAAGGAAACAATTACAAGATTCCATCAGCGATACCCAACAGAGCTACTAAAGAAAGGTGTAAAAATGTCATTATAGCCAGGTATCAATGTGCTGAGGCAACTGGAATTCTAGAAAACAGCTGTTTTAAGAGCATTCCTATCTTGTAAGATGGCGGCTAAAGAACCAGAGAAGATGGGCATTAAGCTCAAAATGCTGATGTCAGTGGTGAAATCCAGATGGAAACCCCACAGTCAAAAGACCCAAAAAAGGAAGCTTCCTGCCCCTGGGAGATGTCTTAGCAGAGGAGCAGCTGACACTCCCAATCCACGAGATATTCCACAAGGCTGTATCCAAGAGGAAGTCCACAGCAGCGAATTCCACAATTAAAAAGAAAGGGAAGTTCCACCAATGGGACAAAGCCAATTGGCAGGGAGAAAAATGGCGGCCCCAAAAAGATTAAAATTTTTGAAATGACCCAGTATTACCCTCTTAAAGATGCACTTTGAAAAGTGTTGTGCCATGAAGAACAAAAATAGAAACAAAAGCTACTAGTCAACACGAAGGAAACTATGAGTCAGTAACACTGCCAGGGCCCCTCCAGGCATCCTCATTGGCCACCATGGAGACAAGCAGTGAGCTCCTTGAAGCCACTGGGCAGTGGCTTGACCAGCAGTTGTCATCAGTTACACAGAATGCTCAGAACTGGTCATCACCTCTACCAAAACTGACTTAAGATTCCCAAGGCATCTCAACAATACTGACTCTGAAGAGAAGGCATGAGCCTGGGCCTTAAGAAGACGAGGCCTTCAACCCAGATGGAGAGGAACACAAGCTTATAGGTCGGCGTGAGGCAAACCAGAAAACTGTGGACTTTCAACGTTTGCCAAAAATCGGGGCCCTTGCTAGTTCCAGGACTGCCCATGTTCTGTATTGTCTTGAACACAAAAAGGATTGTTTGCAGAGATGAAGTTAAAACATCCAAAACAACACTAACATACAAATAAATCCCTGCTGTTTCAAGGGATCTTCTTTTCTGAGAGCTAATGAAGAAGTCTGTTAATACACCCAAACATGAGGGACTCTAGAAGACACAGAGAGCTCAAAGCAAATGTTGTGTATGCAAGAAATATCCTAGAATGTCAATGAGTCTGAAACACCCCAAGGTCAGTTATGAAAGTCAGGGATCCAAGCCCCATATCTCAAGGAAAGAAAGGTTCGAAGACAATATTCAAGGAAAGGAACCTTCAGGCCCTAAACAACAGGCACAGTGTTGGTCCTCAAGAAGCGTGTGGTTAGTGCAAGGCCAGTCTCTCAACACATCTGTATGAAAACGACCTGCTCAGAAGGCTGGGTAGAGCTTGCAGGGGAGGGGTCTTCTCTACCCAGCACTGGGCTCTCAACTGGTATGAAACCACACTAATCACTGTTTATTATAGGTCAGAGATAAATGCAATAAAGTCCCCCAAAACAATCCCATGGAAGTTCAAGGTAAATACCCTTCTCTCTTTTGTGAGTCTCTATAAAAGATCCTCTCCATTCAATGTAATAGGATAGTCTTGTTTGAAGGGCTGAATCAGGAACAAAAATTGTTTCTGGGATACATTTTTTTTTTCCTTTAGGAATCTAAACCCCCAAGAACCTAAACAGGGCCTCAAAATGAATTTTAGCCTTGTATACGCTATGTTACACATACATCAGAAATACTATGGCATTGTTCAAAAGAATAAGGCAGATCTGGGGGAGGTGGGGTAACTGGGTGTTGGTCATTAAGGAGGTCACATGATGTAATGAGCACTAGGTGTTCTATGCAACTGATGAATCACTGACCTCTACCTCTGAAACTAATAATACATTATATGTTAACTAATTGAATGTAAACAAAAAATAATTTAAGAAAAGAAAGCTGCAGAAGGGAGGCAGTTCCCCTTCCCAAATTCATTTACAAGTAACTGCAAAATTCTATAACTACCATCTGAATCACATCTAACACTCAAATGTTTAATGATATCAAAGCACGGAATAAACAAAACAAGGTGTGACGTGCCTCCATGTGTCACACTGCCACAGACAAAGGCAAAAATAAATGTCAGAAGTAACAAAATATTGACTAATTTTTAAAAGAATAAAAAAAAAGAAGGAGGCAGATATGTGTGTATGTGCTGACATGGAAAGAGGTTGCGGGTAAATTGCTGAAAGGCAAAAAGCAAGCTGAAGAGCAGAGTAGAGAGTAATATACAATTTCATAAAACAAACTATATACATGTGTTATAAATGCAGACATAGAAGTGTTTTTTCCATTAGAGTCAGGAAAAACATACATAACCATCAATACATTTCCTTAAGGGAAAGGATTAGAAAGAAAGGTAAAGAACATTCTCTTCTATTTCATACATTCTGCCATGTTTGCATTTTCTCAAAATCACAATGTACTGGGGAGCCTGGATGGCTCAGTGGGTTAAAGCCTCTGTCTTCGACTCAGGTCATGGTCCCAGGGTCCTCGGATCGAGCCCCACATCGGACTCTCTGCTCAGCGGGAAACCTGCTTCCCCCTAACCTCTCTGCCTGCCTCTCTGCCTACTTGTGATCTCTGTCTGTCAAATAAATAAATAAAATCTAAAAAAAAAAATCACAATGTACTTAGTTTTTAAAAATTAAAAAATTTAATGACTTTCACTAGGTTTAGTGGTGATCATCTCACAACATAGACAAATACTGAATCATTATGTTGTACACCTAAACTATTAAGATATTATATGTCAATTATGACCCCCCCCCAAAAATTAAAGCAAGATTCTAAGCTATTAAAGGTTAAATCAGATTATTCTCAAATAATTGACTTCTCATTATTGCCCTTTAAGCCACAGCTATAATACCCAACAAAGATGGGACCATCTCTAAATGGACTGGCCGTTAATCTTTAGGACAAAGAGAACAGGAAGATACCTCAAAGTCAGGAAAGCAACTCGACAGATCATATGGGCAAGACCCACATCCAGTTCTACATCTGCAATATCTGAGTGTCAGCCCTGGACTAATTCTAAAGAGATGGATGAAAAGACTCACCAGATAGAGGTTATTTTTGTCCTGAAAGGCGTACTGTAACTGAGGGATCCAAGGGCTTGTGCTCCAAGATAATATGTTCCGTTCTTCCTCAAAAAATGAAACCTAGGAGAAAAAGAAACTCTTTAGACAATTACAATAGCATTGGGGCAGAGTAGGGAGATGCCCTATCCTCTCTCTACAAGCCAAAACCGATGTCTCTAGCTTAAAAAAGAAAAATCATCCTTTAGCCCAGCACTTGACAAATTTCATTTACCTATTTTGCTCACCATTTTTGCCAGATCTGTATCTTATCTGCCTAATTATTGACTTAACACCTCTCCTTAAAGTTAACTCACTTCTTTTAAATCTAAATATCTTTCTCTTTCTCCTCTTCTTCACCTCCTCTCCCTGAACAACTCAGTCCTAAAGCCATTAGATGGAGCAGAACAGGGTAAGCATCCGTGACAGGTGTTAGGGACAGAGGGCCACAGTGGCCCAGAACAGAGTGCCCGACCCAAGCAGGGTGAGGAAGGCAGTGACCATGTATGGGGGCAGTCCAATATCGGGCCCACATAGGGTGAAGAAGGCATCCACGTGTAGGGAATGGCCTGGAACAGGGCATCTGAGCCCACCAATGGGAGAAGCGGCAACAAAGGAGACTGAATGCACACAGATGCATAAATAAGCTAAATATTAGGGGAAGAGAAGAGAGCTACACACACAGAAAGGGTGAACACTAGAATAAACTCGGGGAAGTTGGATGGGACTTGGAGATATTGGGGTGAACACACAGCTGAAACAGAGAAATAAATATAAACGTAAAGTTGTGTGTGTGCATGTGTGTGTGCGCACATGAGGAGGTAGGTGTATTTAGTATTTAGTACGTGTACGTGTATTCCCTGGCTCTGTCCACTGAAAGGGGTCTGGAGGCAGTGGCACCCCAACAGCAATATGGGCACCTAGTGCCCAGATCTTGGCTTCTAAATACCCTCTTACACTGAAAGTTATTGCTCGTCTTTGAGAAGTAACTGATTCCAAGGGTGGGGCAGGCAAGAGCCTGAACCTCTTGTTGTACCAGAAAGCAAGAGACAACTCAAAGATGGGGAAGTGTCAAAAGACACAAAAACCAACCTAAAGAGACTCTCATGGCCCAACTTAGGGGACAGGTGGTGTATAAAAATACATAACGACAATAATGGCTTGTAACTCAATGACTTAAGCAGGAAAATGCAAATCCACGCAGCTATAAATTAATAAACAGAAAGTTATATGAGGAACAGGTGCTTCCACAGTTTGAAAGCACCTCCCTATGGAATACTAACGTAATGACGAAGCAGAAGGGGGTGACCCCACAGTGAAGCATGGCAGATATGTTAAGTGAGCATCAACATGAACATGACAAACTGAAACAAAGTCACCCACTGGGAGGCAATGAGAAGAACAGAGCATCTCGTCTGTGGCATTCCTGCCAAAGACCTAGCACCTGAACCTGAGCAACATTGGACATATCTGTATTTTACAAAATAGCTGGGTCTGTGATCTTCAGAATCACCAAGGTCATGAGAGTCCAGGGAAAACTGAGAAGCTGGTCCATATTGAAAAAGACTAAAAACACAGGACAACTAAATGCTATGTGGGATCCTGAGCTGGACCCTTTTGTTCTAGAGGAACATGGAATGGCCAGTGGAGCAAGAACGGAGTCTTAGAACGGAGGATTAGACAGTGGTAATGCATGTGGTAATGTATTAGACAGTGGTAATGTATTAGACAGTGGTAATGTAATTTCTTTCCTGATATTGATGGCTGTATCGTGGTTCACAGGAGAGTATCCTTATTGTAGGAAATGCACAATGAAGTCTTCAGAAGTAATGGGGCATTGAGCTGGCAACGGATTTTCAAACGGCTCAGGAAGAAAAAAGTTGTTCGTACTTTCTGTTAGTTTTCCAGATCAACTTGGCTGGGCTATACCACCCAGCTATTCAATCAAGCAGGAACCTAGGTGTTCCTGGAGAACAACAACCCAATTCCTGTAATCTCCTGCACCTGATCTGTGGCCCTTCTCCTTTCCTGGCACATAAAAGGTGTGCAGAAGGGTGCCTGGGTGGCTCAGAGGGTTAAAGCCTCTGCCTTCAACTCAGGTCATGATCTCAAGGTCCTGGGATTGGGTGTCTGTTCAGCAGGGAGCCTGCTTCCCTCTCTCTCTACCTGCCTGCCTCTCTGCCTACTTGTGATCTCTGTTTGTCAAATAAATAAATAAAATCTAAAAAAATAAAAAAAATTTTAAAAAGGTGTGCAGTGAAGGAGGTTGGCCGAACTGAAAATCCTACATCTTTACTTGCTTGCCACAGACTCTTCGTCTGATCCCTGAAGCTTCCATTAAAATAAATGGTCTCTGAGGACTCTTCTGGTTCTCACCAAGCCCTGGGCAGCTATGCTGGCTCTCCTAAGTGATCTTCCTTACAGGATGTTACCTCTTCTGTCTCCTTCTTTGGCATCTCCTTTCCCTCGCTCCGTGTGCTGGTTTTTCTCTTCTCTGCCCTAAATTCCAAAACCTTGCCATGGCTCAATTAAAGACTCTACTTTCCTTCATAGTCGCTGTCTTAAGGAATGGTTGGGTAGCTTTCATTAGCTCCTGTGTGTATCTGATTGTAAAAGCCCCCAGCCCACACAGGGCACCTGGGTGGTTCTGTTGGTTAAGCCTCTACCTCTCAGTCTTGATCTCAGGGTTGGGGGTTCAAGCCCCGTGCTGGGCTCCACACCTGGCGTGGAGCCTACTTTAAAAAAAAAAATTAAACAGGGAGCCTGCTCCGCATCCCCCCCGCATGCTTCTCTGCCTCTTTGAGATCTCTCTCTCTGTCAAATAAATAAATAAAATCTTAAAAAAAAAAAAAATTAAACAAACAAAATAATAAAATTAAAAAACTAAAAATTAAAAACCCCCAGCCCACACCTCACACAGGGTCATTGCAAGTCATTCACCTGAAGGAAGGAACACCTAGAACATCTCTATTGCTTGCCTGCAGTACAATAGATCGGATTGTTTTCTTTTTAAATGCACCACTTCCCATCTACCACAAACACTGCAAAGTCAGGGCTACGTTTAATGCCTCTTCTCAAGGACCTAGAAGCACAGCACACAGAACAGGTGCTTGGTCAGTGCGTCCTGATGATAGGTGGTGGCTTGGGTATTGGGAGCTTGAGTGAGCATCTTCCATTCCCCCCACTTTCCAAATGATTTGCAAAGTCCTGTCATTTCTCCTTTTGGTGAAGTCACTCATATTTCACTGCTAAACACAGGCTACATCATTCCTGGACTGACAAGCAGCCTCCTGCCCTCCACTGCTCCTTTGACTGGAGGCCACACAAAGTCACGGAGTCCTCAGACTCCGATCCCAACCTCCTCCTTCCAAAAGTATAACACCGATCCCCAACCGCCTCACAAAGTGAACAGCCATTCCGAAAAACAGTTCTTCGGGGAATGGAGAGTTACCATGTAAAAGATACAGAGTTTCTATGTGGGATGATGAGAAAGTTCTAGAAAGAGAGTGGTTATGGTTGCAGGCAACGTTGTAAATGCACTTAAGACCAGTGAATTGTACCTTAAAAAGGATTAAAACAGTAAATGTTATGCTATGTATATTTTGTCACAATTAAAAAAAGGTTCTTCCTATTTCCCACAGATGACCCCCTCCCCAACCAAATGTCTCATTTCTCCCCATTTCCTAGTCCATCTGTTCTAAACCACTAAGAAGGAGGAAAAAAAAAAAAAAAGACATGCGCGCGTACACACGCACATACGTATCTGTATAGAATTCTAGTACTCATTCCTCCAAAACATCACACACACACACAGACACACACACTTCCACCTGCCACACTCCCGTCATGCCTCTCTGCCCAGAACCTACATTCCCTCTCAGTGGTGTGAACCTCCCCTGACTGTCCCTGGCTCACCCACATCTCTCCTCACGCCACAGTTGGTGAATTTGCTCCCTGCTCTCCCTTCTGGGATGCTTTGGCTGCTGAGTGCCTGCTTTATACATCTGCATTTTTCCTCCACTTTCCAAAGTTGTTTTTAAAGCCTGTAACTAACAGCCACAGAGCTCCAATTCCTTCTGCAGGCTTCCCACGGAGCTGGGTACATTATCGGACCCACGATGTGCGCTCGGATGTCTGTAACTAATAAACTGCTCTGAACACCAAGGCTGATGACTGTCTCTCTAGCAACCCGGCAAATGAATCAATATGTCTGGAGCAGAAGCCTTGTTCAAAGAAAGAAAAATACCACGATCAGAAAGAGAAGTTCCTACCTGCCTTTAAACAAGCAACACCCTAGCCACAGAATAATTGTATTTCATTTCTTCAAAATCCTGTTTAAAAATCAAATACCCACAGCACAAATAAAGAAAATGTGTCCCAAAGTGAATGCTGGCTAACCCCACAAGATGCATATCTCAAATACCCAGCAGACGGTCACGAAAGGTCATCTTAAATTTATTAGTTAAAAGGCCATGTTGATTCTGAACAAAATACAACAAGAGAAATGTGATAAAGAAATCAAGGGGAGCTTTTGAGCCTTCCAAATGAGTCAATATCCGTTCAAGAAGAAAAGCTGAGAATGTGAGAGAGCCTTCTGCAACCATCATTAACCAGAGAGTCACCCAGGAAATCTTGGGGGATCCCAGATGCCAATTTCACAGATCATCACCTTTGCAATGAACATTCTGGCACAGAAAGGGGAAAGGGCGTGGTGCTAAAATGCTCCTACCTGCTCCTGGGCCAACAAGGTCTCCTTCTTCATGACTTTCATGGCATAGATGTCCCCAGTGGCTCGCTCCCTTACCACCTGCACTTCAGCAAAGTGACCACAGCCCACAAGACTTCGGACTTCAAAGTCCTTGGCTGAAGGCTGGAGCTCCTGTAATTCAGCTATGGTGTCGGAATCTGCAAGAGATGGAAGAGTTGCTCCCAGGTAAGGAAAGCATTTCAAATACACGCATCTTTATGAAAGAAAAAAAAAAGAAAGAAAGAAAGGAAAAAGTATTCCTATGTGTTCCCTCACTGTCAAAAGACATTTAGTCACTTTCTCATCCGTCATGAATAATTATAAAATCAGCACAAAAGTGTTTTTATATGTTAAGTTAAAATTAAGGGCTCCAGAAATTCCAAAGCAGTTTCCATGGTAGCTATAATTTGAATCCTGTAGACTCAGAAAATAGGAGGAGAACATAAATCATGCTTTTCTTCCTCCTCTCTGAAGGCTGCAGGGCAGTGTTCGGTCAAACATGTTTATTAGCACTTAGACTGGCTTATCATGTGACACAGGCAACATGATTCCCATCTCAATCCACTTTGGAGCTGACTTCCAGATCATTCCATGCTCGGTGTGTTCTGCACAGTTTTATCTCGGTAACCTAGGTTTTATCCCACTATCCCATCTCGCTTGGGTGCTAAGAGAACTACCTCCTCTTCCTTAATAGACAGCAGTGCTACAAAAACAAACAAACAAAAACAAACAAGAAAATAAAATCAACCAACCAACCAACAAAATAAAGCCCTGACGTTTGCTCTGCAGAGTTGGCAGGTCACACACTTGGAAGGGTTTACAACTATCTTTTTCTTAGCATATAGTTTTCCTCCTTCTCCAAGTGCAGTCTCTCAGTGAGTATCTTAGTCTGCTCAGGCTGTTAAAACAAAATTCCATAGATGAGGTGACTTAAACAACAGGCATTTATTTCTTATGGTTCTGGAGTGTGAGAAGTCTAAGATCAAGGTGCTGGCAGATTGAAATCTTGGGGGGGAACCCACTTCCTGGCTTACAGAGAGCCATCTTCTCACTATATCTTCACAAGATGGGAGTGGGAGGGAACCCTGGTCTCTCTTCTTCTTCGAAGGACAATAGTTCCATCACGAAGGCCCCAGCTTTATGACTTCATCTAAATCTAATTCCCTCCCGAAGGCTCCACCTTCAAATGCCACCATATTGGAAATTAGAGCCTCAACATTTGAATTTGCAGGGGGACACAAACATTCAGTCCATAACAGGTAGAGATCCGCCACATAGTAGGGATTAAATGCATGGCAGATTTGGAATCGATGTTATATTTATTGATGCTCTAAGAACACAAAGCGGGGACATCACTGGATATGCAATGACTCTAAGGGTCTGAAAGAATGGAGTGGAACAGCCGTATCTGACTGGAAAATTCAATCCTTCACATGATAGAGAAACTCCATATAGAGAAACAGGGGTTATGCTCTGAAAGAAGACAAGAGGAACACATAATAATATTATCCTGGAGAATCCCTCAGAGAGGTGCCATGATGAAGACCAAGAGACTCTTGAACTGCCACATGGACACTGAAGTCGTTTGGCACTAGAGCGGGTTGCCATGTCCATGGTTGGGCACCAGATACAGCCAGGAGGCTACATTCTAGAGTTATACTCAGCTTGGTAAGTTATTCACATAATGAGAAGAAATGAGCCCAGTGAAAGGGAAAACGATTTCATACCTATAGTAGCTGGGCATCAAGCATATTGATAAATTAGCCAATGCAGTTTTAGTTGCTACCCATCCCCTTTCTTTGTGACATGGGTAGATCTGAATTCACTGGGATCAAAGGCACAAATGATGAACTCTACTGCACTGGGTACATTCCCACCCACAGACCACACCTCTCTCTTCAGCCAATCACCCTGAAAACACCTCCCTTCTGTCCCCTGGGGGAATCAGCAAGAGTGCTGGGTAGATCCAGAGAAATACACCATGACCACAGTAAAAAATAAATCTAAAAGCCTTTGTGGAGAATTCCATGAGCTGAAAGCTGCCCAAGATTTTCCTTTTGCCCTGACATCCCTGTGCCAAGTCCTATCTTTCTCCCCTGCCCTTTTTCCACGTTTCTTTCAGATCAGGTAGTTTTGAATGATGATTCCCCAAATATGCTGGCTTGCAACTTTCTGGGCTGAACCTAATTTTATTATTGCTTGCACTCAAAGCCAACCTCTCTCGATTCTCTGCTGGGCCTTGGGTCCCTAGGTTGCTTATAGCATTTGTCCAACTTAACTGAATCTGTGGCTGGAAACCACCAGGCATTTCAATCACGTAAGCAGACAAACTGCTTCAGGCAAAACCACAAGGATACCCAGAATTCTGAGAAAACATTCCATATGCCTACGTCTTTTTCCAAAGGATGTGGATTATTAAGGCAAACAGGTCAGATACTAAACTCAAGTGTAGGACAATTAAAAACAAACAAAAACAAACAAACAAAAAACACCCTCACAATGTCCCTTCATCCCAGCAGCTTTTGTGACTCCAAAACCACATCCCACTTCAGCCCTGCATCCTGTTAATTACAGCATTTAAGGACTGAATACTGAGGTGGAAATGGAGACCCAAAGCACTGTAATGAAAATGCAATCAAAGCACGGCCTTGTCAGATAAACATTTGAAACCCAGGGGCAAAAGACAACACAGCTGAGCACAACCCTTCTCCTAAAACTCAGTCAATTCAACATTTCAAATTTCTAGGAATTTGTCCTTCACAGAAATGCTAGCAGATGTGCTGGAAAACAACACACAGAAGTATGCTCATCACAAGCACTGCTTGCAACAGAAAAATAACCAGAAATGACCTAAAGGTCCAGGGGCACTCGGGTGGCTCAGTCAGTTAAGTGTCTGCCTTCAGCTTGGGTCATAATCGGAGGGTCCTGGGATGGAGCTCCACGTCAGACTCAGCATGGAGTCTGCTTGTCCCTCTCCTTCTGCCTCTGCCCCCAACTCATGCTCTCTCTCTCAAGTAACTCAAGTAAAATCTAAGGAAGGAAGAGAGGGAGGAAGGGAGAAATAAATGACCTAAAGATCCATCAACAGGAAAGTGGAATCAACCTAAAGTCCACCCACATAGAAGAATATTAGGCACATAAAGTAGCTCCATCTCCATGAGAATATTCTTTAAGGACAGGGATTTTCTTCTGTTTTGATCGCCACTGTACACCCAGTCCCCCAAACAGAACCTGGCACAAAGCAAGTGCAAGTGTAAATATTTGTTGAGTAAATATATTGCTAAATGAGCAAAGCTAGTAGCAAAATATTACAGACATATATCCGTTTTGTGTAAAATGAAACTAGAGTGATGTTAGAACATACATGGAAAGGCCTGACTGATTGCTACAGCAGGTTGCCTGGTACACAGGAGTTCATTACATGGTATTCTCTTTACCTTGGGACATGCTTGAGAATTTCTATAATAAATATTTTATAAGGACCCCCCAAAATTGCAATATTATGCACCAAACTGGTAACAGTGGTTATCACAGACAGAGGAGATTTTGAGGGATAGTCTCTCATTCTGACCTTTTTTTAACTTTGTGTCCTGTTTATAATTAGGAAGAAAAAATTCTTAATGTTAGAATTCACCTGTTAAGTACTACAGTTGTTAACATACAGAAGCTCTTGCCTACAGTAAATGTCGCTGAAAGTGCATAGGATCTCAGCTACTGTCAAATCAAAGAACAGTCCAATTTCGACAGCTATTAACACTTTCCATGTTTAATATCAGTTTATTTTTTATGCAAATTCTGTAATACAATGCTTAAGGTTTTCCTACTTGGTTCGCTTGGCAATACAGTCATTTGACCCATATTTACTGAACATCTACCATGTGCCAGACACGGTTTTAAGCACTGGAAATAGAGCAGTAATTAAGAAACAAAAATCTCTTCCCTGGTTCCCAGATCCAGGTTCCCTCCTTTGGCTCAAGGCTGGGACACCTCTTCAGGGCTATACTTTCTGTCTGGTTGTGCCCAACAGTCCCCAAAGAAAATCTCCATCTCTATGACAAGATGCAAGAAACTCCTGCAGTAGCAGCTGTTGGGCTCTTTTCCACATGTGAAAGTGAAGCTTACGTTCCAAACAGAAACCCAAAAGAGGAAAACACACACACACACACAACCAGCCATACTAATGTAATTACCCTTTTACAATCACAGCCTCTCGGCCTTACTCGCCAGGAAGCCTCTTCAAAAATACAAAACAATTCCTTGCAAGAGAATTCTATTAGAAAAACCTACATTTCGCCAAGCCTAAGTCCCCGGATTACTGAAGGAATTTAGAAGATCCACTACTTTAAAGTATCCAGAGGGCAGGGGCGCCTGGGTGGCTCAGTTGATTAAACATCCGCACTCTGGATTTCAGCTCAGGTCATGATCTCCAGGTCATGGGATCGAGCCCCCTGTCGGGCTCCTTGCTCAGTGGGGAGTTTGCTTGTGATTCTCTCTGCATCTCCTTGTGCTCATTCATGCTCTCTCTAAACAAATACATAACATTTTTTAAAGAGTAAAAATTAAAAATAAAAAAAAAGAACCAGGGGCCCGACTCCAGATTGATGACGGTGCCTGTAGATAAATTCGCCTGCCTCCCTATTTGCCCTCCCCGACCACTCCCTACTTAAAAATTTAAATACTCAAGAAAGTAAGGTGGGGGTTTATTCAAACAGATATGGAATAAAGAAAAGGACCCGAGTACATTTTTAAATTAAAGACACCCAACATATTAAATATATGTTGAGGCTGACAGCTACCATTATTGGGTTAACATTTATTATCTCTTATGTGTCAGGCAACGTAAGCCTGGTCTGTGCCCTAATTCATTCAATCCACGCACAGCCTTCTTAAATATTATTTTCCCCATCTTGCGGATAAGGACACAGAAGAGACGAGGTACAGGTAAATCACGAAGTTCATTGTGGTGGCCGTATGATGATTTTAGCTACTCAAAACTCCCAGCTCCTTTGGATAGTTGCACATTCCCCCATTCAATGAGACCCAGGTGATCAGGGTGCCCTGAACCCCTGGGTACCCAGAGGAGGCCCATCACACTTCGCATCCTGGCCCAGTGCCTGCTCAAGGGGTAGGCAGATGACCCAGAGCAGACCTAATTAGAGAAACATTGCACAGGGCATGGTAGCCAATCCCAAAGATGGTGCCCAATGAATCACACGCCTCCTGGAATTCACTTGTGTAGTTCTGGGGCACATGGAATCTGGGCGGCCTATGACTCGCTTCAAATAACAGAAGGAGGCCAAAGAGACCCTCCGTCCCTTCCACGCTTCAGCCCTGAGAAGTCCTGGCAGTTTCCACTGGAGCACTTTTGAAAATCCTGAACTGCCACGTAAGATGTCGATGTCTCTGCTAAAGGGACCAGATAGATCAGAGGTCAGCAACTTTTTGCTTGAAGGGCCAGAGAGTAAATAATTTTAGGCTTTGTAGGCCACGCAGTCACAGACACCACGACTCCAAGGCCACGTCATGAGAAAGCGGCCAGGGAAAGTACATAAACAAATGGGCATGGCTAACATAGTCCATTAAAACATTGTTTATAGGGCGCCTGGGTGGCTCAGTTGGTTAAGCAACTGTCTTCGGTTTGGGTCACTATCCCAGAGTCCTACGATCCAGTCCTGCATCAGGTTCCCAGCTCCATGGGGAGTCTGCTTCTCCCTCTGACCTTCTCACCTCTCATGCTCTCTCTCTCACTGTCACTCTCTCAAATAAATAAATAAAATCTTTTTTTAAAAAAAAATGTTTAAAAAAAAAAAAAAAAAAACCTTTCTTTACAAAACAGGTATCCCACGCTGTTGTTGGCTGACCCTTGATGGAGAGACCACATGGAGAAGCCATGTGGAGAGCAGGAGGCCCTGAGACTTCACAGAGACAGGGAAAGGCCCAGTCATCCAGAGCCCCACCTGAGTCCTGTCTTCCAGGTAACCAGACACGGAGCGGCCATCTTGGACGTTCTAGACCAGGAGAATCCCGGGTACCTGCAATCTTAGCCACTCTTAGCCAGTCACATGGAGAGGAAAAATCCTCAGCTGAGGCCCATCAACCCGCAGATTCATGAGAGGTAATACAGCGATTACTGTTCGAGGCCACTATAGTTCCAGGGACTTGGTTACACATCAAGGTCATATAAGGGAGGGTTTTTCAAATTTTCAAATTTTCATTACCGAAATTTGGGGCCAGATATTTCTGTGCTGTGGTGGCTCTTCTGTCATTGCAAGAAGTGTTAGCATTATCTCTGGCTTCACCCATTAGATGCCAGTAGCACCCTTCCCCTCCCCCCAAGCTGTGACAACCAAAAATATCTCCAGACGTTGCCAAGAATCCAGAGACGACCAAAATCACCACTGGTTGAAAAACACTGATGTAAGGTAATCAAATACAAAACTGGGACACAGACATTAGCAGCTAACTGCCCCCCCATAGGGCAGAGCCGATCTACACCTTTCATAGGCCCTAGGTATATCTGCCTTTATCAGCCTCTTCCTCCATTTAAAAAAAAAAAAAAATCAAGGGGTGCCGGGGTGGCTCAGTCAGGTAAGCATCTGACTCTTGATCTCAGCTCAGGTCTTATGCTCAGGATTATGAGTTCAAGCCCGGGGTAGGGCTCCATGCTAGATATGGAGCCTACTTGAGGAAAAAAAACTACTTAAAAAAAAAAGTAAAAAATTATACAGTGACACTGACATAAAGATGCATGTAACCCTAAATCATTATACATTATTACAGTCATATTTTTATCTCAAAATAAAATTAAATTAAACTAATGAAAAGTTCAATTTATTAAAATTAAATACTGTGGCCCCTAAGCCTGTGTTTGTTATGCCAGCTAGATTATCAGCTCTGAGTGGATATAAGGACGGAACCAGAGGACATCATTTAAGACTCTGGATCCAGCCATACAGAAAGCTTAACCCAACCCTGGATTTCTCAGTTTTACAGAGCCACAAGTTCACTTTTTGGCCTAAGCTACAGTTGAGTGTCTGTCACCTGCATTTGGGAAACCTGACTTACCTGGCTCCCAACTGCAGCAGGTGGGAACTGACCTTGAAACTGGGTCTGTTTCCTCTGAGCAGACCACCGGCCACTAACTCATTCGGCCTCCTGCATCTCTGCAGTTTTGTCTAGCAGAAGAGTTTTCAAGGAAAAGTTCTCCACACTTACACTTCCGGACAAAGTTGCTCACATGCTTGATCTTCATCAGAGCAGGCTGACTGCATTCTCCGAAGAGAACGAAGAGGGCATCTAATATCCCTTCTCGGGAAAGCGGAGACATCTGCTGTTGAGTCAGAAAGGGTGGTTTCCCCTAAAAACAGCAAACAGCAGATGGAGACACTGTCAATAATGAAAAGCTTTGATCAATAACATCCACGCAGAGTAAATTACAAGCCACCAACTCTAACTGCTCACGACACATACTAACAGCACAATTCTGGGGCTTCGATCTTTAAAGCAACATCAATTGAGAGTCATTACGTTATCGCTCCTAAGATTCCATTACTGTGGGTTCCTTCCACCAGCACCTGGGGAGGAAACTTCACAAGCATGCCATTAATAAGAAAAGGCCCTTTTTTCTTTCCTTTTCTTTCTTTTTTTTTTTTTTTTTTCAATTTTTGAGAGGGAGAGAGAGAGAGAATGAGCCAGGGTTGGGGGGAAGGGAGGGAGGGTCAAAAGGAGAAGCAGATGCCCGATGAGCAAGAACCAAGCCCTCCCCAATGTGGGACTCGATCCCAGGACCCTGAGATCATGAACTGAGCCAAAGGCAGACACTTAACTGACTGAGCCGCCCAGGTGCCCAGAGTCCTTCTTCCTTAACAGTCTGAGTCTCATTGGGAACACTTACTCTGGACCCTGCTGGTTCTGAAATATTTCCATGTCTCTACAACATAACACTGTGACTGCTACTTGTTTTGAGTGTGCCCAGAGGTTTGTTAATATAACCGTGGTTTCTTCCATTCACTCGAACAATCTAGAACAGTATGAACGGACTGACCATACTAAAGCTGAACTGATTCATGATCTGGACTGGCAGATTATATCTAACCCACAGACAGGTTTTGTTGGGCCTGCAGCATTTAAAAGAATTTGAATTATCTGCCAACATTGAAAAATCAGGAAATTTCTCCCAAAAGAGGGGGTGGAGTTTGGGAGTTCTCCTGAAACACTGGAGGATGGAGCCACATTGCCCCACATTCCTGCCTGGTGATGCTGAGCTGTGGCTGAGTGAGGCTGGCCCTCTGGGTAGTGAATGTGCTCTGCAGTTCATTGCAGACATGACTCCCGTCTTCCATCTAGCCCATGTAACTCAATCATAGTCATGGCCTGACCACCAAATACATGAGTTTGCTACCTCTGGTCTAGCACAATGATTTCCATGTGCCAGGCTATGGACTGTGTGGAGGTAACCCTGCAAAGGCCCGTGACTCTGTAGGTGCTTGCCACCACTCCCGTCAATAGCCAGCATCTGTTTCCGGTCCCCTCGAATCTGTGCTGTCTCCGTGACTTGCTTCAAGCAACAGGTGGCACAAGTGACAGTGACACTGTGAGGGCAGAGCTCTAAAGGAATGTAGCAGCTTCTGCTTTTGCTCTTTTGGGAAGCCAGTTGCCATGTAAAAAAGCCTAGGCTAGACCTGGGGTCGGCAAACTATAGCCCATTGGCCACTGTGGCCCCTGCCCTGTCCGTTTTTGTAAATAAAGTTTTATTGGAACACAGTCATACCCATTCATTGACATATTGTTTGTGGCTGCTTTTGTGCTATGATGGCAGAGATGAATAGCTACAGCTACCCCAAAGCCTAAAAATATTTATTATTTAGAGAAGAAAGTTACAAGACCTGGATTAGACTACTGGCTAATGCAAGACCTCATAGAAAAGTCAGCTGGCGGAACACTGAGATGCCCCAGCCAGCAGTCAGATGGTCCAGCCCCAGCCAAGCTCTCAACACAATATGGCCCCTTCAGTGACCCCAGCTGATATCACAAGGCGGAACAAAAGAACTACATAGCTGAATCCAAACAACCCACAGAATCATAAGAAAAAAATAAATCACCGCTGCTTTCAACTTTGTGAGCGGTTTTGTACACAGCACCGGATACTAGAACTGAACCGGCTGGCTACATTTGAATCACCTGAAGATCTTAGCTGAAAAACAAGTCTCTGGTGCTATCCCTGACCTACTGAACTAGAACCTTCCAGTTTGTCACTGAGAATCTGTTTTCTTAACAAGCTCACCAAGAGATTTAAGCCTCAGCCAGGTATGCGAGATATTGGGTCACAAGCCACCATACCTTCCCCTTTAGTTATAGTTCTGCAACAAATTCTGAAAAATAGTCTTTGTTCATCTGATCTTTACTGAGCTTAGACTAACTAAAGCAACAGTTCCCACATAAAGTACTGACACTTCACCAAGTACTCAAGTCTGACACAAAATGAGAAAAATTGAATGCCACATGATGACTGGTGTATAAAGATAAATACATTCAATTTGAAGTGATCTGTAGGGGTGCCTGGTGGCTCAGAGGTTAAGGTTAAGCGGCTGCTTTCGGCTCAGTCATGATCCCAGGATCCTGGGATAAAACCCGGCATCCAGCCCCCTGCTCAGTGGGAAGCCTGCTTCTCCTCTCCCACTCTCCCTGCTTTGTATTTCCTCTCTCCCTGTCTCTCTGTCAAATAAATAAAAATCTTTAAAAAAAAAATAATAAATAAAGTGATCTTTTATTCTAAAATCATGTCCTTCCTCTGTTGGTGTTTCTTAAAAATATCCCTTCTTTATGAAATGAAAGGACCAGAAAATAACAGGCTTTTCTCTATATCGGTTTTGTTACATCCTTCTTACATCCCTCACTTGGCAAAATAAAAAAGCCTATGTTGACCTAACAAATTTGTGAAATTTTCCTGGCTCAAAAAGTCTTCCGACCACCGACACAAAACTCGTTGGGAAGTCAAGTAAAATGTTAAGTAGAAATTAAGAACCGGTCCAAACTACTACCCTGCATGGAAAACAAAATCACTCCTCTATCTAAACCTCATTAAAACAGTATTATAGAGAGCGCCTGGGTGGCTCAGTGGGTTAAAGCCTCTACCTTCGGCTCAGGTCATGATCCCAGGGATCTGGGATCGAGCCCTGCACCAGGCTCTCTGCTCAGCTCCCCCTCTCTCTCTGCCTGCCTCTCTGCCTACTTGTGATCTCTGTCTGTCAAATAAATAAATGAAATCTTTTTAAAAATAAATAAATAAATAAAAATAAAAATAAAACAGTATTATACAGGGAAAGACCAGTATCCATACCTGGTTAGATAAATGTTAGGTGTATGTTATACTTGCACATAATAGCTTTCCTGGGGACAGGGAAGAACTCATCATGCAAAAAAGATGAACTGGGGATTTACCCACAACTCTTGCTATATAATGACATTTAAATATAATACACACTTAATAAATTCTAACACACGCTGGCAGTCTTCCCAATGGTTACATGCCCAGCTTCTGTTGTCAGAATAAAATTGGAGCCTGGCTCTGTCATTTATAAGCTACGTGATCCTGAGCAAGTCCTTGCTTCCCTCAATATCTGTCTCCTTCCTTTTTTTTTTTTTTTTAAGATTTTATTTATTTATTTAACACACAGAGATCACAAGTAGGCAGAGAGGCAAGCAGAGAGAGAGGAGGGAAGCTCTGCTCCACTGAGCAGAGAGCCCGATGGGGGACTCGATCCCAGGACCCTGGGATCATGACCTAAGCCGAAGGCAGAGGCATTAACCCTCTGAGCCACCCAGGCACCCCTTTCTCTTCCTTTTTAAAATGTAAATAAGAAATGTCCTCACATCTGTTACAGAGCTGAAGTGAGATAATCAGGAGCATGCTGGCTCAGTATCCAGCACATTGGAAGCCACAATTATTACATAAGGAGCACATTATATGCCTTTAGCCAATTTTGTAATAAGTCAAAAAAGTTTTGGAATGATAAAACACAGCAGCACTCCGGTTAGCTAACTAGCATTAGGAACAAATTATTCATTTGTGAAAAATATCTCATGACTTAAAATGGCGACAGAAGTGGTCCCACAGAACAACCAACCTAAGCTTTCAATCTGTTTCCATTCTGATCTGTTTGAACATTCCTCAATACCAGTATTTGGGGCAGTGGGGGGTAGGGGAGAGTTACCAAGAAAGTATCAGTATTTATCATATAGGTATCCTTGAATAAATACCTTCCTAAATATAATTACTCCTAAACCTACATAAATTTATCATTTTTTTTAAAGATTTTATTTATTCATTTGAGAGAGAGAGAGATCACAAGTAGGCAGAGAGGCAGGCAGAGAGAGAGAGGGAAGCAGACTCCCCAGAGAGCCAGATGTGGGACCCCATCCCAGAACCCTGGTATCATGACCAGAGCTGAAGGCAGAGGCTTAACTCACTGAGCCACCCAGGTGCCCTTAAATTTATCATTATTATAACTAGTATTATTTCTACACTTAGCATTAATAATAGTTACCATTTATAACCAATGGTTTACCAAGACCTAAGCAAGAAACTAAGTGCTTTACGTAAAGTATCTCATTTCATCCTCATGATAACCCTGTGAATTTGGTGCTATAACCTCTGTTTGAAAGAGTGGCAAATGGATGCAGAGAAGGCAACTGAGTCACCCAAGGTAACACAGCCAACAAGTGCTGGGGCCAGGATTCAAACCCAAATCCTTACCACTATCGGGATTGTTCCCCTGACTTGGGGTTACACAAGTCAAACAAGGATCTCTACATCAACAATGTTTCATCTACATCAAAAACAAAAGAATTAGAAATCTGTTTGGAAACTATTCCCTGAGCTGAAACACTTCTGCAGCCATAGAAACAGGAAGGTTCTTTATCTTGAGCGGAGTATGGGTTTCAAGGTGTGGGTATTTACCAAATAGGTTTTTTTGTTTGTTTGTTTTTTCGTTTTGTTTTAAATAAAGGTCTCTTCAAGACGGCGCCCAAATGTCTCAGTCGGTTAAGTGTCTGCCTTCAACTCAGGTCATGATCCCAGGGTGCAGGATGGAGTCCCGGTTCGGGCTCCCTGGTCAGCAAGGAGCCTGCCTCTCCCTCTGCCTATCCCTTCTCCCCCGCCCCCCAGTCAAATGAATAAATAAAAAATCTTAAAAAAAAAAAAACTCTTCAACCAAAAGAAATAGGATTATACCTATAGCAATTTTATTTTATTTTTTTTTTTTTAAAGATTTTATTTATTTATTTGACAGAGGGAGATCACAAGTAGGCAGAGAGGCAGGCAGAGAGAGAGAGGAGGAAGCAGGCTCCCCGCTGAGCAGAGAGCCCGATGCGGGACTCGATCCCAGGACCCTGAGATCATGACCTGAGCCGAAGGCAGCGGCTTAACCCACTGAGCCACCCAGGCGCCCCATACCTATAGCAATTTTAGCCAAAAGAATGCCTTTGTCTGTTTTTCTTTAACAAAGGGCAAACCGTAGTACAGATAAGTAAAGTGGGAGAAATGATTTTAAAAATAAATAAAGATCTCCCTTCAAGGACAAGGTTGGCTATCTACTCCTCTGTCTGTACAGTGGTTCCTTTTTCCAATACTATCAGCAAGTATAAAACACCAAATGGGATTTTTCCTAGAAGATTAGCCTCAGTCCTATAATAAGAATAAAAGTGACAAGGAGGTTCCAGGGAAACAAACACAGGTGAACAGAGTTGGCAGCCTGTTACCTGGAAGAAATGATTCAGCCTGGAGGCCCGGGTGGCAATGGATTCAGCAGCACCAGCGTCCAGCAAATTCCGTGCTCCATATTTGAACTTCAGCATCTCTCCAGTGATGAAGAGCTCCAGAAGAAGGTCAAGTGTGTGCAGCCAAACGAGGAGGAAGCACTTGAAAGATCCTGATCTTCCACGAAGATGTCAAGGATAGGGAGGTGAAAACCAGCCGCCACAAAACAGAACTTAGGAAGTTCAGGCTGACAATGCACATTAAAAAAAAAAGGTTTTTTACTCACAGCAACAAGAGATCATACACTTATCTGAAATATTCTCTTACAAATCAATTTGTTTTTTATCTGCACCACCAATACTGTAACCTCCACAAGGGCGGGAGACCCAGCCCGCCACACAGTTGGTGCTAATACTTACTGAATGAATGATTGAAAAAAGAGAATTACAGGGGTGCCTGGGTGGCTCAGCGGGTTAAACCTCTGCCTTCGGCTCAGGTTAAGATCTCAGGGTCCTGGGATCGAGCCCCGCATCAGGCTCTTTGCTGGGCAGGGAGCCTGCTTCCCCTCTCTCTCTGCCTGTCTCTCTGCCTGCTTGTGATCTCTCTCTCTCTCTCTCTCTCTCTGTCAAGTAAGTAAATAAAATTAAAAAAAAAAAAAAAGAATTACATAGTACGTTGCAAAGAAATATGTACTACAAGGTTAAAAAAGAGAAAGCAAGGTAAGGGCAATTGGTGCGTGTGCGCTGTTTTTAACAGCGCAGTCGGAGTAGACTTCACTGAGAAGGTAACATTTGAAGCCAGATCTGAAGCGGGTAAACAGTAATCCTTGCTGATGGGCGGGGGAGGCAGGAAAAGCGTACCGCGCAGAGGGAACAGCCCAGGCTGGGGCTCTGAGGCAGGACCTGGCCTTCTCGGACAATAGCAGGGAGACGAGAGGGGCTGCAGCAGAGGGAACGACGCGGGAAGCGGGAGGTGACTGACGGAACCGAGGGTGTGAAGTCGCACAAGGCGGATAATAGGGAGCTGCCGCACTCCACCAGACGGAATAATGCAGGTAATGCTGACAAAGAGCGAAGGCGGAACACACAGGGGACCCCCTCCAGGTTTAAGAAGGTAACAACTCCTGCCCCGGACATCACCTACAGACCTTGAGGCTCTCTCGGAGGAGGACCTGGGAAGACCCTCGGGCCCCCAGCAACCTTGGGGGCTACACCACCGCCCTCCCCGCAACGGGAGGGAAAGCCGGGACTGGTGTGGGTGGAGGCGGCTCTGCCCCGGGCCTTGCAGAGGGGAGTGAGGGAGAAATGCGCGTGCGGGGTTTGGACTCACGCTCCGCCGACCCGGCCGGTCCGCGCTCTGCTCCACCCCGCGCCTCCCGCCGCCGCGTTTGAACCCGGCGAACATCATGGGCGGGGCTCAGGCGTGTCCAAACCAATCAGAGTGCCCGCTCTTAAAATGACCCGCCGCGTCCCAACCGAGCCCCACCCAAGTCCTTAAAGGGATAGAGGAAGTGAAAGGGAGAACCAATCAGATTGTTTCTTCCTCTGACTCGTGACCAATGGAAAACGGGGAGGGACAAACCCCGGAGGGCCGCTCCTGGAAGTTTGAAATTGGCGGTTAGGCAGGACGCTCCGCTTGAGGACGCGTCTGTTGGTGTCCAGGATCCCTGGGGACGGCGGGGCGCTATCCTCTGCTTTCATGGCCAGCGAGGAGGAAAACAGCCAGGCTGCCCTGGTCTTCTTGCTCCTTAAACCGGGCTAAAATCGAAGCACTCGTTATTTGGGGGAAATCGGCTCGTTCTCTGCTACAGCTGGGGCAGGAAATGTTTGGAGCCCGAACTGCCAACCTGCCTCGGCTACTGCAACTGCGGGCTGATTGCCCAACCACCCGCAGGTGAAAGTATTGAGGTTGTCTGAAAGGACATTTTAAAATCAACTAAACGCAGGAGATTTAAATGGGCACTTCACTAAAGAGGAAATCGAAGTGGCCCACAAACGTATACAGAGGTGCTCAACCTCCTACATAATCACGAAATGAGAAAAAACCGCAGCGAGATATAATGCTCACCGCCCCCGTCCCTCCAAAAAAGGGGAGGGGAAGATCTGTTTTTCAGAGATGTGGAGCCTCAGTCATTCATACCTAGCTGCTGGGACTATAAATCAGTACAGTCTTGAAAAAAGTTTGGCTCTATTTGGTAAAACTGAAGATAAACACATTCTATGGCTCACATGTACAAGAATGTACAAACAGTATTGTATGACAATGGAAAAAAAAAAAAAGCCTGGAAGCAACGCAAATGTCTATCAGCAGAACAATGTATCATTTTTTTAATACTGCAGTGTCTTTATACAGTAATGAAAATAAATACAGCTAAACACAAAGACGTATGAGTTTTGAAACAATGCTGGAAAGGGACATCTGGGTGGCTCAGGTGGTTAAGCATCTGCCTTCAACTTAGGTCATTATCTCCAGGTCCTGGGATCAAATCCCACCTCCACCTCCGGCTCCCAGGTCAGCATGCGGTCTGCTTCTCCCTCTCCCCCTGCTTGTACTATCTCTCTCTCTCACAAATAAATCTTTAAAAGAGAGAGAGAAAGAAAAATAATGTTGAATGAAGGAAATGACATTAGAATAAGGTATGGTTTCACTAATATAAATTTCAAAAGCAGACCAAAAACATGTAAAGAGAGGAATGCACGTACAGGTGGTAAAACCATAAAGAAAGCAAAAGTCAGGAGAGTGGTTCCCCGGTGGGTTAAAATGGAGGCCATTCAAGGTGTCGGGGTGTTGCTATGATCTGTTTCTTAACCAGGATGATAATAATATGGATGTTTGTTTCATAATTATTAAATTGGGTGTGCATGTATTTATAGACGTGTTCTGTTTATGTATATAAAAAATTTAAAGGAGGAGACGGTCTTTCCTATTCTAATTCCTATACTAGATAGAACTGGAGATGTGTTGTCACATGCATCAATGCACACAGACGTGTGTGCATCGGTACGAAAAGTGACAGACCTGCTGAATACAATTCTCCCCCCAAATATAAACTTGCTCTTCCTCCCTGGGACGATAATGAGAGCTATTGTTTATTAAGCCCCCTCCCTTCCCAAGCACTTCATCTCATTTAGTCCTTATCACAACCCTAAGAGAGAGGAACTATAATCCACATTTTACGAATGGAAAAACTGAAACTGAGAGAAATAGAGTGGCTCGTTTGGGGGCATTCAACTTTTATGTGGTGGAATGGCGTTTAGAACTCCTGGACTGACTCCAAATCCTTTGGTCTTACACAAAACCTGCTTCTCAGAAGACGTTAGAAATTCTCCTAGCCTCTGCATTTGTTATGTTGCAAGGGCTGACCCAGTACACAAAGACGTCAAGCAAAACTAAGAAATGTTTTTGAATGACCTGTCGGGGATGGCAAGGTGAGGGGGGATGCAAAGTGTGTTATAGCCTGCTGTTGACTTGATATAAGGGCTTTCAGCAATGCCTGAAGATGGATTCTGATTTTTCTAGTCCAGCCAAACCTGTTAGTTTCCTGACATCAGAAATAGAAGCCTTTACCAGAATCTTGGGACTTGTTCATCCTAAATTAGAATGCAGTGTTAGCAGCACTGTTTTGCACTGCCCCGAATCCTGCCCAGATATCCTAATTTCCCGTTAGAACAATTACCGGCCTCTGCAAATCCCTTGTGAAACAAGACAAGGAATAAAGAACAAATAAAATGAATACAGAAACCTACAGCCAAAACCACATTAACTCTACCAATTTTCTTTCAGGAGTAGTAGCTGCACGGAAAGTGCATGGGGAGAGCAAATAAGAAGAGACCAAGAGTGGATGTGCAGGAAATAAAAGGATAAGACACTGCCAAATAGAACTGTCATAAAAGGGGCTCCTGGGTGGCTCAGTTGTTAAGCATCTGCCTTCAGCTTAGGTCATGATCCCAGAGTCTTGGGATCAAGCCCCACATCAGGCTCCCTGCTCAGGGGAAGATTGCTTCTCCCTCTCCCACTCCCCCTGCTTGTGTTCCCTCTTTCTCTCTCTCTCTCTCTCTGCTTGTGTTCTCTCTCTCTCTCTCTCTCTCTCTCTCTCTCTGTGAAATAAATAAATGAATAATCTTTTTTTTTTAAAAAGACTGTCATTAAAACTAGACAGACAGGGGTGCCTGTGTGGCTCAGTCTGTTAAGCAGCAGACTCCTGATTTGGGCTCAGGTCATGATCTCAGGTCCTGGGATCAAGGCCCACATCAGGCTTTGTGCTCAGCAGGATTCTCTCTCTCCCTCTCCCTCTGCTCCTTCTGTCTCTCTCTCTCAAATAAACAAATCTTAAAAAAAAAAAAAAAAAAAAAAGGAAAACTGAGACTGTATGTTTGTTCTTGTATAAAATGAAACCATGAGCATTCCTATGCTGAACAGGAATCCATGATGATTATCATAACGAGGACTCTGGCAGAACCCCAGCAGAAGTGAGCCGGAATGAAGGACCCTATGACATTCCTGCATTCGACCACTCATTCATCCAAAAAACATTTCTGGTGCCGAGCACTGGGGGTACCAACATGAAAAAGACACTCTTCTCGTCCGATTTTCAAAGGCTGTGTGTGGTGGGGACGTGGGGCTGTGGGCAGACAATTGTGAAACACTGTGAGAAGTTTCTGTAGCCGTGGGAAGTACAGAGCGTGGGGGCAATCCCAACAGGGGAGGGCAGGAGGTATGTGGCAGCAAATAGACAAAACTTGAAAATGGAAGGATTGTGATGGCCTCCACGCAGGCCACTGAAAGATGACACAAGTGGAGCTCCTCCAGGGCCCCTGGAAGGAAAGACTTCAAGACTCAAACCAGACTTAGTGGTAGCTTAAGAATGATGAGTAACCCTCCCCCAAAGGACAGAAAAAGAATCTGAGGAGCTAACCCCATTCTAGATATAAAGAGATAAATCTATTCTGGTCCCTTTGGCAAGGAAGATTTCCTCAAGCTATTTTAGCCTCAGATAACCAACTACCATTAACTGAGTGCTTTCTAAGAAGCCATAGCCAAGGTGTTGCCTGTTTTCCCAGAGATGTATCCCCACCGCTGGTATAAGGGACACTTTCAAGTCACATTCAAATGTCACTTATTTTTTTTTTTAATTAGACATTTTACTGTGTTAGGAAAAACAGCAAGAGGTTCATGAAACCAGGTGTTATAGGATGTTTAGCAGTATCTTGGCCTCCGACCACTAGGTGTCCCACCCACCAGCAGGCATTCCCAGTGGTGACCACCAAAAATGTCTCCAGATATTGCCAAATGTCCCCTGGTAGGGGGAAGGACAGCCCCGGATAGAGATCCACCTGTTAAAACGGCATGATGTGAAATTTCCCAGTGAATACACTCAATGCACTTTATTTATACCAACAGAACTCACAAACATATCAAAATAAGTTTTCCAGATTTTTAAATATTAAGAAAATGTTAAGAGATTGTCAGAAATTTCATTCTAACACCATTGCTTTCCAGATATTTTCTCTGAGTTTGAATGAGGGTTTTTTGGTTTTGTTTTGTTTTGGAATGAGTGATTTTCTTTTCTTTTCTTTTTTTTTTTTCAAGATTTTATTTATTTTTTTGACAGAGAGAAAGATCACAAGTAGGCAGAGAGAGGCAGAGAAAGAGGGGGAAGCAGGCTCCCTGCTGAGCAAAGAGCCCGATGCGGGGCTCGATCCCAGGACCCCGAGATCATGACCTGAGCCGAAGGCAGCGGCTTAACCCACTGAGCCACCCAGGTGCCCGGGAATGAGTGATTTTCAATTTATGTTTTCCTTCTTTGACCTTAGACAGAGCTTCTAACAAGGAAAGATAAAATTTTCAAAGTTCTATTAATTGTCAATTGGACTTCCTATCATTTGATTCTAGACAATTTTTCTATGACGCTTGGGCATGTTAGTTAATTGTGTTTCATCAAACATGCTATAAACTGCTAAACATACCTCTCATTCCTCAGCCCACTATTTCAGGAGTGTTTTATAATCTCCAGTCCATATATAATGCAAGAAATGCAGGCACCTAATTCACAAGAACTGTTTCCTAAGAACAACTAGGGGATAAAATGCCATCAAGTCCCTACAGAGTTCAAGAGAATGAAAACAGAAGCTGCAGCCTGGGAGAAAACATTTACAAAATACACATGTGAGGGGCGCCTGGGTGGCTCAGTGGGTTAGGCCGCTGCCTTCGGCTCAGGTCATGATCTCAGGGTCCTGGGATCGAGTTCTGCATCGGGCTCTCTGCTCAGCAGGGAGCCTGCTTCCCTTCCTCTCTCTCTGCCTGCCTCTCCGTCTGCTTGTGATCTCTGTCAAATAAATAAATAAAATCTTAAAAAAAAAATTTGTAAAATTCACATGTGATAAAGATCCAAAATATACAAAGAACAATTAAAATTCAACAATAAGAAAACAATCCAATATAAAAAATAGGCCAAAGACCCTAAGGGACACCCCACTAAAGAAAATATACAGGGGGTGCCTGGGTGGCTCAGTGGGTTAAACCTCTGCCTTCAGCTCAGGTCATGATCTCAGGGTCCTGGGATAGAGCCCCTCATCGGGCTCTCTGCTCAGCAAGGAGCCTGCTTCCCCACCCCCACCCCCTGGCCTGCCTCTCTGCCTACTTTTGCGCTAGCTCTCTCTCTCTCTGTCAAATAAATAAATAAATAAAATCTTGGGGAAAGAAAAGAAGATATACAGATGGCAGAAAAGCAAATGAAAAGAGGCTCTCCATCCTATGTCATCAGGGACGTACAAATCAAAACAACAGTGATATACCACTACATACCTATTGGAATGACCAAAATTCAGAGCACAGACACCACCAAAACCTGATGAGTGGCAGGAACCACCAAAACCACGTCGTAGAGTGGCAGGAGCTCTTGCTCATTCCTGGTGAAAATGCAAAACAGTACGACTACTTTGGGAGTTCGGCAGTTGCTTATAAAACTAAACACTCTTACCGTACAAACCCAGCAATTACCCTCCTTGGTATTTATCCAAAGTAGTTGAAAACTGCTTCATTCATAACTGTCAAAACCACGGAACATTCCAGAAGATGGAATATTTTCAGTGCTGGAAAGAAATGAGCTATGAAGCCATGAAAAAACATGGAGGAAACTTAAAGGTTGTATCAGTAAGTTAAAGAAGCCAATCTGCAAAGACTACACACTATGATTCCAACTATATGACATTCTGGAAATTCCAAAACTATGGAGACAGTTAAAAAAAGAAAAAAAAGGCAGTGGTTGCCTCCGGTTGGGAGAGTGGGCTGAGGAGGTGGAGCACAGAGGATTTTAAGGGGAGCACAACTGTTCTGTTTGATACCGTAATGATAGATACACACCTTTGTGCATTTGTCCAAACCCACAGAATGTACAGCCCCCAGAATGAGCAGTAATGAGAAGTGTGAACTTTGGATACTGATGACCTGTCCATGTAAGTCCATCAGTTGTAACAAATGTGCATGGTGGGGGAGGTTTAGGATATGGGCATCTTTGTGGGTGGGGTGGGGCACTGTTGGGTCTACCACAACCAGCAAGGTTGAAGAAGAGTCAATGCAGACAAGAATAGTGGGAGATTAGGTCAAAGATACTCCTTTTTAACGACTAAAAATGTACTCATTAAAAAGAATTGTCTTTGCAATTTCATCCTTTGAAACTAACTGGGTTGGTTCTTTCCACAGTAAATTACATTAAGTTGCACTTTTCTGCTCCTTCCGCTCTTGGACTGCCTTTATGATGTTCTCTTATTCAACATTGTCTAATAAAGTTAAAACCCTTGGAGAGACTACAGCAGGAATTATTTCAGCTCTGTATATGCAGATGCTGAGACAGGCTGTCCAGTCCCCAAAGCAGATCTAGCCGAGAGAACTTTGGGAAGAAAGAAAACACAAAACATGGAGCTGGTAGAAAAGAGTGTGTTTGTTGGTCATTAAGATCACTTTGTAGAAAAACCCAGGATCTCTATTTGGGGGTTCATGTGTATTGGGGAAGACACTGGCCAGTCTTGCAGAGTTGTATTTTTTTTTTCATTTATTTTTTGGTTTTGATCAACTACAGAGAACATAAAACTTACCTTCTTCACTATTTTTAACTGCACAGTTCAGTGGCATTAAGTATTTCCATAGTGTTGGGACACCATCCATCTCTAGAATTCATCACCTTGCAAAACTGAAACTCTGCATCCATTAAACACTAACTCCCCATTCTCCACTCCTCCAAGTCCCTGGTACCCTCTGTTCTCCCCAGGTCTACAAATTTGCCTATTCTTGGTGACTCATGCAAGTGGAATTGTACAATATATTTTTAAAAGATTTTATTTATTTATTTGATAGACAGAGATCACAAGTGGGCAGAGAGGCAGGCAGAGAGAGAAGGGGGAAAGCAGGCTCCCCACTGAGCAAAGAGCCCAATGTGGGGTTTGATCCCAGGACCCTGAGATCACCTGTGCTGAAGGCAGAGGCTTTAACCCACTGAGCCACCCAGGCGCCCAGGAACTGTACAATATTTATTTTTGTGTATCTGGTTTATTTCCTATAACACGATGTTTTCAGGGCTCATCCACATTGTGGAATGTATCAGAATTCCAGTCCTTGTTCTGACAGACATTCCATTGTATGCCTATTTTGTTCATCCCTGCACCTGTTGGTGGACCCCTGGGTTGTTTCCGCCTCTTGACTGTTTTGGAATAATGCTGCTATGAACATCAGCATCCAAGCATCTGTTTGAGTCCCTGCTTTCAAGTCCTGGGGGCATCTTAGGGGTGGAATGAAATTGCACCATCACAAGGTAGTACTGTATTCACTTTCCGAAGAACTGCCAAACCTGCCAGACTACACCATTTTACACCATTTTAGCGATGCACCGGGGTTCCAATTTCTCCATATCTTCACCAATGCTTGTTATTTTCTGTGCTTGTTTTTCTATAATAGCCATGTTAACGGGTATCAAGCAGTGTCTCATTGTGTCTGTTTATTTGCATTTTCTTTGCGTGAGCAAATGAATCTTTTCTACGAAATGCAGGCATTTCTCCAGGTCACGCTCATAGCACACTGCCTAATAAACACCTATACTTCACTTCCAATAGGCTTTAGGCTCCCGCCTGCAAAACTACTTCACCCAGTGAGTGGCTTCCTTATCTTTCCAGCGCCTAAAGCACCTCGCCTGGTTTTGCATTTTGCCTCACCGAAGCCGAGGCGCTATCTAGTGGCCCAATCAGGTAACTGCAGGTACAGCCCCCTTTCACTCAGGCCTTTGCTGATACAGAATACTTGATTGTATTTTATTTTCCTGGTGATGCCAATACACGCCACGAAAAGTGAAATCCAAATCCGAGTCAGAAAGCGACGTTTTCCCAAAGACTATATAGCAAGACTTTCACCCCAAATGAGGAGTCCTTTTCCAGTGTCCTCTTAATTGGATCCCTTCCTAAAATAGAAATAATAGAGATGCAACTGACATTTTAAATGCAACTGGTTTGTTGAACATGCTTTCCCAAAAAAGACATAATTGAATTTTCTTCCAGTCTCTTCCTTCAGTCATTCTCTAGCCAACCTCCCTTTTGCAGCCTTCAAAGATGAACCTAGCAAACCCTAGTTTTCCGATTTCCTCAAGTTCCCACAGTCCCATCTAATACTTTGACTTCCCCTCCCCCGGAACAGGCCAGAATGAGAAGAGTGGTCTGTCGGGGTGGTTTGTTTGTTTGTTTGTTTGTTTGTTTCCTTTCATGCTCTTTCCCCTCTCCCTTCTTCCTTGAAAACTCCTCTGAATTGGGGGTGCCAGCTGACTTGGTCAGTAGAACACATGACTCTTGGTCTCAAGGTTGTGAGTTCAAGCCCTACGTGGATGTAGAGATGACCTAAAAATAAAATCTTTAAACTCCTCTGAATGGACAAAATGAATGAAGGGGATTAAAAGGTATAAACTTCCGGTTATACAGCAAATAATCCATGGAGATACCAAGTATAGGATAAGGAAGTTAGTCAATAATATTGTGACATGCTTATGGTGGTGAGCATTTCATAATGTATATAATTGTTGAATCAGTATGTACTACACCTGAAACTAACTTAATATTACATGTCAATTATTTTTAAAAATTTATTTTTAAATGTTAGGGGAAAATTTAAAAAAAAAAAAAAAAACCTTCTCTGATGTTCGAAGCCATGACTAGAAATTTTCCCTACGCTCTTTTCTGACATCAGAAATGGACTCCTAGTTGGACTTTTCCAACTGCCCTCCCTCAGCTCGTACCCTTAACTAAGTCCCAAGGTGTCCATTTCATTCATTCCTGGCCCACCCAACAGTGAGAGTTGAGGCTGCTTTACTTTGCCCCCTCTTTCTGTCTCTGTGCCTGCACACACCAGCCATCTCCTTCCCATTTTTCTCCCTTTGCTCAAAAGGCACAAGAATAAGAAAAGAGAGTAAATATCACTCATAGAAAAGGAGATCCTGTTATCATCAGGTAGGACTGTAAGCTTAAAAACTCCAAGAGACTCAACTAGGAAATTCTTAGGACCAAAAACACTTATAAAAGAGAATCCAAAATAAGATGAATGCCCAGAGAAATCAAGAGCTTACCATTATACCACCAGCAGCCATTGAACTAATGTGATGGAGAAAATATTCTATTCCAGTAATAGCAAAATATCAAGTTCCTAGAAATAAACTCAACAGGAGAAGAGCAGAGGCCACATAAAGAAAACCTATAAGGCTTGACTACAGACATAAACACAAGACATGAGTAAGAAAATGGAGAGGCTTGGCTTGTTCCTAAGTAGGAAGCATCAACATTGTAAGAAGTCCATTTCTTTCCAAATTAACATTAAAATCAAAAGCAGGATAAATACATGGTGGTCTACCCACATAACAGAATTCCACCCCGCAGTAAGAAGGAATACTATTGATTTACACAGCAACAAGGATAAATCTCAAGATCATTATGCTGAGTGAAAGAAGCCAGACACAGAAGAGTAGATACTGTAGGCTTGCATTTATGTAACTTTCTAGAAAGGGGAAAAATGAAAGCAGCTGGGGTTGGGGGTGGAGAAGAGGATTAATTGCAAAAGGACATGAGGGACCTCCCGGAGGCTGATGAGAACATTCTATATCTTGATTACACTGGAGGTTACATAGTGTATATATTTGTCACAACTTATCTAAATGTATTTCTAAAATGGTGTGTTTATTATATGTAAATTATACCTCAATAAAGCTGCAAGAAAGGAATGCAATTCCAATAGAAATACAATTAAAAAAAAAAAACTTTAGGGTTTGGGGGAGAGTAGTGGCAGAGACTTAAGAAACAAAAATAAAGGGGCGCCTGGGTGGCTCAGTGGGTTAAGCCTCTGCCTTCGGCTCAAGTCATGATCTCAGGGTCTTGGGATTGAGCCCCGCATTGGGCTCTCTGCTCAGCAGGGAGCCTGCTTTCCCCCTCCCCACCCCCTGCCTGCCTCTCTGCCTACTTGTGATCTCTGTCTGTGAAATAAATAAATAAAATCCTTTTTTTAAAATAAATAAATAAAGGGGCGCCTGTGTGGCTCAGTTGTTAGGCTTCTGCCTTTGGCTCAGGTCATGATCCCAGGGTCCCGCATGGCATAGTGCTTCCTGCTCAGCAGGAAGCCTGCTTCTCCCTCTTCCACTCCCCCTGCTTGTGTTCCCTCTCTCACTGTGTCTCTCTCTGTCAAATAAATAAATAAAATCCTGGGGGAAAAAAAGGAAAGAAAGAGAGAAAAATAAAATTCTTTGTCAAGAAGAAATGCAAGAGATCAGCCAAGAAAAAAAAAAAAAAAAACAAGTATAAGCTCAGAAAGCACATCAACAAGTTTGCTGCCAGGGGCCCCAGGGTGGCTCAGTGAGTTAACCATCTGCGTTCGGCTCCGGTCATGATCCCAGGGTCCTGGGATGGAGCCCTACATAGGGATCCCTGCTCCATGGGGAGTCTGCCTCTGCCCTCTCCCCCAGTCACCTTTCTCTCTCTTTAAAAAAAAAATCTTGGGGCGCCTGGGTGGCTCAGTGGGTTAAGCCGCTGCCTTCGGCTCAGGTCATGATCTCAGGGTCCTGGGATTGAGTCCCGCATCGGGCTCTCTGCTTAGCGGGGAGTCTGCTTCCTCCTCTCTCTCTCTGCCTGCCTCTCTGCCTACTTGTAATCTCTCTGTCAAATAAATAAATAAAATCTTTAAAAAATAAAATAAAATCTTAATTTAAAAAAAATAATAAAAACTTTGCTGCCCAAATAGAGGGCCACCTGGTGCCCCTGGGGAATGAGATGCCTCTGGTTCCTCCCTATTGGCAGGGAATCTCCATCCCTTCATCTCCAAGGAAGGCTCCCCATGGGGAGGATGGGGAACAATGCCAGACCTTCCCCTACCTCCACTCCCCACCCACTCCCCACACAGCCTGGAGCGCCCCTCTGAGCTAGGCTGAAAATAGCAAAGAAGTTTAGTCCCTTCTTACAGAAGAGGGGCACCACAATTTTCCCTTTTCTCTTTTAAACCTGGGGTCCACAAAGCTTTTTGATGTCCTCCAGAGTCACTCGATTATAAAAGCAATCAAGAGGTTCAAACTCCTTTACAATGCTCCTTATACCATAGATGTCTCCAAAAATATATTGTTTCATGGCCTAAAAAGAAGGCTCACCTATAAAATAAAATAAATTCTAGGGATTTAAGAGGGGAAAGATGCAAACATTGAGTGGGAGATTCCAGTGCACAGGGAGCAGGAAAGAAGAGAACAGGGAATCAACTGATTTTTGTAAACTCCCACGGGGTTGCTGTTACTTAGCATGAAATGCTTTAAGAGGAAGAACAACTGACTGATGCATCAACATACTTGTGTTCACTGCAGACAAAAGCAAGACAGCGCCTTAATGTGACCAATTTTTCTGGGCCTAAAGATTTTCCACAACCATTAAGACATTTCTCTTTCAATCAGTGCGCTTGGTGGTGTATTTTTAGCATTGCAATTTCTTATTAAGGGGTGATGTGGTTTGAAGATGATCACTCTTCTGAGCTCGTTTTCTCTCTGCTCACCATGAGCGGGGTCTAAAAAGCAGACTTTGAAAATAAAAGCTTTCCGACTTCAGGAACATAATTCCCAGCTCACTTTCCTTTGCCAAGTAAAAACCATTTCCAGCACTAACACAAAGGCATTACCTCTGAGATTCTCTACCAGTTTTGCACTCCCTGGAGCTAAGACTGTTCAAGGAACAAGGAATCGTTAAGATTTGAAATTTATTGGAAATATTCATGGCGGCCAGCCCATGACAGAAATTGGGACCCAACTTGCCATGGTAACTTATGGAGATGCACTTTTGTTTTCTAAGCCATTGGAGTCTCTTACTATTTACTGCCACTCAATAAAACGCAAACAACCCTATACAGGGCTTCTGAATGCTTGCTGGAAATTAAATGGAGCACCTCAAACCCAGCAGCTTAAAACAATACACAAGTATTATCTCACAATTTCTCTGGACCCAGAGATAGCTCCTCTGCAAAGATGCAATCAAAGTTTGGCGAGGGGGGCGCCTTGGTGGCTCAGTGAGTTAAAGCCTCTGCCTTAGGCTCAGGTCATGCATGATGTCAGGGTCCTGGGATGGAGCCCCGCATAGGGCTCTCTGCTTGGCAGGAAGCCTGCCTCCCCCGCTCCCACTCCAGCCTGCCTCTCTGCCTATTTGTGATCTCTGTCTGTCAAATTAAAAAAAAACAAAAACAAACAAACAAACAAAAAACTTTAAAAAAAAAAAAGTTTGGCCAGGATAGCGTTCATGTATCAAGGTTAGACTGGGGAGGAGTCTGCTTTAAGCTCACATGGCTGCAGGCACACTCAGTTCCTTGAACGCTGTAGCGGTAGTTTCTTGCTGGTCTACGGTGGAGGTGGCCCTCAGTTTCTTGTCTTGTAGCCCCATCCTCAGAGTAGCTCACAGGACAGCAGTTTGCTTCCTCAAAGCTGGCAAGGGAGAGTCTTACAGCAAGAGCGATCTTACAATCTGTAAGTAACTTAATCACAGGCGTGCTAGCCCATCACTTCTGCCACATTCTCTTGATTAGAAGCAAGTCACTGGTCCCACGCATGCTTGGGGGAGGGGATCACACTAGGACATGAACATCAGGGTGATGTGGGAAACAGAGGCAGAAGAAAAATTATTAAATTTCCTTACCCACTAACAAGTCCTCGGAAACAGGCAGAGTGACATTCCTCTAGGGACTCTCCACATTAAGGCTTTGCTAAGGGCAAAGGGCAATCCTAGCCCGACGGACCCCGAACCCCAACCAGGATCCTGAAGTCTACTTTAACAGTTCCTTTGGAAACTTTATCTCTAAACCCTCCAAGATAGTATTGACAATCA
Organism: Mustela lutreola; assembly: GCF_030435805.1. Taxonomy (NCBI): domain Eukaryota; kingdom Metazoa; phylum Chordata; class Mammalia; order Carnivora; family Mustelidae; genus Mustela; species Mustela lutreola. The sequence continues at coordinate 87,045,414 of NC_081300.1, read as the reverse complement.
TTCCCAAGCATATGGCCCACTGATAGACAGCTAAAGGGTTTCACATAAAGGTTTTTTTTTTTTTAAAGATTTTTTCTTTATTTATCTGACAGAGATCACAAGTAGTCAGAGAGGCAGGCAGAGAGAGAGGAGGAAGCAGGCTCCCTGCAGAGCAGAGAGCCCGATGTGGGGCTCGATCCCAGGACCCTGGGATCATGACCCAAGCCGAAGGCAGAGGCTTAACCCACTGAGCCACCCAGGTGCCCCTCACATAAAGGTTTTATTACTGGTAATGAATAACCTTTTTCCCAAATATAGCTAGCCTCTCAAGGTCCTGGAAACCTTGCTTCCAAAGGTTTCCTGACCTTTCCTGACCTCCCCCCAACTTGCAAGCATATAATGGACCACTCCTCACAGTGCCGGGGCAGCACTTTCCCCATGCTTTAATAAACCACCGTTTTGCACCAAAGATGTCTCAAGAATTCTTTCTTGGTCATCAGCTCCAGACCTCACCCCACTGAACCTCACTTATAAGACTTCATCAAGGGGGCACGGATAACGGGAGTCCCCTTAGAGTCTGTCTTCCGTGTTGTCTAACCTGACTGCCGACATCACTGTGGTATATACATGGTGATGACTTTGTCCCTGTGATTGACGGTTGGACAGCCCTCTGCCAAGACTCCTTTAATTCAAAAATAGCATTTACCACACAATTGAAGGTAATCTCGGATGATTCTCTTATTTCTTATTTCCTCCTTCTTTCTCCTTTTCCCATCTCCCTCCCCTTGGAATACTGAGAATCCACACTGCTAGTCTACAGGGCAGATCTCCCTGAGTGCGCTGCTCAGAGACCCCCTCTTGCCCCTCCCCCAACCCCACCCCGTGGGGACACCTCTGTCTGTGTGTACAAGGAAGTCTCTACCATCACCACTATCACCGACTCAGTGGCTAGTGCTTCTTAAGAGCAAAGCCGAGTGTTAGCCATAAACAGATGATGCGGAGAATAATGAGGCATGATCTCAAGATGTTTACAACCCAGATGGAAACTGCTCTACGGTCTTATACAAGAGAGGGTAAAAGGACCATAAACCTAAAGGACTTAGTCCTTGTTTCCGTCCTGTGTGAACTTTTAAATAATGAGCATGCAGGAGTCAAGAGTAACCGTTTGTTATCCTACAGAATCCCAAGCATCCTTTGTGAGAGCCTCCTCCCCCTACATCTTCTCAACCGGAAACCTCAGGTGGGATTAGTGGAATCCCTCCCCCAGAGACTGGCCGCTACCTGACGTCAGCCAATCAGTTTACCCCATGCTTTTCCCCTACAGTGAGTGATTGGTTGACGAATGAGGTAGCGACCCACCCACCCAAGCCAATGAGAAGTTAAGAAGTTTACTGGGGCACGTGGAAAAGAAAATCCCCTCACTCTTGAGGAAATCTTCGGCGGAGTCTCCTCCTCTCCACCAGTGCTAGCCAAGAGAAATATAATGTGAGCTTTGCATGTGATTTTCTTTTTTTAAAAAGATTTTATTTATTTATTTGAAAGAGAGAGCGAGCATGAGATAGAGAAAGATCATGGTGGGGGGGGGGGGGTAGCAGGGTAGAGGGAACTGGATCCCAGGACCCCAGGATCATGACCTGAGCCAAAGGCAGACCCTTAACCAATTGAACCACTCAGGCATCTTCATATGCTATTTTCAATTTTCTAGTAGTCACATTTGAGAAGGCAAAAGGAAAAAAATGAAACTAATATTAATAATATATTCAATGTCACACAACCTACCTAAAATATTATCACTTCAGTATGTAATCAGTTTAAAAAGTATTAATAGATCTTTGACTTTTTTTCATAGAATCTACTCGTGTAGCACATCTCGATTCAGACTAGCCACATTTCTCAAGGGCCGCGTGTGTGCTCCCCTGGGCAGTAGGGTATGAAGATGCAAAACTAGATCTGTACTCATAGGAGAAAGCTTAGGATGACACTGACCACATCCAAGGAAAAGAAGTGGAAATAAACTGGGGAGAAGAAAAAAAAACTGGGTTCTTGGTGACATCATTTGAGTCACCAGATTAAGCATCATTTGAAATTAGCATAACCTCAGAACATTTCAGTTATGTAAGCCAATAAGTTCCTTTTACTATTTAAATTAATTCAAATCAAAAGTTCTGCCACTTCCAAACAAAGGAACTGATACAGAGGGTAATCAATAAAGTAAAACAATCTATTATGTGCCCAAACTAAAGGACAGTAAGCAAAAAGTGTTCAGAGAAGGGAGAAACTAACCTGGTGATAGTAGAATTTCTCAGTCATTGTACTTTTGACATTTGGGGCAGGATAATTCTGTATTGTGAGGGGATTGTCCTCACCATCTTAGCAATAGATCGGGCCTCTACCCACTAGACATCAGCAGCACCCTCCACCTCCATTGTGGCCAGCAGAAATGTCTCTAGATATTGCCAACTGTCCCCCATTGAGAGCCACTGAGCTAGAGAGGGTATTTGTAATGAATCTGGAAGAATAGGTAGGATGTACTTACATGGGACAGGCATTTCCAGTGGGTACAATGAGATGAATAGAAGAACCAGGTAGAGGGAACAGAAGGCTCATGAGGAAATCAATCAGATCATCGCTGTTCAGCCCCAGCTGTGGCTGCCAACAACAATCAGAGCATTCAATTTTATCTGAAAAACCATTTTTTTCAAAAATTCTATCAGACACTGTTTTTTTAAAAGATTTTATTTATGTATTTGACAGGCAGAGATGACAGGTGGGGAGAGAGGCAGGTGGGGGTGGAGGGAAACAGGCTCCCCACTGAGCAGAGAGCCTGATGCGGGGTTCAATCCCAGGACCCTGAGATCATGACCTGAGCTGAAGGCAAAGACTTAATCCGCTGAGCTACCCAGGTGCCCCTCTATCATACCCTTTAGTGGAAACCTAAATCAACAGAAACTTTTTCAGAGGGCAATTTGGCAGTATCTTTTAAAATGGCAAATGTTTTCTACCCTTTGTCTCCACAATTCTTCCTCTGGGAGCTTACAGGGGGGGGAAAAAAAAAAAAAACCTTTACCTAACAGAAAATAGTAATAATAACTGAAAGGGACAGACAGCCATTCCTAAGGGGTTGGTTGAATTAAGTACAGCAGAACCACACAAATACTATGTATCCATTTTTTAACAATGACTTTGTGTACAGAAAGGAAAATATTGGAAATACCTTGTTGGATTAAAAACAGTATGATATAAACGAGATGAGTCTTGGAGTGCCTGGGTGGCTCAGTGGGTTAAAGCCTCTGCTTTCTGCTCGGGGCATGATCCCAGGGTCCTGGGATTGAGCCCCACATCGGGCTCTCTGGTCAGCAGGAAGCCTGCTTCCCCATCTCTCTGCCTGCCTATCTGCCTACTTGTTATCTCTCGCTCTCTGCCAAATAAATAAAATCTTAAAAAAAAAAAAAAACGTGATGAGTCGTATAATCTCATACAAATAGCATGAATATCTGTTCATATGTATTTTGAGGAAATGAGGGAAATATATATTCAAATAAATGATGATTATCAGGGTGCATAGGTGGCTCAGCGGGTTAAGCCTCTGCCTTCAGCTCAGGTCATGATCTCAGGGTTCTGGGATCGAGCCCCACATCGGGCTCTCTGCTCAGCAGGGAGTCTGCTTCCCCCTCTCTCTCTCTGCCTGCCTCTCTGCCTACTTGTGATCTCTGTCTGTCAAACAAATAAATAAAATCCTAAAAAATAATAATAATAATAAAGAAATGTGATTATCTTGGGAGCAATGCAAGCTGTGAGAGGATAAAGAAATGAGTCAGGTAAGCATCGACTCTTGGTTTCAGCTCAGGTCATGACCTCAGGGTCATGCGATCGAACCCCCATGTCAGGCTCCCTGATCAGTGCGGAGTCTGCTTGGAATTCTCTCTCCCTCTCCCTCTGCCCCTCCCGCCCCTGCTTTCTCTATCTCAAAATAAATAAATACACCTTAAAAAAAAAAAAAAAGAAATGAGAGTTACACTTTCTGTATACATTATATATGTAACAATTTGGAGAAAAGCTCTTATTTTCTTGGCGTCAGAAATTCTCTTCCACCCCCACCCCAGCCCCTGGCACTGCCTTCTGCAGAAGAAAAGCCTATTTTTGTTTGGTAAAACTTTCATACGCGTGTTGCAGGGTGGATGCTGTTGTGTGCTGGTAAATGTTTAAGAACTAGCTCTTTGGGGGTGGTGGGGACCCTGATTTCTAGTGTTTGCCAATTCCGGTGATGTAAACACTCCAACTGTAGCCCATCTCAAGCCACCAACATGATTTCGCTGACTGCAGAACTGAGAAGAGAAACACGCCGTCCGTTCTTCCAAGCCTCAGAGGGCCAGTTCCAGCCCCCACTCCCAACCACTAATCCCAATAATTGATGGGTGCGGAGCAGCTTCCTTCAAAACAGGATCAGAGTCAGGCGAGGCATCGACTGAGCTTTTCTGCCTTTTTGAGTGGGATAGGCAAGTTGAGAGTCAGAAGTGAGTTTGTTCTAAAATCGGGCAGGGGGGGGGGGGGCGCCTGGGTGGCTCAGTGGGTTAAAGCCTCTGCCTTCAGCTCAGGTCATGATCTCAGGGTCCTGGGAGCTCAGCAGGGAGCCTTGCTCCCCACCCCTCCCTGCCTGCCTCTCTGCCTACTTGTGGTATCTGTCAAATAAATAAATAAAATCTTTAAAAATAAAATAAAAACCGAGGGGGAATTCAGGTTGTGAGAGGGAAGAAAGACAGGGAAGGAGGAAGAGAAAGGGAGAGGGGAGGCTGACATTTAGAGACGAACAAAGGTGTTTGCAGGAATGTCTGCGAGAAAGCGTTGCCATGTGGTAGGCCAGGTAACCCTCTTCCCCCACCTTCTCAAAACACCTCCAGGAAAGCTGTATTACTTAGTGACATGTCATCACTGGACCCTGTTTCCTAGGATTGCACTTAAGCGCTGAACCTGACCCTGGAGCAGATGCAAGGCAAGAGCTGTGGCTCTCTTGGGAGACTTGCTACCTCTGGGTCACACACATTTTGGTCTTGTTTGGTGTTCTCAGTAGTGAGCATGCATTATTCGAATTCTCAGCAAAAAAATAGTTTTTTAAAGTTACCTGCACCTCAGACCATGGAGTGGAGAGTTACTCTCTTACCTTCCTCAGCAGAACCCAGCCCAGGGACCTTTGGACTTTGGGGAGAGAATACGAGTCCTACAATGGATTATAAACCAGTCAGGTCAGTTTAGAACTGTGTTCTCTCACGGAAAATGAGCTCCCTAAAACTGCTATCTCCTGCCATTGTGTTTTTACTGCACATTTTGGCACAACCTCTTCGAATCTGTTCAGAAACCTCAAACACTGGGGCGCCTTTGTGGCTCAGTGGGTTAAAGCCTCTGCCTTCGGCTCAGGTCATGATCTCAGGGTCCTCAGATCAAGCCCGCATCAGGCTCTCTGCTCAGACGGGAGCCTGCTTCCTCCTCTCTCTCTCTGCCTGCCTCTCTGCCTACTTGTGATCTCTGTCTGTCAAATGAATAAATAAAAAATCTTTAAAAAATTTAAAAAAAAAGGAAACCTTGAACACGCTGATAAGCCTCCCCAGACTGGCTGTGAAAAGCTGAGGTATCAGCGCCACCTTGCCCTGTGGTTCAAATTCCTGAGGTAGCCCTGAGCCTGTGAGCTGGAAAGCGAATAGGAAGGCATTAGGGTGTAACATGGTTACAGGATATAAATTAATGGGATGTAAATATGGTTTCCTGTTACAGCTCAAGTGGGAAAGTCAAGGTCCAGGGCCCGGACCTCTGAACAGCAAGGTCTTATTGAGGTATGAATCACAGATCATAAAATTCACCCAGTCTGAGTACTTTCTGGTGAATTTTTTTTTTTAAAGATTTTATTTATTTGACACACAGAGATCACAAGTAGGCAGAGAGAGAGAGGGGAAAGCGGGCTCCCTACTGAGCAGAGAGCCCAATATGGGGCTTGATACCAAGACCCTGGGATCATGACCTGAACCGAAGGCAGAGGCTTTAACCCATTGAGCCACCCAGGCGCCCCTCTGGTGAGTTTCTTGAGATGCGCAACCAGCACGATAACCCAGTGTGGGAACATTTTCACCCCTCCAACAAACTCTCTCGTGCCCATTTACAATTAATCCCCACTCTCTCCCACCCCAGCCCCAAGCAACCATGAATCTCTGTCTTTGTAAATTGCCCTTTCTGGACGTTTCCTGTAAATAGAATCATGCAATCGGTGGTTTTCTTGTGTTTGGCTTTTTTCAGAGAGCATAAGGTTTTGGGGTTCATCATCACTTCCTTTTGATTGCTAAGCAGCGTGGCTAGCACACATTTTATTTATCTGTTCGCTAGTTGATAGAGTTTGAATTGCTTCCGTGTAGTGGCAATATCTCAACTACCACTGCTGCCGAACATTCTCGTGTGCTGTTGTGTGCGGAGACATGTTTTCTTTTCTCTGGGGTAAATAATGAGGAGCAGGATGGCTGGTGAGGAGTAAGGTTTTCAAGCCACGGTAAGAGGCTGTGTTAAATAGTAGGGCTTTAGGGGTGCTTGGGTGGCTCAGTGGGTTAAGCCTCTGCCTTTGGCTCAGGTCATGATCTCAGGGCCGTGGGATCGAGCCCCACATTGGGCTCTCTGTTCAGTGGGGTGCCTCCCCCCCCCCACTCCTGCCTGCCTCCTGCCTATCTGTGACCTCTCTCCCTGTCAATTAAATAAATAAAATCTTTTTTTAAGATTCTTTAAAAAAAAAAAACAGTAGGGCTTTGTTGTCATTCAAGACTATTCTAAGGCCCAGGGATGTTGTTACGACACCTGTTCTATCTGGCAATACTAATGCCGTTAAATCAGGGTTTCTTGACCACGACACTATTGATATTTTAAGCCACATAATTCCTTGTGGTTTGGGGGAGAGGGAGATGTACTGTGCTCTGTAGGATGCCAAGCAGCATCCCTACCCACCACCCACTGGATGCTACTAGCATGCCCCCCACCCCTGCCCCACTTGTGACAACCAGAATTGCCTCCAGATATCCCCAAGGGTTCCCTAGGGAGCCAAGTCGGCCCTGGATAAAAACCACCATATTAGACTTTACTTGACAAATGAAAGGGGTTCCAGTCCTGCTTCTGACCTGGGGGTACTCGGTGGCTGAGCACACGGGCCAGTTCTGGCTTCCACACTCAAGAGTAGGTGTGTGGGTCCTGTCTTGGAATGCTCAGTCTTGACATCCTACATGTTGCTTTATTTAATTTGTTCTAAATCAGTAGTTCTCTTGTGGTTCGGTGTGTATGTGTTTGTTCTCAAATTGGGCCAAGAGAAGAAGTGGAATATTGCAGATGGCACAGCCTGGAGTCTCTGTCTATTTAATTCAGATGCGTCTGTCCTGGCGGAATTTATTCCAAAAGTATGTGTTTAAGACAACATCTAATAGGTACTCAAAGTATTTACACAGCTCTGCTTACAAGAAGCACAATGCAAAATAAAGTGGTTATTTGTTGGCTTTTTGTGTTCTTATTTATTTATTTGTTTGTTTGTTTTTACGGCTGGGTATGTACTTGTTTTTAACACACAGCACTCTGTTAGCATTTTGAAGAACTTCTCCCTGCCTGCGGGCAGCTACCTGGTAGAGCAGAAAATCCAGGATGCCCGGTGAAAGACCAAAGGTGGATGAGATTCGTCCTCTTCAGATCTAGGGGGTGAGCATGTGTTTCAGTTAGCTATCTCTGTGCAACAAACAATCCCAAACTTAGAAGCTTAAAAAAACAATGATCTATAATTTATCTTGATCCTGTGGGTTAGCCATCTGACAGGTCTTCTTGGTCTTACCCAAGCTCATCTACATGGTTGCCCTCAGTTGGCTGGGCTAGACTGGGCTAGATGATCCAACATGGTCTCCTTCAAGTCTGGCAGTGGGTACTGTCATCTGGAGAACCTCGGTTCTCTTGCATGCGTCTTCTCATCCTACAGTAGGCTAGCCCTATGGCATGGTAGTTTTAAGATTCAGGGAGTATGAGAGCAGAGTTTGCAAGGTTTCTTAAGACCTAAGCTCTTAAGACCTAAGCTCATACATCATGTCCATCATGTCCCAAAGCCAACTCCAATTCAAGGGAGTGGAAAAATAAACACAACCCCCCCTTTTGAAAAAAATATTTTATTTGACAGAGAGAGACACAGTGAGAGAGGGAACACACAAGTAGAGAGAGTGGGAGAAGCAGACTCCCCGCCAAGCCCAGGATGCTAGGATCATGGCCTGAGCTGAAGGCAGACACCCAACCATCTGAGCCACCCAGGCCCCCCCACCCAGATTCCCCCCTTTTGAAGGAAGAAGCAGCTCCATCACATTAGGAAAAGAGGTGGACAGAAGAAAGTGTGGTTCTTTAAGGGCCATTATTATAGTGATCTAATATTATGATCAGTATTGACCAGCCCACTCCAATTAAATGTTCTCTCCTGGGACTCCAGAGCAAGCTCTGAAGACTTTCTTGGCACTTTAGAGTCACATATCCTCCTTGAACCCCTTCAATGTGTGTGTGTGTGTGTGTGTGTGTGTGTGTGTGTGTGTGTGTTTGGCTTGGATTGACCAGTCACTTGTAACCAAAGAATTAAAATAATATGTGTATCAGGCCTATTGAGTTGAAGACCCTTCCCAGATATTGGCATAAAAGGGCATATGTTCACTTTTCTGTAGGTTATAGTGGGTGGACACCATGTTCTGGAGAATTCTCTTGTCCCCCTATTCCCCAGTCTAGTGGTGGTCCCCTTTGACTGTGTCTGGACAAGGTAATCCTTTGACCATATTTTTTGGGACCAGGAGCAGAAACTGACCCTACTGTGTCCAATCAGATGACTTCTCCCAGCACTTGAAATCAAAACATGAGAGTCCATCAGGTTCTACTAACTCTTAAACAAGGCTATGTAAACTCAAGCCTAAAGATGGTTACCTTCCACTCTATGCAGAAAAAGAAGAGAGAGAGAAAGTTGACATGCAGGAAGAAAGAAGCAGAGACACTGACAGGAGAAAGTTGAGAGACCATGTAGCATCTGAAAAAAGGGAGCCCAAGAGATATTCAACTCCTGAGGGCTTTCTAATCCTTGGTTCTTATCTCCTGACCATACCGATTGGTTCAGGAATCAGCAAAGGCTGGTTTCAGGTCAATGAGTGAGAGAATGAATTCCAGGACTCGTGTAAGAGATCTCAGAAGAGACGTTGTTTCTTTCCCTGGATGGTATGGCATGAAGATGTGAAATTTGCTAAAAATAGCAGAATCTGGAACAGTCCTAGGACCATTCGGTAAACCCTGAAGATGATGCCAACACTACAGAGTCAGAATGAAGAGATGAGAAGAAAATGTGGGCTTGGCAGACATTTGAAAGCCATGACTCAAGCCGTACCTGAAGGCAGCCTTGTGTATAGAATTTCAGTTTGTGAGTAAATAGGTAATAAATTCCCTGTTATTGTCCAAGCCATCTGGAGTTAGGCTAATGCCAAAAGCATCCTCATTGACAACTTACTACTTTTTTAGGGGGTAACAGATGGGGAAAATTTAGGCCACATGTCATTGAAGAGGACCTAAGTCCCAAAGCAAGCTTTGCAGGCTCTCTTGGCACATTAAAGGGTATTCATAGATCCTCCTGGTGCCTCTTCAGTCATTGAAACCACATGTGTGAGTCCTCCAACAGACCCTATTAGATTGCCCTGCGTACCTAAGAACTCGGTAAATTTGCTGATTGATTGGAGATTTTCATTTTGATTTAGTCTTTGAAAATCATTCTCATGCTTTGCATCTTTATGTTTGCAGAGGTGGGCCAGAGCAAACAGAGCAAGTGTCTTAGGGCTCATTCTGGGCTCTTCCCACCCACATGAAGCTCAGAAACTCATTTATTTTACTTCTCTGGCCATTAATAAACACAACTCTCCCTGCACCATGTTGACCCAAGGACAGGATTCAGAGATGATATAGAACTTCCAAATATGATCAGAAGAGTGGCTGAGCTTGTGGGATCTGATCATATAATTCACTTTAATCTCTTTCTGCTGCTAACTTATGAAGGAAGCGTGGGCTCCATTTTGTGGATAAGGCAAATTGAGGCATATGGTTGTGATAGACTCAGGTCTGGGGTGACAAGCTCTAGCAAAGGTACTCACATTTGATGCTGTTCTGAGCTCTTAAATCACTTCTATCACACATTATCTACCTGCCTAGACACCTAAAAATAGAACTGGGGGCTTCAAGGGGACAGGAGGGGCAGGCCAAAAAAAAAAAAAGAAGAAGAAGAAGACAAGAAAAAAGGCCGGGGGCATTTCAAAATTATAAATCTAGTTTAAATGATCAGGACATGCATTATAGTGACACAGTGCAGGGACCTCATTAGTAACTGACTTTTAAAGAGTTATTAGAATTGTCCAAAATGAATACTGATCCTTCCACAATTTCACGGGTAGAATCAAATATCATGAGTAAGTATGCAAATTAGCAGATGCTCACATGCCCAGCGTTTAAAGAAAATAAATCAAGAAGCTATTCTAAGATAACTTGCAATAAATTTTGCTTTCTCCTTTACTAACATTTGGTTCAGTTTCGTTCAGTAAGCACTTATTGAGTACCTACTACGTGCACAGCACTGGGCATTTCATTTCCATTTGTGTGATGGTCAGCTGTCACCTCAATTTTCTCTTCCAAGTTGAACATGGTTTCCGTTCCCTAAGGCTGTAGTAACAAAGCACTTTAGACTGAGCGGTTAGAAAAATAGAATTTTATTCTCTCACAGTCCTATGGGCTAATGGTCCCAAATAGAGGTAAGCACTGAAGGCACCTCAGAGTCATCCATTTTCCCTCCCAAAGTCTCTCGGGAAGGATCCTTCTCATCCTCTCCCAGCTTCTGGTGGCCCTGGTGTTCCTTAGTTTGTGACTGCTTGAGCACCTCTGCCCCTGTCTTCATGTGGCCTTCGCCAGGTCTGTGTCTCTCTGTGTCTTCTCCTTATTTCATAATGGCACCAGTCATTGGATTAAGGACATGCCTACTCCAGGATAATTTCTTCTTGAGACCCATAACTAATTACATCTGCAAAGGCCTTATTTCCAAAGAAGGTCACATTCTGAGGTTTTAGGTAGACTGGAGTCTTTGCAAAGTGGGGATACTATTCAACACGCTATGAACACTGTCTCCAGGAAAGCATGAGTGAGCAACACCAATTTCACCAAAGCTTTGGAAAGGGAGGAGGAGGGTTATTTTTTTTTAAGATTGTATTTATTTATCCAATAGAAGACACAGCGAGAACACAAGCAGGGTATCGCCCTCGCCCCGCAAGGACAACAAGACGCCCTGGTTCAGATGCATCTTCTCTCTCTTCTCTCTCTCTATTTCCGCAAGTCTACACACTTATATACACTTACATGACCAATCAGCGAGCAGGGTACAGGAGGTAGCGAATCAGGCTCTGCACCTAAACGAACAACTTCGCTAGCAACCAATGCTGTTTACTTCCTCTTTGGGCGTTCCGCTTAGTCTCATGAGGCAATCCTAACCTGGCAACTAGCCAGGCGCCATCTTTTAATGGCGGAGGCCGCCCTGGCAAGGGGCCTGCCTCCGACATCAGGGGGAGTGGGAGAGGGAGAAGCAGCTTTCCACCCAGGATTCCTGGCTCAACCCCAGGACCCTGGGCTCATGACCTGAGCGAAAGGCAGACATTTAATCGACTGAGCCACCCAAGCGCCCCGGAAGAGGAGGAGGTCTAGATGACTCACCCCACAACGGATACCTTAAAATCTCTCTGTCGCAGGTTGGGTTCCCAGGAAGCTGACTCTAAGATGGAAATTAGCATAGAGAATGTTTATTAAAGAATGAATGTGCTGTTAGGGTGTCAACCCTTGCAACATGAGGGGAAGTACACAGGCTTTGGGTGGTGAGGCAGCCACAGCAACGGTATGAGTTGGTCACCAGCTAGACCCCAAGAGCTGACCTTTTTTGCTCACATGCTTATACCTAATTGACCATTTCCCCACATTTTCCTTTAACCTCTTCTTTCCAGCTTAACCCTTAACTCAAGCAAAAGACCTGATGGACAGAGCATCTATAATGGAAACTAAAACTACCCCCTGAGCAATAATGACTGCCTGGAAAAAGATCTCTGGCAGCCCAGACCTCCCAGACCTGTTCATTACATGTTCCTCATTATAATATGAAAATCCCTGCCTGAAGAGGAGCACAGTTCTCATTTACATAGCATGCAATATATGTACAGGCATGTTTCTTTAAGATGCATGCGCAAGCTTGTGCCTGCCTCGCCCTATGATGACAAGGCTCCGCTTTCTAAATAGTCATCCTAAACTTAAATAAAAGGAACCCACTCACCCTTGCTCAGGGAGCCATGGTTTTGGAAGTTATTCCCCAAGATCTCCTTCTTTGCTGCAAATCAAGTTTTCTTATGTGACAACTCCACCGGGCATAGTTTCCATCCCAAGGACCAAACACACTAGTTCCATTACACACTGACCCCACAAAGAGCTCTGGAGATGGGATAGGCCTTCAGAGCCTTTATGTCACCCATTGGATGTGGGAGTCCCAGGAACGGGGGTGCCCTTGGGTGAAGGTGCTCTGTATAGGAAGGGCAATCCGCCAGCCAGCAGCCGGGGGAGTAAGTCCATCAGCATTAAGAAGCATCTACCCAACACATCACTGTGTCTCCCAGTCCTTCCCTGTCATTTCTCTCTTCCCGTGGCCTCTTTCAGACAGGGCTCCTCTTTTCTCCTCTCTCACGGTGCTGAGAGAACCTCACATTCCTCACGTCCACTCTGTGGAAGCTTCTTCCTCCAAACATGTAGATGCAAACCCACCTGCAAAGAAACTGTCTGAGTTACTGTTAGCTCAGATGCAAAGGGAAGCTACTCCAATAAGATGCTGCAAGCTATCAGCAGAAGGGAAGAGGGGAAGGGAAAAAAGCAGGGAAGGAATACGTTTTGTTTTGCAGAACCAACCGTTTCAGCCAAGGAGACAACCAACGAGGCCTTTTACCTCATGGCCTCTTGCTAGGTGTGTCTCCCCTGATAGACCCTTACCGGAGCGAGCCCTTGTAAGCTGGAATGGAGCTGAGCACCTGTGCAGAAGCTTCCCTGAATTGTCCTGAAGTTACCTTCAGCTCATTATAATACTAAGATCTCTAAAAATGACTACAATCGTACTCAGATTTTTCCATCATTTTTTAAAAGATTTTATTTATTTGTTGGACAGACAGAGATCACAAGTAGGCAGAGAGGCAGGCGGGGTTGGGGGGGGGGAGCAGGCTCCCTGCTGAGCAGAGAGCCCGATTCGGGGGCTCGATCCCAGGGCCCTGGGATCATGACCTGAGCTGAAGGCAGAGGCTTTAACCCACTGTGCCCACTTTCCATCATTTTTTGAACATACAGTGTATGTTCAGGCAGTTAGTACTTGGAGAGCTCTCTCCCTGTCTCCTTACCTGTGACAAGTAATAAAAACGTCTTTGCTTTCAACACTTCCTTCTGTTGTATTCAATATGACCCCAAGTGGCAAACCTCTTGAGTTCAGTTACGTTGCCACTCAAGCTACCTCTTTAAAAGATATCGAAGAGAATAATAAATAGCGATCAAGGTGTATTGTTAATGTTTAGTGCATAATGAAATGAGTGCTGGATGATGAGAAAGAAGACAGAGTCTAACCTCTAGCTCCTGCACTAGAGGCGTAACCTTGGGAAAACCACTAGTCTCTAAAATCTGGGGGCAAGGACGATGTCCCTTTTGATTGTCATTGATTATGCACCAGCCAGGCTAGTGCCTTGCATGTAGCAAGCTTTTAGTAAATATTCCTTGAGTACATGAAGGAATGAACCCAGTTGTGCCTTGAGCTTTCGTTTCCGTGGACTAATACTGAATTAGTAAGGGTAGGCTATGTAATGATTTCCAGAAGGTGGTGCTGCATCAGGAGCAGAAGGATCTCCCAGGAACTTGTTAGAAATGCACATCACTGGGCTCCATCATACATCTATTGGATCAGAAACATCCCAGGATTTCCCATTAAGAACCACTGGGCTGGGTTAGACCAAAGTAGCAAGGTCAAAATCTTGGTGGCTTAAGACAGCAAAGTTTATCTCTTTCTCATACCGACTCATGTTGAAAGAGGTTCATCATGGGGACTCAAGCTGCCATCTTGAAGTCTGTTGGTTTCTATGACCAAAGGAAAAAGAAAGTATGATCAATCATGGATTGGCTCATGAAAGCCCCACCCAGATGTGGCATCACTTCTGCTCACAATTATTACTCAAGGCAAGTCACAAGGATATACTCAACTCCAAGAGAGTGGGGAAGAGCACCACATCTATTTTGTAGGACTGTTGACAGAACCAAGTGAAATGGCAAATAGGTAAGCCTTCTAAGAACTGTTTAAAGCTATCACAATTTAAGAAATTATTTCTGCTACTTCTACTCTGGGTATAAAGGGTTTGTTCCCTGACTGTTTTGTTCACTGTCACCTTTGTTAAGGGATAGCTCAGACTAGTGGAAATACAATGTTGAGTACTGTTAAGTTCAGAATTTACCAGATATTTTCTTTTTTTTTTTAAATCAACTTTGAGAAGACAAAATGATAGATAACTGTAAAAATTATGACCCATGCTATTGGCTCATAAAAGGTATTTGACACATTTTGTTAGGCACATTTTGTGATTTTTTTTCCTCAAAGATTTATACTAATTATTGGGTCTCATGGTTGCAAAGATAGGATAGTTTGGAGCAAGCTTTTTGCTGCTGGTCCATTAGACAAAGGGTTCATCTGACTGGCTCGTTGGACGATATATCGAAATCTAACCAGAGTTCAAATCCCAGTTCAGTTACTTATTAACTGGGTGACCTGAAGCAAGCTATTTAAATTTTCTATACCCCTGTTTACTGTTTTTAAATTTTATTTATTTATTTGTTTGTTTGTTTATTTTATTTATTTATTTGACACACAGAGAGAAAAATCACAAGTAGGCAGAAAGGCAGGTGGGAGGGTGGGGAAGCAGGCCCTCCCCTGAGCAGAGAGCCCGATGCGGGACTCGATCCCAGGACCCTGAGATCATGACCTGAGCTGAAGGCAGAGGCTTAACCCACTGAGCCACCCAGGCACCCTATGCCTCTGTTTTCTTATCTGAACAATGAGGATAATAATAATACTTGCTTCCCAAGTTCATTGAAATGATGAAATGAAATAATACTTGTAAAATCAGAGTCCTGGGATGGAGTCCTGCATGGGGCTCCTGCTCAGGGGGAGCCGGCTTCCCTCTCTCTCTCTCTGCTGCTGTTCCCCCTGCTTGTATTCGCTCTCGCTCTCTCTGTCAAATAAATAAATAAATAAACTCTTTAGAAAGAAAAAAAAGAACAGGGACCTTGAATGTTTCCTTTTCCACTGGAAGCTAAACTCTTGCACCATACCCAAAGCATAACTCAGTACCCTATAAATGTACATCGAATGAAGGATTAGGGGCTATGCTTCCCTTTTGAGACACTGGCACTCTTCTCCGTGAGAATATTTTCTCTATAAACTTGAGATGACAATGAATTTCTGCAGCAGAAACAGTTTTCACATTAAATAGACGGATCCAAAAATGAAGAGCATCTGGGAGCCATGCGTCGAGGAAGGGCCATTTTTAACAAAGGGCTTGCCGGGTCAGCGTCCCAGCTGATCCACTTCCCAGCCTCAGCACAGATGCCCGGCAAAATATTGTACTCACAGCCAAATTATTTTTGCACATTACTATACGAGAGCTATGCACAATGTCCTAACAATTGTGTATAGATTTGCGGAGAGAAAAATAACATTTCTCGTAGGTTTTTAAATTTTCTAATTTCAAAAGAATCACAAGCCTGTCGGAGCAAATTTGGAGGCTAGAGAAAAGCACCAAAACACCAATCTTCCAAACAGTGGACTATTTTGATGTTTGTATTTCCCAGTCTTTTTCCTATGAATGTTTTAAAAACAAGTCTCTACTGGCGCATCTGGGTGGCTCAGTCTTTTAGACATCTGACTCTTGATCTCTGCGCCGGTGTTGGTCTCAAGGTCATGAGGTCAAGTCTCATACTGGGCTCTGCACTGGGCATAGAGCCTACTTAAACATAGATACATACAAGACTGTACTGTCTAATTTGGCTTGGAGTTAAATTTTTCCCTTAGTAGTATATCATTAATGCACTTCTACCAAATGTTCATATATTATAATCTATTTAAAAATTTTTGAATTGGGGGCACCTGGGTGGCTCAGTGGGTTAAGCCTCTGCCTTTGGCTCGGGTCATGATCTCAGGGTCCTGGGATCGAGCCCCACATCGGTCTCTCTGCTCAGCAGGGAGCCTGCTTCTCTCTCTCTCTGCCTGCCTCTCTGCCTGCTTGTGATCTCTGTCTGTCAAATAAATAAATAAAATCTTTAAAAAGTTTTTTTTGAATTGTATAAAAATATATGCCCATGGTAAAAAAAAAAAAAAAAATCCAGTAGTAGAGAAGAGTAAAAAAGGAAAAAAACAAAACAAAACAAAACCGCACTACTCCTGTTGCTGAAGGTTCATTCTGTATCCTTCCAGAATATTCTGTGTGTGTGTGTGTGTGTGTGTGTGTGTCTAATTTTGTTCAGCAAGCTATTATTTAATGTAACAATATATTCTAGATATATTTCTATGGCCACATGCTGTTCCAATGCATAAATAGGCCATAATTTTTT
The DNA here is from genome assembly GCF_030435805.1 of Mustela lutreola. NCBI lineage: Eukaryota > Metazoa > Chordata > Mammalia > Carnivora > Mustelidae > Mustela > Mustela lutreola. Next base: position 87,028,719 of record NC_081300.1, on the reverse strand, counting down.
AACTAGTCTCCACTTGGACACTTGTAATTCTTAGTCCTTTGATATACACAATGATGAAACATGCTTTCTCTGAATAGTGTTTCATTCTGAATAATGAAATGTGATTACTCTGTGACTGTCTCATAGACAGATGTGCAGGCAAGATATCTATCTGTATCTCTTGTAAATGGCTTAGACTAGGGCCCACGTATGCCATTTGGTGAGGTGAGGTGTTTGGGGTTTTTTTTTAAGATTTTATTTATTAATTTAAGAGAGAGAGTGAGCACAAGAGTGGTGGAGAGAGGCAAAGGTGTGGGAGAAGCAGGCTCCCCACTCGGCACCTGATGTAGGACTCAATCCCAGGACCCTGGGATCATGACCTGAGCGGGAGGCGGACGCTCAACAGGCTAAGCCACCCAGGCGCCCCATCCTGTGTTTCTTAACTTCAACACTACTGATATCTTGGACCAGATAAACCTTTGTTGCAGGGAGAATTTTTTTTTTTAATTTTTTATTTTTTATAAACATATATTTTTTATAAACATATATTTTTATCCCCAGGTCTGTGAATCACCAGGTTTACACACTTCACAGCACTCACCAAATCACATACCCTCCCCAATGTCCATAATCCCACCCCCTTCTCCCCAACCCCCTCCCCCCGGCAACCCTCATGCTTAGCGAAATAAGTCAAGCAGAGAAAGACAACTATCATATGATCTCCCTGATATGAGGAAGTGGTGATGCAGGGAGAATTTTTGCTCTGTAGGATGTTGCTCAGCAACATCCCTGACCTCTATCCGTTAGATGCCAGTAGTATCTTCCTTCCCAGGTGTGACAATGAAAAAAGGTCCGCAGACATTGCCAAATACCCCTGAGTCCCAAATGCTCCCTTACCTTCCCAGTCCCCGCCACCGCAGCTGAAAACCACTGATATCTTCTTCTTAAGACCCCCAGTGAATCCGACATGCAAGTAGAGTTGAGAATCACTGGTGTAAATAATGTTACATTAAATGTTTTGCGTTTCTTGGTTTTGGTTGTTGTTTTTTTTTTTTCACTCTAGTATTTTGGGGGGGTTGGTTTTTTTTTTTTACTTTAGTTTTTTAGATTTATTGAGGTATAATTGATATCCAACATTATATTAGTTTCAGGTATACAAGATGAGGATTAGATATTTCACATATTATGAAATAATCATCCAATAAATCCAGTTAATCTCTGTCACTGTATATAATTGCAGATTTTTTCTTGTGATGAGGACTTTTAGATCTACTGTCTTAGTAGCCTTAAAATATGCAACACAGTATTATTAATGACAGTTGCTGTGCTGTATATTACACTCCCAGGACTTATTTTATAATTGGAGGTTTGGACCTTCTGACCCCCTTCACCAATTTTTCCCATCCTCCAACCTTCTCCTCTGGCAGCCACCAATCTGTTCTCTATATCTATGAGCTCTTTTTTTCCCCCCACATTTAAGTGAAATCACACGGTATTTGTCTTTCTTTGCCAAATGTATTTCACTTAGCATAATGCCCTCAAAGTCCATCCATGTTGTAGCAAATGGCAAGATTTCCTTCTTTTTCATGGCTGAGTAATAGCCCATGTAACACACACACACACACACACCACATTTTCTTTATCCACCCATTCATTGATAGACATCTAGGTTGTTCCTGTATCTCGGCTATTGTAAATAATGCTGTACTGAACATAGAGATACGTATATCTTTTCGAGTTAGTGTTTTCATTTTCTTCATACAAATATGCAGGCGGAATTGTTGGGTCATAAGGTAGTTCTATTTTTAATATTCGGTGGAATCTCCATGGTGGCTGGACTGATTTACATGCCTACCAACAGTGTGCAAGGGTTCCCTTTTCTTGAATCCCCGCCAATACATACATACATACATACATACATACATACATATTTCTTTTTCTGACAGGTATGAGGAGAGATCTCATTACGGGGTTGATTAGCATTTCTTTGATGTGTCATGATGTCAGGCATCTTTTCATCTCCCTGCTGGCCATCTGTATGTCTTCTTCGAAAAAATTTACATTCAGATCCTGTGCCCATTTTTAAATCAAATTGTTTAGGGTTTTGTTTTGTTTTGTTTTGTTTTGTTTTTTGCTTTTGTTTGCTATTAAGTTGTAAGAGTTCTTTATATATTTTGAATATTAACCTTTTTTGGATATATGATCTACAAATATTATCTCCAGTTCTGTATGTCACCTTTTTGTTTTGTTGATGGTTTCCTTTGCTGTGCAGTGAATGCTTTTAAGCAAATCATGTGGCATACTGCTCCTTAGGATCAATTCAGAAAGTTTATACCCCTTAAGACTTTTTTTAAAAATATTTTATTTATTTGTCAGAGAGAGAGAGAGTGGGCACACAAACAGGAGGAGCAGTAGGCAGAGAGAGAATCGGGCTTCCCCCTGAAAAAGGAGTCCCATGCAGGGCTCGATCCCAAGACCCTGGGACCAGGACCTGAGCTGAAGGCAGATGCTTAAGCAACTGAACCACCCAGGCATCCCCCTCTCAAGACTTTATTTTATTTTATTTTATTTTATTTTATTTATTTGACAGAGGTTACAAGTAGGCAGAGAGGCAGGCAGAGAGAGAGGAAGGGAAGCAGGCTCCCCAGTGAGATGGGAGCCCGTGCAGGGCTCGATCCCAGGACGCTGAGATCATGACCTGAGCTGAAGGCAGAGGCTTTAACCCACTGAGCCACCGAGGCACCCCACTCCTCTTAAGACTTTTGATATGGCTTTGTCAATTGCCCTTCAGAAATTATACTAGTTACCCTCGACACTGCTTGAGAATGACCTCTTCCACTCTCCCTTGCCAATTCTGAATATTATTTGGAACCAATCTGATAGGTGAGAAATAATATCAAATTTAGGAATTGACATTTCGGAGGCACCTGGGTAGCTCAGTGGGTTAAGCCTCTGCCTTCAGCTCAGGTCATGATCTCAGGTTCCTGGGATCAAGCCCCGCATCAAGCCCTCTGCTCAGAAGGGAGCCTGTTTCCCCCTCTCTGCCTGCCTCTCTACCTACTTGTGACCTCTCTCTGTCAAATAAATAAATAAAATCTTAAAAAAAAAAAAAAAGAAAAAGAAAATCTAACACAGAATATACTAAAGATGACATTCAGATCAATCTTTTTCATCGTATTTGGTGGTTGGTTCCATCACTTGTAAAAGCCTGAAGTGTTCAGATAAATTTCTGAGCTGACCTAGCACCCATGGTATGCTGGTAAATGCTTAATAACTGTCTCTTTGAGAGCTTAAAAACAACAACAACAACAAACAAACAAACAAAACCCCAAAACCTGTTTTGTTGTGTTTGCCAATTTCAGTGCTATATAGGCCCACTACAGCCAATTTCAAGTTATCAATGTGATCTCATTGAACATGGAGGTAGGAAGAGAGGTACACAGCAGGCTCTTGGCTAACAGGAGGGTCTGGCTCCAGCCCACTATAGCCTTGCACAAATGTTTGACATGAACCTATAACTCAGGTCCAGGTCCTACATCTGATAGTGAGAACTTAACCTATTCCTGTTAGATTGGGTCTGCATTAGCAAAGTAGATAGCGAACAATTAAGGGATGGGCTTGGTCTATGAATTCAACTTGGACCACGAAAATTTTGAAAAAGAACAAGGATGGCAAGTGCCTATTTGGGCTTATGTCATCCAAGATGCTTATTCTGAATACCCAGTGACCCAGAATACGATCAGCCCACCAGTCTGTAATGGTATAACCTGACTTCGGGGGCTCTAGACTTGACTTTGACCCTTGCAAAATATCCAGCCTTGAGCAGCTTCCTTAAAATCTCTGTGCCTTATTTTCTCCCATGACCTGGAGAGGAAAAGGGTATTTTTTTTTTCCCACAAGGGAGCTGTACAAAGCAGTCCACGAGCATCAGGTACTCCAGAAAAGCCATCTGCCCCGCTGATTAACGCAAAGCCCCTGAAAGACAAGTCAGCCGACTCCAGCTCTGCCCACACTCAAGACAATTTCAAGACTTTAATCATCATCGCGCCCAGCACGGAACAGAATTGCATGACTTGACTCGTTAAGCAGTTTCCCACTGACAGCAGTCAAAACAAGAATGAGTTTTTCTCCTTCCCAACATAAAAAAAAGCAACATATAAGATCAGATTCCAGAGAGAAAATCACCTCCGAACTGCAGAAAACATTCAATTCCACTGTTCGGAGGTTGCTTAACCAGTTTAATAATTTCCTAAACCGGTAGTTCTCAGGCCTGCCTGCAAACCAGAATCACCTCGGGAGGTTTTAAAAAAAAAAAAAAAAATACAGGATCCCACCTGCAGGGATTTTGGCTCAGGTGATCTGGAGTAAAGTCTGAAATCTAAGAATTTTTTTTAAACTATCCAGGTAATTCTAATATGCAACCAGGTCAGAAAACCACTCACCTAAACCGGTGGTTCTTAAACTTGAACATGCAATAGGTTCACTTGTGGGAAACTTATTAAGGGTGACTGACCTTGGTCCCTGCCCAGAGATTATAACTGGAGAGGCTTAGATTAGGGGCCCTGGAATCTGAAAGTATTCTGATATTCTTTTTCCTTTTTTTTTAAACCTGCCCAGTCATATTTGCAGCGGAAATAGGAAAAGAAAAAGAAAGGGGTTGATATTTGTTTTTTTTTTTTTTTAAGATATTTATTTATTTATTTATTTGACAGAGATCACAGGTAGGCAGAGATGCAGAGAAAGAGGAAGGGAAGCAGGCTCCCTGCTGAGCAGAGAGCCCGATGTGGGGCTCAATCCCAGGACCCTGGGATCATGACCTGAGCCAAAGGCAGAGGCTTTAACCCATTGAGCCACCCATGTGCCCCATGGGGTTGATATTTGAATGCATCAGTTTTGCAGATGCTTCAGAGCCCTGCCCTGAGGGAACTGGATGAATCTCTTGACCATAGAAAGGTTTGGGGTAAGCAGCCCAATGCATGTCTCTGTGCTCTTAACCTGGCAGGACACACACATCCACGTGCACACACGTGGACACATATGTACGCACAGGTACTCATGCTTCCACACAGTCCCTGCTCTGCAGCCAGTATGTCCACACTGATTGCTAAAATGCTTTCCCAGCTAGTAAATAGCTGCTCCCTTCAAGGTTTTCTTCCTGCTCTCCAGCCCATGCTACTATTGAGAAAGCAAGAGGGACTTGACTCCAGTGAAGCCACGAAGGCAAGAATTATGTTTCCATATGCTGGGGCACCTGGGCAACTCGGTTGGTTAAGCATCAACTCTTGATTTTGGCTCAGGTTGTGATCTTGGGGTCCTGGGGATCAAGCCCCGCATCAGGCCCCACGTTCAGTGGGGAGTCTGCTTGAGGATTTCTCTCCCTCTGCCCCTCCTCCCTCCCTCTCCCCCTCCCCCCTCTCCCTCCCACCCTCTCTCCCTCTTTCTCTGTTTCACATGGAAAAATAAATCTTCAAAAAACAGTTTCCATAGGCTTAGAGACAAATGCCTCCTTCAGGGAAAGAGAACAAAAGAGAGCGAACAGTCTTCAGGGAGTCATGGTTGTTTGGGCAAAATTACAAGCAACAGTTTAGAGCCTGTTTGCACAAGTATTATTTCCCAGAAGCCCTGAAAGAATGTCGACCCCGAGATAGGCATCCTGTGACTGTCTTGTGTCCGGCAAAGAGTAATGACCGCACGATTATGACAGTGGGACTAGAGGATGCTTCACCACTCCCATTCCCTCACCCTTGGTAAAAGTGCCTTTATAAGCCTTGCACACCACCCCTTCGGGGAGGGATATTCTTTCTTGCTGGCTCCCTCACACAAAGCTATCTCTTATAAACTCTGCCTTCTTTGTTTCTTTCCAGGTCAGTGTTCATTCCTCCGACACTGAGACTCAAGAACCTGGTCTTGGGGATCCAGGAACACTACTACTCAGTCCTTCCTGGGGTGACTCTCTCCACAAATTAGACACAAGAATGTCTCCTCTTCGGAGTTCTGGTTGATCTGGTCAACGTGTCACACTGTGGTCGAATCTTCCAAACATCCCACCCACTCCCTCTCTACAATGAGAATGTGATTCTCGAAATGTGCGCAGAGGGATATGAAGGTATAGAGAATGGAGTGGTTAATTTCTACCAAGAAGTGTCAAAGACAGACTTGAACTAGACCCCAAGAGATGCGGAGGTTTTCAGCAAGTAGAGAAAAGGAAGTATTTTAGACAATGAGCAAAGGTACAGAAATGTAGACTGTAGTGAGGAAGGGGGGTATAAGTGACATCATCAGAATATGGGACAAGAAAAGTTTTTTTTAAAATTAATTTATTTAACAGAGAGAGACACAGGAAGATAGGGAACACAAGCAGGGGGAGTGGAAGAGGGTTAAGCAGGCTTCCCGCTGATCAGGGAGCCCGATGTGGGGCTCGATCCTAGGACTGGGGATCATGACCTGAGCTGAAGGCAGATGCTTACCGACTGAGCCACCCAGCACCCCAGGAAAAGGATTTACAGCATAGATTGGTGCCAGGTCAGGAGGGAAATTGTTTTATTTATCTGGTATTGCAATGTTTCTTGAAAGTGTGGTCTAAGGACTGCCCCTCAAAGAACTACCTACCTGTTTGTTGTTTAAAATGCAGATTCCAGATCTCCATCCAATAGGAAATTCATCGGGAGCTCGTCTCTACAATACAATCTGTGGTATTATCAAACTTCCTCTATTCAGGACTCACTGGTAAGTCAGGCAGTGGGGAATGGGTCCAAGGATGGAGCCGTGTTGGGGTGTGATCATCCTGGAACGGCGATGAGCTGACTCTGGAGAGGAGAAAGCCAGGCATAGTCATCAGGGAGCCTCGGGAGAATTCCAAGCAACTGATTCTGGTCTGAAGTGGGTTGTTGGCACTGGGGATGTTGCGTGGAGGCTGGACCTGGGACAGACGTGGGAGGCAAAGGCAGCAGGATTTGGTGACTGGCTAGGGAATAAAGGAAGGAGAGGAAGGAGTCACAGGCGACCCCAAGGTTCCTCCATTCAGGGAGATGGCAGTGCAAGCGGGAGGTAGGAGCAAAATCAAATTTGGAGAGAAGAGTGATGCATTTGGTTCTGATGCACTGGAGATACCTTGGGGACAGCAGTGTGGATAGTCGGTGAATTAATGGTTGGTCAAGTTCATCATCAGGAGATAGAAACCGGAGCGTCCTTGGGACACAGATATAATGAAAGAAATGGAAATGAATGAGTTCACTCCCAGCCAACTTCGCCATCAGGCATAGTGTGGCCAGTGCTAGGGGCCCATGAAAATGTTTTAATTGCTTTTAAAAATCTGAGGAAAAAGAAATGTTTTAAAAAATATATTCCACCTGGATTATATTCATTGTTATATCTCTGCAATCATGGAATGTAATTTTTAGTATCTTTTATGGAGGAGGGGCCCCCAGTGACAAGAGTGCATCAGGCCCACAGATGTCCTAAGGAGTCCTAGACAGAGAAGAGCTGAGGCCAAGCCCAAGTAGCCCTTAGGTTCTGCAAAGGCTTCTTGCCTTTCTTGTGCATGGAGTCCCTTTGTCCTGTGAAGCTGAGGGACCCATCTCAGAATGTTTATAAATGCCTGAAATAAAACATATAGGGTCACAAAGAAATCAGTTATTTTGAAACACATTTATCAAATATTTTAAAAAGTTAATTTGATAAAATCTTAAAAAAAAAAAACCCAAAAAGCTAATTTGGGACATAGTAGTGTGTGCGTGTGTGTGTGTGTGTGTGTGTGTGTGTGTGTGTCTTTATTAATGCACCAAACAACAAGATCCATCTGGCTCCAACTGGTGAGAGTCACAGGCACTACTAACACTCCTGTGGGTTTTTTTGTGTTTTGTTTTTTTTTTTTTTCCTATGTTCATAATGGAAGGAGATAATGCTTATTTCAGTAAGAACTTAGTGAAAATAAACGAAGGGATTTCTTCCCCCATTCAAGTTGTGGAAGCCTGAATATTATCTACTTCCCCCCGATGGTCTATGGGTGCTGGTTAGGAACTCCTAGTCAGTGAGTGTTGGGGAAGAGGTGACAGAGATCGATCCAAGGAATAGGAACAGAACCAAGAAGGTCATGATCAAAAGGTAGAAATGTTTCATACGGGCTGCGCTGGAAATGTTAAGATAAGGAGTGTGGGGTGGGGGGATCATTGTTCCAACTAAATTATCAGTCCTCGGAGGACAGGGATGGTGTCCTGTGCCATTCCAGGGATGGAAGCTCATACAGTTTTCATGAAGATTCTGTGAAGTTGATTCGACTCATCGCCAGCTGTAAACAGAAGAAATGTTGCCTTCAGAGCACACACACACACACATACACAATGAGGACTTTTCAGTTATGCATGGTTGATGTAAAAAATAAAATAAATAAAATAGAAATCTCTTAACTGTCCTTGAATCCTGGTAGCCTTGGGTCACTCTACATTTCCCCACGGGAGTACACTAAAATATGGAGGTCTTTCGGGCCATCTGGAGCACTAGAACCTCTATGGCCACGGCTCTTACAACACTCTTACACACACTAGCCACCCCTACCTCCTACTAATCCCTGGGGCTCAGCTTAAGCATCGCTTTCCCAGGAGGCTCATCCCGACCCCTTCCAAGATTAAATCACCCTATGACACCACATTTCCAGGTTCTCTAGGTGGATCATATCACAGGTGTAATGAATTCCTTGCCCAATATGTGTCTCTCTCTTTCTCCATGAGGGTTGGAACTGCATCTGTATTCCCAAGCCTGGAGTCAAATGTTTGTTGAATGGGTGATGGCTAAATGGATGGCCCACCTGGGATAGGAACTTGGAGAGAAGTAATCTGCTTAAATACCTCATTGCCTCATCGATTTTCACCGATTTTGCCCAAAATTTACTTCATAAATCCCTTCGGTTGAATCCCCATTACCAAGTCATATTAACTTCAGGCTCTGAACACAAAGATTGCTGTCACTTCCAATTTGTCGCTCAATGCTTGCTTGCTTTTGTAGCATTCTCATGGTGGGATATATGGGTGGGTTTGAAGTAGGGAAGATTTGGCGGGGGGGGGGGGGTAGTGAATGAAGGGGATCAGTTTGCTAGGGACCAAGGAGAACCACCAGTTACTTTATTCCCCTTCTATAAAAATAAAAAATAGTTAAATTAAAAAGACACCTGAGTAGCTCAGTCGATTATGTCCCTGCCTTCTGCTCAGGTCCCCGTCCTGCATTGGTCTCCTTACTCAGCAGGGAGCCTTCTTCTCCCTCTGCCTGCCACTCCCCCTGCTTGTGTGCACACTCCCCCTCTCTCTCTGACAGTAAATGAATCTTAAAAAAAAAATTTTTTTTTTCTCCTTCTAAAGCCCTCTTGGGCTGACCAGAGGGAGCCTCTGAGCGGAAGCTTGCTCTTTGCTGCCATCTGGTGGCTTTTATTGGAGCAGTTCCCATAGGAAAAAAAAAATCCACCCAACAGTTATGCGGCACCTAGTATGTTCAAGGCTCTGTGCCAGGCAATCTAGAACTAATCCTTATGTTGTTGTGTTCCTTTACCAATGATGAAGCATTTCCACATGCAATATTTCAACTCATCCTCATAGCCTTGAGCAGGTAAAATTATTTCCATTTTGTGGATGAGTAAACTGAGACTCAGTTTGCATAAGGCATTGTAGCTGGTCAAGAACAGGGTTTAGATGAGACTAGAACTCAGGTTTTCTGACTCCAGTTCACTGACTATAGCGAAACTGGTATTACTTCTTTGGTTTTACTCAGGGTAGAAGACAAACAACTACAACAACTAAATTCTCCAACAGTGAAGGCGCATAGATCCTGAAAAGTGACAAAGACAAGGGAAATGGACCAAGAAGAGAAGGAAGGAGGAAATGGCATCTCTATGGTTTTCTCCAGTGTTAAATTTATTGATTCCAAGTAATATTCCCAAATGTTAATATTTCAAATCAGTGAGAGACAAATAAGAATCAAGTAAGATAATATGTCCTGGGGATATAACATACAGAATGGGGACTCTAGTTAAAAATACTGTAACAACACTGTAATTGTAACAGTAACAATACTGTAGTGTATATTTGAACTATTAGATCTCTTTGATCTAAGAGAGTAGATCTTAAAAGTTCTCATCACAAGAAAAAAATTATAATTATGTGAGGTGGTGGGTGTTAAGGAAAGGTGCAGTAATCATTTTGCAATATATAAATATACCAAACTGTTATGTTTCCACCTAAAACTAACATAATGTTATATGTCAATTATATCTCATAAAAATTAATAAATTTTTAAGAGAAAAAAAGGGGATGAACTAGTCCTTCACTTGAAGCTTGATATTAGAAGGAACACTGAAATAGCTCTTCCTCCTTTTTTAAAAAGATTTTATTTATTTATTTATTTGACAGAGAGCGAGCGAGCGAGAGTGAGTGCAAACAGGGGGAGCAGCAGGCAGAGGGGGAGGGAGAAGCAGGCTCTCTGCTGAGCAAGGAGCCCAACGTGGGGCGCAATCTCAGGACCCCAGGATCATGACCTGACCTGAAGGCTGACACTTAAGCAAGTGAGCCACCTAGGCACCCCATAAGTCTTCCTTCTATAGCAGGTGTCTTCTATGCAGTGCCTTCCAACCTTACTGTGCACACAAACTCCCTGGGGATTGTGTTAAAATGTAGCTTCTGATGAAGTGGGTCTGGGGTTGGGACCTTAGACTCTGCTTCAAACCTGCCCCCAGATGATGTTGATGATGTTGGACCAGGGGCCATACTTTGGCTAACAAAGGTCTGAAGAAGGGTCTGCAAGCTTTTCTGAAAAGAACCAACTATTTGAGGCTTTGACAATGTGTGTGACCACTCAGCTCTGCCACTGTAAGTTCTTGATTCTGCCTTTATAAAGCAAAAGCAATCTTAGATAATACATGAAAAATGGGTATGGCTAGGTTTCAATAAAACTTTATTTATAAAAAACAAAAGGCTTGCTGAACTTGGCCCACAGACCAGTTTGCTAACCCTACTCTAGATATTTCTATTCCTAGATGAGTTGTATGTATATATCGAAAAGACTTGGGCTGAGTGGTATGTGGAGTACTGTCCTGGTTGAGATCACATGTTCTTAAACCCAAAGACCCTTAGCACCACTTTATCCTAAGCCATCACCAATCATTTAAACCTTCATATTGGGTGTCAGTCTGACACCAGGTTTCAGTAAAGTAGTAGAGATTTGAAAATAATATTATTCACACTTACATAGTATTTGTTATGTTCCAGGCACTGTTTTAAGTTCTTTATGTATATTAACTATTAGGTTGTCACAACAACCTGAAAAGGAAGTACTATTCATGCCCATTTTGCAGAAGAGGAAATTAAAGTTAATTAAGTCATTTGCCCAAAGTCATATCAATAGTAATTAATAGAGCCAAGATTTGAATCGAAGGAGGCTAATGCCAGAGTCTCTGCCCTCTTTCACCTCTTTATTTTACTTCTGAAAATAAGAAGCAGTTGGTAAGATTAGTTAAGTTATTTTCTGTTGTCCTATTTGCTGAAGCCAGACCTGTTAGTGGGGTTTTCTTACAATCTATTTTGTCATTTATTAAGTTTCCTTAAAGATAGGATATGAGTATCCTTTTCCAAAGGTCAGAATAGAAATAAAGCAAACACTGGTAATTCTCACATTCATTTGTAATCAGAGCTATCCCTCCTTTAAATAAATGCTTTATTTATTTTGTATTTTTTTAAAGACTTTATTTATTTATTTGACAGAGAGAGAGACTGAGCATAAGGAGGGGGACCACCAGGCAGAGAGAGAGAGGGAGAAGCAGGCTCCCTGCACAGCTGGGAACCTGACGCTGGGCTCGATCCCAGGACCCTGGGATCATAACCTGAGCAGAAGGCAGACATTCAACCCACTGAGCCACCCAGGCACCCTGCTAAAGTGCTTTGAAAAACCACCCTTAAAACGAAGAGGCCAGCAGAGCTTGGAAGATTGAGTTTTCTAAGCAGCGTAGCTGGGTACCTTGAAAACTTTGACCTGCTGTGTTCAGTGCTTTCCTCCCAAGTCAGAAAACAGGACCTCCAGTGTCTCTCAGTACATCAAAAGCAGCCATAGAGCGTGCCGCCAAAGTAGAGGCAAGTCTTCTTCTTCTTACTGAGACTGCTTTATACCCCCAAATAAGACCATCTATCAGTACAGATCAGGGATTTTCAACCTCAACACTATTGAGATTTGGGCAAGATAATTTGGGGGTTACGGGCGCTGCTATCTGTACATCATAGAATGCCTCGCGGCATCCTGTTCTCCTCCCCACCAGAAGCCCATAGCTTCTTCCCTGTGGTACAGTCAAAAATGTCTCCAGACGTCACCGTTATCCCCTGGGAGGGCAAAATCCCCCTCGATCAAGAGCCACCAGTATAGATCCGTGACAGTTTACAATTCAAGAATGCCCACCACCATCTGTTTGTGGGAGTACACGTTAGCACAAACCCTTTGAAGAATGATTTTGGAAGTAGGCTTTGGAAAGCGATCATTAAAATATTCAAAATATTTGCATTTGGAAGGAAAGGGAAAGGATTTACTATTTATAGCCCTGAAAATGTAACAGATTCACGAGGCGTAAAGGTTTGACGATGTATAAGACTTTATTTTCCCTGAGTAGTAGACACAGTTCTGCTGCTGCCAGCTCCCCCATGATCCCGGAAGCCCCTGGATTATGGATCCGAGGTATAGGTACCTGGCTTAACTGACATAGTCTACACAGTATTCCTTGGACTGCAGTGGTCAGTCCAAGGGTGAGCCAGTCAGAATATTTCCTTAGGGTTCTTCTAGGGGATATGGTGGGGGAAGGGAGTATCTTATCTCTCTGGTCACAGGGTTATAGAGATGAGAGCCCAGAGAGTAATATGGGTGGCAGCATGGAGTGATGTCAAGTGATGTTCAAGTGTCAAGTTCTGCCCATCCCTGTAGCCAACACCAACCAGGACATTCCCATAGTTTTATTATGTAGGCCAATGTATTCAAGCTAATTCATGTTGGATTTTTGTCTCTTGCAACCCTTAGGTTTCAACTAATACAACCCTACTAAAGATGTAAAGAGAATTCATGTAACAACCAAGAGCAATGATAAAAGTCTGACTTGCAAACATCCTGAGGAAAGAATCTCTGTGCAAACTGGGTTGTGGGAGACTGAGGGGATGCAAATTCACCTATAGTCCTATTTTTTTTTTTTTTAAGATTTTAGGACTCGATCCAGGACCCTGAGATCATGACCTGAGCCGAAGGCAGCGGCTTAACCCACTGAACCACCCAGGGGCCCCCCCATAGTCCTTTTTTTTTTTTTTAAATTTCTTTTCAGCGTAACAGTATTCATTGTTCTTGCTCCACACCCAGTGCTCCATGCAATACATGCCCTCCATAATACCCACCACCTGGCTCCCCCAACCTCCCACCCCCCCACCCCCATCCCTTCAAAACCCTCAGATTGTTTTTCAGAGTCCATAGTCTCTCATGATTCACCTCCCCTTCCAATTATCATATGGTTTCACTTATTTGTGGAGTATAGTCCTATTTTGTAAATCTTGCAGTGGCTGTTGAAAATTCTCAGCCCATTTGGCTACCTCTTTCCACATCCAGATAGCCTCCACAATGGCTCCCATTCATTCAAAGGTTTTATTCTTCCCAGAGCGTTTGCATTCATTACCTCATTCGCCTTCCACCATAATTCAACCAGACAAGGAAGGAGTCTACCCTCCCTGTTTCCAGGTGAGAAAAATGGGGACACCATGTGGCTAAATGACTCTTTTATGTAATGCAGGGATCTGGAACAAGATCAGCAATTCTCAAATTCAATCCGTCATGAACTGTGTCATGAGTGATTTGATGCTAATGGTTAAAGTACAAAAGCTTGAGAGTGATTCATCTTGTTTAAAATAATACATTATCTCTATAACAACCTAATTCTCGCCAGCATTCAATAAGCTCTCCGAAGTGGGTGAGAAAGGAGCACAGTCACAGCTGGCATATTGGGAATTCCCATGGGGATATTGGGCAGGTGAATGCCCTACCATGTGCATCATAATAGAAAAAAAAGGTTAAGAGTCAATGGATTAGCCAAGTTCAGAAGTTGCTTCCAGCATCAAAAGTTGATGATTCACCCTAAAGAAGCAATGAATTGTTGGCATTCAAGATCAAAACTAACCACTCTTCTGGTCTGCATGTCTCATTAGGGATCATGCACTTCAAAGCGTGGTAAGACGATCATCAGTTATGCCATCCAAACCAAGACAATTTTCAGAGAAAAGGGGCATCGATAAAATGGAGCATCGGGGCACAAATGAAGCAGGGATTGTGTTGAGAAAACCAGAATCTGAGTCACCCTAAGTACATGCAACTCAAGAGAAGTAAATTTATACAACCGGAAACCATCAGACTTGCCCCTAGGAACATCCCCCAAAAGGGGAGTTGGATAGGTCTTGGTTTCATTAGGTGCAAGTATGTAGTTTATTGGGGAGGTGAAAGCAGTATGTCTAGGAGATGGGGGAGGCGTGTGAAACGAGAGAAGAAAGGCAGCGCGTAAAAGCACATGGTCAAGCCAGATACCGCTGTGGCTGCTGGAACACGGTTGCTGGTGGTCCTCCCAGAGATACGCCGCCTAAATCCCCCCTCAGAGAAAGACTTGTTGTTCCAGAAGCAAGGAGTGTGTAGTTAACGGATTGCCCCCAGCTGTTAGCTCCTTCAGGGTCTGCCTCAGGGGCAGAAAGCTGCCTCGTTCAAGGATATGCCCTTCCCAGAATAGCCTGTACCTGCTAACCAAACAAGACGAGGCTAAAAGGCTGGCCATTTCCACCTGAGGCGGGACATCTCTGTGGGCAAGCCTCACTCCAGAGCTTCCTGCTGGGTTGGCCAAGGCTTTCTCAAGCCTGTGTTGCAACTAGACTTTTCCTCTCCTTTCAGAGGGGTCGACCCCCTAATAAGCATTTGCATCCGAAACTCCATATGAGCATCTGCTTGAGGAGAACCTATCCCAAACATCCTTCCAGGGAAACTCAGTGTATTGATCATGTGTTGTCTTTTCTGTATCTTTTTTTTTTTTTTTTTAAGATTTTATTTTTCTACTTGACAGAGATCACAAGTAGGCAGAGAGGCAGGCGGGGGCTGTTGGTTGGTGAGGGGAGCAGGCTCCCTGCTGAGCAGAGAGCCCAATTTGGGGCTCGATCCCAGGACCCTGGGATCATAACCTGAGCCGAAGGCAGAGGCTTTAACCCACTGAGCCGCCCAGGTGCTCCTCTTTTCTGTATCTTATGATGTTTTGATGTTTGCAGAGACTCAGGGAAAGACTGCCAGGACTGCGGCTAGCTAATTCTTAGGAATGGTGGACGGCTTGCCTGGAAAATGTCCAGTCACGTGCAAACGACATGATTCAGGGCCATGCCCCAACCTGCCTGCTCTTTGAACTTCCACACATCAAGCCAATATGCCCCTGGCCCTGAATCCTGCCAGAACCAGGTACCAGAGCCCACGGGAATGATTCAGACTAGCGCTGAACTGTTCCTCCTGCCTCACCGTTCCTATCAAACCAGTAGAGCTGGCTTAGGCTCTCCCCTCATTCCTGCTTCTGCCTCCTGACCCAAACCTGACGTCTCTTCTGTGGCTCTGCGTGGCCCCCTTCTTTGGGGAAGGAAAGTCCAAAAAAAAAAAAAAAAAGAAAGAAAGAAAGAAAGAAAAGAAAGCATTCAATGGCCTTGGCCTCTCCGTGTCATCATTCAATCACTGAGTATCCCCATACCAGCTTTATTCATAATTGCCCAAAACTGAAGGTGACCAAGTTGTCCTTCAAAAGGTGGATAAACACATTGAAAGAAGTTAATCTGAAAAGACTAAATATGGCACAATTTTATGAACATGACATTCCAGAAAAGATAAAGCTATATTAAAAAAAAAAAAAAGTAAAAAGTATTACAGTAGAAAGAGTTGGGAAGAGAACAGTGCTTGCCAACAGTTTGGGGACAGGAGGGAGAGAGGAAGAAGTGAAGCACGGACCATCTTTAGGGCAATGAACAATCCCATCTGGTTTGTGAGGACATTACATTACATGTTTGTCAAAACCCATACAACCACAGAGCACCGAGAATGAACTCTAACGTAAACCTAGGGATTTCAGGGGCACCTGGGTGGCTCAGTTGGTTAAGCATCTGCCTTCAGCCCAGGTCATGATCCCAGGGTCCTGCATCCTGCTCCCTGCTCAGTGGGGAGTCGGCTCCTCCCTCTTCTTCTGCCCCTCCCCCTCCCTCATGAGCGCACACGCTCGCTCTCTCTCTCTCTCTTTCTCTCTCTTATTCTCTCAAATAAATAAACAAAAATCTTTTTTTAAAGATTTTTAAGAAGATTTTATTTATTTATTTGACAGAGAGATAAAGATCACAAGTAGGCAGAAAAGCAGGCAGAGGGGTTAGGCTCCCCGCCAAGCAGACAGCCCAATAAGGGGCTTGATCCCAGGACCCCAAGATCATTACCTGAGCCAAAGGCAGACACTTAAACCCACTGAGCCACCCAGGTTCCCCAACAAACAAAACTCTAAAAAAAAAAAAAACAAAAACAAAAAACCCTGGGATTTCAGTGAAAAATGTATCAATATTGGTTCATCACTTGTAACAAATGCATCACACTCACGTATGACCTTACTAAGAAGGCAAACAGAGCAGAGAAAAGAAGCATATGTCAGCTCTGTACTATCTGCTCAATGTTCTGGAAACATAAAACGTTGCCAAGGACAAAACAAAACAAAATTTCAAAGTATGTGGAAAAGGGAAGACAGAAGACAAAACAGAACGTTGGAGGGAATGCTCTGGAACATATGTCTCTGGGCCCAGACAGGACAGAAGAAAATGAAAGCTTTTCGAAAAAGTAACCGAAGTAACCTGTAAGATGCCACTTTACACCCATTAGAATGGCTATACTTCAACAGCCACAAGAATAAATAAATAAATGAAATAAACAGGCGCACACAATGACGAGTGTCAGCAAGGATAGGGAGAAATGGAACCCCTCATTCACTGACGGTGGGAGTGTAAAATGGTACAGCTACTTTGGGAAACAGGCAGTTCCTCAAAGAGTTAAACAGAGTCACATTGGACCCCGCCATCCCACTCCTAGTATATACCCAGAGCAAGCGAAAGCAGGGACTGAGCAGACACGTGTATGCCAATGTCCATTGTAACACTCATAATAGCCAAAAAGTCAAGACAATCCAAGCATCTGTTGAGGCATAAAAGATGAATAAAATGTGGTAATATCCATTTGCCAAAGGAATACTTGTCGGCCGTAAAAAAAAGGAAGTATAGATACACGTTACAACATGGATGAACCTTGAAATGATCACAGCAAGTGAAAGAAGCCAGTCATGAAAGGTCATGTATGGTATGGTTCCATTTATATGAAATATCTGGAAAATGCAAACGCATCAGAGACAGAAAGTAGATCAGTGGTTTCCAGGATCTGGGAAGAGGGAAGTGAGTGCTAATGGGTACAGGGTTTCTTTTTGGAGAAATGGAACTGTTTTGAAATTGGATAGTGTTGATGGTTGCATAACATAGTGATGGTACTAAAAACCATAGATTATTCACTTTCAAGGGATGAATCTTATATTATGTAAATTTTGTCTTAATTAAAAAACCCATAAATAACAGAAGTGCCAAGCCATCTCTCTCCTCCTTTGCTAAGACCTACGTGAAAATGAGGCTTCCTAGAATAACCTACTTGTGGATAATTGAACAGCAAGAATTTCTCCTTCAAAGGATAGACTTTTTAAGATTTATTTATTTATGTTAGAGAGGGAGCACGTAGGTAAGGGGAGGGGCAGGGGTTTAGAAACCTCAAGCAGGCTCCCCGTTGAGTGGCAGCCTGAGGACCCAGAGCTCGATCCCAGGACGCTGACGGGAGATCATGACCTAAGCCGAAACCAAGAGTCAGACGCCTAACTGAATGAACCACTCAGGCAACCCACAAAGCCTAGACTTTCTAGTTTCTAGTTAGTTAGTGCTTTATTAAATAAAACTACTGCACTTGTTTCTTAAGGGGAAAATATTACAGCTCTAAACTCCAGATACTTACAACACTGTAACCCACCACTTAAAACAATTTCTTTCTAATTCATGGGATATAAAGCAGTCACTCAATTTCTAGCATCTGAGAATCCTGAGAAGCCCAGTTCCCAACACTGCTGGTAGTTCTTTTATCAATAGGGATGTTATGGAGAACAGTTTGCAAGGACGTCTACAAGCAAAGATGATGTTCATCAGCAGGCTGTATTTGAATTACCGTCGGGTGTTTTTAGATGCACGTAATCTGCTGGGTATATATTTTAAAGCACCACCTCTAGATCTATCTTTAGCCCCTATTTTCAAGTTTGTGCTCATGAAAATAAGTACAATCCACAGGATAGTAACTTCAAGGGCAACCTTGGCATTATGAAACACACAATTCCAGTATGTTGGTGGATTTCTAACGGGTGGTGTGTGGGAAGCCTTCCTGTATATAGGTCCTATAAATCTCATTCTTTCGTTTCACAAGTATTTACTGGGCGCCTACTGTGTGGCAGGCACCGTTCTAAACACTGGATTCAAGAAGCAAAAAAAAAAGAGACCAGGGAGTCCTATGCCTCTGTGTCTGCGTCTGGTCACAGAGCTGGTTTATAATCAGCCTGTGTTTCTTGGTGCCGTGTGCCATTCTGCAGAGCGATAATGAAATGCTTTCAATGCTAAGCACAAGTGAAAAGGCTCTGTTCCAAAAAGTTCAAAGAAGGGGAGAAAAGGTCAATAAATAAAGGAGAAAATGTTAGACCTCCGTTGCATTTATTTATTTATTTGCAATAAATAAATTCTTCTGTGTTCCAGAAAAAGATTTAAGGCAGCTTACAAGGATACATAAAACATAACCAGATCTCATAATGATAAGAAGAAGAAATGGGGCCAGAAATGAGTGTAACACAGAGATCAACATGATAAATTTCTCTATGCTCACAGCCACTACTGTCGTAGATGCTGTGGGGTCCCAACCAGTGCCCCTCAACCCTCATCTCTACACACCAAAGCATACTCATTGCTACACCTGTGGCTCTCTGAATATGGGCTTTGTTCGGGCTTCTGGGATAGCCCAGAAGTCACAGAGAGTTCATGTTCCTAGAAACAGCCCCACACAGGGAGGGTTGGGAGCTGGTAGTTGAATTGCCCAGCTTTCTCTCTCCCCTCTGAGATAACATGAGACATGTTCTCCCCAGTCTCCCAGAGCTCCCAGGGGCACCCAGCTCCAATTCAGACTCCGACCAAATATTAAGTTGGCTCCACACCCAATTTGGGGCTTGACTTCATGACCCTCAGATCAAGAATCACTTGATCTACTGACTGAGCCAGCCAGGTGCCCTCCCCCTTTGTTTTGAGTCAAATTTGTGTCACTAACTTTGTCTTTCTTTTTGAAGAGCTATCTCCTAGGAGGTCCCTAGGTCCCTTGTGCAAATAGGATCCATGTAAAATGTACAAGGTTTCTTGATATATGAGATTATTACTTAAAATACTGTTAAATATTGGAGGATACCTACCAAAATCAATCAGTTCTTAGTTCTTCCAGCATTAAAGAACAGAACTATTCATTGAAACTACTATTGGATCATCTGTATGAAAAATTCATCGGGGTACTCTTGTGCTCTAAAACCATCAATGGCTCCCCATTACCTTTCAAATAAAATTTATTTATTTATTTATTTATTGTCAGAGAGAGTGAGCACAGGCAGACAGAGTGGCAGGCAGAGACAGAGGGAGAAGCAGGCTTCCTGCTGAGCAAGGAGCCTGATGTGGGACTCGATCCCAGGACGCTGGGATCATGACCTGAGCTAAAGGCAGCCGCCTAACCAACTGAGCCACCCAGGCGTCCCAAAACTTAGATTTCTTAATATGGCCAGCTGGCTCTGGCTTGCCAACCCCTTCTGCTATCCCTTTCCCATTTGCTCATTGCATCCTAGCCATATGGCTTTCCTTCCGTGTACTTCAAACACATCAAACTCTTTCCAACCTTGAGGTCTTAGCTTCTGTTGTACCTTCTTCTGCCTCAAGTGTGTTTCCCATGGCTCTTCTGTATGTTTTTTTCTTCAACTGACATCTTGGAAAGATTGCCCAGCTACCTAATGTAACAGAGAAGACTCCCCCTCAACTTCGCATCATTTGATAAAAATTACTTTTTATCAAATATGTATATTTTTTTCATAGAACTTATCAGAATCTGTGATTATCATATTCATTTGTTTTCTCCCTCTTTTCCCTGGAACGTAAGTTCCATGAGGGCAGAGACAGGCTTTAGTATATTTGCACTGAAATTCCCAGCATCAGTCATAGTGCCTAGCGGACAATACCCATTACTCATTCATTGGTGAACAGATGTAGTATATAGTATATCGTTAGTATATTGTTAAATTAGGGGTTGAAAAGCAAGGAGGCCAGTACCTATTGTTTATTTTCCCTCATTTAAAGCATTTTAATGCTTTAAAATGATTCAGTTGGGTAAGCATCTACCTTTGGCTCAGGTCATGATCCCAGGGTCCTGCGATCAAGCTCCACCCACATCAGCAGTGTAAGGCTCCCTGCTCAGTGGGGAGTCTTGTTCTACCTCTCCGTCTGCCCGCCCCCCACACCCTGCTCATGCTCTATCACTTTCTCTCTATCTCTTAAATAAATAAATAAAATCTTTGAAAAAATGTTAGTGGTTATAAGACCATTCCTAGTGATTCTGTCTCTCTGAATCTGAGCATCAGTAGCTAGTAGGGGAGGAGAAATGCTTTTCAAATTCTTTCAACTTCATTCATCAACAATTTCTGGCCCAGGCTAAAGTTTAAGAAAAGGTCAATAAAATCAGCAAACATAGTATTCCTAACCAGTCTGTTTTACATGGTAGCAAAAAAACTCTACATAGTGAGGGCTCAAAATAATCTTTTTGAATTAGTGTATAGCCTGAGTTCGATCTTTGACCAGACCAGTACTGTCCAATAGAAATATAATGTGAGCTAAAACAAACTGAGGGTTGCTGGGGGGAGGGGGGTGGGGAGAAGAGGGGTGTGATTATGGACATTGGGGAGGGTATGTGTTTTGGTGAGTGCTGTGAAGTGTGTAAACCTGGTGATTCACAGACCTGTACCCCTGGGGATAAAAATATGGGTTTATAAAAAATTAAAAAAGGAAGATAAAAAAAAGAAATATAATGTGAGCTAAATGCATAATTTTAAATTTTCTAGTAGCTACAATGCAAAAAGGGAAAAGAAAACAGTTGAAATTAATTTTAACAGTACACTTCATTAAACCTAATATATCCAAAATATTATCGTTTCAACATGTAATCAATATTTTTTAAAAGAGGCATTTTATATATTTTGTTCATAGTAAGTCTTTGAAATCTGGAGTAAGTGTAATTTTATACTCACAGACCTCTCCATTGGGATGATAAATTTTGGGGAGGAGGATGATAAATTTGAATCAGAAATAATTGCTCTGCATTTAAATTTCAAATATTTAAAGTGGAAAAAGTAGATTCACGTACTCAAGTTATTCCAAACATATTTAAAAATTTTCCAATAGCAGAACTGAGTATGAATTTTTAAATTTAGCATGAAAACCAATTACATTGTGCTAAGTAAAAGAAACCCAACACAGAAGGTCACAGATCGTATGATTCTATTTATATGAAATGTCCAGAATAGGGAAATCCTTAGGGGCAGAACAGAGATCCACGGTTGCAAGGGGCTGATGGGAAGAGGAGAATGAGGAGCAATTGCTTAATGGGTTTGGGGTCTACTTTTAGGGTGATAAAAATGTTTTGAAACTAGATAGAGGTGGTGGTTGCAAACCATTGTGAATGTGTTAAATACCATGAAATTGCTCATTTTAAAATAGTTAATTCCGGGGCACCTGGCTGGCTAGGTTGTTGGAGCATGCAACTCTTGATCTCGGGGTTGTAAGTTTGAGCCCTAGGTTAGGGTGTTGAGATTACTTAAAAATAAAATCTTTAAAAAATAAGTACAGGGGCACCTGAGTGGCTTGGTCAGTTAAGCGTCTGCCTTTGGTCCAGGTCATGATCCATTGGTCCTGGGACCGAGTCCTGCTTTGGGTTCCCTGCTCAACACAGAGTCCCCTTGTCCCTTTTCCTCTGCCCCTCCCCCCTGCTCATGCTCTATCTTTGTCTCTCTCTCTCTCTTTCTCTCAAATAAATAAATAAAATCTTGAAAAAGAATAAATAAAAAACACACAAAATAATTAATTTTATATGAATGTCACAATCATTAAAAAATTGAATTTAATAGAACTCAAGTAAAAATACAACTTGAATTCTTCCACCACTTGGCCCCAATCCAAGGGCTTCACAGCACCAGATCATGACTCTGTACAACACAGGACCAAGTAATTCATTCCCATGCGGAGGCTGCAGCTTTTTAAAAACATATATTTCTGTTTTTCCAGGACCTGGATTCCCAGCACTCACTGAAAGCTTTCAAGGTGAAATGTCCCACTTTATTTAAGCACCACCTAGCAGCCAGTGAAGTGTCACGTTTCCATTTCACGAGAGGTAGCCATGAAGCTGATTGCTACTGTTTCATGTGATTAGCACGTTCTGGGTGACAGATTGTTAGGTTCGCGCACTTCTGAGCGTGTTGTGATTCTTCCACCGTTTTTCTGAAGGGCGAGGGGCATCCAAAGTTTGCAGTCTGGCCTTCAAGAGCTAAGTTATGAAGGTTTTCCAGCAACCCCTCCCCTCCAGGGAGTTGGAGAGGCACAGACGAGGAATGAGCTCACAGAGAGAAAGCAGGTGCTGGTAGGACCATGTAACACGTGTTACAAGAGTAATTTAAATGATGAGGAGCAGGGGCCCCTGGGTGGCTCAGTAAGTTAAAGCCTCTGCCTTCAGCTCAGGTCATGATCCCAGGATCCTGGGATCGAATCCCCCATTGGGCTCTCTGCTTGGTGAGGAGCCTGCTTCCTCCTCTCTCTCTGCCTGCCTCTCTGCCTGCTTGTGATCTCTGTCAAATAAATAAAATCTTTAAAAAAAAATGATGAGGGGCATACACCCTAAGAAGCCCCCAGGATGATTCATAGGACTCAGAAGGATCTGATGAACTACCTAACCCAGATAGGTAAGAGCTCCCTGCCAGTTTCTCACAACTCTCCAGAGATAAAGACCCACAGTGATCTTGTTGGCTCCTTGCACTGAAATATACATCTTGGGTATCAAGAAGTACTTTTTGAGGGGTGCCTGGGTGGCTCAGTGGGTTGGAGCCTCTGCCTTCGGCTTGGGTCATGATCCCAGGGTGCTGGGATCGAGCTCCGCATCTGGCTCTCTGCTCGGCAGAGAGCCTGCTTCCCTTCCTCTCTCTCTGCCTGCCTCTCTGCCTGCTTGTGATCTCTGTATGTCGAATAAATAAATAAAATCTTTAAAAAAAAAAAAAAGAAGTGTTTTTCTAAGTCTTCCTTATCAAAATCTGTCTTATTAGTTGATCTTTAAACCTCTTAGCTAAGTCTGACATCATTCCATGATGACTGTTCCCTGAAAGACAGGACATTTTTCCTGGAAATAACCTCTTTAGCATTTTCTTTTCTTTTCTTTTCTTAAGACTTTATTTATTTATTTGACAGAGAGAGAGAGAGATCACAAGTAGTCAGTGCCGGGGGAGGGGAGCAGGCTCCCGCTGAGCAGAGAGCACAATTCGGGAGCTCGATCCCAGGACCCTGAGATCATGACCTGAGCTGAAAACAGAGGCTTAACCCACTGAGCCACGTGTGCCCCTCTTTAGCCTTTTCTTATCTTTTTTTTTTTTTTAAGAGAGAGAGAGAAGAGTGGTGGGGGGTGGGGTGCAGAGGGAGAGAGTATCTTAAGCAGGCTCACCCAGCACAGAGGCGGACAGGGGGTTGGATCCCACCACACTGAGTTCATGACCTAACCTGAAACCAAAATCAAGTTAACCAACTGAACCATCAAGGCGCCCCTAGCATTTTCTCACTTCTGATGCTTTTCTCACTTTTGATGCTTCTGCATCCCAATATGATTACTCAGTTTATAGATCGCCTGGACTATTTTTTTCCCTTCTCTTTCTTGCTGCCCATTGCCTTTTTTATTGCCTTCCTCATCAGATTGGAGAGAAGGGTAAATAAAATTTCCACCTGCTCATATTTTTTTCTGGCCAGTCCAGTTGGGGAAATGTGTTCAAATTTTATCTAATGTTGAAGCGATAGCTATCACCATAAATCTATACCCCTTTTATTTATTTATAACACAAGTCTTGGGTAGTTTCTTTAGAAAACAACAACAATAAAATATAAACCGTGCTGGCACATTCAATCTCATTGCTACAAAAGTGATGGCTTTTATAGATGCCTCTGAAGAAATGACAAATATTTCCCCAAAGACTTCCTGTCATTTATACCTCTCTCAAGGTTAAACTTGGCTGCATGCAATGTTTTGGTTGTAAGATTTTGATTCCAAGTCACAGAAATGTCCCATGGCTAGCATAAGCCAAACAAGAAAAAAAGGGCAAGGCAGAGGAGAAAGTCAGTGAAGGGATTCTGGAGGTCTTTTGCAGCATCAAAGGCAAAGTTAAATAACGAAAATTTAGAAAAGGAAGAAACCAGGCTCAGTTTTGTAAATTCAGTAGCAGCTTGTAAACTTTTCTTTCTGGAGCACTGCCATTAACATCGCTTTGCTCCAGGTCTCTTCCAACTTCATCCCTTTCTATTTCCAATTCCAGATTCCTGGGAGGGAGCCCAGTGTGAGTCACATGAGCTCTAGCCATGCCCTCAGAAGTCCTGTGCCTGCAATGAAAATGTCCTCTGTAAGGGGGAGGGTCCCAGGAAAGAGGAACTCAATTTCATCCAGTATCGTTCTTCTCATTCTTTGGAGATCTCTAAGACTTGGTACAAGAGAGAGGTGAAACTAACGCATAAAGGGGGGTGACATTTGATATGCCCAAAGAAGAGAATACACATAAGGCAAATGGTGTTTTCCAAAGATGCCACCCTGCTTTTCATACCGTGAGACCCATGTTGGAGCTCTGACTTAAAGAACTGTAAGAAAATTAATTTGTGTTGTTCCAAGCCACAAAGTTTGTGGTGATTTGTTACAGTAATAATATGAAACTAACACAGAGTCTCTAATGTTGTGTAGCTAGTGCTAGGGCCCTCCTCCATTTATCATCCCCCTCCTCTACCACCCGTCCAGATTTCCCTCACCTACAGCTAGCATTGTGGTGGGTCTAGGTGATTTTCCTGGTGGGATCCCCAGACATTCATCCCCAAGGGGTGTGAATGCTTAGGTACCATTATTCTAACTGCATGAATGGTCATTCCAAGCATAGAAGTACCAAATGATGCACTAGTGAATCCTCTGGATTCCAGACATTCTCTGTCCCACCCGCACTGTCCTGAATTCCCTGTGGCAATCAGAACTGATTAACCGGGCCGTGTGGTATCTCCCTTTCTCTGCCTCTTGGTTCAATGACAAGAAGAGCCCAAAGTGACTACATATAGTCACAACGTACAATGCAGTGGCGTCCGTATGGTGTCCTCTGACCTAAGGACTCCCCAAGAAGTTAGAAACCCTTACTCTACTGAGCCCAAGTTTATAGGGAATGAGAAACACAGAATCTGCAAGTGGGTCTCTGGGTGTAATCGTGAGAAAGGCTGCTCCCCATCTGCAGTCTCAGATACCTGCTACAGAGACACAGAACCTCACCCCTCATATATCACTTATTGGTTCATAGCGTCAACCATATCCTTCGAGAGCACCCAGCCCTGCAATGTACAGTAACCAGACCTTCAACAGGGGTTTTAAAGCATAGACTTTGTTATTATTCAGGTATAGGGAGGCCAACAGATCAGGAGATGGATGCCGTTGAAACCGGCAGTTTGTTACTCATGGTGTCCGAGAGGAGGGGGTACACTGTGCCCAGCAGGACCACATGGAGAACAATAGGTCAATCAGGAGGTATGGATAGCCAGAGGGTGGAGTGGGGAGGGAAGGCGGGCAAGAGCCTTTATTGTGGTTTCCATAGGAAGGAATATAGGAGGCTGGGTAAGTAGGTTTAGGATTGGCTGCTTTGGATAATTTCAGTAAGCTCAGGGTGGCAAGCCCTTCCTTGAAGAGGGCATGGAACATTCCCGTATCTACCAGAGTCATCTCTTGCTCTGCTTGGACCTACATCTCCATGTACTTTCAAGAATGGGTTCCTCCATGGCTCCAGTGGGCATCTCTTCCTGAGGGGGAACTCAGAGAGGAAGGAACCCCTTTGGATGAGCCCCAGCCCCCACCACCACAGCCAGTCTCAAGGATAAGATTGATACTCCTCCTCTTCTTCCTCCACGCCCTCTTCAGGATTCCCCTTGGCCTCGCTCCCACCTCAGCTGGCTTTGATGTCTTGCCCAGTGATAGGATTCAGACTCTCATCTTCAGAGGTTAATATGCAGGAAGCTTATTAGAGAAAGTTCTTGGCATGAACACCCCATGGGTAGGGGGACGGCGGACAGGGCAGTGAGGGGAATGAAGGAAGCAAGATTAGACAGAGGGAGACCTTATGGTAGGGTCACACAGCAAGACTTCAGCTGATCCCATAGGGATGTGGGGCTGGAGGCAGGGCTCCATCTCATGATGCATGAGATCATGACCTGAGCCGAAACCAAGAGTCGGACAACTTAACTGACTGAGCCACCCAGGCGCCCTCCATTTTAACCTTTTTTTTTTTTTTTAAGATTTTATCTATTTATTTGACAGAGAGATCATCAGTAGGCAGAGAGGCAGAGAGAGAGAGAGAGAGAGAGAGAGGGAGTAGACTCCCTGATGAGCAGGGAGCCTGATACAGGACTCAATCCCAGGACCCTGAGATCATGACCTGAGCCGAAGGCAGAAGCTTAACCCACTGAGCCACCCAGGTGCCCCCATTTTAACCATTTTTAAGCATACAGTTCAATATCATTTGGTATAGGGTGCCTGGTTGGCTCAGTCAATTAAGTGTTTGCCTTCTGCTCAAGTCGTGATTCCAGGGTCCTGCATTCGGCTCCCTATTCTGTGGGGAACCTGCTTCTCCCTCTGCCTCTGTCTGTCTTTCATGAATGAATAAAATCTTTTTTTTAAAAGATTTTATTTATTTATTTGAGGAAGAGAAAGCATGAACAGGGGGAGAGGCAGAGGGAGAAGCAGACTCCCTGCTGAGCAGAGAGCTCTATGCGGGGCTGGACCCCAGAACCCTGAGATCATGACCTGAGCTGAAGGCAAGTGCTTAACCAACTGAGCCACCCTGGAACCCCTGAATAAAATCTTTTAAAAAAAAAATTGTACACCAGATTTCCAGAACTTTTTCGTCTTGCAAGATAAGCTCCATAGACACTCATTAAAAAACTCCTCCTTTTACCCTCTCCCCAGACCCTGGCAATCACCATTTGACTATCTTTCTCTGGGAATTTGACCACTCTAGTACCTCATATAAGTGGAATCATACAGTATTTGTCTTTTTGAGACTGTTTTCTTTCACTTAGCATAATGTCCTCAAGGTTCACCCATCTTGTAGGATATGTCAACACTTCCTTCATAAGGCTGGAATATACCACACTTTGTTTATTCATTCATCCAGCAATGGATATTTGGGTTGCTTCCACTTTTGGCCATTGTAAATCTTGCTGCTATGAGCATGAAGATACAAATATCTCTTTAGAACTCTGCTTTTAGAGCGCCTGGGTGACTCAATCAGTGAAGCTGCTGCCTTCAGCTCAAGACATGGTCCTGGGATCCTGGGATGGAGTCTAGCAAGGGGCTCTCTGCTCAGCAGGGAGCCTGCTTCTCCCTCTCCCTTTGCCTGCCACTCCTCCTGCTTGTGCTCTTTCTCTGTCAAATAAATTAATAAAATCTTTTTAAAAAATAAAAAAAGACTCTACTTTTAATTCTTTTGGACACAAAGCCAGATCTAAGATGTTTTTATCCAAGACAGATTTCTTTTTCATTAGCTTAGTTCCTTCTAAGCCCAGAAAGAGGCAAGAATGAACTACCTACTATATTCCTAGGGAGGCAAATTTTTTTTTTAATTTTTTATTTAGGAGGCAAATCTCTTAAGTCAGAATACTCTGGTAGGGTCAAGTTGATGGATATTAAACCTGGCTCGTGATTAACTATGAGCCAATACATGCCATGCAATAGTTTCTGCTTTTTCTACCAAAGGGAAAGAAACCATCTGTAAAGGAAATTTCCCACACGCTGCTTGAACTGCCTCACCTTTTGTTATCCTAGCTGCCAAGGTTAGTTAATCACAAACAGGACTTGGAGAAATCGTTTCTGGGATAAAAAAAAATTCAAGCAGTCAGGGGGCCAGCTCAGTACCATGCTGAGGCTCGTGAGGGTATCACTGTGATGATAAGGGGGAAAGAGGGGCTGCCGACAGGGGGAAGAGAGACACTGGAAGGGGGTGATAAATGGAGTTAGAAAAAACTTTGCTAAGAATATAATATGTCATTTTGTGGGCCCGGTTGCAGCCGACTAAGAAATACAGTTACCCCCGCTATCCAAAAGAGGAGCCAAATCGATATAAAGCAAAGAAGCAATTAGCATTTCATAAACGCAAAAACTCTCTTCAGATTTCTTTCAACTGAAATAGGTACCAATGTTAAGTCTTTCATAAAAGCAAAGTGGCATAAAGCAAACTTTCAGATAGCAGGAGAAACCTGTTTCTGAGATTTCAAACAACAGGAATGAAAAGTGCATTCCTTATGAATTTTTTAAAAAAAACAACAACTCGGGCTTCTCGTCTAGAACCTATAAATTTGGAAGAACATATCCACTTCAGGGTTTATTTCTTCTGTTCCTATTAAAGTTAAATTCAAACTGCATGACTCAAGCCAAGAGTTAAAAGTAGCAGCAGATGTCTTTTGAGCTTTTCTTCATCCCAGGTAGCCAGATGAAATGGGAAAGTGATAAAAGTAAACTTAAAATTCAGAATTCATTTTCTTAAGGAAATTCTCAACTTTGCAACTCACCCACACAGAGCTGTGTGCAAGTGGATAATTGATACTGAATATATTAATAGCGAAATCATAAGCATGCTTCCTAAAATAAGCAGAACGGTAGCACAGTGGTTGGGAAGCAGTCTTCAAAAATAAATAACAAAAAGAACTTTCTATAGACAACTCATTTTTTAAAAAGAATTATTTATTTAGGGGCACCTGGATGGCTCAGTGGGTTAAAGCCTCTGCTTTCAGCTCAGGTCATGATCCCAAGGTCCTTGAATGGAGCCCCGCATAGGGCTCTCTGCTCAGCAGGGAGCCTGCTTCCCTTCCTCTCTCTCTGCCTGCCTCTCTGCCTGTGATCTCTGTCCGTCAAATAAATAAATAATATCTTTTTTTAAAAAAAAATATTTATTTATTTGACGGACAAAGGGAATGCAAACAGGGAAAGGAAGAGAGAATCCTCGAGTAGACTCCCCACCAAGCCTGGAGCCTAACACAGGGCTTGATCCCAGGACCCCAAGATCATGACCTGAGGTGAAATCAAGAGTTGGACAGTCCAGGTGCCTGGGTGGTTCAGTCGTTAAGCGTCTGCCTCTGGCTCAGGTCATGATCCCAGGGTCTTGGGATTGAGCCCCACATCCAGCTCTCTGCTCAGCGGGAGCCTGCTTCCTCCTCTTATAGTGTTCCCTCTCTTGCTGTGTCTCTCTCTGTCAAATAAATAAAGTCTTTAAAAGAAAAAAAAAAAAGAGTAGGACAGTCAAAGAACTTTGCCACCCAGGTGTCCCTAGAGAACTCATTTTTAATGATCATTTTAAATAATATTAGATGACTATGCCAGACACTCCCAAGAATTTGTTCTGAAAAGATCAATCAACCTTAAATGTTACATTGTTAGGGTTCAATATTCAGTGGGATGTGAGGTAACAGAAGTTTATCCCCTTGGAACACTCATTTTTATAAGAACAGTTGTTTGTGATACAGTATCTGTTTTCAGTTTGGCACAACAATTCTATTATCTTAAATGACTTGCCTGATGTTCATTTCATTGAAAAAAAATGGCAAAAAAAATAAAAAAGAAAAACACCCAAAATAAAACAAACAAAATCCTCAGGCACCCCTGACTTTCTCCATAATTCTCCCTTTAATTGGTGGAAACATGGACAAATTTAAGATCTCCTTTCCTTTGTCCCCTTTGGCAAAAATGAGATAATCTATAATTTTCCAAAGAGGCTTCACTAGTAAACACAGGAAGTACCAAAAACAAGAAAAGAAAAAACCCAGTGGAAGAATACAGGTTTCCAAGTTTCTGATGCTATAAAAGCTTGCTAGCTTACTGAGACAGCTGGTTCTGATCTGACACCTTACTCAAACAATTTCCTCTTTAATTTCTCTGTTCTTCTCTGGCTCCTATATTTGCACCCACCCAGAGGAGGGTTCCACTCACTCAAAATTTCAAGGGAACAGTTAATGGAAGGTAACTAAGGTTAGTGACCTGAACTTGTGTGAACAATGAACTTTTCACTCCTCTTCTCCAGGTAGCTTCAACATAGAAAGGCTTCCTCAGCCCTAGGAAATGGTCTAGGGTTCATTTCTTTTCTTCTTCTCCTTCTCCTTCTCCTTCTCCTTCTTCTTCTTCTTCTTCTCCTTCTCCTCCTTCTCCTTCTCCTCCTTCTTCTCCTTCCTCCTCCTCTTCTTCTTCTTCTTCTTCTTCCTCCTCCTCCTCCTCCTCCTCCTCCTCCTCCTCCTCCTCCTCTTCTTCTTCTTCTTCTTCTTCTTCTTCTTCTTCTTCTTCTTCTTCTTCGATTTTGTTTATTTATTTGGGAGAGAGAGAGAGAAGGGTGCAGGTCAGAGAGAGAAGTGGGCTCTCCGCTGAGCAGGAAGCCAGGGACTCCAGGATCATGACCTGAGCCGAAGGCAGATGGTTAACTGACTGAGCCACCCAGGTGCCCCAGGGTTCATTTCTTAGACTAACAGTTTGCAGTTGTATCAAATTTGGAATACCTATTACACAAGGATCTAGTGAGCTGCCACAACCCAACTAAAGTCCTCGAGACTTCATCTTGGCTTTAAAGTCAAATAATTTCTGGATGGCTCAGTGGACTGGGCCTCTGCCTTCAGCTCGGGTAATAGTCTCGGGGTCCTGGGCTCAACCCCCGTATGGGGTTTTCTGCTCGGTGGGGGACCTGCTTCCCCCTCTCTCTCTGCCTGCCTCTCTGCCTACTTATGATCTCTCTCTGTCTCTATCAAATAAATAAATACAATCTTAAAAAAAAAGAAAATTCATTTCTATCATGGCTTTTGTAACTCTCTCTTCTTTTTTTTAAATATTTTATTTATTTATTTGAGAGAGAGACAGTGAGAGAGAGCATGAGCGAGGAGAAGGTCAGAGAGAGAAGCAGACTCCCTGTGGAGCTGGGAGCCCGATGCGGGACTCCATCCCGGGACTCCAGGATCATGACCCGAGATGAAAGCAGTCCCTTAACCAACTGAGCCACCCAGGTGCCCCTGTTGTAACTCTCTTTGATGTAATATTGTACCCTTCACTTTTTACTTTACTTCCTACATCTGAAACAAACCATCCTGATTTGTTTTCCAACATCTCTCAGGAGCCCAATTACCATAATAACCTAAGTGTTAAATTAAGGGCAAAAACTTTCAGAGGATGTTACTACATGTTGACATAAATGTCCAATATAGTGAATCAGCTTAGGTTAACACAGACTAATTTGTTTGTTTTTTTTTTAAAGATTTTATTTATTTATTTGACAGACAGAGATCACGAGTAGTCCGAGAGGCAGGCAGAGAGAGAGGAGGAAGCAGGCTCCTTGCTGAGCAGAGAGCCTGGTGCAGGGCTCGATCCCAGAACCCTGGGATCATGACATGAGCCAAAGGCAGAAGCTTTAACCACTGAGCTACCCAGGTGCCCCTAATTTCTGTTTTTATGGTTAACTATCATAGAGTGCTAAGGCAGAAGAGCCTTTAAAAAAACTCATTTGTGTATCATTCATTCATATTTGGATGTTCACCGTGGCTATACCCTCTGTAAACAAGCCATCCTATATAAACTACATCCTAGACCACCACTCCAATTTTTAATATAATTTTTTATTAATATATAATGTATTATTACCCCCAGGGATACAGGTCTGTGAATCGCCAGGCTTACACACTTCACAGCACTCACCATAGCACATACCTCCCCCAATGTCCATAACCCCACCACTCTCTCCCTACTCCCCTCCCCCCGGCAACCCTCAGTTTGTTTTCTGAGATAAAGAGTCCCTTATGGTTTGTCTCCCTCCTGCTCCCAACTTGTTTCATTTATTCTTTTCTACCCCCCAACCCCCCCCCCCACATTGCCTCTCAACTTCCTCATATCAGGGAGATCATATGATAATTGTCTTTCTCTGATTGACTTATTTCACTCAGCGTAATACCCTCTAGTTCCATCCACGTCATCACAAATGGCAAGATTTCATTTCTTTTGATGGTTGCATAATATTCCATTGTAGATAGATAGATAGATAGATAGATATACACACCATATCTTCTATATCCATTCATCTGTTGATGGACATCTGGGTTCGTTCCACAGTTTGGCTATTGTGGACATTGCTGCTATAAACATTCGGGTGCACATTCCCCTTCGGATCACTACATTTGTATCTTTAGGATAAGTAACAGTAGTGCTATTGCTGGATCATAGGGTAGCTCTATTGTAAACTTTTTGAGGAAACTCCATGCTGTTTTCCAGAGTGGTTGCACCAGCTTGCATTCCCACCAACAGTGTAGGAAGGTTCCCCTATCTCCTCATCCTCATCAGCATCTGTCATTTCCTGACTTGTTAATTTTAGCCATTCTGGCTGGTGTGAGGTGGTATCTCATTGTGGTTTTGATTTGTATTTCCCTGATGCTGCACCACTGTGGGGCGCATCGCCGGGCCGGCCGGAGACCCCCACTAGGGGCTGAGTGGGATGGCGAGTGTCGCGAACCCAGAACGCGCAGAGGAACGACACCGGGCTGGGGAGGTCTGTTGAAGCAGGATCTCGCTTTATTGAGCAGGGCAGCGGCTTATATGGGGTGAGGGAAGGGAAGTGAGGTCAGCAAAGTGGGGGCCAATGGGGATGTGCCGTGTGGGCGGGAGTTGAGAGAGACACGCCCTGCAGGGGGTGGAGGCTCGCGGGAGACGAAACTGATGGGAAACCGCAACCGCCACTTTGGCGCCTTTGTGGTCGGCCATGTGGGTTCCCGATCCGGAAGAGAAGGCCACCCGGCGCCATCTTAGCCTCTTGGGGCCCAACACACCACTCCAATTTTTTAAAGCAGTCCGGAGTCAGTAAACTCAGTGAATGATTCCAGAGTCAGGAAATTAGCATTTTCAGGAAGTTTTTTGATTCTAATTAAAATCTGTGGTGCAACTGGAGAGTAATCGATCATCACAGTGAAGGTTAATTTTGTCAACTGGACTGGGCTAAAAGATGCCCAGAGAGCTGGTAAAGCATTATTTCTGGGAGCATCTGGGAGGGTGTCTCTGAAAGAGATTAACACTTGAATCAGTAGACTGGTAAAGAAGATCGACGCCCTTACTAGTGCAGGTGCACTAGGGCCCCAACAAAACAGAAAAACAGAAGAGGGTTGTATTTGTTGTTGTTGTTGTTGTTGTTTTGTTTTGTTTTGTTTGCTTGACTTGGATCATCCATCTTTCTTGCCCTCAAATATTGGCGCTCCTGGTTCTCAGGCCTTTGAACTTGTACCGAACTAACACCAGCAGGCCCCAGTTCTCAGGCCTTTGGAGTCAAACTGAATTACATCAGCTCTCCTGGTTCCCAGCTTGCACATGGCAGATCCTGGGACTTGTCTGCCTCCATAATCAGATGAGCCAATTCCTGCAATAAATATCCTCTTATCTATGTATCTTATTGGTCCTGTTTTTCTGGAGAACCTGAAGACAACCACTTCCAGTAAAATAACACAGGGTATGTTATCTCCTGTCTCAGGTTAAAAAAGTCTATGCACTCACATTTTCTTTATGTTCTATTTACCGAGTGTTCAGTTATATTTCGTGATTCTCTGAACCATCTGCTGCTTTGGGCTTCATATATGGACTCATAAATAGAAAGTAGCAAAGTGGTTAGTGGCTAGTCTCTCTCCTCACTTCAGACCCCCTGGACCAAACCTAGTTTGCTCCAAAAGAAACAGCCCGTGTCTGTCCTAGGCTTGGATCACCTCTGGTTCATATTACTCTTCCGCCTCCGGCTCCAAACTACCTCCTTCTTATTATTCAGCAACTCACCTGCCCTTGAAACTCCTGGGTTAGCCCAAGTATTTCCCTAGCATCCTGCAAATCTCATGAAATGCCTTCAGTTCACATGAGAGGAGACGTTCTCTTCTGTAATGACCCAGGATTCTTTAAAGAGGCGATGGAGAGGAAACAGTGCACCTGAAAGGTGACATCAAACAGGCCTCAGATGATCCCCAAAGGGTTCCCGCCCCCCCCCCCCCATAGGCCAATCTTAGTTAAATTCTACAAATTGAGAGCATTATTTAGGATGTTGGCAGTAAGTTTCCTGGGAAGGCTAAAACACACACATGCATTATTATCAGTCATGACTTCATTGACATCAATAAATTTCTCATATTGGTCACAGTATCCCTGCCAGGCCATAGGAACTTGCAAGGTGGTTATGTGAAGGCCAGCGCTCGGGGTGCCGCCTGTGGGGGTGCTGGCTTCGTCTTGCCTTGGCAGAAAATCCTGCAGGTGTGAGGTGCTTGGAGGCAGAGGGATGGGCACCAAAAAAAGAGGTTAAAAATAAGGCAACCAAGATAAATCTTTCACAACTTCGCCTGCACTTTGAGAATAAGAATTATGCAGATTCCAACAGAAAAGAAGATGTGCTCTGCAAGGTCAGACTTTCTCTATCAAGAAATTTCATAAGGTAAGAATGTCTTGGAGAATTCCCCATTAATAACAAGATTCAACTGTTACTCTGTATCCATTAAGTACAAGACACTGTTCTGAACACTGTGTATGAAGTTACTTATTTAATCATTACAGCCACTCTATATGGTGGGCGCTATTTTAATCTCCACCATCAGAGAAGGAACCTGAAGCTCAGCGACGTCTATGGCTTGGTCCTGGTCTATGATCTAAGAGGACTAAAAAGCTAAAAGGCTTGATTTTGCCAGTACGTCAAGAATGGGTCTATATTTTTGAACTGAACTCATATTTATTAGAGCTTACAAAGCCCAAGTTTCAAGACTGGGATGCAAAATTATTAATTTATCATGAGAAACGTAAACTCTTTAAGAATCACAATGCTGGGATTGGCATGACTAAAGCATCCCCCCGCCCCTTCCTAGGCAGAGAAGCCAAATTGCAATCACAACACAGCTTAAAGGGGCACCTGGCTGCCTCGGTCAATAAAGCATGTGCTCTTGATCTTGGGGTTGTGAGTTCCAGTCCCACATTGGGTGTAGAGATTACTTCACACATGCACGCGCATACACACACACACACACACACACACACAGCTAAAGGGACATATCATGAGAACAGAGGGAATTAGATCAATGAGCTAAAAAAGTGTCCCTCAGCTTAGGTTTTTTTGTTTTGTTTTGTTTTGTTTTTAGATATACTCTGCCCTTCCTGGGATGACTCTGTAGTACTAGAAGTCCATTGCTGAGCCATATTTTAATAGGACTCCTGAAATTTATCCCTGTGATGGTCCTTTTTCTATGCTTTCAAATAAATCAACTTCTCTTCTGATAGACAATGCTCTTAAAAATTGTGTTGAACCCCTGAATTCAAGCATGGCTCTGGCTGAGGAGTGACTGTGTCTCTCTATTCTGAGACGTCATTTAGGTTTCTAGATCTCTGTTGTACCATCAAACTAGTCATATTTGTAAACTTCACAGAGCCTGGCACAGTTGTTGTTCAAGGTGAGTCCTCAGGAATGTTTGTTGAAAGAATGAGAGAGAAGGAAGGAAAGAATAAATGCACCTTGATGTAGATGATTTAAAAATAGCTCTCCCATCACTATGGAAAACAGTATGGTACTTCCTCAAAACATTAAAAATAGAATTACCATATGATCTGGCAATTCCTCTCCTCGGTATGTACTCAAAAGAATCGAAAGCAGTTAAAAAGGGCTCAGAGATATTTGTACATTCGTGTTCCTAACAGTGTTACTCCCAATAGCCAAAAGGCAGAAGCAACCCAAGTGTCCATCAGCCGAAGAATGGAAAAAGAAAACAGGCCCTGTACATGCAATGGAAGCTTATTCGGTCTTAAAAGGGAAGGGGATTCCAGTAGATCCACAACATGGATGAATCTTGAGGACAATATGCTGAGTGAAAGAAGCTAGTCACAAAGGGACAAAAACTGTATGATTCCCCTTGTGTGAGGTACGTAGAGTAAGTCCGATTTGTACAGACAGGAAGTACAACAGCGGTGGCCAGGGGCAGGCCAGAGAAGGGAACAGGGAGTTTGTGTTTAATGGGAACAGAGTTTTAGTTTTGTAAGACAAAAAGAGTTCTACAGCTGGAGAGTGGAGAAGGAGGCTTAACAGTATAAAGGTACTTAATGCCACTGAAGGGAATACCTTAAAATGGTTAAAATGGCAAAATTTATGTTATGGGTATTTGACCACAACTGAAATGAAAACAAAACAAAACAAACAAACAAACAAACAAAAAACAACAGGGATGCCTGAGTCGGTTGAGCACCTGACTCTTGATTTTAGCTCAGATCATTATTTCAGGGTTCGTGAGATCGAGACCCATGTCACACGGGGCTCTGCGCTCACAGGGGAGTCTCCTTGAGAGTCTCTCTCTGCCTCTCCCTGCCTTCAAATAAATAAATAAATCTTTAAAAAGAACATACACACCCAAAAACCAACCAAACAAAAACCTGTTCCATGGGACACCTGGGTGGCTCAGTTGGTTAAGTCGCTGCCTTCAGCTCAGGTCGTGATCCCAGGGTCCTGGAATCGAGTCCCACATCGGGCTCCTTGCTCAGCAGGGCCTGCTTCTCTCACTGCCTCTGCCTGCTTGTGTGTACCTTCACTCTCTGACAAATAGATAAATAAAATCTTAAAAAACAAAACAAAACAAAAAACTCGTTCCATGCTGACTTGTGGCTTGTGTTGTTAAACCTGAGCTCTGTTTCCACAAAACCAATGTATCAACTCCTCTATTTGTCCTCATTTAGGGCCATGGCTTGTCCTGTTAGATTTCATTCTGTTTAAGACTCCCTGTTCTAGGGGCGCTGGGTGTCTCAGTCAGTTGAGCAGTTGCCTTCAGCTCAGGTCATGATCCCAGGGTTCTGGAATTGAGCCCCATATCAGGCTCCCTGCTGAGCAGGGAGCAGGGAGCCTGCTTCTCCCTCTCTCTGTTGCTCCCACTGGTTGTGCTCTCTCCTTCTCTCTCTCTCTCCCCAGGTCAAATAAATAAATAAAATAATAAAAGAAAAAGACTCCCTAGTCTACGATGTCACTCTCAGCTACACCACGTAGTTGTGCAACATAGTACAGAACATTTCAAGTAAAACTATACCATATACCATATTGTCCCTACTTGCCAATTAAAAGGATAGCTTTCAATCAAGAAAATGAATACATTATTCATGGTTGATATACAAAGCAATTTGATAGTGGATTGACAACTACTTTCGCCATCTTAACATACTTGGTGTTTTTTTTGTTTTGTTTTGTTTTGTTTTTAGATCTGCAAGGAACAATCTACCAGCTGAGTGCTGTTGAACAAAATCATTATAGGATTAGCAGTTTTCTGACCCACTTACTAAAAAAAGCTGAATCACTCAGTTGAGACCCCAGGGAAATGCAGATTTATACCTTTGACGTATTGCTTGGGTTTTTTTCTTCAAGTAAATTAAATTCTGTACCCAGTTTTCAAAGTCCTTGCCATCTTTTCTTTTAATTGGGTAATATCATATGTCTTCTTGAATATAAGTCTTTGTGGACTCTTGATTTATAAATTTATACATTTATGTATAAATTTATACATTTATAAATGTATAATAGAACACACATAGAGCTTTCTTTTAGGCAATTATTTTCTAAACCCATCAGGAAGGACTGCTTTTCTTCCTAATCCTTTCCTTTATTAGATCGGGTGTGGGTGGGTGGAGTGGGCTGTCAGGAAGAGAAGCCCCATGTGCTTTACTGCAGATGGGACTCTGGGAAGATTCAGAAAGTGGTCACTCTGCCCATGGCCAAACAGGCCCAGTTAAGGAGAGGAACTTGCATTCCCAAGGCAAGGAGCCATGGTTACCTCTCTATTTCCCACAAGTAGGTCTCCACCAATGGCTATCCAAACACAGAGGAGAACTTTTCTCCTCCTGTCAAATATTCTAGCCCTTCTCCATCAATGTAACTTCCTTCAAGAAGCTTCCTTCCAGATGAAAAAACTCTTCATTTGCTAGCCCACTGATACAATTCCAGACCCAATATCTCATCAACAACTCACTCTTATAATTGCTATATTTATACTGATTACATACTTGTCTTATTTCTCTGTCTAGGCCAGATGTCCTTGGCCATCGCCAAATCAAAGGAACTAATTCTGTAATTCTCTCTCTTTTTCTGGCTTTCCTTGTTTCTGGCAATAGCACCATCATTCTGTTGCCCAGGTTAGTATCCTCAGAGGCATCTCTGTATCCTCCTTCTTCCTCACTTGTACTTCCAGAGAGCCAATCCGTCTCCAAATCCTAGCAATTCTTTCTTGACAACCTCTCTGATATCTTTTTTTCATTTCCACTGTTATCTTCCACCTAGACTGTTCCAGCGGCAGCCCAGCTGGTCTTCTGGATTCCCAACCTCCAGCTTGAGTTCATCCTGAACTACAGCTTTATTCAGACCACTTTCCAGTTTTAAAATCTCTAATGGCCCCCTATTGTCCTTGATTTAACATTCAACACTAGATAGATGGAAAGATCACAAGTTTTTGAAGCAACTCTCAATGCCATCCTTGACCGGTTGCAAGATTTGGGGTAAAACCCTCACCCTCTCAAAAGCTCAGCTTCCTCATCTGTAGTATATGGGTAAAAATAACCATCTGTAAGGGTTGTTGTAAGGTTAAGCAAGATAATGTAAGCCAATCCTTTGGCCACCCAGAGTTGGCACTCGATAAATGGCATCTTTCCTTCTTCCTCAAGCCAGTGCCAACCTACCCTTTTTACAACTTATTCTTCCCCTCCTTTGATGTTCTATCCTCCATGTCATTGAAGAAGCTATCCCCTCTACTTGCTGTGCCTTCAATATTTGTCCCTGGAATCTTCTATGCCCTTTTAAGAGTCAATCTCATGAACCATTCCTTGATCAGTTTTGTCAAATATTGTCAAAAGCATGCCAAGGGGAGGTGAGAGCTTGCTGCCATTTAACACTGTTTCGAATTGCCAGCTCAGGGCGCCTAGGTGGCTCAGTTAAGTGACTGCCTTCAGTTCAGGTCATGATCCCAGGGTCCTGGGATTGAGGCCCACCTTAGGGTCCCTGCTTGGCAGGAAGCCTGCTTCTCCCTCTCCCACTCCCCCTGCTTGTGTTCCCTCTCTCTCTGTGTCTCTCTCTGTCAAATAAATAAAATCTTAAAAAAAAAAAAAAAAAGAATTGCCAGCTCATAGTGGTAACAAAAGGCCCACTGACTTTTAGTTTCATGCCAGTGTTATCTAGCCATCTCTTCCTTCTCTGAATTCCAAGAAATATATAGTATAACTTATAAGGTGTTCCATATACTGTTTACTATAACTCAACACTACTTACAGTTGAACCTTGAAAAACACAGGGGTTAGGAATGCCAAACCCCAGGGCAGGAAAAAAATCTGTGTATAGCTTCTGACTCTCCCAAACTTAACTAATAGCTTTCCACTGAGCAGAAGCCTTACCAATAGCATAGTTAATTAATACATATTCTGTATGTTATATGTATTATAAACTGTATCTTTTTTAAAGATTGTATTTATTTTGAGACAGAATGCACGGCATGTGGGGGAAGGGGTGGAGAGAGAGAGGGAGAGAATCCCAAGTAGACTCCATGTTGAACACAGAGCCCATTGCAGGGCTTGATCCCATGACCTCGAGAGAGATCATGACCTGAGCCAAAACCAGGAGCCCGACGTTTCACAGATTAAGCCACTCAGATGCCCCTAGACTGTATTCTTACAATAAAGTAAGCTAGAGAAGAAAAGAGTTATTAAATAAATCATAAGAAAATACATTTATAGTACTGTACTGTAGTTCTCCAAAACAGTCCATATGTAGGTGGACCCACTCAAATCAACTCATGTTGTTGACGCATCAACTGCATAATTATATTTACTTTTTTTTTTTTTTTAAGATTTATTTGTTTGAGAGAGAGAGTGAGCAGGGGGAGGACAAAGGAAGAGGGAGAGAGAGAGAAAGAGAGAATCTCAAGCAGACTCCCAGCTGAACATAGAGCCCACCGCAGGGTTTAACCTCAGAACCCTGAGGTCACGACCTGAGCCCTCATCAAGAGTCCGGTGCTTCTCCACCTGAGCCACCCAGGTGCCCTTACAGTTAATTCTGTTCATGTTTTCTATCCTTTATTAAACTATAAACTTTTGAGTCAAGTATCACAGCATATATGCCTCTGTTGTCCATATATAATAACCAAACACTGCAGAACAATGAATGTTTTAAGTAAACGAAGAGCTTAATACAAACTATACTGTGTTTATATGGAATAAATCTGGCATTCTGAGATCAAGATTCTTTTTTAACATCTTATTGAATGAGCACTGACTATATACAGGTAATGTCTTAGTGCTTTACATGCATTCTTCATTCATTATAAAAATTTATCCAGTACCTATTAAATGCTAGGCACTGAGCTAGGTTTTAAGAACACATTAGGGGACAAAGTAACATATTTACACAATGGCTGGTGGTCACAGAGGTTAACTAAATTTCACAGGATTATTCAGCTAGCAACTGGGGGAGACTCAATTTGAAACTGGGTCCTTCCCTAGAGGTCATATTCTTAACCACTATATATAATGTATTTCCTCTGGTGTAAACTGCAGACAAACCCGAGTGTTTGGATCCCAGCCTGACCACACTCTCCTACACAGGCAATGATGGAATCCTCTCTGAGGGTAGGGATTATGTTTTCATAAATCCTAAGGTCTTATTTTAATTCCAAATCTGTAACAACTTTTGATGGTTATTCAGTAAATAATTAACTGGCCAACTGCCTTGATAATTACACAATCCATTGAATTTTCCTATAATTTGTTAATTTTATTATTTTTTGGCAATTTTATTATTATTACTTTTTAGATGTATTTTATTTGAGAGAGAGAGAGCACGCATGGGTGGGAGGGGCAGAGGGAGAGGGAGAGAGAATTTCATGCAAACTCCATGCCGATCACAGAGCTCAACACAGGACTTGATTTCACAACCCCAAGATGATGACCTAAGCCAAAACCAAGTCGGGTGCTTAACCAAATGCACCACCCAGGCACCCTTATAATTTGTGAATTAAAAAAAAATTAATCCACCCATAGAAATATTTAATCATCAATAAACATTATTTCTTCCAGTCCCTGTCAATTATAAATTATATTAACTGGTGTGTTTTTCCAGCTATCTTCCAAGAACACGTAACATGTCTATATATCTCACACCTGCATATACACTCCAGACACAAACATAGCTACATTCTGTAGGACATGCAGTGAAAACTTGGCTCTTCAGAAAATGACCATTTCTCTGATATCAAGAAGACCTCAAAGGGTCCACAATAGATTTTACTAAAAGCAAGAAGGACAGTAGCAGCAATGATAACACAAAATATAAAAAATAGATTAAAGTTATCTTATCTACCTACCAGAAGTCTTCAGTTGGCCTGGCACCTGGATGATATATTATTTCTATAGTCGGTTTCCTCTAAATGGACAAAGAAAAATAAAGGGGGAAAATGGGAGAAATTCACTCAAGACATTGTTAGTATGAGCAGTATCAACAGATATAAATAACTTGCCTGCCAAACAGATTAAACCAGAACGTGATGCAGAAGTAACAAGACATAACAAATGTTTGCCAAATTCTGAAATGAAATAAAAGTAGGAAAGGCCTAAAAATAGCTTCAGATGAATGATATATATGCAGCAAAAACGCATCAGCAGTATGTTTAGGGCCAAGATTGCTGAAAAGAAGCAGGGAAACGTGAACATCAGGAAAATTAAATCACAAAACCTTCTTGGTGTGGGCTTTGGAAGGACCAAAAATAGCTAACTCTCCAACATAAAACAGTCATTTTCTGATGAGTTTGGACAATGAGGACAGCCAGCCACATCATTAGAAGAGGGTGGGGAGAATAGGGAGCAAGTCAGCTCAAAACAGAAGAGGTTTTGTTGTTACTTAATGTATTTATTTGCTTAAGTGGTATGGTTCCATGATGGGCTGATTCCCCGCTGGGAATTCCTAAATAAGCCCCAAATACCCTTGGGCTCACATCATAGCCCTTCTTGTGCATGGCCATTTATATCTCTTCTAGACAAATAACATGGCCAAATTTAGAAGTTTGTTTTATTTAATTAATTAATTTATTTTTTTAAGTAGGCTCCATGCCCAGTGTGGAGCCCAATGCAGGGCTTGAACTCATGACCCTGAGGTCAACACCTGAGCAGATCAAGAGTCAGCTGCTTACCCAACTAAGCTGCTTACCGCAAGAAGCTTGTTGTTTTAGAACAGTTTCTCAACCTCTGCACTATTGACATTTAGGGACAAATAATTCTTGTTGTGGGGCTATCCCGTACATTGTAGAATATTTAGCAGCATATCTGGACTCTACCCACTAGATGCCAAGAAGCAATCCCCATTCCTAGCTGTGACCACCAAAAATATCTCCAGATAGTGTCCAATGCTCCCAGGGGGCAAAATCACCCTCAGTTGAGAACCACTGGTTTAGAGGATGAGGAGATGGTGATCCAGACCACCTTTAGTAACATACAGATGAGGAAACCAAAGCCCAAGCATGTCAAATGCCTTGCTCAAATGTACTTAGCTTAGCTGGTCAGTGGCAGATCTCAGCCAGGAACCCCAGATTATCACTTTCAATAAGTCTACTATATCCTAATTCTACGTCACTATGATCTTGCCATTTCCATTGTTATCTATATTATAATTTTTAAAATTTGAACTGGCTCTTTTTTTTTTTTTAGCTTAATGCATTTATTTTATTTTTTAAAAAATATTTTGGTCATGGGGCACCTGGGTGGTTCGGTGGGTTAAAGCCTCTGCCTTCTGCTCAGGTCATGATCCCAGGGTCCTGGAATGGAGCCCCACATCGGGCTCTCTGCTCAGCAGGGAGCCTGCTTCCTCCTCTCTCTCTGCCTGCCTCTCTGCCTACTTGTGATCTCTGTCAAATAAATAAATAAAAACTTTAAAAAATATATTTTGGGCATCTGGGTGACATCTGGGATCCAGGCCTGTGTCAGGCCCCCTACTCAGCAGGGAGCCTGCTTCTCTCTCTGCCTCCTTCTGCTGTCTCTTTCTCTGACAAATAAAATCTAAAAAAAAAAAAAAAAATCTTTTTGTCTTTATA
This sequence comes from Mustela lutreola, assembly GCF_030435805.1. NCBI lineage: Eukaryota > Metazoa > Chordata > Mammalia > Carnivora > Mustelidae > Mustela > Mustela lutreola. The sequence continues at coordinate 86,985,175 of NC_081300.1, read as the reverse complement.
ACAACCTTATTAGGTAAGAACAATTATCATCATTTTGTAAATGAGGATACTGAGGCATCTAGGTCCCAGATCAATCACCCAACTCATGAATGGTGGAACTGGGATTCCAGTCCAAGAAGTGTGGTTCAGGAGTCCATGCTCTTCATTGGTAAGGGGAAAGACTGGAGATGCTCGATGAGAAGGGAGGTGATGAGAAGGGGATGAGTCTGGGGCTTAAAACAACAGTAGTGAGGAAATAATGGGCAGAGATAAAAAGGCAGGGGACCTCCCAAATCCTTGGGAGAGGGGAACTCTCACCTGAAAAAGTGAGCAGGAATAGTGGTGGGAGGGGACAGAAGCTGAGAACGTCAGAGCAGGGGCAGGATGAGACTTCAGATGAGTAGAGTACCAGGTGCCCAGAGAAACCAGCTGCTTGGCAGGATGGGGAAATGGGGAGGCTGGAAGTGGAAATTCAGGCAGAATGTTAGTCTGGGGAAAAGGTGAAAGGAAGCGTGGGATGGAGATCCAGGTCCAGGAGAGGACCCTTGCAGGGGTAAGAGGAAAGATGTGAGGGGACTGTCAAGGTGAGATCCTATTGGTGAAGGGGGTTGCTGGGGGCTCGGAAGGGCCCCACCTGGGCAAGGTGGGGCACCGCAGTGGGGACTGGAGAAAACACACTCCCACACCAGGAAAGGCTGATGCTGGTGAATGCCAGCCATGGAAGTTAATGTTTTACCCCTAAAAATCAAGTTGAGAATCACTAGGGGCGTACATACCACATTTTGCAAAATGTTGAACCAATTCATCTCCAAAAAATATAAAAAGCTTTTGGGTAACATTTGAGGAATTTTTGAGACTTTTATGTTCCCACGACTAGTTCATAAATAAAATATACAACTTAAAAAGCGCACACACTCTTGTAATTGCTGAATGAAAATACCAAGCACAGAACTGCTTTATCACATGTTTTTGCCAGTTCCTTGTGCTTCTTCAACACTTGACTTTTCAAAAACAAATTTTCCGGGAAATGTTTTGTCTTTTACACTTTCCAGTTTTTTGTTTTGTTTTGTTTTGTTTTGTTTTGTTGCAGATCAAGATGTTAATAAAAATAAACAACTTGGGGGAAATTCAATGAGTGTTGTCATATTTGGACATATCAGGATCTCTAAAGAAAGACAGTTCCATGGTTTTCCCTTAGTGATGTATTAGGCAGAAATCCATCCATGGTATGTTAAGAAGGATTGTACCCAAGTTCAACCAGAATACGGAGATACTAAGAGTAATGTTAATGCAGATATATTTAAAGAAGTATATAAGTGATAAAAATGTAAAGTGAGGCCACCTGGGTGGCTCAGTTGGTTAACCATCTGCCTCTGGCTCAAGTTATAGTCCCAGGGTCCTGGGATTGAGCCCCGCACTGGGCTCCCTACTCAGCAGGGAGCCTGCATCTTCTCTCCCACTCTGCCTGCTTGTGTTCCCTCTCTCGCTGTCTGTCAAATAAATTAATAAAGTCTTAAAAAAAAAAGTGAAGTGAGGCATAGTTATTAAGCACTTTAAAGTCAGCACAGGCCTAAACCACCAGCATCACAGTACCCTGTAGTAATATATATTGGTGTTCCATACTAGCATGGAGTTATGAGGATTAAATCAGATGTCATAGAAAGGATGTCAGGAATGCAATGCTGAATATATTTTGGATATTATCATATCTAGTATGACACAGAATAAACTAAACAATTAGCTTCTGAGAAGCCTGAGGGTTTTCATAAGTTTGCTTTGATGGGTTTTGAGTCCTGGCTCTAATTTCCATGTAGGCAAGGTACTTGTTCATTCTTCTAGGTCAAGACTGACCTGAGGGTTTTGAATGGTTCTAAACCAACACAGCATGTGATTCCCTAACTCCAGAAAGTCCCAAAGACCCTTTCAGGGAATCTATAAAATAAATATTTTTTTTTTAAAGATCTGATTTATCTATTTGATATAGAGAGATCACAAGTAGGCAGAGAGGCAGGCAGAGGGAGTGGGGTGGGAAGCAGTCTCCCCGGGGAGCAGAGAGCCGATGGGAGACTCGATCCCAGGATCCCAGGACCCTGGGATCACGAACCGAGCCGAAGGTAGAGGCTCAACCCACTGAGCCACCCAGGTGCCCCAATAAACACTCTTTTCATAATAGTTGAAATGCTAGTAACTCTCACTTTATTCATTAATAGCAAAACTAATTTCTTAATAATACCAATCATCTAATCAGTAACTATTTTCATTTTTCACTGCATTAACATTGGCCCTTGGTGGTGTGAAAACACTGGTGGATAACACTACTGATACATTAGCATGAATCAAGACAGTGGTACCAGCGTTCACTGTTTCTTTTCACTACACGTGCTCGGGGCGGGTGGCGGGGGTCGGGCAGAGCTAGTCTTACATTTATTAAATACTGACCCCTTGAGTATAACTCTTTTCAGTATATGTGCTACCAAAGCAAGTACATACATATTTTTATAATGGTCCATGTGATAAAATGGGCAGTACCCATGAAGCACTCTGCTGTATGCCCAAGTATAGTGGTCACCTTGAGATGAAGCATGATTTGAGTTGTGAGCTGAACTAGTCCTATTGGTCATGAAATTTCTTTCTTACTTGAATGAACGAACAAATGAATGGCAAACTATGGCATTCAGATTTGGGTATCTAGCAGAGAGTTTCTCAAAAATTAATGAAGCAAGCCTGTTATTTCAAGGAAAATAATTGACAGTATTGTACCAATGATAATATTAGAGATTTTCAGTGGAAATTAGAATTCAAAAAAACTCTTAGCCACTCACTGAGCATGAAAGCTTGCCAATACTTGAAGACTTTTCTGATGAGATCAGTGATGATGTTAGTAACTGTGATTTTTTAAATATACTATAATGACATGTCACAATATTTGAAAGATTTATAGAGCTTAGTGAACTGATATTTTCCAAATGACCAATATGTGCTGTTACAGAATCAGTCATATGTGGCTAAAAGATACATTCAAAATGAAATATAGATTAATGCATTTGCTTGATAATGTTTTAGATTCCACATGGCAACTAACCTTTAAGAAGCTACCACTTGCCAAGTTTTAATGTAATATCAAAGAGAAATATTCACAACGATCTGTAAAGGCTATTAAAATATTCCTTCTTTACCCAACTACATCTTTGTGAGACCAGATTTCCTTTTTAATATTCCTTTAAAAAAAAAAAAAAAAAAGATTTTCCTCAGTATCCTGGGATCATGACCTGAGCTGAAGGCAGATGTTTAAACGGCTGAGCCTCCCAGTTGCCCCAACTTTGTATATTTCAATCTGAATAAAATATCACTACATCAAAAAGAAAAGCAGATATAAAAATCCAATTTTCTATTACTAAGCCAAACATTAAAGACATTTGTAAAAATGAAAAATACCGGCACTCTTCTCACTCATTTTTTATTTGGGAATATATTTTTTCATAAAAATACACTATGTTAACATGTAACAGATGTATTCTAAGTATCTTTATTTATTTATTTAAAGTAGGCTCCATGCCCAGAGTGGAGCCCAATGTGGGGCTTGAACTCACAACCAAGACCTGAGTGGAGATCAAGAGCCAGATGCTTAACCTACTGAGCCACCCAGGTGCCCCATGAATTAATGTTTTAAATGTTCTAATTTTTACTATTTAAGTAAATATAAATATCTAAACCTACAAAAAGGTTTTTGAGATCCTCAGTAATTTTTAAGAGTATAAGGAGGTTGTGAGATCAAAAACAGTCCACGATTCTGAATAGTTCTCTAAATTTGAGCTGGTTTCCTTTGCCCTAAGAAACATCGGGCTTAGGGCAAATCTATAATAAAAAATTATCACCTCTTAGTCTGTTTCAGTGGGGGAACATTGTTTAGAAGGATCGTCAGGAGCTAGAGTTAACTGTAGTTCTTTCTCACAATAACAAGTAAGTCTAATTGAGGAGAGCCACTGAGCTCAAGAAAGGCAAGTCAAATACCTTTCAGGAAAGATAGGCTGCCAAGTCTGCATCAAGGAGAGACAAAGCTCTGACCCCCTCTTTTTTGTACACCTATATGCCTATATACTATTACTATTTGTGTAGATATGAAACTTATGTGCTCCATTAAAGGCACTGGAAAGATTTTTTCCCCCTCTAAAACTCTTTTTGATTAGGAATCCCTTTTGCTCTTCATATTTGTTTCTCTATAAAATAGATTAGGAAGAAATTTGTCCTTTTGTGACCAAAAAAGACCAAAGGGAGTTGCAGTCGGATCTCACCCTGGGTCCGCAATTTCTAGTCAAGAGGCATAATAAAAAGTGTTAGAACATCCACTGCTGTTGGAACAGTACCATGGTCGACTTCCTAAATTTAGCTTTACAATTTATGAGGGAATCCTTCAATTGTCTGCCTCCTCTCCAATCAACAAACAAACAAAACCAGACCTGAGGTTCAGTCTCATGTTTACACCAGAATATTGACAGGCTCTGAATTTAATAAAGAAAACAAACAAACAAACAAACAAACAAATAGGAGAAGCCAGTTGACCCATTTCAGTCTCTTGGTGTCTGGAAATTTCCACCTCGCTGTGATGAAAAGAATCAAGTTATGATCTAACTCAAGAATGGGTTGTTATTCAAGAGGAAAAGAAAAGAATAGGGTCCAATTCTAGCTTCAGATGGGATTGTTTCTGAAAATAGGAGACCGAGCATCACCAGTGAGGTCAGAGCAAGAACTGCCTGGAGTCTCCCAGTAGACTTTTCAGTTCTTGTTTTGATCATTGCCGGAAGCTTCCTGATAACACCTTCTATATCCACCCAGGACATCTTGGTCACAAATTACCGTTTTCTCTTCCTCGAGACTTCTCAAGAAAAGTAAATAATAAGGACTTATGAAAATCCTGGAGTCAGCCTGCCTGGGTGTGATCTAGTGGGCAGATAACTCCACCTCTCGATGCCTCAATTTCCTCCCTGTAAAATGGAAAGAGCGTCAGCACTTACTTGATAGGTTTCTTGTTAGGATTATCTAAGATAATGAGTACAAAGCACTCAGCACAAGACATGGCACATATTAAGACCTAACATACATTAGTCATTATCAAGGCAATTCTGTTTCATATTCCCATTGGTGAGCAGTTTTTTCCGTTATTTTCTCAACATAACCCTCTCTTTCGGGGCTTTTGATCTTGAAGGCATCTGGTCCCTCATATCCCTGAGTCATCATCATTAAAATGCCTGGTTTCTGAAGTCATCCCTCTCCCTCCTGCTCTCTAGGGCTCCCTCTCCTGACTGTTTAGCTCTGAGGGTGGGGGCCCAGACCAAAATTCCATGACCACGAGTCTCTGCCGGGGCTCGGCCTTGGAAGAAGGTCCCCAGTCCTCTAGGAGACCACGTAAGGCGCGAGAAAACTGATCTCCACCGAACTCGGAGAAACAACCCAGGCCACGAGTGGGCGCAAGCCCGGAGGCGGGGCCGCGCACCGAGGTGAGAAAGAGGCTGGGGGCGGGGCCGTGCTCCGAGGTGAGAGCGAGGCCACACCCCGAGGTGAGCGTGCTGGGGGCGGGCCCACACCCGACGTGGGAACGAGGCCGGGGGGGCGTGGCCGCGCCGGGGAGCCGCCCCGACCGTTAGGGATGCGCCAGCCGCCTCCCCAGGCGGCGCGCGCAGCCATCCCCGGGCTTGAGGCAGCGCAGGGGTTAAGGCTGCCGGCGCCACCTGGGCGCCGCTGAGGAGACCCGCGAGCCGGCGAATCCCGCGCGGGCGCGGCGAACAGGTGCCGGAGCGCGTCAGGCGCCGGCAAGGGGCGGGGAGAGGGGGCGCGGCCGGAAGCCCGGGGCGGGGTGCGGCCGGCCCGGTGAGCGGGAGGAGCTGAGGGAGGCAGGAAGGAGCTCGGCCGGCTGCGCGGCGCGCGATGTGGAGCCGCCGCCTCGGCGCCTGCAGCAGCCGCCGCTGCCGCCGCTGCTGCTGGGGCTGCCGCCGAGCCGAGGGACATGGAGCGCGGCTGCAGAGAGCGGCCGCCGGCAGCAGCAGCGAGCGTCGCAGCGACAGCGGAGCGCAGCCCGCCCCGTGAGGCGCTGCCCGGCCGGCGGCGGCAGCGGCAGCAGGAGCAGCAGCAGCAACAGGGCGGCTGAAAACTCGGCGGCGGCGGCAGCGGCAGCGGCAGCGGCGTTCCTCGCTACCTCCCCTCGCGCTTCGCCTCCCCTCGGTCTTCCCTTCCTCAGCCTTTCCCTTTGCCACCCCCACCTCCTCCCCAGTGCGCGCTGAGCAGCTGAGCCCGGGGGCGGGGGGAGGGGGCGCGAGCCGCGGGCGCGGGGGAGGGGCGGGCCGGCGCGCGCCGCGCCCAGGGCTCGCGGGGACCCGGGGGGCGCGTGCCGCGGCGCGGGGCGAGGCGCGGGGCGCGGAGCGGCGCGGCAGGGCCCCTCCCCCCTGCAGCCTGGCGCGCGCCGGCCGGGCCGCACCGCTGCGGGCTCCGCGCGCGCGGGCCATGTCCGCCTTCTGCCTGGGCTTGGCCGGCCGCGCTTCAGCACCCGCCGCGCCGGACAGCGCCTGCTGCATGGAGCTGCCCGCCGCGGCCGCGGACGCAGTCGGGAGTCCAGCCGCCGCCGCCCTCATCTCCTTCCCGGGGGGCCCCGGGGAGCTGGAACTGGCGTTAGAGGAGGAGCTGGCGCTGCTGGCGGCCGGCGAAAGGCCGTCCGACCCCGGGGAGCATTCTCAGGCCGAGGTCGGGCCTCCGGCCGAGGGGTCCGGACTGCAGCCGCCACCCGCCCAGGATCCCGAGCTGCTGTCGGTAATCCGGCAAAAGGAGAAGGATCTGGTGTTGGCTGCCCGGCTGGGCAAGGCGTTGCTCGAGAGGAACCAGGACATGAGCCGGCAGTACGAGCAGATGCACAAGGAGCTGACAGACAAGCTGGAGGTGAGGACGTCCCTCGTGGGATGGGTGGGAAGCAGGGAGAGCCCTCCCGGCAGCTTCGGGAGCCACTCACCCACCCCACTCCTTCCTTGCTCACGCTACCTCAACAGAAAATCACCTGAGGGCAGGGGTAGGCTAGAGGGTTTTCAGTTATCACACCAGGGCAACATTGAATCCATCTGACTTCAGCAAACGGGTCCATGCACAGCCCCAGCCCCGCTGTGGGCCATTCTATATATGTACTGTACACTACATCTAAAATAGAGCTTACAGTATGACTAATTTATACAGTGCTGAGGTGATGTCTGCACACAGAGAAATGAGGAAGTCGGGAAGCATTTAAAATATGCTCCAGGTTTTCAGAGTAGTTAATCTCTAATCAGGGTGTTAGTCTAAAGCCTTCCAGTTTTGGCGTTAAGGCGTCCAGATGCCCTTGTCTTAACTTCCTGGCAGCTCAGAGTTGTGGGAAACAAGTGCCCCTAAAGGAGCTTTATATAGCCTTCAAATACTCAGGGATTAGGAAATGTGGTTCCATTGCAGAAATCAGGCAAGCCTGGGCTCAGCATGTGACCGTTGGTAGTGGATTTAATTTGGACCTCGGCATTTCTGTGTATTTTGTATTTAAACAGTATTCTGTGTTCCGGGCCTCATGCATGCAAAATTCCATGGCTAAATGCAACCTCCCAGAACCGTATTACTTTAACTGTTATAAATACCTCTTAAAGTGTCTGTAAGATTTCTGCTAGTTCTGGACCAAAGTCTTTCTTCAGAGCTATGCCTGTTCTTTACCATTATTGGAAAAGGGCCTTGAAAGTGGTATGGAATGCCAGCCCTTCTAAATTAAAGAGATTTGTTTTTAAAAGGAGGTGGGGGGCATCTCTGGCAGTGGAATTTTTGTCTGCCTGTGCCTTTACTATTGTTTCCCAGTTCGGTCGCAACCAGTTCTTTTTATTCTTAGTTGTAAGAGAATAGTACAGTCCTGACTAAGGTCTGAAATTGACCCTAGTCTGTTTCCATATCTTTGCTACTGGTTGAACAGTCAGAATGTAAATTCAGAAACTTTTCAGTAATAAGATTTAAGTGTGTTTGTGGTCTAGCGACATATCAAAAGTAAATCAGGGGGAAAAAAGGAAACCAGTGAGTGCCCTGTAGTTCAGTTGGCCTGTTAACTAGGTCTGCCAGTCGATGAACCCCTGAGATATCTCTCTGAAAAGTGGTTTTGTGAAACCTATAAGTAGACTGCCAAAAAGCAATCCAATGAATTGAATTGTTTAATTTTCACTTGAAGTAGAGGTCTAGAAATAAAAGGGTGCTTTTTTTGAAAATGGGATTTGGTTACATGACTGTATATAAGAATACTACTGTAGAGATTTATACTTGTGATCTGAAATTCCTTCAGTGAGGGACTTGATTGAAGAGACATCTAACTTGAAAGGAACAGATATCAGTCAGTTTGATTACTGATAGATTTCAGAGTAATCCTGAGTGTGCAATTACACACATCCTGGGTTCCATGTGGAGCCTTTGTACATTTCTTCAACAAAAGAAAAAGATTTTTAAATTGTGTAACAACAAAGATTCTGTTGTAAAAGAGTAAATTACCTTTAACTTTTTGCTATTGACCAGACAGTAACAAATCGTTTAAACCTCTTAAACTAGTTTATAAAATCTTCATTCCTCAACAGGTTACCATATGAACACTAGTATTAAAAATTTATTCTAATTTCTGGAGGTTGTGGTTGCACCACATTGTGAATGTACTTAACACTACTCAACTGTTCACTTACAAATGGTTATAATGGTAAAGTTTATGTTACGTATACTTTTTAAAAAAATTTTTTAAAGATTTTATTTATTTATTTGACAGATCACAAGTAGGCAGAGAGGCAGGCAAAGAGAGAGGGGGAAGCAGGCTCCCTGCTGAGCAGAGAGCCAGATGCGGGGCTCAATCCCAAGACCCTGGGATCATGACCTGAGCGGAAGGCAGAGGCTTAAACCCATTGAGCCACCCAGGTGCCCCTAAAATGTTTATTTTTAAAAGCTAAATATTAATCATTACTGAGGATGAGTATTGGAGGGTTCAGCTATACTATTTCTTCGAGGTATGTTTGAAGATTATCATTAAGAATTTTTAGTTTTTTCAAGAAGTACATTAAAAAATATTTCATGAAGATACTGTCATTAGGTCCTTGTTTTAATTAGGTCCTTCTTTTAATTCTTGTTAATTGACCAAAACCTAATAGAGAAAGATTTCATTTGATACTTGCAAGTGAACTTTCCTCATAGTATATATTTTAAGCAGCCTAGATTTTAGAATGTCTGTTTAGACAAAATACTGTCTAAAGTTTAATACCACCACTCTGCTCTATTTTCAATTACATATTTAAGAGTAGAGGACTTGCCCTTTAAAAAGCATTTGTAATTTTCCAGAAATTGTCAGTGGAGTCAAACATATTTTCCCACAGGTTGGTTTGAAAGATTAACACATGAGTGGACTCTGAGACAATGTTGGCTTGACTGTTAAATAATGAGATTGGTCTTGTTTTAGTCCCCTCTGTTCCTTACTACTTCAAAATTAGCACCTTTCTAACTTCAGGACCGATAAGCCATTGTCAAGACTTTTTTCCTACCTATTCATTAGTTAATATTGAATACCTTCCCAATTCTGTGTGCCAAACCTAAGACTTTGTTTTGTCATTTAAAACATAAAGTCTTAATTTTATACTGCTCTCTCATTTATTTTTTTAATAGATTTTTATTTATTTATTTGACAGACGGAGATCACAAGTAGGCAGAGAAGCAGGCAGAGAGAGAGGAGGAAGCAGGCTTCCTGCTGAGCAGAGGGGCTGAAATCCCAGGATCCTGGGACCCTGCAGGGCTGGATCCCAGGACCCTGGGATCATGACCTAAGCTGAAGGCAGAGGCTTTAACCCACTGTGCCCCCCAAGCGCCCGTGCTCTCTCATTTAAAGGCACAGTATTTAAAGTCTTTAATGTTTTAAAGGATAACAATTTTTTTAGCTGTATATCTCAGGTTAAAATGAGGATTAATTTGAAAGACTGGAAGATTTGGTCATCTTTTTCCGACCCTTAAATTGACTATATTGTATTTTATTCATTCACTGAATTGTGTTTTCATATGCTTAGAGTTCTAAATTGTTGTCTTTTTTTAAAGATTTTATTTCATTTATTCTTGGGCCGCCTTGGTGGCTCAGTCAGTTAAGCGTCTGCCTTCTGCTCGGGTCATAATACCAGGGATCAAGACCCACATCAGGCTCCTTGCTCCACAATGATCCTGCTTCTCTCTCTGCCTGCTGTTCCCTTCTCTCTCTGACAAATAAATATATAAAATCTTAAAAAAAAAAAAGAAGATTTATTTATTTTAAAGAGAGAAAGGAGAGAGAGCAGGGTGGGGGGTGTGCAGAGGGAGCAAGAATGCTGAAGCAGACTCCCTGCTGAGCCAGAGCCAAATGTGGGGTTTAATCTAGGACCCTGAGATGATGACCTGAGCCAAAATCAGGAGTCAGTGGCTTAACTGACTGAGCCACCCAGGCGCCCCTTAAAATTTTATTTTTTAGGCAGTCTATGCCCACTCTGGGTCTCAAACTCACAACCCAAGACCAGGAGTCCCATACTTCACCAACTGAGCCAACCAGGCACCCCTAAAGTTATTTTTTTAAGATTTATTTATGTATTTTAGAGAGAATGGGGAGTGAGGGGGCACAGGCGAGGAAGAGAGAATCCCAAGCAGACTCCAGGCTGAACCTGGAGTTCTATGCAGGACTCCCATCATCTCAGACCCTAGTCAAAACCAAGACTCCCACACTTAACTGACTGCACCATCTAGGTGCCCCACTCCTAAAGTTATTTTTTAAACTGTATTTCTTCTGGAGGCACCTGGGTGGCTCAGTCTGTTAAGCACTGGACTCTTGATCTCATCTCAGGTCTTGATTTCTGGGTGGTGAGTTCAGGCCCTATGACTGGGCTCCATGCTGGGGGTGGAGCCTACTTTAAAAAAAAGTCTGCATCTACAGTGAGCCCTTTTCCTTTTTCTTTTCTTTTTTTTAATTAAAAGATTTTATTTATTTAAGAGAGAGAGAGGTAGTGAGATAGAGCATAAGTAGGGAAGAGAGGGAAAAGCAGGCTCCCCGCTGAGCAGGGAGCCCAATGTGGGGGCTCGATTCCAGGACCGCTGGGATCATAACCTGAGCTGAAAGCAGAGGCTTAACCAACTGGGCCACCCAGGCACCTCTGCCCTTTTGCTTTTAAATCTTATATCCACTAAGTCCTTAGTTTTTTACCAAAATATGAACTAAGACAGTAACTTGCATTTATTTATATATTTTTTTCTTCAGAAATTAAATATTTCAAAAACATTTTTAACATCCCCTTTTTTCCTATTCTAGCTGAGTATGAATTTTCTCTTACTGCAAAGGTAGTATTTTCCCTCAACTACATTTTCTTCTCCCTTCCTTAGGCCAATTCTCATGATTTTAGTACAGTGTTTTTAAAAGGGCCAAACAAGTAAAGTGAAAATAATCACATAATGAGAGTCACTAGTAGATTTGGAGAGGCAATGCAGAGGTCCTTCCTTGTATTCAGTGCTTGGTCCACTTAAAAATTAGTACTTTTTCATTATATATCCTAGACTTAGGAGAATGGTGGTATTTTTTTTATTCTTTGCAGAAATCCAATTTCTGTAACAACCAATTTTAGATGGGCTAATGGTATTAACTTTCATTTTTTCAGGGGTTTCAATAAATTTTTATTTTTTTAAGAATGGTTTCAGGTTTATAGAAAACATAGAAAGATAGTACAGTAAGTTTCCATATGCCACAAACCCAGTTTCCCCTGTTATTAACATATTATGGTACACTTGCCATAATGAAAAAAATTAATACTGATACGTTGTTAACTAAACTCCTCAGTTTATTCAGATTTCCTTAGGCTTTACCTATTTTTTTTTCTTTTCCAGGATCCCATCCTGAATACATTGCATTTAGATTTTCTTAGTCTCCTCTTTGCTGTAACGTTTTCTTAGACTTTTCTTGTTTTCGATGACCTTGACAGTTTTGATCTTAACTTTCCTTCTTTTGTTTATTGAGGTATAGTTAACGCATAATGTAACATTATTAGTTTCAGGTATAGATACTAACTTTTAAAATAATGCATAACAAAATAAATATAACATTAAATGAGTAACAGAACAACCCCTTACCTCCACATGTCCCAATATGCTGCCTAGAGTTTCCTGGTTAATTTCACTAAGTTGAAAATACAATTCTAGGAAACCTGTCTTTGAACAAAAGGCTAAATTCTGTATGTTCATTAATAAGAAAGTCTTGATTGATTTTTTTCAGTGTTCAGGGAAACCTGAATTAGGACAGAATAGACTGATCAGCACCACCTGTCTCAAACCCTCCCCCAACTCCAAGTGGATTGGATTGTTTTAGTTGCTTGGTTGGGCTGTTCGCTAACAGCTGTTTGCTGAATATTTTTAAGTCTCTCTGTTCTTTTAGAACACAAGCCTAATTTATCTGGCCTCTCAGTAACACTGTGATTACTGAGTTCTTGCTGTTGCCTTCTGCTCGATCTTTTTCATTTTGGAAAAACTGAATAAAACCAAGTATCACAATTTTAGGATTGCAATTAGCATTTGTTTCTGCATTTCATCTTTCTGAAGTCTCTGCGGTGACTAAAACATTTTCATTTTTGGAGTTTGGCAATGTTGAGGGAAGCATAGAGCAGAAAGTTCTCATGCTGATGAGAAGTCCCTCCCTTGTCCTTCCTTTCCCTGCATGCTCCAAACAGAGGCTGTATAAAATATAACTATAATGTGACTTTTTCAACAAATACAGTAGAATGATTATATCCAAGTGAGTTATCTCCCAGAAGTGGTCGACCTGGGAGGCCATATATTGATTTCAATAAAAATTGCCTTTGCTAATGTGATCAGAATTTTCATTTCAGATCACTGGTTTTATCTTTTTGGCATATTATTTTGACTGCTCTGTGATGGCATGTTTTCATCTTTTGGGGATAAATTCGACTTTAAGAAACATCAGGTCGGGGCGCCTGGGTGGCTCAGTGGTTAAGCCGCTGCCTTCGGCTCGGGTCATGATCTCAGGGTCCTGGGATCGAGTCCCGCATCGGGCTCTCTGCTCGGCAGGGAGCCTGCTTCCTCCTCTCTCTCTCTGCCTGCCTCTCTACCTACTTGTGATTTCTCTCTGTCAAATAAATAAATAAAATCTTTAAAAAAAAAAAAAAAAAAAAAAAAGAAACATCAGGTCATGGGACGCCTGGGTGGCTCAGTTGGTTAAGCAGCTGCCTTCAGCTCAGGTCATGATCCCAGTGTCCTGGGATCGAGTCCCACATCGGGCTCCTTGCTTGGCGGGGAGCCTTCTTCTCCCTCTGCCTCTGCCTGCCACTCTGTCGGCTTGTGCTCGCTCTTGCTCCTCTCTCTCTCTCTGACAAATAAATAAATAAATAAATAAGATCTTTAAAAAAAAAAAAAAAGAAAGAAACATCAGGTCATTTAGAGCAAAAGAGGAGAATAAAATGACAGGACGGGGCGCCTGGGTGGCTCAGTGGGTTAAGCCGCTGCCTTTGGCTCGGGTCATGATCTCAGGGTCCTGGGATCGAGTCCCGCGTCGGGCTCTCTGCTCGGCGGGGAGCCTGCTTCCTCCTCTCTCCCTGCCTGCCTCTCTGCCTACTTGTGATCTCTCTCTGTCAAATAAATAAATAAAATCTTTAAAAAAAAAAATAATAAAATAAAATGACAGGACGAAATGGAGTGATCTCTTTTCTAGACACATATTAGATGTGAAGTAACAGACTGATTTTCATTTTCATGTTTAGGTATACACTGGCCTTAAGGCTTTCCAAAAGAAGCAAAAAATATTCAAAGAGTAAGAACTTGGATAGAATAAGAGCATACCTTCCCCAGTAGAAAAGATAACTGACTACTCTGAAGAAGATTCATATGCTCATTTTAGCTTGTTGAAACAATCAATGCCTGATATCAACCTTCAGTGCTTCAGAATTTCCTGTAGAGCCAATATAGAGAGGCAGATAGATGCATGTCTAGGCTTCATCCCATTCTTGACAAATCACAGTCTTTGGGATTCAGGTCCAGGAGCGTATATTTACAACAATTATATCAGAGCTTTTCTGAGAACCCCCCAAATTGAGGACCATTGCTTTAATTTCTTTTTAATATACTCTGTGGGATACAGACTTCGCTTTCTTGTACATAGTATGCTTTTTAAGTAGAGCGTACTTGACTCTGTAAAGAGACATCCATATTTGTCTCATAGAAACAAAAAGATACTCTTACTTCCTTCAAAAGAATCCTTTTTTTTTTTTTAAAGATTTATTTATTTATTTATTTGACAGAGAGAGATCACAAGCAGGCAGAGAGGCAGGCAGAGAGAGAGAGGAGGAAGCAGGCTCCCTGCTGAGCAGAGAGCCCAATGTGGGCCTCGATCCCAGGACCCTGAGATCATGACCTGAGCTGAAGGCAGCGGCTTAACCCACTGAGCCACCCAGGCGCCCAAAAGAATCCTTTTTTATTGAGCTGCTACTTCAAGCCATCTGTATTTTTACTGCATACCATTTGTCACACACAACTTTCTACTTTTACCAGTCTCTCCCACTAGAATGAAAGCTCTGTAAATGCAAGGACCCTGTCTGTTTTACTTTTCACTGTGTCCCCAGCACAGTGGCTGACCCATAGTAGGTAGTTAAGAATGAATGGATGGATCAGAAATAAACATGCAGGGCTAATAGGCCATGATTTAAAGCATATCTGAAGCTGAACTTGCTTGATATCAAAATATAATACCTTATATCACAACAAATACTTACTGAATTGTGATTTAGAGCACTAACGGAGTCCAGTGACTTAAACACAAATCTCAGCTCTGCCTTTTACTAGTATTGACCTTGAGCTTGTTACTTGACCTCTTATCTTCTGTTACCTCATTTATAAGAAAAGGTGGTTAATCTGAAGGATCTCTGGAGTTCTTTCCATCTCTGAAAATTCCTTGATTCTAAGTGCCTGATATTATGCCAAGCATAATAGATGATTCTAAAAGAAGCCTTAAGGACTCTGTTAAGTTGTTTAAATGTATAGTTCACCAGTTAATTGGATGACTTGTTCAATTTCAACTGAACTCCTAAGTCCACAATCCATTCTCAAGAATGAGAATAAACTTAGTAATATTAAGCATTTTAAAGAGAAATGGCATTCTCTTTGTGAAACCAGAGTCGTCCCTACTTTGCAAGAAAGGAATGTTTTTGTAGCTGTGAAATAGGCAACTTTTCCCTATTTGTGTCAGAGTGTTTTGTTGTGCTGACTGGCTGGGAAAAAGAAAAGTTAGGAAAGTGTGAGAAGAGAAAAAAGCAAAAGGCTGTGAATTTTGAACATTTTTTAAATCCTCTTCACTTCTCACCCAGCACTTAGAACAAGAGAAACACGAACTGCGAAGACGATTTGAGAACCGAGAAGGGGAATGGGAAGGGCGTGTGTCAGAGCTGGAGAGTGACGTGAAACAGCTTCAGGATGAGTTGGAGAGGCAGCAGGTTCATCTGCGGGAAGCAGATCGAGAAAAAACACGGGCCGTCCAGGAATTATCAGAACAGAACCAGAGGTTATTGGATCAACTCAGCAGGGTAAGTCACAAGTTAAGAATTTATGGTACAGAAATATTGAAAGTTGAAACCAGTGTAACGTCAGTTGTACATATGGTAAGAGGAGTTCTGATTTTTGTTGGCTTTTTGGCTGATAACAAGTTAAATATTTTTCACCTATAGAACTTTAACTGTGTGAACTGGGAGTCAGGAGCCAAACTCCCTTACCTGCCATTAGTCAGCTATAAGACTTTGACAAACACTTAACTTGGAAGTTTTTTATTTTTAAAATGGAAGAATTGTGCCTAATGATATCTGACATTCCAGAAAGCTCTAAAAGTCTATGATTCTTTACCTAGAGAAAGTCTGTCATGGGTAAAATTATGTTAATGCATTTAGTTCAAATATTAAATGGTACTATCCTTAAACTGAAAAGCTTAGGGAAAATTACAAGAGCTAAAGGTTTTCATTGATGTTACATTTGTGAACATACATTTTTTCATATTATTTAAATGTGAAAGGAGGTATATGCATATCTATGTTTAAAACTTTTTCTTTTTATTTAATATTAAGTAAAAATTCTTTACTTGTATCTTTATAGGGTGGTGTCATGGAAGTATTAATTAAGTAACCAAGGTCAAGACTATGAAATTATTGCAAGGAAGGAGTTTGAGGGCTGAATAGGTAGAAATCTAATTTAAATATAGAACATACCTTTTTAACAAATGTAGGAATGTTATTAATGCCCTAGTCTTTAAATCCACCTACTTTTGAAAATTAAGAGCTGGATTTATAATGTACTTCAGTCCTTCTTATGTGTTGAAAATAAAACTATTAACTCTTCAGTTATCAGAAGAAAAATGAACTTCTAGTCTGATTTTATCCCGTAGGTCTGCTTAGTTCTTTGGAAAAGGCTTAGCTAGAGCAGCACATGGTAAATACTTGGCATTTCCACTAATTCAATGGGTAATACCCTGTGAAGTTACTTCATTAGTTTGTCATAGTTGCTTCTCCTGGGTACATTCTTGTCTCACTGGGAAGTGTGAGGTAAATGCTACCACTAGCGAAGGAAGAAGAGGTAGAGGGGAGAATGGAGGTGGGGAGGAGGGGAAGGGAGACAAGGAAGAAGGAAGGGAAAAAAGAGATGCCCAATAACTTGGAAAGTAGCTAGTTGCAGGAAATATGAACTTGTGCAAAAGGTGAGAATCCAGATGATAAGTAGAGCTAAAGATCTTGCCTGTGGGCTTCCCATCTAGGGATTAAATCATCATTTGATTGGCTGGAAGGGAAGAGTTGGACAGTTCCTCAAGAAGTCATTTCAAGGCCAGTTCAGTAGCAACATTTCTGACTCAATTCTGAAGACTTTTGCAACCACTGGGAAGGGATTTTGTAAGATTTTTTAGGTTTTGAGTCTTCATTCATTATTCATGAAAGATTAAACTAGCTGGATACACCTAGCCAGATTTATTTATTTGTTCAACAGCATTGACTTAATACTTATTCTGAGCAAGTGTTTCTTATGGATACCTATGCAAGGAATTCAGCAAACCAGAACAATTAAAGGGGAAATTATTTCTTGGGAGTAAGTTCATGTTACAAAATAATGTCAGCAGAAAAAAACTCAACTCTGCTCTCTGATCTGGTGAAAGATAGGCAGCCAAGAGAGTTGAAGGGAGAAAGCAGATGTTAACATGACATGGCGAAAGAGCAGAGAACTTGGAATTTACATGCATGTTGAATCTTAACTCTGCTTCTCATTGACTAGACGACCTTGCTTGTGCCTCACTTTCCTTACTTATAAAATGAGAGTAAAAATCTGTACCTTATACAAATATTGTTGAGATGAAAGTAAGATAATTTGTTTATATTATGCTGCACTCTATGAAGGTAAGGATTTCAATGTTGATGGTTGTTTCAATAAAGCAGTACCTTTATAGTTGAGGTTCCTTTGCCTAATTTTTCTGTAGGAAATCCTGACAAGCTGTTCCCAAAAGGGTGTAGGGGGATATCATTTCCATTAGATCTAGATTCTTGTTATCCTTTCTGGCCTTGAATATAGGCCCTTGGTGAGTTTTTTTGCTTTTTCCCTTTCTCTTTTTAAGCAGGACAAGCCCCTGGGGTTTACATCAGCAGCCAGTTTAGATTGTATTTTAGCATTTTATTAACTGGGTACTCAGAAACTAGAGGAGTTGAGTACTTTGAAGTGAATTAAGATTTTCCTTGGACAAGATAACTAGGAGAGATGTAGTAGAAGACGAGGCTTTGTTATGATGTATATAACATGTCTTTATAAACATGAAACGTGTAATATCTAAGGTATAATACAATATTTCTGTGATGCTTCTGTTCCAAGGTTTTCTTAAGTTTATTTTTTTAGTAATCATACGCAATGCAGGGCTCAAACTCAAATCCCGAGATCAAGATCTACATGCTTTTCAGACTGAGCCTCCCAAGCACCCCCAAAGTATTTTTAAGTATATTTCTTTTGCCACCATGGCCTCCAAGTTTTTTGTTTTTTGTTTTTTTAAAAACAGCTCTATTGAGATATAACGCACATACCATAACATTTACTTTTTAAAGGTATAAAATTCACTTGATTTTAGTATATTTAGAGTTGTACAACCATCACCACTATTTAATTATAGAACATTTCACCCCCTGCCAAAGAATAAAATCCTATACCCATTAGTAGTCACTCTCTGTTCCTCCTAACCCCCTACCCCATGCCCTGACCCCTGATAACCACTCTGTTTCTATGGATTTGCCTGTTCTGGACATTTCATATAAATGAAATCATACATATGAGATTCTTTGTGACTGGCTTCTTTCCCTTTGCATGATGTTTCAAGGTTTATCTGCATTGTAGCATATATCAATATCTTATTTTTATGGCTGAAGAATATTCCATTCTATGGATATAACACATTCTACTTATTCATTAGTTGATGGACATTTGGGTTGTTTCCACTTTTTGACTATTATGAATAAGGTTACCATAAACATTCATGTACAAGTTTTTATGTGACCAGGGTTCTTTTTTAAAAAATATTTTATTTATTTATTTGACACAGAGAAAGGGAGAATAGGTGGGGAGAGGGGGGCAGGAGAGGGAGAGCGAGAAGTAGGCTCCCCATGGTGCAGGGAGCTCCATGTAGGGCATGATCCCAGCGATCGCTGGGATCATGCCCTGAGCCAAAGGCTGACACACAGTTGACTGAGCCACCCAGGTGCCCAGACCAAGCTTCTTTTTAGTGTATGTATGTGTGTGTGTATATATATGTGTGTATAACATATATGTATATATATCTCATGAGCTTCTGGATTCTTATCATGAAGGAAGAGATAGGTATTCGAATTTTATAGCTGGGAAAACTCGAGGGACAGAAAGACACATGGCTTGTTTAAGGATTTTCTGAATTAAGACTTACAGTCCCTCTGCCTCAGTTTCACATTTCTGAGGCCACAGTTAAGGTCACAGGTTTTGGAGCCAGACAGCCCTGGGCCAAACACCAACTCTTCTGTTTACTAGCTGGGTGAACATGGGCAAGTTTTTTCACCTTTTTTAAGCTTAGTTTCCTCCTTTGTAAAATAGAAACAATTACTACTATTTCCTAATAGTGTTAGGAGGATTAAATGAGATAATAGATGTAAAACTCTGACCACAGTGCCTGGCATATTATTGAGCACTTATAGTAAGTGCTCAGTAAATGGTAGTCATGATTTATAATTATCATGTCTTCTTCACATAGAAGGGAATTCTGCATCTAGTCAAACACTGGAATTCTAACTTGAAGGCAGAAGAATCTGGAGTGTTCCCATTTTAATTACTGAAAATGTTTTGTGTTGCAGTTAAATCTCTACTCAGAACTATTTGAGTAAAAACGATCCTTCTAGGAGTTGAGTCAGGTTCATTCTATGGCATCTCATATCCCCTGGACACTGCTTCATATACTCTGGGGATACCATTATTTCAGTTTATTTGTTCATTTGGACAAAACGCCCTCTAAATTCTCTTCTAGCTTCTAAGATTCTGTGAGTCTCATTTTTGTGCAACTCAGGCTGACATATTTGGAGAAAGTGTAGTTTACTTTCTGAGATAGAAAGTAATACCACGATGGCATTGACAGGGTTTAATGGGGGCATGTTAGACACTTAACATCCTACCTCAAAAGAGAAAGAATACAGTGGGCCTTGCTTTCAGGAAGTGAAGAGGAGAGACATGGGCCATGCTTGTTGCCTAAGAATATTTTAATGTAAACCTTAGAGGGGAGATTTTTTGAGAATCCTTCTGATACCTAATACAGTACTTTTCACTAGCATTACAGCAGAATCCTTCATTGCCCCCAGATGATTTTCTTCCCAATAGCAGCAGCAAAGATAACAGAGTGTTCTGATCAGTGTTAAAGTATCCTAAAGTGATCATTCACTAATTTAACCTGCTACAGCTTATACCACAGTTCAGGCACTGTGGAAACTTCTTAGAGCTTGCATGTAGGACAACAAGTCAAAATAGTGATTTGAACAATGTAGAAATAGTCTGATTCATAAAAATAATGATATCAGTAATAAGTTTCTTTAGCCTTTTCAGCCATATGAAGCAGTTGACATAAGATATTTTCAAAATGAATCTCAGTAGTATTAGAAACTTCAGTAAGAGATAAGTCATTTCCACAGGTTGTACTAATAAAACTGCTCACATGTCCTTGTTAAACACTAAGTTTAGACTTGAGCACTTGTTGACCAAAGCATAGGAAAAATGATTGATTTCATCTTAAAAAAAAAAAAGGAGGGGGAGGATTTAAAATTGCTTAGGGGCTACTGAAGTTTTCCTTCCCAGAAATACAGAGTTTTAGAATTTGTAGGAAGTGGCTAGGAAATTTTCTTACACTTTTCCCCTGCAGTCTTATTCATGAAATATCATCTGTACCTTTTCTCCCCCTCCTTCCCTCACCCATAAACCTACCAACAGCAGAACCATATGCTTAATCGCAATCCCATTTTCTCTACAAGGGGTCAGGGCTTCAGACTGCAGGACTGAATATACCCCGTCTTAGTGATTGTTTATTATGTGCTGGGTTATAATTTTTTAATAACTATATAGATTTTTGCATTTTCCATTTAAAAAGCCATGACAGACTGCCTGGGTGGCTCAGTCGGTTGAGCATCTGCCTTTGGGTCAGGTCAAGATCCCAGGGTTCTGGGATCAAGCCCCATGTTGGGCTCCCTGCTCCACAGGGAGTCTGCTTCTCCCTCTTCTTCTGCCCCTCCCCCTGCTGGTGCTTGCACGTGCTCTCTCTCTCTCTCTCTCTGATAAATAAATAAATAAATAAAATCTTTTTAAAAGATTACTTGAAGCACATGACATACTTGAAGCACACAGAAAACTGCAGAGAATAATACAAATCCACCTTTGTAAAATGTTAACATTTTTGTCATATTCAAATTTTTTAAAGAGATAAAATGTAACTGATAACATTTGATGGTCCTGTGTCTTCTCCATTTTTCCATTTACTTTTCTTCCTATTCATGTGTTTATATCATACACACTCACACATGTGTGTGCATGCATATAAACATGTATTCCATTATGTATACTATATCCATTAACAATGTGTAATAATTTTTCCACACTTCAAGCATTTAATAAATGCCAGCATCGTATTCATATCATTCTATACCTCATTCTTTTGGCTCAAGGTTGTGTTTTAGGGATTGATCTATATTAATAAACACAGTTCCAGCTCATTTATTTTAGTCATTTATTATTTGATTGTGCAAATACAGTACAATATAGTTTTCATTCTTTTGTTGGTAAACATTTAAGTTTTTCCCAATTTTTAATTATTTCACACTTTCCTATAGTATATAGGAATATGTATAAGTATATGACTATTCTTGTACCTTTCCTTCTTCTGCACGTATATTTGAGTTACTCGGGTAAATCTAGGCGTGGAATTGTTTGGTCCAAGAGTAAAGACCTCTTCAGCTTCAGGAGATATTGCCAAATGACTCTCCAAAATTGGACAAATTTACATTTTTACTTAGCAGTGTGCGTGAGTGCCAGTGTGTGTGGTAGTCCACATCTTCACCAACACTTGCTTACTGTCCAGTTTTAAAAATCAGTGACTTGTGTGTGAAATGGAATTTTTACTGTTGCGGGGTTTTTAAAATCTTTATTGTTTGAATTTTTATTTCATGAATTGCTAGTGAGGTTGGGCATCTTTGTGCTTATGTTTATTGTGAATCACCTATTGGTATCCTTCACCTATTTTCTTATTGGTGTGTAAGTGTGTTTTTACAGGTGCTTGATACTATTATATTTTCACTTTGTTTATGGAGTCTTTTACTAAACAAAAGTGTGTCCTATCAGTGAAGTCAAATTTATTAATCATTTCCTTTATGATTTCTTCTTTTGTGTTCTGCTTTATTTGCTGTTTTCCAAGTCATCAAGATATTTTCTCATGTTAATTACAAAAACTTCAGGCTTTTTACATTTGGATCTTTATCTAGAGCTTAACTTTGCAGTGGGATATGAGATAGAAATACAGTTATGTTTTCTATATGGGTTACTGTTGCAACACTGCTTATTTCCCCATGGATTTCTAATGCTATATGGATTTTTTTAATAAAAAAAAAATCCTAACATCTATTCTTGACTGAAGAGCCAAGATAACTTAAAAATTTTAGAAAGTTGTAGAAAGCTGTATTTGTTTGCTGGGCTGTTATAACAAAGTACCGCAGATTGGGTGGCTTAAACAAAGGAAATGTATTGCCCCACAGTTCTGAAGGCTAGAAGTCCAAAATCAAGGTGTTGTAAGAGTTGATTCCTTTCTAGGGCTATGGAGGAAGGAGCTGTTCCAGATCTTGCTCCTTGGCTTGTAGATGGCTGTCTTCTCCTTGGGTCTTGTGTCTCTTTCCCCGTACTTAACTCTTTGTTCCCAAATTTCCTCTCTTTATAAGAACAACGTATTGGATTGCAGCCCAGCCTAATAACTGCATTTTAATTTGATTACTACTCTAAAGATTTTGTCTCCAAAAGGTACACATTCTGAGAAGTAGGTAGGGAAGGCTTCTCCCTGAGGAGATTAACATTTGAGGTAGGACCTGCAGAGCGAAGAATCAGCCATAGAAGAGATGGGAGAATGCATTCTTTGACGGATGCTGTTAGATTGTAAACTCTTGGGGAAAAGGGACTGATGGATATACACGTCTGGCTTGCTTATTTTTGTAAATAGGTATCTGGCGGAGTGAGCATCCAATAAAAGATAGTTGTTTTTTTGTTAAATGACAAGCTAACATACCTAATAAAGAGATGTTTAGAACTATAACTTTCCGAAAAATATGCTGCCTTTTCGTGCCCTCTGTGGAAAAGTACTCTTGGCTGTTTCAGATGCCTTCTTAGGCTGTATGTGTGCTGTTTGGAAACCAGTGGACAAAGAGACCATGGACGTCAACAGTGTGACAGGCAAGCTGCTGATAATGGTGAATCAGGTGCCTAGAGATCAAGTGTTGTCTTCATAGATACTCCTTCTGCATAAAAACCCAATCTTCCATAAATTGAGAAGAGTGACTACAGAATGGACAGAGTTTTGTGTAGTTTTGTAAAGTTTTTATTTATTTATTTGACAGCACAATCAAGGGGAGCTGCAGAGGGAGAAGGAGAAGCATGCTCCCCCCTGAGCAGGGAGCCTGACATGCGACTTGATCCCAGGATCCAGGGATCATGCCTTGAGCTTAAGGCAGATGCTTAACCAACAAGCCACGCAGGCACTCTGAGAGCCTTTGTGTATTGACTTAAAGCCTGCAAGTTTTTTCCTGTTTGTGCTGTGGTTTCGCTAGTGGTCTTTATGTTCATCAGTTTCTGAGTGACTGGCCCTGTGGTCTTCCGACCTTGCTGATGGAGATGGAAATCAGCATTTTAGTTTTTACCAAAAAACTTTGTTGTCTCCTGGGAGGATTAGCCATTATTTGGGTATGGGTATCATGGCTCCCCTCCTTCTCCCTTGCTGGGTTCATACACTCCGGACAAAAAAAACCTCACTACCTCCAACTGTTTTGTCATCTTATCTACTCTTAGAACCCAAGATGGTCTGTAGTGTGGAGGAGTCAGAGGTTTCCCTTAGAAAGCTGATAGTGAGTGCTTTTGAACAGTCTCATGTATAGTTAGTTCTCTGTGTGCCCTGGGTTCTAAACTCTTGAGAATTCACCTTAAAAGTCATTATTTTGTGGGCTGGACGGCTCAGTCAGTTATGCATCCGACTCTTGATTTCCCCTCAGTTGATGATCTCAGAGTCATGAGACCGAACCCTGCGTTGGGCTCTGCACTCAGCAGAGTCTGCTTGAGATTCTCTCTCTCCCTCTCCCTCTGTCTCTCCCCTCTGCTCTCATGTGCTCTCCTCTCGCTCTCTCTTTAAAAAAAAAAAAAAGAAAAGAAAAAGAAAAGAAAAGAAAGAAAGAAAGAAAAGAAAAGTCATTATTTTCCCCCTTCTTGTTTCAGTATCATGCTGTATTTTAGCTTTTATTTTTACAGGCCCTTCCCTATTAGTCCTTTTACCTGCAGCTCTGTGTCTCTAACCGATCTCTCTCTCCTTCCTCACAGCCAGAGCTGTGGTCATGTGCCTAGCCACTATGATTTCAGGTATTACTAGTTGTGCCAAAAGGAGAAGCTATATTGGGGGCAGTATACAAAAAGAGCTGTTCCAAAAGGCGTATGAAACCAAAAAAGATTATTATTACAGAATCACAGATAGGGAGGGGGATAAAAGAATTTAACAAGAAGTTAGGCCTAGTGTAAGGCCAGGAGAAATCAAAGCCTGCATTTTAAACTGGAAGGGCTTAGGCCAAGAGATATCTGGTGTGGATAATCTGAAGATTGGTGGCCAGGATGTTAAAATGAGGGAAAAAGATTTACTTGTAGTTCAGGTGAAACCAGGCAGTTTGGGTTCACAATTTTAATAGACATAGATACCAGTGAGGTATTCTTTCCTGAATCATGGTTTCTCTAGCTAGGATAAGCATGTATTTTTTTTTTAATTTTTGTTTATTTATTTGATAGAGAGAGAGAGATCACAAGTAGGCAGAGAGATGGGCGGAGAGAGAGGAGAAGCAGGCTCCCTGCTAAGCAGAGAGCCCAATGCGGGGCTTGATCCCAGGACCCTGGGATTATGACCTGAGCCGAAGGCAAAGGCTTAACCCACTGAGCCACCCAGGCACCCCCAGACTTATCATATATAAGCAGTAAAACTATAAAGAAAACTGAGGTAATTTTTAATCACAAAATTGAGAATAATGGTTGCCTGAGGAGTGAAGGGGGAGATGGTTGTCATCACGGAAAGATGCTTGGGAAGGAGGCCTATGGGATATCCTACTTCTTGGCATTGGTGGTAATTAAATGGATGTTTGCTTGACAATTCCTTATTAAGTGGTGCATGTTTGTCTTATGTAACTGTTTTTATATAAACTTGGTAATAAAAAGAAAAAGTCATTCAACAAATATTTATAGTGTGTACCTGCAATGTATGACAGCACTGTTCTGTATGAAGCACAGTGAAGAAGTTTGGTGAAGAAGTTTAATTCCCTGTTTTAAAATAATGTAGGAGGTTGATGGTAAAGAAAGAAATACATAAATAATACAAATCAGGAAGTAGTAAGTGCTATACATAAAATATAACCAGGTAAGGGAGAGAAAGTAACAGCTATAAGGACAACTGCATTTTGGAAAGGGTTGTCGAGAAGGAGACTTTAAAGAGGTGAGGTTTGCACAGACACCTGATAGATATAAAGGAGGGCAAGAATATTCCAGGCATTTAAAAGCCTAAGAATGGGGGCACCTGGGTGGCTCAGTTGGTTAAGCGATTGCCTTCGGCTCAGGTTATGATCCTGGAGTCCCAGGATTGAGTCCCACATCGGGCTCCCTGCTTGCCTGGGAGTCTGCTTTTCCCTCTGACTTCTTTCCTCTCATGCTCTCTCTCTCTCTCAAATTTAAAAAAGAAAAGAAAAACCTAGGAATGAATGGAAAGCAGGTTGATGTGACTGGGTCATGGTTTGCTTGGGAAGAATGAAGGAGATGAGGTCAGAGGAATAGTCAGCTGCCAGATTATGCAGGGCTTTACTAAGCCATGATACAGATTTGGGATTTTATTCAGTATGCTTTGAAGCTAGTGATCTGGTTTTGGCAGGGGAGCATCATGACCTGATTGATAATCTTTTTTATTTTTTAAAAGATTTTATTTTTCTATTTGACACAGAGAGAGAGATCACAAGTAGGCAGAGAGGCAGGCAGAGAGAGGGAGGGAAGCAGGCTCCCTGCCGCGCAGAGAGCCCGATGCGGGACTTGATCCCAGGACCCTGAGATCATGACCTGAGCCAAAGGCAGAGACTTCACCCACTGAACTACCCACGCGCCCTGATAAAACTGTTTTTAAAAGATGGTATTAGCTGCTGTGGGAGAATGGATTGTAGGGCTAAAACATGGAGATCATTAAAGGGACTCTCCAAGGGGAGAGTTGATAGGAGGTTATGGATGTGGAGAGAAGGGTTAGATTGGGTGTATGTTCTGAAGGTAGAACCAACAAGACTTGTTAATGGGGTGAGTAAATGTGAGAAAGGGAGTAAGGAAAGAAAAATTAAAAATGACTCGTGGTTAACATATTCACTTGAGAGACCAGAGACTAGAGGAGGGGTAGATTGGAATATAAAACCAAATAATTGTTTTTGAACTAGTAAATTGGAGCTACCCTTTAAAGATCCATGTTAATTTCACATTAGTAGGGAAAAAATGGATTTCTGTAATATTGAGGTGAAATTTTGAGTGAAGTCTCCATCTGAGCTCTCTGAGTACCCGAGATTCAGTTCTGGTACCTTTTGTTAGGTTGTTACCTAAGAATTGACTTAATCAGGGCCCCTTGGGAGGCTCAGTCAGTTAAGCAGCTGCCTTCAGGTCATGATCCCAGGGTCCTGGGATCGAGCCCCGAATTGGGCTCCCTGCTCAGCGGGGAGCCTGCTTCCCCCTCTGCCTGCTGCTCCCCCCACTCATTCTCTCACTTTCTCATTCTCTCCCTTTCAAATAAAAAAGAAATAATATCTTAAAAAAAAAAAAAAAGAATTAATCAGCGTGGCTGGAGCTGTATTCTGATGATTGTCCACTCCCCCTCCCTGACCTCCCTGCCTTCTGTGACACCTAGTCTCCTTCTCACCCACCTCCACACTCTAAGCTCCCAGAAGAGCCACTCTTACCGAGTTGGTGTCTGAGGTGACACATGTGGGAGGAAGTTGGTGCAAACAGGTGCTTTGTCTGTTTCCTGCCTGTTGAGAGCTGTATTCCTCAGTCTGCCTCTAACATCTTCCCCACACACAAAGAATACAGTGTGTGCATTCTAGCTGGAGCTAATCTTCCCTGAAAAGACTAATTTTCCTCTGAAGAGTAAACAGATCCCTGTTCTTTAAACAGCTCACTTGGGATTTGCAGCTCTGCATCTGGCACACTTCTTGAAGCAAATTTCTTACTGGTTCCCTTCTCAGGGTTAAATAAAGGCTTTTAAATAGTTGACATTAGTGTCACAGTCGCTCTGTTGCTGGTGGGTGACATGTAGTTATCCTTGCTTCTAGAGTCCTTTACTGTGAACAGCTGCTCGTCAAAAGTAGTTTTAATTCCTGAATATGCTTTTGTATCATTTGAGGTAGGGGCTGTATTTTTTTTTTTAAGATTTTATTTATTTATTTGTCAGAGAAAGCACACAAGTAGGGGGAGCGGTAGGTGGAGGGTGGGGGAAGCAGACTCACTGCTGAGCAGGGAGCCCAATGCAGGACTCAATCCCAGGACCCTGGGATTATGACCTGAGTAGAAGGCACACACTTAACCAACTGAGCCTCCCAGTCATCCCACTTGTTTCCTTCTTAAAGTCCACCTTATTTACAGGTTTTTGTTTAAAAAGACTTGGTAGTTTTTTTTTTTTTTTTAAATATTTTATTTATTTATTTGAGAGAGAGACAGTGAGAGAGAGCATGAGCGAGGAGAAGGTCAGAGAGAGAAGCAGACTCCCCATGGAGCTGGGAGCCTGATGCGGGACTCGATCCCAGGAATCCAGGATCATGACCTGAGCCGAAGGCAGTCGTCCAACCAACTGAGCCACCCAGGCGTCCCAAGACTTGGTAGTTTTTAATCAGGCTATCCCTGATGTTGGGAAAGATGTTAGGAAAACAAGATTATTTCCCAACCTAATAATAGTAATTTAAACTTCCAAATGACATTAATTCATGGTACCTACTCTGATAGGAAGTAGTGCTAATTATTCTTTATTTGACAAATAAGGAAACCGAGGATCAGAAGTTTAGTGACATTGCCCAACACCTACACTTGTTGCAGGTTAACCACTGGCTTGAAGATAGGTTTTTGTACATTTTCAAGGATGGGTAATCGGTTAGAAATAAAAATCTACTCGCATGTATTTCTATCTCCTTGACTTAATTTTTAGTTGATACTTGCTGGGTATTATTGTCTTGTATGCCTCTTAACTTCAGAATCACTGAGTAAAGTGAATCCAAAGGTTGGAATCGACTTTTAGCCATTTCTGTTTATGTCAAGGGTGTACTAAAAGGACTGAAATGATCTGTTGAGAGTATCACTTCAGCTAGAGCAGAAAAGGGGCTTTTCTGCATCTAGGAGCTCTCCACTATGAAGACAGCATTTCCAGCTTTTTCCAGATTGGTACTATTGCTAATTAGTAGGTTAAACACATTAGGGTGGTAATTGCTTATTCTTTCAGCATATGGGTGTTTTTATTAGTGAATTCATGTCTTGATTATTTTGAACCTGTTCCTAATTATTTACCAAAGAGAGAGCCATGCCTGATTCTGGAGTCTTTAGTTTGGTTGTATTATTTATAATTGTAGCTAGTTCTGATTATCTTTTTCAAAAGAGGAAAGCCTAGAATTTAGGCGTATTCTCTAAATTTGGCAGGTTGCAAGTCCCAAAATTCAGATAAATCACTGTAGGAGTAGATCTTTTTTGTTAAGACTTTATTTATTTATTTGAAGAGAGAGAGATCACAAGTAGGCAGAGAGGCAGGCAGAGAGAGCGAGGGAAGCAGGCTCCCCACCAAGCAGACATCTTGGGGCTCAATCCCAGGATCCCGAGACCATGACCTGAGCCGAAGGCAGAGGCTTACCCCAGTGAGCCATCCAGGTGCCCCCTTCTTAATATTCCTAGATTTGAATTAATACAATGGCAGTCAGCCTTTTTTTGACATTGAATCTAGATTCCCTTCTCCTCTATAGACAGCTTAGTGTGTCATGTTGGAACTAGAGCAATTGAGCTGACCCTGTCTGATGTGGGGCAGGTGGGGCCTTTAGATTTTATGCCTGGCAAATGGGTTGCAGGTGGCAAGAAGATTGGAGTTACTGGCAAAGAAAAAAAATTTGGCAGCAAACTATTCACTCTTTTGTTACCTGTGCTGGTTAACCCATGGTTTTGGCCCCTAAGTAGTATTGCCTTGAAAAATGAAATATCTGTATTCAGTGAATAAACATAATCTGCAGAAAAGCAGGTCATGTTTTGACTCTGATAGCATCTTCTGCATTGCTCTTCACTGGAGTCCAGGACAGTAATCCAATTCTCGCCATAATTTCCAGAATCGAAAAAGAACTTCTAGTCTATCTGGACCAGTGGTTTATAAAATGATTGCTTTTCAAAGATTCTGCAAATTTGATTATTTTTAAGGATTTATAACACTTTGAAGAACCATTACCAAAACAGATACCATGTACTCTCTTGAAATAGATGATGCTACGTTTTATATATGAAAGGTATTTGGCACCTCCATTTGTGCTGCCAGCTTAACTTGCCTTTGTGGAGACAATGGACAAGATATCCTTGTCCGTCTTTCATATGCTGTTGCAAGGTGAGCTGTGTAAAAACTGGTAGCATCTGTAGCTACTTCACTGGATGAATAAGTTTTCAGTACTTTTTTTTTTTAAGATTTTAATTTATTTATTTGACAGAAATCACAAGCAGGCAGAGAGGCAGGCAGAGAGAGAAGGAGGGGAAACAGGCTCCCTGGTGAGCAGAGAGCCCGACGAGGGGCTCGATTCCAGGACCCTGGGATCATGACCTGAGCCGAAGGCAGAGGCTTTAATCCACTGAGCCACCAGGCGCCCAGTTTTCAGTTCTTTTAAATCAAAATGAAATCCACATTATATAAAGCTGCCAGTCAGCCTTAATGTCTAATTTTAAATTGTTTTTTAAAAGCCTCATTGTTCTTACTGAGTTTAAAAATTGTATACATTTAAATTTATAAAATATTTAATATTAATAAAAGATGACCTTTATCTATATCTGTTTATTGAGGTTTCTCATAAGATTTCATATGGAAAAGAGTTCTACAAAAAGAAAACCCCCCCAAAAAACCTGAAACCAAAAAAACCCACATAATTTGGAAAACTACTGTTTTGTTTTGTGGGGTTTTTTTTTTAAAGATTTATTTATTTATTTTAGGGACAGGTGGGTAAGGGAGAAGGAGAGAGAAACTTAAGCCCTGGGCCCAACTTGGGGCTCGATCTCATGACCGTGAGATCATGACTTGAGCCAAAATCAAGAGTCAGACACTTAAGTGACTGAAAAACCCAGGACCCCAACACGTACACCATTTTGTTCCAGAGAAACTGTTGTGTTTTGTTTCTTACTAAGGTAAGATCTCTGATAATCACAGATTTGGCTAAATTCCTGTGATGCTGTGACTTAATCCAGAACCATCAAAAGTTTTTAAAGTGGGTTTATTTTTTAGATTATCTTGGGGTTAGATAGACCCATTCATGGTTGTATTAGGTAGGATAACACTAATGTAAAAGATAAACCACAAGATCTCAATGGTTTTACATAATAGAGATAAAAATAATAATAGAAATTTATTTCTCATTCCTATAAAGTCCTGTTTTATGTTTCTGTTAACATGAGGAAAAAATATAACATTATGTTTTAATGGGAAGAATTGGCTTGGAAAACAAGACCTCAGTTCTAGCCCACTTTCTGACCTTAGATAAATCGTCACTCTGGGTCTCAGTTTCTGAGTCAGTAAAACAAGGGGATTGAACTTGATGTTTCTTTCATTCTCCAGATGTCTACAAGTATATATGATCTCTGTTAAAAACAGGATTCTTGGGTGCTTGGGTGGCTCAGTGGGTTAAAGCCTCTGTCTTTGGCTCAAGTCATGATCCCAGGGTCCTAGGATTGAGCCCCACATTGGGCTCTCTGCTGAACAGAGAGTCCGTTTCCCCCTCTCTCTCTGTCTGCCTCTCTGCCTACTTGTGATCTCTGTCTGTCAAATAAATTAAAAAACAAACAAACAAACAGAATTCTTCGGGAGACATTCTCGTATGGTGTGTTATGAGTCTAGTAGCTTTGTAATGCTTCCTTCTTTACATACAGAACCTATCCATCCTTCTCTAGGAACAGGCGCAGCTTACCCCCATCACCAAAATTCAGTACCCCTATATAATGAGAACTAGAGAGAGGCTGAGATGTTTCATACTGCAATGAAATTTATTTTCCATTTCAGTCATGACGCGTAAGGTACTTTCCCTGTACACTGCTTTTGTGGGCAGTGAGGAGATGTTTGCTTGCTTTTCCTGTTTAAAAATTATGCAGCATAGTACTGAAGTTTTTAAGAGGCTGACATTCCCAACCCTCTACAAATAAGTCAGATTTTCCACATTGCCCTAGTATTATCAGTTGCATTCAGTGCTGCATGTTTGTCATTTGCAAAACTGGGAGAATTCCCCCTACACACAACTCTCGTCATCAGTTGCTAGGTTACAGCTTTTAACATTGTCCCAGCCTGGTGATGTTGCTATGGATACCAGTTATTCCTCCTCTTATGACACGGTTCTGGTCAAGCTCAGAGTACAGGCAAGACGTAACTGTGATGTCAGAGATGTTTTAGCATCTAGCTTTCCCTCTACGTTAATGAAAAAGGTCTAAGTAATGGATATCAATTCTACGTCTTCTAACATATGAATTAGAAGAATGAGGTATTAGCCGAATCCTGGACATGCTTCATCTCTTAGGAGCTTTTTTCCATTATTATTTTACAAAAGTAAAACTAACATTATGAACTATGCATGAGAAACCTGCCATACTGTGTCCAGCGCATGTTCCACATCAGCAGGCTGCCTCTTCTGGAGAGGGTTAGCCATGGAATGTAATCATGATTTTTGACATTGCCCTCAAAGGTTAGGGGCATTTGGGGTTGATATTTGTCAAACTCAGTTTATCTAAATGATGATGACTGTGGTCTAAATTTTATTGCCATCTAATATCATACATGCTTTTATTTGTTTTTCTTCTATGTTTTATTTTAATTTTTTTTTAGATTTTATTTATTGATTTGTCATGGAGAGAGAGAGAGAGACTTTGAGTGCACAAGCAGAGGGAGTGACAAGCAGAGAGAGAAGCAGGCTCTCCACTGAGCAAGAAGCCTGATGCGGGACTCAGTCCCAGAACCCTGGGATCATGACCTGAGCTGAAGGCAGATGCTTAACTGACTGAGCCACCCAGGCACCCCCCTTCTTTGATTTAGACTATATGATGGCAGGAACTCTTTAACTTGTTTCTGTCCCCAACAATGAATAGTATAGTGCCATACACATGGCAGTAATGGATGAAAGGCTTATTGATATGTTCTAAAGACTAAAAGAGTAGGCAATTACTGATTTGACTTTGGATTTCTTTTTTTTTTTTAATATTTTATTTATTCATTGGACAGACAAAGATCACAAGTAGGCAGAGAAGCAGGCAAAGAGAGGAGGAAGCAGGCTCCCTGCTGAGCAGAGAGCCCGATGCAGGGCTCGATCCCAGGACCTTGGGATCATGACCTGAGCTGAAGGCAGAGGCTTAACCCACTGAGCCACCCAGGTGCCCCTGACTTTGGATTTCTAACATAATGTTTTAAGTTAGTGAGAACCCTTTTATATTACCATAGTTGAAGGTCAACTTAACCCATGTTACTTAGCTGCTACCCAGTCTGTTTGATCTCACACTTGAAGAAACAACTAAGGCCTTAAGAGGATGTGACTCATCTAAGGTCACAAAGCAAGTAAAGCTGTGGCTTACGCAAACGTAAGTCTGTAAAAAAAAAAAAAAAAAAAAATATATATATATATATATATATATATATATATATATATATAAAATCTTTGCAGTAAAAATAATTCTGTTAACTTAAACAGTATTTTATTTTATGCCATTTGTTTACTTGAAAAGCTGGTAAATGTTAAAGAAGAATTTCAGTGTTTAATAGGAGCTCTGTAAAGAGTATACCAATTTTTATTTCATGTCAATTCAATGCCTTGTAGTCTACTTAACTATTTGATTTGTTCCTCAAAACCAGATTGAAGTTCAACATAGCATAAGATTGAGGCCAGTATTTCAAAATTAACGTCCTATTTTAAAGCCTGCAGGATTTGAATTAAAAAGTCGTCCCTTGGGGCGCCTGGCTGGCGCAGTCAATTAGGTGTCCAACTCTTGATTTTGGCTCGGTCCATAATCTCAGGGTTGTGAGATTGAGCCTTGCATGGCTCTGCATTCAGAGCTGAGTCTGCTTAAGTCTCTGTCTGTCCCTCCCCCATGTGCGCATGCTCACTCAGTCACATGCTCGCTCGTTCTCAAGTAAATCTCTAAAAAAAAAAAATTGGGGAGACTGGGTGGCTTAGTTGGTTAAGCGTCTTGACTCTTGATCTTGGTTCAGGTCATGATCTCAGGATTGTAGGATCGCAAGATAACCCCTGCCTCCCTCAGTGCAATCTGCTTGTCCCTCTCCTTCTGCTCCTCCTTCCTACTCATGTTCTCTATCTCTCTCTGTCTCTTTCTCTTTCAAAATAAATAAATAAAATCTTAAAAAAAAAAAGTCATCCCTTGAATATGGTGGTGCTTTTCGAAATGAAAGGAATTTATTTACCAAATAGAATCATTTTGTCTGGGGAAAAAACAGAATGAACAAAAATGTGTCTTCAGGGGCACCTGGGTGGCTCAGTGGTTTGGGCTGCTGCCTTCGGCTCGGGTCATGATCTCGGGGTCCTGGGATCGAGCCCCGCATCGGGCTCTCTGCTCCGCAGGAAGCCTGCTTCCCTCTCTCTCTCTCTCTCTCTGCCTGCCTCTCTGCCTACTTGTGATCTCTGTCTGTCAAATAAATAAATAAAATCTTTAAAAAAAAAAAAATGTGTCTTCAGAAACACAGATTGCCAAAGATATCAGTTATGGACTTTAACTGTCAGCAGGAGACACAGATAAATCCCTGAGAGTCGGGGTAAGCAGCAAAGCAGTAGCCCTCAAAAGATGAAGTATAATACAAGGTGAACCTCCCCTCTTTCCCAGGACCAGAGAGTCAGGGTCTGCCCCCTTCTTTCTCTTCTCATCACCATATCCCCTGTTGAGGCTCTCTGAACTCCATGAAGTAATCCCATATGTATCTCCCTGCTTTGATGCTCCGCCCCTCCATTTTCTCCCATTGTCAGATGACCTTCATCCATGGACTTTTCAGAAAACTCATTTTCTTCAGGAGCTCCCCCTCTGCTTACTAAACAAAGTTGGGGCTCCATGGTATGGGGCCCCATACCATGGTATGTTACCCATGGTATGGGTATCAAAAGCCCTTTACCATCTGGGCCTACTACACATTTCCAGCCTCATCTTCCACTACCATTCTTTTTGAGCCCCATGCTGCAACCAAATTGGCCTGTTTCCTGAGGATGTCCTGTGGTTTCCCACTTCACATTGTCTCCTCCCATTGCCACCTGCTGGAATTTTCCCCAGTCTTTAAGACTAAGCATAATTGCCACTTCCTTCATGAGGCCTTTGTTCTTCTTCCTGAGCCCGTTTTCATTTCTCCTTCTAACCAGCAGGAGCACTTAAGTACCCTTCTTTTGTCACTTACATCATAAGTGACAGCCATCTATTATAGTTGATTCATGTACTTGACTCTGTTCCATCAAGGGCTGTGCACTCAGGACACCTCCCACAGAGGGCAGAGCACCTTGTATGAAATACAGATCCTTAGTAAGTATTAGAACGATATTTAAAAGTCAAGGAAACATATAAAGTAGTTCTGTGGTCCAAGTATGTAACAAATTTGAGTGTTTACTGAAAGATTTTATGCACCTGGAGAATTAATATTTTACTTCCTTTAATGTACACTCTGTTTTCCCTTAGGAAATATTTTACTTATTTATTAACTATTTTTTAAAAATTATTGAAATAATATTGACATATAACATGTTAGTTTCAGGTATATAACATAATGATTTGATATTTGTATATTTTGTAAAATGATCACCAAATGTACACTCACCCTTGCTAAATTCCTTCACCATTGTCTATGTCACTGGCTTCCAGTGTTTCAGCATGAGGCCCCTTGCCTTTTAAAAATCAAATCAAGGAAAAAAAAAAAAATCAAATCAAGGGGCATCTGGGTGGCTCAGTTGGTTATGCATCTGCCTTCTACTCAGGTTACGATACTAGGGACCTGCATTGGAATCCCTGCTCAGCGGGGAGTCTGCTTCTCCATCTCCCCTGCTCCTGCATGCTTTCTCTCTCTCACTTGCTCATTCTCTCTCTCTCAAATAAATAAAATCTTTTAAAATAATAATAATAATAAAATAAA
The DNA here is from genome assembly GCF_030435805.1 of Mustela lutreola. Classification (NCBI taxonomy): domain Eukaryota; kingdom Metazoa; phylum Chordata; class Mammalia; order Carnivora; family Mustelidae; genus Mustela; species Mustela lutreola. The sequence continues at coordinate 86,949,996 of NC_081300.1, read as the reverse complement.
AATCAAATCAAGGGGCACCTGGGTGGCACAGTCAGTTAGGCGTCCAGCTCTTGGCCTCAGCTCAGGTCATGATCTTGGGGTCCCGGAATCCAGCTTAAAGGGGAGTCTGTTTATCTCCCTCTCCCCCTACTCATGCACAGGCTTGGGCTCCTCTCTTTCCCTGAAATAGATAAACAAACCTTAAAAAAAAATTACCTTTTACAATATTTTTGTATACCCTCATTGAAGTATAATTTACACATTATAAAACTCACCTGTTGGAAGTGTACAATTCAGTTATTTATAGCAAATTTATAATAGAGTTGTGCAACTGTCACCACAATCCAGTTTCAGAACATTTCGTAACCCCACCCCATGCCCAGAAAGGTTCTCCATGTTCTTTTGTAGTCAGTCCCCACCCCCACCTTCAGCTCCAGGCAAACACTGATCTGCTTTCTGTCTTATTGATGTACCTTCCGTGGATATTTAACATAAATGTAATCAGCATATAGCTTTTTTGTGTCTGGTTTCTTTCACTTAGCATAATGTTTGCAAGGTTCATTTGTGTTTTAGCACCTATTAGTAGTTCCTTTTTATTGCTGAATAGTATTCTGTCGTGTAGCTATACTGCATTTTTTTCACTCACCCATTGATGGACATATGGATTATTTCTAGTTTTCAACTATTATGAATAGTGCTGCTATGAATATTCATATATAAGCCTTTATGTAGACATATGTTTTTGTTTCTCTTAAGTAGATAGCTAGGAGTAAAATTGCTGTATGGTATGTCTCCATATAACTGTTTAAGAAACTGCCAAACTGAGGATGTGGGAAAAAAGGAACCTTCATGCACCGTTGCTGAGAATGCAAACTGGTGTAGCCACTGTGGGAAAGTCTGGAGGTACCTCAAAAAATTAAAAATAGAACTACCCTATGATCCAGTGATTGCACTGCTAGGTATTTACCCAAAGAATTAAAAAAAAAAAAAAAAGGCACTAATTCAAAAGAATATATGCACCCCTATGTTTATCAGCATTATTTACAATAGCTAAATTATGGAACCAGCCCAAGTGTCCATCGATAAATGTGGTATATATATATGGGGGGGTATTTTTCAGCCATAAAAAAGAATGAAATCTTGCCATTTGCGACAACATGGATGGAGCCAGAGAGTATAATACTAAGTGAAATAAGTCAGAAAAAGACAAATACCATATTATTTCTCTCATATGGGAAATTTAAGAAACAAACAAACAAAGACAAACCAAGAATCAGACTCTTAAAGATAGAGAACAAACCAGTGGTTACCAGAGCTTGGGTGGAGGGGAATGGGTGAAATAAGTGAAGGGGTTTAAAGAGTACACTTATCATGATGAGCATTGAGGAATGTATAGAACTGTTGAATCACTATGTTGTACACCTGAAACTAATACAACAGTATTTTACTTATACTGCAATTAAAAAAACTTAATAAAGATGACCAACCCCCCACACACACACAAACCCTGCCAAACTGGTTTTCAAAAAGGCTTGTAGGACCGTTTTACATTCCCACTGACAAGGGAGGGTTTCTGTTTCTCCACAAGACGACCCTTTCTAATATTAAAAAAATTGCAAGGGCATTTGGGTGTCTCAGTTGGTTAACCATCCAACTTTTTTTTAAAAGTTTTTATTTATTTATTTGAGAAAGAGAAAGATCCTGAGAGCATGTGAGCGCAGACTCTGCTCACATGGACTCTGTCCATGCTGTGTATAGAGCCTGATGTGGGGTTTGATCCCACAACCCTGAGGTCATGACCAAAGCTAAAATCAAGAATCAGGTACTCAATCCACTGAGCAACACAGATGTTCCAAGTGTCTGATTCTTGGTCTTAGCTCAGGTCTTGCCCTCATGGTGGTGAGTTTGAACCCTGTGTTGGGGGGCTTAAATTTTTTTTTTAATTTTTAAAAAAGTTGCTAACTCTCACATGATAATAGATGTTGTTTTAATATGTGCAGACTGATAAAAAGTATAAAGATTATACATTATTAATGATTTAATAATATTGGAAAGATTTATATTCTGTAGTCACAATTGTGGTTTTTTAAATTAAAATAATGTATTATTTGCTTCAGGGGTCCAGGTCTGTGAATCATCAGTCTTACACAATTCACAGCGCTTGCCATAGCACATAGCCTCCCCAGTGTCCATCACCCAACCACCCCATCCCTCCTGCCCCCCTCCCTTCCAGCAACCCGCAGTTTGTTTCCTAAGATTAAGAGTCTCTTATGGTTTGTCTCCCTCTCTGGTCTCATCTTGTTTCTTTTTTTTCCCTTTCTTTCCCTTTGATCCTCTGTCCTGTTTCTTAAATACCATGTATCAGTGAGATCATATAATTCTCTTTCTCTTATTGACTTATTTCACTTAGCATGCTACCCTCTAGTTCCATCCATGTTGTTGCAAATGGCAAGATTTCATTTTTTTTTTTGTGGCTGTGTGTGTGTGTATACACACACACACACACACACACACACCACATCTTCTTATTCCATTCATCTGTTGATAGACATCTAGGCTCTTTCCATAGTTGGCTGTTGTGGACATTGCTGCTATAAACATTGGGGTGCAGGTACCCCTTTGGATCACTATATTTGTATCTTTGAGGTAAATACCCAGTAGTGCAATTGCTGGGTTGTAGGGTATCACAATAGCATTTAACAATAGGATGTATTCAATCTACAGGCAGTGCTTTGTGTGCATTCTTACAGAGATTCAGTGTCCCCCCAAGGATCCGTGGTCAGGAACTACTAGTCTAGATAACTTATTTAGAAATAAATATAAGCTGTCTTGGGGCACAAGGGTGGCCCATTTGGTTGGATGTCTGACTCGATTTCGGGCTCAGGTTATGATCTTGGGGTTGTGGTATCGAGCCTCTACTTGTCCCTGTCTCTCCCCTCCCACTGCTTTCTCTGCCTCTCTCTCTAAAATAAGTGAAATCTTTAAAAAAAAAATTAGAAATAAACATAACCTGTCTTGTATGTTTTTATGCATTATCTCTAAAATAGAGGCTAAAGTTGTATGAAAAAATGTCAAGCATTTGGCCCATAATGACAGCTGTTACTACTTGGAATCAGTGTGACCTAATAGAAAGTGTCATCTTTAGAGCCACACAGGTGAGAATGCTAACTTAACATGAACCAGGCTAACTTAACAACAGTCTCTCCTTTACTCAAACTACCCTGGAATGGACTCTGGATTCTTGGAAACACCTATTTCCATACTTCTTGCTGACTTAAAATTGCTGTTTATATCTATTCATTTCCTTTAGTTTTATCTTTTTTGTAAAGGAGTTGTCTTCTTGCCCTCAATTTATTGGTCACATAGCAAATGTTATCCTTGTGTTCTAAAGCTCTGAGTCCATCCCTGAATGCAAATTAGAATCACTTTTGAGCTGGGTACCCCACCCCACCCCCCGAGATTCTCATTTAACTGTTCTGAGATGCGACCTGGCCATCAAGATTTTATTTTATTTTTTATAAGTTTATTTAAGTAATTTCCACACCTGACGTGGGGCTTGAACTCATGACCCCAAGGTCAGGAGCCCCATGCTCGTCTGACTGAGCCAGCCAGGTGCCCCTGGGCAGCAGGATTTTAAAAACAGGTGATTATAATGTGTGGCTAAAGTTGAGAATTAGTATTCTAATATGAAGCCAGGATTGGTGACAGCTGTTCTTGCCTAATTTAGTATCAGCAGCCAACATTATAAGTATCTTAATTCCTTCATTGGTAAAGGAATTTAACAAAATGGAGTCCCTGGGATACAAGCCATTGGAGGAACCTCACAGGTAAGCCCTTCTTCCACAGAAGTAGCACAGTCAGTGTCTGAAAGAATGTGATGTGGAATGAAAGCAGAAACTTTAAACCTTGCTGAAGTCAGGGCACATTTCATCCATCCTCACTCCTTCTAAGGGGCACTGTGGCATAATGAAATGGATTCATGTTGTGGCACTAGATGACTCTGGGTTTATGCTGGCTCTGCTGATCACTAGCTATGCTGAGATTCAGAGTTTGCAATTGCACATTTTCCTCATCTGGAAAAGTAGGGATTATTTAAGGGGAAAAAAAGCAGATTCACACTATATACCTTGCAGAGCTGTTAGGATTGTAGACTGTGTATAAAGTCCTTTGCATATTTTCTGGTGTAGTAAACAGCAGTTGCGTTTGTACTGGTACTCATGCTATGTCTCGTGCTACCAACTGGACGTAAAGGCCCAGAGGCTGTGACATTAGAGATCGTCTTAGACTTGTTCGTATCCCTAGTGTCAGTCATAGTGCCTTATGCTCAGAAGTTACAAAATTTGATGAAAAAATCTCATAGGTAGGGGTGCCTGGGCGGTTCAGTCCTTTAGTGTCTGCCTTTGGCTCAGGTCATGATCCCAGAGTCCTGGGGTCGATCCTCCCCATCACACTCCCTGCTCATTGGAGAGCATATTTCTCCCTCTCCCTGCCCCCTGCTTATGCTCTTTTCTCACTATCTCTCTCTTTTTCAAATAAATAAAATCTTAAAAAAATATATTGTAGGTATATAACAGATGTATATAACAGTCATGCTCAGCAAATAAATGTTGCTACACATTATTTTAAAGACATTATCCCGGGGCGCCTGGGTGGCTCAGTGGGTTAAGCCGCTGCCTTCGGCTCAGGTCATGATCTCAGGGTCCTGGGATCGAGTCCCGCATCGGGCTCTCTGCTCAGCGGGGAGCCTGCTTCCTCCTCTCTCTCTCTGCCTGCCTCTCTGCCTACTTGTGATCTCCCTCTGTCAAATAAATAAATAAAATCTTTAAAAAAAATAAAATAAAAAAAATAAAGACATTATCCCTTCATTTTTGTTCAGGGAGATTCATGGTTAAACTCATGCAATATCATACAACTTGGGGACAAAATTAGTAGCACCTCAGTGTTTATTTAGCAAGCATTACTTCAATAGTTACAGAAAGTATGATGTTAGGAAGAGAATGGGTATGAGAAATAACTGAGTAATCAGGGAAGAGGTCAAAACAGGATTTTTTTGCATGCGTTAGGATGCACAGATAAGCCCAAATCAGAATATATAAGTACAATTCATCATGAATTTTTTTATTCCTAGCTTTGTCTTCAAAGGACCTAGAAGCAATGAAATATTAGTAATAATGAGTACCCCTAATACCCAGATTTTACTTTTTAAGTAGCATTCCCCACTGGAAAATAACAAAAACAAAAAAAAACAAAAAATAGGGCCCTTTGAAAAAACAACTAATTCCAGGTAGTAGGAACTTGACAGCGTAAGCCTGAGACTTCATCTTGTGCTAGCCACAAGAAAACTTTCACAATCTAATGGAATAATTATACTTCAATTCAAAATAAACTAATGGAGTTTTGCAGAAGGACACAGAAATCTGCTAGAAGGAAGTCCCACTGGTAAAAGTTGGGAGAACTGGAGCATTAGGGAGAATAATGGCTGTAATTAACTTATACACATGAATATTTAAAAATCTGAGTTCATAATACTCAGAAAAGAGAAAGCTCCCCCCACACACAATTGTCAACATTAAAAACTCCTCTAATATTATCTCGTTACTCTAAATATTGACAAAAGGAGATAATTCAGTGTTTTTCCAGGAACACTTCTTTTTATGGTAACTGAATAACTCTAAGTGATGATGGAATGCTCTTTCATAAGAATGCCAGCTAATAATTGTGTAAGTAATAATATGATTAGAGGATCACCATTTCAACCCCTGAGAAAATTACTGATTCAGGCAAAAATACCTTAGATGATAAAAATAATTAGGTAAAAGGTAGAAAACTGGACATATCACCCCACAAATTACTTGATTATTTCAACTTTACAATAGAAGGATCATCTTAACCTAGTGATCTGTCTTGGCATCATAAATGGAGGGACAATCAGACATTATGTGCTTCTCATTGAGATGCAGTATAAGGTAAACAGTTTCACCTGTGATGAATTTGTGTGAACTTGTTTAACTTTGAGTTTACAGATAGTACTGAGATGAGAGCAGGAGTCAGCAAACTCCAGCCATCAGGCCAAACCAGCCCAAGGCTTGTTTTTGTGTAAACCTTGAGCTAAAAATGGTTTTTACATTTTTAAATTGTAAAAACAACAACAAAATATACACAAAAAAGGGTATATGACAGAGATATTATGTGGCCCACAAAGCCTCAAATATTTACTTTCTGGATCTCTAAAGAAAATTTGCCAGCCCTGAGTTAAAAGAACAAGTTAATTGGTTCTATAAAGAAGCAATGAGACACATATAGAAAGTAGACATCCTATAGGAAAAACTGGCTGGGTCTATTCAGTTTCATAGAAAAACTGAAGAGGTACATGGTGGAAATTTATCCAAAATTGGAGACTTTAGAGACCTAAGAATCAAATGCAATGTGTGAATTCTAATTAGCTCTAAGGGATATATTGGTAACTTCCATTTCCAGCCAAGCTGGAATAACAGGAAACAGATTTACCTTCCTGCTTAAAAAACCAGACAAACTGGTATTCCTGGCTGGCTCAGTCAGTAGAGCATGTGACTCTTGATCTTGGGGTCATAGGTTCAAGCCCCATGTTGGGCATAGGGCCTACTTAAAAACAAAGCAAAACAGAAATAGTAAACTGTATGAAACAATGGTTTTCAAGACACTGGGCATCAGGAAATGATGAACAGTGATCCCTGAGAGATGGCAAACAAAAGAAGTGAGCTTGCATTGTTTCATTCTGCCTTGAGTTTCCAGGCTCTTGTATCAGGAGCAGGAACTGAAGGAGAACCCAAAAGACTCCCTGAGTTGACATGGAGCTGTGAGTCTGGGAAGACGAGTGTGACTGTAGTTCATGGAACAGAGAACCAGAATGACGAGAGATACACAGAACCACTGAGATCTGCACAAGTTCTCCCTTGAGCACTCAGAAGAGATTGACAAACATAACCATTTGAGCAAATTACTCAAGACGAGGGCTTCAAAGAGATTAGAAGGAATGGTATCCAATTCTCACACAGTAGTACCGATAGCCACTGTTACTACCAGCCAGACTGAAGACTTTTGTGATTCATGAGGCATTAGAGTCCTTGGGAAGATCTTGAGTTAATAGTAGGGAATAATTAGCTCAAGACTGAATAGTGTTCTGGACCTGCCTAACAAACTTAAAAGCAAGATTCAAAAGGATCCAACTGTGTCCAGGTAACTTTACTATACCACAGAACGAAGCTCAAGAAGAGTTGTAGGAATACAAAAATATCCAGCACCTTACAAGGTAAAATTTATAATGTCTGGCATCTAATAAAAGGCATGCAAAGAGTCAAGAAAACATCCATCATAAGGAAAATAATCAGTCAATTGAAACTCACCCAGAGCTGATACAGATATTAGAATTAGCAGAGAAGAACATTTAGAGTTGTTATAACTTGCACTCTGTATGTTCAAAAGGAAGTAGAGACATGGAGGGTATAAAACAGACCCACGCAGAATTTCTCGAAACTGAACAACAATGTCTGAGATGAAAAATGCACTAGATAAAATTAATGGCAGATTAGACATTGCAGAAGAAAAAATTAGGGAATTTGAAGGCATAGTAATAGAAATTATCCACAATAAAATGCAGAAAGAAAGAATAGAGCTCTAGAGCTCTTTTCTAGAGCTCAGTAAGCTCTAGAACAACATTACATGGTCTAATATATGTGTATTTGGAGTTCCTAAAGAGGGGGTACAGGAAAAGTATTTTAAATAATGGCTGAAAATTATCCAAACTTAATGAAAATATAAACCTATGGGGTTCCTGGGTGGCTCATGGGCTCAGGTCATGATCCCAGGGTCCTGGGATCGAGCCCCACCTCAGGCTCTCTGCTCCATGGGGAGCCTGCTTCCTTCTCTCTCTCTGCCTACCTCTCTGCCTACTTGTGATCTCTGTCTGTCAAATAAATAAATAAAATCTTGAAAAGAAAAGAAAATATAAACCTACAGATCTAAGAAGTTCAGTGAACCCCAAACATAAACATGAAGAAAACTATACTTTCATTTATCTGTTTACTATCTTTTAGCTTCAGATGCACCCTTCAGTACTATGCTCTGAGAAAAAGGAATTCTTCTACATCTTTCTTCTTTAAAGTTAAGTGGATGGTGTTAAACTTTCTTAATATAGGACCCTGTTGCTAGAGGGACATTATAGGAGACAAAAGCTCTGTTTCTGGTGAAGGCTGGGTGTTAGAGGAGTGGGTGTGAGGATATCCGGTGGAGCCTTCCTCAGAGCATGTTCTTTCTGCAGTGTTTGCACCCCTGTCCTTTTTTCAGTGTTCTCAACACATAAATTGAAACTTCCCTGTGGCCCTGTGCTCTGAAGCCTTCCTTCCCCCACTGACATTCACAGCCCCCCACCCACACACTTACACTACATGTCATTCTTTCTGATTACCTGTTTCCCATTTCCTCCAGAGGGTAGCTTATTTTTGCCCAGCAACTCAGGACTACCTCTGACCTGGCCAAACCAGCAAACTTCTCTCCTGTCCAGGGGGGCTAAATCATACCATCTTCCAGTGAGATCTGAACCTTCCCTATTTTGTCCTTTACGGGTAATCTCAGTCAGCTATGGTTACCATATAGGGTTTTCTTATTTCTTTTAGTTACTATTCTGTTATAGTTTTCATTCTTTGTCTTAAATTTCTCCTTTTAATCTATGTGATTCCTGTCTCCTGATTTGACCTAACCGCTGCATATACCAAGGCACATGATAAACTGCTCAAAACCAGTAATAAAGACAAAATTTCAAAGGCAGCCAGAGGAAAAGACACTCCTAAAGAGGAACAAAGATATGAATGACATCCCATTTCTTCTAAAAAAAAAAAAAAAAAATAGGGGCGCCTGGGTGGCTCAGTGGGTTAAAGCCTCTGCCTTTGGCTTGGGTCATGAACCCAGGGTCTTGGGATCAAGCCCCACATCGGGCTTTCTGCTCCGTGGGGAGCGTGCTTCCTCCTCTCTCTCTGCCTGCCTCTCTGCCTACTTGTGATCTCTGTCTGTCAAATAAATAAATAAAATCTTTAAAAATAATAATAATGCAAGTGGGAATATAATGGAGCAACATTTTTAAAGTTTGAACTAGGGGCAGGGAAAAAACCTGTCAACCTACAATTTTATACCTAATAAAAATATATTTCAAAAGTGAAGGTGAAATAGATGTTTTACAGATGTAAAAAAGCTGAATTCATCAGACCCACACAACCAGAAATGTTAAAAGAAGTCATTCAGACAAAAGGAAAATGATGCCAGTTGGAAATCTAGTTCTGTGTAAAGGAGTGAAAAAGACTAGAAATAGTAACTATGTAGATAAATGTGGTTTTTTTCTTATTATATAAAACTTTTTAAAAGATAATTGACTCTTTAAACAAAAATGACAGTGTATCATGGGATTTATAACATACGTAAAAATAAAATGCATGGCCAAAAGGAGAGAAATGAAAATATACTATTGTAAAATTCTTATATATTTTGTGAAAGGGGTGTGATATGTGATGGATACTATGCACTTTTAACACAGCCACTTACATTACAAAGAATTATAGCTAATAAGCCAACAAACAAGATAAAAAAGAATCGTAAAAATACTGTTCACTGTTTTAAAGGCAGTAAAAAAGAACAAAGAATGGATGGCTCAAATAGAATACAAATATAAGATGACAGACTTTAACTTAAAATATCAAAAATTTCAATATCAATAAATAAATGAAAAGTTATACCATGTTAACACAGCCAAGGGGCGCCTGGGTGGCTCAGTCAGTGAAGCGTCTGCCTTTGGCTCAGGTCATGATCCCGGCTTCCTGGAATCAAGCCCTGAGTTGGGCTCTCTGCCCAACGGGAGGGTGCTTCTCCCTCTGACCCTTCCCCTTGCTCGTGCTCTCTCTCACTTTCTTGCTCACACACTGGCTCGCTCTCAAATAAATAAATCTTTTTAAAAAAGAGCTGTAGTAACAACGTTGTTTAACATCAAATACAAAGAATATTACCTGCAATAGAGAAAGTAATTTCATAATAATGAAGAGCTCGATCAAGAGGACACTATGATCATAAACACTTATGCTTGAATAACAAAGTTTTAAAATACATGAAACAAAAAAAACCCAATAGAACTAGAAGCAAAACTAAATAAATTCACAATTCAAAACAACTCTCAACTGAGAGAACAAGTAAACAGAAAATAAGCAAGCTTTGAAACAACTATTAATCAACTTAACCTAATTAAAACTAGACCTGGTAGAATACTTCACCTAGCAACAGTAGAATGTACGGGGGCACCTGGGTGGCTCAGTGGATTAAAGCCACTGCCTTCGGCTCAGGTCATGATCCCAGGGTCCTGGGATCGAGCCTCGCATTGGGCTCTCTGCTCAGCAGGAAGTGCCCCGGAAAATAAGGAATATTCTGAGCACCTTTATGCCAGTAAATCTGTTAACTTAAGTGAAATGGAAAAATTCCTTGAAAGACAAACTACCAAATCTCACTCAGGAGCAGTCTTAACTTTGTATCTATTACAGAAATTGAAACTGTAGTTAAGCTTTACTGCAAAGGAAAGGTCCAGGACCAGGCATTTAAGGAAGCAATAATACAAGTTCTACACACATTCTTCCAAAAACTTTGAGTGAAAGGAATATCCCCAACTCACTGTATGCAAACAGTATTACCCTGATACCAAAACCAGACAGGCATTACAAGAAAACCACAAAGCAATATCCCTCTTGAACATAAATGCAAAAACTTTAAAAAGTATTTTAGTTAATTGAAACCAACAGTATATAAAAGGATAAAACCATGAACAAGTGAGGTTTATTCCAAATATTCAGGGTTGATGTAATATTCAAAAACTAATATAATTTACCATTTTAACAACTAAAAATCAATCTCAGTAGACATGGACAAAGCACTGAACAGAATCTAATCTCCAGTCCTGATGAAAACTCTCAGAAGACTAGGAATAAAAGAGAACTTTTTCAGCCTGGTAAAAGTCATTTGCAAACAAACCTCCAGCTAACATTATATTTAAATGGTGAAACACCTCTCTCTGAGGTCAGGAATGAGACAAGGATATCTGTTCTCACCACTTGCACTTAATACTATCCTGGAGGTTCGAGCCAGTACAGTCGGGAAAGAAAAAGAAATAAAAGGCATCCAGAAAAGAAAGGAAGAACTAAAGATGTCTTTTTCACAGATAACATGATTATCCATGTAGAAATTGTGATGGAACTACAAAAAAAAAACTGCTGGGGCGCCTGGGTGTCTCAGTGCGTTAAGCCTCTGCCTTCGGCTCAGGTCATGATTTCAGGTTTGTGGGATGGAGCCCCACATCTGGCTGTCTGCTCAGCAGGGAGCCTGCTTTCCCCCCTCTCCTCTCTGCCTGCCTCTCTGCCTGCTTGTGATCTCTCTCTCTGTCAGATAAATAAATAAAATCTTTAAAAAAAAAAAAAAAGCTGCTAGTAACAAATAAGTTGCTTTAGGAAGATTGCAAGATTCAAGATGAATATACAAGTAGGAATTGTATTTGCATACTAACAACACCAAGAGGAAATTGAATTTTTAGAATGCTACTTAAAACATCACCAAAAGGGCGCCTGGGTGGCTCAGTGCGTTAAGCCGCTGCCTTCGGCTCAGGTCATGATCTCAGGGTCCTGGGATCGAGTCCCGCATCGGGCTCTCTGCTCAGCAGGGAGCCTGCTTCCCTCTCTCTCTCTCTCTCTCTCTCTCTGCCTGCCTCTCCATCTACTTGTGATTTCTCTCTGTCAAATAAATAAATAAAAAATCTTTAAAAAAAAAAAAAAAAAAAAAAACATCACCAAAAAATGTGAAATACTTAGGTAATCTGGTGGAAGATGTAAGACTTATATATCCAGAAGTACAAGGGGCACCTGGCTGGCTCAGTTGGTAGAGCATGGGGCTCTTGATCTGGGGAGTAGTAAGTTAGAGCCCCACACTGGGTGTAGAGATTTGTTCAAAATAAGATCTTGTAAGAAAAAAATACAAAACACTGATGAGTGAGCTTAACTTAATAAATGGTATTATATGCCTTGTTCATATGGTTTCAAAATGTTTTAAAGGTGAAAAAAAGGTGGGCAAAAACAGTAGAAGATAAATGTAAAGCACCTAAAACAAGGAATACACTAGTAATAAGCAAAAGTCTGCTTCACCTTGGGATTTTATGGATTTCTGTTGAAACAAGGATAGGAAGCCAACCGGGCTTCCCAGCATTGTGTTGGAGTGGGGTGTGAGAAGGTGGTTTCTGCTGCACCGTCACGAGGCCTTAGCTTGCTGCTCGGCTTTCTTGCTTTACTTACTGTCTCTGGATGGGCTCATTATGAGATCTTGGTGCTGTGGCCTGACAGAGCATTGGGGCTACAAAAAGTTATTCTTTTCCCCACATCCAGCTCAGCTGGTGTTGGTATGAAGCTCTAATGGGAATTGCATGAGGAAAGTGGGATCATATAAAGAATATGAATAATTGGGATGAGAATGATGGATCCCGTCCCTTTGAAATAAAGGTTGAATTTCATCCTATTCCACTTTACCTTGAAACTGGTTAGCAATAATATTTTTGTGCTTTAAAGTTTGTTCTGTTTTCCTGCCCTCTAATCTGAGACTCACAACTGTATTGTTTCCTTTTCTGTAAAAAGAAATAATATCTGAGTCAGTTATATATTATCCCTATTTTGCAGATAGGGAAACTGAGACCCAGACAGTTGATCAGCTAGATCCTGCACAGACTGTTGTATTATTATCACTTTCTGTGTTCTATCATGGCTATTTTTCCTCAGACTTCTTTGAAATCTTTAAACATCTAATTTGTACTCCCCAGGTGTTGTTGAAAATATGACTTTCCTTGTGGAACAATTTATGCCCCAGAATTTTCTCTTGGGTGTAGTGCAGCTAGTATCCAAAATATCTTTGGTCCCCATGGGACTAGTCTAGCTTTTTTCATCCAAGACAAAGGCTAACATCTCTCAACACCACTATTCCTAATTAGCAGGTTTGTTTACTCTAAATTTGTAGTTATAATACAAGGTAGGCAGACAGCAAGAAGATTCAGATTCAGAAGCACTAAAATGTTGGTTGTCATGTTTGTAAACAGGTGTTTTTAAGACAGAGTTTTAATAGAGGCAGTGGAGGGTATTAATCTTACCCTCTTTACTGTGACCCTAAACTGTTAATTCAGAATTCATTCAGGAAATTGGCTGTTTTGGAAGACTAGCTGTTAAATGACTTTGTTCTGCTCTTACTATGTGATCACCAGGTCATGACTATTAATTTGGTCATTGGAATGTAGCTCCCAACATTATCTGGAACTTTATTAGGAATACCACTTTGGTGGTCTCTCCCAGTCTCATTCTTACTGAAGTTTTAACTAATAAGAAAACCTCTCTAATTCTGGGTTTTGCTCTCCACCTTCTGACTCTTCTATTTCATTGGCTTCACCAATTATTTCAAAGGCCCATTGTGAGTCACCTATTTGAGTACTGGCTCCCCCCCAAATTAATACTGAAAATAAGAAAATGTGTTGTTTTATAAAATAGGCAGCAATGGGACAGGGGTGGCCAAGAACCTAGCTATTGAGAAAGTCTGCAGATTCCATAGTTCCTGGTAAGCAAGGAGTCAAGTCAGGGGCAGCCAGCTCACTTAGGAAAAAGCAGCCTTCTTCTTCTTCTTCTTCTTTTTTAGAAAAAAAAAAAAAAAGGGTAGAGGGATAGCTGAAGTAATCTTGATCCAAGAAACTAGTGAGGAGGCTCTAGCAAAGCCTGCTGAGAAAAGGTAGATCCTGATCTGAAAATGTGGGGCCTTCGAACACTGGCTCTTAATGCTTGTGGTCAGAGGCCCGAGGTGGATCTCCTCTAAGGCATACAAGGTAGGCGTGCTAAGATCACAGCAGGTACAGAATGGAGTGTACTGTAGAACCCCTAGGGCAGTATTCTCTGTGCCCCGAATTGCATAGCTGTAATTTTACCTAAAGGTTAGCAGCATTTTTCTTCTCAATAGGTAGGACAACAGCTTCATTCTATAAAACAGTCTCTGGCATTATTATTATTATAATTGAGTGGGGTTTTATTGTTTTTAACTTGATTGTGATCAGTGGAGCCCTGAATTGAAATGTAAATATGTTTAGAATTTTCCAGTGTTCACAGGAGCTTTCCCCAGTGTGCCATTACACCATCAGTCCCGAAAAAGAGATTGGAATAAAAAAGATTCCACGGGCAAATGAGTCCAGGAAACATTTAATACTATATCCCTCTCTTGGAGATTTGCAGTGTATATTAGTAAGCTAAAAGATTTTTGTGAGTCTTACAGTAAAGAAATCCGTTTGATCAATGTTTCCCAAATTTTTTTGTCACTAAAATCTACTAACCTTCTTTTGAATTAATATTTCTTCAACACTTGGGAAACATATTCTTGGAATTAATAGCTATATGCCCAGTGGATTGAGCTTGAAAAAAGTAGGGAAGATCTAGATTATAAAGGTAACCCCATGGGGGCGCCTGGGTGGCTCAGTGGTTTGGGCTGCTGCCTTCAGCTCGGGTCATGATCTCAGGGTCCTGGGATCGAGCCCCGCATCGGGCTCTCTGCTCCTCAGGAAGCCTGCTTCCCTCTTTCTCTCTCTCTCTCTGCCTGCCTCTCTGCCTACTTGTGATCTCTGTCTGTCAAATAAATAAATAAAATATTTAAAAAAAATAAAATAAAATAAAAAATAAAAAAATAAAAGTAACCCCATGAGTTAGAGAAAATTTCTAACCTTCATTAAGGGAGTAGATAAAACCCAAGAAAGGGAATAGTATTTATGATTTGCTTTATTTTCCTGATGAGGTGGGCATTATTTTGGAAAGTGGAACAGGCTTGGGTCACCTAGACCTAACAAGATGGTAAGGATACCTCATGTTTGTACTGTGCTTTAAGATGGGACACCTAGGTAGCTCTGTCGGTTGAATGTCCAACTCTTGATCTCAGCTCAGGTCTTGATCTCAGGGTTGTGAGTTCAAGCCCCACATTGCGCTCCATGCTGGGCATGGATCCTACTTTAAAAAATATGCTTTAAGACTTGGAGAACTTACATTTCCATGATCAGAACCCTATGTGGTAAAAAAGTGGATATTGTCCCCATTTTACAAAAGAGGTACTTCAAATTAAATGACTTGTCCAACATTAGATGACATACTAGAATGTAGGAAAGCTACTACATCTAGAACTCAGCTTTCATCTCTACATCCAGAGTTTATGCCCATATCACTGAAGTAGTTGCCCACATCTGTGCTTATGAGTGCTTCTTTTACAGAATGGTACACTTTCTCTTATTTATTGTTTTTCCCTTAAGTACTTCTAATTGCATTTCTGCCCCCGGGGTTCTTTTTGCCTTTGCTTACTTCCCATAGCATCTGAGTGATGAGTACAGTCTGGGCATATCTCTGGGCAGACAAAAAAATCAGAGGATCTAAAACTGAGCAAAAGTTCAGATTTCTCTTCTAGAACATGCTTTCAGATACGAATTTAAAGCATACTGTGTTTAACCTTGTTTTTTGTTTCCTAAGTTTAGCAAACATTTATTCAGAACTGAGTACCAGCTGTAGGCAAGGCATTAAGCTGTTTATATTTTCCCCAACACTTCATTCTACAATAAGTTTTTAATAAGACTTTATTTTTTTTAATATTTTATTTATTCATTGGACAGACAGAGATCACAAGTAGGCAGAGAAGCAGGCAGAGAGAGGAGGAAGCAGGCTCCCTGCTGAGCAGAGAGCCCGATGCGGGGCTCGATCCCAGGACCCTGAGATCATGACCTGAGCAGAAGGCAGAGGCTTAACCCACTGAGCCACCCAGGTGCCCCAATAAGACTTTATTTTTTAGAGCAGTTTAAAATTCACAAAAAAATTGAGGAGAAGGTGTAGAGATTCCCCATACACCATGTACCCCACATTAAAAATTTCCAAATATGCAGAAAGTTGAAAGAATTATTCAGTAAAAACTGTTTATCCAACACCTGGGTTTTACAGTTAACCTCTGTTATTTTTTTTTAATCACACATCTATCCATCTTTCTATCCATCACTCCTTATTTTCTGATGCATTTCAAAGTAAGTTGGGGACATTATTTTTACACTTTCTTCCTTAATACCTCAGAATTTATCTCATTAACTAGAGTTCAGCATTTGTTTACAATTCCTTTTGTGTTTGTGTGTGTAACCTTTTGTGTGTCAAGCAGTAGGTGCTTCTCAAATGTCTGTTGAATGTATAAATAATCAGGTCAAAACACAAAGAAGAGAAAGACTGGAGGGTGCACATTCGCTTGTAAGCTATATTAAGTCTGCTCTCTTGCCAGTCTCAAAATAAAATTCCCTCTACCATATCTTGTCTTCACCCCAGTGCGTGTATACCAGGCCCCACACATACCTGTGTTAGAACATTCCATTCTCAGAAGCAAAACATTCCATTCTCAAAAGCCAGAGAGAGGGCATCTTTTGGGAAAATGGGGCCAGAATAAATCAGGGCTCATCTCTTGGTAGGGACTTTTTGGATCATGAGCAATGACAGAAATGAGAAGCAGCTGACTAGGATTCGAAGGGAGTGGGTTTTTTGGCCCAAGTATCTCATAGTCTTGCCAAGCTGTCCTCCATACATACTTGTCACTTTTAGGTTGACTGATGGGTTAAAGAAGTAAGTTTCTGCCTGTCCAAATAATGCCCATTTTTTCCACCTGATAATTCATCTCCACCATGAAAGCTTCCCTCACCATGCTAGCACAGTGATGGCTTCATTGTAACTCATCGTCATTTACTTGACACTTAATATTCACTGCCTTGGAGATTTTATTTTATTTATTTATTTTTTTAAAGATTTTATTTATTTATTTGACAGAGAGAGAAAAGGAAGCAGGCTCCCTGCTGAGCAGAGAGCCCGATGCGGGGCTCGGTCCCAGGACCCTGAGATCATGACCTGAGCCGAAGGCAGCGGCTTAACCCACTGAGCCACCCAGGCGCCCCTATTTTATTTTTTTTTAAGATTTTTATTTGACAAACAGAGATCACAAGTAGGCAGAGAGGCAGGCAGAGAGAGAGAGAGAGAGGAAAGCAGGGTCCCAGCTGAGCAGAGACCTCAATGCAGGGCTCCATCTCAGGACCCCAAGATCTTGACCTGAGCCGAAGGCAGAGCCTCAACCCACTGAGCCATCCAGTCGCCCCAGCCTTGGAGCGTTGGATTGTTTTTTTTTTTTTTTAACTAACGCCTCATTATTGCAAAAGCAGCACCCGTGTACTGAAGAGTGTTAGAAAATAGAAACAATTCAAATAATTAAAACATTTTTACCTTCTAGAGATGACCATTGGAACAGTTTAGTGCAAATCTTTAGGGACCTTTTCCTAGACATATGTAAATGCAACTATAATTTTTTAAACATAAATCATACCATACACTGCACATACTGTTTTGTAACCTGCTTTTTATGATCTCTACCTTTCCACTCCAGTAACTTTTCATTATTCTAATCTAAGTCCATATTCACATTTCCCTAGTTGACCTCAAAAGATGTCCTTTACATTTGGTTTGCAAATCCAGATACATGCAGTCCAGGACCAGGCATTATATCTGTCGCATTATGGCTGGTCCCTCAAGTGTTATTTATTTTAGTACAGTCCCTCTTTTCCATTGACATATTGAAGAAACTGGGCCAGTTGTCCTGTAGAAAGTTCTAGCTTCTGAATTTGTCTGGTTGCTCCCTCATAGTTGACATTTAGCTCTCTATTCTATTCCTGGTGTTTCCTATAACTGGAGGCTATGTATTAAAAGCTTGATGGATTCAGGTCAAACTTTTTGGCTAGAAAATGTGCACTTATAATGTGTTATATCGAATGTATTACAACATGGCTGGTTGTCCTATCGGTGACACTGACAGTGACACCTGGACTGTGGCTGTGATTTGAGATTGATTCTCCACTTTTCAGTTATGTTTCCTCTTATCAAGGAAAATAGTCCATGGTTTATTCATGCATTGATTCTTCTTCCAACACCACCAAATACTGGAACACAATTTCTCATCCTTTGTGGTCATTAAGCATCTTGATGAAAATAGCATATCACCAACTAACTTTGTAACTTTCCTACATGCTTTTGGTCCACATAACTAACTGTTACGATTTCAAAAAATGAGCCAGTACTAGTTGCAGACTAATAGAAATTATACTTTATCTCTAATAATGAAATTAGGAAGAGGAGATATGCCCTCTTTAGAAATACACCAGGAATTCTTTTTTTTAAGATTTTATTTACTTATTTGTTAGAGTGCACAAGCAGGGGGAGCAGCAGGCAGAAGGAAAAGCAGGCTCCCTGCTGAGGAAGGAGCCTGATCCAGGGCCCTGAAATCATTGACCTGAGCTGAAGGCAGACACTTATCTGACTGAGACACTCAGGTGATCCAAGAATTGTCTTTTAATAGGACAGGCTTGGGACATACAAAATTCAGTCAAGGCTACTTGAGTGTAATTTCAGAAAGATACGACTGGACTATATTTTTAACTAAAACTGTATCAAAATTAACTAAATACAAAAGAGTCTGAGAGCTTCAGTCTGATAGTGGGTCTCCTTCGCTGCGTTGGCAGTGCTGGGCATCTGGTCCTTGGTAGTCCCTAGAGAGAGCAGGACATGTGATTTTATGACCCTGTTTGGGACTTAAGATCATCCAGTTAGCTTCATATGCCTATTGCTTTGAAGGGGTACAGAGATCAGCAAATTTTTTATTTATTATGCCATTATTACTGGTTGTTAGGAATTGGGCACAGCTTAACTGAGCCCTCTGCGTGGTCTCACAACCCCAATAACCCTTTTTTTCCCAGAGAAGTCACTATCCAGACTTTCATGATAATCAGTCCTTTCCTTTACTTTATAGTGGTTTTCACTTGCTATGTATTCATAAATAATACCGTTTTGTTTTACCTTTTTTTTTAATTGAGCATAAGTGGAATCACACTGTGTGGGTTATTTTGTTTCTGACTCCTTTTGCTTAACATTTTGTTTTTACATTTCATCCTTGTTGATCTGTATACTTTAGATAATTCATTTGCTCTGGTGTGTATTCTGTTGAAGGAATATATAACATACCTATTTTACTGATAATGGTTGTTTGTAGGTTTTAGCTATTAGCAAATAATGCCATTATAATAAACCATCTTGACTTCTGGTGAACATAAGCGCACATCTGTAGGATATATACCTAGGGAATTGCTAGGTACGTAAATCTCTGACGACTTCTTTGATGATTCCTGAGAATAGATTCCGAGTAGTAAAATTAATGGATCAGAAGGTGTAACCGCAGAAGGCGGTTTCAGGACTTCTGTGAATTTACTCCATATTCAGTAGGATAACTTTTATGCTAGTTTAATTCTTCCTGCTTCAGCATAAATGAACCAGCTACACTTTGTTTATTCTGTGGAAACAATCTCTATAGAATCTGTAAGCAGTTTCCTTTTACTTGGGAGCATCAGACTTGATTTTCTCTACTTCATTTCATAGGGCGCCTGGTTGGCTCAGTTGGTCAGGGTCTGACTCTGGATTTCGGCTCAGGTCATGATCTCAGGGTCGTGAGATGGAACCCTGCATTGGGTTCCCCACTCAGCAGGGAGTCTGCTTGAGATTTTCTCTTCCTTCTACCTTCCCCCCATTCATGGGCTCTCTCTTTCTCTAATTTAATTAATTAATTAATTAATTTAAAAGTTATATTTTACACTGTGTTATAACCTATTCTTATGGCTGTTTGGCTGGAAAGCTTAAAACTGTTGGTAGAGCTCATTGTATAAAATTAGCATTTGTCAAAATTCACAGTGATTGAACATAAAGGCATTAATTCAGTATGCTTTGAGGATTCACTATCCAGAACTTAAGTTTCACCAATTGAATGTTTTATGTACATGCTTCTGTGTTGTTGTTTTATTTTAGCAAATGTGATCCCAAATATTTCATGACTTTTTTACATTTTAATTTTTTGAAGATTTTTAAAAATTCATTTATTTCACAGAGAGAGAGAGAGAACACAAGCAGGGGGAGTGGGAGAGGGAGAAGCAAGTCTCCTGCTGAGCAGGGAAACCAATGCAGGGCTTGATCCCAGAACTCTGGGATCATGACCTGAACTGAAGGCAGACTCTTAAGCAACTGAGCTACTCAGGAGCGCCTGCATCTTATTTAGTACCTAACATAATTGCCTTTCCTGTGGTAGATGTTCAATAATTGTATGTTGAAATAGTATTGTATTACCACATTATTTTGAATTGTTTTCTGTTATATTTTTATTCTTAATATGTTAGGTTTATTAAGGAAAGATCATTTTGATTCATGGAGCACCTTCTCTCCCACCTAGGAACTCTGAAGTGACATGTTATTTGAATTCTCTTTAGCTTGAATAATTATTCTGGCATTTAAATGAGCCTCTGTCTGAATATGCCCCAAATTTTCATTCCTATCTTTTTAAGCCTCCCTGCTTCTGAGAATTTTCAAGCTTATATGACTGCAGTTAATTAATTATCTCCTTCATGGCATCCCAGATAGACATGGTAGTTGACTGACAGAAAGGAAGCAGAAACAAGTTTAAATAGAATAGTGTTTAGCTGTAAGATACCACTGTATACCTAAAAGCCTTTGCAAACATTAATCAATTTTCCATCATCTGGAAGAAGTAGAAAATGGGCTTTTATTATGTACTAAGAGCTGAGAAAGTACAATATGCTTTTAATCTCTTAACTCTTCCTGAGAAGTTGATGTTCGCTTGGGAACAACTTACTCTGTTTAAAATCATGGAGACATTTTTTGTAGCCTGGTTTACATAATACATTCTGGTTTTTTTAATCTGATTTTTTTTTTTAACAGACTCGTCCTTTGGCCTTCCATTTTTCTCTGAAGGAGACAACTGAGCTTCAAAGCTTACTGGTTTCATTTTCACAAAGCCAATTCACTACGCAGTTTCCACATGTAGTAAGCTACTCATGCCCTCTTACCATCTGAAGAAATAAGAAAATACAACAAACACCAACTCAGAACACTGAGTAATGTCTAATTGCCCCTGAAGGATAGTCTGGCAGTAGGGAATGTTGGTTTGTCCCATGTTTTTGAAGTCCTGAGGAGATAGAGGCCACATTGCTTACCTGAATTGCTTATGTTCAGCTGGTGAGCCAGGAACAGTTAGGACTAGGGTCCAGTGACATGTGATCCCTATCTCAGTACTTTTTTACTAGTGGTTCTTCACCTTTTTTCCATCAAGACATATGCTCACAATGTTTCTTCAGTGTTTGCCTTGCCCAGAGGCCTAACTATACCTTTATACCTTTATACCTCTAACTATACCTTTCTTCACCTGCTGGAGAAAACATAGTAAGTAAACATTTTTTGAATTTGCTATTATCAATATTTTTGAAGTATTTACTACATTTTATTAATAATTAATATTAGTAATTGGTTTTAACAAGTGAATTGCAACATCTCACAACTGATGATGATCAAACACCAATATGTTCATAGTTATAGCTTTATATAAGATCAAAAAACTTTTTTTTCAAAATAGTATATGGACTTTGTTATAAGTCTCTTACTACATTTGATTTTCTGAGAACACACACACACATATACAGGGTAGTCTCTGGCCTTCCTGCTTGTTCACATAAAATGTAGTTCTTTGGGGGCACCTGAGTGCCTCAGTCAGTTAGGCATCCTCCTTCAGCTCAGTTTATGATCCCAGAGTCCTGGGATCGAGCTCCCCATTGGGCTCCCTGCTGAGTAGGGAACCTGCTTTTCTTTCTCTCTCTGCCTCTCCCCCACTCATGTATGTGCTCATGTAATTTGAGAGATCAAATTAAACAAAAATTTTTTAAAGTTTTGGGGGGGTTTTGTGTGTGTGTGTGTGTGTTTTAGAAATTTTATTTATTTAACAGAGAGAGAGTACATACAAGCAGAGGGAACAGTACAGGGAGGTGGAGAAGCAGGCTCTGCGCTGAGCAAGAAGCCCGACGTGGGGCTTGATGATCCTGGGATCATGACCTGAGCCCGAGACAGATGCTTAACTGACTAAACCACCCATTTGCCCCACCACCACCAAAAAAAGTTTTTTTTTTTTTTTTTAAGATTTTATTTATTTATTTGACAGACAGAGATCACAAGCAGGCAGAGAGGCAGGCAGAGAGAGAGAGAGAGAAAGAGGGAAGCAGGCTTCCTGCGGAGCAGGGAGCCCGATGCGGGGCTCGATCCCAGGACCCTGAGATCATGACCCGAGCCGAAGGCAGCAGCCCAAACCACTGAGCCACCCAGGCGCCCCAAAAGTTTTTTTTTTTTTAATTAAAATGTAGTTCTTTGTATTTTTTTCATTATTGATTTTCTTTAAATCATTTTTTGTTAATTGATTATCTGTTGTGAGCCAGGCCCTTTCTGAATACTGGAGAACTGGCAAGAGATGGTGAGCTACCCCTTCTTTTGAGGAGCCTGTAGTCTAGTGTTAGTGATAAGTCTTGTTTTAGGAAATAACTTGTATTGGGAAAGTCATTTAACCTCTCCAAACTTCAGCTATTCACCTAGATAGTGGGTTAATAATACCTGTCTAGCAGGCATTATTATGAGGATATAGTGAAATAATTCATGTAATAGCACTTAGCACTGGTGCCTGAATCAGGGTGGGTGCTCAGTAACTGTTCTTTCAGCTTAGATATAGGGAACTATGCAGGGCATTATCATTAGATTCTTAAATTATGATATGAAGGTCATTTATTATTATTATATTTTAAGATTTTATTTATTGAGAAAGAGAGCAGGGAGATGGGTGGAGAGGGACAAGCAGACTCTGCACTCAGTCCAAGCCCAATGAGGGGCCCCAAGATCATGACCTGAGCTGAAACCCAGTCAGGTATTAAACCAATTGAGCCACCCAGGTGCCCCTGAAGGGCCTTTTTTTAAAGTGTAGATTAAGAGACAGCAAGAACTGATAGCCTGTATTAGGAAAGGCTTCATGGAGGATATAGGATTGAAAGAGGATCAGAACTTAGATGATCAAACTATAGTAGTGTTTATTTTATTTTATTTTATTTTATTTTATTTTATTTTATTTTATTTATTTGAGAGAGAAAGAAAGCACAGAGGAAGAGGGAGAAGCAGGCTCCCAGTTGAACAGGGAGCCTGATGCAGGACTCAATCCCAGGACCCTGAGATCACGACTTAAGCCAAAGACGGAGGCTCAACCAACTGAGCCACCCAGGCTCCCCAAGCCATAGTAGTATTAAGATGAGGAATGGAGGTGCTGATTGGGAGAAGAGTTAGCCCCCCCTTATTCTTCCCCACTTACAGGGGTTTCACCAGCTCTTTGTCCCCATATAATATCTATGTTGCTTCTCTAGTGACCTCTCAGAAAGTAATTCTGCACCCAGTGGTAAAACCTGTGGGGCTAATCCTTCTTAGCATTACTACTATTTCCATGGCAACCATCAGAAGATATATGTTACTGAGGCAAGATGTGAGAAATATTTTCATCAATAAATGCCCAAATTTACTGGTAAAATGTCCCACTGGGAAATTGCCCAACTACTTAGCTGCTGTCTCCAGAATATTAAACCCTGCTTTTCCACATTTTCGTGTTTGAAAATTTAGTAGGAGATAGTTTTTCAGAAAAAAATCTTGCCATGAATTCTTTCTATAAGGAAATAATCATCTTTGCAAAATAGACATAATAGATAAGGTAAATCTGAAGGGAAAAAACCATTTTATATGTAATTTATGACTATAATAGCCTTTGTGACTATTGATAACTAAGAGCAAAGATAAAAATTGGCATGATTTGTCTTCTGTACATTTTACTTAAGCAAAAGGAAAGATTTTAAAAATAAAATTCTTTATATTTAAAAATAAAAAATAAAATTTCCTGCTTAAAACTGAACTCATTCTGTAATATGCAGATTTTATAGAATTTGTTTTGTTCCATGTGACATTCAGGAGTATGTTATAGGCAACCTTAAGGTTGAAAATGAGTGAATATATGCATGTTTTCCCTGTACTGAACAAAATTGTCAGCTACATGCCTGGTACGGTTCTTGGTAGTGGGGTTGTGAGCAGCAAATGAAACAGAGTCCCTGCCCTTTTGGAATTGACATCAAGGGCAGAGAGAGAGGCAGTAACTCAATTAACAAAGAGCTGTATGTCAGGAAGTGCCATAGAGAAAAATTGAACAGCGGATAGGAATAGAGACTGACGCGTGTAGGGTAGGGTAAACAAGGCAGACCTCTCCGATGAGATGACATTTGAGAAGAGACCTCTGTGTGTGACTGAACAGCTTGTGAATAACTAAGGGAAGAGAGTGTCGGGCAGAGGGAAGCAAACACGCACATCTGATGTAAGAGTACGTTGGGGCGCCTGGGTGGCTCAGTGGGTTGGGCCTCTGCCTTCGGCTCAGGTCATGATCCCAGGTGCTGGGATCGAGTCCTGCATCGGGCTCCCTGCTCGGCCGGGAGCCTGCTTCCTCCTCTCTCTCTGCCTGACTCTCTGCCTACTTGTGATCTCTGTCTGTCAAATAAATAAATAAAATCTTTTAAAAAAAAAATGAAAAGAAAAAAAGAATACGCTCAGCGTGGCTGAGGACAGCAAGGAGGCCAGTATGGGTGGAACCGAGAGAATACAGTGGATGAGAGTAGATGAGAGATGAGGTTGGTGTTGGGAAGGATTCTTGTAGTCTTTAAGCCATTATAAGAACTTTATAGTATTTTATTCTGAGTAAGATGAAAGCTTCTAGACTGTTTTGAGCAGAGACATGATCTGACTTGGGTTTCTAAAGGATCGCTCTGCTGTGTGGAGAATGAGCTGTAGGAGGACAAGCCTGAATGCAGACAGACCAGGTAGGTGATTGCTGTGGTCAGTAGTCTAGCTGAGCAATTACGCTGGCTGGAACTAGGGTTGAAGAATGGAGACAGAAGTGGTGGGTTGCTGAGTATCTGTTTTTCTCAGTAAGTGCTTCAGTGTTTATTATAAGCCAGGCACCGTTCTAATAGCTTTTTTGATACCAACTCATTCACACTCATATCTTTTCTGAGGTCCATTTCAGGGGTATAGCCCACAGGATTTGTAGATGGACTGAATGTGGGGTTTAGGGGTAAAAGGGAGTCAAGGATGGTTCCTGTGTTTGGGACTAAAACTCCGAAGAATGGAGTTGCCATCTCCTGAAAAAGGGAGGACTCAGGAGAAGCATATTTGGGTGGAAGCCCTAAAATGAGGAGTTCGGTTTTTATACATGTTGAGTTTAAGATGCACATTGGCTATCCAGGTGGATGTGTTGAGTAGGTAGTTGGATATCTGAACGAAATTCAGAGAAGAGGTCAGGGCTGGAGATAAATTATGAAAGAAGTCTCAAAGCATTCAGGAAGAAGTGCCAATTGGATGTCTGGTTTTTGCTGCTAACCCTAACCAGAAGTAGATATGAGGTCAGTCTTTTCCTTTAGGCATGGTCATGTGGTGGCATTTTCATTGGTTTTGGGGTCAGACCTACATTTGGTTACTAGCACTTTTGTTTACTAATTAAGTGACCTCAATTATGTGACTTAATCTCTTCTAGTTTCAGTTTCTTCATCTACAAAATATGTTAATTGGACTCATCCCATAGTATTGTTAAGATTAAATGAAATAACTGTACATTACCTAGAGCAGTGCTTGGACTTAAGAAGTGCTTAATAAATGTTTATCTTTCCCTTTTTCAGGTTTAGTCTCTCTCCAGTCTCTCTCTCTTTTTTTTAAGATTAATTTTTTTGACAGAGAGAGTGTACAAACAGGGGAAGCTGGAGGGAGAGGGAGCAGGAGAAGCAGGCTCACGGCTGAGCAGGGAGCCCAATGTGGGGCTCAATCTCAGGACCCCAGGATCGTGACCTGAAACGAAGACGGGGCTTAATTGACTGAACCACCCAGGTCTCCCTGAAATGATAATCTTTTAGAAGAAGGAATTGCAGTGAAATTTTTAGAAGGTACAGGGAAAGAAGTTTTAGGTTCTGAGTATTAAATGGTTTCACATACAAAAGCAGAGGAAGGTTCAGGTAGAAGCACCAAGCAGCAAATCCACCCATCAGTCGTGGGTAATTTACATCAAAGCCTAAGTAAATCCGAATGAGCCATGGTGATGACCTATAGAAGGAAATACTGCCCTTTACTGGGGCTGGACTATTTAAATCAAAGGGAATTATCTCATTAATTCCCTCATGATCCTGGTGGAACTTTGCTAATGGGACACTCCTGGGGTTTAACTTAATCCCACTCCTATTTTCTATAATCTTAGCTTGACTATCTCAAAAAGTATTCACTTAAGGTGATCACATTTCATTTCATACAGTGAATATTTGAGCACCTACTGTATGTCATGTACTTCTTCAGGGAAATACTGATAAATAGAAGGAATAACTCCTGTCTTTAAATTCTTCACTATAATATAAGAGAGAAAACAGACATGTATACAAATAAAATAGAGTGAGTGCTAAGTGCAGATGTGCTGAGAGTAATGTAGTCATCTTACCCTGGGAGATTATGAAAGCAATGTAGAAATCCTCTCTGGGGCGCCTGGGTGGCTCAGTGGGTTAAGCCTCTGCCTTTGGCTCAGGTCATGATCTCAGGGTCCTGGGATCGAGTCCCACATCAGGCTCTCTGCTTGGTGGGGAGCCTGCTTCCTCCTCTCTCTCTCTTTGCCTGCCACTCTGCCTGCTCGGTCTCCCTCTGTCAGATAAATAAATAAAATCTTAAAAAAAAAAAAAAAAAAAAAAAAAAAGAAATCCTCTCTGGACGGGGCTGTTAAGATTTAGAATTGATCAAGTGAAAATTTTCAGGTAAACACATTCTAAGAAGGGAGTACTCCGTAAGCAGAATCATGGGGGCCTGTTCAGGGGAAAAAAGAAAAAGGCATAATTTGAGTAATATAGTAGTTTTGTTCTTATGGTGGTGGGAAGGAGAAAGTGACAGCTAGTTTGGAAAGCCATTTTTTCCTAACCTTTCTCCAGCTGCAAATAAGAACATTTTCTAACCTTTTTTTGAGGTCTTGATGAGTTCCCTGATGAAGCCAAAAGACCAAAAAAAAAAAAAAAAATTAAAATTTCTAGAATTTTCTTGGGGCCCCTGGGTGGCTCAGTGGGTTAAGCCTCTGCCTTCAGCTCAGGTCATGATCTCAGGGTTCTGGGATTGAGCCCCACATCCGGCTCTCTGCCCAGCGGGGAGGCTGCTTCCCCCTCACTCTCTGCCTGCCTCTCTGCCTACTTGTGATCTCTCTCTCTGTGTCAAATAAATAAAATCTTAAAAATTCTAGAATTTTCTTTATTAGGATTAGACATGAAATTTCTTTTCTTTTAGGTTTTATTTATTTATTTGACAGAGAGAGACAGCAAGAGAGGGAACACAGGCAGAGAGAGTGGGAGAGGGAGAAGCAGGCTTTCTGCTGAGCAGGGAGCCCCCTGTGGGGCTCGATCCCGAGATCCTGGGATCATGACCTGAGCTGAAGGCGGATACCTAATGACTGAGCCTCTGAGGCACCTGTGTTTTCTAGGGGAGTCCTGAATGGGTCCTGAATAGTTCCTGTGACACCATTTATCTTCCAGTGAAAGATATGTAAGCGTTTACTGCAGCATTTTCCCATCATTGTCCTAAATTAAACTTTACTATAAAGTGAACATCATTCAAAGTAGCTGCCTTCTTTCTCTTCAGCCTTCCTGTTTATTATGAAAAGGTTCTCCGTTTCTTCTCCAAGTCGTCTTTTGAAAGCGTAAATATTTCACATTGCAGGAAATCCATGGTGCTCACTATTTTCAACCCTGAGGGAGCAGGAAAGCCTGTTTCAAGATACACATGTTCACAGTGTGAACATGTTCACACATGTTCACATGCCTCAGTTTAGCTAGATAGTAATTCCTTTACTGTCTTTCCCTTCTTGTATCCACTCCTCCCTCTGCCCCTAAGAACTTCCAGGTTTTCTCTATTATTACCGTACCACCATCCACGGATGAAAGAGAGTGCCTCAGTTTTCTGTAACTCTGCCTCAGTTAGAGCTGTCATTCTCCCCACCCGCCATCATTCCCTGTGCCAAGTTCCCTTGGCCTCTTTCTTTAGGCTTAAGATCTGCCCTCATTTACATGTAATCATTTAGACTTTTTGTGCCAGTAACTTAAACATCAGATCTTCAGTCAGGGTTGATCTTTGAAATTATTAGAGCTAATGATGAGAGTAGTAGCAACAAGTGCTACCACGCAGAGTACTTAACACATATGAGACACTGTTCTAAGCACTTTACCTCTGTTAACTTATTTCATCCTCACCACAGCTTTTTGAGAGAGCTACCACTTTATCCCCACTTCACAGGTAAAGAAGCGAAAACATGGAGAGTTAAGCAGTCTGCCTGAGCTCACACAGCGTGGTATCTGGTAGAGGAGGACCACATTCTGTTTCAGACCCCGAGCTAGCAAGGCAGTTTTCCCACAAGAACTGAGCCTTACTCATCCTGCATCCTTGATTCAAAGTATAGAAAGCAGGTGTTCCATCCATGTTGGAATTGGTGCAAAGTGCCAGGCCATCAAGTTAGCACAAAGGATTGTGTCATTTTGGTTTTTAAAAAAAAAAAAAAAAAAAAAAAGGCAAAGAATGAATCAGAACTCTGAGAATATAGTATATTGGAAATATCTGGGCCTGTTTTGAGTCCTCACAGAACATTTAAAAATAAAAACATTTAGCCTTTTCTCTCTGGCTTCTGAAATAGTTTTTATTAACTAGCAGTTGGGCTCTGACACTGAATAATGGCCCTCTTTCAGAAACAAAAGTGGATTGACATTTGTCCTTTTTTCCTTTTTCAATTAAGCCTGTGCTGCCAGAGTTGCTGGTCTTTGATGTTGCGGGATTACATTTGTGACCATGATTAAAAGGGTGATAATAAAACCATTATAGTGCTCTAATTTTAAAGTTAGTTCAAATAAAACAAAATTATGTATGGCCCCTATTTCACGACAGTGCACTTTCTAAATATTAAAGAGCACATACTTGGCATAGACAGGACCAACAGTCATGCATTGACTTTCTCAGGCATCCCCTTGCAGAAGTAACAAACATCAGACCTGCCTCACTCCAGGGGCTGAGTTTTTAGCATCCCTGAAAATGTGACTATTCTCTGTGTGACTGTTAATTTTCATCTTTTGTAAAAATGGTAATAAAATGGGAAGAAACTGGAACAGGAGGCAAGAACTAACTGTGATCTTAAGTCCCTCGCCATTGCTTGCTCACAGCATGTCCTGTTAGGCCTGACTTTGCTGACCCGTACCTCCGTTTCATCACATGCTCTCTTCAGGGTTTAAACCAGAGTCTCTGAGGTTTTAACTTTCAGATTGCATGTTTTCCTTTGAATGAATGCATGTTCTGTTTGGAGATTTTACTTTATTAGAAGTGATACTAATAGCTCTAACATACTACATATTTAACGTGTGCTAAACATGTTGTCCGTGTTATTGCATTTTAATGCTGGCATAACTTTAAAGATATTTTAATTACCATTTTCAGATGAGGAAGCTGAGGTATAGTAGTTGTATAATCTCTTAAGGTCACCGAGCTGTTTACTTTTTTCTTCCTTCTCTCAAACTTACCATATTTTGTCTCAAGTTCCTTGTGTACTTCTCGTACCATCTGCCACATATACAAATACTTATTCTGTGACTTACGTTGGCTGCTTCATGAGTATTCATCTCATCTCCTTCAGCTATTTGAGGATAGAGATTGTGTCTTATATTTCTTTATATTCCTCATAGGGGTTTGGAACTTTGTCAAATTTCAAACTTGAAAGTTAAAAAATAAATAAATGAGTAGCTTCTCTTCCCCCCTCAATCTTTCTAAGTTCATGCTGTGATTACTGGTGATTCTCCCCAGCCTCATATTCCTGAAGATCCTGATCTTGATTTGATGTTTACAATATTATTTTCTTTCTTTCACTTTTCTCCCTAGGTTGGTATCTTATGAATTTACTTATTTTTAAAGAATAAAAATAACTTAATTTTTCTCAATATTAAGATAATACATATTTCTGTAGAATATTCAAACATTACAGAAAAGTAATTTTTTCCAAAATGAAATCTATAGGAATCTAATCCCCCAGAGATAATCACAGATAACATTTTGATGAATGGCCTTCCAGACATTCTTCTAGAAGAATGTATGTATGCATATATGCATATAAATAAATGTACACTCATAATTTTGTATGCTGGAATCAAATGTGCTATGTTTTTTACTTTAGATTACATTATGAAATCTTCCCATATTAATACAGGTAGATGCCTGTAGCATTCCGTGACTCTGATTAACGTTTTCCATCCAGTCAGCTAATAGCAAAAATTTAGGTTGCTTCAAGGGTTTTACTATTAAAAACGATGATGTACTGAACATCCTTATACAGCCATACATCATTTTACTGTGCTTTTGGTTTATTGCAATTTGAAGTTAATGGATTTTTTCCAAATTGGAGGTTTGTAGCAACCTTCATCGAGCCAGTCTCCAGTGCTATTTTGCCAATAGCCTTTGTTTCCTTCATGCCTCATGGGTTGCATTTTGGTAATTCTTGCAGTATTTCACACTTTTTCATCACTATTATATTTCTTCTGGCAATCTGTGACCTGTGATGTTTGATGTTACTACAGTAGTTGTTTTGGGGTGCCACGAAACACGCCCACAGGAGACGTTGACTGAATCAGTAAATGTTGCGTGCGTTCTGACTGCTCCACTGCTCTCCTGATGGCCATTTGCCCATCTCTCACCCTCCCCTCAGCCTGCCCCATTCCAGGCCACAGAACAATATAGACATCAGGTCAGTTAATAACCCTACAGTGGCCTCTAAGTGCTCAAGTGAAAGAAAGAGTTGCACGTCTCCTCACTTTAAATCCAAAGCTGGAAATGATTAAGCTTAGTGAGGAAGGCACATCAAAAGTCAAAAGAGGCCAAAAGCTTGGCCTCTTGCGCCAACCGTTAGCCAAGTGGCAGAGGCAAAGGAAGAGATTTTGAAGGAAATGACAAGCGCTACTCCGGGGAACACATGAATGATAAAGAAAGAAAACTGTCTTCTTTGCTGATCTGGAGAAAGCGTGTGTGGTCTGGATGGAAGATCAAACCTGGCACAACACTCCCTGAAGCCGAAGCCAAGCCCAGAGCAAGACCCTGACTCCCTTCCACTCTCTGAAGCTGAGAGAGGGGAGGGGCTGCAGCAGGAACGTCTGAAGGTAGCCGAGGTGGTTCACAAGGTTTAAGGAAAGACGCCGTCTCCATAACACAGAAGTGTGAGGGGCAGCAGCAGGTGTAGAAGCTGCAGCGAGTTCTCCAGAAGCTCCAGCTGAAATGGTCCATGAAGGCGGCTCCACTCAACATGATTTTCAGTGTCCATGTAAGAAAGAGCCTCCTATCCGAGGAAGACACTGTGGAGGACTTTGGTAGCTAGTGAGGAGAAGTCAGTGCCTGGCTTCCAAGCTGCGAAACACGGGCTGACTCTCTTGTGAGAGGCTAATGCAGCTGGAGCCTCGGAGCAGAAGCCACTGCCCATTCTGCAAACCCTCAGGCCCTGAAGCACGATGCTGCGTCTACCTGACCTGCGCTCTGTAAATGGAACAGCAAAGCCTGGACGACAGCACCTCTGTTCACAACGAGACTGCCTGAATATTTCAAGCCGGCTGTTGAGACCTGCTACTCAGAAAAAAAGAGATGCCTTTCAGAGTACCACTGCTCACTGGCAGTGTACCCGGCTGTCCGAGAGCCCTGATGGCATGGAGATGTACGAGATTAATGTTGTTTTCATGTTTGCTAACACAACATCCATTCTGCAGTCTGTGAACCAAGGAGTCGTTTTGACTTTCAGGCCTTATTATTTAAGAAAGACATTTGAAAGGCTAGAGCTGCCATAGATAGTGTGTCCTCTGATGGGTCTGGGCAAAGTAAACTGGAAACCTTCTGGAAAGGGTTCACCATTCTAGATAACATCAAGGACTTTCCTGATTCATGGGAGAGGTCAAAAGAGCAATGTTAACAGAGTGTGGAAGAGGTTGATTCCAATCTTTATGGAGGACTTGGAGGGGTTCAATGGAGGAAGTAGCTGCACATGGGGTGGGAACAGCAAGAGAATGAGAATTAGACATGGAGTCTGAAGATGGGACTGAATCGCTAGAAACTAGTGCTAAAACTTGAAGCAATGAGGACTTGCTTCTTGTGGATGAGCAAGAGTGATGGTATCTAGAGTTTGGAAACTGCTCCTGGATGCTGGGAAGACTGTTGATGACAAAGCATTCAGAATGTTCCACACACTCAGTTGATAAAGCAGCAGCAGGGCTTGAGAAGACGACTCCAATCTTGAAAGAAGTTCTGCTATGGGTAGAATGCTACCCAACACCATCACCTGCTACAGAGAAACCCTTCATGAAAGGGAGAGTCCATTGACATGGCAAAAGTTGTGTCATCTTATTTTAGGGAACTGCCACAGCCCCCCAGCCTTCAGTGTCCACCACCCCGATCAGTCAGCAGCCATCAACATGGAGGGAAGACCCTCCACCAGCAAAAAGAGGACTCGCTGAAGCTCAGATGATGGTTAGCATTTTTTACCAGTAAAGTATTTTTAAGCTGAGATAAGTAAATTTGTTTAGACGTAATGTTATTGCACACTTCATAGACTGTAGTGTAAATACAATTTTTTTTGTGCACTGGAAAACCAAAAAATTCATTTTACTCTCTTTACTGTGATATTCTCTTTATTGTGGTGGTCTGGAACCAAACCAGCAATATCTTTGCCATATGCCTGTAACATAAGTTTTAGGTAAAGAGAAAATTTCTTTTGCCTACACCGTGTATCTGAAAGAAGGCAATATCAGTTAGTAAAGCAGCACAGCAGGTGTCTCCAGCCACAGTGTTATCATGTAACAGCAAAAACATGTGAGAATCCAAGAATACAACATGAATTATGGTGAATTCTTCCTTCATAGGTGATGAACTACGAGTTGTTCAGAAAAACAGATTCCTCTTAAACATTAAAATGAAGAGCTTGGGGGAACCTGGCTTGCGCAGTCAGAAGAGCATGCAACTCTTGACATCAGGGTCATGGGTTTGAGCCCCTCATTGGGTATAGAGATTACTAAAAAAAAATAAATGAAATTTGGAGTGCCTGGCTGGCTCTGTCATTGGAGCATGACACTTGACCTCAGGGTCATGAGTTTAAACTCCTACACTGGGCATAAAGTGTACTTAAAAAAAGAAAAAATTAAAATAAAATGGGGGCACCTCATTAGCTCATTTGGAAGAGCATGCAACTCTTGAACTCAGGGTCATGAGTTTAAGCCCCAAACTGGGTGTAGAGAGTACTTAAAAAATAAAATAAAATGAAAGGCTTGAGCATTGT
The DNA here is from genome assembly GCF_030435805.1 of Mustela lutreola. NCBI lineage: Eukaryota > Metazoa > Chordata > Mammalia > Carnivora > Mustelidae > Mustela > Mustela lutreola. The sequence continues at coordinate 86,916,597 of NC_081300.1, read as the reverse complement.
AAAACTTCATTTCATTCTGTTAAAATCTCAAATTTTTTGCTTAAGAGAATTGTTAAATTTCTCTGTTTGCTCTGGCTTAGTGGTAAAGTGCTCTGCAGAGTTTAAAGAGGATACTCTATTGTAACATAATACATGAAACATAACTTACTAGGAAAAGTAATTTTCTTATTTTTTAAGACTTTTTCTTTTTAAGATTTTATTTATTTATTTGAGAGAGATCACAAGTAAGCAGAGAGGCAGGCAGAGAGAGGGGGGAAAGCAAGCTCCCTGCCAAGCAGAGAGCCTGATGCGGGGCTCGATCCCAGGATCCTGGGATCACAACCCGAGCCGAAGGCAGAGGCTTTAACCCACTGAGCCACCCAGGTGCCCCTTTTAAAAAGATGTTTATTTATTTATTTGACAGAGAGAGAGCACAAGTAGGCAGAGCGGCCGGCAGGCAGAAGGAGAGGGAGAAGCAGGCACTCCACTGAACAGGGAGCCTGATGTGGGACTCAATCCCAGGACCCTGGGATCATGACCCAAGCCGAAGGCTGTTGCTTAATCGACTGAGCCACCCAGGTGCCCCCAAAAGTAATTTTCTAATAAGAAAATATAAACCGTTGCTCTCCAAACGTGCATCCAATATTCCAAATATGCCTCAAACACCAGTGATGTGTTAAGTAATGTCCTGGATACCAGAGCTCAAGGTCTAGCAGGAGATAGATTAAAATAATTAGTAAAACATGCTTCACACTAGTTGCAACCTAAGACGAGAGACCAGGAAAAGAAAATGCTTTTCTTTGGCTACCAGGGTGGCTCAGTCATTTAAGTGTTTGCCTTCAGCTCAGGTCATGATCCCAGAGTCGAGTCCAGGGATCTAGGCTGGATCTAGTCAGGCTTCCTGCTCAGCGCCACCTCCCACCCCGGCTCATACTCCCTCTCTCTCACACACTCTCTCTCTCTCTCAAATAAATCTTTTTTTAAAAAAAAATGCTTTCCTTTGTGTGGTTCAGTAGATTAAACTTCTGCCTTCGGCTCAGGTAATGAACTCAGGGTCCTGGAATGGAGACCCACATCGGGCTCTCTGCTCAGCACAGAGCCTGCTTCCCCCTCCCTCTCTGCCTGCTTCTCTGCCTACTTGTGATCTCTCTCTTTCTGTCAAATAAAGTATTTAAAATTTTTTAAAAAGAAAATAAATTAAAAATGCTTTACTTTGAATATTTGCAAACATCAGTATTACTCCACTTCTTATGCCTTAGGTTTTGTTTTGCTTACATTTCATTGGGCTTCTTAAGGATTGAATCGGTTCATTCATCACTTAGGAGGTTTTCAGCCATTATTTTCTCTCCAGTTTCTCTGCCCTTTATGCACTTGAAGTTTATACTTACAGAGCATGTGCTGACCTATCTCTTCTGTCTTCCCTCTCTCTTTCTGTGCACTTCTGTGTGGATAATGCCTTCAGACTAGTCTTATTCCTTCTGATTAGTCTTTTAATTTGGTAATTTGCTTTTCAGTTGTTTCATGTGTTCTTAAACTCTGTTCATGACGCTTGTAAGAAGCTAAAAGGCTTTTTTTCAAAGTGGGTTTTGTCATTTTACACTCCCACTAACTATATACAAGAATTCTAGTTGTTCCACAATTGCCAGCATTTTGTGTTGTCCATCTTTTGAATTATAGTCTTCTTAAGGATGTGTCAGGTTATCTTGTGGTGGCTTCAGTTTACATTTCCCTGGGGACCAGTGGTGCTAGGCATTTTTTCATGTGCTATTGACCATTCATAGGTCTTCCTCTGTGACATGTCTGTTCTATTTCTCTGCCCATTTAAAAAATTAGGTGTCATTTTATTATTGAGTTAGAGGTTTTTATATATTCCAGATATGGGTCCTTTGTCAGATGTATATGTTGCATATACTTTCTCCCAAACTAGACCTTACAGACTTTTTTTTAAAGATTTTATTTATTTATTTGACAGCAGAGATCACAAGCAGGCAGAGAGGCAGGCAGAGAGAGAGGGGGAAGCAAGCTCCCCGTTGAGCAGAGAGCCCGATGCGGGGCTCAATCCCAGGACCCTGGGATCATGACCTGAGCTGAAGGCAGAGGTTTAACCCACTGAGCCACCCAGGCACCCCCAGACTTATTTTTTTTAATGATGTCTTAGAAATCTTCTATTTTGATACACCCATTGGGTTTTAAATTTCAGTTATTATAACTTTTTCTTTCTAGACATGTTGGTTCTTAACCTTTTATGTATCTAAACAAAATAAACAAAGTTGTCTTGCAGTTTCATCTGTCTTACAATTTATATCTGGTCATTCTAGGATCTGAAGTCTTTGTGGATTTGCTTCTGCTGGTTCTTGCTCATGGGTCCTTGTTTTCATGGGTGTGTTTGGCTTTGTTTCTGTTTTACTTATAATCTGATTGGTTGTTGTTTTATTTTTTTAACTTTAAGTCATCTTTTATTCAAGCTGATTGTTTCTATTAGAGAATTGTGGAGATAATTTGAACTTTGAATGGAGGTACCATCCTCCAGAGATGATTTATTTTCTTCTGCCACATGTCTAAGGGCAATACAAATCTGATTTTTTTTTAAAATGATGTTAGAAATACAGATAAGTTAGAAAAACAATATGGAAATTTTAATGGGATGCCTGGGTGGATCAGTCAGTTGAGCATCTGTCTGACTCTTGGCTTCGGCTCAGGTCACAATCTCAGGGTCGTGAGATCGAGCCCCGCATCAGGCTCAGCTTGGAGTCAGCTTGGGCTTCTCCTTCTCGCTCTGCCCCTCCCCCCACGTGGGCACACACGCTCTCTGTCCCCCTCTCTCAAATAAATGAATAGATAAAATCTTTTTTAAAGATTCTCATAGACCCTTCCAGCTTCCCTTAATGTCAACATCTTATGTATCTATAGTACACTACAGGAGATTAACACCAGACTGAGACTGACTGGGATGTTGCCAGTTTTCCCACCAGTGTTTATTTTCTGCCGCAGGATCCAGTTGAAGATCCCCTATCGCATTTAGTTGTCATGATGTTTTGTTGTTTTGTTTTGTCTCCTTCAATCTCTGACAAATCCTGTCTGTTTTTGTTTTTCTTGAACTCGTTACATTTGGAGCGTACTGACCAACTACTTTGTAAAAAAGTCCCTCAGCTTACATTATCTAATGTTTTGTCACGATTAGATTGAGGTACAGTTTTTTTTTTGTTTTGTTTTTGTTTTAAGATTCTATTTATTTACTTGACAGAGAGAAATCACAAGTAGACGGAGAGGCAGGCAGAGAGAGAGAGAGGGAAGCAGGCTCCCTGCTGAGCAGAGAGCCCGATGCGGGACTCGATCCCAGGACCCTGAGATCATGACCTGAGCCGAAGGCAGCAGCTTAACTCACTGAGCCACCCAGGCGCCCAAGGTACAGTTTTATAGCAGTAGCACAGATGTGTAGTTATGCCTTTCTCAGGGCACCCTGTTGAGGACGTGTGGTGTTATTCTTTTTACTGGTGATACTAACTTTTATCTCTTATTTAAGGTATTGTCTGCTTGGCTTCCCCTCTGTGAGGTTACTATTTTTCCCTTCATAATTAATAAATCTTATGGAGAGACGCTTTGAGACTGTGCAAATACCCCATTTCTCATCAAACTTTTGCCCAATCATTATAACATTCATCCTAGTTCCTGCCTGCAGTGCTTATTACTGTGACGCTCGCTTATTGGTGATTTTCTGTTGTCATCATTCCTTCTACATTTATTGATTGGGATTCTTCTGTAAGAGAGAGCTGCCCTTCCCCCTCACGTTTATTTTGTTCATTTATTTATCGGTATGAACTCATGAATATTTCTCTTATTCTTTGTGCTGTCATCCATAACTGTTGTTTTATTGACCACATGGTCTTAGTCTTAGCCATTGGGAGCGCCTTCAATTTAGCACCTATGCCTGTTCAGTAGGTCTCCATCATTTTATGAGCACTTCCTTTCTTTCCGGCATCACAAGATAATCCAAGCTCATCTTGTGTTTTTCCTGCCCCAACCCTGGAGTCAGCCATTTCTCCAAGGAGCCTTGGTTCATTTAGTAGAGAATGGCATTTAGAAACCAAATCTGAACAGTAGTTGTTCCCCTGGGATGTTGTTACTTTGGGGCCCTCTCAGAAGACAGATTTAGGACATAAGGAAAATATACTAACACTGGGATACTTGCCTAATAATGATTTTCATTAACAAACATCCATAATTATTTCTCAACTTGTCCATTTGTATACATACTAGTAAGTTCATACTGCTATCTCTGATTCCAGTCTAGCAGCACAGAATTCATTCTATTCTTCTTTCCTTATTTGTGTCTTATTTTTCTGCAAGAGAAGAACCTTGTTCTCATTATATGTGATATATTTACTTATATGTTCAATTCTGTTAAACATAGAGTGGGGTCAGAATCTCTTATCCGTCTCTGTGAGAAACAAATTTATTAACTACAGTACAATGTCCGTGTATATTCTTTTTCTCTTAAATGTTACAGTGTAGTCAAAAGACTATTTTCCAGTTATTTTGTTTAGTTATTTTCTCCATGTCCTTCCTTGTAGTTTCCTTATTCATTTGTGGTGTAGTTAGGTTTATTTCTTACTGCTTGTATTCCATTGGGTGGTTGTAATAATTTGCATACGTGAAACATTAACATAGATCTGTCACTGTATTTGTCAGCTCCTTGATGCTTCCAAGAAGTCTTTTCTGGTTTACGCAGTATTTTTAGTCATTTTCAGTAGGAGGGTCAGTCCCCATAAGCCATATAACTAGATATGAAGCCTTTCTTTGTAAAAGTAGTAGTGAAAGTCTTATTGTCTTCAAACATTAAGGAGAATATAAATACATGACAAACCTCACTTCTGAGTGTTATTTTTGAAAACCTTTGGGAGGAATTGGCATATGGAAGCCTAGTGAGAACAAAAAGGCGAATTTAATTTTTTACATTGATTTATGATCATCTAGTAGATGGCTATCACTATTTTACTATAAATAATCAAGAGAGCAAAATAAAGGTTTGTCATGTAATATGTTGTCAGTAGGCTCATGGCACCCATTAATGAATTTGAAAATTTTTCACAATAAACCCTGGAAGATAAGAAAATACAGGTCTCTGGATAATTGGATTTTTCAGTTAAGCAAAGGCTAATAATAATCCCATTTTGTTTTATATTGGTGTAGATTTTCTTTTCTTTTTTTTTTTTTTAAGATTTTATTTATTTATTTGACAGAGAGCGATCACAGTAGATAGAGAGGTAGGCCGAGAGAGAGGGGGAAGCAGGCTCCCTGCTGAGCAGAATCTGATACGGGGCTCGATCCCAGGACCCTGAGATCATGACCTGAGCTGAAGGGTTAAGCCACTGCGCCACCCAGGTGCCCCTAGATTTTCTTTTCTAAAGCATATTCATCTCCCTTTCTGACACAGTAAGGTTGTTGACTGCATTTCTATTCAAGTGCTACTTACCCACCAGTGACATGTATTTATTATAATTGTGAAATACGGGAAGATCCCAAATGCCTAACCATAAGGAATCATAAAGAAATCCTAGAATAGCTCTGCTCAGTAGAGGGAAAGTAATGTGTCCTAGATGGGTACTCTAACCAAATCAGGCATATCAGGGAGAAGGAACACAGAGTCATTCTGTTTTGCCAACTTGAGGCTTAATTAATAATAACCCAAGCACTCTGATTATAAAAAGGAGTTCATTCCAGATAGTTCAAGGGTATATAAGTATTGGGCTTTTCATCACTCTTTAACAGAACTAGAGTAGTTTCTCAAATGTCTCATTTTCTTTATCATCCAATCTGTAATCAGTGAAAGTAAAAAAGACAATGTTTTTGAAATAAGAATGTTAGAAATAGGGGTGCCTGGGTGGCTCAGTCGTTAGGCATCTGCCTTTGGCTCAGGTCCTGGGATCGAGCCCCATGTAGAGCTCAGCGGGAAGCTCACTTCTCCCTCTCGACTCTCCCTGCTTGTGTTCCCACTCTTGCTGTCTCTCTCTTTCTGTCAAATAAATAAATAAAATCTAAAAAAAAAATGAATGTTAGAAATTAGTATCTAAAGATTAAAATGTTTCATATTACCCAGTGGTGGCAAGGTATTGAGAAGCAAGCGTATTTGTACTCTGTTGGTGGGGATAGAAACTGGTGCAATGTTTTCGGGGTGTAGTTTGGCAATACCTATCAATGTAAATATTCATAACCTTTTTTTTTTAAGATTTTATTTATTTATTTGACAGACAGAGATCACAAGTAGGCAGAGAGAGAGAGAGGGAAGCAGGCTTCCTGCGGAGCAGGGAGCCCGATGCGGGGCTCGATCCCAGGACCCTGAGATCATGACCCGAGCCGAAGGCAGCAGCCCAAACCACTAAGCCACCCAGGCGCCCCCATAACCTTTTTTTTTTTTTAAGATTTTATTTATTTGGGGCGCCTGGGTGGCTCAGTGGGTTAAGCCACTGCCTTCGGCTCAGGTCATGATCTCGGGGTCCTGGGATCAAGTCCCGCATGGGGCTCTCTGCTCAGCAGGGGGCCTGCTTCCCTTCATCTCTGCCTGCCTCTCTGCCTGCTTGTGATCTCTCTCTGTCAAATAAATAAAATCTTTAAAAAAAAAAAAAAGATTTTATTTATTTATTTGACAGAACAAGAGAGGGAACAGAAGCAGGGGGAATGGAAGAGGGAGAAGTAGACTTCCCGCTGAGCAGGGAGCCTGATACGAGGCTTGAGCCCCGGTTCCTGGGCTCAGAACGTGAGCCAAAGTAGACACTTAACTCTGCTTAACGATTGCCACGCAGGCACCCCAATATGCTTACCTTTTACCTAACAATACCACTTTTAGGAATTTATTCACTTACAAGATATTCTCCCACAAGCACAAAGATGGTTAAGCAAGGATGTTTTCTGCAGCAGTGTTTGTAATAGCAAAGAATTGGAGCACTCTAAATGTTCATAAGCAGGGATTAGTTAAATTATGTTATATTCACATAACTAAACAGTTGTTAAAAAGGATAAGGTAGATCTACATATTGGCTTGGAAAGATGTAAAATACATGTATGTTTGTGGGGCGCCTGGGTGTCTCAGTGGGTTAAAGCCTCTGCCTTCGGCTCAGGTCATGATCTCAGGGTCCTGGGATGGAGCCCCACATTGGGCTCTCTGCTCAGTGGGAAGCCTGCTTCCTCCTCTCTCTCTGCCTGCCTCTCTGCCTACTTGTGATCTCTCTCTGTGTCAAATGAATAGATAAAATCTTTAAAAAAAAAAATACACGTGTGTTTATTTGTTTGTTTGTTTATTTTTAAAGTAAACTCCATGCCCACCCAGCATGGAGCCCAATGCAGGGCTTGAACTCACAACCCTGAGATCAAGGCCTGGGCTGAGATCAAGAGTTGGATTCTGAACTGACTAAGCCACCCACGTGCCCTATATGTATTTTTAAAGGCAAAACTTTTGTAACGTTTTAGATATGAATAGACAATTTCTAGGACTCACATGAAATATCTGTAATAGGAATGATATTAAAGATCTCACTGAAGAGTGGCAGTGATGACTAAGGATAAATGGGGACTATAACTTATCTCAGTCCTTTCAATTTCAATTAAATTCTCTAATTATTTTTATTCTGAACATTTGTTACTCTTATTATGGAAAAAAATTTTGATTTCAAAAAGCAAAGAACAAATACCTGAACTAAAACTATACCATCTTATATTTGCCTGTGATTACAGATGTCATACTTTGCCACATTTTTGCCATAGCTGTTACTGGCTGCATCATCAGGCACAGTAGCCAGAATCATCATTCTGAGAAGGTGACTGTGTAAGTCCCTGCCATTTTCCACTTTAAGACTGAATTGGGCAGGGCGCCTGGTTGGCTCAATTGGTTAAGCATCTGACTCATGATTACTCATGATTTTGGCTCAGGTCTTGATCTCATTGGTCATGGGACTGAGCCCTGTACCAGGCTCAACGCTCAGTGGGTAGTGTGCTTGAGATTCTCTCCCTCTGCCCATGTGTGTGTGCTCCTTCTCTCTCAAATAAATAAATAAATCTTTTTAAGGGGGGGGGTGGAGAAAGAGAACTAAATTGTCCCAGTATTACCCCCCTACCACGATCACCAAAAAATGTCTTTGGGCCATGACTGCTACCCCAAAACTAGAAGTAGGAAAATTTGTATCTGCAGGAGGGGTATGGCTTCTGAATATTGCTGGCTGTTGGATAGCTTTGAAAGGCCACCGGGAGAGCAGAGCTAAAGGATATGGCTGCCAAATATTTCGGTGTTTTTCCATATTTTTTAGCTTGACCCACCACCTCCATGATATTGGCCAAATCACTTGACAGGCTGCCCTCAGTGGAAACCCAAGAAGTGAACTGTGCACACATGATGTTCTCAGTAGCACCTTGTTTAAAATAAAAACAAAAAAGCAGAAAAACCACCGATTCTTGGGTCTTTTGCCATTTCCCACAATTCTCGTAAATTTGTATGCATTGTACTATTTCTTTCCTTCCTTTTTTCCCCTAAACTTAGTGATTCAACTCAATCTCACAAGGTCCTGAATTGGAAATAGGGAAAGGAGCATTCCTCTAGACCTGCCCTTTTTGTAATAGTATGGAAAAGAGGAGTAGGTCTATAATCTGGCCAAGTGTTACTCAAGTTAAACAACTCCCTTAACTTCTGTACACACATATATATGGTAGGATAGGAACTCTAATCCTGATCATCTCACTCAACTTTTTTCCTTTCCATTGTTCTATCCCTCCTCTCAGGAGCTGAGCAAGTCCCTTTAGAGAGATCACTTTTGTCCTGGCTAACTCTGCTACTTGAGGAACTTCAAAGATGGTCTGAAGTTCGTTATAGAGCTAGGACTGGCTTTGCAGGCTTCCTCATCCTTTGATCAGAAAGCATCTAGAACATTAAAGTTATGTATAAACTTAGATTATTACTTAATTTTTATGCAGAAATAGCTTTTAATCATTCTGTTCGTTCTAACGATCTGAGCCAAGGTCATCTCTGAAGAAGAAAATAATTTACATTAGCTCTTGCATGTGGGAGTGGGTTTAGCACTCTGAGTGATGCATCCCCTCCAGCGCCGTAACAGGCAAATAACTGGCCGCGTGGCTGGAGGTAGCTGTATGCATGGGAGAGCGCAGCACTGCGAAGCCAAAGACCAAGGCATTGCCACTTTTTCTCAGCCTCTCCTTCCTTGTCTGCAAAAGGAGGCCAGCTACTCCTGTGTCTTAGGCCTTTTAGAGATTCAAATAAGAGATGTAGGTTAAAAGCCTTTGTGAATAGTCCATCCCTGAGCACATCTGAGGAGTTAACATTTAAAGGAGACCCATTGGAGCTTAGCGGTTAAGAGCTCTGACTCCAGAGTCAGGCTACCCATAGGAAGAGACCATTTTTACTTCTAGGAAGATCATTTTGAGAGGAGACTAGTGTCCAAGAACATCTCTAATACAGCTTGGGCAACCTGACTGCCGATCCGGTGCGTCTCAGGGCCTTGGTTGTTTCACCATCCCTGTCAAGCTGGTGATATTCAGAATAAGGTCACCCACCTGAATTACCCAGTGCTTTTTGTAAATCTAAACCTATTTGAAACCTTGATTGTCAGTTGAATTCAGTATAGGCAATCAAATTACAGCGTTTATTAGAAGGAATTTTCCTTATGAGCCCTAAGTTCTATTAAAAGAAATTTCCAGAGTCTTAAATTAAATTTCTTAGCATTTAAGAAGGAGAAAACAAAGAAAAAAAAAGCCTTGCTGACTTGGACTGGTCAAACTGCTAAAGGTTTGGTTAATAGTGGGACAAAGAGAAAGGAAAAACTCTTCAAGATACAAAAAGGCAGTACAAGCCTGCCTCAGAGATATTGCCAGTTTGGTTCCAGGCCACCACAAAGAAGCTAATACACATTAAAGTGAGTAAAACTAATTTTTTGGTTTTCCAGTGCACCTAAAAGTTGTGTTTGTCATTTCCTTCATAATCTCTTCTTTTGCATCCGTCACTTGGGTAACGGTTGGCGCAAGAGGCCAAGCTTTTGGCCTCTTTTGGCTTTTGATGTGCCTTCCTCACTAAGCTTAATTATTTCTAGCTTTGGATTTAAAGCAATGAGATGTGCAACTCTTAATTTTACTTGAGCACTTAGAGGCCACTGTAGGGTTATTAACTGGCCTGATGTCAACATTGTTGTGTCTCAGGGAATGGGGAGGTCCGAGGAGAGGGTGAGAGATGGGGGAATGGCCGTCAGGAGAGCAGTGGGGCAGTCGGAACGCACCCAGCGTTATTGAGCAAGTCCCTGTCTCCAGTGGACGTGTTTCGTGGGACCCCAAAACAACTACCGCAGTAACATCAAAGATCACAGGTCACAGATTGCCAGAAGAAATATAATAGTGATGAAAAGTTTGAAATACGGCAAGAATTACCAAAATGCAACACATGAGGCATGAGGGAAGCAAAGGCTGTTGGCAAAATAGCACGAGCAGACTCGCTCAATGAAGGTTGCCACAAACCTCCCAATTTGGAAAAAACATAATCTCTACAAAGTACAGTAAAGTGAAGTGCAGCCAAACAGGGTATGTCTGTATTGAAGTCCTAATTTGGAGACAAGACAACCCAAAGTTTACCATTCTGATGCCATCGTTTACTGAAAAGTTGGCAGGTTCTTTCATTTCCCTGAGCCTGTTTCCTCATTAGTAAATTGAGCATGACAGGCACTACTTTGGTTATGACAATTGAGATAATGCATTTAAAGCATTTAGCACAATTCTTGGCACATAGTAAGTACTCTGTACATACCACTTACGTTATTTTAGGCAAGGATGACTAACATTGTGTTTCTAAGTGATTAAGAAAACTAAAAAAGCTGGTGGTGTCTGTAATTAAATTTAGAATAAGGAAGAAGAGGTGGTTTGGTTTTATTTTGTTGTGTATGTGTAACTGTTTAAAAATTAGAACTGTAGGCTGAGATTCTTACACGGCCATCTAGTTCAGGGGAGCAACATTTGTTGAATCTGCAGGACCAAGACAAAGATGGACCGTTGCTTATATAGCACTTGAAGATAAAAACAACTGTTGAGGTGCATCTGGTGGCTCAGTCACTTGAGTGTCTGACTCTTGATTTTAACTTGAGTCGCGATCACAGGGTCATGGGATTGAGCCCTGCGCGGCATCCGTGCTTGCCAGGGAGTCTGCTTGGTGGGAATCCTCTCCCTCTGTCACTCCCTCCGACCTTCCTGCTCTCTCTAAAGTAAATAAAGACATTTAAAAAAAAAAAAAAAAAAGCTGGGGAAAGAAACTATCAAACATGTATCTGTTAATGTGAGAGCCTCACTAAACAGCTAGCCTACCGTAGCAGCATTATTACCGTCTCACCTCCTAACCACTTCAGCACACAGTGATCTCTCCCAGGAACTCATAAAGCTTACTGACCCTTTTTTGGCCTCAAAAAAAAGCACTGAGGCAGTTAATTTGACCTGTCCTGTGGCTCTTGTCTCTACTGGGCAGTGTTCAGGGCCAGTGCATACTGGGAAGCTGGGCTGGGACTCCTGGAGAAGGACTAGAGCTCCGATCTTAGCAAGGAAGCATTCTTTCAGAATACTCTCCTGCACATTCAGGAGAGGGTGCCGATACACTAAATGTCTTTGGTGTTTTGCTGTGTTGCAGCCTTAGAGAATAAATGGATCAGGGTAGGAAATCAGTGCCTGAGCCAACAGTCCCCAAGAATGTAAAGTTGCATGAGATGTCCTTGAGGACCGAATGGCAAAAATCTTAACAGACACCGGGATGCGTGGCTGGCTCAGTTGGTGCAACATGCAACTATTGATGCCAGGGTTGTGAATTTGAGCTCCATGCTGGGTGTAGAGATTACTTTAAAATAAAATCTTTAAAAGAAACATTCTTAACTGGGCTTGGTTGGTTAAGCTTCTGCCTTCAGCTCAGGTCATGGTCCTGGCGTCCTGGGGTCCTGGGATCAGGTCCCACATTGGGCTCCCTGTTGAGTGGGGAGTCTGCTTCTCCCTCTCCCGCTGCCCTTCTCCCATGCTCGTGCTCTCTTTCACGTTCTCTCTCTGTCTCTCAAATAATAAAAATCTTTAAAAAATAAAAATAAAAAATCTTAACAAACATGACAGGGAGCTCTTCAAATAGTGCCCATGTTGAATGGAAATGAGCAATGGAGACAGAGATGACTTACTTGGGCCCTGCTGAGGAAATAAAGAGAAAATAAAGGAACGAGAGAATATAGATAAAGACATTTCTAGGAGAGAAATAAAGGAGTTTCTGAAGGACTAGGTTTCTCTCTTACTCTTTCATGTAAAACACTGAGACTTTCTCTGGGTTTAGTAGATGCTCGCGCAGCTTCTGCTATGTGCAGAGTAGTCATGACGGTATTGAACATTTGAGAGCTTACTATTCCTAGGCCTGTTAACTCTGACTAGCAAAGCAGTCTTTACCAAGACTGACTCGTCCGCAGTGGAAGTAGGGGGGTTGGTCTTGTTTGAGCACTGAAGAACACATGGACCGGGGGTGGGAAGCCAGCATCTCATCCTATGCTCCTCACAGAGTAGGAAGTTGCAGAGAGACACTTGGGAAACGAAAGGCAGGAAAATGTTAACAGACTCCCTTTGCACTGAATCCACTGAAGCCTCCGAGTCGCCCCCTGAAAGTCTCCTCTGCTTGCAGGCATCAGAAGTTGAGAGACAACTCTCCATGCAAGTCCATGCCCTCAGAGAAGACTTCCGGGAGAAAAACTCCTCCACCAACCAGCACATCATCAGGCTTGAAAGCCTTCAGGCTGAGGTGAGCCGCCCTGCGGGGCCGTGCTTACAGAGGCAGCACTTTTCTCAGTGGAGGCGCCGCAGTAGGTCTTTTGGATAAGGAGTTCCCTGAAGTGGGAAGACAAAACCCTGCTGTATCTAAAATCTCTGAAGAGAGATGTCTCAGTGAGAAAATCAAGGGGGAAAATTTGATTCATGATGCACTGGGTCTGGAAGAGTAAGGCTGCTCAGAGATACTGATGAGTGCGTGGAAACCATGGATGACCTACTTTTACTGAGTATGTGGATCCGTCCAAGAACGTTCTTGCCGACCCTAAACAGACAATGGGAAAGAGAATTTCCCCTTGCTCCATGCTATTTAGGTCCAGTTCAGCCCACCTTAATGGGACCTGTGATATTCTCATGTACAAAATGAGGGTAACAGACGTAGCTACTCCATAGGGCTGTTGTGTTTGATGAGTTAATACAGAGAAAGCACTCCGTGTGGATGGTGTGAACCAGAGCATGGCAGGGTCTCTGACCCTCAGTGGGCCAGAGGAAAAGAAAAAGTAGCACTTAGTGGACAACCCTGTGAGAACCCAGCTGTGGGAGGTGAGAAGAGGGGAGTCCTATCACTGGCCCAAAGTGGGGGGCTCTTCGCTTCCCCCTCAGTATTCCATTTAATCTGATCCTGACAGCCCCTAAGCCGATTGTCCAGACAGCAACCCTTAGGCTAAGTTCCACTTAAAGGCACAGGCTAGGGCCAGATACCTCTGGTCAGACCCAGAGAACCCCAGATGGCTGCTTCCCTGCTTTGGAAATGACCTGAAGATGTTTTTCCTAAAGTCTGTCAATATCTTCTCTTTTCTCCTGCCTGTCATTCCCTTCCTTTCTCCCTTCCCTTGGAAATACTACTGGTATTGAGCAGCAGGTTCTTGAAGTAAGTAGTTGATTCTGGTGGGGTTTGGCATGCCTGTCTGTGACCACTCTCGTGTGCATGACTTGCCATTAAACTGCCTTTGCCAAGCTCTGACTCCTTCGAGTTGCCTGTTTCCCTCTCCCCTCTGCTTACTATTTTAAGACCCTCGTGACTCAGGGTCATTCCCGGGAATGTTAATTGGCAGATTTGATCACAAGTTTCAGGGTATATAGTCTGGGGTGATGGAGTGTCGATGCCTTGCTTCATCTGGCAACACTGCTGCTTTACAAAACCAACGTAAGACGTTGGTCAAGCACGTTACTTCATGTAGCTCTGACTTCTAAGTTTTTTTAAGGGGCCAAGATTATCTGTCAGAACTATTAAATCATTAGTTCACTGAGTGGAACTTGAGAAACAAAGCTTATCCACGGAAGGAAAATGTAAAGGTCAGAGGGTATTTAAATGAAAATCAACTAGAGTAAGAATTCCTTCACACGGGAAACATGCTTCAGTGTGGGGAATAGTGGCCCCATTCACAGAAAAGACCTATTCCTTTTTGTCCCTCACCCAGGTGCACACTTGAGACAGTATTTCTTTGTTTGGCCAGATACCTGATCTCTCTGCACAAAGACCACATACTTCCATTTCCCCAGGACAGCATCCTATCTGATTGATCAGTGGCCGGGGAAGATCTGGGCTCTCTGAACAGAATTCTGGTGTGGACAGCAAGAACAGACAAAAAGCAGAGGGAAAGATGGATTTCAGAGAACCTCAGACACATTATACATTCACTTTAAAATCTCCCCAGGAAAGTGCCGATGTTTGGTCGCCTTAATGGATTGTTCTCCAAGCCAAACTGGGGAGAGTGGAGAACATCTTAACCATGTTGGGAGCAAGAAGCTGGTTGAGAGATAAATTCAGCAGGGAAATGATAGATGGGAGGAGCCAGTGGGACCTGCATGCAGGTCTTGGGAAGGTTTCAGTGGCCCCTTAGCGGTGCAGTGTTGTTGGGGTGAAGCATCGCTGGCCCATGGAGTGCTGGCATAGCTCCTGAGCCTACAGACCTTGAGGCCAGGAGATTTGGCACCTCTTTACATTTTGCCTTTGTTTTCTCACTGACATTGAAAAGACTAGACAGGCCTTCCTAAAAGAAGATTTATATCTCTTGAGACTGGCTAGATATGCAACGTACAAACACACCGGCCTGTTTAATAAAAGGAGTGAAATTCCTCCTATTCACAAATGACTTGCTCAGGCAAAAAGACACTGACTAAAATCATTTACTTACTTATGTCCATGTCCTGTTGCTTCCAGGACACAGGCTGAGGCAGGCACTACTTTGTTTCTGTACCCTGCTACTCCCCCATTAACTTGGAGAACCAGGTCTGAACTGTGACCTCTAGAGCCAGACCTGTTTGTTAGCAGGGGGAGGAAGTACAGAAGAGAGCTATAAAAGTATGACAAGACAGCAGCTCAAGAGGCTGTTCCAGGCATTTTCCTGTGCCCATGACTTGAGAAGGAAGAATGGAACCACAGTTTGGGTTCCACTCCCCCATAAATTATGGGGTTGAGGTGAAGTTACGAGCAGGCAAAGTGGAGCCCTTCTCTGTCTTCTCTGTGGAATTTCCAGAGCACTGACCTTCCCTTCCTCTGCCTGGCATCCCACATTCCAGCTTCCCAAAGCTCCTCTCCCACCCCTTCCCAGACAGGTTTCTAGAAGGGAGGGGCTTTCTCTCTAGCTTGGGAGTTCACAGCTATTCTCTCCGAGATGGGGGCACCGGGCCCCTGGGCAGAGCACTTGGGGAAACCTCGGCCTTCATGTTTGGGGCTCATTCCTCCCTTCCTGCACACCACCCCTTGTGACTCTCCACCCTTTCAGATCAAGATGCTGTCGGATCGGAAACGGGAGCTGGAGCATCGTCTCAGTGCCACCTTAGAGGAGAATGACCTGCTCCAGGGGACTGTGGAGGAGCTACAGGACCGGGTGCTGATTCTGGAGAGGCAAGGCCATGACAAAGACCTACAGGTACTGAGACAGAGAAGCTGTCCTATAAAACCGGGGCCAGATTAAAAGAGCACGTAGCTGCCTGCCCTGCAGGAAAGCTGATGGGCCAGCACCACCATAGGGGTCAGGAGAAGGTAAAGCCGAGGTCTCTCTACTGGCCCTGTTGTCGTTCTCCTTAGGCACCCACCAACTTGGTGAGTCTGGCTCTGCTGAAAACAAATACATCGCTACCCGCAAGTCATCCTTCCAATTTGTTCAAGCCACTGGCCCCTGGAGCAGTTTCAGTGAGTTCTTTCTGGGCTATTAACATGACTGGAACATGAGGAGTGTCATTCCGCCTCCTAGGGTTTGTGAAATCTGCTAGCGGTTTCAGAGGGAGCCTGTGATTTCCTGTGCGTGGCTCACAGTGCTCTCTGCCGCTGTTTCCCGGGCTGATGCATTTAGCCAGCTTGCACCGAGCAGAAATCACAAAGCTGCCCACTGAACACAGCAAGACTCCCATCCTGCTTCTAACAGTGGCTAGAAAAGGAATAGGCTGATCCTTTGTGAACTTAATCGGCTTCTTTTTCCTTCCTAAAGGAAATCGCTTCATGGCCACATTTGTCCTTATCTGGGACCTGCCACCTAGTCCTCAGCTAAATCCCCAGGCTCACACTTGACAATCCCCTAAACAAAACGATAATTGCTCCTAGCCGCCCCGGAAACAGAGTATGACATCTGCTACAAAGGCAGCTTTGCCGGAGTGGCCTAGGAGCACCTGGGGCCAGTGGCTAAGAGCGCTCCCCTTCCCCTGGGCGCCCTCGGAGTTTGTCCGGCAGGGGGAGAGATTGCGGTGGCGGCGTTCGTGCGCCGGTGGTCAGCCAGATGTGTGCCAGCACCAGGCAGGTCCCTCCCCAAAGACCAGTATGGCAGGCCCCACTGGGATCAGCGATTGGCTGTTGAGGAAGACTCCAGGATGTGGGATATGGAAACATCTTAGGCTAACATCGCTTATTATTGATACCGTCAGCTAAGTTGCCATCTGAGTGATTAACCTCTTTACCGGCAAACGAGCAGTTTTCCACCCTCTGGGGTTTTTGTGCCTTCAGCTTGGGATGTGGCACGCAGTAAGGCCTCCATAGATGTTGACTAGAAAATGATGCTGGCTAAAGCCTCACGGCTGTTTCCAAGACAGAAAGGAGTCAACTCATATTCTAAGATTGCTGTGGTTAAGGGTGATGAGTGTTTGTATACTTCTTTACAGGGAACAGAGCGCTTTTGCATACATCCTGAAACTATGGCTTAGAAAAAAGTGAATCATTTACCAAATTCGTGTACTAAGTCCTTGGTTGAAGTGAAATTAGAGCCCTCCGGCCTGCTTCCCGCGGTGCTCGGTGACAGTGTCTAGTGCCTGCCGGGCCTCTGCATGTCAGCATCTCACCAGCACTTCTGAACCCCTTCGAGGCACTCTTCTGAGGTTGCGCAGGTAGAGTGTGGAGGAGAAGGAAAGGAAGTACAGAAAAATGCGGAAAGACCCTTGCCTAAAAGACCTTTTCAGTCTAGCTTGAATTCACAAAGAATTCCTTATCTCAAACCAAGAACTGGGGACCAAAGGACAGGAAGAGCAGGACTAGCGTGTGCAATCCAGCACCTTGGCTAACACCATGGGCTGTGCGCGCTCTGGCCGCAAGAGCCCCAGGTCAACCTCGAGTCTGCACGTCTGCTCTCTTCCAGCTGAACTTTTTCAACAATGAGAGTGTCGCTCCTTGCATGGCCTGTATCAAATCAGGCAGTGCACACTTGCATTTGGAGAATATGTGTTTATGGGCTGAATTCTTATCATTCCCACCTTTTTGTGATTCTTTTCCTTCAGCTCAAAATGAAATTTTTCTTAAGCTGCTGTTAATTACCAATGTTGTCCAGAAACCCTTTTCTGTTGCTAAAATGGCCTGTACTGATACAGGAATAAACATGCCCGCTTACTCAGGCGGTAGTTGAGAGGTCTAAGTCAGACATGTGAAATGCGGAGCTAGTGGCCTTGGAATGTGTCTAATTCCATGATTTTAATCCTTTGTTTCAGATAAAGGATGAGAGGAAGGCTGCGTAGGCGAGCATCAGGCCTGCATAACCAGTGTAGCCCCCTTGAATCTAGGCCACCATGTGGCTGGGTTCCGCTGTCTAATGCAGATTGTCTAATGTCTAATGCTGACCAACTCCAGTTCTCTCTTTTTTTTTTTTTTCAGGCTGACAGTAGGTAGAAAAACTATTACTTGTTGAATACCCAATAAATTAGAAAACTGGACATTAATACCCAGTAAAGGATTTCGTCCCTCTAAGGATCACTTAAGTGCCCTCTACAATTCATACACCCCTGGGCATCTTACCGGTAGGTGCAGGGACCTCGACCCAGGATTTCTTCAGCAGAAAGCATAGGCCCCACTCTGTGGGGTGACCCAGGAAACAGAGGGCCTGCAGGATGAAGTTTGCTCTGACACATAACATCATAGTGTCTTAGTTCCCTCAGTGCGAAATGGGAGGTGTTTCCACCTCTGCCAACTTTTGAGGGGCATTGAATATTGTAAGCTTAAACTAAGGCATTTGGTGTCTTCCCTTATCTATATATACATAGAAATATATTTGAGTGTCATCTTCATCATACAAAGGAAGATATTTATAATTTTAAGGCTTTCTTGTATTTAATAGACTCCTCTGGTTTGGTTTTTCTACATGGGTTTATGGATCAGTCAGTCACCAGACAGGGCAGACCTATCCTGGTCTTTGGTTCTCTTGCTGTTATAACTAATTAAGCACCCTCGAGTGTGCATGAGTAATTGAACTAATTTTGTCCAGTGCATGAGAACCTGTACTTGTCTGTGCTGAACTTCTCCTGCTGGGATGTATGTGGAGTTGCCTAGAAAATAATTGTAAAGCATTTTGCCAACGTAGTATACCATTTGTAATTGTGCCAAATGCTTCCTAGGAATTTTTTTTTTTTAACCCCAATTTCTTCTGCGTTTTCTCAAAACTGGGGCTGGAGGAGTTCCCACTGGACCAGCAGGTACTGCTGACCCATGGGAACCATGCATACAGAGCAGGCTTGCCCACTCCTTTTTCATTCTCAGAGCAGCCAGGCTCCAGACTCTTCCTGGTAAAGGCTCATCTGATCACTGGTGCCATTAGCCAGCCGTTGTCTGATACTAACCTGCAGAGGCAGGGCCCTAGGGCACCTAAGCAGTGGGTTGGAGGCTCTGCAAAGCAGCTCGCTGCACTCATGAGGACTCCAGAGCTCAGAGCTGCTACCCATTGGAGCTCAGGGCCTGCATCTCTGCAGGAGCCACAAGCCTATCTGGCCAGCGGTCTGGAACAGACGGAACCATGTCTGCTCTCTTTATAATGAACAGGGGTGACCCCGAAAGTCCTGTGTTATGGAAGGATAAATTAGTTAAATCTAAATCCCAGAAAATTCTTTTTTCCGCCACTACGCCCCACAAATCTTTTAAAAGGGGTAGGTGGGCAGTCCATAAATACAGGAGTAGGAAGCCTTGCTCTTGCGCAGGTGTCCTGTGTGGATATGTGCATAGTGGTCAGCGAGCAGGTGAAGATTCTGCCGTTAGGGTCTGTTTTGTTAAGAGCTACTGTAGTGATGGAGTGCGCTCGGAGAGTTCGGCACTTAGCGGCCATGGTGGCGTTGACATTGGGCAGTAGTAACCTCATCAGGCAGCGGGGCCTTGTTTGGACTCCACCGAGAAGGTCCCAGAGAATGCGGAGAGGTGTGATGTAGCGGTTCACAAGAGAGGGAAGGAGCCCTCACCTCTGTGTTGTGATAGCTGCACTGCTGTTCCCTCCACCGCTGGCATCCCTCTCCTCCTCCGAGCCTCCCATGCTGTTTAAGCCCCTCCCAGGCCTAGGCCTTATCTGTAAACTGTGAGTAGGCAGAGACCTCTTTTCTCATGAGTTTGGGACTTCTTGGTATTTCTACCCAAATATTACTCCTAATCCTACCCTCCGCTTCTTTCCGAACAACCCCTTTTTCCTTAATTTTTTTACTGAAATACAATATACATATAGTAAAGCATACAAATCTTAAGTAGACATCCCAGTGAATTTTTACAAATGTATATACCCTTTTGTGACCACCTCCCAGATCAAGATAAAGCCCATTATCAGCACCCTACAAACCTCCCTCTTCTGCTTCCCCATCAATACCCTGACACTTCCTCAAAAGCAGACCTTTCTTCCACTTTCATCTTTTCTATCTCAGTGAAGTTTTAGAATTCTTTATAAATGAATTCCATATTATAAATTGTTTTATGTCTGACTTTTGCTTGACATTATGTCTATGAAATTCATCCAGGTTATGGCATATAGTAGCAGTGTATCCTTTTTCACTGCTGTATGATATTCCCACATGTGCCTGTATCTCTCCATCCTGTATTTGGATTGTTTCCCATTATTCCTCTTAAGAATAATGCTGCTGCAGGGTGCTTGGGTGGCTCAGTGGGTTAAAGCCTCTGCCTTCAGCTCAGGTCATGATCTTAAGGTCCTGGGATCGAGCCCCACATCAGGCTCTCTGCTCAGCAGGAAGCCTGCTTCCCCCTCTCCCTTGCCTGTCTCTCTGCTTACTTGTGCTCACTGTCAAATAAATAAATAACATTTAAAAAGAAGAAGAAGAAGAAGAAGAATGCTGCTATAGACATCCTATTTGCCCTGCACGCACATACCTAGCCGTTCGTGTTGGATATGCACCTAAAAGTGAGCTGCTAGGTTGTGGGACTGCGGTTGTGGGACAGTGGCAGTGGTCGCTGCCAGTTTCCCAGAGTGGTTGTACATCTTCATTCCTGACAGCAGTGAGAGTCCCAAACGTTCCACATCCTCGTCAGCACTTGGTGACCATTATTCTCTTGTTGTTTATTTTAGTCATTCTGGTGAGAGTCTTCATCACCTTACTTTGTGTGCCTTTCTATGTGTATGTTTATTTTTTAATATGGAGAATTTCATACAAATTCAAAAATAGAATAATGTGATGATGGCCCATGCACCCCATTGCCAGCTACACAAACCACTGAGCCCCAGCCAGTCCTACCCTAAGTTCATTACATCTACTCTTATGTTATTCTGAAGTAAATCCCAGAATATTTATAACTTCATCTGTAAAGAAAGAATAAGAACTTTAAAAAAACATAGCCACAGGAATGCCTGGGTGGCTCAGTCAGGTAAGTATCTGCCTTCAGCTCAGGTCAGAATCTCAGGGTCCTGAGATCAAGCTTCATGTTGGGCTCCCTGCTCAGTGGGGAGCCTGCTTCTCCTTCTGCCTCTGCTATTCCCCCTGCTTGTGTACTCTGCTCTCTCAAGTAAATCAATAAAATCTTAAAAAAAAAAAAAAAAAAATATCCACAGGACTAAGAGAAAAAAGCAATATTTTTTTTTTAATTTTTTATTTTTCTAGGGACTCCTGGCTGGTTCAGTCATTGGGCAGCTGCCTTCTTCTCAGGTCATGATCCCAGGTCCTGGGATCGAGTCCTGCATTGGGCTCCCTGCTTTGCACTCTCCCACTCCCCCTTCTTGTATTCCCTCTCTCGCTGTCTCTCTCTCCCTGTCAAATAATAAATCAGTCAATGTTTTTTTTTTTTTTTTAAGGCGGGTTATTTTTAATTTTTCTAAGTAGTCTCCATCCCCAACATGGGGTTGGAACTCACAACCCCAAGATCTAGAGTCATGTGCTCTACTGACTGAGCCAGCCAGGTGCTGTTTTCTTAATATCAAATAGCCAGGACGCCTGGGTGGCTCAGTGGGTTAAGCCGCTGCCTTCGGCTCAGGTCATGATCTCAGGGGGGATTGAGTCCCGCATTGGGCTCTCTGCTCGGCGGGGAATCTGCTTCCTCCTCTCTCTCTATGCCTGCCTCTCTGCCTACTTGTGATCCCTCTCTGTCAAATAAATAAATAAAATCTTTAAAAAAATATATATATATATCAAATAGCCAGTGTTCAAATTTTTAACTCTTATAAATGTCATAATTGTTTCTTCACATTTTTTACTTGAATCAAGATGCAAATTAAAATAGGCCTATACATCACGGTTAGTTAATATGTCTCTTGAGTCTCTTTTAATCTATGGTCCCCCCTTTATCTCTTCTTTTTTTCTTAACATGTGTATGTTAAGGAAGCTGAGCTGTTTGTCCTGCAGAATTTCCCAAACCTGGAATTTACCCCCTGCACACCCCTAATGTAATCTAGCATATTCTCTCTTCTGTATTTTTCTGTAAATTGGTGGTTGGACATATAAGCATGATCAGGTTTGGGATCAGTTTTTCTTGTTTGTTTTCGTTTGGGGAAAGCTTCACGACTGACCGTTTGTTGTCTCTTTTGAAAGTTGCATCAGAGCCAGCTGGAGCTCCAGGAGGCGCGACTCTCCTACCGACAGCTGCAGGTGAAGGTGGACGAGCTCACGGAGGAGAGGAGCCTGCAGAGCTCCGCGGCCACCAGCACATCCCTTCTGTCCGAGATAGAACAGAGCATGGAGGCTGAGGAGCTGGAGCAAGAGAGGGAGCAGGTGCTGATACCCTGTCCCTCTGGCATGTGAGGTTGCCCAGGGACCACAGGGGCAGGCCCCGAACTGCGGGAGCCTGTCCATCCTTCTTGGGGCACAGGGCCTACCATTTCAGCTTCCTCCCCGCAAGGGCCTGTGGCGTGCACCTGCGGAAGCCTAGGCCTACTGGCAGAGCCATCAGGAAGTAGACTCTGCCCACAGCCTGTCCCGGGCTCACTGCTGCCCCCTTGCCTCCTAGGAGAGGCTTGTTGGCTCATCCTCAGCCTCGTCCTCTAACACTGACTGGGCTCTAGAACACTCACGATCTATCCAGATGGCTTCTTTTCATACTACTACTAACCGCTTACTCCCCTAATTGTGACTCCTCTATCAAAGTAACCAACTAAATAAGGATGTGCTTATATGACACTTGGGAGGTGGGAGGGCTGGGGAATTAAGAATTGGGAGTCTGCATAGATGTACTAGGCCCAGAACAAGGACGAGTGTTTCTTAGGACAGGTGATTTATAAAAGGAAAATCTTTTTTCCTAGTATTAGTCTCTAGGGTGTCAGTATGTTGGGTTCCTATGCTAGAAAAAGATGAGCAGGGACAGTGTTCTCTAGTGTCCATAATCAAGAATGGTTCTTTGTGGGGCAGCTGAGACTGCAGCTCTGGGAGGCCTACTGCCAAGTTCGCTATCTCTGCTCACACCTCCGAGGGAACGACAGTGCTGACTCGGCCGTCTCCACGGACTCCTCGATGGACGAGTCTTCAGAGACTTCATCTGCCAAGGATGTGCCGGCCGGCAGCTTGCGCACAGCCCTGAGCGAGCTCAAGAGGCTGATACAGAGCATCGTGGACGGCATGGAGCCCACGGTAAGCAGCCAGGCCGAGAAGCTCCTCAGCCCACACAACCTGGCTGGTGGGAAGCTGCAGGCAAGGGCAGGGGGACTAGGTTAGTCCCAGAGGGGGAGCCTTGCAGAGTCTTCAAGAACGGTGTCAGAGCCCTTATGGTCCGAGAGCAGTCTATACTGGTGACCGGGCAGAGGGACAGAGTGTCAGGGACTGGAGGTTTCAAAGTCATCTTTCCGAAGACACTGGCATACAAGTGGAGTCCTTTCTTCATATGGTTAAGTCCAGGCCATGGTGGCCTCGAGGTCAAGGACTTTCCTTGGAAGCTTTGAATATAGAAATTTGGATCTAGGTGTAAACTGCAAGTTTCTTTTCTGTAGTTCTTTGGTCCTAGTGGTGGAGTAGCTGCAAATAGGCAAACTTTAAAGATCTGGAGCTTCTGCTAAAAGGACACAAGTGAGCACAGAAAGTTGAGAAGATCAGCAAGGGCCTTTTAGAATTCCAGATGTGGCCCTTCTTGTGGAGGAGAAGAATGTTCCCGTGGGCTCCCTGGGCAGACTGGCATTTCTTCCAATTTCGTGACAGATTTCTGCCAGACTTACTTTCCATTCACACCCCCGACTCTCGGGCAGTTGTCTCTCTTCGGGGCCTGTCCTCCTACAGAACAGTCGACATCTTTCTCCCCATATTAGATGAAGTCCTGTGAGAGGGTGGCTGTCCTTACCTGAACGTGCTGTGTGGATTGTGGAATGTGCTCTAGTTGGGGAGACTGGGTCATCATGGGGCATGGGAGCGGTCAGAGTGAGGTGTTGACTTCCCTCCCCTGAAGACTGAAACCAAAATAAATGTCTGGCTAATGTTTGAAGATCCAAATTGGGCAAGAGAGTCTCTCTCCTCTAACCCTTTCTTTCTTCCCTCCTGTGTCTCTCCTCCTTCCCTCCCTTTCTTTCCCTCCACCTCCCACTTCATCTCCTTTATCCTGCTCTCCTCCAAACCAACCCGTCTCACCGCACCCACCTCTGCTTGCACCATCTCTCGGGGTGGTGGCTTTCTCTTTTACTGTCAGAGCTCCCGGAGAATTGACGATGACTCCTTAGAAGAACAGATAAGGCAGACCAGTGAGGACTCAAGAGCCCTAAGGGAACTCATGGAGGGAGAGAGGGGTAAACTGAGGCAAAGCCTAGAGGAGCTGCAGCAACTCCACAGTCAGGTGAGCACCCCTGTCCTCAGTCCTGAGCAGGAAATGTGCATGTGTCCCCCAAGGGCTCTTGGGACCCTCATGAGTTTCCCTCTCCCTCGTCTATATGAGAAGTGGCTCTCCCCTGACAGGTCCTCAGAGGACAGTGACCTGAAGTTGAGGTAAGCTGAGCGTCTTCAAGAGAAGCAGCCAACCCTCTGGTTTAGCCCAAAGTAAAATTGTTAGGGATAAAAATAGCTGACCCTCCCATTTCTTCCAGTGACATGCTACCTTCCACAGAGCCCAAATTATCTGGCGGATTCTGACAGTTTGAAGTGCCATAGCTCTCAGGACATTCACGGATGTTTTTCCAGCAGCTTCTAAGCAGGGAAGTTTGCAAACCAAGAAGCAATTGATCTTCGCCGGCCTGTTCTCGCTCTAATGCCGTCACCTCTGCCAGCCTGTTTTTCAGCTTCAGAAGCACTTACTGCTGCTCTTGCTGTTCCATTTCTGTTTGATCATCATTTCGTTTCTCTCGAGAATCCTGGAGAAGGACATCTGTATTCCAGTCTGAAATATTCTAAAGCGCTCAGAGCAGCCCCCAACCCAGACAGGAGCTTCTAGATTCTGTCCTAGAAATAATAAGGCGCTTCCTTTTGACAGGGTCAGGAGTAGTGTTTTGTCCCATGTGTGAGGGACACCAAACAGGTAGCGTTTTAACCCCTGCCCCCACCCAGCCTGTGCCCCCTTCCTCCCTCGTCCGAAGCTGGTCAGCCCTTCCTGCCGCCACAGGTCGCTGAGAGATGGAGGTTAAGCCTGGCTTTTGCTTCAGTCAGTAGTTCTTAAATTTAAAGGGCCTTATAGAAATAAACTGATTTGGGGGCTCATACCCACTGGACATCCTACTATAATTTTCTTGAAAGATCCTGGGAGACCCTCGCGCAGCTCTTGCTCTACCCTTCTCTCTGGGAGTGACAGACAGTGAGGCCAGAGTGATGCTCTCGAAAGCTGTAGCTTGTTTCTGCCCAGGCCCCAAAGAATGGAACTGGGCAGCCGAGGACATTGTCATGCCTAAAGCCTGAGTCGCTCAGGCGGTAGTTTGGCCAGGGGTGGTCCAGACAGCAGCTCGGGTCTTCAAACTGTAAGAATCAAAAAACAGGACAAGGTGGATCTGACCGTTCTTTGGGTGAATAAAAGTTTCATTTACTTAAACCCACTTAAATTTTTGTGGGGGAGCTTCTTTTTTTTTTTTTTTTTTTAAGATTTTATTTTATTTATTTGACAGAGAGAAATCACAAGTAGATGGAGAGGCAGGCAGAGAGAGAGAGAGGGAAGCAGGCTCTCCGCTGAGCAGAGAGCCCGATGCGGGACTCGATCCCAGGACTCTGAGATCATGACCTGAGCCGAAGGCAGCGGCTTAACCCACTGAGCCACCCAGGCGCCCTGTGGGGGAGCTTCTTATCAGCTCTCAGGTATTGGCTGGTTTGTTTCTTTGCTTCTCAGACTAGCAGAGCTAGAAAGAGCTGGGGGCGTTGTTGAGAAACCAGAGCAAGGCACAGGTGGCTGAGGGTCTGGACGCGGCTCTCTCCAAGCCTGTCTCCACCAGGGCATTCTCCTTAATACTTCAGCTGATAAGTGGTTTATGCCATCAAGCAGAGAGTTCTGCTCAGCCCCATGGGGTATGGAACTGGGCCTCTTGAGTGGGTCATCTCTTCCCAAAAGCTTAGACAAGGCAGCAGATCTCTCAGCCAAAGTACATCTATCCAGAACCAGCCCATGGGGGTAACACCGACCTCCCAAGGCAGCGGGTAGGACACAGACCGAACTATAGCATGCCTCGGACACGGTGGCCCTCTGAGTGGGCCCCTTGCCCTCCCTGGGTGCCTGCACTGCTCTAGACCCTGAGGTGCTCAGGATGGATGCCCTTGGGCTCCACAGCCTCTCCTAGAATGCTGAGAGGAGTCCAACTAGCTCTGTCCTCTTTGGGGTGGGGAGCAGCGGGGAGGAGGGGCCAGAGCCCAGACATACTTATGTGAAACCGAAGTGCCAGCAGACCGCTGCTAGACTAGGGTGAAGCTTCATCCAAGGGATGATCCGGCCTCCAAGCCCACTGCTTTCCCCGCCAACGGTGTTCTTTTTTTCTTCCGGAAACTGAGCCAGACGTAAAAGCTGTAGGACCTGGAAGG